>NC_054741.1:16006360-17353235 GCF_018143015.1 Lytechinus variegatus | reverse complement strand
TCATCATCATCATTATCATCAGAAGGGGTACAATTTATTTATATATATACAATATACAATATTATTATCATTAGTAGTGTAGTGTAGTAGTAGTATAGTAGTAGTAGTAGTAGTAGTAGTAGTAGTAGTAGTAGTAGTAGTAGTAGTAGTAGTAGTAGTAGAAGTAGTAGTATAGTAGAAGTAGTAGTAGTAGTAGTATAGTATAGTAGTAGTAGTAGTAGTAGTAGTAGTAGTAGTAGTAGTAGTAGTAGTAGTAGTAGTAGTAGAAGTAGTAGTAGTAGTAGTAGTAGTAGTAGTAGTAGTAGTAGTAGTAGTAGTAGTAGTAGTAGTAGTAGTAGTAGTAGTAGTAGTAGTAGTATAGTAGTAGTATAGTAGTAGTAGTAGTAGTAGTATATTATAATTATTGTCATTTTCATTGTTGTTATCATCATCATCATTATCATCAGAAGGGGTAAAATAGAAGAGTGTCATGAATTTGAAATAAATGGGGTTTTTTATCACTACAAAAGAACAATGGTACATTCCGGGTTTCTTCATTTAAATGGGGAGCACCGTATGTGTAATATAAGTTATGTTTGCTGTGGGTGGGAAATATGCAGTTTAATTCAAATGAACAGGCTGATTAGGGTTAATGCCACAGAAGAAAATATACTTATTAAAACAACTCGATGACCGAGCCCATAATTCAAAAATACAAAAATAAATGTAGCCCTTGACTCATTGGGCAAACATGAGTCGGTGAATGTGTGTAAAAAATATCATCAAACATTATAGATTGATAAAAACTTACCTCGCTCAAGTTATGCACTTGTTATGCAGTGGTATTTTTTCACCCAAGATACCAAAGTATATCCAACTCACAAACTAGAGGAAAACAGTTATTTTGTAGAGAAAGAGATATAGCTTTAAGGCCAACACTACGGCATTTCGTCCTTATTATTGATTTCTCCACCCATTGACAATCATTTTGGAAGATCGATAAGTCCGTTCCATTTTAACTTTTATTGATTTATTCCCACAGTTGGTAAATATGTGAACGACTTGTAACAGGCACTTGGACGGTGTTGGAGTGTCAATTCTAAGGCCATCGTGGTGTAAACTGGTAATGGGGTGTTAAAACTAACACCATGCAATTGGAATTTCTATAGAGGAACATACAACCAGCTGTTGAAAATTATTTGATTTGATTTGATTTATTTATTTCCGTTTCACAATAGTATAATGAACATAGCAATAATATAATAAACATAACAAAACAAGGTCGAAAATACTACGAAATATAATATGTATACATAAATAATCATAAATTTAAAGAACACAATTGAGTAAATAAATTTATCTGAAATGACATTTGTATTTGAAAGTAAAACGGAGGGACTTGCCGAAACAAGCAAAGCTTGTACAGGAGGCAAGCCCCTAACTTAGTTTCAATATAAAACTACAACAAATAAATATTGGTTCGTAATAATAAATTTGTTTAAAAATAAATACAATTTTTGTGCACTTGAAAAAACGTAACTGATGGGTCATGTAAAGAAATATTTACGTTATACAATATTTTAAGAGAGGGGGAGGTGAGGGGGGACAGAAGGGACAGAGCAGTGCAATACACTAAGTAGAAAAGAAATATGGCAGGCAGCAGGAGCAGGTACTTGGCTAATTGCAGTTTCAGAAGAAAAAATAATGTAAAACAAATAATATACATGACTATATGTATATAATACATATACATAAAAGTTGAGTATAATTAAATCAGTTATTTTAGTTATTCAGCTTGACCTGTTTGCGACGAATATTTCAGAATTAACATTTTTTTCAGTTTGCGTTTAAAAATATTTACATTAGGGGATTCTTTGAAATCTTGAGGCAGAGAGTTCCAATAGGCAGGCCGGAGAAGACAAACGAGTTTTTTGCAAATAAAGTTCTTGTTAAAGGAAGATGATAACATAGACGTTGCCTTGTTGGGTAGCTGTGTAAGGAAGCATTTTTACGGAACATATTAAAGAAAATGGCGGGGAGATCGTCCCTGCTTAATTTAAACATAAATTGACTAAGTTCGAAAAGATATATGTCATTTACTTTAAGAATGTTATTTTCAAAAAATAAGATATCAGTATGTGATCTAAAGTGTGTTTGGAAAAATTATTCTTAGAGCTTTTTTCTGGAGAAGTAATATTCTATTTATTTGTGTTTATATTGCACATCCCCACGCAATAATTCCATAATTAATATATGGTAGAATAAGTGTGTAATATAATGTTAACAAAGTGCGGGAAGGGAGAAAATGTTTAAGTTTATTAATAATTCCAATGTTTCAATTCCAATTATACCCTACAGAGTTTGAATATAGGCCCAACAACAAACCTTTTCAAGTAACAAGTGTTGAAAAGCACTATTTGGTGTTGAACAAACACCACAAAATTATCACCGGGGTAAAATTATTAGTGTGGTACTCATGTACAGCATAAATCTACGGTATGCTGTCAGGTACGCTACACTGTAAAAAAAAATCATGAATCAGTAGTTAATACTTAATGAATATAAGTAGAATTTATAATTTGTAATTATTTTTCATTTTAACTAGTTTTAACTTGTCTTTTAATTTGCTTGATTTATTTGGGTTCAATATACATTTAAGAAAACTCACGTATTGCTGGCTTGCTTTGATTGAGTAAATCTAAACTCAATTAGGCAAAGATGATTATTACTTATAAATTCATGTTGAATGTACTTATATTTTTCAATTAACGCCTTATATAAAAAAAAATGCATGAATATTCATTCGACATGTTAGAGCAAGTAAATGTTTTTCTTTTAATAACTGTCATATCTTTTTGTGTTTGATTTTTTTTCGGATAAGGGTGTGCTTACTATTTTATTCTTTTGTTGAATCAAAGAAAGAGCAACATTAAATAGTCATTGCAGCAGAAAATTTTAGATGTCTTTTTAGATTTTCGGAAAATGATTATATTGTTCTCACTATTTTATTTGTAAAAATGAAACGATCGCGTATAAATATCAATGTAAATACCTTTACGTGTAACAGGTAAGTGAAAATGCACAAAGTCTAATATTTGGATAAAAGATGTCTAATTTGAAAATGATGCCACTGAAGTAAAAGTGGGACGGTGGGGGAGCGGACTTTCGTATAACAAAAGTCCACTCCCCCATTTGATTTTTTCAAACATTTTAGTGAATGTTTTACTAAATTGAATTAAGTTATTGTAACTTAATTTTTCTTGAGTGAAATTGATGCAAAGAAAATAAATAAAGTTTACTTAAAACTGCCAAAGTCATAAATACTTGAAAAAATTAAGGCAATCTGTTGAAACAATTTTATTGAGTAATTTCAACTAATTTTTTTACAGTGTATATACAACCAGAACAATATCAAGCCCTATTGAGGAGGGGGACACCCCCCCCCAAAAAAAAAAGAAATGAGAGGGAAAGCGGTGAAATATAATATCTAAAATGTTTAAAAATATTGCTTTCTCACAGCTTTTTCAGTAAACATGGTAATTATAAATTTTGCCCGTTTTATGCCATGTCTGGATACCTAAAAATATAGGACTCGTAATTTCAGGCGCCCCCCTTTAAAGCCTTGTATAGCTTTGGTAAAGGGTCAATAATGTGATTGATAATCGAATATCATCTAATATGACAGTCTTACTGAAGCGTAGAGACCGTTAGATATTTTTCCAACTGCACTTCTCTTAGAAAATTTCAAATATTCAAATCTTGGATATATAGCGCCCTCTCTCGGCGATGCTTGTTTTGAATTAAAAAAATGGGCATTCAAGCACTTATCTTATAATTTTAGTGATTAGATATCCAAAAGTTACAGACAAAGAACATATCTTGAAAGTTTCAGCCCATTCCATGATTTGGAATAGGATCTAATTGAAAGACAAAAACACACAGATATTTTAATTTGATCGGGTGACCCGATCAAGTTAAATTTCCATGTAAAATCGCAAAATTTATCCTGTAAAACACATTTTAATTTCATATCCTCCACATCATAACTGTTATAGGGCATATCCATACATATTAGCTAGCAATGAATTGGAATAGTGATAGGTGCATTTTGGTGGATTTACCAAAACTATACACAAGCTTTAACTAAAAAAAAAATCCCTCACAGAAAACAATATTTTGTGTCAGTCACCCCCCCCCCCCATAAACACCGATCGACACCCATGGTTGTGACATCACAAAACTTTGCTTGCTGATATTTCACAAAACAGGTAAAAGATGATGCCCTTAATTCACTCACTGTTTCTTTTTTTTTCATTATTTGCACTATACAATATCGATCAGGCGCGTACGCAGGATTTTTGAAAGGGGGGGGGGTTTTCGAGCTGATTTTTTTTTCCCGCCCAGTCTCTAAAAAGTGATGAGCGGGGGGGGAGGTGATGATTTTTTTTTCTTTTTTTTCAGCGCTGCAAATAAGACAATAACATTTAAGTGGGGATGGGTATGTAACAGTGCGGTCATGACCCGCGAGCGAGCAGAAAATGTTCTCGTTTTCGCGTTGGAAACATAACCTTTTTGTCATTAGTTTGTTGGTATCATAGTCGATGCTACATGTCCTTCGGATCGTAGCACTCATGATATGGCCAACTGCGTAGCCAGGATTTCATTTTGGAGGGGCGGTAAATGCACGCGAAGCGTGCCAACACTTACAGAGCGCGCGAAGCGCGCTCCCTAGGGGGTGGGTGCAGGGAGGGGGAGTTTCCCCCTCCCGTGCGAAGCGCGAAGCTTTTAGTGTTTCATAAATTAAAATGAAAAGGAGCCGTTTCTCTTGTCTCTAGTACCTCCAATTCGGTTGACTATATTGCGATTTTGAACCTTGTTTTCAAAAGTGATTGTAAACGCACAAAAGAGGTATACAATGGAGGAAATTAAAATGATAATAACTCCGCGCGAAGCGCGGAAGCTAAAGTGATTTATCAATTTTTCTTGCCATAAAAAGGGTCCCGAGAAAAGGGTATTCTCAAAGATATATTGAAACTTTCTTTGGAAAGATCAGATTTGATTACAAACAATTTAGCATCAGTGCATATTTTTAACTCGCAAAACAGAGGAGAAGATTGGTAGAGGAAGATATTCCTCCCCGCGATGAGCAATGAAACTCTGAAATTTCAAAGGGCGGACGTTTCATCAAATGTAGATATCTCTAATACCCAATCATCTCTAATTCAATTGATTTTCTAAGATTATTGAACTTCATTACAAGGAAAATAGTGCGCATAAAGTTGAAACTTCTGTGATTTATTGAAATTATCTATCTATATAATAAAGAATGATTAATTTTTTTGACTTATCCTGAAGCGCTTCATTTTGAATATAAAGAAACTTAAGTGTCATTCAAAATTTCAAACTGAGGGCGCAAAACAGGACAGGAGATGAATGTATACAGGGAAATGACATGAAGTTTAATACAATTTGATAAAAAAATATTGTACTTTTTTATTTAATACGACACGAATTCCATACCTTCCTCTTTTTAAATTAGGAACCTGTTTGCCCCCAAATTATGGTTGTTTATAGTAATGAGCTGAAAAGCGGGAGAAGCTGACTTTATGGAGGTGACGGCAGAAACTGATATAAAGATTTTACCCGCTCGGAGCCGACCAGACTAGAAGTTGCGCGATCAATTGAAAAAAAAGATAACTTCATACATTTACTTCGGCCTAACCTTACTCAAATTCATGCCCTAATGTATACAATTTTAACTTTAACTGGCAAGAAGCACATAGCTGAGGTGGAAAAACAGGGTTAGAGAAAAGGTAGGGGAACAATGGAGAACTTCAATATTGTCATTTAACCGCGCGCAGCGCGGAAGCAAAATTCATATATGAATTTAAAGCAAGAAGAGTGAAGGAGTTTCTCTTTCGAGAAAAAAATAAAGAATAAATAGAAAAAAACACAAAGCTACCTTTCTTCCCTTTCCTTCCTTCCCTTTTCCTTTTCTCCTCTCCTTTTTTCCCTTTTTTTTTCTTTTTGGGGACTTTACGCGTCTGGATATGGCCTTGATCAGAACACTAGAAACTTGAGAAATGTCATGAATAATTACGAACGAGCGGAGCAAGCGAGCCGAAATGTTTGCGTTTTTCCGTCAAAACATACAATTCTTCTCAATCATGTCAATAGCTTGTTGGTAATGATTACATATTAGTTGATGATACATGTCCTGCTCGTAAGTCTCATGATATGGCCTTGATCAAGAGACTAGAAACTTAAGAAATTTCATAAATGATCACGAGCGAGCGGAGTGAGCGAGCCGAAATTTTCGCGTTTTCCCGTCAAAACATACATTTCTTGTCAATAGTTTGTTAGTAAATCAAGTATTAGTCGATGCTACATGTCCTTCTATTCGTAACACTCATAATACGGCCTTGAACAGGAGACTAGATACTTATGGAATTTCATAAATTATTACGAGCGAGCGGAGCGAGCTAACCGACATTTTAGCGTTTTCCGTCATTTTGGTTTTCATATTGGTAAAACATATTTTGTAAGAAAACGTATGTCTTTGTCTTGGTTCACTTGTATTCATAAGTATACATCATGATAATCATGTATGGCCTTGTTAATGGCGATACCGTGATCATGTCGGCGACATGCGGAAATAAAAGATATAATAAAAAGGAGCGAGCGAAGCGAGCGGAAATTTTTTCTGTGTTTTTCGTCGGAAACATGAGATTCTGTTCATTATTGCTGTCATATACATTATTGGGTAGGGGAACTGTCCGTAACCAGACCAAGGAGTTATCAGGTTCTTGCCCGATAACTCCTTGACCAGACCGACCTCTGGGGAGACAAGCAAAAAAAAAAAAAAAAAAAAAAAAAAAAGGAAACGATTAGGGGGGGTTTGAACCCCCGAAACCCCCCCCCCTTGCGTACGCGCCTGATATCGATTATTTTTACAGATTTGACAATGAGAAGGTCCTACTAACTTTTCAGAACAGTAAAGTGTTCAAATAATGGTAATTCTACGTGTTCAGGGAGAGACGCTGAGTCATGCATGCATGTGACAATGAAGAGGAAAAATAAAAATGTTGATAGCTCTATGAAAGAACTGTGAGTGGTTATTGTCATCAGTCCCCTCATTTCCATACCGAACAGGATGTGAATAAAACTTACTGTTTGTGAAATTAAGCAAAAATTTGATATGTCATAACTTTCTCAGGGGCCGCGGAAGTGTTTTCAAAGTAGGGGGGGGGCTGACCATTCAAAACAATCACCGTTTATGGTAATTTTTACGTTTTTGTATAAAGTTTTGAAAAAAAGTAGGGGACAGAAGCACCCCAGCTTCCGCGGCTCCTGTTTCTCATTTTACATCCGATTTTGATGAATTTTCAATACTAGTATTATCAGAGGCGTACCGTGGGTCACGGCATGGGGGGGGGGGGCACCAGCAAAAAAAAAATTGAGTCACTATATAATGAGCGCGCTCAGTTGCCAGGTATACTGACCTAATAGAGACATTTTAAAAACAGTGCCATTAAATGAATATGTATTTCACTGATCAAATAATGTGAGCGAGCTGAAAATTTTTGATATTCGGATCTAGAAATTCATAAGCATCATGTTACGTACCCCTAAACAAACAACAATACCAGCGCTAAGCGCGAGCTGAAATTTTAGTATATATTGACCACAATTTTTTAATATTATTTTAATAACAAAATTATGCGAGCACGGAGCGCGAACCGAACGTTTTTTTTTATATTAAGATCAGAAAAAGGGACATTTTTAAGGACTGATTTTAGGAAGTCATGAAGAGCAGACATATCTCACCAATCCTTTAATGCGAACGTAAGCACGGACAGGAAATGTTATATATTAAGGCCTTAAAATGGGGCGATCACTTTAAGTAGTCATCAAAAAGAAGCTTATGTCACTACACATAACAATAATAGCTCGAAGGGCGACCCTTGGTGTATATTGATTTCATTTGACAACGTCACGTCTCTCAATTATACTTGAAAATTATAGTATTCTGAAAATATATTTATTATATCTATTATGTCTATCATAAAGTTATGAAAAACAATGTTTTTTATGTAAATACAGTAACATAACAATTATAATATACCATTTCTTCTTTCCCGCTACGTTTCGTTTCCTTTCTCTCTCTTTTTCTCTTCCCCCTTTTTTGGCCAGCCGATGGCACGTTCCCCCCCCCCCCCCCGTAGTTACTATAGTATTCCGAAAATATATTTATTATATCTATTATATCTATCATAAAGTTATGAAAAAAAAGTTTTTATGTAAAACATAAGCCGATGGCACGTGCCCCCCCCCCCCCAGTTACGGCACTGAGTAGACCTATTATGCTTGTTTGATTTTTCTTTTTTATTCAAATCCCGGTTCAAATAAAATTTTGTCTTGTGAGTACTGTACGGTACATGCCGCAGATGGCGACAAACAGAATGCTGATAAAATGGCAGCCCCCATGATTTTTGTTTCTCTGATTGGAGTGACTGTGAGATCTGTATTGTTTTACTCATTTGTATCAAGCTGGCTGACCGATCGAGTTGAAATTTCTACACCTCTTACATCATGGAAATCGAGTGAGTGAAACAGATGCTTAGGAGTCTTTATTCTTTAAAGACTTCTCTGTAACTAGCTCTCACTGAGCTGAGCTGCCGAGGCGAGAGTTAACCCGGGCCAGGGAGCTCCGGCCCGCGCCCGCGAAGCGGAGCGGCCCGGAGCCCAGGCCAGGGGCCGATTGCATGAAAGGGTCTTTCAAAGGACCGTCGTTCGTGTCGCCCATCTTTTATGATAAGCTGTATGCGGGATATTTCTGAAATGTATGATAAACAAATAAAATTTGGTTAGCTAGCATTTAAATCAATTTGTATACGATTTCATGATATCTCACATCATTTTATAAACAGATATTTTGTTTATAATATATATAAGTATAACAGATGAATGAAATATGTTTGCAGGTAATTTATTTGAAATGCGTTTCACATGGCGCATCATAATAAATGGGCGACACGAACGACGGTTCTTGTAAAGACCCTTTCGTACAATCGGCTCCAGGACTCGTCCGTGTAATAGCAGACATTGGTACTCTCCAAAATGAGGAAGAATGGGGTCGCAATAGCACTCCAAATAAAAGGGGGAAATAGATTATGCGTTTTGCTTACCTCAATTATATGGATGAAGGTCTAAGTAACATGACACAGAATCCTGACATCAAGGCACAAACTTGACCCCAAAAAAAGGAAAAGTTAGTCCTCTAACTATTTATGTCTAATGACGCATTCATTTCTGGTATCGATCAGCCATTTTGTTTTCAATTTTGAAAGGAGAACGAATGAGACCAAACTTTTCCCTTTTTTTTGAGGGTCCAGTTTGTGCCTCGATGTTGGGATTCTGTGTCACGATGACGATAGACCTTCATCCCTATAATTGAGTGCATAATTTATTTTTCCCTTTTATTTGGGGTGCAATTTTGACCCCATTGGCACATTCTACCCCATTTTGGAGAGTATCATCTGCCTAATATTACAGGGAGCTCCCTGGGTTAGGCGAGAGTGAGACTGATGGGAGGGGGGGTAGCCAGGAGGCTCTGGAGATTAATGTCATATCACTGACTATACAGGAATAACCGTCATTTTGGGGAATTTATTCATCTATGGCTATCCATACTTAAACCACAACTTTAAACCTGAGTTTAAATTAAACCTGCTCTCAGAATATGGGCCCTTGGGTTTAAAGAAGAAGGCGTATACCGTAAAAGCTGAGGTTTGTGGTGAGATACACCTATAGACAAAAATACAATACAATAAACAATACAAAGAAAAGGGCAGAGAAAAGAAGAGAAGGAAAGGGAACAAGAGAGGGAGATGTGAGTGGGGAGGCAGGCATGAATTACTAAATAGAATAGAATGCTCAACAAAATATCAGTGGGGGCAAAATATAAATGTCGCAACAACAGTTGTCCATGGTCACATGTTATCATGTTAACTTAAAGACAAAAGGAAGTGTAAGATGGAAAATATTCATATATAAAAGGACAGAAGCAATTTTTTTCATTTTGTATTTAAAGCTGGTTTTCAATAGAGATATAATCATCAACCATATAATTTGATACCCCCTACTATAAGTTAAATGTTTTTATTCATCATGGTTCATAAAAAAACAGAATGAACGGGATTAGGCTTATATATGGAGGAGCTGCTCGCGTCTGATGTCACAATTCAAAAGTTTTTAAATGTCATAACTCTTTTATTCTTTTATGGATTTTATCAAACGTTTGCCAATCTTTCTGCTTTCATTCAACCCAACTTATCAACAGGATGAATTTTCCCTTTGAGAGTGTGATAATAATAATAAATGATTTCATCAAATGTAACGTTACAGCAAGTAGAATATTATTCCAGAGCAAACAAGAAAAATGTGTAAGATTCAAATGCAAACAAGATGATATACATTTATCACACAACACAAAACATCAGAAACACACACATTTAAATAGGTTTACTGTGAATATTTCGAAAATACATTTATCAGGAACACCCACCCTTACACACACCCGTGCACATGTGTAAGATATGATTTAGTCTCTACCTGCAATTTCTCATTTGCACTTTCTTTTTTTCTCTCCATTTTTTTTCTACAATCAGTGGTGGAAGGTGTGACTTTACTGGAGTGGGGTATTTCACCGTATGCAGGAGACATATTCCATGAAGTGAGTATTCCAACAGAATTGTTTCTTTTTATTTTATTTCACCTTGTAGTATGATATTTTATGTTGACCTAAAAATAGTGTTATGTTGCAGAGAAGAATACTTTCTGAAGTAGGATTAGGATTAAGCATTTATAAACAAGACTGTTTTGAAGCACAGAGTACATTGAATAACTTAGTAGATAAATTAGTTGAGGTAAAGCATGGTTTGAAATAAATTGTTTATAGTAACAGAAACACAAACTAATAAGTTTTTAAAAAAAAATACTCCCCTATAGCATTTTAGGGTATTGTTCACATTTTCAGAATATTAAAGACATTAACACATGTGTACCCCAACAACTATGAAGATTACTTTGAAGAAATATCATTTAGAATATTTTGAGAAAATCAAATCCTTCATATGTCATTTTAATCTTGATATATATTTATAAATATTTAAAGGTAGTGAATTCTACTGTGTATCTAATTGGTTTATGGGCTGAAGCAGTTTTGGGGGTGAACAAGTGAAAATCAAGGGAAAATACAGTTGGATAACTATGATTATCGAATGTGGGGGCGTATCACAAAGATTTCAGTCTTATTAAAAGTTGCGCTTAAATTCCCAATTTCACAAATAGGCCTATGTAATGCATCACAGTAAGATCATGCTCAGGAGATACGTGCTACTATGTATTCATGGATTACATTATGTATTTCA
Source organism: Lytechinus variegatus (assembly GCF_018143015.1). Classification (NCBI taxonomy): domain Eukaryota; kingdom Metazoa; phylum Echinodermata; class Echinoidea; order Temnopleuroida; family Toxopneustidae; genus Lytechinus; species Lytechinus variegatus. The sequence continues at coordinate 17,341,824 of NC_054741.1, read as the reverse complement.
TCAGTGCATGCTGACTGTTAGTCACACTCGGAGAAAAAAATTACAAAAAAAATCCCTCCCAAAATGCTAAGTAGCTGAAAAATGCCAAATTTGAAATCTAGCGCCTGAAAAAACACCCCATTGCCACTACACTTCTGTGCATGTAATATTAGATGTTAGATGATACTTGGTGTACTTCATATTACCGTACTGCCCTTTTACCAAAGCTTAATACAGGCTTTATAAGAATGTAAATGAAATAGGTCTATTAATTTGACACCTTGACTAGTACTCCCAAACAATGTTACATAATGAAATATGGATGGTATCACATTTTATCTTTTGCCAGGATATGGCACTTGATGTTTGGTGAGACTTGACAAAGGAATTGCCCCTTGGTCTACATGTACTTTCTGTTTGTTCTCACCCCATTTAGTCTATTCCCAGTTAATGTACTGTTTAGTCTAATTGCCTTATATCAATTTGACCATTTTGCCTAATTTCCATTTCAGATATACCCCTTTTATAAATTATCCACTTGTTCTAAGCTTACTATGTAATTAAGTTTCTGAACTAAATTTTCATTTGACAAAATGCAAAATAATAAGAAGACAAAATGGAAATTAGAGTGTCTGAGTATTAGACTAAATGACAGTGATAGTTAGACCAAATGGTTACCAGATCAAATTGATTACCAAGAGCCCTTTGCTGAAAGAGTTGCGATCAAACGTAACCTGATTCTCGACCAATGAAATGTGCTATTAAGGACTTCTGCTTGATTTTTTTTAGTTGCATTTAAACGTAACTCTCTGCAGTGGGGTCCGGGTGGGTTTAGCCATCATGGTGTTTGATGTAGTGTGTCAATTAGACCGTCAACTTATATACCAAGTGGGTACAATGCATGGTTTGGGTCGGAGAGTGAGCAGTTTAATTATTCTTGATCTTGCAGACCCCGCTGTTGCTGTACACCTTCTACTCTGTTCATGCTGTTTGTCCCACCCTGGTGCCTGTTATATTTGTCATGTTGGATCTGATAACGGCCTTGGTACTGCGGAAGGTTGCCACCAGGACAATGAAATACTTGGTAGATTTTTAAAAACTTATTTGTATTTCAATTGATGGATAATGACGTAATAATTCAGAACAGGTTTTCTCAGCAGCCATTTATTAAGGAAAAAATTGTATACCAGATGGTTCAATTTCAATGTCTGAAATGTAAAAGTTTCTGCTCAGTAATTATGCTTCTTAGCTTGAGTGTTCTTCAATCAATACTAAACGCCCCCTAAAATCATTTGCAAGTTCTTAAAAGATAGGACTCGAAGAGTTGTTAAGTGTGGAAGTTGGCCTCAAGTTAAAGGGAAATTTATCCAGACAATAAGTTTGTGGTAAAAACTTTACAAAGCATTACCTCACTTGGCCTATTCAAAAAGCATTTGAAAGAACCACTTTCTTAGCTTGCTTTAAACTTCCTTTGGAAAGGGCACTATGTAAGTATGATTATTATCATCATCGTCATCAACATCATCAACGTCAATATCATCTTCATCATCATTATGCCTGATCATTTACAACAAATGCATTTGTTAATTATTTTCATCTTTTCTCCCTGTGGTCTAAGTACAATCAACAGAAACAGAAGGAAAAGAATTATGCTTCAGGAGTTAGTCCCCTTCTCATTGTTTCTTCGGATCTCATTTCTATTCCTGACTTGGTTATGACAATGTAAGTTTAATATGATTTGTGTGTTTCATAATACATCAACATTTATTATCAAGAGAGGCCTTTGGGTCAAACAACTTACTTTTCCTTATAGTCCTACTGCATGCACCTTGAGTAAGAATTAAAAAATATTTAAATTAATGGTGAATCCCAAGCCTGAGGAAGAAAAAAAGGATCGATAACCAGACCTACAAATGTGATCCCAGGAAAAATTTGTAGTGTAGTTAAATGAGGTTTTGAATCAATTTGAAATCGAAACATTGATTAATACGTGGTTGGTTCACCAGACTGTTTGCATTAAGGAATGATGAAGGAATGATGTCATATTAAAGGTGCAACTTGCTCGCAAGTATTATGTAATGCACATATTGTAGAGGAAGAACAAGGATATAGAAATGGAAGTGAGTTTGATTTCTTCTTGAATCTTTGGCTAAGTGTTGTTACTAATATACAATTAATATTGCTATTGATATCAATTTCTAAATGTCTACATGGCAAACTCTGTACCAATGAGTTGTAATTTATTTTAGCTGTCAGTGTTACAGGACACTAACATTTTTATTGGTAAGGCTAGGGCTAAGAAAATTTTCCTATTATTATTTATTTGGCCATAAAATTACACAAATCATACACTGTAAATATACAAATACATTTTTAATAGTTAAATATATGACAGCCTTGGGTTGATGTAAAAGATTTTTAGAAAGGCATGACATGCAACAGGATAACAGAAAGAAAGAGTTTTCTTCACCTGCAAATTAAAATTTTGAAAGCAAAAGTCCATGAAGGACCTATTTTGAAGAAAAAAAATTCCTTATTATTTGTCTAACTCTTTATGAGAAGTCATAACTAAAAAAAGACCTGTTATCAATAAATCATTGTCTTAATGAACAATCCTTAAATAGTGATATCTATCCTCTTATGTATGATTCCAGTTACTTGTTTTGTCCATATACCATCGTTACCTGCGTTGCTCAGTGCACCATTGTATTCACCAATCTCGCCATTGCTGCAACGTTTCTCTTCACATTACAAGGTAAGAAGTTTACTAATCATTCAAACATTCAGTAACTTTTTGTTATCTGGCAATGAAAATTGAGATTCTTGGTTATTTTTCTAGTATAACCCAGCAATTTATGATATTTATACATGCATTGCAGTAAAGCTTTTCCTCTTTATTTTAATATCTTATTTGATTTAAAAGTTTATGCATCAATGAGCATGAAGATTTTTTTTAAATTTAAAGTCAAAATCAAGTTGCACTGAAAAATGGTTTGTGTGGGATGTGACCACCGAGATAGAATGCTAATTCGTCTGTTCTTTGTAATATTTCATTCATTGAATCTGTAAATGAATATTGGTGAATGAGCTTTCTCTGCAGCATCACCTTGTTCTTTTCTTCTTAATTTTCCATTAGATTTAAAAAATACATCATCATTAGATATTTCTAATCTAAACTGAAGTCTTCATTTATCTTCCTTTTTTTTCTTGTTCTTGGCGCTGAGGAACTTGTCCAAACTCTTGTGTTCTTTCTATTAACTTGTGTGCCTCAGCATGGAATATTTTGAGAGATTTCTTTTTGTTTTTGATGTTTTTAGCCATTATTCAGATAATATCTTATTTTTAATACATACATTTACAAGGGTAATAAATAAAATATACAAAATAAAAAGAAGTACATGTATACAGCAATATAACAAATGAAATAATAAAAAATACGATATACATTTTTTGAACAAAGATTATCATAACCCATAATACAAAAAAAAGTTAATTTCACTTGTATTTATTGTATAATAATACAGTATGGTATGATGAAAAAATCCAAAACTTTTTAAGTTCTAAGCAGATAATAAAATTGATATATAAAATAATTTGATAAAAAAAATAAAAAAATATATATTTATATATGGCACTATGTGATAGTAATCATTATCGCCCTCTTTGTTCATTTACAGGAAACGCAGTTGCAGCAACTTTATGCCTTGCTTTTGCCTCATATCAGTCACTCTATCCAGTCACATTAATCATTCCAGTTGCAATGCACATAGCCATAATAAAATTACAGGTGAGACCCCATCTTAATGATGTACAAATATATCTGGCTTTGAGAAAGTATATTGGGAACTATTTATTCGAGGTTGGTCTGGCAATTATTATTTTCCCTCAGGGGGCAAAGCTCCGAGGGAAAAATAGTTATTGCCAGTCCAAACGAGGAGTAATAATTCCCACTATGCTTAGTCCTTTGCTAGTCGTTTGCTGATGTGCAACCAATCTAGACCAAGTCTAATGTTGCCGGACCTATTCCTAGGCCTGTTGATGTAATGCTAACCAGTTCCTCCAGTTAATGAGAGGTCCGATGATCTGCACTGCTGCAGTTTCAATAAGATGTAAATTGTAAACATACAGGCAAACTAATTTACTTATTATAGAGTATAGACTCTGTAGTATCGGATCTTGACTCACCTTGTTAGGTATGCTTATCCTCAATTTAATTATCCTGTATGAATGGCCATTATGGAATTATATTTTCTGCATGATAATGTAGACCCAGATCCAGTTTATTGGTAAGTACTTTGAGTAAGAGCTAGTATTTTATTTTATTTATTTGCGGTGCGGATAAACGGTATGGATCTGGTCAAGTCAAGGAGCATGCACAGTTGCACGTTGAGATAACATATCGAGCATGAGCATGGGCAGTTCCCCCCTTGAAAGTATATCAAATAATATATGGAGCTATAGGAAAACTACGAGGATGCAGAGCTGTTTGCAGCAATGTGTTTTCCCTATTTTTTATTTGTCACATGATCACAAATTGACCAATCATTTATCTAGAATACTCATGAATATTTATAAGAGGGATATAAATGATAATGATAGGCATTTATATTGCCCAATCTATCTAGAAATCCCGGGGGGGCCACTTCCATTCACGAGTGGATACCATGCGCGACCATGGGGTCTCGAAAAGCACCCTAAACACGTACTAGTAATTTCCATATTCTGAAAATGCACCCCTTAACAAGTATTGGCGTGTGAAAACCTACCCTTAACAAGTATTGGAAACAAAACGATACTTTTGGCAAATATTCCCTGAAATGAACCCCTAAACAAGTACAGGAATGTTTTATTGTTACGGGTCCTTCGGTCGTCGGCTTTACCTTATTTGGTTTAGTACGACCCCACCTTCTACACCTCGCGCAAATAGGACTCTAAACATGTAGTGTTGGGGCAAAAGGACATCCTTTATAAAACATTTTAATTTTGTTTTATCATCCCCGCAAATTCGACCCTAAACACGTAATTTTCCTAGCGAAATAGATACCTTTTTTTCATTTTTGTGTTTTTGACACCCTTATCACGTTACGTACGTAACGTGCCCTATCGTGAAAAGGACATCCTTTTTACGTGTTTTTTTGGTCGCACATGGTATCCACCCGTCAATGCAAGTGCCCCCCCCGGGCTAGAAATAATCTAATCCGAGGCTTTAGCATGAGATGCTGTTTCCAGGGATCATGGGGATACCCATACACTTCACCTGTGTTCAATTTCTTGCTGTATGGATTGATTGGCTGTTGGTGAAATTGAACCACCAAATGCAGATTTGCAATTAAAATTCAGTTTCAAATTAGTTTCCTTCTTTCATATGCCAAGAGATGGAGGACAGTCTGTGTTTTAGCAAATGCTTGACAATAAATAGATTGAATTTGTTGCTCATTGATATCCTTCTTTCTCTCTTTTCATTTTTCCCTCAGGCATCTAAGGACAAGACAATCAGTTACCAGAGACCAGAGGCTGTTCATTCTATTCTATTAACAACAACCATCTTTGTTTTTTGGCTAGCTTGTTTCCTTGGTCTCTCGTTCCTCATGCTTGATTCATGGAGCTTTCTCAGGTCTTCTTATGGCTTCATGTAAGTTTGTTTTGATTTTTGTGTAAAAACAGACAAAAACTTTTAGTCAGCAATTGGATTAAAAATGGTTGATGATCAAAGCTATTGCAATTTGAATATTTGGAGAGATTGACCAACTTCAATCTGAGATAAATATTCCAAAGATCATTGCTGAAAAAGAAAAAAGCACAAAAATCACTAAAACAAAACTCCTGCCATCTTTCCCTAACACCTCTTGATTTAGCCGCTGGATTCGGAAGGGGTCCTAACGATACACACTCAATTTCTTATGCAAATAATCTGCGTTTTCATGCCTCAAGATCTAATAGAACAAGGAATTCACAAGAATAGAACTGCATTTTTTGCGATTTTTCCAAGCTTTTTGTGGTTTATTGCAGCCTTTATGGATAGGTTGAACAAACATTGTCAGTCACAATGTAGCTACAGCTTGTGTATTTAGTGCACACTTTTGCCATTGAAAATTGGTGCACAAGTAGTGATGAGTAATCAGTATGTGATCCTAGATGTGAAATTATGATGTATTGTTAGCTCCTGTGGGTCTCATTCACGCATAGATATTACTGCTTGTTTAAATTCAGTGCATTGTCAAGCCCCAGTGTCAAACTTGTACGTGGAACATGGAGTGTTGCATTTATTTTGTATTGGGCAATTCTATAAAATTATCAACCTTTTTGTACATCCAACCCATATTTTTCTCAAGTTTTACTTCACTTCATAAACTGACCAAGTCATGGTCCTTTGACAGCATTACAGACTGTCAAAAGAACCGGAAATCAAATCAGAAATTTCATGAAGGTCCCACATACAGAGGGTCAGACGTACATATTTTATGGAATTGCCCTATTATTGTCTATGGGAGAGTGATGGCAATATTGCCATCATTGGATTCTGTTTTGGAATAGTATAGAAAAGCACTTCTTGTGCTGTCAAACCTGTAGATACAGACTCCCCATGAGAGACAAGTAATGAGCCCGTTTTCTGAAGTCGGGTTTATTTTAGACCACGGTCTCACTCTGCTAAAATTATGGGGAGCCAAAAGTTCAAAAATTCTGCTTATATTGTATATTTTTCATGTTTACAATTTTAAACCCGAGTTCAGAATTCGGGCCATGGTCGTTAAAGACAGGTTCGTTTGACGACTATGGTGTGTTCCGCAATTGCATATTCAATAACTTTGCAAAAATATCCGGACCCATCTCATTTGTGTAAATATCTGTTGCAAAAATAAACGTGTACAATAAATCACCAATATTTGAATTTTTCTTCTTCCAGATTAGCAGTGCCCGATCTTAAGCCCAACATGGGTCTCTTCTGGTATTTCTTCACTGAAATGTTTGAACACTTCAGGACATTTTTTCTCTGGGTATTTCAAATCAATGTCTTCATCTACATAGCTCCCTTGGCAATCAAAATGAGGTAAAGTACCTTTGCTATGCCAATCTATCTTTGTAACTTTATAATTCCTAACCAAGAATAGCATATTCTAAGTAAGGATGTATAGTGGTTGCTGAATGATAATTGACATACAATTTATAAAAATGTTCTCATACCATCTAAATTCCATGAAAATATCCATGCAAGACATCATTTGATATTCCACTCCAAAATCAGGGTTCCATAACACCAAGGTTAGTGATCAATCCCATGCTTGGTTTTCATGATTAATTGTACATTGTAGTCAATGCAGTTAATCATAAAAAGAATGTTTAACAATGATTGATAAGCTTTGTGTTATGGGATCCTGGTGGCAAAGTTGGTAAAATGATTCGAGTGATCACGTATCAACCCTTACAGCATACACAACGCTCCAGGCATTTCTGCAGGCAGCTCACCGCATAGAACATACCCTTGTATCACGCACTCATTTTCATGAAAGGAAATCGCATTGACTCTGCACATGGTTGTCTCTTTGTAGGCTACCCATGTCAAAGATCAGTAATTACATTTTGCAAATTTTTTTTGAACATGTCTAAAGCAAGTGTCACATATGTTTGAAATTTTTGACCTAATATCAGTATATGTAGTCATTTTCATTCTACTTCTACTTTCATTCTTCTGTTCTATTAATTCCCTGTAATGCTGGTTCAGTGTATAGTGATCACGATCTTCAAGTCTTATCCGTCCGTTGGAGATACTACCGTATACCTTTCCCTGTAGTCATTTTCATTGTACTTACCATTGTTTTCTTCTGTTCTGTTGCTTCCCTAGAGAGCATCCGTTGTTCGTAATGCTGGTTCAGTGTATAGTGATCACAATCTTCAAGTCTTATCCGTCCGTTGGAGATACTACCGTATACCTTTCCCTGTTACCAGTCTGGTCTCATACATTCCATTGTAAGTAGTAAGGGGTTAGAAGGGGATCCAGGGGCCCGTTGCAGAAAGAGTTGCAATCAATCGCAACTTTAAAAATCATGCGCAACTTGATTTTCAACCAATCAACAGCGCGCATTTTGGACTTGCGATTGATTCTTTGACTTGCGTTAAAACGCGACTCTTTCTGCAACGGACCCAGGGGTCATAAACATTACATAAACTGAGCTCATAAACATTACCAAAAAATATTGTTTGTTACATAGTGCATCAAAATAGCATTTCAGAGTTGTACATGAAATATTGTTTGTAAACACATACTCAAGCACTGAAATCTATAATCTAGTATATATGTGACCTGCTACCCCCAAAACTAACAGTAAGTCGCTCGAAATGAATCTTGAGGTTTTTATCGAGTTTGAAGAAGCATATCCTATGCTTTAAATGATATATTTAACTTGTCAAAATTGAACTATAATAACCAACACAATTTTACTGGATTGAATGCAGAAGAAATGCAGTGCAAGCGTAATAACATATGGAGACAACAATGTTTGAAGTTCAGGGTTTAATCAAGCATGAGATGTGCTTACTGTGCAATCTCAGTTAAACTTTCAAGCAGTCCACAAAAAAATGGTGCCATAGAAACTCTTGTATCTGGGTTTATATTCAATCTTACTACTTGAAATCTTGACAGTATGAAGATGAATTTCTCGTTCAGATATTAAAGCACATTTCCATTTTTTTGTTTTTGTAGACCAAATTACTTTTAGTTTTGAAGTGATAGGTCACTTATTATCTATAGAATATGACCACCTATTGTTTGCAAAGCAAAAATATGTTCTGAGTGAGATTAGTCGGCAAGTAATGAAAAAAAAGGTTGATTTAGGAAATACAAAATTTTGATGGAAAAATAAAAATTTTAGAGGTAATTTGCCCTTCCAAAGATTGGCTGCTCTATGGATGGCAAAAATACCATAGTTTTAGCTCGGTACAATATGTGCCCTGGGAATACACTATTTTTTTTTTAAGTTTTTTTATTTATTGACCTGTGTGACCTTTGACCTTGTGACCTCCAAATGTAATCAGATTATCATTACTCCCATATGCATGCATGAGCCAATGTTTAATGATGGTTTCTCATTGGTTACAACGACAATGTTTGGTAAACAAAAGATCATGAATATGTATGAATTAGTCTATTAATACAATTGCACACTTCAGATGTAAGATTTTAGATGTAAATAGACTAGGTAAAAGTATGAAAGAATAATAATTTTTTTCACACATCATAATTCATCTCAGACTTGTGTACAAATCAAAGAACAAAAAATCTTTGTTTTCTCTTGGTAAAGTGAAGTTTTCCTACGCCAGATAGCCAGACAAGGATTTCCTGTATTTCCAGGAAAAGTTTGGTGAATTTGCCAGGAAAAAGGAACTTGAGTGTGTATTTTGTGTGGGCCCATACTATTGATTTTAAGGCCCTGAGAAACACATTACTGCTAAGATTTTGCCAAGGACTGACGAGTAGTGATTTGTGTTTTGATTGGCTCTCAGCCATCAGAATTTGTTTGAATGATGAATGGTTTTGTAAGTCATTCTGGACCCCGTTGCATAGCAAAGTTACCATTATGGTAACTTTGCCATGCAATGGTAGCTTGCATGGAATCCTTGATTCTGATTGGCTGTTGATCAGCGTTACCATGGTAGTTACCAGTTGATGGCAAAGTTACAATAATAGTATGAATTTTATGCACGTGTGGTGACCCTTTCTTCTGTTACATGACTTATATATCCCTATGAAGCTAAGAACATGTAATGTGTTAAGTAATGAGGCTTCATAAAACACCCACCTGCACATTCACTGACTACCATACTATAACTGTCTTAGAATGAACAATAAAATACAGACAAGTCCAGCTGCAGATCCAGGGTTCACAAAAAGGGGAAGGCACTTTTTTTCCAAAAAAAATTTGACTCACCAAATAAGCAAAAAGTTATCCCCACTTATTGGACCCTTTCCCCCACACCATAACTTTTACAAGAACAAAAAAATGGGGGGGAGGCTTGCTCACACCAAACTACCCCCCCCCCCTTCCATCCGCACCTGAGTGAGTCTGTCAAAATTGAATCTCTTGGAATTACAGGGTGATGGCACTTTTTCTTTCAAAAAAGTTTGACATGCCAAATAAACAAATAGTTATCCCCACTTACTGGACCGTTTCCCCCAAACCATAACTTTTACAAGAACAAAAAATTGGGGGGAGGCTTACACCAAACTACCCCCCCCCCATCTGCACCTGAGTGAGTCTATCTGTCAAAATTGAATCTCTTGGAATTAGACAAATCAATTCTAGAGCCAAATTCAAACAAGAAGAAGTCAATGAACTTAAGAATGAACTGAATGTGTCAACTTTCTGCTATCTCTCTGGAACAGATTTTCGTAACACCCTTGTGGTCGGGGTGATGATGCTACTTGCTTCGGTCTTGTGTCCAGTCATCTGGCACCTGTGGATCTATGCAGGCAGTGCTAATGCTAACTTCTTCTTTGCTTTTACACTCATCTACAATACAGCACAGGTAAGGCTGATCTTGAGACCCCCCATTCACAGCTGCAACATCTTGGCTAGCTAAAAAGATCAAAGATTAGGTTCAAGGTCAAGTCCACCGCAGAAAAATGTTTATTTGAATCAAAGAAGATCAGACAAGCATGATATTGAAAATTTCATGAAAATCGGATGTAAAATAAGAAAGTTATGGCATCTTACAATTTCGCTTATTTTTCACAAAATAGTTATATGTACAAGTTAGTCGCATGCAAATGAGAGAATGGATGATGTCCCTCACTATTTATTTCTTTCATTTTTTTTATTGTTTGATTTATACAATATTTTAATTTTTACAGATTTGACAATAAGGACCAACTTGACTGAACCATAAAATGTTAAACAATTGTAATTCAACATGTTCAGGGGGAAATAAAACTTTGTTTCACAGGACAATGAGGAGAAAATTATAATATTTCATATAATAATATACAAAAGAAATAGTGAGTGAGTGATGCCATCAGTCCCCTCATTTGCATACCAACCGGGATGTGCATAAAACTGTTTTGTGAAATTATGCAAAATTTTGAAATATCACAATTTCTTATTTTACATCTGATTTTGATGAAATTTTCAGTGTTATGCTTGCTGGATTTTTCTCTTTTTATTCAAATCAACTTTCCATTTGGATGGACTTGTCCTTTAAGGTTTTACCGGGGTCAGCTTGAACTCGGATGTAACTGGTAACCAGCTATTGGCCAGTTGAAGTCCAAAGTTCACTCATGCGTGCCTGCAAATGTGACAATGTTTTGGCTCTTCAGAATGTGCAATCATAAGGATTCTTTCACTTTATAGCCAAGGGCTCTGTTTCATAAAAACTTGTTATAATAACAAATGCACAATTTCTTGAACAAACTTACTATCAGCCAATCAAATCTAAGGATTTCTGTAGCTTCAAATTATTATTGCAATTTCAAGTTTTATGGAATTGGCCGAAGATGCTGGTACTGTAAGACGCTTCCTTTGGGTAGATATGGTTGGCAAAAACCTTGAGGTAGATGGAAAAAAAGAGGGCTAATTTTTTTTTCAAAAACCATTGCATTTGTATTTATAAGGCCAGTACTTCATTGAGAGACAATTACACTCTCAGGAGTGAAATAGTCCAGAGGGGATTTCATACGGTACTTTGTCAAAAGGCTGTGCCCCACCTTTTAGCGATAATTCCCATTCAAAGGATACTCTGCACCTTTTCAAGGCAGCTTTCTTGCAGTCCTTAATGTTTTTTCTATGGTGACTTTGTTGGTTTGTATTGAAAAGCTACTTGCTGGATTCTTGTGTGATACTGTCAAAAATTTTGAAAGTTGTCCTGCGTATTCAATCTTTTCTTGTATTTCTCACTCCTTCCTTTCTGGTGTCTTTAGATATTCCTTGTGACGGATCTGGTCTTTGCTTTTCTGCGTCGTGAGTTTGCCCTCAAACATGGGATGGAGCCGCTAGACGAAGATGGCAACAAGAGGTCCGTTCGGCTACAGTAACAGATGATTTGTACCACATCCAAACTATGGTTTCCTTGGTCAAAAAATTCACAAGGAATGTGATTATATGACTGCTTTAACAGGCACTGTAAAACAGGAGGCGTTCTGGTGGGTGTTTCATAAAGCTGTTCGTAAAGTTACAAACAACTTTACGCACGACTGGAACCTGTTCTTAGGTCATAAATCAATTACATAGGGATATCACATAGCACAAGAAAGGATCACCAGTCATGCGTAAAATCATTTGTATCTTACGAACAGCTTTATGAAACACCCACCTGGTCCAGTGGTTATGACTCTCGTATTTCAATCTGAGGGACGTGGGTTCGATTCCAAGCCATGGCGTGTTTTCCTTCAGGTGAATGGGTACCAGGTAGGAAGAAATTCCTTGAATGCTCAAGCTCCCAATCAGGGTAGCCATGCTAAAGCCGGGGTAATAACATTATCGTGTTAAGCAGGTCCCGCTGGGAGAACAGTTTTCGGGACTGAAGTGGCTACCCTGGGTAAAATATGACATTATTATCATTTGCCAAGGGGTGAATATGAATCAAATACATAGGCAGTCTATATTTTGTTTGGTATACTGCAGTTGCCTTGATTTAACAATTCATGACGGATGATGCCATTGAAATCAAAACCAGTCAGAATATTCTCATTTTCAATCTGTCAAAGTCTGACAATATGCACATCTAAATACACCTATGCAAGATATGCGCTGCTAGTTAGCTTGCTATGGTCATTGTCATAAGTGTAAGGAACGTGTATTGATGGTATCATAAGCGGTCAATAGTTTTTGCTATACTACCAGGTTTCAGTAGTATATCCATGACTGCATATTTGACCAATCAGAGGCCTAGAATCTTGTAGCCAGGTACACTACCCTTCAAAAAGTTTGTAATCTGTAATATTCAGATAAATCTGCATATTTTAGTTTATTTTCTGGTATTGTATTTTGTTGTCATGGAAATTGGTCCATTGTATTATAGAATCATTAAAAACCATGTCTTCTCTATACTTTCTCGTACTGAGTGCCCATAATAAAACATGGCCAACCATTGAGGTCCTTTTGACAGTCTGGCAGGCTTTTGGACATTTTTCAGGCCTGCAGGGCAAAGGTCATAAAAAACATGCCTAAGAAAAATTTTGATGTAATCTGGTTTACAATGCTGCTATGGCCTTATGGTCATAGATACCTCAGGTGATGGTTCGTGTAGGCTCCAATACACTTCACTACCGCTACACCTACCCAAACGGTAGCATAGTGTAGCGGTAGTGAAGTGTAGTGGAGCCTGCCGTATATGAACCATCACTGAGGCAGATCATAGGATGGAGTTCCGGTAAATAGACTCATATCAATATTACATGTATTCCCAAACTTTTGAAGGGTAGCGTATAAAAGGCTAGCTCTGGAGTATGACATGAATATTTTAATTGGCACCTGAAAGACAGGTGATTGCAATTGCTTGCAAAAATGGCCAATCAAGATCATTGTTGCATCAGTGAATTGTTCAATGTACCCACCCTCAACCAATCAGAATTGTTGTTTGAAATATGCAAGTCGGTTCAAATTAAGTTTTAACGTGTCTGAGAATTTAAGAAGTAAGACTACTATCAATGGGTTTGAAATTGAGGGCACCATTCCAACATTAACTGCTCATAGAGAAGTTGAGACAAATTGGATGGTATGATAGATGTGTGAGCTATATATAGGAATTATGCAATATTTGATTTTTGAGAATTTGACATTAAAGAGACTCTTCATGAAGTGACAAAAGGATACAGAAATTGCCATCCCACACGTTCAATAAGGAAAAGATAAGATATTACATTAAATAAAATACAAAATAAATAGTGATTGGATGATGTTGATGTTCCCTCATTTGCATATCAACCAGGATGTGCATAAAACTGTTAAATTAAAATTAAAAACAACTATATCTCATCTCTCTATTAATTTACATCCAAGTATGATTTATTTCAGTGTTATGCTTGTTTAAATTTTTTTCTCTTCTGATTCAAATCAACTTTTTTGGGGGGTGGACTTTCCCTTTAAAGAAAGATGAGAGTTTAATGGGTAATGATTTTCATTTTTTTAATAAAGTGTCAGCTGTATTTAATTGGAATTATACAAACATAAACCCTAGATTTTACATGATTTACTGCATTGTATCAGAAACTTTGTTTAATACTTTATCACCCTAGCTTGGCAATTTGTTCAGTAACACATGTGAGAATGAATTCTAGTTCTTAAACAATTTAAACAAAATTATAGTGGTGGAAATTCTAATCATGTCATATGATGGCTGGGTGTGTTTATTATGTGTCTTGTTTCTCTATAGTGTTATAGCAATTCTTTTTTTTGCAATGAAATTGTTTTTGTATATATGCCTTATTGCCTTGTAACACTCATTTTGTAATAAAGAACCAAGTATGTCACTTCAAATGATTCCCAGATTTCATATCTCTTTGTTGTGTTTTCCATTTATTGAGCATTAAACTTGTGTATTTTATATATATATATATATATATATGAACTGGTATTTAATGCAAGATTTTTGTCAGAGACATATAGTTTTCTTAGATTATCCCATTAATGAAATATTTAGGTATTTGGTTTATGGCTGTTGCTAAATACTTTTTCTGAGAATTAGTCACTTCTCCATAAGATGTAAAATAAATATCAAATCTTGATTTTTTTTTAAGCTTCTGTATACTGTCATGTTAAATTGTGCATTATTAAAATGTTAGGCATTTGATGCAATGCAAATGCCAAGATCAAGGAAAAAAAAGAAAAGGGAAAAATTTGTGAAATATGATATTTTCTAAATATCATGCCAAAATCTATAACAAAACTGAGAGTTTTGTATTGAAAAGATTAAACATTTTAGCTCACTTGCTTCGTTTCCACATTTTTAAACCAATATTTTCCCTGATATACTATTTCTGGCCCCCTCTATATTTTTTTGCCAATTATGCCACAGATTTTTGTATGTATTTATTTATTTTTTAATTGTGTAAACTCCTTGTGGACGAGGGTGCACATGCCCAGGTCAGCATAAAAGGAATAATTGAAATGAATATGAAGATAAGGGGAAGAAGGGAAACAAACACTTTTAAAACTATAAGTGATGTAATCCCATGAACAAGGAAGAAGCTTGTTGGGTTATATCTCAGTCACATTTGTTTTCGACTCACAGTACGGCCGCCGTAGAGCAAATGTGACTGGGGTATAAAAAAATGGAAAGGACACTAGTTTTTCACTGGATACGTCGCTGCCTTAGGCAGGATCTTTTTCTGTTAGAGAACCAAAGAAATAAAGAGAAATCAAACGGAGGGACAAACATTAAGATATAGGCCTCCCTGTTCACAATTCAAAGATTCCTGAAATATAAGTTGTAAAAAGTTGAAATATATGTTCATGTCGAATAACAAGAGAGATGAGTTCAGATACCCTTTAAAACTGATAAGATAAATCAACATATGAATATAATAAAAATTACAGGACACCGCCTGATACGTTTAAATGAGAAGTTTACCCTGACAACAAGTTTATTGTAAAAATAGCAGGAAAAATAGCAAAATAATATTGAAGGTTTAAGAAAAATAAAAAAGGAGAAAGTTATTTCCTATACATCGCGTTGTAAAAAAATCACTGAAATGTCTTTTTCTCAAAATTGAAATTAGATTTCATTCAAATTCACTTACTTAAAGGTTTATAAAAAAACATGAATACCTTTAGTATATCAACAGACAAATTATTTCACATCTGCTCCTGAAAGAACAAAATTACATGTATTCGGGCATCATGAACAATTACAAAAAATGAAAAATTACGCACTTTATATCACTTAACATAGGGGGCAGCTGCTTGTATATGTATGACGTCATAAATTAAAAAGCTCAAACCTGTACAATAACCTTTTTTAATCTTAACGGATTTTTCTCAAACCTTCAACAATATATTTTTCTGGTATTTTTACAACAAACTTTTCTTCTGGGTGAACTTCCCATTTAATACAAAAACCTACTCTATCAAAAAAAATCACCTTTTACTCTATCATTAATATCGGCCTTTTTATCACGGTGCACCGCGGTGTGACATGGGTGATTATGGCGGAAAGGTTAATAGCGACGAAACGGTCGATTTAGAGGCAAACATTCGTCTGGCCCGGAAGTTTAACGCATGGCGGACCGGTCAACTCGGAAGGAAACTTGATGTCAACGAACAGACGATCTACCTCGGGCTCAAAATGAACCTTGCTTAAAGCAAGGTTTCCACTTTGGCGAGTTGGAGTTGCGAGTCATACGCGAGCTGCGCGAACTCTAACTCGCCTTAACTCGCACAAGCTCGCGTGAAATATACATTTTTTTCTGGAATTTGCTCGAGTGACAAAAGACTCAACATCGAGTTCACTACGCTCGCTGTACGAGTGAACCGAGCGCGAAACGAGTCAGACCGAGCTTAGTATGACCTTTATACGACTTAAAGCGAGCTATAAACGAGTTATCAAGATTTTGTTACGAGTGATAAGAGTTTCATACGACCAAGGGGCGGGACGCGCGTTTCCGTTTTACACCCTGGCGAAGGCATTTTCCGGAAAAGTAGCCAAAAAGCGACTAGTGAAGAGTCTACACACGTCGCTGGTTGCATGCAGCGTGCGACACAGGCGAGTCCACCACCGCATGCAATTTGCACAGTTACTGATCAGAGCACAGAGTTCCTCGGCACTTCATGTACAGAGAGAGCGGCAGTCAGGAATGAAATCCGAACATGCTTTTGCAGTCGCGTTGTTTATGATAGTTTTTTTTCTACAAATAAATTATTAACTAAATGAATAGAATGACAGACAAAATCAAAATAAACAGATACTTATAATGGAAAGAAGTTTGATGGATTGATACACTTAGAAGCTGCCGAAAGATAGATATAGAAGACTGATAAATAGATAGAGACAAGATAGACAGATAGATAGATAGATAGAAATAGAGAGAGAGGGGTGTATAGATAGATAGAAAGAGAGAGAAAGAGGGAGAGATGGATGGATAGATAGATAAATAGAGAGAGGGGGAGAGACAGAGAGGTCGATATATAGAGGGAGAGGGGAGAGAGAGAAAGAGAGAGAGAAGGATAGATAGATAGATAGAGAGAGATGTTGTAGATAGAAATATGGACGGACAAAGAGAAAGAGAGAAAAAAGACAGACAGATGCTAGAGAGGGAGAGAGATAGAGAATTTGAGAGACAGATAGATGTTAGATAGATAGAAAGATAAAGAATGAGAGAGACAGAGAAGATAGACAAATTAACAGATTGGGTGGTTTCAGACCGCCTCGAAGTTCGCCAGTTCCAGGTATTCTCTGATCGGGAAATTTACCCCGATCAGAAAATACCAGGTATTTTGGTAATGTGAAAGCAAACTACGCGTAATCTCCCCGAAAGAAAATACCCGCTAAATAGTAGGTACTTGGCGAAATTACGAGAAGTTTCGTGGGGATTTTTCCAAGGTCGCAGGTATTTTGGCGATGTGAAAGCAAATTACGGGAACTTTTATCCCAGCGTGTCGTTGGGCGCGGCGGCGTGGGTGGCTGCTGGGCTAGAGATTTTGAATCTCCCGCCTTGCCTGCTTATCAGACCACACTGCGCATGCTCGTAACTTCGGGAACTTATCCCGAAGGATGTGTTTCGGGGCGGTGTGAATGCAGGAATAATTAACGGGTATTTTTTAGCCTTAAAAGTTCTCGTAATTTAACGGGGATTCTTGTGATCGAGGCGGTTTGAAACATACATAGATAGATAGATATATAGATAGAGAGAAATAGAGAAAGACAGACAGATGGATAGATAGAGATAGATAGATGAGAGATAGATAGAGGTTAGATAGATAAAGAGGGAGAGAGACAAAGAATATTAACAAATTAACAGATAGATAAGTTAAAAAATAGATAGATAGATAAATAGATAGAGAGAATAAGAGAAAGACAGACAGATGGATAGATAGATAGATAGAGAGAGATATTGAATAGATAATTAAAGAATGAGAGAGACAGAGAAGATTATTAACAAATTAACAGATAGATAGATACTCTAGTTAAAAAATTGATAAATAGATAGAGAGAAATAGAGAAAGACAGACAGATGGATAGAGAGATGGATAGAGAGATAGATAGAGAATTTGAGAGATAGATAGATGTCAGATAGATCAAGAATGAGAGAGAAGAGCGACAAATTAACAGATAGATACTGTAGTTACATAGGTAGGTAGAGAGAGAGAAATAGAGAAAGACAGATGGATGGATAGATAGAGAGAGCTATAGAGAATTTGAGATAGATAGATGTTAGATATAGACTGGGATGGTCGCTAAAATTGTGACTTTCCGTGGGGCGGCAAATACAACCACGGTTCTTGGACATGATAATATGTAAAATATTATGAGTGAATACATGCACAATGTTGCCATCGGTAAATTTTGCTCCTGACCTCAAAATTAAAATAATAATATGCAAAATCGTACCATTGATTCGACTGGAAATTCCGCCATTCACCCCGTGTGTTAAGGACTTCCGTGAACGCGCGCAAGCGTGCACAATGCATGTAACCTCGTTCGCGTTTTATTTTTTTTTATTCGCTGTACTGTACACATATAATACAGAATGTACGATGGCGGATAACATGTCGTCGTCTTCGTCGTGATTTGACAGCGAAAATGACGATTTATCACTAGCAAATATATGCTACATGCACGTCTTACCCAAGGAAAGAGGGCCAGTAAATTCCTTTCAAGTAAAGAGCTAGAACAAATTTAAGCCTTTGCTGCATTCGTTGATGTAGACTACCTGGGACTTCAGAATAAAAATAGCTAGGGCCTATTCGTGCAGCAGAGAAGTTTGCGATTGACTTGCATGCAGCCCGGCCCCGGGAGACCAGCCCGACGTCCGACCAGCATTTCAGCAAGATTCGAATGGATCAAAATAAATATAGATGTTCGATGTAGGCCTACCGCGTTTACATCTTGCCCAGAGCCAGGTCAAACATCGTTCGTATATCACCAGCATTGAGCAATCAAGCGATCGAAGGTAATTGTTTTCACTTTGTGCTCTTGCATTTCACTCTCTGCAAAAGTAAAGCGGTGCAAACTTTGATGATTTTTGTATAGGTCTACATCTAGATTTCTTAATTGAGTCGATGAATAATGTGACTCATGAGTCATGACTTACTTCGTCTTCTATTTATAGGCTTGTAAATGTGGCGGTGAAGTAAGTCATGACATGAGTCACATTATGTATCGATTCAATTAAGAAATCTAGACCTATACAAAAATCATCAAAGCTTGTACTGCTTCACTTTTGCAGAGAATGAAATGCAAAAGCACAAAGTGAAACAATTTTGGCATGGACAAAGATCGCTATAACAAGGATCACCATCTCAAAATCATCCTCTGTATCTTTTTCACCTTCGATAGCTTGATTGCTGGAATGCTGGTGATACGAACGATGTTTGACCTGGCTCTGAGCAAGATGTAACGCGTTACATCTATAACGTTAGTTTGATCCATTCGGATCTTGCTGCAATGCTGGTCGGGCTGGGCAGGAGCGTAACGGGTCGGTGGCCATGCAGGACCGGGGCAAGAGCAAAAAAATCTCCGGTCTTATCAGGGGCAGATCTATGATTTTCCAAAAGGGGGCTAATTTTTCAGAGGAAAGTTTCGACCAGCCCCCCCCCCAAAAAAAAGTTTTTCAACCAATTGACAAGCAAAAAAAAAATAAAGGTTTTCACCCACAAATGAAGTATATTTCGTACACGAAAAAAAGGGTCTTCAATTTCAAAAGAGGGGGCACACCTTTGTTTTAATGGCATATTTACATTACAAATTTTAGTATTTTGCTTCTCAAAAAGGGGGGGGGCAGGCAATGGCGTCATGAGGCAACATTTTGAGGGGCGATATGGTGTATCGGGTAAAAAAAAACAATGCGAGTGAGCAAAAAATTATACATTTTTATTACAAAAATCCAATTTCAGATTTTTGACATAATATTAAAGAAGATAACATATTTTTCACCCTTCTCTCTTTCCTTTTCCTTTTTTTCTTGGTCTGTACGCCACGGTAAACAAGATTTTGTTTATGATTTTGCATGCTTATTTTTAAAAAAATAAAATCACCTTTTCATGACAATCTATCTGTTTTTCTTTCTTTCCTTTTCCAGTTCCTCTTTTTCCCCTTTCCCTTTCATTCTCCCCCTTTTCTTTTTTCCCCTTTCATTCTCCCCCTTTTCTTTTTTCCCCTTTAAGTTCCCGGTGAACTTCGCCAGGGGGGATAGCTTGCCCCCCCCCCTGCACTGTTAAGCCACTGCTCCCTGGGATGGGCCGGGTTGCATGCAAGTCAATCGCAAACTTCTCTGCTGCACGAATAGCTATTTTTATTCTGAAGTCCCAGGTAGTCTACATCAACAAATGCAGCAAAGGCTTAAATTTGTTCTAGCTCTTTACTTGAAAGGAATTTACTGGCCCTCTTTCCTTGGGTAAGACGTGCATGTAGCATATATTTGCTAGTGATAAATCGTCATTTTCACTGTCAAAACACGACGAAGACGACGACATCTTATCCGCCATCGTATATTCTGTATTTTACGTATATCATGTACAGCGAATAAAAAAAAATAAAACGCGAACGAGGTTACATGCATTGTGCACGCTTGCGCGCGTTCACGGAAGTCCTTAACACACGGGGCGAATGGCGGAATTTCCAGTCGAGTCAATGGTACGATTTTGCATATTATTATTTTAATTTTGAGGTCAGGAGCAGAATTTACTGATGGCAACATTGTGCATGTATTCACTCATAATATTTTACATATTATCA
This sequence comes from Lytechinus variegatus, assembly GCF_018143015.1. Lineage (NCBI taxonomy): Eukaryota > Metazoa > Echinodermata > Echinoidea > Temnopleuroida > Toxopneustidae > Lytechinus > Lytechinus variegatus. The sequence continues at coordinate 17,320,965 of NC_054741.1, read as the reverse complement.
TGTCCAAGAACCGTGGTTGTATTTGCCGCCCCACGGAAATGAAAAACTAGAGACATTTTCCTTGTCCATCCCACAGTCTAATAAAGAATGAGAGAGACAGAGAAGATTATTAGATACTGCAATTACATAGATAGATAGAGATAGAATTTGAGAGATAGATATATAGACAGATAGAGAGAAAGACAGACATCAGCAAATCGGCAAGGCAAATGATCAAGGCAAACATTCGTATTGAACCTGGAAAGTATAAGCTCAGCTGCATAATTATGATCTGCGGATAACTTCGGTGCGGACTTTGGATCGCGCGCCCAGCTGATAATGTAAACAAACGTAGACGTAGACTCTTCACTAGTCGCTTTTTGGCTACTTTTCCGGAAAATGCCTTCGCCAGGGTGTAAAACGGAAACGCGCGGGCGGGACATGCACATTTTTGGCACTCAAAGATGGATGCCGGCGGCGGCGTCAACACCAAATCTTAACCGAAGGTTAAGTTTTTGAAATGACATCATAACTTAGAAAATATATAGACCTAGTTCACAAAATTTTGCCATAAGGTTGAACAAGCATTACTAAGCATCCTGATTGAGTTTCAGGTCACAAGACTAAGGTAAGAGGTCATTTGGGGTCAATGAACTTAGACCATGTTGGGGGATCAACATCAAAATCTTAACCTACGGTTAAGTTTTTGAAATGTCATCATAACTTAAAAAATATATAAACCTAGTTCATGAAACTTAAACATAAGGTTATTAAAGTATTACTAAACACCTTGCTTGAGTTTCAAGTCACATGACTAAGGTCAAAGGTCATGTAGGGTCAATGGACTTTGGCCAATTTGGGGGTATTTGTTAAATTACCATTATAACTTTGAAAGTTGATGAATCTGATTCATGAAACTTGAACATAAGAGTAATCAAGTCTCACTGAACATCCTGTGCGAATTTCAGGTCACATGTCTAAGGTCAAAGGTCAGTGAACTTTTGTGATGTTCGGGTGATCTGTTGAATTACCATCATAACTTTGAATGTTTATAGATCTGATTCATGAAACTTGGATATGAGAGTAATCAAGTATTACTGAACATCCTGTGCGAGTTTCAGGTCACATGACTAAGGTCAAAGGTCATTTAAGGTCAATGAACTTTGGCCAATTGGGGGTATTTGTTGAATTACCATCATAACTTTGAAAGTTTATGGATATGAATCATCAACTTGGATATAAGATTAATCAAGTATCACTGAATATCCTGTGCGAGTTTCAGGCCACATGACCAAGGTCATATGGCCAATGGACTTTGGCAATATGTTGGGGGGGGGGGGGGTATTCGTTGAATTACCATCATAACTCTGAAAGTGTATGGATCTAGTTCATAAAACTTGTACATAGGAGTAATCAAGTATCACTGACAAGTCTTAGGTCACATGATTAAGGTCAAATGTCATTTATTGTCAATGAACGTAGTGTTGTATTATTATATGAATGATGATTTGTGTGTCTTGTTCTTTTACCTGGCTCTGCTTGTCATTGGCCTCCTCTTCCGTTTCAATTGTCTCTTCCTCCACTTCTTCTACTTCTACCCTTGTTTGAATGCGGGTTTGAATGACATCTTCTTTCGGAGTTTCCCGACCTGAATGGCCACAACTCGTGGATCTTTTGGGTCGAGGCATATTTCTCTCCTTATTTGTTGGTAGTTGTAATATTGGAGTAACAACAGCCTTTTTAAAAGTACGTGTACATGCGTGGGTCAGTTAAAATGTGCTCTCACTTTTACTCCTCAAAAAAGGTTTGGAAATCTGACTTTGATCGATAATCCCTCCTCGGTTTTAGTAAATATCAATGAGTAATCAATATCAATGAATAGATCATTAATTTCTTTTAAAATTGATACCCTACATGATATGATTATGGTTCACATGGAGGTGCAGTGCCTTTAAATGTGGGGCAAGGTCAAAATTCTAAAGTTGCAAAATGACACAATATTGAAAGTCACTGTTCTTTTCTTCCATGGTGATGAGTGAGTTTCCCAGCGGTTTCTTTTGTTTTCATGCACCTTAACATCAACATTAAAATGGAATCAAACACTCCTCTGCACAAGCAAACACATAACAAACAAACCAACATAAACCACAACAAAACATAAGAAATGAAGAAGCAGGGGCTTGATTTGAATGGATTTTCATCTCTATTGACACAGACAAAAGAATCATGTTCTGTATTGACCCTTCATGACTATTTCTGCTAGTTTTGCAGCTTTTCAATTCAGACCTCATCCAACACTATTGAATTTTGCTCTTTTTTGATGGCATGATCATAACAAGCATGTTATCATTTTAAAGAGAATCAACTGATCTTTTGAAAAATATCAAATATTCATTGTGTAAAATTTGGAATTGGGAGAAATTAGTGGCCAAACTCAGATTTTCAAACTTTTTTGCTCGTTTTGCAGCTTTTCAATTCAGACTTCATCTAACACTTTTGAATCCTACTCTTTTCGTAATGGCATGATCATAACAAGCATGGTATCATTGTAAAGAGAATTAAATGATCTTTAAAATGATGTCAAATATGCATTGTGTAAAATTGGGAGTTGGGAGAAATTAATGGTCAAACTCAGATTTCCAAAAAAAAATTTGAGGGGTTTATATATAGCAAAATGGATATTTATCATTCAGCTGGCATGTAAATGAGCACTCGCAACGCACTCTGAATAAACTCATACGAAACTCGCTGTAACTCGGGGTGCTCGAGCTAAAGTCGCGTTAATCTCGTGGGCACCTCCACTTGACTCGTAAAACGATCGCAATGCTCGTATCTCGCTCTAGAGAACTCGGAACGCACTCGCGTATACTCAGATGTGGCGAGTTATTACGAGTTTATCTCGAGTTTTTTACGAGTAATTGCGAGTTCTGCGAGTATATAACGAGTTTAGGTGAGTTCAGCACGAGTTACAGCGAGTTAGCAAAATTTTTGAACATGTTCAAAAATTTTGAAACTGCTCACGACTTCAAGGAGAGTTTTCCCGAGCTTGAACGAGCTCCGCCGAGCCATGCCGAGTTGTCGCGAGTTATCCCGAGTTTCATGGTGAGCTTTATGCGAGTTATCGCGAGTGCCTCATTTTGGCAACTCGCTATAACTCGCCATAACTCGCGATGTTAACTCGCCAAAGTGGAAACCTTGCTTTACTTTCCCGCTCTGAATGGGTGCTCCATGAACAATGTCGTGTTGGCCTGCCATGCCATTTGTAAATCACACAGATACATCATGAGATATTGAGATAGACCGGGAGATAGAGATCATTTATCTTTTATTTTTCTAAAAGTAGATTTAAGGAGCCCCCAAACCAAACTTGGAAAGTTGTTTTGGGCGAGAAAAAAAATGAGACAAGCATATAGTAAACAATATTCGGGTGCGGCGGAACCGAGGGGGCATGGGGGGCAAGTGCCCCCAAAAAATTCCCTGTAGGAAAAAATGCCCTTTTTCAAAATGTAAAATGCCCTTTTTTCAAAATGAAATGTGCCTTTTTTCAAAATGAAATACCCTTTTGAAGTAAATTTTTTGTTGGCTCGCGCATCGCGCTCGCATAAATTATTGTTTGGGTTAAATAAAATGCTAAGAATGTCCAATTTCCTGGTTAGAATATCATAAATTTTCACCTCGCGCTTCGCGCTGGCATCATTCAATTGGTGAGATATGTAGGCCCTATCCTATTCATGAGTCACTAAATGCAGTCTTTAAAAGGTTCCTTTTCTGTTCAGTATATTAACAATTTCAACTCGCGCTTCGCGCTCGCGTTATTCTTTAGTTTGACACACAGTCTTTTTTTCATGATTACAAAAACTGCTCGGAATATTTACTTTCATGTCAAATTACATGAAATTTCCAAAAGTTTAAGCTCGTGATTCGCGCTCGCATTATCTCGCAAGGATGCCCTTTGACCAGTAATTAGGTCCATAATTGACTAAAAAGTGAGTTTTACAACTTCAGATTTGATTTTTTTTTCCAACCGCCTCGCTCGCGGAAAAATAAAACCTAAATATTTATCTTATCTATCAGAAATCACTTCACCCCTGACAACATCGGACCAACAATGAGAAAGTTTTGAATTTTTAAAAGTTGTAAAAGCTCAGTGTAGTCACTATACTTATGGAGACTTCAAATTTTCTGCCTGGGAGCTAGCGACTGAGCAAGAAAATTTGCTAATTTCAGGAGGGAACTTAAAATAGAGCTTTACATTAAATCGGGCGCAAAATATGCATGATGGAAGCTGAAATAGGACGATTTATTAGGGTCAAAACTTATCCAGGGGCCTCTAGACCTAAACCATTCATTTCAAGAACCGTTTAAAGGCCAAACAATGTGGGAGAGAGCCGGAGAAAGTGAAAGACAGTGGGATAAAGATCGCATTCTAAATTCTGACAATTCATTTCCGTTTGGTAACTTCGACTAGACAGTAGTGTCACGAGGGACAATGCAATTGGCTCTCGCCAGTTTATTTTTCTTTTTTTGTACCTTCCTCAGTCGAGCAACGACTTCTTTTTTTCCTTTGAGTTGAGGTTGAGGGCTAGTGGTCAAGTCTCTGTGTTTTTTTTCTTTGCATTTTTGTTGTTGTTTGTTTACAAATTTTGTTGATTTTTTTTTCTCTTTTGTTTACTGTATGTTCCTAAAAATGTTTTGAACCATTCTTCATGTTCTTACTTTGATATTTCTTTCTTTTGTATGAATAAAGTCCAATGTAAATTTCGGGTGTATCGGTATTAATCAAAAGAATCTGTCATTATAGGTACATTGACATATTTAAGAGACATAGTTTTTTTATTATCTTAATATTCCTTCAATCATTTTTAACATCATTCACAACGACTCTGAATAAGATAACAGCTCAGGTTCATCCCCAGAAAACAAAACATTTATTTGATTATTTAAAGAGAAAAGTCAAACAAGCATAATGCTGATAATTTCATTAAAATTAGACGTAAACTAAGAAAACATATGACAATCCGAAAATTCGCTTTTTTCTCTTTTACAATACAGTTTGCACAACTCAGTGGCTCGTAAGTGAAAGTGTTGATAATGTGGCTAACTCACTATTTCTTTTTTTTAATGTACAAAATTTTAATGTTTATAGATTTGACAAAAAGGACTCTCTAGACTCAATAACGAAAGGTAAAGCCAGTGGCAATTTCACATTTCAGGGAACATTAAAACTTAGTTTTACATTGCAATCAGAAAAATCAAAATACATCTTTTTCATAAAATCATAATTAATAGAATACAAAGGAGACAGTGAGTTGGTGATGTCATCAGTCCCCTCATTTGCATACATACCAGGATGTGCATGTAACTGTTTTGTGAAATTAATCAAAAGTTTAAAATATCATAACATTCGATTTTGATGAAATTTTCAGCATTTAGCTAGGTCAAATTTTCTCTTTTTATTGAATTCAATTTTTGTTGTTGGGTGAACTTCTCCATTAACACTTTGCAAGAGAGGACTGTATGATAACCTAACTCCTACCCCCCCCCAAAAAAAATGAAATAAATAAATAGATAATAAAACAAAATATAACGAAATATAATTCCATAAATTCATGAGAATGAATAAGATTAATTCGATATGAAAGCTGGCCCATCGACAATTAGCAATTTCTAGAAAAAAACTCTCTGCAAAAGAGGACTAGCGCACGTGATAAGAAGAAAGAAACGGAAAGAACTGCTAACATATTAAAACAAAAAGGGAAAATCAAGATTAAAAACTTGGTTGGCAAAGCATTGAAATTATTGACATTGAGCTTCTAAAAATAAATAGGCCTATATAAGAAAAAAAGAAGAAAGGAGGATTGATGACAAGTGGAAACAAGATGAAACTGAGCAAGAAGTGATGGGAAATAAAGGTCTAGACGACGGAGAACAAACTCTTGTTATTTCATTTTAATTCTATTTTAGATTTTAACAAAATTAACATTTGCATTAAAAAGACATTTTACAAGACATCATTAACATCAACATGAATATAGAACGTGAAATATTCAAAGACTATGAAGAAATATTAAACTAGACGATTGGTGGTCAAGATTAAAGCCAAGTTGAAGACCCGCAGGGATTCATGTGCATCAAGTGAATCCATAGTAATATCAATGAATACCGTATCAATCAAATAAATATAGAATGTAAATACTGACCATGTATTGTTTTCACATTATAAAATCTTGCAATTTTGTAGGTGAATGAACTCCAACAATCAAATCTCATAAATCCTGTGACCTCCAACATCATCAATCAACATTTCGATTTTCAATTATGATTACAATTCTATTTAAACATTTATTTTTCATCTATACAATCACAAATATAGAATCTAAATTTAGTCATAGTTTTTCCTTTAGCGACATCATTTTACTTAGTTCTATATTCCAGACGCAGACTCGTTAAAAATACCCCAGAAATCCTAGGCGGAATCCCTTGTCTCGGCCTGCTTCCCCGGTGAACACTGCCATTGGTCATTATAACGTCCACAAAAATGGTATATAAAATAAGAGTCAGAAGTGAAAAGAAAATCATCTAGACACATCTACCCGCCAAAATTATAATCGATCATTATGATTCATCATGATTTGGTGCGTATATTGTCTGCAAATCGTCTGCTTTCCTTTTCCTTATTTCTTGTTTATTTTGTCTTTTTCATTATTTTTTTCATTAATGTTCGTATTTTAGTTCACTTATTATTATTTCTTTCTCTCTATTTTGTTTTTGTTTTGGGGGGTTATAGAGGAGGTATCTATCGTCGCCTGTTTGATTTTTTTTTATTTAATGGTTTGTTAATAAATCGATTGTCAGCATATACTCTAAATTCCAAGGATTTGAAATAAATCAAGATCGGCTGTGAATAGTGACTAGCCGATTATCAAATTTACATTAAAACATTGTAGATTTAAATATAAATCGAAAAGATTTGAATTTAGATATTTTGAGATTTGAAAGTTAATCCTGAAGATTTAAAATAAATCCAACATTCGGCTGGTCACTATATCCACAGCCGATTTGTATTTATTTTAAATCCTTGAAATTTTGCGTGTATTTCAATTCAATAATCATTTGCGTAAATGGCTTTGATTTGGTGTTTATTTATAGAAACGAGTCCCAATTAATTTATTTGTATTGAGGTGATAGAGAGTGAAAGAGGTGAATATCAACATTTAGTTCTTCATTTAAAGGGAAAGTCTACCCCCCCCAAAAAAAAGAAGAAGATTAGAATAAAAATAGAAAAATCAAACATTAAGGACATCGCTGAAGATTCGAAACCAGATGTAAAACGAAATGAAATTACGCTTATTTATGTGAAAACATTTTGTACAACGCAGTGATATGTGAGATGCCCCTTACTCATTATTTCTTTGGTATTTTATTGTATGAATGATACAATATTTCAATTTCAGCAGAAGTGATAATCCTCTAGGATTTCTCTTGATTGGACTATAAAATGTTAAGTCAATAGCAATTCTAAATCAACAATAAGTTCAAACAAAATCCTCAGGTTCTGACAAAAATACAAAAAATGAATAAAGAAAAGAGTGTAAATCTTTGACATACTTATCTGAAAGGGAATATTTTGAGGGAAATTGTTGACATTCTGACCCGAAAACGGAAGATTTTAAACACTTTTTATATTCATGATTTTTTATAGGCTTACCTGAAAAGGGATACTAATAGATTAACGATTTTTTGCATGAACTCATGCAAAGGGTATATACGGTATGAAAGCGCGAATCGAAAAGTTTTGATAGTCAGACCTGAACACTGGACATTTCAAGCACTTTTTGTAATCACGAACAGGTTGCCTATCTGCAAGCTGAAATGGTAAGTATATTAACCTAAAAAGGGAGATTAAGGATTGTTTAGATAAGTTCATGAAGAAAGTGCATATCTCATTAATTGATTAATGTTACCGCGAAGGGCGTGTATTTTTTATATTCAGACCTGAAAACGACTTTTAAGCTTACAAACACAAATGCTGTTTAAAATCACTATTTGTAAATAGTGTATAATAAAAGCACTTTTTGTAATCGTAAAAAAAAGAGAATGCGCATCTGATGCACTTAACAAGTAAGTGAAAGCTCGAAGCGGAAACAGAAATATATATTTTCAAATAATTCTTATGTATGGGATATTTTAAGCGCTATTTAATCCTCTTGAAAAGGATATATATGTGGGCGGAATCTTTGTTGTCATAAAATTATAGTGACCTTTATTTCTTTTTATTAAATTCTTCCATCCCCTCACTCAGCTATATTTTCTTCATCCTCTTACTTTTCTTCCTTTTCCCTCTCCTTTTTTGTTCGTCTTCTCTTCTTCTTTTACTCTTTTCCCTTTGTTTTGAACTGCCAGTAGAGGGAGGGAGTGCCGTCTTCGGTACCCGCCTAGACATTCCATCCGATAATAACATGAAGCCAATACCATGTTATGTATACATGATATACATGTACTTTTGTATGTGTGTTTTTTATTGGAAAATAAATCATCTTTGAATAAAGGGAATTTTTCTCCCCACGGCAAATTTAGGCCTGATAAAATTCTGGACCTCATGGTAATGTTTTACGTTTGATAGATTGTTTTTTCAAAAAAATATTCAATCATTTATCATCATGACTTTCACTGAGCGACCTGTCACACTCTTGTCTTTTATCTACTCTGATTATTACCAGCCAAGTATCGGATTGCACACGAAGTCGGTCGGGTCAACCGAAGCTGAAGCGATTTATTCCACGTCAAAGTCATGTCTCTCTATAAAGTGATTACTGCGAGTTTTCACACCGGCGCGCGCCGCAAAACGAATTCAAGAATACAGTAAATGTATTGAAAAATGCCCGTCAAACGAAAATGAACAGCTCGGAGGTCTTTGAAAAACTGATGAATATTTTCGCAGTTTCCTCCTAAGTTTCGGAGCCGCGACGAAAAATGGCAAATATGACGTTTGTCCCGGCGTTTGTCCTGGGCTCCGTAACACAAAGATTAGCGATCAATCGCTAAATGGACTGACCAATCAAGATCAACGTTACTCGCGTATTTGGTTGAAAATACTGACCAGGAACCAATCAGAAGTATTCTTTCACATTTGCCATTCATCGCTAAGCTTTGTGTTACGGAGCCCAAGAAGATTCTTCAATGTTCGACAAAGATTTCTCGGTTGCTCTTTGTTATATGGAGAGCATTTTGACAATACATTTTTACGTCTTTTAAAGCGTTCTGCGTCACGATGCAAAAAATCGCTAACTCTAATGCATTTTTCTTTCTATACCTTGTCCATGTTGGCCTATTGATAAATTTTGTCTCTCTTTATGTTTGGCGAATTTGAAAATGACACTGTGGGCACGTACCCGCATCTCTCCATTGCCATTATTCCACCCAGGGAGAAATTTGAAGTGATTTTCTCACCAGTATTCGTGTTTAACTGCATTTCGAATTGGATGAAATGAGTTTCTCGCTGGCGAGACGTGCTTTTTACGATAATTAGTTTACCGCGGAATAATTCACGAATATTTAGCCTACAAAAGCGAGGTAGGATAATGCACCAGGAGTAACACACACATATATATACTTTTTTTAAGTTGACGTTATCATGGTAATGTAGGCCTATTTTTGCAAGTCTGTCGGATGAACGATATCATGGGCGTCATGTACATTGTGCAGGGGCCGCGGAACCGGGGGGCACTTTTTTTCCAAAACCGTGTATAAAAACGTAAAAATGACCATAATATATTGTGATTTTTAGCATGGCAGCCCCCCCCCCCACTTTGAAAACCATTCCGCGGCCCCTGTTTGGATGGTGTTACCTCGGAAAGTGGTTAAATTGAGAGGGGGTAAGGAAACACCCCTCGCCACACCCATACCACACCCACTTATAATGCATTCTTTGAGACCCCATGAAAATAGATTCAATTAGGATCAGATGAAAATTACGTCACATCATCTGAGGCCTTTATCAATTTCAAGCTCTAAGCTTAAGATGAAGGTCTCCCACATTTTCAAAATGTATTATGTTGATATATGCATATATATGTAACAATTAAAAAAAAGAAATTTATCAGGCATAAATATAATGTATATATGTTATTATCATGTCATTTGCGTATTATGTTATGCTATGAAAAAAATTATTACACTTGTGTACGCTTTTGTTTTTGGAATGTGGAAATAAATAAATCAAATCAAATCAGAATTAGAATTCAAAGTTCGTTTCATTTTACCAGACTTCTTTATGTTGAAAGCATTTTTTTTTCAATATTGAGATCTTAAGACTGAATATTCTAAGCACATCATTAACATGATGCATATCTAAACAATTATTCCGAACGCAAAGCGCACGCTGAAAATGATTGATATCAAGACCTGAAATTGCGACATTATAAGGAGAAGTAAATCAACTAAGCAATCAATGCAAACACGAGGGGTGACCTGAAAATTTTGATATACTTTACCTCAAAGGGAAAATTTTAAGAACAATTAGTAAGAATTAATGAAAAGAATCCGTATTATCCCCATCGGCTGATTTTAAAAAATATATATATCCTCATCTAAAAAGGGACATGTTAATAATTGTTTGTTTAAAAAATGAAGAGGATTTGTATCTCCCTTTTCATATCAGCGCGTGATAAAAAGCTTTGAATATTAAACCGGAAAATATATGTATTTCAGAACTGTTTCTAAGAATTAATGAAGAGTAACTTATCAAAATATAAACCCGCTGCTAGAGGTGAAAAGCTATGATATTTGCGTTTGAAAAAAAGAAATATTTTGAGGACTGCTTATTGGAATTCTTGAAGAGAATAAGTATATCACTAATCAAAAGTTGTCACGAATATTCATCCCCCGGGTAAAGATATATTATGCAAGATTCATTTTCTAAATGTGTTAGAAAATGCATTACCATGATTGCCATGGCAATGGCATATAGGATAGGGTGTTAATCACCTTCAGTGGTATTCCTTTTCTACGTCTTTATTCCTTTGGCTTTTCTCATAAATGTTTGCTTTCCTTTTTTTTTATTTGCGCCCCTTTCCCCCGTTTGCGCCCGCTGAAAGTGATGCCTGGTGCAAGTGCTCCCTTGCCCCCCCTATAGATACACCACTGGATATAGAAACGGCAAGTATCGAATTGAAGACATTCGAACTGGCCATTTTCGAGAATAAAAAAAATAGACTAACGAATATATTATAGAATTTGAAATGGAAGAGCCGTGGTGTAGTGGTTCTGACTCTCGCCTTGTAAACAGAGGGTCGTGTGTTCGAAACCCACCGCAGTCTAGCGTCCTTTGGCAAAGCGTTAATCCACGCTTTGCCTCTCTCGACCCAGGGGCTAAATGGGTACCCGGCTGGATGCGAAAGATATCACGGTATATGTTTGATTTTGCCAGCGCCATAATGAGGATGCGATGAATGCAAGGAATGCTCACCGGGTAGTGAAAATTGTGCACTTTTCGTGCGGGATTGAAATGAATCCAATGACCGGGGTAGTAATATGCTGTAACGCGCTTTTGAGCCATTCTGGGAAAAGCGCTTTATAAAAATATGCTATTATTATAAATGAAACGATAACGAATATGGAAATTTAACCATAAAAGAGTGGTCTCGTCATAAACATTACACATTAATAGGCTTCTCTTTTTCGAATACAAATTGCCGCAAAGAAGTTGCATATTCTACACATCAAACGAAACAGAAATGAAAAGTAAGAAATTCGAATAATAAAAAAAAATCTTAGGTTCCTAAAGCTTTATTGCAAACTGTATATATGTTGTACAAATATCAAGCTATTTTTCAAGTAAATGAAACACTGAATCTTTTTTAATAAATTTTCATTTCATTTATTTGTTTCTGCAACACTTTTTCATGAATATATGAACAAAGAAAATACAATAATAATACACATATAACTGACAAGCAAAACATACAAAAAATATTGCATTTTCTATTAAAACATCGATTATTAGAAGGTTGCAGGGGTTGCCACTATAAGCTAAGCTTGACTGCGTGGCAACCCCATGTATGTATTGAGACAAATCAGTTTAGGACTATTTTAATCGTTCTACATACACACACGCTTCACTCGTTTGTATATTGAGGAATAGGACAATTAAACAAATTAAATCAGAATTGAAAATTAGGCAACATACGTTACCAAATATAAACATGTATAATGACAATAATAACGATCGAGGCATACGAACAGGTAAAAAAATCATTTGATTTATTTATTTTCCACTTCCATTTCATACTTACATATAATTTATAAACAAGGATATCTCTGGCCAGTGGAAAGATAATAGATATAGGGTGATTTTTGAAGGGCAGAAGTATTCTGCAAGGTATTGGCATAGAAAATTTGGATAATGAAAAATGATTAATAAATAATAAAAAAATTCTGAAACTGAAAAATTATTTTTACGTTAAACCTCGTTTTCACTATCATGGCCTTTCGTAGCTGATTGCGAAACGTTTTAAACCTTTCAAAATGAAAGTCTATGACCAACACGATTGTCACGACTGATCTGATACGATTTGACACGATCTGATACGATCACTACGACTACTCCACGATTGAGACCACCGTTTCAATCGCAGCGCAAAAAGTGACGGTTGGAGCTATCGGTATTACTCGCAGATTTTTCTCGAATTATAAGAATAAAAAGTAAACATTTGGCAAGTAAGATCAGTCAAGCGCAAAATAGGGTCATGTTTGAAAGTTTGCATTTTGAATTTCGATTCTCTTGTCTGAATTGCTAAGCCGGGCAAAAAAAAATCAACCATTTGTTGTTGTTCTTGACGCTCATTTCTTTTTTAATTAATGGAAAGTGAGAGCTTCCGCGCTTTAAGCTTATAGAGAAATGGAAACTCTCGACTACTTTTTACCTGGTCAAATTTATTTGAGGTGATATTGAAGAATTGATGAAGTTGCTCTGACATGTATTTTAATGTGATGAAGGTCACAGCTTCCTCGTTTTTTTGTAGGCAACGAATACTCCCCACTCTCTTGTACCATTTTATTTTGGGTGCGCTTCGCGCTCAGTAAAGTGAATTTTTTAAATTCCCTTGGTGCCATCCAATACTATAACTCGCTGTATACACAAATGTGAGTGAAATAGAAATATCACATTCGCTATCCAACTAACTAATTCAAAATCTCTTTTCGCCTGTTTCCTAAAGGAAAATCACAAGATATTTTTAAATTTAATATCGTATTGTTATTTAACGTCGTTATCACTGCATGGAAAATATGAGTATGACAGAACACACCTTTAAAATACATCTTAAGCAAAGTCACATGATTATACTAATGCGAGATACTAACCCTCAGAGATACCATATTATCGTTATGTAGAAATGTATGGCGTAGCACCCCCTCCTCCAAAATGGCTCATTTACGCCTTTGTTGTATATGCCTTCTTTGGCTACAATCTTCTTCTTCTTTTCTTTCTCCTTCTTCTCCTTCTTTTTCTTCTTCCTTCTTCCTATCTCTCTCGTTCTCTCCCTCTCTATTCCATATCCATTCATTCATCTCCCACCCCCTACCTCATCTCATCTTCGCATCGCGTGCCGTTCATATTTCCATCTCATCTTCAGACAATAACAATAGGCGTGCGTGTCGGGCCATCGCTCGGGTTTAATTGATCTCTCTGAGTAACGTCTAGACCACGACTTCCTGACAATGAAAGGGGAAAAGCTGAGTAAAAAAACTCCAGACAGCTTCAAGAAGTCGCAGAGAATAGATGCCTCAACTATCGTGAGGCAATTCCCGGAAAAAAAATTGTCAAGGCTTTGGGCATGTTGCCCGCAGAGCTGTCACTGAAACGCATATAATTTTCACGCCTTCCTTGTTCCTTGGCGCGCTGCGACGGGTATAACCAAGAAGTTGATTGTGACGACATTGTCATGAGTTAAAAATAATCTCCAGTCTCCCTCGGTTTGAAGATGTGTAGAGTAGATTGCCGTATTTATTTCCCTCCAAGCAAAAATATTAGTTTGTCCTGACGTGACATTGATGTTCAAATATTTGCTAAGTTCGACACGTGAACGTCTGATTCGATGAGGGTATAAAATGTACGGCATGTGTTGTCGTAGGTGAAGTACGCCTGAATCCCAGTGGAAATGAAAACACAATGGCTTATACAAAATGTCATCTAACAAGGGGCAATACTTCATTTTTTTAATCTTTCAAATTTGCTGCAAGATTGCCTTCATCCCACATACAGCCATCGAATTAGATGCGGCGCACTTTTTACTATATACCCCCTGCAAATTTTGAAGAAAAAAAATCGACTTTGTATTTTGAAACTGTGTGAGCCATTTTAGTTTTGATCCGACCTAATTCAGATTCAGAATGCATTGTGCAAAAGAGATTGGTCAAAATAACTAAACTGTTAGGGAATATGTGTTCGATAGATAAATAATGGTCTAAATTAACGAACATTGTCATACTAACCAATAAATTGACTGATTTTGACATTGATCAGACACATTTGACATACTGACCAATTCCTTTTTAAGAGTGTAACAAACTTGAATTTGTTGGCAAACTTTAGTCTATCCATGTTGTTTTTTCACAGCTACCACTCTCTTATTTTATTCTAGGATGTAATTTTAAAGAAACGGCCGTGTTACAAAGCTAAATCGATATGTCTAATCTCGCTATGAGCAAGATATTTTGTATAATATACCGTAAATGTGACACAAGGTATAATATATTTATTTTTGAATTTCATTCTTGCCTTCAATAATTTTTTTTCATACATTCTTCAGAGAATAAATCTAAAGGTAACTAAATGTTAAATTGTATATCTCCCAACAAATTTTTACGAGGCCGCCATCATTATCAAACCTCATCGTTTACGATGGCGGTCTCCTGCATTCTTCTTAATCATCATTTTATTAAATGATTAATAATATGTTTTGTTATTCATTTTCATTGCTTACTACGACCACAGTATTGTTATATATTTATTACCTCTATATAATTTTATATTTCAATTCTCTGATGTGAATGCAAGGTCAAATCGAATAAAATATCTTTAATAGTTAATAACTTTGACGGGTTTTTTTATTTTTATCCCAAATCGATTAACAATGATTTTTCACTACTTGATGACGATCTTGTAAAGAAGATAATACATAACATGCTTCGACAACTCATTTAGGAGACTTAATAGGTAAAGAGAAGTGGAAACATTCAGCGAAAGTATCAAACAAGCAAAACAAAATCAAATACTAATCTTCATTGACATACTGGCGGGATGCCCCTTCCCAATTACAATATATTTCTAATCATGATAACTATAAGATTTTCCGACGCTTCAATCTCGAATGACCTCGCTAGCTTCACCAGTGCACGTTCAAGCGCGGATTTACTTTTTTTTTCCAAGGAGGGGGCTTGATTGAGAAATTTGACAACCAAAAAAAAATTTCAGGACCAAACGAAGGTCATTTTGGTACCACGAACTTTGAAAAGCACAAAAAAGGGGATGACTCCAAAACGTAGTTCATTTCTTGTTTTTTTACTTGGCAGCCCAAGGGGAGGAGGGGGGGGGGGGGGTTGAACCCCCTAACCCCCGTAGATCCGCCACTGACGTTATGAATCCATTCCAGAAAGAGATAAAGGTCAGACATGTGATTGTGCATATAGGAAAGGATGGATATTTTAGTGGTGATGCCCCATTTGGTTGATTCTCAGATTTTTTGTTTATTTAATTTTCTACTTTTTTGCGGGGTATTCACATGTATTATCTATCTGCGTTCATTTCATTATTCGTATTTATCAATTACTATTCATTATTTTATTATTACTATATAATTATATTGTAGTAGTAGTAGTATCTGAATATTTTATTATTATTATCATTATCATTATTATCATCGTTATTATTATTATTTGTTATTGGGTTTTGAGGATGGTTTTACCTTACAAAATCACCCCCCCCCATTTACGAATTCCTAGATCCACCGGTGCATATAACAAACAAAGATATCGGTGATTATCATTGGTATGCCATACATCGATAAGAAATTAATACGATCAATGAGGTAGGAAACAGTGCATAAATCATACCCATCATGAAAACTAGCGTTAGTGTAATAAGACCTCGGAACAGACAGAACAGGCATATGTAACTTGTATATTTGCTTTAACCGAGGAGGTTCCACCTATTAATTTATTTGACTGCAAATTAAAGAGCGATGACGTCATTGACAGACTGGAGACTCACGACTGTACAAGAAACACGATTTTACCTGCCATTTTGACCCTTTTTGATAACTTTCGTTGCTCTAGTTTCCTCTGTTCCTCAAACTTTTAAATCCATCCCCGCAGGCACATCAATGTTTTTTTTTCTTACTTTCAACTAATCATGTTTCGTTCTTATGCAAAATTCAACCGAATATGATGACAAGTAGTGATTCAAGCTTTTTCGGATATGGGATGATTGAATGTTTAGGGTGTAATGACGCATTAGTGATCTTTAATTCATGAAAATTTGAAAAAGTGTTGGGCGTTTGTAGTTGACTTTTTTGTTGTTGTTTAAGGGCATTTTTCTTGAATGGGGCACTATGCATGTCGTCAGAGCTGTAATGCTCAAACCCATGCAATTAAACAGATAATAAACGATGTTGATCTAATTATTGTATACCGTAGCATCCATGTTTCCTGTTTTGTTTTTTTTTTTAGGTTCAAGGATGGTGTTTCATAAAGCTGTTCGTAAGTTAAGAGCGACTTTAAGAACGACTGGTGATCCTATCTTGTGGTAAATGATATATTCACTGGCGATGGTTAAGCACAAGAAAGGATCACCAGTCGTTCTTAAAGTTGCTCTTAACTTACGAACAGCTCTATGAAACGGCCCCTGTTCTTAGGCACTAAGTCAGTTACATTGGGATATCACATGGCACAATAAATGGTCATCAGTCGTGCGTAAAGTCATTCGTAACTTACAAACAGCTTTATGAAAGGGGCCCCGGCCCCAGGCATTTCTTTGGGTCACCAACGAAAATTCTTCATGTTTGCTGGCATGCAGTCACCCCATGTGACTTTTGATGGCGCATGGCCCCATCAATCCCAATTTGATCATCATAAGTATTTTAAAAAAGTGACATTAATGGGTTTGCATTATGACTATTGATACATAGAGGTGTTGTGGCATAGTTGATAATTCTTCGGACTTTTAACCACAAGGACAGGGGTTCAAATCCCACTCGCGTCCTTCGGTATGGCGTTTATCTACATTTGCCACTCTCCACCCAGGTGTAGTTAATGTGTACCCGTATGAAGGAGTTCCTTTAATGGCCGACCGTCCAATCAGGATAGCCGCGTGTTAAAGGGATGGTCCGGGATGAAAATATTTATATCTAAATAAATAGAGTGAAATTCACAGGGAATAAAATGTTAAAAATTTCATCGAAATCGGATAAAAAATAACGAAGTTATTGAATGTTGAAGTTTATCAGTAATTTGAAAACGGTTTATGCACATCATCGTGAATATTCATCAAGTGGGCTGATGATGTCACATCCACACTTTCCTTTTTGTTATGTTATTACATGAAATAAAAAAAAAAATCATACACGTGCATATGTGAATGATGTGTCTCCATTATGGTGAAATAAGTTGCGGCAATAAACAACTACATTTAATCAGAACAAGTGGGGATATGACGTCATCAGCCCACCTAATGAATATTCATAAAGGAATGCCGAGAACTGCATGTTTTAACGGAAAAATGCAAATCTTTGAAATTCAATAACTTTGTTATTTGTTATCTGATTTTGATCAAATTTTCAGCAGTTTGCTCTGTGCATTTTACTCTATATGCATTGAGATATAAAAATGTCCAAGTAGGACCATCCCTTTAAAGCCGGGTTAATTGTATGCAGCGCTTACAGACATTAGCACTATATAAATGTGGCATATCATTATTAACATTATTAATAATGCATGTATATTACACATATTTAGGCACTTAACAGAAATATAATTGTGTTAGTGTTTGGGTGTGGGCGTGGATGCGACGTGTTCAACATTTTCATCAGTGCATTGTTATTTATGTGCAAAGTTTTTTTATTTTATGAACCAATTTAGATCATATCTGACATGCTTAAGAAAAGGACAAAATGTCACTGACCGGCCCTTTCTTTCGAAATAATATTCTTAAAAGTAATCAATATCATTAAAATAAACACAGGACTTCCTATGTCAGCAAGTCGGCCATAATAAAACAATTAATTAATTTACACAATTAATCAAACCCTACTTTATATCATTCTTTTTTAAAAGATATCAATAAAGAGAGTAAGGGTTAGTCTTATGCGCGAATACACTTTCCATCGTGTCCATAGCTTGCTGTTTTTATTTTCATTTCATCGGTCATTCGTCTGCGAACCAGACAATAAGAAAACCTGCACTTTTGTTCCGTCTGTTCACCAAAGTATGCCTAATGAACAGACATACAAGGTCTGTCAATAAATGAAAAAGGGGAGATGGAAATGAAATATGATTTTTATGTCTGTATCGCTTAGAAGGTTTAGATTGTATCAAGCATAGCAGTGAACTATAACCAATGATTTGATATATTGGGTTATTATTATTATTAGTGTTAGTATTATTATTATTATTATTATTATTATCATTATTATTATCATTATCATTATTATTATTATTGTCATTATCATTAATATAAGTAGTAGTATTAGTAGTAGTATTATTATTAAAATTATTATTATTATTATTCATTCTCTAACACTCTCCCCCATATGTCTTCCTGTCTCTCTTTATAAATCTCTCTTTCTTTCTTTCTTTCTTTCACTTTTTCTTTCCAGACCCTTTCAATTGTTATTCCTTTCGCCCTCTCCATATCTCCATCAAGGGTTTGATGACACGAGATCATTCTTTTTTTTCAGAGCCAGACATGAAATGGTAAAGCTACATTGAAATGTCAAGCGATTTGATCGGCCATTTACCTTCATATAGAAACCCATACGCACTTTCCAACAAGTGTCATTTGTTTGATGTTGAAGGAAGAAGTCCATTACATGGGAACACCTAGACTAAAATCAAAACGATTCGTAAAGTTAGAGCATAAAGATGTATAATAGTGAAAAACTCAACAGAATCATCAGATGGGGCATTTTTAAACATAAATACTAAAGCGAAAACGGGAACATGATTATGAGAGAAAAAAAATTCTGGCCGAAATCTTGCTTCATTTTGGCACTTCAATGATTTCTTTTCATTTCCTTTCTTTAACCCCCCCCCCCACCCATTAGAGATATCTGGCCGGAATTAATGAATTCAGATATTTAAGCATGATTAGCATAAATTGCACAATTTTCTACTCATGATCTGCAAATCGATCAATCTATTTAATTATTTTGTTGATAAATATGATAATTTTTAAGATAATTGGCTATGGCTTAATATGACACACCCTTCAAATGTCTTTCTTTATGCATTATTCATCAATTTTCATAAATGTGTACATGAATGATCACAATGTCATTCAGCTAAAAGAAATGACAAGAAAAGAAAATTTAATAAATTGTGTATATGAATAATCACAATGTCATTTAGTTAAATGAAATGCCAATAAAGATGTGAAATATATTGTTTCCTAAATATTATTTCAAAATCTATCAAAAAAGTGGGTATTTTGTTACAAACGTCACGGTTTTTGCTCGCTCGCTTTGCTCACTCGCGGCTTTTTGGAAAATGTGTCCCTTGCCCTGTGTCTGCCCCTCAATTTTTGGCGTGTATACGCCTCTGTTTGCAAACATAATTATAGTCATACATCAAAACAATTACAGAAGTTTCCTGAATATACCTGGAAGGATAAAGCATACTAAAAATAATGAAAATTATATGTATTGATCGTTCAGTACTACCTTGAATGTGCCACACCTGAATGACCATCATTAATAATTTGTCTGTGCGATTTGAAAGAAAGGGTTGTCCAATTACACGGTTGCTGCCGAGCTCAATCATTGAATATATTCCCCATTAGTATTTATTTTGTAGATTATTTTGGAATATACTTCCAAGGATAGGGAGGTTGGGCGTGGGAGAACTTGAAATTATCGAGAATGGGGTGGATCAAGGTTGATAGGATGGGAGGGGTTCAGAAACAAGGGGTGTGGGATGGATAGAGAGAGGGGTTCGAGGGGTTGGGACCACTGGCAGATCCAAGGGGCGGGGACACAGCTGGCCCGTGCCCCCCCCCCCTTTGAGAGGCACAATTAAAATGTGTGAATTAAAAATGCCGTTAAAACAGAAGTGTGCCCCCTTTTGAAAGTGAATACCCCCCCCTTTTGGGGGGTGTGTCAAATTCTTCCTCGGGTAAATGTGCCCCCCCCCCTTTCGAAAAATCCTGGATCCGCCCCTGGTTGGATTGAGAAGAGAGAGTCACGGGAGAACGTAGGAGTGAACAAATGGGGAGAGTGGAGAAGAGAGAGAGTTTGTGTGGGCGGGGTGAACAAGGGAAGCGATTAGGGGCGGGGTTTCATGTCTGAGTACCCCATCGTCAATAACGAAGTCCTTGTCACAAGGGGCGTATAGAGAGGGTGAAAGGGGATGGGTGGGTTGGAGGTTGCATCCCCGAAATTTCCGGGTGGGGGATGCAGCATATAATCAACGCTCCCAGGTTTCAAGGTGAAATATATATTAAAATTTTGCATGATATTCTTCAAATTATATAAACTAATAAATTATTGTTAGTATACTGAGTGTGGATATTACACGATGAAATCAAGTCAGAAAATTATATTTTTTATTCTTATTCGCTCCTATCAATCTCTATATTCAGTTTTGAAAAAGATAAGGCACTCGCATATGCCTACATGTATATACACACAAATACATTGACGTAAACATTGGGGCTTTGAGAGTACCCCCCCAAAAAAAAAAAACAATATCATTATAATAATGATAAATTAGAAATAGATAAAAGACAAGAGATTGAAAAAAGCAAAACAACGGTAAAATATGATATCATTATAAAAAAATCTATCACAAACATTAATCTGTAATTGTGAAAAGGAAAACATTATTGCTTGTGTTCTTTGCTCGCTTGCAATTTTAAAGAAAATTTTGCCCCAAATGCCATTTGTATTTCATTTGATTTTATATCTGCATTCGCATTAGTATCAGAATTTCAAAATCTACAATATACAAAGATAAAATATAACAAAACTTTAGTAATAGCAGTAGTATATAGGCAATGAAAATAAATATCAAGGAGATGTATTATTCATTTTACAAAAATAATGATTTTTAAAAGGAATGCAAGAGACCGCCATCGTGAGCGTTTGGGCTGGATGATGATGATGACGGCCTATTCTGCAGACCTCAAAAATATTAAGCGCATGACGTAACTGCACACACCGACTTTTTCAACATGTTCTTATTAAGGATTTCATTCAACAATTTACATAAACTTAAGGTAGATAATTACAACAAAATTTACAAATCTTCATTTACTTATATCAAAAAGAAACTACAAAAATACATATACATATGTATTCCTTTACCCCCACCAACACTTACCTACACACTCACCCGCATATGCATAACACAATTAATGTAAATATCATCGCGTTGCCCTTTATGAATACCCCCCCCATAAGAAGACATATCTACGGTACAGCATGTCACGGTGTCTATGTACATAAATTGTGTGTAATGGCTCAGAAAATAACATGTCTAGACAGATTTAAATCTCCCCGATCATATAGAACAAGCCATATAAGTCGAGAGCGTTAGGGTGTTCATTATAAGGGTAAGATCAATGAAAATAATTGTTTTCCCTATTGTGATTGTAAATGAATTATTATCTTATTCCTAATGAAAAACTTTCGCGTTTCCCAGAGTATCGCTACACATTTATAATCGTATGAAGCCAGTGGTATTTTAAAGTAGGTCTTTTCTGAATGTGGGCATGCAAATATCACATACTTTTTTAAAGTTATGATTTAGTTTAAACGTTTCCTATATATGAAAGAATATTATTGTGTTTTTCTGTATTCTTCTGATCTCATAATTTAACAGTGTTGATCTATTGAATCACGAGGAAGGTAAGGATGGAGTTTATGCAGAATAAAAGTGAGTTGCAATAAAAAAAAAACTAGCTCAAGTCCCGAAAACGCGCATTTCATCGATTGAAAATCAAAATTGCGCCCCATCTTTTTATAGAGTTGCGTTTACTTTCTCTTTTTTAGAAAAAGCAGGCCCCAGATCGCCTCGGAAATGATCGTTTGTGTCGTAACTTTCATCCTCGGCATATTATTTGCTTTCTTCAAAGAAAACGAAAGCGATTGGGAAGAAGAAAATGAAACGAAACAAAGCAAGAATCTTCAAGGTGACAACGCCAGACTTGATCATTGTGATTCAGCAAACAGGATCAATGACGGACACGGAGTGCGTATACCAATTTGAAGAGGAAGTAGTAACTGGCGTAAGGACATCTGACAAGAAGAACAATTATCAGGTGAACAAAACAGAGGGGTAACAACCCCAATACATCGGATGAAACCAGAGGTTGGACGAGATCGATAAAAAATGTTGTGATGAATAAGATGAATGTCATTGAGGGAGGATAAACAGAGAAAGTTGTTAAATGAGACGGTTTCTTTCATCACCCAAACTTTAATCCCCACACCTCTTATCTCCCATTTATCCTTCTCCCCGTTCACACTGACAGAAGGTCGTATCCGGGGGGTGAAAATATAGCAACGTCGCGTCGCGGCGAACAGAGGGCCGGCAAGGATGAGTACAGAATACGCCAAAATAACTTTCGTTTTTACTGTTCGTAAAAAAAAGGAGGCCTAATTTGATGATTATTTATTATTTTTTTTATGTGGAAAATGGAGGATCCTTGGGGTCTGCGTAGAGATTTCATCCAAATATCTTTTTCGAATATGGATGGAAATTTAATCCATGAACCATCAAACTCATTTTTACTAATGCATTTACTTTAATCCAAGGAGGTGGGGGTTGCGCAATGGCAAGTGTCTATTTTGGATTAAGAACATTTTTTATTAGGAGGTATAAGATTTGAGAAATTTTGAAAACGGCGGTAATTTTAAGTATAAAAAGTCCTACCGCGGGACATCAAAGTGACGAAATTAACACAGTGTTCTGCTACCCCCATTATTGATGAAATATTAGGCCTGCACTTCGGCTAAAATATGAAAGGGTAAAAAAGGTATATTACCCTTCAAAAGTCCTGAGGAGTGACAACATTATAAGGGTGGAAAACACTGTCATTTTTACCCTCTTCTTTTGTGTTTTTAGAGCGGCCCATATACATAGGTTTATTTCATAAGACTGGGAACTATTTCTTTCTTGTACAATCACACTTATTAAGATTGAGATTGACTATAATCAGGAAAATGATTTATGGAATATAATAACATATTACAAACCAACTGATCACTTTGACATATCTTCGGAGGGGGGGGGGCAAGGAGAAGGTTTAGAAGAGGGTAGACCCCTATCCTCGGTAAGGCATCAGTTTCTACGCACTGAGATGTAAAAAGGGTTACGCCAAGGAGCTTGGGTGGGCAGAAAGTGAAAAAAAAATCAGTTAAATGATATATAATAATTATGTGCCCTTTCAGCATTTTCAATAGAGGCACTATGCATGAAGCAATGAATGTGTACGTGTACACATTAATGAACATAAAATGAACATAAACACTCTTAAATGAACACATATAGGCTAAGTTCTGAAATACATTAAAACAAAAGTATAGCAATAGCAGTCCACAACAAAGGAGGATTTTTCATTGGTTTTTCTTTCTTCATTTACTTCCTTTTTCTCCCCCCTTCCTCTTCCAATCATTCGAAAAAATCACAGTGACGCCCCCCCCCCCCGATGGCGATCCAGCCTCTGCACCACAACACAGCATACGTAGACAATACGATCATGCCAAACACCCCTAAAATACACCTTCAAGATTTCGACCATTGAATATCACTTATCGTTCAATTTTCGTCACTTTTCAGCATCGATGATACAATAACACCACAGATGAGAAAACACTTGACCCGCTTTCACCATCAAAGAGCTGTTTCACACGTAAAACTCACTTTGAAGAAGGCGTTCGATTGGAGAAGAAATGGGCTACGGATATTTCTTTTTATCTTCATTTTTTTTTCTGTAATAGCTTCATGCAAATCTCACTTTCGCAACTCACTAATTTGTACGTCCTGACCCCCTAAAATAAAGACATACGTGGCCTCATTGCTTTCAGTACATATCTCAAACACATATTGGTGATTTTGACCTTAGCGGATTCGATAATCGATTTGTTATCGTCCATTCACTTTTTTTAGTCGGTTAAAATAAACTCAACTTCCGTAATCTTCGTGATGTGGAATGCCTGACATCTGATAATCAGCTAAAAATTCCGTCTCGAAATGTTTAAAACTTACCTTCGGTCGTTATCAATTTCATAGTTTGGTTGGTTTTCTTTGTTAGTTTGTTTGATCTAATTTTGTTTGGTTTGTGCTATTAAAATGATAGTGAAAAGGCAAGACAGAGAAAGCTAGAGGGAGCTGGGGGGGGGGGTCCCAATTTCTTCCCCCATCCCTTCCAACTTTTTTTATTTTTTCCCCTCCTTTTAAAAACACCCCCACAATCCAGTAGGATTGTGGGATGTGCGTTGTGGCGCGCGCCTGTAATCCAAGTTGTGGGGAAGTTGCAAATTGATGGAGAGTTTCTAGGTTCGAGTCCTGGTCACGTCTTTCGGATGGTGACGTTAAAGGTCGGTCCCACGTCTGACAAAGCTCAAATATACACACACACAGAGTAGAAAGGAAAGCTTATCGTCATTCAGTAGTTATCCTTCACGGTCTAATCCTCTTTTAGAGTAAAATGGACATGGGAGGTTATCTTATCGATCGGACAGAGAACAACAACATTATTTCACTCGTATAATGGTGTCGATAATGTTATATATAGATCAAGTCAGATCAGACGATGATCTGGACCTTTATAATAAGTGTATATAGGTCACCATATCCCTTATTCCACATTCCATCAGTTTTGTCAATTCTCCCCGCTTTCCGATGTTCCACTTTCATTGGTAGGCTCCACAAATCGGGGGGGGGGGGGTGAAAAGCGACCGCCCCTATAAGTTTTCAGACATGCTAAAATAATACTAAAGGACAACAAGAATGAAAGGAGAAGAAGAAGAAAAGGGAGAAAGTAGAGCAAACAAAATAATGGTCGTTTAACTCTACGTAATACCCTTATCAAATTAAAACCTTCTTAAATGTTATGATATATAAAATACAACCTTATTCATATTTTTTTTATTTTTTTAAATTTTGTTATGTACTATGTATTTTCTTGGTTATTTTGTAGTTGAAAAGTTGCAGAAATAATAAATGAAAATGAAAATGAATTAGGGTGCTATCATCCATGTGGGTACAAGACTACACTACTCAAAATATTACCTCGTGGGTTAGTAATTAACGTGGCCAGAGTGAAGTAGTTGAGGATTTGAGGTGTATTTGCTTCAAAAGAAAGTAATTTGGTATAATCCTTGATGACTCACTGATAAACGCATGATGCAGGTGTCTTCCTAGTCAAAATAATACTACAAAGAAGAATATTCAATTTCTACTTAACCTGCAAACTGTCAGTGTATCAATACACCCTTAAGGATAAACCTTAAAATCAATATTCAAAAGGGCTTTAAGGTGCTACTTTCTTTCTTCTTCAAAATAGTAGATTTTCATTTTCATATGTTGGATCTAACACTATAAGTACATGTATCTATGAAGATTAGGATGGTAATAAGTTGTCACTATGAGACTGTTAAGGGAGTGAAATTGGGAGAGTTTGGACTGCGTCATTCAACAATGTCGCCCATTAAGCACCGCTGTCACGGGGGGGGGGGGGATTAAACACCGAATTGAAACTGCCCCTACCTGTCTTTCATGTTCTCTCTAGTTATTTCTACTAGTTTTGTTTTCTTCCCAGTTATTACTTATGCCAATTATTTTCAACTTTTATTCAAAATATTGAAAACAATATTTCTTCAGATTGACTTTCCATCCATTTTCATGTAAAATACACAAAATCAATAATAACATGAAAATAGTAAAAAAAAAATTAATGTAAAATACAGTATGTAAATTAAGTATTATGGAAGAAGGCCAGAAGGCAGGTACTCGGGGCATCAGGATACGCCTCTAAAGCTATATATGATTTAACTATTTATGATATAAATACTATGGAAGCTTAAAAGTGCCACCGAGATGTTGAGATAATTATCTCGGGAAGTCGACATCTTGATAGCAAAAGATAAGATGACGAGATCCCGGATCTCATCATGTCGACATCTTTAAGAAGAGATGATGAGATGACAAGATCCCGAATCTCATCATGTCAACATCTTTGAGAAGAGATGATGAGATGACAAGATCCCGGATCTCATCATGTCAACATCTTTTAGAAGAGATGATGAGATGACAAGATCCCGGATCTCATCATGTTGACATCTTTTAGAAGAGATGATGAGATGACAAGATCCCGGATCTCATCATGTCAACATCTTTTAGAAGAGATGATGAGATGACAAGATCCCGGATCTCATCATGTTGACATCTTTTAGAAGAGATGATGAGATGACAAGATCCCGGATCTCGTCATGTTGACATCCAGTGGAAGAGATGATCAGATGACAAGATCCCGGATATCGTCATGTCGACATCTTTTAGAAGAAATGGTCAGATGACAAGATCTTCGGTCCATGATCATGTCATCTCATCATCTCTTCTTAAAGATGTAGACATGACGAGTTACAAGATCATGACATCTGATCATCTCTTCCACTGGATGAGATGTTCAATCAACAATTGAAAGGTTGGAGGACATTGAGGGGTGACAACCTGTTATGAATGTTGCATGTACCACTTTAAATGTTTCGACCCAACACTAAAGTTGGATTCAGCTTTATGCAAAGTTGGATAGAACATTTGGAAATGGTTTTCACTCCTCCAACTTTTCAATTGTTGACTTCAGTTTTTAAGAGTGTAATGTACGACTATAAATCATCTTTTATATTTTCTTACTCTACGCAATTATTGCTTCCAAATTATTTTGATGAATACTTTCAATATAAATAAATATAACACACGATGCGCCAACAAAATGTATGAAACATTTTATCATTATGTTTTTTAAGAACAACTGCCAGTTTAAAAATCTTGGAATCTCTTGCCCGATTACCTCAAAGAAACATCAACTACTAGTTCTTTCAGGAGAAAATATTAATTATATCCCCTTAAGTCTAAATAATTTCATCTTAATTGATTTCCTTTTATGTGTTTATGTGTATGTTATTATTAGTTTTTGAAGCGGGGTATATATTTTTGATGCGTTTTTTTAAAGTGATGTGAATAAATTGAATTGAATTCTGTTGGAATGCTTGGGGCCACGTGCTCTGTAGGAGGTAATTTACTAACTCCCCGAATGAAATCATTTTAAAAGTGGTTTGTATTTTTACCACATTTTGATAGTTTATATACGATAAGTTAAAAAAAATGCATTGAGGGGGGGGGGGAGGGCGTTGCATTAATATTTCTTTCACTTGAATGCGCTTTCGATATTTTTGTTTTCACTTTTTTAAATTTAATTTTAATTTAATTATTTGATTTAATTTCCAGGAACACAATTACGCTCATAACAATAGTAAATTTCAGTACACTGAACGGATTCACAGCCCTTCAAGTTACAAGTTTCAAGTTTATTTCATTTCTCAACTCAATACAAGATAAGAAATAATTGCACAGATATAAAATGATAACCATATACAAATCAATACAAATGAATATACATTGCAAGAAATATGACTATACAAGAAAAGTAAATAAATTTTTATGGTGAACACTGTATAACGTGATAATCATATTAACAATAACAATATATACAATGGAAATAGAACAAAGTGTATGCCATTCTCAATGAAAAAAGAACAAATAATTGCAAGGCTACCTTTATAACTCTTTTTTTTCAATAAATAAGGTTGAGTAAATGGAGGGATCCACTAAAAAGTAGGGCTTGTTGGGTGTGGACCCCTCAGAGAATTAATCAAAGATTTGTCAGTACAGGTATAAATGAAAATGAAAATGAGAGAGAGAAAAAAAGAGGAAGAAAGGTTGATGTGATGGTAGATGAAGAAATACCGAGATAATGGATGAATAATTTAATCAAATGGACAAGGTGGTGCACATATGTGGTTGAAAGAGGAAGAGAAATGGAGTAACAAAAAAAAAAGGAAAAGGGTGAAGGGCATAAGACCGATGAAGGAGAATGAGCGGAAGGGGGAGGGAGGGGGGGGGAGAAAGAGGAGGGTAAAAGGGATCGGTTATCGACTGTTCAATCGGAATTTGCTTTATATGATTCAAGAATTTGTTTCTTCAGTTTGATCTTAAAACAGTTCAAACTGGTCATCATTGCTGAGTGAGTTCCAGTATTTGGGGCCATATAGAAAGCAATTGTTTTTTGTGCGAAGAGAGTACGGATACGTGGAAGGTGGAAGCGACGGGATTGTGTGGTTGGATAATTGTGAATAGCATTGTTTTTTGTAAACATGATCATCAAAATGTTTGGTAGTTTATTTGTGTTCAGTTTGTACATGAATTGTCCTGTATGAAAAAGAAATAAATCCGGAAATTTGAGGAGATTCGACTTGTAGAACAAACCATCAGTATGACATCGAAAATGAGCATTGTGTATAATCCTTACAACCTTCTTTTGTAGAATAAGCATTTTGTCGATGAGACTCTTGTAGGCGTTACCCCAAGCCAGTATTCCATAATTAAAATACGCAAGTATAAGTGAGAAATAAAGTGTAAATAGTGTTGATTTTGGAAAGAAATGTCGAAGTTTGTTCATTATACCAACATTCCGCGTATTTCCCTTTACGTATTTGATTTTATGTCCATTTCCAACATTTATAATTTGTTTCGAATCTTTTGAAATACAGATATAAGCATAAAATACACACAAACAAATTACGTACAAAAAATGTAGTCAAGATTATCAAACATACAGGTTGGGATTTAGAAGGGGTCGCCTTATGTGATTTAAGGCGCTATAATAGATATCTTCATAAGATGTAGACATACGACCCTATACACATAAGGGAAAATGAACATATGATACTTCTTTCATTACATTTTATCCCTCCCTCCTTCTCTCTCTCCCTCTCTATCTGTTCCTCCCTCTCATGACCCCTCCCTCTCCCTCTCTCTCTGTCAGTCTGTCCTTACATGTACGTCTGACTTTGTCGCTGCATATTTTTCATCTTCATTGTCTAGAAATTTGTTCTCATTATCACCTCCGTAATTGCTTTATATCATATTGCTTCTTTTAACCGACGCTTTTACAATCCCGTTTTACATAGTTATTGAGCATCCATCCCCTAAAAGCGCGCCTTTTTTTTAAGAGGCGCGCTATCATTAAAATATGACGTAATCAGACAGACGCCAATATGATGGTATCGATCCGAGAACCCTATAGTACCGGCGTGTTCTCAATGACCTTGCCTCATAAAGCGCCGGAGCAAAAATTAAACGAGAAAACCACCGTCTCAACGGAGAAGATATTATATCTCTTGTTGTCCCGCGAATTTACACTTCTCAGTCTGATATCGATTATGTCGTTAGTATCTCAGGTGAGTGATATCGATTGACTCTCGTCTGCGACCGTAATTAGTCGTGTGGAGTTGGCAAGGACGAGTTTATAACAAAATCTAAACCGGGGGAGGGGGGGGGGTATGGTGTTTGAAGAGAGAAAATGCGATATAAAGGCGATCCACTAGAAGAGATAGAGATTGCCTTGGATAATGCTCTGCCATTAGCGCTGGAAATTCCGATTAATTTTGTTCGTTTAGTCTAGATCTATTGTTACGACATGATGATCCTCGTCCTTCAGAAGTTTCGCCCATCTGGAATGATCACGGTTGTATCTGTTGGATTTATGAAGCAAGTAGGTCCATGATATACTGTACCAGAAAATATTGATATATTCATATAAATTCATAGGTTAGTTAAAAATAGCCCCGATTTTGACCATTGAGTAATCGAAATGGTCGCGAAAGAACCCCAATATGAATATTATAAAGCCGAAATCATCCCTTTTCTTCCCCTCCTCCCCATCCTCCTCCTTCTCTTCCTCTTCATTTTTCTTGTTTTCGTCTTTCTTCCTTCTCATTTTTTTTATTCATCGCCTTTTTAGAAAACTGAAATGACAAAACGAGAAATCCCTTCATTTTATCCCTCATGAACTGATTAAGTTATTTTAATATTTCATCATTTTAATACTTTATTTTCATCTCGGACTTAAAAAATATATATATATTTGTGGAACTAGTCATGCACTTCATTCATCTCTTCATTTATCTTTAAGCAAAATGTATTGAAATTTCTTTTGATATTTTCCAGTTTTCAGAGCGTAATATCATTTAGCAATGGATTATTTAACAAAGTTTGAGTGCATATTTTTTTTTCTACGGGACCCATGTGGGTATATAAGAAGGGTTTCAAAATGGATTTTGCCCGGTCTTTTTTTTATATTTTAATATTTAAAAAATGGTCGCTTATGTCTATATTTAGGTAAAGGGGTGGCGGTCTTGAATCTATCCTAAAATTCTAAGTCCTAATTTTACAAAATAACAGAGCACTAAAAATTTTGACATGAGAGGGGCGAACCACCCTTTATTATATCTCCGTAACAGAATATATTTTTAGTCATAAGAAAAATTGTATTTGTCAATATACGAGAGAGTGCAGTGCCGAGTAGGAAAAGATATAGGATGAGATTGCGAATTTTTACTGTTTAAATTTGCAATGGGGATGTAATCCATTATGACGTGAGTTGTTTCTGTTTCATTTACAAGTGGGTTTTGAGGCGGGTGATGGGAAGAAACTCGAATTTTGAATTATTATATTCAATTCAAATCGACTATCTATTTCATTTCCATTCAAAGTGAACAATACAAAGTGATATCGATAAAAACATTATTGGGGCGCCACCTCCACATCCTGCATCCCTAATAAATAACAGAACGAAAGTGAGACAAAATTCCACTTGAATGAAAAAGGGGCGTTGACCGAGGTGGATTTTCAGGTCTGCTTGTCACACGAAAAAACCCTTTGGTTTCATCCTGCTTAACTTCAATGCGGTTAAATCAAATACGAAGGTTTTTAATTACACTGGAAAGCATTTAAAATCAATATAACGGTGTCATTGAAGACATAATAATGTAATGCCAAAATAATCGAAAAAAGGGGGATCAACTAACCGATTTCCGATTTACCTTGCACAGTATCAATCCAAAATCTCCCCCAATCCTTTTCTTTGTAAAATGTACTTTGTTTGCAGAGAATACCTTAATGTAATATTAAAGTTGCTGATTGGGCACCCCCTCCTCATTAGTGGAGAGGATGAAGAGGAGAAATCAGTTTTTTTAAGCTTGTGTATGGGGGGGGGGGTGGTTACATTGTAATAAAAATGAAGTGTTTTTAAATGTGAAGGAGACAAAACAAAACGAAAATATTGATTGATGTGCGGTAATTTTATTTGTACCAAAGTTTATTTTTGTTTATCCCGGTTCTACAAATTATGATATTTTTAACATAATTATGAAATTAATCGCTTTGGGAATAACTGAAAACACGCGTCTGGACCGTAAAACATGAGGTGTTAACACCGACACCAGTTGGTGTCCCTTGAGGACCACATCCTGAGGTGTTGTATAACACCAAAGAGTGTTAAAGTAACAACCAAAGATGTTGTAATAACACCCAAAGGTCCAGATTAACACTGTAAATTTAACACCGAAGTAACATGACTGTTATCGTCATCTATATCTACACCAAAGATTATGCTGTGTAATAACATCAAGGTATATATACCATTGGAACTCTGATTTGAATGGTTGCATGATGAGCCCTGTTGCCATAGATACCTGATAAATAGTAACTTTTTATGCAACGGGTCTCGATCTCCAAGGTTATAGTCGCATGTCTGATGTCTGAGATGAAGTGTTTTATTGTATCGTTGTCAGTATCATCACCATTATCCTAATCAGGTTTAACTCACTTCAGAAGGCTGAAGTTGGGAACAGGGCTCTGGTGATACAGTCACACCAAACAAACTGTCCCCAAACCGACCGATGGTCTGTCGTTGGTAATAACGTAATGGTTTTAATCGATCTGGAGTTGTTTCGTAATAGTATGACTGTAAAGGAGTGAAGGGCAGTCTGATGACAAACACATAAACATGGATGATTGTACAGGATTTGGTGTGGGTGTGGGAGCCTTCAAAATGCATTGGCCTTTCTTATATCCCTACCATTATTATCATTATTATTCTGATGGAATTGGAATTAAAAAATATACGATTATTGGCTTTTGTCTGCATGGGAAGTTAAGGAAATAAACATAAAATTACATATACATATATAAAAGTATGGTATAATGGAATAGCCTCGACTGGCGAATTTAGATTTTTTTTGTTGTTGCATGGGCGGTGCTAGTGGGATGGGAAGGGTTAGTGGGTACATGGCTGGGGTGTATAGTGTATCGCAGTGTCGGGTTGAAGATGACTTTCTAAACAAGATCTAAAAAATGTGAAATTCTACCATGGTAGAAGGGATTGGGGGATTCGTCAACAATTAGATCCTTCATTGTATGGTTCAGTGCCAAATGT
Organism: Lytechinus variegatus; assembly: GCF_018143015.1. Lineage (NCBI taxonomy): Eukaryota > Metazoa > Echinodermata > Echinoidea > Temnopleuroida > Toxopneustidae > Lytechinus > Lytechinus variegatus. The sequence continues at coordinate 17,288,213 of NC_054741.1, read as the reverse complement.
TTATTGACCTCGCATCGCAAAGTCCCTGGTTCGAAACCATATTATGCCTATTGATCACTTCGCCACCTGTTAACCCCAATTGCACACTTACATCTATGCGCTTAGAAAAGCATCAACAAACAATCCATGTCGTTCAGTGATCCTCTACAGTTACATGTATTGTTCAGTATTACAATACCTGTCACTAATAAATCATAATCATGCTCACCAATAAAAATACAATTTCATACAAGGCTGATGGGTTGAAGGCCCCTATGGTTATATAATCAAGATAAACTATGATATAGGGTCAGCGAATCCTTCCAAATAGAATAGGCTATTATTTTCTTGACATGAAGGTCTCTTAATTATCCCATTCACAACAATTACCAGGTACATAATACTCGTATTTGTGCCTAAGTTTATATTCATTTTATCTTATCTTATCTTTTATTTATTTATTTATTTATTTATTTATTTATTTATTTATTCATTTATTTATTTATTTATGTATTTATTTATTTATTTATCTAATTATTCATTTATTTATTTATCTAATTATTTATTTATTTATTCATTTATTTACTTATTAATCAATTACTTAATTAATTAATTAATTTATTTATCTATTTATGTATTTATCTAATTATTCATATATTTATTTATCTAATTATTTATTTATTTATTCATTTATTTACTTATTAATTAATTAATTTATTTATCTATTTATCTATTTATTTATTTTATTAATTTATATATATATATTTATATATCTATGTATTTATCTATTTATTCATTTATTAGCTATTATTATATTTTTGGGGGTATTGAATAAATATCTTGTCAAGGGGTGTCAAGAAACTTGGCTCGGATTTGAACCCTTAAACTTATCGATTTGACGGCGTAAATAGGATCGCGCAGATCGATAAAGGCAAACACTCCTCCCCGCCATCACCGTGATCATGGCCATCATGTTTGAAGATGATGTGCCATAAATAAAGTCGTATTAATGCAGTGATGGACAGTCAATTTAAGGAGCACCAGATATCACTACAATGGTAAATGTGCTGTTGCAGTGGCGTACAGATGCGGGGGGGGAGTGGGGGCCATGTCCCCGAAAGGTCAACGACCAATAAAAAAGGAGAAGCATAAAGAAAAGGAAAGGACAAGGTAGAGACATGATGTTATCAATTTTTTAATTTTAGGTCAAAATTTAACAAAATATTATATTTTTTATTTTTTAACGATAAAAATATTTGCTCGGTCGCTTCACTTGTTTGAGATTTTTAAAAACATACACGCAATGTTGTACCCCTTCATTTTTTTTTTTAAATCCCATTGCGCCACTGTTATGTTATTTATGATTAAAATCTTACACTTAAACACGGATCGTCTCTTGAAGGTCTTCTATAACGATTCTCCTTTTTTAAACCTTCATTTTTAAGGAGAATAATCCCCAAATTTGAGTCCTTCTAAAGTAAACATGATCCAACTTATTGTGATTCGTGTTATTATATCAAACATGGTTGTTACGGGCGTCTTCGGTAACCAGTCAAAATGTGTACAGTTATCCTCTTCAGAATTTGTATCTCGTGCCCCTACATTACCCCGCCCCCCGACCCCCATCTGAAAATCACGGCACGACATCAGGGAACTTCCAGCATTGCGGATCTATTGTCTTTCATCCCAACCCCCTCCCCTAATAGCAAAGATAAAAATATTCCTATTGCTATAAAGAGAGCTTTTTCATGCTAACGTCTTTTATTGTGTTTTTTTTTTTGACAAACAGGAAAATATCAGAGGGTTAGAAAGGGAGTGGGACACTCCCGCCCCCGATTTGCGCCTGCTTCCGAGGTCCCTATAGCCTCAACAGTTATGGAACCTCAGATGAAAAAAAAAACATTGCATGCTTGTATGCGATCCTATACGTGTGTCCAATGATATTATGTGTTTCCCCTATAAAGAAAAAATTCACCCCCAACAAAACATTGATTTGAATAAAACCCCCCCAAAAAATCTAACAAACATAACACTGAAAATTTCAACATAATCGGGTGTAAAATAGGAAAGTTATGGCATTTTTATCTTTCTCTTAATTTCACAAAACAGTTATATATAACTATAGTCGGAATGCAAATGAGGGGACTGATAATATCACCCACTATTTATTTTATGTTTTATTGTAATATTATAATTTTTCATAATTTACTTTTAAAAAATGTATTCCTCCCTGGACATTTGATATTACCATTGTGTTAACATTTCATGAATTAAATCTATAAAATAAACAAAGAATTGTATGATTTAAACAGTAAAAAGCAAAAGCAAAAGTGAATTCGGGACATATCGACTCTTTCATTCGCACGTCACTGATTTGTGCACATACTGTTTTGTAAAAAATAAGCAAAAATTTGAAATTGTCATAACTTTCTTGTTTTATATCCGGTTTTGATGAAATTTTCAGCGTTATTCATTTTTTCATTTTTTTTCTTTGTTGATTCAAATCAACATTTTTGTGGGGATGAGTTGACATTTAATATACAGTTAAAAATAAAAATTAGGTTCATACATCGGTCATCGAGTCAATTTTTAATAATTAAATTACAATTCTATTTATTGCCTTTCGATTGTTTGATATACATAAGGGCGCTTTGTTAGCAATAAACGTCTGCCTGAAATTTATACATTATCATCCTTCATATAAACAAAGCACGTCGCTTGCATAGTATACAAGCGTAATAAACATTATTTTGATCATCTATGCTTTGATCATTGACAAGAAGAAAATTTCTGTACAGACGCAGCAAAAATATGTATTGAAAAAAAGTATGAGTGTGAATGGTTTTCATTGCCCTTATTTGCCCACGAATTAAGGAAAGAAATTTTTAGTCATGTAGTATTAACGGAAATGCCTTGATATTCTCCAAAGTACCGCTATATCATTGAAATACGCCTTCTTATATAAACATTAAACATGCACTGCGAATAATATTGTTGTACCAAGCGACACAGTCGAAAATGGCGCCCGCAAAGCATGCTTAAAACTTCTTGATCACGTGACTTGCTGACTGGCGCCGCACGGCATGACGGCGCCAAGTTCATTGCAATCCGATTCAGCAGTGACACAATGTTTTGCATGAGATTTACAAGTGTTTAGAAATATCTCTCCAATGAAAGTGTGTCCAGATAAATCAACTCGTGTTGCACATGTTGGGCAACAGTCCAAATCGTGATTACTTTCTCTAACATCACACCACACTCATCTCATCCCTTTTATCCATCAGTAATTTGTACACTCAAATCGCAATCATCAATGGGGGGAAATTATGAACAATAATAAGACACAGGCAGTCACGACGAGTATATATTTTGATGGACGGCGTCACTGATTTATTCATTCATAAAAACATTTCTCCTCAAAGCCCGCTGAAGAGATATAACAAGATATTTTTCTTTTGCACAACAGTGATATTTTAAGAACAAAAAGAACGTTTGAAAAATATTTTTAGAACAAAGTAAACGGCACATATCAAATCAAACAATTTAAGACACAATGAACATTAATCAAATAGATAACCACTATTCTGTTAGTTAAAATACTTGATTGCAAACCCAAAGGACAATTAAGAAAATTACCATATCGAACTGCATAAGCTTTTTTGATTCTACATGTATCTACAAAAAATGCCCTTATTTGTTTACAAAATCCTAATTCCTAAATATGTATAGTTTCCTCACAATTTACGTTTCAATGATTGAAACCATCCAACGTGGACGGTTTCAATGATTGAAACCATCCAACGTGGACTTTGAAATGTAAACGTTACAAAGAACCAGCATTGTAACACACCTCTTTTAAAAAAATACATCACAATTTAAAAAACATTGTAAAAAGCAATACAAGTTCATTCATTCTTTAGCTATTAGAATAATCGCAGTAATTGATGATATATCACGAACCAGGCAGATGTTTTTATTTTATTTGTTTATACGCCTGCCTACCTCAATATTTTCAGGATTGATGATTTTATGAAGTGAGAGTTCTGTGATTAAAATCACTGTCATAAAATATAAGTGGTCGAGGTGAAAATTTATGAGACCTCTTGGGTAAACTTGGCAGATATTTGCAATGACGTATGAAGTACCAGAAACATTAAATATGTTTTTTTTAAAGATAGATTTATGTAAATCTGTAAATATATATCCAGATATATATGTATTCATATTTCTTTTGGGAAAGAAAGAAAAATTGAAAATGCTAAATACATGTATCTAATCTGGCTTCTTATTTGGCAATAGCAATTTTGAAGAATAAAACCAACCATTTTTTTTCTCGCATATATAGGGTGGGGTAGGGGGTTATCTCATGTTTTCAACCAGCAGAACATTCACTGATAAAGAGGATATAAAATGTCCTTCCATAAATGAACCATTATTTGCTTTGAGGCAGGACAGACAATTGATAAACACTGTTAAATAATTGAATAAATATATTAATAATATTAAAAAATATTAATAAATAAAAGGGATAATCATTGAAAACCACATAGTCAAATTTTTATACCATTGCATCCATTAACTTTGATAAACATGTCTGTATGTATAAAGGTAGGCAAATTGTCACATAATATTAATGTCATTATCATGTATGTATTCTGCTACACTCCAATCACTTATACCATGTATATTTTTATTCTAATCTTACCATGCTCTAGACTGTGAACAAACTGACATTAACACACCAAACTAGTCTTGTGTCAACCACGCATGTATAAGTTCAGGAAAAACCCTACCCCCTTTTTTTTAAGGGGGGGGGTATAAACATACATGTATTCAGGTCTTGCAGCATTTGTTAAATGTAGACTTCCAAGTAAATTGCATACATGGTACAAAGCGTGCTCTTTTCAACATTAAACTCTGATTTTCAGGTTCACAATATTTATAGTTATCTTCATCAGATGGTGTGATGTAAGAATATATCTTTAATGAAGTATATGTGTATACCTGACAGCATACATAAATTTCACTCACAATACTTTTTTTTTCACTTTGACATTCTATGATAATAAATAATATACAAAGTGGTGTATCCATGACTTCAAAACCCAGGCGAAGCAAAGAGCAAACCTAAAAAAAAAGAGGGCGTACAGATGACATTTTTCTTAGATTTAATATGCATGTTCAGTTAGGGATTCTGAAAAACAGAGGGGGTGCATGCCCCGGGGTGCGCACCTCTCACACCCCTACCAGGATCTACCACTGTGTAATCTTTTACTCTGAATACATGACTAAAACTTCACTCTTTACTATTTTATTAATGTTTCATTTAGAAATATCAGAATATACATATACATAGATTGTGCATATCAGGGTTAGTATCAGATTTGATACATGAATGATTCCTCACTTAAATTCGAACCCCCATAAAAATAAATGGATCAAGAGAAGTCATGGGATATTCAAGAATATTGCATCAAGGTCTTCATACAAAATTATCATAACAAAATAAATTTTGAAAAATGGTGATAACCTGCAATGAAACTTTCTTCAACTGACGATGAGTCACATCACGATGACTTATGGCAAAGAACTTGGTAATCAGGGATAGGAACTAAGGATTTGATATGAACGACAATCAGCAGGAGACTAGATAAGTACTAGGGCAGAACAACAGCAATGCATTTTGTTTGATCTTGAACGCTGTGAAATCATCATCAATCCAAAACTACTCTACCACCTTATTACTGCTTCCTGATACAGAATAGGATAGACTATGTAGAGATGGCAAACAGGACACCTGGAGACAATCATGTTGAAATGTGGCTTGTTTCTGTTCCTGGTTAGCCTTTTAAAGTACAAAATACTAAAGGAATAAAGAATACCTCATTAAGAGCTGAAACTCCAATCACCAAATCCCAAATGGCCACATACAAAAAAATTTTGTGGGGGAGGGGGGGGGGGCAGCAATGGAAAAAACTCAAAAGTGAGGGAGTAAAGCGACCAAGCTTGTCATTGAGTTGCTTTTGGATTTTGTAAAGTGAAATTGATGGAATTTGTGTATACTTTTGGTGAACTTTGTGAAAAAAAATCTTCAGTAAGAAATGCAAGTTTTTACAATTTCAGGGGAGGGGGAGGGGGGCAACTGCCCCCTCTGTCCCCTCCCTGCATAAGGCCATGAAATCCCACAGAAGCAGTTTTGAATACGTAAGTTATCCTATAGCAATTCTTTTGCCCATCAAAATCATTTAGAATTACACTGCCTATGAAAGTGTATGGAACATACATGTATGATTACAGGAGTCAATTGACGATAAAGAATACAAAAAACAAAAACAAAACAAATGTTTTTATAAGCATTTTTAAAACAAAATTTGATAATTTCCTGATACTCTGCCCTCTTTCGGGGAGATTTTGAAATAAGGTCAATCCTGGAACTAATGAAATATATGACCCTTAAAAAGGTCTGTTTGATTGAATACAAAGTGACTGGTTCTTTCATCAACACTAATAATTCACCATTATGTAATAAAACCCTGAAAGATACTATACTGAGACATGAGATACATTGCCTCTTGAAGTATACTCACATTGTCTACTTTCCATTTGGTCTCATCTAACAGTCTAATCCTGGTTAATCTACCAAAAATTTGGTCTAATTGTCATTTACTGGCGGCCCAGTTAGGCTTTACCCATTCCGACCAATACCTATCTGGTCTAAATTTCATTTGTCAAAGTTAATACAAGTGAAAATGAGACCATCTGGGCATTAGATTATGTGGTTATTAGACCAAGTATTTAGACTAAGAGATGTTTGGACCAAATTGTTGTTAGACCAAGTGTGCTTAGCAATGATTTTTGACGATCTGATAAATTAGACCATCTGCTTGTACACTAAGTGAACACAAACCATCCAAGAGACTTCTGTTCCCATAATTTAGCCTCATCTGATGCATAGTTTAATTTTTGTATGTTGCACGGACAATCCCATCATGCAATGCCATACAAGAAACGTCTTTGCTGGGACATCATGTTGACCACACACACGCACACACATGGTAATCCGTAATGTCTAAACACGTAGGGTCACAGACAATGGCAAGTGCGAGATGACTCCTTTATAAGACGCCCTCTGGTGGCCAGTTCAGCTGGTTGATCAGACCTCCCTTGGGTCGTGCGTAACTGCCGTAGATTTCAAGTGAGTGCTGCCGTTCGGACGATCTCCATCCGATCTTTCCTGCAGTGGTCTGGGGGAAGGGTTTAGGGGAGGGGTCAACCTTGATATACCTAGAGATTGGGGTGATCGGAGGGAGGACCAATGGTGGAGGGAGTTCTATCTTCTTTACCTCGCGCTTCACAAAGTCGTCTTTCACGAGCTAAATAAAAGGGGAAAGAAACGTAATAACAAAAAGTATATCATTTAGAGATAATTAGGCCTACATGTATATGTGCAGTGTAAAATTCTGTATCACAGTATTCTATATTCCAAGAACACACTGTCTGTCAAATTTGATTAATATAACTGGTCATCCCACAACACCATTGCAAAAGCATGCCTTCATTGATATAGTTAAATAATTTTGTTCTCAAAATTTGAATTCTTCAGACTTCAATACATTATGAAATACCGATTGACACACAAATGGACAATTTTATGAAATTTAAGTTAGATCAAGAATGGATTTTAATATTTTGAGGAAGTTCGATTTCGAATAACTAATGAGTTTTGATGAATGTGGGTAAATGGAATGAAAGGCAACAGAAACTAAAGCTTTTCAAAAGCATCGTTATAATCATCTCAAGGATATATTCATACCTTATCTAGAATGATCTTAAGTACATGTTCAAAACTTATTTCAGATATGAATTCATGCTACCTTGAAGCTTAAATTTATCATGGTTACACAGTGCTTCAAACTAAATCAAATATTAACCTGTTATAACCAGATAATATAAAATGTAAGTAAGACAATGTTCATTTAACTTGTTCTAATGAGGAATTTCATCTCTATGTAAGAATGCCATTTAAAATGCTGTTACAGTTACTTTACCGTTTAAACGAGAAACTGTACATGTATATTTATTCATTTTTTCGTTGAGTCAATGCATTTTTGCTACTGATAATTTTTTTTAAAATTGGGGTGGGCTCCCCCTTTTCCTGATATACATGTGTCACTTGTGTATAGCTCAACCTTTGTTTTTGTTTGTTTTTAATCATTTGTTAATACTTACATCTCTGTAATTACCGCCTAGAAAACCCCAGTACTCTGGCCAACGTTTCGATGCAGTCTCTTCATATCTGATGTGGTCCTTCCTAAAGATAGAAAAAAGCCAAAAAAGAAGAGAAAAAAGAAAACAGAATAGAAACAGAAAATAAGTTAATAAAAAACCACCCTGCTGTATGCACACAATGAGAAAAAAAGAGGAAAATTAGAAGACTATCAAAGAGATACAAGTGAATACAGATTGTGTAACTACAGTATATAATACACTATTATTCAATGGGGAAAAATGATAATAATAAATGATATTTTATTGTGTGATTAATAATAATGATATTTTTTGTTTGATTGATAATAATAAATGATATTGTAATGTTCGAAATAGAAATCCTCAAAAAATTATTTTTGCCCAATTGATTTTGAGCCCGACAGCCGCTGGGCAGCATTAGATCAATGTTACTCTATCCCTTAAATCACTAAATGCCAAACAGAGTAACAGCAATCACCATCTTTTAACATCTTTTGGTCTGACACAGTCGGGGCTTGAACCCCTGACCTTCCGGTTTTGAGGTAGACGCTCTACCAACTGAGCCAACACATCGGTTATCACCCTTGCCCCCTCTATCAAAATACACTGTCACCATCCCTGACAATAAGGCATCAACCAAATTGGTAATAATGAATATAACCCCATCAAATTTTAAAAGTCTTGATAATTCGTCAGCGATTTTACGAATCAGCTTAAACCTTGGCTGGTCTCCAAAACATGATTTAGAGATCACACACGTAGTGTTTAAAGTTTGGATGTTTTTCAGATGCTCCTGACAAAAAGTTCAGAGTAAAAATATTGGAGAAGGTTTGAGGAAAATCCATCAAAGAAAAAAAGAATTATTAGAATTTTAATTATTTGATTTGTGATATGCGAGCAGCTTTCCTACATATCATTTTACATTACATTATGGGGCAGCTGCTCATTTATGACGTCATAAATCATAAACTTGAAATTATAATAATTTTCCTAATATTTAATGGATTTTACTCAAACCTTCATCAATATTGTTAAAGATTTTTTCTTCTATTTTTACAACAAACTTTTCATCAGAGTGAACTTCCCCTTTGAAGAATACATTCTATTATTTTTATGAAATAAACAAATTTTTGTTTGCAATTAATTTTTTTTTTTTGAAATGGAGTGCAGGTATGTATTTTAGAAACTACATTTTTACCAAAAAAATAAGGAACTAAGGCTTTGTAAAACAATGTTTTGAGCCAGTTTGTAGAATCATTCAATACCATGCGCATGTTTTTAGCGGCACAAACCACACATACGCAACATCTTTGTCGGATTTTTTTTTTACCTCTAAGTGCCATTCCAGAGACTTTGTAGTACACAAAGAATGGCTTAGGCCACTTCAGAAAGTCAAAGGAGAGTTTTGAGCCTGTACTTAAGAAATTTCTTATTCTTTAAATAATATGAATGTTGATCTGAAATTTGGTAATTCAATAAAGTGAATCACAGGCTTGGAGAATATGAAAAAAAAAAAAATAAAAATAAATAAATGAAAAAAAAAAAGGTTCGTAAATTCACTGATTTATAATGTGAATATAGTTCAATTCAATTCAATTCAAATTTATTTCCACAATTAAAAATATACGTATATACAAATCATTGACATTAAAAGATATATTACACGTGGAGGGGTCAAAGAAAGCATAACTGCTTGTATAAATTGGCCCCTAAATTATAGAATAAATCATATTAATATATATTAATTGCAGGCATATAGTGATGTTAGAACTGAAAGTTAGCAAAATCTAAAGAAATTGTTAAACACCTTTGATCTGATCTTACATGCTCAATTAAACTGAACACAAGCAAAATAATAAAAAAAACTTGAAAGTCAACGCATAATCAGTGACAGTATATTTTATTGGAGTGGAAGTATAGAATTGACAAGAAATAAGGGAATAATTTCATGGTTCCAGACTAGACTGGAATACAATAATACAATACATGTAAAAGGTGGCTAAATACATGCAAATATCCATTTAAAATAACCTTTCGTAAAGGTTATTTAGTTGCAGGGAAGGGACCCCCCCCCCCTTATACATGTACATGTAAATGCATTAAAAGCATGTGTAGTTATTTTTTTTCTTTAATTGCAGGCATAAGTGCCATGTATCATTAAAAAAAGGTATTTCCTCTGGTTTGTGTGGTTTTATTATTCTTCCAGAAAACCTGCTAATTTCTCTAGGTCATGATGTAGGCCTACATCATCATATAAAGACCAGAATTATTAAAAAAAAACATGACTAATTACCACAGTAATATTCATAAACTCTGTGTTTGTGAACTCTAGTTTAGTTTAGTTTACTCCAACGATGTTGTAGGACGAAGCCTGTTCATCGATCAAAGTAGAAATGTCTATTGTTGCTCTCCTTCAGACAAAATTAGATGCGCTACTTATGTTGGCATGGAGGGGTGGCAGGGGTATCGTAGACAGTGAAAAATCCCATGGAAACACACAAGAAACGAAAATTACTCAAAGTCATAGGGAATATACTTCTGAAATACAACATTGAGTATAAACAGATTGAAGTATTTATATATTTCTCGGTATCTATACATATAGTACATTATTCCAGCGGACTGTTCCTTTTCACTATCACATGTAGAAGTAGTCAATATGATCCTGAGCCTATACTACAGTACAGTATAGGTCTATAGGGTTAATAATAATAATATTCCGAGAGCCAAAGTTCAGCGAAATGCCGCGCTAATACTCACCAAACTTGGTCATTTGCAACAAAGTTGAATCCAGCCAGCGCCTTGCCACTCGGTTGTGGAGGTTTCTCCGCCATTTTAATATCTAAAATTCCCCAAAATGGAAAATATCTTGTCGAAATAAGTCTTCTACCACCTGCTAAAACAAGTAACACGACCAAGAATGCTTGTACACTACACTCTATTTGTATGCACCGCATGAGTATCCATAACAACTGGACGCCCATCAAGGTCAACTGGCCCGTAATGAATTGATAGACGCGTCCATTACACGAAGGGGTGAAAAGTTTGCAAGTGAGATGAGCAAATATGCACCATCGTATAATCCCTGAATATATGTAATGCGGCAGTAATATTCATTGAATAGCAATGGATATGTATTTCACAATGAACTCACAATAAAGAAAGAATAAAAAAATGTGAATTGGCGATTCGATTTTAGACAGTCTGCAGTCCTTTCTGAGGTTTTCTCCAGACATTTTTATATCTTACCTGTCTGCATTTTGGTAGTCGCCCGTCTGGAGAGGCTACTCATTTTCCACACTAGGTACTCGCCCCATTTGCATCGAAAAAAATCGCCAAATTGTAAAGGAAGTATACCATCTGGTCGTATGAATTGGATAAGTTTATGCTCTGTGTTGTATATCAGCCCGGTGTTCCTACTGTGATTAACGGGAAAGTGATCATTTTTTGCAATATTTCTCGACTGAAACCAGGAGAGGTGTGGACTATCGGGACCTTTCGGCTGCATTCGGAAAACCTGGCTAGACTTCGGCCTTGCAGATATTATTAGCCAGACTGGTGCAAATATACATGGCATGTATGCACATTGAAACGTGGGTATAGCATACAGCTAGCGGAATGCTCCTCTTGTAGGGAACCATGCAATGTAGTGTGTGCGCATGCAATGCATGTTTCATCGGACGAAGAAAATCATGGCAGGTGCAGGTACCACATGAAAGGTTGTAGGCCTAGATAGGCGCAGGATCTTACGCGGAGGTTAGCCGTTTTCCCGGGGAAGGTGCCGAGCCTGCCCATTCCTGCATATATGTGTCACATGAGTATGGACCGCCAAACCGAATCTTTTGTATGTTTAGGTCTGATAGGTGAGTATTTTTTAATACTAAGTTTAGGAGTCTAACGACACGTAACCGTACATTTAAGGACAGGGTCTTGTTTTAACAATAACATTTTGTTTCTTGGAAAGTGAGCTCAGCACGGGCTCAGCACAGCAGAGTCACACTCACTCAGGTCTGAGTCTTAACGACAACGTTTTTTGAGCTATTGACATAATTGAGGAAGACTCAAGCTCGAGTCAAGAGGAACAACAATTTGAAACAAGCTCAGCTCACTCAGGAGGTAGAGTGCACCTAGCTTGCTTGTGTCTTGTGAATGTTGACCCTGGCCTGGGCCTGGCTGTAGTGTAAGTTTGTAACTTCGATCTAGGCCCCTAGGCCCTACCAATGCCTACCCCTGGCCTGGCCCTGGGCCGCTGGCCTGAGTTGAGCGAGGCTGGACTTGGCCAGGTCTTTGCCTTACGACTTGGTGCCCGAGGTCTCGCTTCGCCCCTGGCCCTAGGGCTAGGCCTAGCCGCCTGGTGTTAGGGCCTGGCTCAGTAGCTGAGGCCTTAGCCCTGGCTTTGCTTGCCACACTCCGAGTCTTGGCATTATTTATTACCCAGGCCATGGGTATATCCTATATATAGGCCCCAATCCATATTTTTCATTTTTCTTAAATTGTATTTAATATTGTTTTTATTTTTTAAATTATTTATATCATTTTTTTTGGAGGGGGGCTCTCCTGGGGTTTAGGGGACCAAATTATTTGCACACAACATCAGTGAACGCTAACTTAACCAAATTAAGAACAACTTTAAGAATGACTGGCGAACCTTTCTTATGCGCTAAATATTCACCCATGGAAGTCTGATGGTGATTATCATTTATTACAAGAAAGGAGCACCAGTCATTCTCAAATGTAACATGAACAGATTTATGAAATGGCTCCTGGTGGGTTTTTCACAAAGCTGTTTATAAGTTAAGAGCGACTAGTGATCCTTTCTTGTGGTAAATGGTATACAAATGTCATCTTAACTTTGAAAGTATATGGATCTAGGCCATGGAACTTGGACATGAATAGGAAGTTTTACTGATTATCTTGCATGATCTTCAGGTCACATGATTAAAGGAGAAGGTCACCCTGACAAAAACTTTATTGTAAAAATAGCAGAAAAAATAATAAAAAATATTGCCGAAGATTTGAGAAAAATTCATCAAATAATTAAAAAGTTATTAGAAATTCAATTGTTTGATTTGTGACATCATATGCGAGCAGCATTCCTACATAGCGAATGGTAAAAAATCAATGAAATGTCATTTTCTCAGAAAATTGATAATGGTTTTCGCTGTACCTTTTGTATATCAATAGACAAATCATTTCACACCCGATCATGAATAGAAAAGAAAATCAAGTCATCAGGAACCATGCAAAATTTGAAATTAATGCTTTTTATATTACATAACACATGGGGCAGCTGCTCATTTATGACGTCAGAAATCCAAAACTTTGCACTCTAATAACTTTCTTACTCTTTAACGGATTTTCCTCAAACCTTCACTAATATTTTTTACTATTTTTTCTGCTATTTTTGCAACAAAGTTTTCTTCAGGGTGAACTTCCCCTGATTAAGGTAAAAGGTAATTTAGGGTCAATGAACTTAGTATTTAATCATCATATTTGGTGTTATGAATAATTATTCATAATTATTTTCAAAGTTGGCACTCCTGCTACAGTGAATTGTGTTACAAGTAATGCAGGCGACGAGACTGTCTAGGCATTTCACTTGCTTACAACAAGCAAAAAATCATCCCATTTTCAGGATGCTTGATTTTCTCTTGATTTATACTTTTGTTGTGGATGATGACTTGACCTTCAGTGCAAACTTTCTTACCAAGCTACATGTCCATGTACCCTTCCAAAACCAAGTGACATTTCATCCGGTTCCATGACAACATTTGCTCCCGCGACAATTGCTCCGCTGCAAATTCCATACATTATAATGGAATGACCAACTCCAACCCTAGGTTTAACACTATATGCTTTCTTAAACTTAACTCTAATCCTAATATAAAACCTTATCGCAACCCTAATGAGGCTAATCATATATCTTAGCCAGTCTGGATTAGTTGTCATCGGATGTCACTTTTCATCCTGTTCTGGGGTTTAAACATTTAATGTTACAGTAGTTGTGTGTAATAGCCTAAAGTTACATCAGGAGTTTTTCATGTTTCGTAAACGTTTGGCCCAACTTTACACCAATGGCTGGATTCCTGGACTTCAGTGACAAGTGTTGAGTTTAAAGTTTATTATTTGTCAAAACTTGATCAGGGTGATTGAAAATACAGTTCCACAGTACAGTTCCACACCATGGAAAATTTTGATGTATTTCTCAATAGCACAAGAATTTTTTTTTCAATTTGTTAGTTTTTTTTGCAAATGGTGCTTTGACTTAGTCCTGTCTACTTGCAGAGATCTTATATTATAACCAAATCTATGGACACCCCCCTTTCCGGTCATTAAACTTGGTACTGATAGTAATGATAGGACACAATAATACCTGGTTAGATTATTTCCTGATATTAAGTCACAAATGGATTTGACTAAAAATGTGCTTTGAATATTAATTCAATGCAGAATTACTGGCTTTCTTATTGCCAAAGATATAGCATGCGGTATATGATTCAGTAATTCATTCGTCTCTATACCCTTTTTTTATAGAGGAGCCGATGAATCACATTTGCTTTCAAAACCGAAAGTCAGTATGTCACACTCTGAAAGGCATTTGCCTCTTATGATGTCACCATGCCAAGTTACAATTCATGCTGTGACCAAACAAAACTATGGCAACTTTTGTTATTGTGTAAAAATATATATTTTTTGGGGGAGGGATTTTTTTTTTTCTATAGTGGTGTGATTGCTGATTTTGAATAGTATTATATCATTTCAAGGGTTACTTTTTTGTATTTAATAAGCAAATATACTGTAAGAGCGATTCAGATTTTTGTCTCACCTGCATAGCAGAGTGTGGCTATAGGTGCCGCTTTTCCAATGGCAGCATGGAGGCCCCGTGTAGAGGAGAGTCACCACCTTTGCACGTTAAGAACCCACTGCACTATTCGTATAAGAGTAGGGGGAAAACCCCTGTGTAGTGGTCCACCTGCATTCCCTTATATCGGGAGGAGAGACCTGCGGGTCATAGTGATTCAGTTCGCTTTTCGCCTCCCAGGCACAGGTGACGCCAAACAAATAATAACATAATAACATTATCCTGCCTAAGTTTCTGGTAATATGACCAAGGTCAAGGGTCATTTAGGGTCAATGAACTTAGACCATGTTGGGAGAATCAATATTGAAATCTAAACCAAGGTTGAAGTTTTTGAAATGTCATAACTTAAGACCTAGTTCATGAAAATTAGACATAAGGTTAATAGTGTATCACTGAACACCCTGTTCGAGTTTCAGGTCTGATGACCAAGGTCAAAGGTCTTTTAGGGTCAATTAAGTTTGACTATTTTTGGGGGTATTTTGTGGAATTATCATAAATTTGGAAATTTATGGAACTGGATCTAGTTCATGAAACTTAGACATGAGAGCAGTTAAGTATCCCTGAATATCCTGTTCATGTTTCAGGTCACATGACCAAGTTCAAATGTCATTTAAGGTCATTGAACTTTGGCAGTATTTGTTGAATTGGCATAACTTTGAACGTTAATGGATCTACATGTACACATGTACATTGTAGTTCATGAAATATAGACATAAGGATAATCGACTGTTTTGCACATGTCTTAGGTCACATGATCATGGTCAAAGGTCATGTTGGGTCAATGGACATAGTATTTTATTATCATATGAGTGTTTTCTTTTGTGAATAATTATTTAATAGCTGTTTTCGAAGTCAGCACTGCTGCTATATTGAATGGCATAATGCAGGCGAGACAGTAAAATTGCAAATGCCAGCTGAGCTGAGCGCATTATATTGAGCAATCACTTATCATTCACATCACAAAATTCATACAATTAACTATAACTTATCAGCCAATCATAGCTGATTGTGTATTTAATATCAGAATATTCCTGAATTTTAGCTGAATATAATAATGGTTTATTTCAGCTAGATGGGTGCGATCCCCAGTCTTCGTTTTCCAGACACCCAACAACAGGTTGGAAAACAAAGATCGCAGACCGGGGACCTGCGTATTGTCAATGGGAGAACACATCATGACATGAAGAAGGCAAATTCCAAAGTCCATGCTCCTTCGCGCAAGTGCATTGTACACGCTTGGGGTATGAGCAACGAATGCTTTCACACGAGTGTGATATGAGTCCCCGGTCTTCGGTCTTCATTTTCCAGACACCAATAAATGCTCTAGGATGCTTTTATTGGCCAGTTTTTTACCCTAGAATCATGATTCAAATCATGATTCTGCAGAATCACAATTGCTTTTTAATAGGCAAAGTGAAAATAAACGTCCTTCAAATAACAAACATGAAACACAGAAAAAGGGTTGTTTGGAAAGACGTTTCTGTAGATTTGAATCGTGATTCTATGACGTCGCTGTGTCTGGCTACTTTCGATTTGACCATCTCCTTGATTTGACTCTTGCGAAGCTTAAGGCGCACTACGTGTATGCTCAGTGTATGTATATAATGTGCTATGCATGCATTTCTTGTGACGTGCATTTAACTTCAAATTCATTGTTCGCTATTTTTTTGGTCATGTCTTTAAATTCAAGCTCTAGTAATGAACTGGACGGACAATGGTCTGTTTTTGTTGAGTTAATAGTGTCAATATGAAATTCGATCTACGCTGAAATTAACTTTGGAACACCATTTTCGATAAACTGACAAGATGAATAGAAGTAAACAAAATGAGTTATAATAGAATGAATTCTGGAAGCAAAAGATTGATTTTTCAAGAGCCGAAACAAGTGCGAAAAACTTGACCTTCCTCTGTCAAACTGCGCACTGGATAGGCCCAAATCCGAGGAGAAGCAGCATTGGAATGAAGGTCGTCTAAACCCTGATTCTGTGGTATTGTAATTCAGGTTTGTGTGTTGAACCATGATTCAAATCATGATTCTTGCTTGAGGTCGCAGAAACGCAGCCCTAAAGACGTGTAAGCTGGTACTGATTTGCAGGACTGACTGCCAAATCCACACCAATTATGCTCCATGTACATACTGTATTGTGAAGATTATCAACAAGTGCTTGACAAGAAACAATATGTACATGTACTTGTAGCTTGATGAAGTGGTTAGGAACTTAGTTCTCTGAATTATGCACAATATGTACACAGTATGGTAATGGTGTTTAGTTGAATGCAAGGGCGAGGTCATTGATGCATATTCTGATAAGGATTATGCATTGTGAGTATGATGAATGGTTATCAATATTTTTTTTTTTATTTGATATTCATGGGTATTTCAATTCTACTTTCAAAAGTATTTGCAGTCTCACAGTGAGAACACTTAGAGAATACACGTATACAGGAATGTTACTTTTTAGTGATATTTCATCCTTACATAGGCTGGATGATTTTTTTTTTATCAAGAAATTTGATTTTTTAATACATACGTGTGTCATGTATATGCTCAATATTATCTTCATATAAATGTTAATTATCATTATTTCTATGTACCTTCAGACAGTGCAACATTGCTATATCTGGTCAAATTTGTTTTTTTTTATTCATTCTCACTCTTCTCCTTTATTCAACTTTCTCATTTTCTCCAGTTATCCTGCTTCAAAATACTGGTAGATCACAAGGTAAGACTTGAATTGATTTATTCATACATTGAAAGATGACTAGATTTACATGGATACTGTCATGTAGTCATATCTGAATTCTCTTCCCCATGAAGGTGCCCCTTTCCCTGGCTAGACTGGCAGTGTAAGGCATTTATTAGCGTGCAGACATTTTACATTGGATCAAGCCCGTGCAGAGGATGCCTATACTTTGCATGCACTAACCCCTGCAAACAGACTGTCATAATTTTTCTTGGCTAGACGGCTCAAGACGTTATCTCTCTCTTTTATCCTGGCTCTCCTCTCGTACTGACTAGTCTACAGGATTGGTGATGTTCAGATCGTTGGGTTGTTGTAAAGCTTTCATGCATCGGAGCAGAACCTGGCTAATCTCTTCGAAAAGTCCTGTCTTGCCCTATTCTTAATAGTCCCTCATATCAAGTTAATGACGTCTTAGATTACATGCTGCCTTACTAATGGGCTATTACTATACACAAAGCTCTTTCCTTGTACACTATACTTGTACACTATACTTCTATTCCTAGGCTTGTGTTTCCCCAGTTGGTTTTAGAATCCATCCTTGATATTTCCTCAAACAAGCTTTTGGTCTTATCAAAGTAATACTGCCAAGATATGCTGATTTAAATGTAAAAGCCTGTAGGCCTACATGTAAACCTCCATGTTGGCCATATTTCAGATTTGCTAACTTTTTTCTTAATTTTAAAAAGATTTTAAAATTAAATGTCCTGTTTATTGAGAATCAAGCAACTTAAGCTAATCATTCAACGCTCTAAATTGGCAGCACAATGGAAACGACAAAATCGCTGTTTTAAAAATACTGATAACAGTGATATATATTTCATTAAAATGAAAAGAAAATGAGTGTTGCCAATTCAAGGAGCAAAAAAAGATTAATTTTAAATTTATGGGTCAATCAATATGGAAGGAGGTTTTGCAATACACATTTGACTACCTGTATGTACAGACATGTACACATTGTCTCAAAAGATGGTTGATTGTTAATTATGATTAGGGTCTTGTGGCTCTGTTTATAACAAAATATGTTGATTTTTGGTAATATTGCTGCCGTATGAAATGGTCCATAATATGATACCAAAATATATCACGACTGACATTAAATGTGAATGTGCCTAACCAAATAACCTGTTCCTTCGTTATGTCGTCATGTGAAATGGGCCATATGATAGCGTTAATAACTCATGTTATTACTCTAAAAAAAATCACCATCTGTGAAGTGAAATGGATTTCTTTGCACTATCAGCCTTTTAGCCTCAGACATGAAAAAGAAAGAAAAAATGGAGATGTGATAATGGTTGGAAAGTGACATTTGACAGAGTACCAAGTTATTCATGCCTTAATTTCCTTTCGATCTAGACTGAGACAGTTTCCTTTTTATTCTCCGCTATTTGTATGCTATGATGGTGACACGCTCCTGCGACATTTTCTCCGGAGGGCATACATAGGGTTAGATTTAGGATTGTAATAGTGTTTCGTTTGGAAGAATGCAAAGATAGAGATTAGAGTTAATTTAGTTTTTGGAGGTTATTAGGTTTGCCTTAAAGGGATGGTCCGGGCTGAAAGTGTGTATACATGTAGCTTAATAAATAGAGTAGAATATTCACTGAGGAAAATGCTGAAAATTTCATCAAATTGAATTTTAAAGGTTAGCAATATTTTGTGAAAATAGTTGTCATGAATATTCATTAAGTGGGCTGATGATGTCACATCCCCACTTGTTCTTTTGTATTTTATTATATGAAATTAGGTTTAGTCAATTTTTTTTCTTCCAAGAACTAGAAAAACTGGATTGGCAACTGGTTTAGTGCATTAGATATTTATTGCTGCAAATTATTTCATGATAAGGGAAACATATTCACACAAGTATGAAATAATGAAAAAAATATGATTTTATGTACATGTAATAACCCTAAGAAAACGGAGGGTGGAGATGTGACATCAGCCCACCTAATGAATATTCATGACGACTGTTTTCACAAAATATTGCTAAACTTTAAACTTCAATAACTTTATTATTTGTTATCCGATTTTGATGAAATTTTCGGCATTTTTCTCAGTGAACTCTACTCTACTCTATGTATTAAGATATAAATATTTTCAACCCGGACCATCCCTTTACCGTGCAGATTTTTGCATAGGAGCAATTCTGGGTGGAGAAAATGTCATGGAGCTGCTATGACAGGGTCATGGTGTGGATTTATGGAAATTCTAGGCCCTTCAACACAAAGTATTCCAATTGGTCTTATAATTTTATGCAATGAATTTACACCTAATGGTCAATGCAGTCAGTCATAAGAAGCAGCCGCATCATGGGGGGGGGGGGGCTTGGAAACCTACAGTATGGTACTAGATTGATAACAATAATCATCGTCATCTTTGTTGCAAAGTGAATTGATTTGTTTTGTCTTTTGTTAGTAATTCCACAGTCGTGATATGTACAGTAGGATTTTTATTCATTAAAATTTTTTTGCTGTTAGAATTATTGATGAGAATCATCTGAATTTATGAATTTTAAAGAATAGCTCCGTCATTATTTTTGGAATAGATCGAGAAAGAGTTCAAAGATTGGCACTCTATGCAGCGTAGGAAATACATGAGGGTGGCTGGCAATAGGTGGTTTCAGACCGCCTCGAAGTTCGCCAGTTCCAGGTATTCTCTGATCGGGAAATTTACCCCGATCAGAAAATACCAGGTATTTTGGTAATGTGAAAGCAAACTACGCGTAATTTCCCCGAAAGAAAATACCCGCTAAATAGTAGGTACTTGGCGAAATTACGAGAACTTTCGTGGGGATTTTTCCAAGGTCGCAGGTATTTTGGCGATGTGAAAGCAAATTACGGGAACTTTTATCCCACCGTGTCGTTGGGCGCGGCGGCGTGGGTGGCTGCTGGGCTAGTGATTTTGAATCTCGCGCCTTGCCTGCTTATCAGACCATACTGCGCATGCTCGTAACTTCGGGAACTTATCCCGAAGGATGTGTTTCGGGGCGGTGTGAATGCAGGAATAATTAACGGGTATTTTTTAGCCTTTAAAAGTTCTCGTAATTTAACGGGGATTCTTGTGATCGAGGCGGTTTGAAACCGCCTGGAACATTGTGTTGTGAAAATTTTAATTCTATGATCTGTGTTTGTCCTGATAATTCCTAAAAGTCAGGATTCATATCAATGAACTTTGAATAGAATTGAATCAATCATGCTCTTGTCCATCTTTGAAACATGCTTCAGTGTATGTATTGCACCCGCCCTGTTTCAATCCCATGCCCCCATTTCCCCTCCCTAGTACCCTCTGCACTGACTTGTGTCATAAAATATTTCAATTCAACAAGAAGACAAATAACAGCCAAAGTATGCAGCATGCAGCTTACTGTAGAAATTATTTGATTTGTTATTTGTTTGTTTAAAATTTGCAAATGAATGAGAATTTTTTTAGTGTAAACTTGTACCCCACAGTTTCTTGCTCTCTCTAAAATAATCGGTTTTATTGTACTTAAGCTGTTTGAAAATGCATTGATGATCATCATTCCAAGTAGAATGGACAGGAGGAAAAAGTGAGAGCTCTGATTGTATTCAAATGAAAATGATATTGTATCTTAAGTGATTCTCAGAGATTATATTTAGCGTGGATCATCGACTTTCAGAGTTGCGTGAGGGGGCAGAGAGTTCACAAGCTTTGTGGAATACAAATATTGCTACGTTGCTCAAAATATATTTCCCTGTCAAGTTTCACTTGCAGGCATTCGGAAGTGGAAAAAAAAGTTTTTAAAACATTGGTGCACAAGCATTACTAAAACGACCACAAATAATATTCTTGAATGAAAGTCCACATGATAAGTGCTGAAAGGGGTACTCTCTGGGCTGAAAATAATTCTATCGAAAATAAAAGAGTGAAATTCCAAAACAAATTGCTAAAAATCTCATCAAAACTGATTTACAAATATAAACCAAGTTGATTGATTTTAAAGTTTAGCAATATTTTGTGAAAACTGTTATGAACATGGGCTGATGTCACATCCCAACTTTCCTTTTTCTTACATGTACATGTATGTTAGTACTTGAAATAATAATTATTTCATATTTTCATACAGGTATGATATGTCGCACTTTCATCAGTGAATATCTTATGCAATCAATCAATTTTCCCAGTTCTTGGAGAAAAAACTTAGAATAAATGCAATTTCATGTAATAAGATACAAAAGAACAAGTGGGGGATGTGAAATCATCAGTTAGCTCATTGAATATTTATGAAGATATGCATAAAACTGTTTCTGCCAAGTAATGCAAATCTTTAAAACGTCATAAACTGTTATTCCTTGTCTGATTTTGATGAAATTTTCTGTGTTCTACATGTATTTCATAATTTTGCCTTATTTTTAGCTCATCCGGCCCGAAGGCCAAGATGAGCTTATGCTGTGGCGTGGCGTCCGTCTTCTGTCGTCCGTCCACAATTTCAAAATGCTACTACTTCGCCATTTCAAGTCCGATTTCATTTCTGTTTGCGTTATATGATAGCACTAGGTGGGGGATTCAAAACTTCAACACAGAATTTTGAAATTTATTAAATATACTAATTTATGCGCATTTTTTGCTTCCATCTGGTAGAGCTTCATGAGGTTCACCAAACTTCTACACGGAATTTTGAAATTTTGACCAGAACAATTTCTATGCTAATTTATGCGAAATTAATTTATGTAAATTTTGAAAAATTCACAAAAAAATGCTTCTTCTTTATTTGTTGACCAAATTTGATTTTTTTCTTCCATCTGGTAGAGCTTCATGAGGTTCACCAATCTTCTACACAGAATTTTGAAATTTTGACTAGAACAATTTTTATGCTAATTTATGCGAAATTGATTTATGCATATTTTTAAAAATTCACATAGAATGCTTCTTTTCTTCATTTGTGGAACGATTTTTATTTTTTTCTTCAACCTGTAGAGCTTCATGAGGTTCACCAATCTTCGACACAGAATTTTGATGAGAACAATATTTATGCTAATTTATGCGAAATTAATTTATGCATATTTTGAAAAATTCACATACAGTAATTTCTTCACAATTTCAATTCTATATCCTCAATTTATGTCACCAATATAATTCACTCCAGTGTCATCTGGGCTGAAATTAAAATTGTGTTAAATTTTGTCGTGAGATGCCGGATGAGCTCCACATCATTGATGTGCTAGTTATTATCTGTTCAAATCATATCATTTTCAGCCTTGATTATCCCTTTAAAGGGCTTGTTCATTACAAATATTAAAAGTATTAGAAAGTTGGTGGAAAATATTACTTATACCCTTTTTACACAGGATTTTCTTAGACCCGGACTATCGCTAACCCCGTACTATTCTTAACCCTGTACTATTTTCACACATGTCAATTTGTCATTGCTAACCCCGATTAAGGAATGCTTTCTTTTCACACATGAAACTCGCTAACCCGGACTAGTGGTAGCTCATGAATATTCACGAGCGTCGATGAGGAAAGTATTAAAACACGAATTCAAACTCGCTGACTTATGGCGCGCGCTTTTTCTCATCGCTGTGTTCGCTGTTGAATGAATATTCATTATGCTTACCACTGATTGGACAACAGGGCCGGTTCTGTTGCGGGGCATGAATGGGAGCGCTTAGCCCAATTTCGTTTTACACTGGCGGTCTTAAAACCCGTACTATCGCTCTTAGCACTGCAATTGCTGGGATAACCCTGCTTTTTTGCAGGGCCAAATAATCCTGTACTAAAGGTGGGGTTAGCGCACTTTGCAAAAATGCTGTATAAAAGAAAGTGGGCTAAGCTTAACCCCGTACTATAGGTGGGGCTAAATGGCAATTTAGCCCCACCTATAGTACGGGGTTAAGGAAATTTTAGCGTGTGTAAAAAGGGTATTAGGCCTAAATGTAAATTTAAAAAATCATAAGTAAAAAATCATAGAACAGTTGAACAATGCATTTCACTTCTGCTGAACTACATGTAGCCTGTGCGATTGATCCGATCAATCACAACTATGGACGGCCAGCAACGTCAACATCTATTATGCATGCTTGTTCGAAATATTTTCAAACAATGATGCAATGTTTATTCATGCATTCATCAGGCCTCTACAAAAAATTTTTTTGTCACTTGCCCTGTTGGGCAAGTGATGAAAAAATTTGCTTGCCCGATAGAAAAAACTGCTTGCCCAATTTTTTTAATAATTTTTTCATTATGACAGCACGACTCTTATTTTTATTAAGGTATACAAAATAACAATTGAGAATCATGTCCAGTATAAAAGAACACACATTGAAAAGGATATTTTCAGCAACGTAGGCCTGAGTCTTTACGTTTATTTTGGAGAAAAAAAATCTATATTTTATGGGTATTTAAGGTTTTAAAAAACCCTTCAACAAAAGTTGCCAAAATTTCATATTTTGCATCTTTAAATCCATGAAATGGCTACCTGCGTACCATATTTCCTTAGAATTGCTTTCATTTACCGTAGTTGGAAACTATAAAGAAAGCCAGTGAAAAATGTTCAACTCTTTATTGACTCAGAAAAAATTATTTTATCATCAAAAGTGGAGTGGCTAAAATTCCACATTTTGCATCTTTAAATCCATGAAATGGTCATTTATTTTCCATATTTCCTTGATTTAGAAAAAAAAAATTAGTTGGAAACCATCAAGTCTTTTCTTCATCATTTTATGATGTTCCACTCGGTCAATAATTTTATCTACATGTTTTCACATGCTACTTTTTTTTCTATTTTGAGGAATACCTGTTCACTTATCAATGAATTATTATGAATTATGAATTATTCATGATTGTTGTTGCAAAGTGAGATCGTGTTTTTTCAGTTGATATTAGTATTTTGTTGAGGATTTGGGATTAATTTCTGTTGCTTTTTGTGCGTTTTGAGAAAAAATGTGTTTTCCGTTTGAAAAGCCACTTTCCGTTTCAAACAGCCAATTCCGTGAATTCCGTCCGTTTTCCGCGATTGCGGAAAATCACTATCCGTACATATGCTCCATCGAGCATCTGTCCACTGTGATTTTATAGATCTGTGCAAAAAGTATTGAGCAGCACAAAACTCTTAGAACGGATGAACTTTCCAGCCGGATAAGATGTAAATCCACAACATGTACGAGCAACAAACATCCCATTTCCGTTATCCTATGTTAAACGTCTGTTGTATACTTTCTGCATCGCGTTGGCATCCTCGCAACTACTGTAAACGCTGTTATTTTTGTGGGATTAATTTTTCGCGCTTGGCGGCTTCAAATCGTATTCGCGGGTTTTTAAAAATCGCGCTGCACACTCCATAATCACAAAGTCACTTCCTTCTTGCCCATCTGTGAATGGTTTTAATTAGAATTTCAGCAACGAAATTGTATTTTCTAATCATAATTCTAGCTCTCAGGCGGCATTATTCACCATTGTTTTGATCTAATCATGAGCTTTCGTGACAATTAGCGCAACTTTTATTTGCAAGGCATACATCAGGTAAGGCAAAGCAGAGGCCCTGCTAGGGCTGCTGGCCTGGTGTGGACGGCTGAGCACTGGGTAAGGATCGGGGGATCACGGCTATGCATGGGATCAATCAACAAACATGGGCGATCGACCCAACGTCTTCTCCAAAACTAAACAGATCTAAACACTCACCAATCAAACAGCAAAAGCAATTTATAATTCAACCAAAATCATAATTTAAACACCGATCTGCGACTGTTAAAAAATGATCGCATTGCTTTGGAACAAATTCTCGCGATGCACATGAAATTGGAGCTAAAGTTTGCTTGTGAAAATGCTGCCCTCTTTAGATCAAATTAAAATCTATTTGCCAAAACGATACACACAATTGAACTGTGGTTCAAAGCTTGCATTAAAATAGATGCTCATAAATTCTCGTTTTTAAATTCGCGCTCGCAAATCTTGCCGCGAAATATGCGAAAATTTCCACTTTTACAGTAATACCCACTGCAGCTGAATAACGAATAGAGGGAGGAAAGATGAACATGGAATGTTTATACATCGTTAGTAGCACGGATATTGAAAAGGATGTACATGTATTAAGCGTATGCATCTCAAGTACCGGTATTCAAAACCCCTGGTAAACCCTTTGGAGCTGTCATCCATTTCCATCCATTTTAATCTGCTAGGTACATGTAAGCGTATGCATCTCAAAAGCAACCATGTGTCCCTAAATATCGTGTGTGAGTTTCAGATCACATGACCAAGGTCAAAGGTCATTGAGGGTCAACAAACTTTGGCCATGTTGGGGTTATTTGAGGAATTGTCATCATAACTTTGAAATTTTAGGGATCCAGTTCATGAAACGTGGACAAAAGAGCAATCAAGTATCCTTAAACATCCTGTGCAAGTTTCAGGTCACATACCCAAGGTCAAAGGTAATTTAGGGTCAATGAACTCTGGTCATGTTGGGAGTATGTGTTGAATTGGCATCATAACTAAGGAAGTTAATGGATCTAGCTCATGAAATATTGACAAGAGGATAATCAAGTATGAATGATTGTTTTGCACATGTCTTAGGTCACATGATCATGGTCAAAGGTCATTTTGGGTCAATGGGCATAATATTTTATTATCATATTAGTGTTTTCTTCTGTGAATACTATTCATTAGCTATTTTAAAAGGGAGCACTGCTGCTATATTGCATTGCATAATGCAGGTGAGGCTGCCAGAGGCGTTCCACTTCTTTGTGAATGATTATTGTATACTGGTAGTTTTCAAAGTCAGCACTGCTGCTAATGTACATGTATATCGAATTGCGTAATGCAGGCGAGACTGCCAGAGGCGTTCCACTTCTTTGTGAATGATTATTGTATACTGGTAGTTTTCAAAGTCAGCACTGCTGCTAATGTTACATGTAAATTGAATTGCGTAATGCAGGCGAGAGTGCCAGAGGCACTCCACTTGTTTATGAATTAATATTCAATTGTATAAATGTATTTTTCATTGTCGGGAGAGGTGTGTTCAAAGTCAATTTTTGTCATTGGCAGTTACATGTACTGTAGGCCTAAATGCTATTAGATAATTATTAAACATAATGCTTCAATAGTGGCAGTCTTTGAGTGTTTAGAAGTTATAATACATTTCTTTGAAACAAAAAAATTATCGAAAATTTTTCAGCGAGACATCTAAAATGATGACCCCCTTTTTCAGACCTAATTTTCAGTTCTCTCTACTCCGAATGACAGAAGTTCCATTAAGAAGCCGCCCCGCTTGCAAGACCCCCGTTATGAAACTTCTCAGTTCTCTAGCCCTACCAAAATTGTCCAGCGAGAGCTGCACGCACGGCTTCAAAACTACCTCCGCTACCAGGTCCATGCACCACTAGCGCCCACATTATGTATATGCACAGCGCTAGCGTGCACCATACCTACGTACTCTACGTACTGCGATCTTGTTCCGTATAAACCCTATTTTTCACACTGCCAGGTATTTAGTTCCCAAGACTCTGCATTTTACCCTTGTGGTCAGTTCCTTAGAGGTAGACCCCCCCCCCCCCCCCCCCCCCCCGTTTCATGGTTTCGTGAGGCACGCCCCCACCCACCCGCCTCCCCCTGGTTGGGGACTGCATAATGAATAATATATATACATATCCTATATATATACTCTATAAGTAGTATATAAGAGAATAGGAGTAGGGGGATGTCAGAAAAAGTGGGGCTGTGGGGTGGGGCTACATGTAGGCCTTTGTATTAAATATGGAAATGCCGGCTTCTCCCCTTATTAGTTATTTTGTCATTCTCTCTGCAGACGATATCCACTATAAGAGAGGTACCACTTACTTACCCCTATCTTGTATTACATTATTACTTACAGAATAGTTTATTTGTAAAGTTTTCATTATCCCCATACCCACCCACTAATATAATAACCCCATGTACACCCCTAAATTCCAAGGGATGTCCTACCTCCCCACTTTTTGGGGAACTCTTGAAGAAAGATACCGCTCACACACAAGAGAAAGATCATTCAAAGGGGTAAAAAAAAGACTCAGCAATGCCCCTGTATTGTAATGCTTGTGTCTGTGGTTTGTGTGTACATGTATGCCTTTTATGTCTGCCAGACATGCAAATGAACCCATTGCTATAACCTTCAAGGGAGCTCATGTTAGTACAGACATAGGGTGTGTATGTGTGTGTCAGCGGAGCTCTGTGTGTATGATATGTGTTGGGGAGGCGGAGGCTTGGGCCAGTGCACATACAGAATATGTTGTCTCCTGTATGCCTTGCTATGTGCCCTCATACAGCATGCACATTTGATAGAAAACTCTGTTGAGAATCCCATATGAAGTGAGCTCTAAAATCAGTATCAGGGAGAGTGGGGTAAATAAGGCCAGGGGGGTGTTTCACAAAGATTTAAGTATGACCAAGAGTTGCACTTAAATACCAAGTTGCGTACGGTATGGAAGGCTTGACCGCATTGGTCAGATCGTGTCATGAGGACGCGCACGACTGCGTATCTATCAATAAGATCGCGCGTTGCATATCATGTATGCGTCGGCATTTACGTGCGACTTAAGTCATACTTAAAAGAAACTCCCCAAGTCAGTTTCTAGCTCACTGCTCAAGTTAACCAGTGTCAATGGGATTGCTGTTAGTGTGGTGTTTGAGACAGATCCAGCACATCTTGAGCATAAACAATGTCCAATACCCCTTTCATAGTGAGAGCCGAAGTGGAGTTAGTCCGGAGTCCAGGAGGAGTTACTCCACTTTGGAGGGCAATATGAAAATTCTGAGATTAGTTCGATCCGGATTCAAAGCGGAGTACTCAACCCACTTCGAGAAGAGGGTTACAAACGGAGTTACTCCGCACCGGAAATGCGGTATGCGCTTATCGCTGTGATTCGGCCACACGTATGGCGCGAACTCGCTTGGAAACCATGGCAACGACTGCGGATACACCGCTGCGGTGCTTGCCAATATGAAAGGGGGTTTAAAGTCGGTCCGCAGTACAAGCGGATCAACTCAACCCGGAGTTACTCCGGAGTAACTCCACTTTGCCTTCAGTATGAAAGCGGTATCAGAGTCTTAGCACAGTGCACATGGGGCACACAAACTTAGCAGCAGTACTACTGTACCTGACCCGTAATGTTTAAATTTTATCTTAATTTGTATACTTTTGTAAGGCATTATGGTACATGCCAGTACTGTACTACTAACTCTAGAGTAAATTCACCTCTTTCCCTGACTGGAAGCCTATGAACTCAACATGCCTGGTGGGTGTTTCATAAAGCTGTTCGTAAAGTTACGAACGACTTTACGCACGACTGGAACATGTTCTTAGGTCATAACTCAATTACATAGGGATATCACAGAGCACAAGAAAGGATCACTAGTCATTCGTAAAATCATTTGAATCTTACGAACAGCTTATTGAAACACCCACCAGGTGGGGCAAATGAGGCCCCCCCCATATTAAAACATGATAACACTGTATTGTTACATCTCCTAAAACAGTCAAATGCAGTGTAGACATCTTCACATTTGCTTACTTACACCAGAAGTGTCCATTCCTTATAGAATATGTAGAAACATAATAAGTTGAAAATCCCCACTGACAATGATTTTTTTTTTCTTCATGATATTGGATAGGATTGATAAAGGAATCCTTAAATGGGGGGCTTACGGAAAATAAATATCAATCCTGTGTTTGTTAATAGTACGTGTAAATGTTCAATGATTGCATCAAACCGTACTGAAATATTATTACTTTGAATATAGCTACACAAAATAGTTTTTAATCAAGGGGCCTCATTTGCCCCATTTCAGGCCCCTGACACAATAGTTAATGCTCATCAATATGCATATGAGATAGATTAGATCTCATATTTGTATAATAGTATTGGATAATGTAGGTCTAGTGTAGACCATGTATACTGCTATGCATTAAAGGATAAGTCCACCTAACAAAAAGTTAATTTGAATAAAAAGGGAAAAATCTAACAAGCATAACACTGATTTTTTTTCCAAAATCAGGTGTAAGAGAAGAAAGTAATGACATTTTGATGTTTTGCTTAAAGGAGAATGAAATCATTGGAACAAGATAGCTTGTGTGAAAACAGAAAAATCAAAGAAACAGATCAACAAAAGTTTGAGAAAAATCGGACAAATAATGAGAAAGTTATGAGCATTTGAATATTGCGATCACTAATGCTATGGAGATAGCAAATTGGCAATGCGACAAAGATGTGTGATGTCACTTGTGAACAACTCTCCCCATTACTTTAGTATATATTTCACTTGAATTGCCTCTTTTATCACATCTATCCATAGATCATGTGTTCTTTCTACATGAGGGCAAGTAATACATATTTTTTAAGAATACATCATGGATAAAGAGTTTGTATCATCATAAGAAAAAGCAAAAAGAGACATTTTGAGGGTATTTTATAGTCCACCAAAAGTGACATCACACATCCTTGTCGCATTGCCAATGGGAGGATCTCCATAGCATTAGTGATTGCAATATTCAAATGCTCATAACTTTCTCATTATTTGTCCGATTTTTCTCAAACTTTCTTTATTCTTATTCTATGATTTTTCTGTTTCTACACAAGCCTATTTGTTCCAAAGGTTTCATTCCCCTTTAATTTCACGAAACAGTTATATATACCGGTATACATCCTGCTTGGTATGCAAATGAGGAGACTAATGATGTCATCCTCTCACTATTTCCTTTGTATTGTATTTTAAGAAATATGAAATATTTTTATTTTTTCATCGTTATGTAAAACAATGTTTTATTCCTCCCTGAATATGTGGATTAGCATTTTGTAATACTATATGGTTTTGTCAGTTTGTCAACTCTTTAACAAATGAAATATTGTATAATTAATACAACAACAAAAAAAGAAATGATGAGTGAAGGACATAATTGGCTGTCTCATTTGCATGCCACTGCAGTGAGTTGTGAATATACTGTAACTGTTTTGTGAAAAATAAGCAAAACTTTGAATTGTCATAACCTTCTTATTTTACATTGATGAAATTTTCAGCATCATGATTCTTTGATTTTTCTCTATTTATTCAAATCATCATTATTCTTGGGTGGACTTGACCTTTAAAAAGATATGATTGGACTTATGAAAAAAATGGCCTTTATTTACCCGACTTTCCCCTATGTTCATTTTGAAATTCTGTTGAAAAAAAAGAAAGGACAGTTAAATTGATTTCATTTCTCTTTAATTAAGGCATTTTAGGAGGTACGTTTTCTGGCAGGTGGATTCTACCTTTCGGGGTAATGCTGCTATTACGCTTGCACAATTTTCAGTTCTCGCATTGCCACGATTTTCTTGTGCCAGTTCGTGACGATTCGGGGCACGAATTGCGACAATGGTTCGTGACATGGTGAATGCCATGTAAAATAAATCTAGAAAATAATCTTTAAACCTAAAAATATGTACGTTGATGACTGCTGTAAAGCCTCTGTAAGGAAGTAGCATAAATCCAATCTAAAAAATATAAACCCTTTTTATCACACCAGTGAAATTCTTTTATATGAACTTATAATTCTTTTAAAAATGCATGACTTTTGATGGAAATTTTACCTTGTTCAACCAAAGTAAATTATGCATTATGCAGCTTTGATGCAGGGGATCATTGGAGGGAAACCCCCCATTTCACCACAGAGTGGCTAGGATGTGTGATAAAAAGTGTTTTAGTAAACATTCTTTATGAAACTCTTGATTGTATCTGATGTCAGCTACGCGTGACAATTTAGTGAATTCTAAAGTTCCATTTTGTGTGCATTTATGCAAAGTCACATGAAAGATATGGAGTAAAGTGCGGCCTCAAATTTGAATACTTGATTTAAGACCATTATCAAATGGCAGGTTAGAAGAGTAGGACTAATATTGGGGGAATTTTTCAGGGGAATCCACCCATATTGGAAAAAAAAAGATACAGATGAGAGAAGCAAAAACAATAAGAAAGTTATAAAATTTTGAATGTGATTAAAAAAATCACTGCATTTTTGTGAAAAGGTGGTAATAGAAGGGCGAATTGCTCCCAAATGCCAATGTTGGTTCAAGGAAGGACAATGTCAAATGGGCAACATCAAACATGCGCCTATTCCACCCCAAAAACCATGCAAATAAATAGAGTAATTCAGACTGGTATCTCAAAAAGCAATCAATCCAATAATGTGACTATGCCCTTATACTTGCAGAATGATGATGTGTAGTTGGATGCATGATGGATAGATAATGGAGGTCAAAATATACCAGTGTTTGGGGTCTTATGTTGAGGTTTATTTTGGGGCAAAGTGTGGAAGGATATGTTCTGTTATAGCATTCTTCTTTATGCTTTTCACATTGCATTTCCTTAACCCCATACTATCCTTAACCCTGGACTGTCCTTAACCCCATACTATCTTTTTATGGATTCGCTGTCTTTCTTAACCCCATACTATCTGCTTAGCCGGGGTTAACGCCTTAACCCTGGACTATCCCACAGCTCATGAATATTGATGATTTTACCATACAGCGCGTGATTAACGTGCAATTTCGACTTCTGTGATTGGCTATTGCTTAGCCCCACTTTTCCTTAGCCCGGTTTCGATTCACACTGCATCTCTTAGCACTGCAATTATAATGCTAGCACCGCAATATGCGGGCTAACCCTGCTTTTTTGCAGGGCCAGATAGTACCGTACTATTTACTGTGCTAGCCCATTTTGCTAAAACGTAGTGTGAAAACAAAGTGGGCTAAGCTTAACCCTGGGAAACTGGTGGGGCTAAGACCCCCCCCCCCATAGACCCCCCCCCCCCCCTTAGCCCCACCAATTTAGGACAAAAAGTGCAGTGTGAAAAGCATGCATGACTCCTTTGATTCTTTTCTCAGACTTTCCACTCATTGGTAGTGTGTATTGACACATTTCTTCTGTGGAACGGTCCTACGGATTCTAGGAGCCCGGGGGGGCACTTACATTGACGAGTGGATACCATGCGTGACCAAAAAACATGTAAAAAGGATGTCTTTTTCAAGAAAGGGCATGTTAAGTATGTAACGTAATAAGGGTATCAAAAACACTGAAATAATGAAAAAAGGGTATCACTTTTGCTGAGAAGGTTACATGTTTAGGGTCAAATTTGCAGGGGTATAAAAATCAAGACTTTAAAAGTTTATAAAGGATGTAGTTTAGAAGTCAACATGTGTTATTACGATTTGCACGAGTTGGACTGTACTAAACCCAAAACATTGAAATATCGTTGTACTTGTTTAGGGGTTCAATTCAGGGAATACTTGCCAATAGTATCGTTTTGTTGTCTCACCTGCGAAGCAAAGTGAGACTATAGGCGCCACTTTTCCGACGGCGGCGGCGTCAACATCATATCTTAACCTAAGGTTAAGTTTTTGAAATGACGTCATAATTTAGAAAGTATATGGACCTAGTTAATAAAACTTGGCCATAAGGTTAATCAAGTATTACTGAACATCCTAATAGAGTTTCATGTCACATGACCAAGGTCAAAGGTCATTTAGGGTCAATGAACTTAGACCATGTTGGAGGAATCAACATCGAAATCTTAACCTGAGGTTAAGTTTTTGAAATGTCATCATAACTTAGAAAATATATGGACCTAGTTCATGAAACTTGGACATAAGGTTAATCAAGTATCACTGAACATCCTGCATGAGTTTCACATCACATGACCAAGGTCAAAGGTCATTTAGGGTCAATGAAATTTGGCGGAATTGGGGATATCTGTTGAATTCCCATCATAACTTTGAAAGTTTATGGATCTGATTCATGAAACTTGGACATGATAGTAATCAAGCATCACTGAAAATTTTGTGCAAGTTTCAGGTCTCATGAGTAAGGTCAAAGGTCATTTAGGGTCAATGAACTTTGGCCAAATCGGGGTATTTGTTGAATTACCATCATAACTTTGAAAGTTTATTGGTCTAGTTCATTAAACTTGGACATTGGAGTAATCAAGTATCACTGAACATCCTGTGCGCGTTTCAGGTCATATGACCAAGGTCAAAGTTCAATGAACTTTGGCCGAATTGGATGTACCTGTTGAATTACCATCATAAATTTGAAAGTTTATGGATCTGATTCATGAAACTTGTACATAAGAGTAATCAAGTATCACTGAACATCCTGTTCGAGTTTCAGGTCACATGATCAAGGTCAAAGGTCATGTAAGGTCAATGAACTTTGGCCATGTTGGGGTTTTTTGTTGAATAACCATCATATCTCTGTAAGTTTATTGGTCTAGTTCATAAAAAGTGGACATAAGAGTAACCATGTATCACTGAACGTCTTGTGCGAGTTAGAGTAGTATTCAAAGTCAGCACTGCTGCTATATCGAACCGCGTGATGCAGGTGAGACGGCCAGAGGCATTCCACTTGTTTCAAATACTTGTTAAGGGTAGGGTTTTACACGCCAATACTTGTTAAGGGGTGCAATTTCAGAATATGGAAAATATGTGTTTAGGGTACTTTTTGAGATCTCATAGTCGCGCATGGTATCCACTCGTGAATGGAAGTGCCCCCCCCCCCCCCCCCCCCGATGTAGCTGTTCTGACTTTCCCCTGGTCTTGTATGCGAAATCCTACGTGTACCATGACCTAGCATTTTTGGGGCAAGGCTTTTATCCTCACTTTTTCATTTTTGTTCGGGTGCTTCATCGGTTTCTGGTAGGATGCAAAGCCTAGCAATTATTAGCTTTATTTTAATAGCTACTCTCTGTCATCATCACCATCATCATCACCACCATCATCACCATAATCATCACCATTATCATCGCCATTACTACCAGTATCATCATCATCATCATCAGCATTATCATCACCATTGCCATCATCATCACCTATACCATCATGACCACCATGATGGTTAGAAATTCAAAACAAATCTGGCGTCATCGCTGCGTTAATTGCACCCGTCCACTGGGCCTGAACTTGGCAATTTTTTTGACTGAAACAATACTTTTTTTCCTTCATTTTCCTTATTTCATTCATTCTATTATATCTTTTTTTCCATCCCTTGTCATCTTTTTTTTCTTTTTATTCTTTCTTAGCAGCCTTTCCTTCTTTCTTTCTTTTTCATGTTTCTTTTTTTTCTTTCTTTTCCCCTTTTTTTTCTTTCCTCCTTTTTTCCTACTTCAAAGAAATTTATAATTCATTTATGTTAAAATTATGGCTTTGAGTTTCTGGATTTCTGCCTTTTTTTTAGGTTTAACCTGTTCCCCTAATATTTTTTTTTAATACATGCAGAGTGGCTGCTTTCATTAATTGGTTTTCTTAGAATTGTGTTTTTTGATATCTTTACTTTTTTTCCCTTTCAATTTAAATCCATCAGTAGCATTTTTAGCTATAAATTTATCTCTTAACTAATGCCTTTACATACTCTATATGTTACCAGATTGCACAGTTTGACTTAATAAAAAAGATCTACATTGTTGGAGGGGGGGGGGGATGATACATGTACCTCCCCTACCCTTGCTCCGCCCGGTCCCACTTGATCGCTTTGCTCCCTCACATATTTAATTTCAGGATTTTTCTTGCTAACCACTTAAGCCTACATCCTTGTAAATATAGTACTCAATATATCCTGCTTTGTATTGATTAACTATCTGGTAGGTGTGAAAGGAATTACAATCAAATCCAAACTAATCACGTCATTAGATTAATTCAATCTCATGTTCTGGCATGGATGTGGGCAATAGGCGTATCTGACATACCTTTGTGCACGTGTCAAACCTCAATCTTAACTTGCAAAACCGCAATATTAGGCAATACTAACCGCAAAGTTTAAGAATGTCTCACCGCTAAAGATTACACATTTCACGGGACCATCCCTGTAGACTGCTTAGTGTATTTATTGCATTCTCTGTGATTGTCATTCATGTAATGGATGTCTGGTTTTCATTGACGTTTGAACCTTCAGTTCCGCCTTGTTTGTTCTCCTGTAGAAGCAGTGGGTTTACAAATCTCCCGTTTTATTGATAGACCAAAACCCACAATGTTTCGACTTGTCAACGTTAACCACAAATATTTACTCTGTCTGGCAAAGTGAAATCAAGTTTGGCATCTTATCTTACAAGTCATCGTGAAGTGGAATTTAGTTTCATTTTCCACCTCTAAAAACCCAGTGTTGTTACATGTATCGTAGATTGATTTGAAACTAATTTATATAGATGGAATTTTGAAGAAGTTCAATGATCGCCATTACCTATTCGTGTGCTGTACAGACACTGGAGTCATTTAGAGAATACAGACATTTTCACTGTTTGATATGTTTCACATTACAGCTGAGTGTTCCAAGAGATTCAACGACCTGTCTGGACAAATCATTGACACACTTCACAAAGACAATAGAGGCAACAGCCGAGGAACCACCCACACATCTAGCTGTCGCTACCGGGTCTGCGCCCCTCCGGACCACTACATCGTGCTGAACATAACCCGGCTGGACGGCACTCCCCTTCCCATTGGACACGTCTGCCTGCCGAGGGTTGTGATAAAAAGCGGTGGCCCCTTGGGTAAGGTCACTACCCCACTGGCCACGCTTTGCAGAGGGGAGCAGCCCCTGCCGCTGGTGGTGCAGTCACAGGGCAACGAGCTCCGCATCGTCTTCAGGAGCAAGGGCTGGCTGACAAGCACCTTCCAGGCTTCCTTCACTTTCCATAAGCGAACAGGTGAGGGTGCTACACTTGATAAACACCCAAATTTAGAGCTTGTGATGTTGAGATTCAAGCATCTTTCCCTTTATGATTTTAAAATCATTATATGGTGCAAATTCTTTTGTTGCTTGTTTAATAATTTGTGTATCGGAATAAAGAATAGGAGCCATAATGAATAACAAGTAAGTCACAACATTATATTTAGTCAATATTAATCCATCGTCAGTTGATTAAGGTTACTTCAGTTAAACGCTTAGAGCATATTCTCGGTTAATTATTCAGTTTGTTAAGAGATTGAGCTTGTTGCATTTAATAAAGCAGTTAAAAGTCATGTGGCCCAAAGTTCAAGAACTTCAAACTCTTGCATTTTATTATCCTGTCTAGTTATATCAATAGGGTAGGTTTCATAAATGGCAAATGTTGAAATATACAGGTGTAAATTCACGTTGTTAGGATTACGAATCAATTAGCATTATCAGAGATGCTCTTAGAAAATTGAAATTCCAATTATACCTTTATTAAGATGTTCAATTGACATTAGAGCAAATCACCAACTTTTGTGTATGATTCTTGACTTGCAAAGTACATTTATCGAGCATTATTGCATGCTGCCATTTTTCCCTGGAGCTGTTACAGTTGAATGCCCTCCTCTCTTCTTTCGATCTGTTTGACATGGGTCGTGCTCTATCAAGCTTGCTTACGTCGTTTCAAATGTAATGGTTGACAATATAACTTGAACTTAATCAGTCGCTTCTCTCGTCCCGCGATCTCTCCACCTGATTAATTCTAAGACGATGGCATATTGTGGCAAGCAAGCCCTAGTTTTCCCAACTTACGGTAAGCCTGGCTGTCTAGTCACGAGTGTTAATCCGTCTGGGTGGCGATGAGGTTGCGGAGCAGCAAGCCATTCCACGTTTTGAAGTATGCCGCGCCCTCAGACAAAACAATTACAGAGAAATTACAGGGTTGCCTGTCATCACCAGCACATAGCCTAGATTAATCAACGAGGATGTCTCTCATAGCTCTTTGGTTTACATAATTCCGTCATTAAAAGTAGCATCAGACATTTTGAAGCCAGGAGAGGGATTTCATACCCTTAAATCAGGGTAGTTTCTTCAGGGTAGCATGGACGAATGTAATCAAATATTAGAGGTAATGTTATACAGAATTTTCTGCGTATTTGGGAAACATTTGATTTTTTTGTCTCACCTGCATAACAGAATGAGACTATAGGCGCCGCTTTTCTGACGGCGACAACGGCGTCAACACCAAATCTTAACCGAAGGTCAAGTTTTTGAAATGACAACAAAACTTAGTATGTGGACCTAGTTCATGAAACTTGGCCATAAGGTTTATCAAGTATTATTGAACATCCTGCCTGAGTTTTATGTCACATGACCAAGGTCAAGGGTCATTTAGGGTCAATGAACTTAGACCATGTTGGGGAATCCACATCAAAATCTTAACCGAAGGTTAAGTTTTTGAAATGTCATCATAACTTAGAAAATATATGGACCTAGTTCATGAAACTTGGACGTAAGGTCAATCAAGTATCACAGAACATCCTGCATTAGTTTCATGTCACATGACCAAGGTCAAAGGTCATTTAGGGTCAATGAACTTTGGCCGAATTGGGGGTATCTGTTGAATTACAATCATAACTTTGAAAGTTTATGGATCTGATTCATGAAACTTGGACATAATAGTAATCAAATATCACTGAACATCCTGTGCAAGTTTCAGGTCACATGATCAAGGTCAAAGGTCATTTATAGGGTCAATGAACTTTGGCCACGTTGGGGGTATTTGTTGAATTACCATCATATCTCTGTAAGTGTATTGGTCTAGTTCATAAAACGTGGAATTACAAGTAACCAAGTATCACTGAACATCTTGTGCGAGTTATAGTAGTTTTTCATATAGTACTAGTAGTAGTTTTATAGTAGTTTTGTCAGCACTGCTGCTATATTGAATTGCGTGATGCAGTGAGACCGCCAGAGGCATTCCACTTGTTTTCAAAAATCTAGAAGATATATCATTACAATCATTAATATGTGTTTTGACTTGGCCCCGTTCTCATAAGTCCTAAAAATAGTTAACTGGAAACCAGTTTAGTGGAAAGTAGGTTAACATGTAAAAAGCAGTCTTGGAAGCTATCTTCCAACCAGTTTGGAAAACCACTTCCAAATGTGGTTTTCAAGTCTTCTTTGCCCGTCAAACTAGTTTATTAAAGCGTAGGTGAGGAAACAACATTTCTTTGCGAAGCGATCTTCGCCCATGGTTAGTATGCTACTCTACACACTGTGTGTAGAATTTCTACACTGCAGTTTATAATTTGGCGGGAAACATGAGTGTTCCTGTAGTATCAAAATCGGCTTACGTGAAGTGGTTTACACAGAGTAAATTAGCGTATGATTTTTTATTTGCACTAACAATCTAAAATGTTTTGAGAGGAATAGTAATTGTTTTGCTATTTGTAACAATATTGCAGTATGAATACATCAAGTAGTGAATTAGTGTGTTAATGTTCAAGTGGGCCTAGTATCATACAGGATTACACTGCTTAGAATGTTGCAATATGGGTTAGAAACCTGGCCGGGTTTGAGGAGAAAAGATCACGTTATTACTCTGTGCTTAGCATGTGATTTATATGCGCACTGTCATCGTGTTCGTATTGAATTTGGGGCCTTTGGAAAATAGACTGCCTGAAAAACATTTTTCTTTTTACCAAATGAGCCCTTAATTTTTCCCTCTTCTGCATTTGCCAAATTTGATGTTACATGTAGGCCTATAATCATCTGTTGCATGCTTTATTTACTTGATACATATACCAACTTGAACTGGACATTACATTTTTTAATGTCCCATGGAAACAAATGTACACAATGCATTTGAAATTATATGTACTACATGTATTTGCATCCATATTTAGTCACTTCATGTTTCTTGTTTACATTCTGCATTGGACTATGACTACCCCTACTTCAAACTACAATAGAAGCGACATTGGGTCACATGTGTGTAAATGTATAGTGTACATAAACATGGAACAGAAGCAGCAGCAGTTGCCTACCCTGCGCCCCTTGTTTTCTTACAATGAGGGCACCCAATGACCCTTAGAACCTGTGCGTGCTGGTAGTATTCACCCTTGCCTTCACCCTATGTGACACTCAGGCAGCCAGTGAGGTGTGCACCAACACATTCT
Organism: Lytechinus variegatus; assembly: GCF_018143015.1. Lineage (NCBI taxonomy): Eukaryota > Metazoa > Echinodermata > Echinoidea > Temnopleuroida > Toxopneustidae > Lytechinus > Lytechinus variegatus. The sequence goes on along the minus strand of NC_054741.1, from coordinate 17,248,539 downwards.
CATGGTCTTGGGTGAGCCAGATAGCATGAGAATGCATGGAAACATCAATGTTGAGAACCGACAACATTCTGTTTTTTTTTCTTGTTCAGTATCTTGTGGAATGTTTCTGGTATTTTGCCATATGATGATAGCATGCAAAATGCAAGTAGCAGATGGTTACAATGTAGGCATTACATTATACTGTACGTCGTGTCTGAAAATGTTCCCCCCAAAAAACAATACTGTAGCAAATCCTTCGAGAATCAGTGTTTTGCTCATACATGTAATACTTAGCATATATGTATGTAATATGCAAATAATCAATACTGTACAAAACTTCCTTAAATTATGTGAGATCCTGTACATGTTGGGCGTAACATATAGTTTCTTTATTAAACAGATAAATTAGATTTGATTTCTTATTAAATATATATTTTTTAAATCTGGACAAGAATTCAGTCACATATCTTGATGAGTATATTTTCTTGCACATCGAAAAGACAAAAAAATTGTGAGGGATAGTTGTCTGTACTGTTGATCTTGTCATTATGCTGATCAATGGGTAACCAACCGTGACCTATGACCTTTCTGTATGAAGTTCATGCACAATGTACCATTTAATTCAAGTTATTTAATATAATACTTTGTGGTTGTCGATTGTGTTGAAATATTAGCCCTATGTGTATTTTTATTTTCTGCATTTGTACTGAAGCAATTTGTTTTGTTCCCATTATTAGAAGAGAAATTGACTTTATTCGAGCCCATGGACTATAATTGGACATGTTATGAATGAATTGCTATCAGAGAACAATGGGTAATCTTCTTTTTTTTCACAAAAAGAATCAGAAAGCACAAAAATTGTTTCATATTCCCGAATCTTACTTTCCCTTTAAGATCCCTTCAAGTTCTTGAATATTGTTTACAAATTATGGTTGGTGGATTTTAGATTGAAAGATAAACAGATTTGTGAAAATCCGCAGTAAATGTGAAATCTATAAATTTATAAATATTGATATCGCTAATGATAGAACAGTTTTTCATGGATTACCAGAGGCATTTGGATGCATATTTTTTAAAAAACCCCGCTACATGTACAAAAGAGTTAAGTGGACTATTAAAAGAGTGAGAGTGAAACAGGGGACATAATACTGTACTAAGTTATAGACCATGAGGACATGGTGTGTAGAAGAGTAGATCACAGCCCCAACCATCCCCCCAAAATAAAAAGGAAATATATAGAGATATATCAGGTTGAGATATATGAGAAAGAAAAGGGTGAAGAAAATAGAAGCCTAATAATATGTAAATTGGAGTACCATGTCTAGACACGGTTCCTTATGACTGCTGGAGGGAAATACTGTCTGTCTCTTTGGAATATAGAATACCTTGTCTCATCCTCTCGCTCTTCCCTCGCTTAACGTCATACGTTACATCACGTTGCGTATACATGTGATCTTTATATAGGATATCTGCTTCTATTCCTTTTTTTTCCTGAGAAGATTTGCATGGCTATCTTACCCTGGTATTGATACATGTTTATTTTGCATATGACTACATTGTTGACCAGTAGAGGTACACATTTCCTTACAGTCAAGATTCATCTGTTTTTGCTGCTCAAATTGGCAACGTCTTACTTTTTTATCCATTTTCATGATTTGAACAAAGTTAGATATGGATATTACACAAGTCAATATGAATGATGAAACCGGTATTATTAGAATGAATTGCAAACATGCATTTTTAACCAGCAAACTTGTTGGTAGCATCATGTTGCCATTTAAGAGCATGTAATGATTAGCTTATACCCCCCGTTATGCATTCACTCTATAGCCAGGATTGAACGCAGATCAGAATAATACCGTATAAATAGTTCGCTTTATTTTTTTCACAAGCGCGGCAAGGAAACGGTGCGGCACATCATCTTGGTGAGCCAGTGCATTGCCTGCGCATGGGAAACGTGATATAACTAGACCGCAGAATAAGCCGCATTATTTGAGGATTCCGTTCATGAATATTATTAGATGATGATAATTTTGATATAATAATGAAATCTGCATCCACGAATTCATGAAAGGGATAAATGGATCTACATTGTAATTCAGGATCAACACTACATGCTGCACAGGAAATTGTAGTATTTTTCAGTACCTTTTTCCCTAGAGCTCTCATCATAATCTGTGAATCATTGCTCTTCTTATTCAGGATATTATAAGTACGATATCGGTATCAAAACCAAGCTGCAGTGAGTGATAGTATCAAGGGGAAGTGTTTTTTTTAAGAGAAAGTCCATCCCAACATAAAGGTGATAATAATAGAAAGAGGAAAACCAAGCAAAGCTATACACTGAAAATTTCATCAATATCGATTTGAAATAGAAAATTATGACATTCTTAAATTTCACTTGATTTCAGAAAACGGTTATATGTACATTGTGGTTAATATGTAAATGAGGGAACAGATATTGTCACCCACTTACTATTTTATATGTATTACACATGAATTTTAATTTCCTTCTATTTATGATATGAAAAAAAGATTGAGCTTTTTCCCTGGACATGTAGGATTTCCAATGCTCATAAATTTGATGAATGGGTTTTGTGAAATATTGTAAAATTAATATATTTTAGAGTGGACTTGCCCTTCAAAGACTCTCAAACTCTTCTCCCCTCAAAATCTGACATTGTTCGAAACCAGCATTTTTGATCTTCTTCTAATTTACAAGTTTTAATCGAAAGTGAGGAATATTTCATAAGAAATTAGAACCCTGACCAGTGTAAACTTCCCCTGATTACATAAGGTGGTTTCAAACCGACTCGAAGTTCATCAGTTCCAGATATTTTCTGATCAGGAAATTTATCCCGATCTGAAAATACCAGGTAATATTAGGTGGTTTCAAACCGCCTCGATCACAAGAATCCCTGTTAAATTACGAGAACTTTTTTAGGCTGAAAAATATCCATTAATTATTCCTGCATTCACACCGCCCTGAAACATACCCCTTCGGGATAAGTTCCTGAAGTTACGAGCATGCGCAGTATGGTCTGATAAGCAAGCAAGGCACGAGATTCAAAATCACTAGCCCAGCAGGCAACCACGGCGCCGCACCCAACGACACGCTGGCTAAAAGTTCCCGTAATTTGCTTTCACATCGCCAAAATACCTGCGACCTTGGAAAAATCCCCGCGAAAGTTCTTGTAATTTCACCAAGTACCTACTATTTAGCGGGTATTTTCTTTCGGGGATGTGAAAGTTTGCTTTCACATTACCAAAATACCTGGTATTTTCTGATCGGGGTAAATTTCCCGATCAAAGAATACCTGGAACTGACGAACTTCGAGGCGGTCTGAAACCACCTATTGGCAATGTGAAAGCATATTATGCATAATCTCCCGGAAAGAAAATACCCACTAAATAGTAGGTACTTGTCAAAATTACAAGAACTTTCGCAGGGATTTTTCAAGGTTGCAGGTATTTTGGCATGTGAAAGCAATTTACGGGAACTTTTAGCCCAGTGTGTAGTTGGGCGCGGGTGCCGTGGGTGGCTGCTGAGCTAGTGATTTTGAATCTCGCGCCTTGCCTGCTTATCAGACCATACTGCGCATGCTCATAACTTCAGAAACTTATCTCGAAAGGTATGTTTCGTGGCAGTGTAAATGCAGGAATAATTAATTGGGTTTTTTAGCTTAAAAAGTACTCATAATTTAATGGGGATTCTTATGATTGAGGCAGTTTGAAACCACCTATCATGACCCTAAATTACTCATTCTCATTGTCAACAAGGAATTATTAGCAAGAAAGATTTTGACTTTTTCTTCACATTGCTCATTGCTATTTGGGGAAAGCGCATATCAATAGGCATATTCAGACCAACTTGATCACCAGAATTCTTGTAAATTAGTATGAACTTGTTCAGGGCTAAAAATACCAGATAATTATTTCTTGCATTCATACACGCCTGAACCAGGTGGGTGTTTCATAAAGCTGCTCGTAAGTTAAGAGCGACTTTAAGAACGACTGGTGATCCTTTCTTACGTGCTGAACCCTCGCCAAACAATGTTTTGGTGTATGTACCTTTTGCCACAAGAAAGTATCACCAGGTGTTCTTTAAGTCGCTCTTAAAGGTCAAGTCCACCTAAGGAAAATATTGATTTGAATCACTAGAGAAAAATCGGACAAACACAATGCTGAAAATTTCATCAAAATTGGATGTAAACTAAGAAAGTTATAACATTTCAAAGTTTCGCTTATTTTTAACAAAATAGTTATATGAATGAGCCAGTTACATCCAAATGAGAGAGTCGATGATGTCACTCACTATTTCTTTTGTTTTTTATTGTGCGAATTATACAATATTTCAATTTTTACGAATTTGACGATTAGGACGTCCTTGCCTGAAGCACAAAATGTTAAAATAATGGAATTCCACGTGTTCAGGGAGGAATGAAACTTCATTTCACATGACGAGAAAATAAAAATATTTCATATAATAAAATACAAAAGAAATAGTGAGTGAGTGATGTCATCAGTTCCTCATTTGCATACTGACCGAGATGTGCATATAACTGTTTTTTGAAATGAAGCGAAACTTTAAAGTGCCATAACTTTCCTATTTTACATCCGATTTTGACAAAATTTTCAGTGTTGTGCTTGTTGAATTTTTCTCTTTTTATTAAAATCAAGTTTTTGTTGGGGTGGACTTGTCCTTTAACTCATGAACAGCTTTATCCTTTAACTCATGAACAGCTTTATGAAACCACCCCCAGATACTTCCAGGCTAATTTCTAAATTTTCGTATGGTGTTAGTTGTACTGTAGATGAGACTTTCGATTAAAAATTGCTCAATCAGCTACATGTACCCCAAGACGATCAATATACATGTTAATTCATATCGCAGTGGCAATGATCGATGGGATGTAAGTTATAATTTGCATTCAGACTGCCAGAAATATCTGCGACCTTGAAAATTCCAGAGAAATTTATCATAATTTTGACAAGTACCTACTTTATAGCAGGTATTTCTTCCAGTATTTTTAATTATTTTGCTCTCACGTTGGCAAAATATATCTGGTATTTTCTTTATCAGGGTAGAGCAGAGTTAATACCTGGTATTCTTGAACTTTGAATCAGTCTGAACACATCTAATGAAGATCATGACCAAGTGGGAGTCAGGGATGGGATGACGACTGCCCTTGGTTCCTACTTGTGCCCAGGAAAATTGAATCTAGCATGCTGTAATTATTCATCGATTCAGTATGTAGGAGAGATGCTGCATTAAATACTTCATGTGTTGAGCTGTCGTCTCCTGAAGCCCATGTAAACGATTATTATGATAGATCCAAAACTGATTAAATACGGTGTCAAGTTATCTGGATCTCGTATTTTTTGAAAATTAAGCAAGAGATAGAGAGAGAAGTGGGGGTAGGGAGAGATGCCGATGACTTGCACATTAACATCAAATTAAAACCAAGATGCAACGAATTGAGGATGTCTTCATTGTGTGGACCACAAATGGTGCTCAACATTTCGCCGGCTTCATCCGAACCGTCGTATCAATCAATTTTGGTCCACCTAAAAATCAATTTTGAGATTTTTGCAGAAAATTAAAGTACAAGTCCTATTCTATACATAACTAAATTTCCAAGCAGCAATTTATTTTAGTTTCTGAAAAATGAGGGGTTTTTTACGATTACAATGATTTTTTGATGCCATACAAATTGTTGATAAAATGCACAAATCCCAGTGGAAATGTGGACCTTAGCAGAGTAAACAACAGCTGCGCGCACTTAATATGCAAATATGCAGTCTGCCAAACCATCATGTTGTCATTGCATGGACTTTGCATGTGAAAAAGCAATATGACATTTTGACTGATTGCGCGCATTGAAATTGTGGTCAGGGTAGTTGAATCCCTATGGCGTGTTTGTACAGAGATAATCTAAACCGCTCAAACAGAAATTACAAGCATGTACCTCTTTTGCGATATTTCATCTGATCTGATCCTTGTTTTTGTGTAAAAATAAATACATGTCAAGCAGTTGTCTTGGTCTTTCCAACCGTGTATTTTTCTATCATTGAATATATTTTAAGGCTGGGGGAACTAAGTCAGGGCCTGACCTTTTTTCTTAGGGAGCCAGCCGGGCTCCTCAAGCACTTTTTGAGGGAGACTGCAAGGGTTTTAAGGAGCCCAAGTTTATCACATTTTTTTGCATAACACTGGTCATTAACTATTCAAGAATTAAAATACACCATCATGATACGTTTTTTAAAATAATCATCAGCACCTGGGGAGTGTTTCATCAACATTTTTGTCCGACAAGTTGTCAGATCTGACATCTTTCTCTGACTCTGATTGGCTGTGAGGCACTGTTACTATGGTAACTGTCGGATAAAATGGGACTTGTCGGATAAAATGTGCGACAAGTCCTTTCATGAAACGCTCCCCTCCCCAGATGTATTTATTCAGGGTAAATCAGATTTTAAGTGTTTTAGTGTATTTTAACACCCAACACCCTTAGAGACTGGTATACAATATCACAAACACAGACTTATTTTTAAAAAAATTAATGATAATAAAAGATAAATAAAAAAAATGAAATAAATTAAAAAAAATGAATAAGTATATACAATGTCTAGGGAGAGAGACTGATCTACTAATGATACATCTATTTTTTTTTCATGCTTAGAATCATGGGTGTGTGTTTGTCCAGTGGACTTGGATATACATGTATATTAGTTAAAGAAATTGATTCATTATCTAACACAAACGGACAAGCAAAATTTTTTGGGTGGCTCCATTCGTTTTCATCTGCTCCAAAAATGGACAAACCTAGCAAAAAAATTGCAAAAACATAACAGAAACTGATGGACGTTGGTAGTATTTAGAATTTAGCGGGGATGCCAAACGGATGTTCATCGGAAGCCTTGAGGATGAAAGCAGATGGAAGTGGATGACAGCTCCGAAGAGGTTACCAGGGGGTTTTGAATACTTTATTTACGAGATGCATACGCTTACATCCTTTGTATTTTTTCTGTGCTGCTGACGACGTATAGACGTTCCATGTACTTTCCTCCCTCTTTTCCGTTGTTCAGCTGCAGTGAATATGAGTTGCGAGGATGCCCAGAAGACGCAGAGAGGATACAGCGGATGATAACGGACATGGGACGTTTGTTGCTTGTATATGTTGCGGAGTTACATCGTAAACACTGATAGTTCATTCGTTCTAAAAGTTTTGTGCAGCTCAAACTTTTGGCACGGATGTTCGATGGATAGAACGTATGTAGCATGTATGCGATGAGTTCGCAATGGATGCATAGGGTTTTTCAACAGATGGCTATTTCTTTACGTTTTACATCCGTTTTGCATCCGTAAGTGCAGTAGGACCAGACCTTAACCAGAATAGCTGCTTAAACTTTTAGCTGATTTTCAAGTGGGCCCTACATAACATAATATTAATTACCCTTCTCCTTTTAAAAAAAAAATCAGGCAAGGAATCCTTGTCTGCAGTTAGTAACATACTCAGAAGTTAATGTGTGTTTAATGCGATGTTAATTTGCTCATACTTCAAATTATATTCAATCATGTGGAGCACCCATTGGTGCTATGTCAGGTAACCATGCCATTCAAATATCTTACAGTGAGGAACCAGATTTTTTATTTTAGATATCAAACATTGAAAATTCATTTAAGAAAAATCAGGGTTTGCTCTTGGTCAAAGTGATTCTAAATTTGTATGATTATTTGTAATTCTCAATGATGGGATAAAGTAATTAGAAACTTGATTTTAATTAGAAAATTATTCATTTTACTATATCTTGAATGTTAACTATCTGATGTTCAGCCCTACACACCCTCTCCATTTCTATCAATATTATTATAAGTATATTCTCACTGAGGCTCATTTACTAAGTGCAGTACTGATGCTTGCCTTGTGAAGAAAAGAAGGAAGGGGGGGGCAGGCAATGCTGCACGAGCACTAAACAAGTATTGGAGGGGAAAAAATTGGTGATTATGCGTAGCCTGTCTAGACAAGATGAAGCGTGGTGGAAAGCAAAGTTATTAAAATCCATGGAAATTTCCTGTGGCTGTTCATGATACATCGGGGCTGGTGTGTTTCTGTCTGCTTCGTAAAGAGGGCAGCCTCGGGTAGCCCGCTGCTTGACGGATCGCCCGTCGGCCTCGTGTAGGCCTATATGTGTGCACATTCTCACCCAAAGGCACCTGTAGGTATTGATTGAGACAAGGACGCAAGGGTCGGCGCAAACAGTGTCTTTGGAAGGCTCAAGGGAGAATGATTACTGTTCGGTTTGTTGTGGGATTCATGCGTTATGCTCTTGGTAGGTGCGTATTAATTAGATCTCATTGGCGGGGTTTTTTCCCCTCTATCTCTCCATCAGCCATTGTCTGTTGCGCATGTTTTGCGTCACAAATTTGCATTATTGATATTTTAAGTATGCTGCGTCTGAGCGAAATATGTCAAAGCGTAACAAATCAGAGGGAGGGCTGGGATGCATTAAGTGACTTCTGGAAATGCAGGGGTTTGAAATTTTGTGACCTTTCCCTTCCCTTCTCTGTATCTGCATCTTGAATTCATTGGCAAGTGAATTCTTTTGATGACTGAATTCTGTAATCTTGTCAGCCTGGTTCCAGTGTGCAACAGGTTAATGCAAAGATTTATTAAAGGTCAGTGAAGGGGGGGGGGGCTCAGCTTTTATCTTAGTCAAGAAATGCCCTTTTATCATCCTATGATACATATCCTTATCAATGAATATTAGATCACATGAAAAATCAGATTGATATTGGAAAACAAAAGAAAACCAAATTATACACGTGAATAAAATATACCTCGGAAAGATGCTCTTTTTCCATGTATTTATTTTTCTCTTTCTTCTTTAAAGCATTACTCCCCTTCACATTTGGCATTTCTGACACATGTTTGATGTGCTCCAAGGATATTATGTCTAAACACAAATAGGCTACCCTTTTCTTCCAGACTCTGGTCGTGCGTATGTGTACAGCGATTTTGATCAATTTTTCCAGGCAGTTTGACCCCATGACAATACAATGTTGGTCAGTAGGTGGCAGTCTTCCAAAATTGAACAGATATTATGTCGGGGTAACACCTGGACCATGGGTCGCCATGTAGAACAACTGCCTACTGTAGATGGAAAAATCCCAAACAATGTGATGCTTTTCCTAACAAATGCAAAAGTTTGACCTGTTCCACATGAAAAAACCTACAAATTGAGAAAATGGCTCGCTTTTGATTAATTTCAAGCATAAGAAAGTTGTCACGAAAAGAAGGCCCTGCCATGTATTAAAATAAAGTTATTGATGCACTTTCAATCTGTCCTGGCAAATTTTTGCTCTATTGAGTCCGGAGAGGCTGACTCTTCTCTTTGGGCGATTGTCTGAACAAGAAAATATAAACGGCTTTATTTAATGTACTTGTATCCCCCTTTTGACCCTTCATATTATTAGTATGAAGCTGTATATTGTGTAAAGATACCCTTGCCAATGATGCCATTAAAGGTAAATGCTAGTTTTGGTAACGATATCAAAATGAGTTTGTACAGAATCCAATGAAATGACCACCAAAGTGTCTGTTTGTATAAATAAAACGTATGTGCCCAAGGATTCTGGAAGAAATTGTGTAATTGCTGAGAAATCAGCAAATAAGCACAGGATTCGGGTAGAGCGTCGGGCCCGACGCCCTAAGCAATAATTATACATTGTCCCACGTGCGCTTACCTGTGTTGGGGATCTTCGGTGTGAACATTTTTTTAGCGTAGATTTCAAGATTCACAAAGTTCAGTTAATGTAACTGTACCAGATCTAGATCCTTGATGATATACTGACAATTAAGCCTTGCTTTACAGACTTTCTCATGAAATCAGTGTTTACTGCAACTACTGGAATTTCTCTTTAAACAGCTAAATATTTTTATTGACAGCAAGAGTATATACCGCATTGTCCTTTGTTTGCTTAATGAAAGCTATACATTATACACTTGTTTATTGGATAGAATTATATAAGAATGTTGTTTTGTAGTTGCATAAGTCCCTTAGGAAGAAATTTATTCTCATTATGCTGCACTCAACCCAGGTGAGGTGATTGGAGCTAAAGCCAGGGTGATTGATATACATGTACATGTTCACCAATGAGCAGGAACCAGATAAATGCTACCTCGGAAATGCTGTATTTATTATTATTATTGATTTCCGAAGTGAAATTCTTTGCACTCTTTTCTTTGTTCAACTTTATCAATGAGATTAGTTTGATTGACAGTGGTATAATTTCCTGTTCTGTTCATATTTGTACCATGCACAGGTCCATCTTCTTGTATAGCATGCCCTTTGGTGCAAAAACTCAACGAGTCAATGAATGCTTCTCTCACGTCTCAACCTCAGAACGAGTCCCACAGCCAACTCGAGGTGCCAGATGGTGAGTTTCAATTGAATTCCCCCCCCCCCATTTTAACTGTTATTCTTTAAACTAACAATTCATTTGTCTTTATATGCTGATAATCTTGTATGCCGAATGTGAGGATTTGTCTCATGTGCCGTATGTGAAGATTTGTAATTTTTTAAAAGGATTGCTTTACATGTGCCTTACGTCATTTGCGATGATGTTGGATTTCATGAATCATAGGACGGAAGATTTGTTGAGTATCATTAAACATGCTGCAAGAATCAATGTCAGAGTCAAGGCGAGAAGCCATTTTACGTCAACAATTAAGCCTGCGTGATCACTTAACATCTTGGCCCGGTCTTACAGAAAGTTGCGATTGATCCGATCAATCGTGGCTCTATAGAAATCCATCAGCGTCATAATTTATTATCCAAGAAAAGTCCTTTGTAAACAGAGAGGCACACTGAATTGTCAAGAAAACAATAAATTTATGAATATATATCGTATCTAGAAAACATTTTGAACAAACATGCATTTTAGTTGTTGGCGTTGCTGGCTTTCCATAGATGTGATTGATTGGATTTATTGTAACTCTTTGTAAGACGGGGCCCAGGACTGGAACTTGAAAGCTTAGTAGTTTGAATGCTACATGTACGATGTAATCGTGAAAATATCACTTCTTATATCACGCTTTATCTACTTTAATTCCAGATAATTGGATTCTGTCTGAAATGAATCCAAAATTTGTTTCTTTGCATCACCACTGATCAATATTGTAAACATCTAAACAAAAGACTTCAGGAACGCCTACATGTTGTTTTGATCAAAGTCATCTCTTTTTATAGAAATAAGTTTACCAAGCTGTCTAGAATGGTTATTTTTGGTAAAGAGGGCTGCACAATATTGTTTATGACGGTATTTCCATTTTCTCCAGCTGAAAAATCACAATATGTTGATATTAAAGGACAAGTCCACCCCAACAAAAACTTGATTTGAATAAAAAGAGAAAAATTAAACAAGCATAACACTGAAAATTTCATCAAAATCGGATGTAAAATAAGAAAGTTATTACATTTCAAAATTTCGCTTCATTTCACAAAAACAGTTATATGAACGAGCCAGCTACATCCAAAGGAGTCCATGATGTCATTCACTCACTATTTCTTTTGTTTTTTATTGTTTGAAATATGAAATATTTTTATTTTCTTGTCATTGTCATGTGAAATGAAGTTTCATTCCTCCCTGAACACGTGGAATTCCATTATTTTAACATTTTGTGCTTCAGGCAAGGAGGTCCTAATCATCAAATTCGTAAAAATTGAAATATTGTATAATTCAAACAATAAAAAACAAAAGAAATAGTGAGTGAGTGACATCAACTCTCTCATTTGGATGTAACTGGCTCGTTCATATAACTATTTTGTTAAAAATAAGCGAAACTTTGAAATGTCATAACTTTCTTATTTTACATCTGATTTTGATGAAATCTTCAGCATTGTGCTTGCCTGATTTTTCTCTATTGATTCATATCAACATTTTTCTGAGGTGGACTTGACCTTTAAATCTCTAGTATGTAATTGACAAAAAAATTTCATGTACCATGTATCCTTCAGGTAAAGCTAAGGCAAACACATGAAATGGAAGGGGGAGGGGTGTTCACAGGAAAAATTGGTTAAAGGGGAAGTTCACCCTGAAAGAAATGTTTATTGTAAGAATAGTAGAAAAATAATGAAAATTATTGCCGAAGGTTTGATAAAAATCCATCAAGAATAAAAAAGTCATTAAAATTTCAATATTTCAATTTGTGACGTCACGTATGAGCAGCTTGCCAACCTATCATATGTTAAAAAAATAATTGTCATATTCTCAGAAAATTGAAAACGGTTTTTACTGTACCTTCATTATATCAATAGACAAATCATTTCACACTGTTTCTTAAAAGAAAAACAAAAATAAGTCCTGAACCATTAAAAAAAAATGAAATGTATGCATGTTACATTACATAACATATGAGGCAGCTTCTTGTTTAGGATAAGATTTTAACCCCTTTTCCTTTAAATACTTTTTCTTTTTCCTCTGGAGGAAACTGATTTAGCAGTGCTTAGAACTGTGACCTGTACCACATATTGACATTTTAGTGCTCTTGCTCTGTGTTACGTCAATTTGGTATAGCCCCCTCTCGTGTCCTGAAAATGCCATCAGGCTAGACATAGAGTAAATAAAGGTTATCAGACTACTATCAACATATGGACTTTGAAATGGTGTTGTGTTAAATAAGCATTTACTGTACTCACGACTTCTGTCATTAGATGTATTCATACCAGTCTTATCATGAAAATAATCATAAATTGTGTGATTTTTTTTCAGGCGTCACATTGCATTTGTTTGTGCACTCAGTCATCTGAATTAAATAACTGTCCTGTAGATTCCTTTGTAAAAAAACTTTATTCCTATGCATATACAAAGGATAAGCATTACATATTCTACTTGTTTGCAGTATAACTGCAAATCTCTCTGTGACATTTTTTAAAAAGAAATTCCTGGAAAAGTTGGAATTTTGAAAAAGACTTACTATCGCTTTTGTGTTCACAGGGCCTATTACCTTGTCAGATAAAAAAAAACCCTGCTATTTTCTGTGATTGAGCTGGTATGAATTCAAATTACCTGTCTATTGTTCATAATGTGACTATTCTCATTGGGGAATAGGTAGTAGTAGTGGGGGCTGTTTGGTTTGGTTAGGGTTGGTTTCTCAACAGTTGCGTGAGTTTTCTTTATATGTGGGGGACGGGCGGGGTGGAAGGGGTTACATTCAAGAACTTTTAAGTTCAAAGGGTGGAGACAGAATCAACAGTTGGAAGTTAGAATTGCTGTTAGACAACCCTTCTGATTTTGTAATTCACATACTGTTTAAAATCTATTCTTATTGTCAACTTGCCTGATTGTATCCATTAATTTTGTTTGACAGATTTTTTTTTGTTTGTTTGAGCATTCAGCAGGGGAAAATTTTGACATGTAGCGGTTAGTGTGGTATTTATATGGATGAAAACTTGATACATGAAATGTTATTCTTTAAATAAAAAAATGAAACACAGAGCTGTCATTGCCCAGATCTTGAAAACAAATTCTGAAGGGGTTTTCCCCTTTATTCATGAAAGCAAATATAATTATCGATGAACATGTTTGAGATTTTAGTTGTATTTTCTTTTAACCTTGCCCTTGCTGTGCAATATTATAAAGATTGGTCTTCTAGTTGTAGAAACAGATGTTGTTTACAGAAATGATATTGATTTCATATTAGGAATTCAACCCCATCTAACTCACATTAAAAGTATTAGTAAGTGTCTACACGGAAGCATTTCTATGGCTTCACTAAATTTCCATACTAATTTGGGGGTATTGCAACTACCATGCTGTCACACAGGCAAAATGGTATTTGGGGGATTGGACGGCTGTGAAAGCGTCATTTCTCTCTTTTGTCCTGAAATGACCCCTTACTCTGACCACAGGGTCAGCTTAGGTTGAGCATGTCCAGGTGATCTATGCCAGTTGGTCACATGCTCATTCCACTTTGTGTTTCAGCCACTGACCACAAGTGACCATTGGTTATCATAGGACAGAAATAAAGTACATTGTCAGATCATGGACCTATTATGGTCAGATAGTCCTTGTATGGTGCCCAAGTACATGTGAGGTTGCAACATCTGCTCTGTTGCTGAATAGTCTTTGATGAAATAGATAGCTCTTATGAATGGATTCAGCTGAACTTTGTGGCTTGATAGGTGAAAATCCAGATGGGTGCAAAAAAGTGCAGGAGTAAAGAGGGGTATATGGTATGACAAGTTAGTTACTTCTTGATATAGAGGGGTCATAACCCTCAAAGTTCTTTGATGACAACTTGATGAGGGTCTCATTGTGGTAGATAGTTCAAAAGAGCATTCTTCTCAATGTCCCATCCCCCCCAAAAAAATCAGTTATAGACTCACATCAGAGTACAAGTTCGACAACATTTTTATTGATGTAATTAATGCTTTATTGGATAGAAATAAACCTATAAGCCCATGGCACATCAAGAGACATGATCAATTTAACTGTTGTATGATTCATTGTATCTTTTTCAATAACAATCATGGCCCTGGACCTCCCATTTTTTTTCTTTGAAAAACTTTTACTACAATATTTTTATTTTCTCATATATATTTTTGTCTGTCGGACATGTACTGAGAGTGAGAGATGTATTATGTTATCTGTCACGAGGTGCCAAATAGTGAATAAGAGACGACATACTTGAAGAGATGTCATACCATTCCAGACGGCTTATGAAATTAGCCATAACTACCTGGCATGGCAGCCTCTCTGTCGTTTTAATTCACCAGGTTTGCGTGTGGAACTGCACTTGCTTTTAACTCATCAGTCCTGATCGGTAGAATGTGTCAGCCGGGTAGATAAGCCAAATGCTGTTTGTGTCTGCTGTGCTGCCGCTTGATCTTATTACATTCGAGAGAAGCAAGGGAAGTAAAAAAAAAAAAAAATCATGAGGCCCCCACGTCCGTGAATGATTCTGCAGGCGTGCAGCAGGGGCTTAACGAAAAAGGTGAATAATCGTTTGGTAAGCTTACTCCATAAAGAGTACCCCTGTCATGTAGGAAGAGCAAAGTGGGTTAGGATCTAGACCATTGACCTCACTCCACCCATCTTCTGTACTATCCATCCATCTCATGACAATGTTTCACATTTCTTTGTCCTCAAAAACATCCTGTTCGAAGTCTTGGCATCATACCGGTAATTATTTTCTGAAATGGATTTCTTGATCTTCCGTTTTGCTTGTAGGTTGATGAGGATGATGCCTTTATTCATTTCATAAACCAATATTTTTTTGTCCAATTTCTTTTCCTCTGGCATCTTCTGGATGTCATCATTCCTTCATAATCAAAATGTCCCATTTTCTATTGATTTCTGCCAAAATTAACAATTTTCTATTGTGCATTATCTCTCCTTGATCTATGGAAACATACTTTATGATCTCTCTGGGTTTTGTTACTCTTTGAAGCTGCGTATTACTAACTTACATGCACATAGCACTTAAAGTTTTCGCCCCTGCTTGGGTGACGGTGCGCCCCGTAGGCATGAAGTACGTGCTTCTCCCCATTCTTTGTTCGCCGTGTATGTGTTACCTTGTGTCCATTATCTTGTTCTTTTCTTCTGCTCCAAACCCCTCGCTATCCTAACCCTTTTGCCTCCCCCTTCTCCGGTTCTCTCCGGCAAGAAAGTTAATTAGCCCGGGTCACTTCGGGACAATGACATGGGTTGTACCTCTTGCTAGTTTGTGCAGGAAGAATGAAATAAGTAGTGAAAAAGTTATTGCAGAGAAGGAAATGTTTGAAAGAGAAGGAAAGGGGGAGGAGGTAGGGGAGGGGAGCCAATATGGAGGGAATGGGAGGGGTGAGAGGTGACAAGAAAAAAGATAGAGGGGTGGATATTGGGAGCATTAAAAAATGTTTTCAGAGTGGGCGGGTTTAAGGTAGAGAAGGTGGGCAACAAGAGGGGAGGAGATTCATAGCAAGAGCAAAAGAAGTTTCATTGAGGAGTGTTGGGGAGAGACAGAAAAAATTAATTCATGTCCTTTTTTTAACTTCTTTTTGTTTCGTTACACGCCCCCCCCCCCTCCCACCCCCACAACCATATTTCAAATGAAAGCGGTATAATTATTCCGGTTAACCCTCATTTCATATTACTGTGGGAATGCTAGTTGTTTCGTCCACGATTAAGTTGGATTGTCATATGATATGCATTATGTTCTACATCGTGTTCTTCATGATTTCATAATCACCTACTCAGATAGAAAACTTTTTTGTATGTACATGTACCCCATTTCTGTGCAATTCTCATTTGTTAATGTAGATATATATTGAAGGATCAATCTTGGAAGGAATGGATAGTGGGGGATATCAAAATTATTAAGCAGTTGTGTGTTCTCTTTTTGAAGATAAAGGTCCTTGCTGTTTAGAAAACAAAGATTTTGAGTTGATATCTGTATGTTAAAGAACCCCCGAAGAAGGAGAGTTAAGTAGATGTAGAGTTCAAATCATATTGTTTTTGTGTGATAGGTAGTTGCTTGTGAGGTCATTGAAATATTGACAAATTTGGGCTTTAGCTGGGTCCAAACATTTCTGATTTATCATAGGGCTAATTTTTTTTTGTAGATATCACTCACCGTTAATAAGTGCCTTTGTTAAACTTGTAAAATCATTTTTAAAAATCCGCATTGAGCTTTTTGTTTTGGTCCCTAGGACAAATATGAGAGGAACATATCAGCAACAGAGATTATGCCATTTATGGTCTTTAGGTTTGCATTAATGATTAAAAATTTTACAAGAGAAAAGTCTGTATAGTAATCAGTAATTGGAAGAAAAAAAATTGGTGAACTTAAAAAGTTGTCATCATGATTTGTTGAGAAAAGATGTGTCTCATGACGAAATGAGTGTATCCTTTAAAAAGAGCATAGTCTGAGCAGGGAGGGATGGTGCTTTTTCAAGTTAGAGACACCCGACACTGGCAGCACGTTTGACACTGTGACCCACCCGTCTTGCTTTCTCCTCTCGCTTCTCAGCCGACTTCCACCCTCGGAACTTGTTGACAAAATAAAGACACAGGAGGAAGAAGAAGAGGAGAAAGAAAAATTTGGAGCGAGAGATGAGGAGAAGATGAAAGGAGAGGAAAATATCTAGGCAAGTTGTGAAACTGAGCAGGAGGCGAGAGGGAATCCTGTCAGCTCTGGCTGATGATGTAATGGTAGTTGTGCCTTCCTTGCACAGCCTGGTTGCGTGCTTGCTGCTGATGTATCGTCCAATGTCATTCCTCTTGCATCCATGTTAGCAGTGGAGAACACATACCTCATTGTTTTGCCTGTGCCTTTCGCTTGTTTTTCTCCTTTGTGACTTCTCTCACTCACCCTTTTGATGTGGCATGGTGTTGCTGCTGACTCTTCATCAATCTTCGGACACTTCTTCTGTTGCCTCTCCTTCAACCCTCAAAGTTGTACAAAGTTCTGGTACCCTCTCTGTTTACCAAGCTCGGCTTACCAGGGAGTCTAGAGAAAGAATTCTTCGCAGTCACAAATCATGGTAACATTTGTGCCATATTCATGCTTGTTTACCTTACCTGTCATATCTGCTAATTTGTTTTCTTCTGACTGGCGGTAAATCGGTAAGGGCAGAATAGGGGCGGGAGGTGGCTAGAATTTTCTGTGGGCATTGCATGCTCACAGTTGTACTGACAATGCACTGTTAATGTTCTGATATTAAACGTCCATGTAGCTACATGTAACATGATTACATGTATCATGGTTTGGAAGTAGCGTACCCTTAATTGACCGAGTAGGTTTGTTTCAAGTTTCTTCCTGCAGTTTTGAAGTGTTTTCAAGGTAGTCTCTCACACCATGCTACTATTTGCTTCACTTATCTCTTTGTCAAGTGAGGTGTGTTTCTTACCAGGTTTGGTGTGAAGAGGCATTTTTTTAAGCATCTATCTATTAACTAATCGTTTGCCTGAAGGTCATTTCAATCTGTCTGATAATCCCTTTCTTACGTAAGTAGCTTAACTGACATGTTCCCTTGACTTATTTTCTCAAAGTTCATTCAAGTTATATATAAGTCAGTGTGCTTGATTATGGTTACAAACCAAAAGCAAAGCAAATATTCTTTAATTTGAATTGAATGTATAGAATAGTTTGTTTAAAAAATACATGTTTATATTGCTAAATATTGATTCTTGAATGCATGAGTGCTGAACGGCAGTTTGAGCTAAAGCCGAGGTAATAATAATAACATTGCGCCTCGGAATAGAATATTTCTAGATAGATGACGCTACATAAATGCCAATTATTATTATCATTATTATTCTATATTACAATGCCTTCCTTGCAAGGGAGACCATATTCAAGAAAAATATTTCTCACCGTTTTCTAGCTTTGTATTTTCATAAATGGGGGGGGGGGGGTTCTGGTCCAGAAAGTGAGATGGAGGATGAAGATTGGAATGACGAGATATAGAGGAGAGATGTAGAAAGAATCGTGATTCTCTTGAATTGGATTGTATGCCCTGGGCTTCTTCCATCAAGCTGGTCTAAATAAGGCTGATTAAATGCTACAAGAAAATCCCTTCATAATGCCATGAGTCAACTGCTTCACTTTGTCTAGCTCGAGTCCTTTTGCTCTCTCACCCTTTTTCTCTCTTTATTTCTCTATCTCCTCTCTGTTTCTATCTCTTTGGCCGTCTCTCACTCTCTTTCCCTTTATCTGTCTGAGAGAGCTATCTCATCGCATACCAGACAGAGGCAGAAGTTCACTGACCTTTCCAGCCAACCAGCCAGTTGTCCAGTGCATGACCTTTATTCAAGAGTACAAGTATCCATGGTAAACATTGGCATTATGAGGGCATGAAATGTCATTGGATTTCAACAACCCCCAAACCCTGTGTTCTGCACAAGAGAACGCACAACACACCCTATCATTGTCATCAGGGTACATTGGATTTGGAGTACGGCTGGGGATTTGAAACAGGTACAACGAATTGGGAATTAGCCAATAATTTGAAATGCGTGCTAGACTTCAGACTGGTTATCAATCAGTGCAGTGTCAGTCACCTTTGTATATTAGATGTCTTTCTGTAATGTTATTGAATAGACCTGCTTAATTCCAATTATTTAGGGGGAATTTTATTAACTCAGGGTGCTACATAACTTTTTAAATAATTCTGAGTGTTCAAGTACACTCCTATAATGAATAGGCGTTTCATTGCCGAGTTGTGGGATGAGCTTGTTTTATCTACCATTCTTATTTCTATCAAACTTTCTGTCTCTTCTTTTTTGCGTTCAGCCGACTGCCCTGGGATCTGTAAAGACCAGAAGTGCATATAATGGTCCGAAAATCTTCATTAGTCACTTTAAAGAAAGACCGTAGGAATTCCAGAAATCATTCACCACGGGAAAATGCCAGACATTGTCGATAAAAGAACGGCCATGCCTATTGAATTGTAGTGGCTTGGAAAGTTATTTCTGTCTGTAAGCCGGTGCAGCAACAATTGATTTGCTTCTGTTGGGATTATAATTGCTGTTTAGTAGTCAGAGCTAGACAATGGGAATGAATGAGTATTGTAGAGGAAATAGAAACAACCCTGCAGAGTATGATACTATTGATGGCAGACAAGATTTGATTGTGACGGTTGAACAATCGACAAACATGGTAGGATTGGTGATGATAGTACTTCTAGCGGCTTCTATCAGGAAATGTGTATTTGGAAGAAGCTTCTTTGATGTGACATTTGCCCACTATTTTTTTTTGGGGGGGGGGGTGATGAGGGAGAAAGAGAAAGGGCACAGAACTTAGACTGGTCATGTGGTCAACTATGTAGACGATGACTGTGCATTGGTCAGTGGTTTTTACGGTCTGAGTATTACAGAGAGTGTGTGTAATCGGCTTTGGATTATTGTCTGACTCTCCCCAAAAAAACTCTTTAAGGATTTCATTCAACGCCACAAGATCTTTCTTTTAGAACCCCTCTTTGACCAATTGTCTAGAAACAATGCATGACCACATTCTGACCTAGACTGAAGCAGGGTGTCATTGAGTAGTCTTAAGGTCACTGCTTGTACCATTTTCTACTAAAATCATTGTGTCAGAGTCACATATTTTCTAATGGTTATTGCTGGAACTGGCAAGCGTGTATGTGCGCATCATCATCCACGTTGTAACTTGAATAGTGAAGACGGCATCAGCAATCCAATAGTCCCCTTTTTGGGAAAAGAGCATCGTTTGTGTAAGAGCCAGATTAGAAGATATTTCGGTCACATTGTTGCCCAACTGAGTCTTGACAAATGACGTCATTCCTTCACATAGAAATATCACAGGCTTGTTCTTTGTGCCCATAATTCGATAGAGATGTAATATTGTGCGCTATTGTGCATCTTGCTGACTGATTTTCTCCTCGCTTAATGACATAATAACATAATTCCTGTCACCGTGTGGCCTGATATAATGCGAAATCGGATCCACTTTCCGACCGAGGGGGGAAACCCTGTCATTCTGTCTGCCACGAACCTTAATGGTGTCATCTGTTTTGTTTACTTCGTTGGTTGGATTATCCTCGCGGTTCCACCAGATGGATTCTGGGAAGCCGGGAATTGCATCGTTATCCGCTTAACTGCTGCACTAATTGACAAATGACAGTTAGGTGGGAGATACTAAGATATTTAGATGCATTCCGTAGCCCCCTTGAGCCATCATATTGGTTAAATATTGCCCCTTCTGAAATAGTCCTCCCCTCTGCATTAGGATATGTGTTGAGAGAATGTTACTCTGAAATTGACAATCCATAAATGGAATAGAGTTAAGAATACCTTGGCGATGATTTGTTAGCATTGAGTTACTATTAATCAGTTTTGTATTACAAATGAAAATAGATATGTTAAAAAAGACTGTCTACTTGGCCATTTGGACAGGGAGGAAGAAACTGAATCTTTTCTTTCATCTTCTGATATTTCATTCTTCGAATGGCATTACAATTTGCATGTGACCTACATGTAAAAACTTTTAAATGCTAAGAGTCCACTGGGCGCCCGAAATTGAATTTCAAAATGTTTGAAATTTTCGCAAAATACAATTGTAGGCGCTGTTATACGCCACCATGCGTCGGTTGGAAGGCTGTTTTAGCCACTGCAAGCCACTAGTACCTATTTTGTGATGCTAGGCACCACAGCTACTTTGCATTGGCACAAAAAAGGTACAAACTGCCCGGCCTAGTGGACTCCTAACATTACAGAGGCTCTTTGCAACATATTAAAGGGGAAGTTCACCCTGAAGAAAAGTTTGTTGTAAAAATAGCAGAAAAAATAATAAAAAATATTGGTGAAGGTTTGAGGAAAATCCGTTAAAGATTAAGAAAGTTATTAGAATTCAAAGTTTTGGATTTGTGACGTCATATGCGAGCAGCATTCCTACATAGCGAATGGTAAAAAATCAATGAATTTCAAATTTTGTACGGTTCCTGATAACTTTATTTTGTTTTCTATTTATGATCGGGTGTGAAATGATTTGTCTATTGATATACAAAAGGCACAGTAAAAACCATTTTCAATTTTCTGAGAAAATGACATTTCATAGATTTTTTACCATTCGCTTTGTAGGAATGCTGCTCGCATATGACGTCACAAATTCAAAACTTTGAATTCTAATAACTTTCTTAATCATTGACGGATTTTCCTCAAACTTTCACCAATATTTTTTATTATTTTTTCTGCTATTTTTACAACAAACTTTTCTTCAGGGTGAACTTCCCCTTTAATGCAAATGGTCTGTACCCCATGGTAGTGTTTTCTATGTTTGATGGGGATAAAGTAAGGTGTGTCTCAAGGTCATTTTGAAGACTTCCTATAAGCATGTTTGAAGAAAAAATTTAAAAACTAACACCGGTATTCTGAGAGGAATGCATTAGCATTTTACACCAGTTCATGGTGTTGCAGTCCTTCACGTTTATAATTTCGTGGAGCTCAATAAATCGCTCTATTTTTTGAGGAGCTCAATTGAGCTTCTCACAATCGCTCTCTGTGAGGAGCTCAAATCAATTCATTACAACACCTGTATGATAAATTGTAGATTTTTCTTAACATCGTATATATACAATAGCTGTGTTAGCTATTAATTAATATGTGGTGAAACTGGGCCTGTGTCAATACGTTTACAAGATGTTGCGCTCCTGCTAAAAAAAAAAAATTACGAAAAAAAATTGCTAAAATTTCACATTTTACATCTTTAAATCCATGAAATGGCCTTTTGTTTTCCATAATTCCTTGAAATTATTTTGATTTAGTGGAAAACTATCCGAAAAATGAAGAATATTCACCTCTTTCCCGACTCTGATTTTAACTTACCTCGGTAAATATTGTAGTCCCACATGTAGACTTCAATGGTGTTGCCATGAAAATCTACATATGGGACTACAATATTTACCGAGTTTAAATTCAAATAGAGTCAGGAAAGAGATGAATATTCTTCATTTTTCTGATAGTTTTCAACTAAATCAAAATAATTTCAAGGAATTATGGAAAATAGATGGCCATTTCATGGATTTAAAGATGTAAAATGTGAAATTTTTAGCATTTTTTTTTAGGAGCGCGATTTTTTGCTCTCCTTATTTTTTTTTAGGAGCGCTGGCGCGATCGTGCTCCTCTAAAATGAAGGTCTGCTGTTGGCTCAATACATTCGCATTATTCTGTTTTATTGTCACTATTTGGTATCATATTCAATACTCCAATGTGTATTTTGATTTGAACACTGTAATACAGATAATTGAAAGAAGTGAGATGGCTTGTTCTATTGCCCATGTTTTCATGACATTTCAGCTAGAAGCTGCATGCATTGACCCTTCAGAAATAAGAAGGATTTGGCGTAGACACCATCACAGGTCTATTATTTGGTTATCAAAACAATCGGTTTATTCCTAATTCCAGGATCCTTTAAGCGTAAACATGGTAATATACGTCCGACTATTATGGGAATCCTGCCTGGTTTCTTGTGATGTTGCGATGTTTATCACCATAAATCTACTCTCATTTCTAAACGATAATACCACTCTATCAAGGAAAACAGTTTGAGTGATTTCATTTTCATCCCTCAAGCAGACGATAGAAACAATAGGAATTATCGCATGTGATATGTAAAGGATATTAAAGGATAATCAATCATGCAATTATGGGTTTTTTCAGAAATGTAATAAATTATGCAAGCATAATTGCTGCTATGCACCATCAATTTTTACATTTTCCCTCAGTTTCTTTGTTCCATCCTTTTTCTTTTCTTTATCATTTTGCTTTTGCTCTAGTTAGTAGGGCTGTTATCGTTAAGAAAATTCTCTGTTGATATATCAATAAAAATATCGACAAAAAAACATAGTCAATATGCATTTTTTATGCATTATAGAGATGACACAATACTTGTGTTGGTCGAAATTTGTATCTGCCACTGTACCAAGAATGCTTTAAAATTTGTGTTTATGGGATGTAAAAGATTACATAACATTAACAAACATATTTAGCATAAATGCATCCTCACCTTTCACATTATTAGCATTATTTTGGGGTTGGATGAAGTTTTATCGATAAGTTTAGGGCTTTTTGGACATCGTTCTGAACAGTCAATGTCTTTGGCCTATCCGCCATTTTGATATCGTGCTGTACATCTTCGAATGTAGAGGGCAGCAATACACTGCCGTGTGCTGCCTTCTACGTTGGGACTTCCCTAAAACTTAGCTTGCGTTTGTGAATGTTTATTTATATACGATCAAAACGAGTGTAGTGCAGTCACGATGTTTGGATTGTCATGTTTATAGCGAAGTGAGATTATTTTTTGTGGCAAGTAAATATTCATATTTTGTTCAGAGTTTGGAGAAATTTCTGTTGCAGTTCCTTGCATTTTGAGGGATGATACATTTTCTATGATTTTCTGTTTGGAAAGCCACTTTCAAAAGGCATTTTTTGTGAATTATGTGAAATTGCAGAAAATCACTGTCATGTCCCTATATAATAGCGGGTATTATCGACAAGAGAAAGGTTGTCCATATCGCTATGTGGCAAAAAACAAGTGATTATCGACAAGACAATAAAGAGGTTATCGATAACAGTCCTACTAGTTAGCCTAGTCAGTAGACATATATAGGATTATGTCATTTGGATGAGATATTTTATTTCATGGAACAGTGAATTTGCTGAATATTGTTAAAATACATGTTTGTCCACCCGGAACAATTAGTCATTTTGAAAATAACAAATATTCCACAAGCGGCTTGCCCCCCCACCCTTGCATATTGCGCATACATTTAGAAGTCCTACATTTGATTGTGGGTAGGTTTTCCTATTGTTTTCAATATACTTTATTGAATCAAGTTGGATAATATTCCCCGAGATCCATGGATGATTTCTCTCCAGCAGCTTCCATCCTTCATTAAATTACTTCAAGGATCCTATTAATTTAAAGGTTCTTTTCCATTTAATTTTATCTCAGTTTATATGTGCGACTGATCACCATTATCATTTTGTAGGAAGTCAGTAAATGGTAGTTGTTAGAGGTGCTTTGATGAGCTTTTGTACTGTGTACCATTTACTCCACCTATGCAGCTCCTATGTGTTTCAAAAAGGAAACATCTATACATTATGCCTACTAGTTTGAATGTGAATGTTGAAATTTTGCACATTCATCCAATAAATTCATCAAATTTGTTACAATTAGTTTTGCCCCCTTACTTTTCATACAAGAAGCTAATAAATGGCTATAGTTCTTGGTTAATTAATAGAATCAATGTTTCAATATGGAAATTAAGATTGGAAGAAAATATCCTTTTTATAAATCTCCCCCATTTTTTCTTTTTTTAAATTTTACTTTTCACAATCAACTACCTAAATATACTGTATTGGTCATCCTTTAAAGGTCAAGTCCACCTCAGAAAAACGATGATTTGAATCAATAGAGAAAAATCAGACAAGCACAATGCTGAAAATTTAATCAAAATCGGATGTAAAATAAGAAAGTTATGACATTTCAAAATTTCGCTTATTTTTAACAAAATAGTTATATGAACGAGCCAGTTACATCCAAATGAGAGAGTCGCTGATGTCACTCACTATTTCTTTTGTTTTTTATTGTTTGAATTATACAATATTTCACTTTTTACGAATTTGATGATTAGGACCTCTTTGCCTGAAGCACAAAATGTTAAAATAGTGGAATTACACGTGTTCAGGGAGGAATGAAACTTCATTTCACATGACAATGACGAGAAAATCAAAATATTTCATATTTCATTTAATAGAATGGAAAAGAAATAGTGAGTGATTTCATCAGTTCCGCATTTGCATACCTACCGAGATGTGCATATAACTGTTTTGTGAAATGAAGCAAAACTTTAAAATGCCATAACTTTCTTATTTTGCATCCAATTTTGATGAAATTTTCAGTGTTATGCTTGTTGAATTTTTCTCTTTTTATTCAAATCAAGTTTTTATTGGGGTGGACTTGTCCTTTAACATGGCAGGGAGGGATTTTTCCAAGGCTCTTTTTGATTTTCAGGACTCTTGGATCATTTAGGGTGCGAAATCGCCCCGATCCCCCATGGAATTTTTCGGTTCCCAAGATTTGATTAAATGTGCTCTACACCATGTAATTTTGAAATAATTCAGGTAAGACAAGTTATAGGTTGGCCTATATATTTCAAGACAACTTGCTCCTCTCATTGTCTGGTGCTTCTGTTGTCATTCAAATACAAGTACAGATACAGGAAATAAAGTCAATGGGACTGAACCTTTTGTGGTCAGTAAGTCCAGCTCAGACAGGTAAATGAATTGTAGTCTCAGAGTTCAGACAGCTTTTACGGTTTGGAAACAGATTATTCAGTGCCCTTATTTATTTCTGTAAGTTTTTTTTGAAGACTTAAAGCATTGTGCGATGAAATCACACAGGTGGTGCCAGTTCTAAGCAATGTCAAGCCCTCAGATGGTTGAAAATATTGGAGTTTTATTAGCCCTAAATGCTGTTTAGAATATTTTAATGAATGTCTTTCAAAAATGTTATTAAAACCCTCTATTTACTTCATAATATTGTATTTGCCTTGGGCATAACACTTAGTTTATGTATGAATATGAGCCCATTCAAATTATATTACATTACATTTTTGCCTCACTCTTATTGAATATTTTTTGGACATGTCAGTCTGATGTGGTTTTCAAAATGTACAGGTATTTGGGAAACAATGGAAGTGTCTGTGTGTTCTGAAACCTTTTCAAAAGGGTCTAGTTTTGAAGAATAAATACACTAAAGTGAGAGCTGGTGCATGGTCCACTGCACAGGAATGAATGGGATTAAGAGGACCATTGATGACCCCTTCCCCCATTCAATCCCTTTGAATTGACCAGAGGCCTAGGCATGGTCAACTGGCCTGCTATTCTTGTTTTTTGAATGGTCCCATAGAACTTTCAGGACAGGTAGAGAGCAGCTCCCAAAATGCAGGAACTGTATTGAGCATAACCTCTATCGCCATCCCCACACTTGGCAAGACCAGCTATATGTTTCTGATCAACAGGACGGTTGCCCACTTCATGAGCACGCTCTTTGCGAAATTTGGAACTTGTCCACCCCAACCAAATATATCTGGATAATAAACTTTGTGCATTGAGGAATAGGACCTGGCATGCCAACGCTTCCAGAGGTATTATGAAATTCTTAGTAATAAGTAGTTCCATCTCGATCTTGAGGATTTTTCATGCTGATCTTCTTAAATTTTAGGGAGAGAATACAGTATCATCTGATATCAAATTTATTTTTGATAACCCAGGTTTGTTCAGGCAGAAATTTCTATGAACAAGGCATAGTATTGAAGTGTGAGTCATAAATTTTCATATTTTGAATTGAGCTTTTTTTAGACCATATTTTGGTTGAGCATGACGAAATACCTCGACAATCCAAAGTTGGTGGGAATCGGTCCATGGGGGCCTTAGATATAACCTCATGATTAGCCCCATGAATGTATTATTGGCCTGATTCTAAATTTCAGGAACCATGCAAATAAATCAATTATACATAGACTTCAGTGGAACTAATTATGTATTCATGAGGTCATATCTCAGGCCCCCATGGACCGATTGTCACCAAATTTGGGCTGTGAAGGTATTTCACCATGCTCTACCAAAATCTGGTATTAAAAACGCTAAAATGGAAAAAAAAACAGTTTTTTGTGATGTCACTATTTCGGTACTCGATATCCTACATTGTGTATATTGTCGAGTGAGGTTATCATTGGTTAACGTGAAGCTATAATAAATGTATATTGTGCAGGTATTGACAGACATGTATGGTTTGTTTAGGGGTTTTGATTTAGGCTGGATCTAGGTGGTTTCAGACCGCCTCGAGGTTCCAGGTATTTTCTGTTCGGGAAATTTATCCTGATATACCCTGATCAGAAAATACCAGGTGAGTTTTGCAGTTTGAAAGCAAATTACATGTTACATGTAATTTTCCCTGAAAGAAAATACCCGCTAAATAGTATGTAGGCCGACTTTTCAAAATTATGAGAACTTTCGCAGGGACTTTTTTGGGGTCGCAGGTATTTTATCAGTGTGAAAGCAAATTACGGGAACTTTCTTAGCGCAGCATTTAGTGGGTGTGGGTGGCTACTGAGCTGGTGATTTTGAATCTCACTCCTTGCCTGCTTATCAGGGCATGCTCGTAACTTTTGAGAAATTTCTGTTTCCGGGTGATGTGAATGCAGAAATATTATCGCATATTTTTTAGCCTGAAAAAAATTCTTGTGATCAGGCAGTTTGAAACCATTTGAAGTTTGACGTTCAGAGATCATGTGACCTTAGGTGGTTTCAGACCGCCTCGAAGTTCGCCAGTTCCAGGTATTCTCTGATCGGGAAATTTACCCCGATCAGAAAATACCAGGTATTTTGGTAATGTGAAAGCAAACTACGGGAACTTTTAGCCCAGCGTGTCGTTGGGCGCGGCGGCGTGGGTGGCTGCTGGGCTAGTGATTTTGAATCTCGCGCCTTGTCTGCTTATCAGACCATACTGCGCATGCTCGTAACTTCGGGAACTTATCCCGAAGGATGTGTTTCGGGGCGGTGTGAATGCAGGAATAATTAACGGGTATTTTTTAGCCTTAAAAAGTTCTCGTAATTTAACGGGGATTCTTGTGATCGAGGCGGTTTGAAACCGCCTCTTGAGAACATGGCACTGATCCAGAACCAGTTTGAGAAGTCCTTGTCCTTGGTTCATATTTTTGAGAGTGGAATCAGTGTGCATTCATGTGTGTGTGTGTGTACGTGCACTACATGTAGTGTCATTGAGTTTTCAAAGATGTTTATCAATCAGATATGATCAATTATAATTTTATCTGGGACAGATCTTCAACATCACCATCCAAAAGAAAGACGAAAGAAGTGACCAGGACATACGTGGCCCTCTGTATCATTACATGTACAAGTGATATTGCCCAGTTCTTCTTTGTCTTCTAAATCTGTTGGCTGTGTCTGCACATATTCCATGGTATAGCTTATAAAGATGAAGTTATAGTCTAAAGATAAAGTTATAGTCTCAAACTGATTGGAAAATTATCTTTAATTATATTTAGAATGCACCTAGGAATTAATGTATTCTTCAAGATATGGAATAATCAGTCAAATTCTTTATTGTATATCCCCAGCCACAGTTATATCTTCCAGTCCAAGTGAATATTTACCCAAGTATCTTGTTATTATTGGATCATTCACTGTAGTCAGATCTACTTTCAACAGAAAATGCATGTACACTATTATCAGTTTATAACTAAAATAAAAAAACATTTCATAAACTAGCTATCAGATTCAAGGGCAACGATTAGAGCCCTTGTCATGATGATAGTTCAGCACAGACCTCTAACCTGACAGAATCAGGTAGTCTAAAAATCTTAACCTTCAGCTTTAGAGAAATTCAATGTTTACTTTTCCTTGAAATATTAGGTATAGGATTCTTTCTAATATGAGGATCACTAGGTATTTTCGCTTTAATCATCGAATGATGAGAAATAACCATCGTATGCTGCGAGTAACATACTTATACATATTTATACTTGTAAATGTTCGCCAAGAAATATTTCAGCAGTGTCGTGATTATATTCTGAATTATTGATCATTTGAAGATCAGTCATTTGCAATGTCCCATTTGGAGATAAGCCTTATAATATTCTTCCCAAATATTATGGAATGAATTAGAGATAAGCCAAGCCTAATAATACTCATTCCAAATATTATGGAAAGAATTAGGCCTAGAAAGAATACATTAAAACTCCAATAGAGTTCCCCTCTTCTCTTGAAATGCACCAATAACCAGAGGGTTTAAGGGGTTCAATGCCATTGTGCTTTGGGAAAATTTTGGAAAGTTTGCTTTACTCTCTTCGTTATGATAATCACCATGTAGATCAACATGGCAACTCAAGTGACTTCAATGTGAACTTGTCAAATGGCTGACATGTAGGTCATGTTTAGTCTGCAGCAGTTTGAGTGTACACAGGTCAAGCGAGAATGACAATTTCAGTGGTTTTACTTGTAGTTTCTTATTGAGTCTCCAGTTACCAGTAAAAACGCAATATAAACAAAGCTATTGAAGTGCATCAGGATACATGTAATGACAATTTTGTGGGTGAAGTTGCTAGTTTTTTACCCCTCCCCCCATCTGTACTCCTGAGTGACAATTCAAATTGCCAACCATGTTCCTTTGACATAGAATAAAAATAAGTTTTAAAGCAAAATGTGGATGGAGAGTCGTCTCAATCTTCTTAGCCCATAATGAAAAGTTATTGAGCCATATGTGCCGAATATGTGTAAAAAAATGAATAAGAAATTTGCCGCCTGCATCATCTTGAAGCATCTGTTGTTCCTGATAGATGTGGTGAAGAACTGCCCTCCCTGCCACATACATGTATATTGTCATGCCTTTCTCATTAAAATTTAGTCCTGGAAAACCCTGAATCTACCTGACGCAAGTCTTACACTGCAAATAGATTCATTATTCAAAGTCTATTCCCATCATAAAACAATTTGGTCAGCTGAAATACCTGTCATAAGGTTTTCATAAATTCTATGTGTAGTACTACCATTGCCCATGTTTTCTGGTCATCCCTGGGGGCCGTTTCATAAAGATGTTCGTAAGATAAGAGCGACTTTAAGAACGACTGGTGAACCTTTCTTACGTGCTAAACCATCGGCAATGAATATACCATTTACCACAAGAAAGGATCACCAGTCGTTCTTTAAGTCGCTCTTAACTTACGAACAGCTTTATGAAACACCCACCGGGATGGACCTGAAACACTTATGCCTAGCCAAAGTTTTTGGCAGACTGAAATGCTTGACATCAAGGTTTTGGCTGACCAAAAGAATCTTGATACAGACCACTTTCCTCAGAAAAGGGTTGGCACAAATGACTAGGGGCCCGTCTTACAAAGAGTTGCGATGAACTGATCAATCGCAACTATGGAAAGCCAGCAAATTCAACATATAAAATGCATGCTTGTTAATTTTTTTCTGAGGTACCAGCCACCCTGGCAGCATATAAGTAGGCCTACTGTCTCTTTATGTTCTTCAGAAAGCAACAGCAAATTTGGAAAGGGAGGGGGGGTGTACTCCATGGAATTGAAAACCAACTTCAATGTTAAGCGATGAAATCATAAGCATAGAAGGGTGAAATATAGAAAACCTTTTTCTTTTGAGGGTGATCAGAGTAGATTTTGTTAAATGTGACCTCCCATCGTCCTCCAGCTAAAATGTTACTTAGGAGAACAGGGCCTGCATCCTCATCATTCTTGCAAGATTCTATGGATGTGTCCATACTTGACTTTTATTATGTGTTTAGTGCAAAGTTGTTTTCTTTCTCATTCATGTACAAATGCCTATTAATGATTTAGAAGGCCAATTGTGAACTTGTCTGTTTATACTTGAGATTGATGCTTCTCAAAAAGCATGGTTTGTCTAGAAAGCATGAAAGCATCGTTAATCACAAATGCTTTCACTTCCTGACATTTCATGATATCCTTAAATGCAAGTCATGAATATTGCATAAGATGTGATTTTAGCTGTAGATCAACTATATTGAATGCATCCTTATGCTACTGTCTCACCAGCAAACTGACTCTCAGCCCTCTTCGCACGGTAAAAAAAAATCGTAATTTGAATGATGATTCCAGTGAAAAATACGGGCTAATGACAAATTTTTAGCATGTGTGAAACCAACCTAGAATCACGAACACTAATCACAATTATGAATTCAAATTCTACTCCGGAGGTGAATTCCAGTCAAGTTTCACTCAAATTATGATATGGGTTTACGTGTGAAAGGCTTGACCTCCAAAAAAACTTTTTTGGGGCGGAGCTTACGTGTCCTTTCAAGCACTTCCGTAAATGCAATTGTCATCAAGTCACCAAGGACACATACCGCCTTCGCTCGGGTTTTGAGTTCAAATCACAGTTTTCGAGTGAGCGTTGGAATGGTCCGATGATTCTAAATACGAATTCCAATCAATACAATGATGATTCAAGATTCACGTGTGAAAGGACTCTCTGACAAGCAAATAACTATTACGTTATTACGAATGACATCGGTTGATTTGGAGTCAGTTTTGTTGGTGTGACGTTGGCATGACATTAGGCCTAAACACACCCCTTGATTGCAATTGAAATAACTTCAAGCCGTAGAACACGACTTTCACCTACCCGCCCATCCTTCCAACTTGGCTGTATGAATCATGGTTTATGGGCGATGAAACTGTCAATTGCCCCAGTTCTTTCACCATTTCGGAGAGCATTACTCCAAAAAAAATGACGGGCTCATGTAGAGACTTTCACTAACAGAATTGCTGAATATTGGGGTTTGGCTTCGAGTTCGTTGAAGAAATTAAAGAAGAGATACGTTGAGCTTTGAAAGTACAGAAGTGTAACTTGTTGATAATTTTACTGTACATGTGAGTTGTGCTAAAATCGGTGGATAGTTCAGTGTACATCAGCCCTGCACATTTATAATGTAAATGAATTACTTCAGGGAAGTGCATAAAAATAATCATCGCAAGAAGTAATTCTTGGTTTTTTTTCTCCCAGAAAATCAAATGCTTTATATCTTATGAACAACTTCAGGTAGATTGTCAAGTGAATGTTCCTTTTCTTTCAATTTTTTGGATACGACAGTATCGCTCTTTACCTTTCAGCCTGTAAGTATTTTAGGGGATCTTTCATAAAAAAAAGAAAATTATCCAAAGCTTCTTTTATATGATTTTTTTCAGGCAAAATGTCCTTGTTTGCAAAGTAGAAATAGGAGAAAAGTGAAGAAAAAAATGTTTCTTTCTCCCACTTTAGGCGTGTTCAGAAACTGTTGTGTGATAAGGCTCTATAACTTCTTTGTGTACAAAGTAAATGGAAGATGCGGCTTTTCAAAAATTAGAGGCGGCAATTTTTGTTGTTGTTGTTGCAAGGCAACTATGAAGAAACCGTAAACTTGTGCACATTAAACAAGTTAATGCAAGACAATCCATCAAGAGTATCACAAAAGTCATGACATTATTGAATATGCCCCATAAAGTAATGATAGCATTACCAACATAACATGATATGGAATCTGAATAATAGCTACATGTACATCAAAAGTGATAAAATATAATGATGAATTGTGACCCCAGTGAAAGTAGAGCATACATGTATTTTTAAAAAAGAGAAAAGAAAGAAAGGAGGGCAGTTCATGAGGGAATGATGAACTAACAAAAGCATAAAGAATCTTGATGTCTGTGTGAAGAGGTCGAGATTTCCCTCGTTGAATTTTTTAATCGAGAGAGAATTGGGATGTTTTCCTTTTTTTATCACTTGCAAGATTTTCCACAATTATGAAAACAGGTTTTCAATTGTTTTTGTCTCGCCTGAACAAAGTTCGGTAGAGAATATAATGATCACTTTTCCTGTTTGTCTGTGAGGCTGTTCTCACTACGTTCCTAAAACTAGTTTAGTGGAAACTAGTTTAACGCGTAGTGAGAACGGTCAAAGCGGTCTTGGAAGCGATCTTCCAAACCAGTTTGGAAAACCACTTGCGATGTAGTTTTCAAGATCGCTTTGCCTCGTTAAACTGGTTTAGCGTAAGTGGGGACACAACCGTTCTTCGGGAAGCGATCTTCGCACATTTTGATTGCGCTACTCCACACGACAGGTGTAGAAAGCCTATGGTGCGATTCAAATTTCGCGCGAAACGTGTCACCCCACTGAGAGCGTCTCCATAGCAACAAGAGCGCTTTACGTGAAGTGATTTTGAAAACCACTTTCGTGTGATCGAGTGAGAACGCTAGCAAAGCGATCTTCCAAAGTGTTTTCCTGAATCGGTTTCCAGTAAACTAGTTTTAGAAAGCGTAATGAGAAACTGCCTCTGTGAGTCTTTTACAAAAATTTTGTACATGCACATGTATTTGTTCAACTTGCTCCCATTTCTTTATTTCTGCATCAATTATGTTCGTACTTGGTAAATATGATCATTGGGTAATGCCACATGTGTGTTCATGAGGATGAGGTCAAAGGTCATCTAGGGGTCAAAAGATCATATTGCATATTTTATAGTTTGCAAAATCAGGCAAGCTCATGGTTAGTGAACCAACCACCTTGTTTATGTTTGATGCATGTAGTTTATCCTTATCCATGCAGCTTAGGACTATTTTTTGTAACATTTATAAACATACTGTTTTTTTTGTCTCATGATTTCTTAAAAATGTTTGTAAACTTTGTGATATCATATCTTTAAGAAGGAGACTCAAAGATATTTGCCTGGCCTGGTTCTACCTTAACCCCTGCAATGAAAGCATCATGAAAACACCATCTTGGTATATGGCACACCTTTTTTTCTCATCGGAATGCCTTCTATCTTTCTACCTTGTGACATTTCTTAGCCAGCTAGATTGAATGTTTTTCAACCTGTTCAGACAAAAATGCTTTTCCTGAAACTTTATGAAATGTGTAATATAGAGCAGAGAGTGTCATTGTGCTTATCCTGAATCATGTAATGTATTATCAGGTAGATCCAGAGTTTTTGTTGCGTGCGTTGCTATGGTTCATCTCTGGCCCCTTTTTGCTTTTTCAAATGCATTCAGCCACTCCCTGTTGTAACTGTCTCGTCTACATTTGAAATTTGTTCAGACTCACATTAATAATGATTCTTGATCAAATTCTGCTTCAAAGCATTCTTCCTCTTCCCTATCCACATTCATGATATTTCAAGAACTCATTACCAGACTCCACCAGGGCTGGACACCACCAGGGCTGGACACCACCAATCATACATGTCTTGCAAAATCCTTGCAATTATGTTTTTCCATGTTATAACTCATTATTAGCTACCATTACAGTATGTCTATCTTGCCGATGTCACCCCTATGCTATATTCCCCTTAAATAATTCTGTCCATTTGTGAAATAATGAAGTGAAATAGTTTTTTGATTGGAAAAATTGTAAATGCCTCAAGATCATCCCCTTTAGGTTCGCCCATCTACAGTATCAACCCCCTCTTTGGTACCCCAATTTCTCCTCATAAGAAAAACGTGCCCATCCTATACCAGCTTTCACCCCCCCCCCCCTCTCAACCACACACATTCAGGTACACACACATCTCTGCCTGCCTTGCATGTGACAGGGGATGACACCATTCGTCAACCCCTGGCGCCAGGGAGGCTAGCACACCTGTGTGAGGTATTTGCATGTTACCTGTACTCTTGCGAGCAGCGCCATTCCTGCCGATACGGATATAAGGCCTCTCGTGGTTCCTAAACTGCATCCCCACTGCCTCACTTCTGTGTCGGCTTGTACGATGATTGCAGTGGCATTGCAATAGTTTAATATTGATGAGAATGGAGACGAGCCTAAGTCTTATATATCTGCTTTCAGAGAGAGATAGAGAGATGGAAAAATTGGGTGTTGCGTTGCAGGCACGAACAGCATAGAGGAATAATGATGCAAGGTAAATGGGGCCCCTCTTGTCTTGTATTATTTCCATATATCTACCTGTCCAGCAATGTTGTGCACCCCCCCCCCCCACCCCACCCCACCCTTCCCGAACCCTAGACCTTTCTCAAATACATACCTACCTGCCTAATAACTCTGGCTGTTGGGTCATCACACCTGTATGACTCATGCCAATAAATACATGCAGCACAGGTATAAATTGCCCTTTCTGGCTGCCGGCCCATATAACATTCCACAGGAAAAGAAAAAGGAGGGGAAAAAAGGGAATCTAGGTACTCATGAATTTATGAGCACTCCAAATTTCCCTTCAGTTGCAATCCTTCAGGATACTTGTAATTTATTCATCAGGTATGTGCCTGTCAGCATACTGGATAAATCATGCCAACCAACTCTTGCACAGGGAAAATGGTGCCAGAGATTTATCAAACTTTTTCTTTTTTTTTTTCAATTATGGGAGAGGGTGTGGCATTTCATTGAAAATTGACAAGTTTGTAATTGAATTTTACAGATTGATTTGATTGAATTATTGTCTTTGCTTTTTGTTTGTTTGAGAAGTCATGTGTCTCTCAAGGAAGTGCTATCATGAGATTTGCATTTTCGATATTAACATCAACATACTGAAAGAGGAAAATGCTTTGTCATCTGGCTGGCATAATGGTAGTACATATAGGTTCCATTTATGCTTGAATTTCAAACCCTGTGTTACTGGCATAAGGGCTTGAGCTGAAATGCATGCTATGAAATGTATAGTGTGCATGAGCATTAATGCCTTATGCCTGGCCAACAGGAATTGGAATTGTTGTACTTGTAAATCCTAACCTCCTTCTGCCAGTAAGGTGGCAACTTGATTGATAAGTTGTCCATAGAAGTTTTAACTGCTGTGGGGTTTAATGGGAACTTCGAAAAATAGGACATAGAATGGATAGCTGAGCTGTGAGATAACAGTCAAAGAAGTTTAATATAAAAATATATCCCTGTGTTCCAAACTTGCTCAAATCGCAACATTTTCTTTGTTCACAAATTACATTTTTGTTGAATTTTGAATGCTGATAAGTATCTTTGAATAACGAAAAATAAGAGAGGAAGATTAAATTTTTCCGTTAAAAGTCCCTTAATGTAACCTACCCTTGATCGATTAGAGTAGTGTGCTGTAAGGTCAGAGGCAATGACAGATATCTTTACTGATGTAGAGCAACAAGGTATTTGCTGATAAAGAGGAACATGATGGCACAATTTTCAAATTCCTGACTGAATGTATGATTTTCATAATTTGAAGCAACAGAGGATTCTCTGTTTCTTTTCTGTTTTGTGTGTTTGTATGAAAAAAAAGTGTTGTTGTGTAAACCTGTAAGGTTCTTAATATGATTCCTGGTCTTGGCAATGCCAAGTTTGTGCCTGACACACCTGTTTGTTCTGACTCACCCATCACTCTATCTCTTTTTCCTCTCTCTATCTGTCTGTAATCTCTCCCTTTCTCTCTCAGTCTTTATTTCTCCCTCTCCCTGCCTCTGTATTTCTTTCTTTCTTGCTTGCTCTCTCTAGCTTTACTTTATCTCTTTCCAAAAAATATCAGGAAATTTGTCAATGTGAAAGCAAAAGTGATCATTTTCTTTTCCTTTTCATGATTTTATTTTGTCATATTCTTATCAACCCCACCCTTGACACTCCTACAGGTCTCATCATGTACCACTGTGACTGTGCCCATCTTATGAACCCCTTTGCCACCTGTCCACCGACCTTCCACACCTCCCTATCAAGTATCTTATTACCCCCCCCCCCCCTCATTTATTTCTTGACCATGCCCATCTAGTGCATCCCTATACTACCTAATCCATCCTCCCTTCTAGCACAGTTTTGTTCACTCCCCCTTTTATTTCTTGACCACGCCCACATGGTGCACCCCCTACCACCCACCTCCACCCTCTCCCTATCAAGTATGATCCTTGTAAGCTCCCTGTTCTATTTTTTTTGCCACACCCCATCTGAAGCACCACTCTCCCACCCATCCATCCTCCCAACCCTCTCTTATCAATCGTGATGCTGTAAGCTCTTGACTTCTGTCTTGACCATGCCCATCTGGTGCCCCTCTCTACCACCCATCCACCCTCTCCCCAATCAAGTTCTCAAGTGCTATCCTGTTAACTCATCTTCTATTTCTTGACCTTGCCCCATCTGGTGCACCCCTCTTCCACCCACCTTCCAACAGTAAACTGCCGATTCGTCTGTTGGCAACTCGTCCAATCATCACATCGTGTACCTTTATTTAGTCTTATGCCATTCAGTCCGTCAACATTTCTTCTAACAACCATTTCGTCCAATAATCACTTCTAATCACCTGTTTGTCTATGACCATTTTATCTGATAACCAGTTGGTCTTATACCCATTTTCTTTTCATTCAATTCACCTAGTTAACACTTTATCCAAATAGTTTACGGACGAAATGGCTATTGGACAAACTGGTTATTAGATGAAATGGTGAGTGGACGAAATGGCAATTATACCATGTGGATAGTGGACGAACTGATGATAGACCAAATGATAGTAGACAAGTTGGTAATTAGACAAATTGGCATTAGACCAGTTGGAAGTAAATCCTTCCACCCCCATCTTCCAACCCTTCCCCGATCAAGCATAATCCTGTTGGCTCCCCCTTCTACTTATTACACACACCTGTCTGAGTCACTGTAGCTTCACCCCATGCTTCCAGCCCGCAAAATTATAGGAAACGTGATAAATTTCCTCATCAGACGGGGCTCCCCAGGGGTAGATGAGGGCAGGACATAGCCTGGATAACACTAGGCTTCCTGCACCATGCAGCAAGGGGTATGCTTCACGTGGGCTCTGCGTATTCTTTCTTCCTACCGTCAATTTCATTTTCGTTTTCGTGGACCTGTCCTCCCACCATGATGCGCTCACATAATCTGTCATTTCTTGGCACGGTGAGGTAGCTTCGATCTTGTGAGCTTTGTATCTTTCATAATTCGTCATAGTTATGGCTGTTCTGTGGCCTGCTGTGTAAAACTTCTGGATACAATCGGTAACATTCTTCAGAGCAATCTGTGTCTCTGTGACTTATCTATCATCTCTTTATTGAAATGATTTCATGGAATGACTAAAGTATATCCTTTATTTCTAAACTCAGCGACCCATCTCTGATTTGAAATGACATTCTTTTTGCTACATTGGTGTTGAATGATTCCAGTGGCTTTCTTTCAACATTTAACTGCTGAGATTATATCTTCAAATCATATTTACATACAACATTCTAAGTTGTGTGCTGCCCTGTTAATCACGAGGTTACACAGTTCCCTAACTGCTGCGCTATTTTGAGCAGACTTTGGTCTTATTTGAAATGTACCTTGTTTTTTTGTTTGATTCTTGTTTCTTATTTCTTAAAAACAAATCCCCTGTTTGCTTAGATATTTTTTTATTTGCATGTATCCTTTGGTAAATACAAGTCGAGTGTTTGCCCATTGTGTGTTGCGTGCCAGCGTTTTTTCTATTTGGATAAAGTTAGATTTATCAGTGATTATCTCTCAAGAAACACAGGATTGTCACGTTAGTTTCCTAGAATCAAAATCAATTTGTATATCTGCTGAAGCCCAGGTTCCTTGTAATCATTTCATTCTGCCTAGCTTTCTTTCACTGACTATTGAGTGCATGGTCAATTGCCGTTGTATCCTGATCTGATACATCCCCATTCCATCTTTCAGAGAAAATCAGCAATAGACACGACCTATTGGGAACGAATTTTGACAGTGCAAAATGTTGCAATGGTACGGTGTAACCCGTTTTCATCAATTGGTACTTCCCAGAATGAAAGAATCACCTATGAACTTGTCGACAATCGTTTTATTTTTTTTTCTCCCCTTGACTTCTCCCTTCCAGTTCAGGCATTCGTCTAGACACGCTGTAATCAAATTATGCATCTCTTCTGAAGTGTACAGAAAGCTTCAACAAATTTGCACTTTTTTCACCGGTGCATACTTCTCTCTTCTCCCCCTCTCTGTCTTTTCCTTGCATTTTCACACTTAAAAATATTGAGCCTATCTGCGTGTGAGCATAGTGTGAGGAAGTAGGCGTATTCAGACCGATTCGAAGTTAAAAAAATACCATGTATTCTCTGGTTACACTTCGTAGTTCCTAAGGTTCGTTAATCTGAAAACATAAAAGGGTTTGTTAATCCGAACATTTGTGGCATTATTCCGAAGGTTGGATAATCCAAAAATGAAATAAGGTTCGATGTTCCTAAGGTTCGTTAATCCGAAAACGTAATAAGGTTTGTTGATTCGGAAACGAAATAAGGTTCGATGTTCTGAAGGTTTGTTAGTCCGAAAACAATATAAGATTCGTTCATCATTTCGTTTTCGGAATAACGAACCTCATTTCGTTTTCGGACTAACGAACCTTCCGAATTACGAATCTTCAGAAATACGAACCTTCAGAATAAGGAACCTTCGGAATATCCGAACCTTCGGAATAACGAAGCTTCGGAATTACAAATGTATGCGGTATTCTCTGATAGGGGAATTTACCTTGTTCTCCCCCTATCAGGAAACTACCAGTTGTTTTTGTCAGTGCGAAAGCAATAAAATGGTTATTTTATTTGAATAAAATAAAAATGACCTACTGCTAGTAGGGACTTGTCAAAATTACAAGAACATTCTAAGATAACAGGTATTCTCAATGAGCGATTTTGAATTGTGCTTCACCTGTTAATCAGACCATACTATGCATAATAATAAGTTTGAGGACTTAATTTGAGAGGGTACGTGTTGGGTTGGTATGAATGTGGAAAATAGTGAGATATTTTGAGCCCTGAACAACTTTTTGTAAAGTTCCAGGTATTCTGGTGATGAAGTCAGTCTGAATGCATCTAGTCTAACAAGTACCTCCCCTCATTCACCTTGTTGAAATGCACTTTTTCAACTTTTTCCTTCTGAGTTGTCATGAGTTTTATGAAATGATATTTGTCTGACATGAAAGCCAGAAATATGTGACCCTGATGACCTTTCCTTGTCAACTTTAGCTCAAAAGTGTTTTTGAGTTGAATTATTCTTGGATTCTCTTGGATTTGTCTAGTTCATGTTGTACATTTATAGATTATATTCTTTGTCACATAATTCAAAGCCTCCATAATTTTTATTTTCAGTGTTTTTGCAAGATTATCCAAGTTATTTTTTGAAAGCCATTTGATATGATCATTAAGAGATGTAGGCCTATGAGAATCGGTATGAACTTTGCTTGCTGAACCACTTAATGTATCTTTCTTCCAATGACTCTTTAACTTCTAAGAAGTCGTTCAAGAGGCTATTTAGATTTGCAGCCTTGCTTTTGAACCCTCTTATGCAGTAAATTAAGCTCACTCGTTCATATTTAATACCTGTACATGCATTTTATTTTCATTGTATGTAGGAGCTTGAAGCAAAATACGAGGAGCAATATGTTGATTTTGGCAAATCATTCATGAATGCTTGTTATCATGCTTTATTTAGGTCTTATTAGAGAATCACGGCTTGGTTTAATTTTCTGAATGGGCCTATATCATTCCATTATCATTTGCTTCAGTAAATATTTTGTACACCGTTGTTATTAAAGAATAAGTGAAGATTTGTAATTTTTTTGTAATTCTTTATCTTGAGTTTATTATGTCATTGATTTTGGATGAAATCCCCCCCCCAAAAAAAAAAAGTTGAGAAAAATATGTGTGTATTAACTGAATTGTCATGATTTTTAGACCTCTCATGTTTGATGTTTTTATTGTTAACCCTTGTCAGGTGTATTGTCTAGTCAAGTGGTAACATAAAAACATTTTTTTTTTAAATTGGGAGGCATGTTTACACTTGCCAAACACGCAGCTAAAATAACTGAAAATTACAAGAACTTGTGTTCAGACCTCAAAATAACCCATGATTTTATTCACACATTCACAATTGGAACCAGAGGAAAGTTTTTGTTGATTTCTTTAGAAAGGAATCCATGTAGGCCACTTCTTATTACCCCTGAATTTGATACAATTTAAGTTGTATAATTTTGCTCTAACAATGCAATAATCCCTGCAAGTCTTGGAGAAATCTTCTGATGATTTTTTTTTATTTAAAAATGTACATGTACCAACCAATTTTGCGGGTATTTTCACGCTGGGTTGTTATATGCATTCATACAGGCAAAAATGCCAAAT
Organism: Lytechinus variegatus; assembly: GCF_018143015.1. Lineage (NCBI taxonomy): Eukaryota > Metazoa > Echinodermata > Echinoidea > Temnopleuroida > Toxopneustidae > Lytechinus > Lytechinus variegatus. Next base: position 17,207,415 of record NC_054741.1, on the reverse strand, counting down.
ATGTTTCCAGATTTTCAGTTCGAAAGAAATTGTTTATGATAGTAGTTAGTAATAGTAGGGCCTACATGTAGTTTACAGTCAGTCCTGACAATACATGTAGCCAATTGTATTATGCTCAAAATTAATTGCATAAACAGCTAGCTCTACAGTAACTTTTTTTTATCTGAAATGATGCTTTATCAGTAACTTCCACTTTTCTGAGTTCTCTCTCTCTTTAAGGATGTTCAGAAAGAGATTCTAGTTTGTCCATAGGTCATTCAGACGAGAAACAATCATTTCCCTGAAGTTACCTTTAAAACATAATTTTTTAGATTTCTAATTAGTGTAAAGAGGGGAGCTTACAACAAGGAATAGAGACATGAATATAGCTTTCCCACGATTGCATTAGACAAACATGGGAATCGTGAAGTTTCTCTTTGAAGTAGGTTTTTCCTCCTCATCAATATTTTCCCTTGGTGTCCTTTCCTGGGCAAAAGCTCACCTTTCATTATGGCTTAGGATGATATGACTTTATGCGAGACAAACATTTCCTTTTATGGTAAATTAATCGTACATGCACATTGTGATTTTGTGAAGAGGTTTCAAGTGTTTGTCTCTTACAATCAACTTAAAGCACAACGAAAACCTTAAAACCAGTTGAATTACACATAAGCAGTAATACTCAAGGAAAATGATATACCAAACTTTGAGAATAAATGAATAAATAAATCAGTTCAAGAATTTGAGTGAGGAGATCAGTAATGCTGTGGAGATCCTCCCATTGGCAATGCGACCAAGATGTTCAATGAACAGCATTCCCATTACTTTTGCACATCTTTAACCTAAATTGTCTCTTACCATGATGCTCTTACCAAGTCAGTTTTAGATCAGGAGTATATGGGAAGGCTGTAATACAAGATGAACAAAGTATATCACAATGATGTGAAGAATGTTTCATTTGTATTTTCCCCCATAAGAACCCGTTCATGTGTGACATCACACATCTTGGTCATACTCCCACTGTAGGGATCTACATTGTATGAGTATCCCAACATTCAATTGCTTGTAATTTTTACAACATTCATTCATCTTTCTTTCTTAAACTTTCATTGATATTTCTGTTTTTATACAATTGAACTTGTTTCAAGGGTTTCATTTCCCTTTAATACTGGACTATATTGCCTGCAACTTAAGAATAAGAGCTCTTGTAACACTAGGAAATTATAAAAAACAATCAATGAACAGATCTGAAAAATCTAAACTCTGTTTGAACTCTCTCAATGTTTAAGTATTGTCACACAAGCAGAAAAAGGTTTCATATTTTTTAATCGTCCATGCATGATTTAATGCAATGTTATATTCCGTTTACCTTTCTTCCCAGGCTTTTACAAATTATATCAATCTCTGGATAATGCATCTAGATGTGTCATATCATGAAAAATTGGTTCATTAGCAAATGTTTAAACATTATTGATTTTATATGTATGCTTATTTCCTGTTGTAACAGTCATTTTAAAAAAATGCTGGAAACTGGAGATATTAGAAATTTGAAATGCTGTGGTTGGGCTAAATATTGTAGGCCTACACGTACATGAATGCCATGCAAGCCTATTGATGAGCTGTGTCATGTCTGACATTAATGAAGGCTTGCTATCAAGGGTACAGAAGACATTAATTTATTATCTCTTTTAACCATCAACCTACATCACTCTGGCATTGTTTAAAAATCTGTATCATAGATTTTGAGAACAATTCATGTTCCATTTTCATATAGCTTCATCAGGGCGAGCATGTCCAAGTCTTTGATGAAATTGTGTGCTTGGAAAGCCCTGTCTGGTTGATTTGAGGTAGCTTGAGGGAATGTGATTCTTATCTCGAACTTAACCATGGGCTATTTGACTTTAACGCTCGATCATTGATACATGTAGTAAATGACATAACCAATATGAAAGATCTATTTAGCAGGCAGATGCCCTAGATTTTTAAGAGATACATGTAGTCCCTGTGCACGATTCAGTCTATCTGCTCCAGATCTTAAAGTGTGTTTGTTCCAATACAAATGAGACTATTCTGTTTTTGTAACAAATGCGCCCATTTGTACGTGATTACTGTAGATACACAAAGGAAAATTAGAAATGGGGGAAATAGCACACAATATTTTAATTTCAATTTGCACTTGACAGTGATTAGGTGATAAGTATGGAGTACTCATGCATGGGCCGTGGAGCGTTGTGGCCCAGTGGATTAGTCTCCGGACTCTGAAACAGAGGGTCATGGGTTCAAATCCCAACCATGGCGTTATTTCCTTCAGCAAGAAATTGATCCACAATGTGCTGCACTCAACCCAGGTGAGGTAAATGGGTACCTGGCAGGAATTTATTCCTTGAAACGCAGCGCGCGTAACAGCTGCACTGCTAAATCCAGGGTAATTATGCTGCATATACTGTAGAGCGCTTATACCCCTTTCACGCTGCCCTCTACATTTTTCACCGGCGAACTTCGTCGGCGAACTTCTCCGCCTCGCATTCCTCACTTTACCGGCGAAGAAAAAAATGTACCCTTTCGCACTGACATTTTTTCCCCAGAGAAAGTCAACAGGCGATTGCAGAACAAACGAAAGAAAATTGTAAACATTACTTCTTACCCATTACAAAAGGTATAAAAAAATAATTACAACATGTTTAGGAAGTATTACGAGAAAAACAAACAATATCACCTTGTTTTTCTATTTTAGCGCATTTTTTTTACACACGTACATTGCTTTTTAATAAATATTGTTAGTAAAAAAAAAATTATGTTCGAGGGTATTTACTTGGCCAAAGCATTCAGCTGAGCTTGCAACTATCGCACGCGAAGTCTTGTTACAGGGGACTTCGGGATAGAAAAAATTGACCTCTGACGTCATTAAAGAGAAGTTCTCCGGTTTGCTTTCATACTGGCCTTTTCACCGGCGAACTTCACCGGTGAAACAGTTTCGCCGGCAAAGTTCTCCACCTCTAGGTTCTCCACCTCTAGAGGTGGAGAAGTTCGCCGGCGAACTTCACCGGTGAAGTTCTCCTGTGTACCTTTCATACTGGACACTTTCCCCTTCGCTGGCAAACTTCACCGGTGAAGTTCGCCGGTGAAAAGCGCAATATGAAAGGGGTATTAGAGTCTTCTGACAAAGTAAGTAATAGGCACTATATAAGCAAGTATAATTATTATTTATTATTATTACACATGTCTATCCTCATATGATTACTCTGAAAATCCTGAATATTGAATCTCCCACCCAAAATGTAGATCACGAACAATTGTGACTTTGTGGGACCTATTATTAAAATGGCCCATGCATGCTTGTTAAAAAAAGGCGATAAAGCTGTTATAATGAAAGATTTGTGTTTTGTTGCTTGTACAGTAGTGTTGGATATGCCATGGTATTCCTTAAAGGTCAAGTCCACCTCAGAAAGTTGTTGATTTGAATCGATATTGAAAAATCAAACAAACAGAATGCTGCAAATTTCATCGAGATCGGATGTAAAATAAGAAAGTTATGACATTCTTGATTTTCGCTTATTTTTCACAAACAGTTCAATGTGCAACTCAGCGATATGCAAATGAGAGAGTCAATGATGTCCATCACTCACTATTTCTTTTGTTTTTTTTATTGTTTGAATAATACAATATTTCAATTTTTACAGATTTGACAATAAGGACCAACTTAACTTAACCATAAACTGTTAAAATAATGGTAATTGCACATGTTCAGGGAGAAATAAAACTTTGTCTTACTTGACAAGGAGGAGAAAATTAGAATATTTCATATAATAAAATACAAAAGAAAAAGTGAGTGGGTGACGTCATCAGTCTGCCAATTTGCACACCGACCAGGATGTGCATATAACTGTTTTGTGAAATTAAGGGAAACTTTAAAATTTCATAATTTTCTTATTTTACATTCGATTTTGATGAAATTTTCAGTGTTTTGCTTGTTGGATTTTTCTCCTTTTTTTCAAATCAACTTTTTGTTGGGATGGACTTGTCCTTTAAACTTGTTGCCAAATTGCAGAAAGAACCCCAAAATGCCCACCCCTATTTTCACCCCCTCGTACCCTCCATCTGTGAGAGCTCATTCCGGTACTTTGACATAGTCTGGTTAAAAATCTAGAGCCTTTTGTTGAAGGAAAAACAAGAAAGTAGTTGTGGAGTGGACATGCTGTTTTTACCAGCTTGCTGCATGGTCTATTTTGTAACAAGATATAGTGTGCTACCCAATTTGGCATGTTCATGGGCTTATCTCTCTTGTGTTTCTATATACATCATCTAAAGTGAGCCCTCTAGAGACAAAACTCATAAGAATTTGTGGATCATGCTAAAAAAAAATCATTTTCTATTTTTTTGTTCGATGTGTGTTGTAAGCTTGCCATCAAAGAGTAATCGTACTGTAGGAATACTTGAACAGCTGAAATTAAATCTAAATTTTAAAAGATTCTTTTGAAAATTGTAGTATCATACTGAATAAATAAGTCGTATTTTAACATTTTCACTTATTACAAAATTTGTGGGATATTATTGTTGGCACTCATCAGAACCTTTATATCAGTCAATTTTGGTGGGAAAAAAAAATTGATTTTGAGATTTTTGCAGAAAATTACAGTACAAGTCCTACATTATACGTATATACGTAAGTAATTTTCTAGTGAAGCCCTTGTCTTGGTCTTCCTACTATGTAATGTTTCCAGCAATAAAAATCTTGCACGGCTGGGAGAAAAAGAGCAATTATAGTTGACTTTGCAGTTGATTTTCTCTGAAATGGGAGCACCATCGTATCGCAATACGACAATGTGGATCACCACTGACAATATCTTCTATCATATCTGGCTACCCAAAATACTCTAAAGTTCTTAAAATTATTTAGTGTCTTGTTTTTCAAAAATTGATGATATTTGGCCAATTAGTTAATTGCCAATAATATTTATAGCCAATCAATCCCCCCCTTTTTTTATCAAGTGATTTTTAAGTTTAACTACACTGTTATTTGTATAGATTTGGCTGTGCGCATTAGCTTTCGAGTATCAGTGAGAAATAAAATCTGACAGTATGTAATGCCCACATCCAGACACGATGCTCCAAAAACATTGAACGACAGATTAATCCAGAGCTCAAAGTTGGATTAATGTACTTAGACTTGATTAATTTGTTTTTCTCTCTTACCCGAAAATATGCTTTGCTCACACAAGTCTGCGGTTAGCCTCAAAGTGTGTTTATATCTATATTTATACAAATAATTGCTCAGTGAGTCATCGTGCAATACATATTTAGGGAATCCCATGATATCATGTAGGCCTGTTACGATATTGTGCCATGATTTTGTTTGTATATTATTTAAAAATCTCTTCTTTTTTACCCCTCTCAGTACCTCTCATCATGCTCTCTTGTTTGCTTCTTGTATTTTCTTTCCCTCTCCCAATTATTTAGGAAATTTTGTATCCTCACATTCCCACTTCTCGTCACCTCTCTCCTTTCAACCCCTCCCCTTTTCCTCTTTACACCATTCCCCTTAATTTCTCTTTGTCTGATCTTATTCCCCTTTTAAATCCATCCTATCATTTGTCATCTACCTCTGTCCCTCTACCCCTCCCCATCCCTCCACCCCTCTCCCTTCCTATACCCTCCCATTTCCCCATCATGTCTATTTTCCTGTTTTTCCATCTCCAATCAATCCCGTTTCTTGACCCGAGGTATGATCATTTCTTGATGAGGTTAACAACCTTTTCGCCAGCGAGGCAGAGCAGAAACGGGAATCGGTAATCATTAAGGGAACATACACATGACTTCATTACATGCAACAACAAACTGGGTACCCAACATTGATGCAGTGCCAATCTGTTTGGTGACATTTCTATATTGAGGGGACAAACAAAGCAATATTAAACTCTGCAACTGCAGCTGCAAGTTTAATGATCTTCTATGATCACAAGAGTGTGAAGAAACATTGCTCGTATGAAAATAATAAGCATTCTGCGATTGTGGTTATGATACTGGAGATATCATTATGAAATTATCCGTGGTGGTTAGAAAAAGATGGATATTATTCATAGCATAAGATTTTATTCCCATCATCGGGAATTCATGCATGAAATATAAAACTAGGTGCATTAAATTGATTCAGTTAGGACTGCACGTTAAAAGTGTATACAATAGCAATGTTAATGACAGAGTAATTTTTCATTTGTCTACAAAAAAGCCCCATGATGGAGAGAGATTCCAATATTACAAAGGTAAAGACAGAAGAGAGGGAAGTGGTAAAGTAGAGAACACAATTTTTTTACCAACAAGAGATCACCAATATTGGTACATCAGTCAACAAAGACTACTGGTAAATAAAAATCATATGATTTGCACAGCACATGATGAGAGAGTTGCGATGAATCACATATCCAAAAATCAAATGCAACTGGAGTTTCAACCAATGAAACAGACTTAACGATGATTTATTTTGAGTTGCATTTAAACACAACTCTTTCTGCAACAGTCCTCAGAATAGTCATTAAGTCATTAAGCACTTTTAGAAACATAAATATGTCCACATAGACGACTGGTACAAGATGACGTCATTTTAAGGCGTCGCGCATACTTTGTTCGTCACGTCCTCACCCTCAACGACTATTAGAATCGTGAACCTCGCCACCTTTATTCTGCTGTTCTCCTAAATCATAGTAAACGTGCATGTGAGTGATGTCATTTCAAGCTCAGGATGAAGTTCAATTACCCTTGTAAAACACAGTTTTCAGTGACTTTTTACAAAAGTAATGTAAGTTGTACAGTTGTACGATGCATTATCTTATATGTAAAAATTGTCTTCTGAACTCAAAAATATATATCTCGTAAATCATATAAAAAGGAATTAAAGCAAGTGAAAGCGCAAGTGCACCTTCGCATCACCTGACCGGGTTGTAACACAATGGTATGCCAGATCTTCCGGGTTGGGCAGGGTGTCATGATCCGCTCGCTATCACACTGTTTCATGTAGATGCACGTACATGTACAAGTCGATTGAAATCTAAAATATTTGTATCTGTGGTGAACATAGAGGACTACATGTACATTGACACACATGATTAGTCGACTGGTACACCGTCCTTGTTCACTCATTCTTAAACTCCCTATTATTTGAAGAAGGAACCCCAGATATTTCACTTTTTCCCCCGAAATATGTTTTCAGCAAATGCCATGTTATTCTTGATTTCCTTTGAATTAGTCCGTTTTCTGTATGATGGAAAACTGGGGACTTTACTGAGCTATATTTTGTTTGATTTTATTGTAATTACCCGATTGAATGAGTTCTGTATCAATATATCAGATCATGAGCGATGGGATTGATGAGTTACTTAAAAAGTTTGTGTGACCTCGAGTTATGCCCAGCTCATTGTCTTTGCTGCGGTGACAGAACTGTTCCAACACCCTCACCTGTCTCAATGTAAAATTTTTGCTTGCCAGGATGTATTTTTTATCTTCAGAAAAATATAGATTATAAGTGGATAGATATCATGTGTGTAGTCAAAAGTCTGGGGAGGTCCTGGTAAATTAGCTTTTCTTGGAAAATTAGAATATGTTACATCACCCCTCCATACCTAAATTTACCTCAGTTCCCAACATAATCTGAAAGTACATTCTTAGGTTCAGAGAAGAAGTTACGAAATGGAAAGTGATTCATTTAAGGGGTAAATTGGCACTGTTAACTCTAAAATTGATCATTTTGTATTATTGGAAAAATCTAGGAATTAATCATTATGAATTATTGCCAAGTATGTTTGTAAGAACAAAATAAGCCTAAATTTCCTTCTTGGAGAGAAACCAAATTTTACATTTTAGAAAATGAAAAACTGGATTGTCTTTCGTGTGGTAGAAGTATTAGTAGTCTTTGTACAAGGCCTTTTTATGTTAAGAAATGTGATGTTTATATCTGTCACAAAGCAACCAAAATATTAAGCAGTGATGCATCTGGGCACCACTTCCAAAGAAATTTTAACAGCAATGAAATTGAAAACCTAATTATCAGATAAACAAACACAAACCCAGAAGCTTTTAAAAATTAACTGTCAGTTAACTCTAGTAAGATTGAAATGTTTGATGATACTCCAGTATAATTCAAAATTTATGATAAAATAAAAGCCCTGTGTATAGTCCATTCTGTATATTATTTTGCTGTTTTACCTTTTGTTAACATCCTTCAATCACTTGGCAGTAGTTTTGGCTTAAAATAATTCATAGGATATGTGAATAATTTATACTGGGTGTGTTAAGTATTGTTGTAGGATTTTATCTCATGAATCAAATATAAAAATAGTTGATGTACGTATACCACACCCATTCTTTTTCATCTCTCGTATTATTTTCATAATCTGGCTGATTTATAATAAATTGCCACTTGATCCACAACCACTCCCTCTAACATTGGTCTCATTCCGTCAGCCCATTTACCATACCATTCTGTCTTATTTCCAGTTTAGGCTATACTGTTTTGTCATATTTTCACTTTGTTTAAAAGGTAAAGTTAAGTAGTTACACAGCATACATTATTTCATGAGAAAGTCTTTGAAATCAAGGTTAATTGTTACCATATTATCAGAGATCTGGATCTTGTACATTAGCGTAAACTTATCTGTGTATAAATGTCCTGACATTTCAGCTGAAAACCAATAATTGTGATGATAATTAACACAGAAAAGCAGTGTAGTAATTTGCATGGAAAACATATTTTGGTGAGATGGGGACTGCCACTTTGATGACCCCCTTTTTCAGACCTTATTTTCAGTTCTCTAGATACTCTGAATGATGAAAGTTCCATTTAGAACCCGCCCTGCTCGCAAGACCCCCTTTCCGAAATATCTCAGTTCCCTTGCCCTGCCAAAATTGTCCAGCACGAGCACTGCATGCGAGAGCTGCATGCACGGCTTCACAACTCCCTCTGCTAGCAGCGCCATGCACCGCTAGCACCCGTACACATACAGAGCGCTAGCATGCATTGTGCTTTACGATACCAAGATCCCATTCTGTAGACCCTGTTTTTCACACAGCCCAGTATATATTTAGTTCCCAAGGCCCCATATTTTATCCTTATGGTCAATTCCTTAGACCCTTATTTCAGGGTTTCATGAGGCACACCCCCATTAAAAAATAATTTGAGTGTCCCCCCCATCCCCAGGGAGGTGAAAGGTTTTCTCAATGCAGAGCAAGACACCTACGTGTATTGCTATTGCTATGTGTCTCACCTATAGTGCTCATCTTGTATTCTTGTTACAGTACACTTATCTCAATTTATTTGACAGTATCTATGATGATGATGAACATTATGAAGGTCTTGTGACTTTTTTCCCAAAGACTTCCTTTCTTTTCTAAGGGTTATCCCTGTCTGCGTGACATGAGTAAACAAGACATAAGACAACCTCAACCATTTGAATCACAGTACAAAACTCATTCCACTCCACAGTGTTAAATCTTTTCACTTCATATCTACATGTAAGGTTGGTCATTTGTTGGATTGGTAAAACTCAGTGTCACAGAGTGTTAGAATTTTAGGCACAGAAGATCTTTATTTTGGAGTTTGACATTTTGTAATTTTTCATTGTCATTTCAATGTAAATTCTGTCTGGTGTAAATGAACCTCAAGAAATTTTCAGTATTATATTTCTGCTTGTGTAAATGTGATGATATACTTGGTATGTTGTCACATTTCAAGCCATGTACCATTAGGCTTTTGTATAACTATGAAGTCATTTGCATATTTTTTCTTTGTGAAAATTCTGATAGATATTCAAGAGCATGGCAAGTGATCAATTATGAGGAGTATTTATTTACTAGAAAGATTTTGTTCAATTCCTTTTTTTGAAGGCAGGTAGCTTTAGGCCTCTTGGTATGTTCTAATTTTGCAAATGTCATAAATCCATTCCAGTCAAAATTGCCATTTTCTCAGTTATTTTCGTACAACCAAAACATGACTGTGATGAGTCAGAAAAAGAACCTCTTGAACATGTAAGTACTTGTCTTTGTCGGATTTTGTGTGGGCGATCTGTCGAGGTAATTATAATACAAAACAATGCTCAAATATGATAGCAATTAGCATTTAATGTTTCCATTTATTTGCTGTCTCTATTCCTAACCATACGCGCTTAAAATTTCTTGACTGAAACATCTATCATTTTGGATTCTATAAAAAGATTGATCTCATAGATTATTTTTGTAATATTGGAAATCGGTTTCATGTAGGGGAATGAGTGAGAAATGTAGGTGAAATGAGTTGTCATTTTAATTAGTGGTGTCGAAAATGAGCAACAAGAAGACAGATAAATCCATCATTACATCGCAAAATTGATGAATTAAAAGATCTCATATTACAGAACAAACTCTCTCACCATCTTATCCTCTGTGCCTGTAAAGATCTCTCTTTCGCTTACTGACCTTCCATGAGGCCAAATTGTATTGGAGTGACCATCAGAGCCAGGCCATTTAGTATCTCCTTATTTTCTTTTCTCTTAACTCTTGCCTTGTCTGGCAGTCAGTCTTTGTTATGTCTGGTTGTAATGGAGTGGTCAGACTCTCTTGGGACAGTGTGAGCTGAGATAGAAAGGTCAGTGGAGGCCTGGTGAGGTAAGCCAGCTGTGGTCATGGCTGAAGCCTCCTTCGCTGCGCTCCGTCTTTCGCTGGAGGGAAGGGGTCTGAATTCGCAGCCTAAAGTCCATGCCAATGACTTGTGTATGTAGGACCCAAAGTGAAACAGCAAGTTTTGATTGTGCTAGTCTTGTATAAAGACCCACTTGTTAGTGTGAGTTGGAGTCTCCACCTGTAGACTACCTGAAGTCTAATTTGCTGTGCAAATGATGGAAGAAAGTGGTCATTTGCAGACTGAATGTCCAGACCTGGAATAGAGTATTGAAGGGCCCACTTGAAACAATTTTTATTTTTGCCAGACTTGTCTCAATGTTGATTAAAGTTTCAATCAGGGACTAATTTGAAGCCACCCCCACACCACGCTCCTGTGCAGCTGCATAAGGGGGGGGTGAGACTTTCCTAAATCTTACAGGGTTCACCAATGTTAGTTAAGCCTACATCATAATAAATTTCCAAGTTTGAGACAGTTTCTTGTCAAAGTTGATTTCATAATTAGTTGGTCAATTATTTTCATCTCTGAAATGAAAGGAGACAGAAGAATAATGCCATGCCAACTATTTATAATAATGAAACCTTTAGACCTTTGTGTCTGGTATTTGTACACTTTTATCGTTAGCAAGGCTACAGCCTAAAAAGGCGAATTCATCCTACCACCCTTTCTGTATCCCTGAATTCCGTCATCTGTCTCGATTAATTCCAGCAGTATTAGTCATATTGGCACAATCAGTGTCTGAATTATCTACTGTGTAGACTAAGTGTATAATTTTGAATCATTTTCATCCAAGTCACAGAGAATCATGCGAGATGTCAAGTATACATAGTCTCTGATTGCAGACCCGATGTCCTCATGCGGCTTGGAGCTGACAAGTTTCCCCCCATTCGTCACAATTCATACCTCTTCCCCTTAAAGACCTCCCGGAAAGAAACAGATTCTCCTGAGGATTTTACTTAAGGAGAAATATTTTAATATTAATATTTATAACATTTATAGGGCACTTTATATGGGAGTTTCAAAGCGTACAGGTAGACTGACTAATGTAAACAATGAATCTATTGAAAAAAATTACATTTAAAAAATAAGAAGTTTTAAAGCTCCTATTCCTAACGACATTCAGATTTCTTGAGAATGCAAAATAGAAAACTCAATAGGCCCTATTTGTAGTTTCACCCATATCTTTGCATGATCATGTCTCAGAATGAAGACTAATTTTCCCTGGATGGCTTTGCCAGACAGCTCTGAATGGTCAGACAGTTTGACCTGCAATCAGAATTTACGCATATAATTTTATGCAAGTGCCAGACAGAGTGGTCAAGCATTGGCATGATTTGTTCGGTGACACATATGCACACTGCATACACGCTCACCATTGGAGGTAGTCCGTGCGTACGTGTCAGACAGTCATAAATCAACTTGTTAATAAGCGCAGTGAAGGCCAGGTTGAAGAAGTCTTAATCACGTTATTATGTCTAGAGCTTACAACTTTGATTAATTGATAATGAAGATCATTGTGTGCGCGATAGACCATTCTAAATAACATTTTTTGAGTCACATCCAGAGAAATTTATTATTTATTGTCAACAATGCCTACATCTTTTCTATAGTGAAAATGTCTGTATTGTAAGATGTATGTCGAACAGGCATGACTTTAGATTTGAAAGGAGATGGGGTTGGGGTCACTGGCATCTTCACCTGCATTTAGCTATCTTGTATTGGTTTGATGGGGGTTGACTTCAGTAAACTTTCTAGAGCCAAGAGTAGAAGTAAGAACCACACACTGTCTTGCACAGTAAACATCTGAAATACAAAAATTAAATTTTTGACATTTTCAATTTCAACTACCCATAATTTTAGCACAGAGTTAGACCATGACCTGAATTTAACTGCATGGTTCCCCCAAATAAGATAATAGTGTTCATATAAATGGGAGAGAACTTAGTACAACATCAAGGAAAGAACCAGAGAGAAAGAGGGGGAGCAGAGAATAAGGAGTGATTGACCATGGGGGGGATTGGAATATGGATGGGGAAATGAAGTAATGTGAGAGATCTATAGCTCTCCTAGTCCTAAGGAAAAGTATATTGTTCATTGAGGAACACCTATAGCCTGAAAGAAATGAAAGGAAAGGAAGTGATAGCAATTTGATTTTCATCCAGGAATTAGACAGATATCCCATTATTGCAATGTCATTGAATAGGATGTGACCTCGTGGAAGAGCAGTGTGTATGATTCTCAAATGAGAAAAGATTGTATCTAAAATAAACATATTACAAACAGAAAGAGAAGAACAAGAGAACGCAAATGATCGGTCATTAGTATGACCAGGTGGAGCATTGGACAACAGAATAGGGGAAAAGGAGAGAAGAAAGAACAGAGAAATGGGAGCTCCTATTACAGCCATACTACCATGCCATTTTGTCTGCCAACCATTGCAAATGGACTTGACCAGTTTGCTTTGTCTGGAGAAAATAGCCCCAAGAGGACACTGATACCCACACAGTAGGGTCAGTTCAGTTCATGGCCAGTCTGGCCAATCTGGAGAGAACAAGAGAGAGGGGGGTAGTGCTGGACAAGCTGGCTGTCAAGCTCCATTGGTCAGCATTGGTCAGCCAGGGAGTTTCACTGACCACTCATTCTCTGCATGGTGTAAAACCACAGACAGGCAGCTGTATTTAGACCGGGCTGGACAGTCTCCATGTTAGTATTGCTTAGCTGAATACTGAGTTTGCATCTATCTAATCACGATCATTTTTAAACTGCGGTTTCTTAGGTGAGTTTAGTCTCTATTTCACTTAACTTTGCTCATTAAAGGTGATAGAAGCAACCTTTTATTTTTTAAATCGATTTTGATGATTAGACTTTAGTATACATTTCAATGTTCCTGTATTGTGAGAGCAGGGAAGAGTCCAGTGTTGCACAAACCACACCAGTGCATTGTGATTAGATTAACAAGTTGAGTTCTGCTTCCATAAAAAAACACAAAAGTGGCCTTTGTATACTGCTATTGCAACTTGAAAGCTTTACAAAGACAATTCATCACTCTAAATTATTGTTTAAGAACCATATAGGCCATTACCTCATTGCTGTCATCATCATCGTCATGTGCTTTTACCTCCCACTTAATGATGGACTTCACCACCTCTGCTCCGATAGCATGAAGCAGAGGATAAGACTAGTAGACTCTGTAATAACCAGACCAAAAATAATGATGCATGACTCACTTCACACTGTCCAAGTTTATCAAAGTATGCCGGCCAGCTAAAGCTAGACAAAGCAAACTTTAAAATAATAATAAGGGGGGGGGTGAGGTTGATAGGAAAAAAAACAACTTTTTTTATCCATCTGTCTCTTCTACCTACTGCTCAGGTGCGTGCGTTTCGGCTCATTGGGCAGACAGACACGTTGGAGTAATTGATTTTTCTCTCCCTTCATTGCGCAAGATACCCATGGTGTGGGTTTTAGAGTCATAAAAATAATAATCACTCTGCCCCCCCCCCCCTCATTCCTGGGTTGTCAAAGCACCCATCGCTGAATCTCCCGTATGGCTGTGTAAGGCAAATTTTGATCACGGCAGGCATTGGGTTAATGCCGTAGGGGAAAATCGTGCAGATGTGTTTAGCCGCGGTTCACGCAGCCATGTCGCATTGTGTGATGAGCATCCATTATGGTGTCACTCTCTGAATGGAAACGTCAATTTTTAGATTAATCATTCCCATGTTACGACACGTCACAATCCCATTTCGTTACTGTTCATGGATTGCTCTTGAATCTCTCCGTCTTTGTGTAGACTCTGAAGGAAAGTGGAATATCCCAATGCCTGACAAAAAACCTGTTCAAGACATCTAAACAATGTATGACCAAAGAGACACCTTGATGATATGTTGTAATTGAAGTGTGAACTTTGAAAAAGAGGGGCAACTATTTCAGACACGCCCTGACAATGTCCAAACACCTGAAACTATTAACAAGATACATGATACCCCCCTCCCTAATTCAGTCATAGATGTGAAGGGAATGGAGTATCAATTGATGAATTACCATTGATGCAAGGATCTCAAACAGTTGCTGAACTTCAGAGAAATCGGGCAGTCGTTATTGTCAAGCTTGATCCATGATATCATATTTGGCAGATTTATGATTCATAACGTCTGTCAAGTTTGTTGGAACCTGATGGAGAATGGACGTGTGGCAAGTCGAATGAGAGTGTAGGGAATAGCTATAGATTACCTGATGGATGTTCCATAAAGTTGTTTGTAAGGTACAAATGACTTTATGCACGACTGGTGACACTTTCTTGTGCTTCAGTTTATATGCCTATGCAGCAGAATTAGCACCTAAAAACATGTTCCAGTTATGCATAACTTCATTGACGACTTCATGAAACGTCCACCTGACGCTAAAGAGATGTTGATGATGATGTGAGTTGGGGCCACATTTCTTGTTGGTGCCCATGCAACCCTGTGTGCATCGTACTATGTTCATGGGATCGGGCTTAACTTTAGTCTGGTAAAGATGCCAGGCAAAATGGCATCCTGTTATGGGAATAGTCTAACACAAGCTGATGTTGTGAGCGAAAAATTGAGCTAGAGCTGCAGTAGGGGGCTAGAGCACCAACTTCATTCTGATGAAGACAGCAACCCTTTTTATCTTGAATAGAAGATGAAGAAGCCCACACCTGCCAAACCCACAATGAATATGAAACCCACACCACGTGTGATAAGTAAAGTACGCCAAGATACCCGAACATGATTTTATTCTGCTCGTCATGTAAATGGCTCATGAACCTATTTCATGTTGGAAACATGCGAAGCTCATGGTCATCACCTGATAGTGATAAGAACGCTGGTGTATGATACGAGGATATATATCTTTTATCATTTGTTACCTGTAATCTACAGAGCCCCAAGAGCGTTCCATCACTCTGAATTTTTGAATGCCTTGCTCGATATCTCTTTATATCTATACAGAAAAGGTGTTACTCATTTTCTGTGAATTTTACTGAACGTCATATTCTTCTTGACGATATGCAATAGTATGCTTATCAGAAAAAGCAGGTGGCTTTGTCTGAGACAGATTTAGCTTTTCATTTGTAGGTGTATGTGTGTCTCAGCTGAGGGGTTGTACAGAGAATATGGTGTCTGCAAGTTTGAGGGTGTTTCTTTAAAGATATTACCAAAAAAAATTAAAAAGGCAAGAGATTACAAAACTACTATGTCATCTCTATATTTATATAAGGTATTTGTATTGTATTCCTACTTTTGTAATGTGTTGCCTACTACAATACTTTGGCAGATTCACCTTTTCATTTTTTGACTTGGATATACCATGGACCTACTACAACTACATATGCCTTTTTTTGCTCAGTTGACACTATGAGAGAAGGGTAAAGGGGGTGGATGTCTGTGCTCCTCACCCCCCCCCCCTAGATTTTTTACTGGCTGACTGACCCCTTCGAGTTTGGTTTACTGAGCCCAGACACAAGCTAAACAAACCTAAGATTGGTGTAGCCAACTCAGACTGTCTGGCTGTCTTGGCATTGCCAACTCTTGGTATTTTCAAAATAGCCCTCTGCATTCTCTAGTGATTACCTCATTTAAAACTCATTTTGGCAATTCCTTAGGAAGTACTAATTTTCTACCAGAAAATCTCTGGCGGATTTGTATGTATACGTTTCATTTTATATATAAATGTACAAAAAAAAAGAATTGTTACCACATTTTCTGTAGATGAACCCCCATCCCAGCTGACCTACATAGTGTTATCAGTAGTTTGTTCCCCTTGCAACTTGCTCAGTATTTTCCCATGTGTAATGCATTCCACCCTTGTCTTGACAGGAGTGAACTCTTAAACTATTTAGGTCATATTTCCTAAACACTATTCCCTGTATCTTATCAAGTTCGATATTGGGGAGGGAGGGCAAGGCCCTATTTATTGAAGGAGCAAATAATGTCTCTCTTTTTTTTAATGATGTACACATAGTGCAGCTGCCATGACATCTGAACCCATATTTTTGTCTTAGCAGCTATCTTCTCGCTTCATTCGGTTGAAAAGTACAGCAATATGGTTGTAATTGTTCAGTAAAGTATCGGAAATAGGACGGTATTCACAGCCACTTCGGTGAACAATTCCAGAAGTCCCTGCATCTCAATACACCGTATTTTGAGTAATTTTTGCTTCACAGAGTGCGGGGTCTGGATTCGTTGCAGACAAATACCATGCCAAGTACATCTTGTTGTACCTCTTGGTGAGTTTGAATGTATTGCGAGACTATGGCAGTTAGAGTTTTTACACAAATGCAGGGCTCTGCTGTTAGTGGACAATTTTAGCAAGAAGATTAATCAAGCTGGCACGCTCCTGATGTCAAGTGTCTTTCCGTAACAGTTCACTGGATCAGGATCGTCACTCCATGAAGTATAATATACTGGGATAGATGATGTGTAGTCCTCTTTATAAGGAATTCTAAGGAGCCCCGGCATCATATTTTTTTCTATCTACATTTATCTTTAAGTTTGATAATGATAAGGATTATAAAAATTACTTAAAGAGCTAAAAAAAATTGTTGCTGTAAGATTGATTCAGTTGAAATTAGTGGTGCTAGAGTCATTCAGTGCATTGCAGTTCTGATAGGTGTATGTGGCTGTGATGGGCTCATCATCGCATCATAGCTTCTCGCCTCTACCTTTTAATTGAACGTCTAACCTCCAGACATCATTGAGACGGACCTTCGGAAAATCCTATTAATCACCCAAGGATCTTAACGAACCAGGAAGACAAAAACCATACAGGACAAAACGACACAGAACAGTGATAAATCTATATGACCGCAGGAGTATAAATGACACTCAGGGAAGACGATAGTTGTTGTCGATTTAAAGGTACATCGACAAGCTTGTGACCTGTGCACCAATTTGCTGCAGAAATCTACCAAGCTGCTATGGATTAATATCCATTATAAAAGTCAAAAGAAAAAATATATATATTTCTGGTTCTTGAAAATAGATTACTGACATTGTTTGGCTTCCACACGAAACTAATGTAAAAAAAAGGGGGTGAGCTACATCAGGATTTGGCATTTTATTTATTTATTTTGCTCTCTGTTTGTTTTTACGGGAGAGATTTGTAGTGTTTGTAGTGTTTTTTGTTGTTGTTGATGCTGTTTCCAATTTCTAGCATTCATTAAAGAAGTCCTGTGAACTAAAGGAGATGGCTTGTAAAAATGTGTTCTGAAAGCTTGTGTTTGATTGACCGTCAATAGTGTTAGGTACTGAGCACTGACGACAAATTTTCCAACTAATTAGCACAGACATGTATGTATATAAATTTGTGAAAATGCACTTATAAAACACAAAGAGGTACACTCAGAATTGTGTTAACCAGCCCAAAAGTTTTAGAAAATATTAACCAGCCATTAATTAGAAGAAAAATATCAGGAGGGTGTATGATATAGTAAAACCCATAATCTTTGGTGAAATGATATCTATGACCTACAATCAACAGCAGTTTATTCTTGCCATCTTATGGTTAGATGAATACATAACAGAAAAGACAAAAATAGATTTTTCACAACTGCAAGCAAGAATAATTAAAAGATTTATTTTTTAAGAATAATTGATTCATAGATTCTCTGTAAATATTTTGTTACCTTCTTTGTGTTTCTGAAACAAAAGTATGCAATGAGTAAATATATTCACTTGTTATCGAAAGAGGGTTTTGAAAATTTAATTTTTTTGTTTAGTTTTTCATTCAAGGTGACCTACTGCTTTATATTCTCATTAACGTATCTGACTTTCAGACACCAATAGCAACAATGAACAAATTACTGCCTTGAGCTAGAATCATCATGAAGACAGATGCGATGTTCAGACTAACACAAGAATATTATAGCAATACAGTATAAATATTTCATAACTGAACATCTTATAATGGATGCTGTTAGAATCAGATGATAATTTCATAATTGTTCTCAATAAGAAATCAATGTTGGATAGGCGTATGGAAATATGACGAACATAGGATAGTGTAACTGGATGGAGCAAGCATTATTCTCATTCTGTCAATTAGCTAGGTAAGTGTCAACCAGAATACGGTGGAAAACTGCATCATTTCCTTTTTTATCCTTATATGTCTGAACGATGCAGGTGTCTTCTGTTGAAAATATCATACTTCATTCCTTATCGAGTCTTTGGTATAGACGCATACCCAAACATGGGATGGATTCATCATTGAAGCAAGATTTAATCATGATTGCAGATCTGCAACAAAACAAAAAAAATAAAAAAATAAAAACAGATCCTGGCAATTAGCATCAATGTAAAAGCTGCTTGAGCTACAGCCGAGGTAATAATATCCAAGTCCTTTGGAAGCGCATACAGACTTTATTCATAACGTGTTATGAGCTATACAAGAACTGACTATTATTATTATGTTTTAGTCTGAACATTGGCGAGGTTTATCCGATTGTTTCTTCAATCAGATTGGAGATGTCCAAAAAAGCCAAACAAAAGCCATGAGGAAGGTTATCATGTTATTGATCTCTGAAAGATGACTGAATTAGAGCATCAAGGAATAATACATTAATGTAACTGGTTCACTTCAAAATTGATTGAAAAGCAAGTTGGGTTGTCTTCATGTTCAATATTTCCATGATTTTCATGCAATATTGATTACAGGAATACAAAGATGGTCCCATAAAACAGTTTCCCTCATGCTGGGGTACACACGCTCATGATTAGCATCATCAAGATCTTGATAGATCCATGTACACTTGAAGTTGAGAATGGAGAACATTCCCCCCCCCCCCAAAAAAAAAAAATTCAAATCTTGTACAAAGAGCAGAGGGTTTTTTGGGGTCACCAAGTTGCAAGAGGGGGATTTTCTACCTGTTATTTTCCATATCAGTCCCCTAAATTACAGATTGTCATATCATTTCTATATCATTTCTTGTTAGATCTATACTGCCATGAGATGGACATGATGACGGCGTTTATTGGTTTGAGTTGAGAATATTTCCTTAAGTTAAAAAATTGAAGTTCAAATTACTATCCGCTCTCCTTTGATTTGTGGAAATGGCCTATAGTAAATATTCTTAAAGTTAGTGTGGAACCTTTAATGTAAGGTTGCTCACATCGACCTAGATTCACAATCACATATTTACCCCCTCTTTGAAAGTAGATCACAGCCTCTTAAAATCGCGATAAGAATGATTCCATGTTTTGTAAATTGATGTCTTTGTAAATGGTTAGGCCCATAAGAGCATTGGGTGGAGTTAACTCAAGAATCAGAAAAAAAATTCTTTCAATGAAAGAGAAGATGATCACTGGATTTTTTTTAGAAATGCCATTTTGGTATGGACATAGTTCCCACTTCAATTTTTCTCCTTCAGATTTGAATTATGAAGTATGTAATTTACTCATGTGGATCCATAAGGCATTTTTTATACAGGAAACCCATTTAAAAACTGAATATGCTTTTCACACTGCACGTATTTTCCTTAACCCTGGGAAATTGGTGGGGCTAAGGGGGGGGTCTTAGCCCCACCAATTTCCTGGGGTTAAGCTAAGCCCACTTTGTTTTCGCACTACGTTTTAGCAAAGTGGGCTAGCATGGTAAATAGTATGGTACTATCTGACCCTGCAAAAAGCAGGGTTAGCCAGCTTATTACGGTGCTAGCACCAAAATTGCGGTGCTAAGAGATGTAGTGTGAAAGGAAACTGGGCTAAGCATTAGTCGATCACAGAATTGCACATATATTACACAAAATATTGCACAAACTTGCAGATATATCACGCTCTGTGTGGCAAAATCATCAATATTCGTGAGCTGTGCGATAGCCCGTGGTTAAGGCGTTAACCCCGACTAAGCAAAGAGTATGGGGTTAAGGAAGATGGTGAGAAGGATAGTCCGGGGTTAAAGACAGTATTGGGTTAAGGAAATGCAGTGTGAAAAGCATGTATGTGACTCAATACCAGAATTTTACTTTGACTTGGGATTGGATGATTTCAGCTCATGCCAGCCACACCTTTCCAAGTTTTATCAATTCCGAGTTGTTCGACTCAAAACTTCCAGTTGGCTCAAATCTGAAATCGTGAAAAGAAAGAACCAAAAATCCTGAATGATTTGTCAATGTCATCATTACCCTGCACTCAAATGACTCCAAATTACTATACCAATGTGGCGGCCTTGGGGACATGAATCCTTGGTTGTCAGGAAAAGGTTAGGATTTCATCCCCTGTCATCCTGGGGAGATCCCAAGGAAAAACAGCGAGATGAGATGCTAAAAGATGCATGTTGAGAGATGTCCCATTCTCAGCCACTGTGGAAGACGGTGATCGTCTTTACCTCCCGTCCTTGAGTTTAGGTTGTAGTGTGAAGTATCCCTTGTGGTCCTATAACGTGTAAACTAGATTAAGTAATGCGAATTCAGTACCTTTGGTTTGTGGCAGCCATTATTGAATAATAATGACCAAGTGCAGTTACCAGATTTGTTAAGATGAAGAAACAATAGATGAGACGCCAGAGGCAGAGAGATAAATGGAGATACGAGGAAGAAAGAGAGAGAAGGAAACAAACAGCAAACCGCTCTTATCAAAATTAATTAGAGCATAACCTTAATTAGAGTTACCAATTAATTTTGAAATGTTCTTCACTGCTGATTAATTTTGCAGTTAACAAATTATGATTAGATGCAAAAATTTTTCAAAACTGATCATTACAACTACAGTATATGATAATGTAAAAAAAAAAATAAGGAAGCTGCTAGATGTTTGAAAGAGGAAAATGGACTTATTTCTGGTAATGAATCTTGTTTTTCTATCTGTGTTATAATATCATTATGTTCTGTTCATGGTGCATGGGCTAGTTGTTGGACCGGTGTCTAGTCCCACTCATTGGTTTGCCTGTCGGTAAAGAGATACATATTGGGTATATCTTTTTGATAGATTGACTCTATTAGTTTGTCAGGATATGAATGGGACAGCATACTTCCCTCTCAGACAGAATGGTCTAGGATCAATCCTGAAAACCAAAGTCTTTTTTTTCTTCTTTTCTCTGTTAACTAACCCCCCCCCCCCCCCCCGTCTTGTCTTCTCCAACTGACTTGTTCATGTTTTTTTCTTATGTTATGTCCTGACGATATCTTATTCCTACAGTATATGATTTATTTTTTAGTTTGTATTTAGGTTTTTTTTTTATTACAGAACCTCGTGAAGTTTTGGCTATGCTAACTTGAAAAAAAAGATTAGTGATATTTCTTGAAATTTTTCTCCTCCCCTTCTCATTCTCCTTTTTTTCCCTTCTCATTCTGCTTCTCTTTCCTTCTCATTCTGCTTCTTTTTCCTTCTCATTCTGCTTCTCTTTGTTCTCTCTTTTCTACACTGCCTGGATAATTTTTCATCAATTTGCAAATTGTACCCCCCCCCAAAAAAAAAAAACTACCAGTAACCAGTACAGTATAATATAAACATGATCCTGATAAAATAAATATTGAGATTTTTTTCCTCTAAAAATGATGCCACGTTATTATGCTGTAATTCTTATTGCTGGCTGCGACATTGCACGTAGCCTTGTGTATACTAACTTGAGTATCATGTACATTATTAATACACTAAGCTGAGCTTTAATCTGAAATAAAATCTCACAAAATATGTGAACAAAAGTTTTTGTTTTTTCAGGTTAATAATCAGTCAAATCGAAATCCATTAAGATGTTTGCAGGTTTTTCTCAAAGGATGAGTAAAATATGAATGAATAATACATGCATTTAAAAGTTTGCATCTTTTTTTTTACCAATGTTAAAATGATAATGTACAACATGTTTTGTTTGAGTATTGCAGGGATAGTAAAAGTTTCTTTCCACCTACTTTTTGAAATAAAAGTCCAGTGAAATAGGAATCCTGTTTTATGGGCAGTCATGTAAGTTAAAAGATGTCTTACCCCTCAGGTTCATGTCTAGGATTTATCGGGTGACATTAGGTAGGGTGATGTACTCCAAGAGCTGAGCAACAAACAAGGCTAGACAAGCAAACATCTTGTGGCAAGGTCGGTAATAACTAAGAGGGCAGCACTCAGTATCATTTTCTTTCACCGGCCATACCTGACCACCAGCATCACTGCAAAATCAATTTTGCTCCAGCGCCCATATATTTAAGTCGTGCATATTTCATCCGGAGCTGGCAATATGCTAGTGGGTCAGTTCGGTTAAGGGGGTGCTTGTTATTAACGTAGGGATTATTATTAACACTGGGTCCTCGTTCCTTCCCGTACTGCTATGGAAGGAAGACGCGCTAGAGACTGGATTTTTCTTTAGATAATGAGACTGTCCCGTGCAAGGACTAATTCTGCTGCAGTGAAGATTAGGCGAGGTCACTCATGAGGGAAAATTTTATGTTCAGCCATTTCTTGGGAAAGGTTCAATAATATGAATTACAACTGGAGTAGCATCTAACATTCTATTCTTTAAGAAAGTGCAGTGACTAGAACATTTTTCAACCATTGATTCTTTGTGAAAATGAAATTCCTTGGATAACTGGCACCCATTTTTTATAATTTTTTTTTGTCTCACCTGCGAAGCAAAGTGAGACTATAGGCGCCGCTTTTCCGACGGCGGCGGCGGCGGCGTCAACATCAAATCTTAACCTGAGGTTAAGTTTTTGAAATGACATCATAACTTAGAAAGTATATGGACCTAGTTCATGAAACTTGGCCATAAGGTTAATCAAGTATTACTGAACATCCTATTAGAGTTTCATGTCACATGACCAAGGTCAAAGGTCATTTAGGGTCAATGAACTTAGACCATGTTGGAGGAATCAACATCGAAATCTTAACCTGTGGTTAAGTTTTTGAAATGTCATCATAACTTAGAAAATATATGGACCTAGTTCATGAAACTTGGACATAAGGTTAATCAAGTATCACTGAACATCCTGCATGAGTTTCACGTCTCATGACCAAGGTCAAAGGTCATTTAGGGTCAATGAACTTTGGCCGAATTGGAGATATCTGTTGAATTCCCATCATAACTTTGAAAATTTATGGATCTGATTCATGAAACTTGGACATAATAGTAATCAAGCATCACTGAAAATTTTGTGCAAGTTTCAGGTCTCATGATTAAGGTCAAAGGTCATTAGGGTCAATGAACTTTGGCCGAATCGGGGGTATCTGTTGAATTACCATCATAACTTTGGAAGTTTATTGGGCTAGTTCATTAAACTTGGACATTAGAGTAATCAAGTATCACTGAACATCCTGTGCACATTTCAGGTCACATGACCAAGGTCAAAGGTCAATGAACTTTGGCCGAATTGGGTGTATCTGTTGAATTACCATCATAACTTTGAAAGTTTATGGATCTGATTCATGAAACTTGTACATAAGAGTAATCAAGTATCACTGAATATCCTGTTTGAGTTTCACGTCACATGATCATGGTCAAAGGTCATGTAAGGTCAATGAACTTTGGCCATGTTGGGGTTTTTTGGTGAATAACCATCATATCTCTGTAAGTTTATTGGTCTAGTTCATAAAAAGTGGACATAAGAGTAACCATGTATCACTGAACATCTTGTGCGAGTTAGAGTAGTATTCAAAGTCAGCACTGCTGCTATATTGAACCGCGTGATGCAGGTGAGACGGCCAGAGGCATTCCACTTGTTTATATATTTCCAGTTTCACAGGCCCCTTTGAACTAATTATCTTTCAATTTAGCAGAGAGTTGCCAAGTAGTACAGATTAATTGTATTTTGTATGAATTCACCTTGGTGAAGCAGTCAGTTTGATTCTGCAGTGAAAGCTGTTTTTTTCCATTTCTATACGTGTATCTGCGACTGACCGTTGGGGTTTGTTTTCCCGTTTATTGAAAGTGTGTCTTTAAACTTTAGCCATCCATGTAGCCAGTACAGAAGAACTGATAGCATATGATTGGTAATAGTTCCTGTTGTCATTTACTGCCAATTAAAATGTCTGACAAGTTGAGGGGACCTTCCCCTTAGGAGCGTGAGTGTGTCCGCAGCATGTACATACATATACCACCTCCCAGACCGAGTCACCTGACATGGTAAGGTCGGTTAAAGGGAAACATCAGCGAACAGCTGTGACACAGTTAGGAAATCAAGTCTGGCGCAGTATACAGGTAGCGCGATTGACTGCACTGCCAATGGCTATGGGAGAACGAGCTGATCGGCCAATAAAAATCCGTCAAAAGGTATTTGCCGGTATTGGGCGAGTCATAGAGAGATCTAGAGAGAGAGAGAAAGGAAAATGGTTTGGTAATTGGCTGTGTGCTAGTCACGTCTGTAGGAAACCCTATAATATGCCAGCGCAGACATAATCACACTTTTGTGGGTGAGGACATTCGTGTACACAATAAAATACAACTCAGAGTTTGACTCTAGCCCTGAGACTGTCTGAATGACAGTGTGTACCCTGCGTGTGTGTGTGTGTGTGTCTATCTGCGGTTGAATATTAAGTGTGTGTGCGTGCTGGTGTGAGACAATGAGAGAGAGGGTGAGATAGAGGGGTATCGCGGAAGGCTTAGTGCACAATCTGTCTGAGCGAGAGACCAGTAGAGCAGGAGAGAGCGGGAGAGAGAAGACCGCTGTATGTAGGAGTGTACACAGAAGGAGACTGGCAAGTACACATTCAGCAGACAGGCATACATTGAGCCGCAGCAGGGAATGACAATCGCTCACAGTAGTAGGAGTGTACGTGTGCGGTGAAGGAGTTCAGGAGCAACTCTACTCTGGCCGCCTATCCATACATCTTCGCCGTTCCCAAATGACATAACATGTACGAGGCGGCAGCAGCCATTCTCCCGGATCTTGTGATATAGTTCTTCACGTTGGTGCTGCGACCGTTGTCACTGCTCCTGCTGCCAGGATTACCTTACCGACCATCCCGTCGCTAACCCGTGGCAGTAGCTCCTACATTCTATGCGCACATCCATTCGTTATTGCCGTGGTCACGGCTTTCCAATTGCCTCATCCAGCAGTTCCCGACTTAACGCACAAACTATGTACGTAAGTCACAACGTTTTGGTATACATCTTGAATTGTCTGCTAGCTTTTTGTTTTTGTGGCCATCATTCTACACAGGATTTCATGGTACAGGGTATTTCTAGGATTTACAGTCAATGCCTTATGCGATATTTGGATCTACATTATGATTTGCTTTTCTCATTGGAAATGTCATGCCATGGATGAATCTAAAAATAACTCTAGCAGACGACAATGCATGCCTATGTAGCCTGTGCTTCGGGATTTTTACGAGTTCTGCTTCCCTTTATATGCTTGTTATGTTTGTTTTGTGCCACTACACACAGTTTGCCTTGGATATATCCATTTGTTGATTCAATTCTTTTGTCAGACAGATATCAGGTATGTTCCATGCTATAATCCTCACTTTGTCTTCTGTGAGACTTATTTGGAGACTAAACCTTTTTTGGTGGGTTGTGATATTCTTATATAATCTCCTTCTATGGCATCGCAATTTGCTCCACATTTTTTTTTACTCCAGAAATTTCCTTTTGTATACTAATTTTTTTATCATATAGGACTTCAGAAAATATGAAGGCTCTCCTCATCCATCCAGAAATTTGGCTAATGAAGGTTATGAAGTGAAATTATTCCTTGCTTATTTCATTAAATTATTGTACTATCCCCCCAAAATGGAAAGATTAGATAAGCCTATTTGTTCTCTGTAATTAGTAATACTTTATGGGGGCAAAAACCATCCAAATTCAACATGAATGTCACCAATGATGACAAGGTGTTAGAAAAGGCACCTGCCATTTTAGTCATATTCGGAAGACCATAAAAATAAACTGTTTATACACCATTATCACGTAAAAGGTCTGATCACCTTCTGGTTTCAATATTCCAGTCGAATGCTGAACTTTATGCACCATTATTGTAAAGGAGGCCGTATGTACACCAATGAAGAGGTACTTGATACCTAATCAACCATATATATATCATGTCTATTATGTCTGGGGATCGGTCGCGTTAGCTTCTGTAGACTTTGTGCATCTTGTCAACTAGAACAAATATTTAATCTGGCGTCTCAATAATGCTGTAAAACTGATTAAAAAGAGAAGAATGTGTTTTAAAAGTGTGCTGGTGACCCATTATATCAGTGCCATTTGTGGCAATGTGGGCTTGATATATATATATTCATCACAAAGTCTGGTAAGATTATCTGCAGGATACGCTACTCCCCCTCCCTCTTCGCCTCTTGCAGATATGGATTTAGATAGAATATAAATCATGGAAGTGTTTTTAATTCAGCGATGAGTGGGCCCTGATTTCATTTTCATGCTTGGAGAAAAACATGTTTTCGCATGTAATAACGCAGACAAATAGTGCTCATGTGAAAGTAATTACACTACCAGTCAGGTGGGGTGTGCTTGATAGCAATGTTTCTATGATGAATATTTATGAAGATGTGTCTTCCATATAGAACCCATCCATATAGCATAGTATGTTTTAATGGGTGGATTGATAATACAATAATAATAATGAGAATGATACTGAAAATAATGATAATGTTAACAATATAATAATATTTATAGGATGCTTTATACATAAGTTTCAAAGTGCATAGATGGGCTGACTCACTAATATTAACAGTGAATCCATTAAAAAATAGATAATCTATAGGCCTGTAAACAATGTTCTCTGACATTTCATTCATATACCGGTATCTCAAAATTCTTGGTTACTATTAACGAAAGATATGATGACCTATATCCAGTTACATATTAAATAACGTGGTATCTTGAAAAGTAGATTAGGTCTTGTGCTCTGCTATGGACAACCATCGGTCAATAAAGAGGAAAAGCAAGGACAATTGCTTTGGATACTAGATGTTAATATAATAGAGCCTATATACATGTACATACATTATACAGGCCTTGCATTGGTCACAGTATAGAAGCCTCCCTCTTACACAAAGGCCTGGGCATATAGGTCACTACATTTACTTTTATCATCCTTGCGCCTCTCCCTACAGTTTCTTGACATAGAAATGGGTATAAATATCTATTTGTCATGTCTGTCCATCTATTTCTTTCTCTTTCTTTCTCTCAGATGAGTGGATATTATTGACTGGTTTCAAGCCAGACAGGGACACTGCAGTGACCGTGAACTGTCTGTTCACACACTCTATATCATAGTGATACATTTTTCTCTCCTTCCGTCTCTCTCGATTTCCTCTCTTTCTGTTTTTGTTTGGGGCCTACATATCAATTATTGCAATTTTTGTTCTTATTGTTTGAAAAATCTATATTTCACTCACTATTTGATATCTGCTCATAGTATATAAAGTAATGAATGTCACTTTTTCACAAGTGTTGTTGATAAAATGAAAATCCCTTTTTGTGTCTCCTTAAATATTGTATGGTAAAAAATACACAACCCTTTTTCATTCTCTCCTCCCCCTCTCTCTCTCTCTCTTCTGTCCACTATGCCTCTTTCCCGTACTCTCTTTATATTATTTATTCATGTCTTCTTCAGCTAACCATATTCCTCTTTCCTTTTTTTTTATATATCACAACTTTCTACCCCCGAACCTCTCAATATTTCTTTATCCATGTCGTCATCGATTCATATTCCTCTTTCCATCCGTTGGTTTTTCCTTCTCTCTTCCTTCCTGTCATATGCTAGCAAACCGGACTCCAGTCACCCCCCCCCCTCCATGAATGCTTTCATACCACCTGAACCAAAAAAATAACCAGTATTTACTACTATAGTGTGAAAGCACTAGTCAAGGCCATGGGTCGGTAATCTCTATCAGTTCTGTTGAAGTCTCGTTATTTGTTATTGGAAATCTGTAACCATCTGGCCTTTGGCCTAGCTGGTCCCCAAACTGCTACTATAAATGTCAACAATATGAATACAAACTTAACACAAAATTCTGAAATCTATTTAATGTGTCTATTTATTTTTCATAGCTGTTTACGTGCATAGTGCCACTTTACAAGGCCCTCGTGTGCCAGAAGTCATGCAAATGCCTCTAATACAGTAGATCCCCTGGTCTAGGCCAATTCTGAATTGTGTAATAAAAAAAAAGATACCAGATCAGAATTTTGGTTGTAACTCTTCATTACACACCCCTGCGTGATGTACATATAACATAAGGATTGCAATTAATAGCTATATCGTATAGGCCAATCAAGATCACTGTAGCATGTGGATTTCTTTCAAAACAGACCTCAGAGAATTGTCTTCAGGGGAGTGTTTCATGAAAGGAATTGTCGGACATTTTATCCGACAGTTACCATAGTAACAGTGCTTCTCTTCCAATCAAAATCAAGAAAAGTTGTCAGATCTGACAACTTATCGGACGAAAATGTGGATGAAACTCTCCCCACATGTGAAACCCAAATGTGCTAAACCTTTGTGTATCATGGCCTCCGAGTGGCTTTTTGCAGGTTCAAGAGCGTACCGGTATATAGCCATACAGTACCTACATTACTACGTCATTAAAATTTATTGATTTACACATTAAAACCAACGATCTGTAGATGCATGAAGCGACGACGCTCAATTTTATTGTCTTATTTACTCAAGGCATGTTTGAAATGATATCTATGTATAGAATTTGATAGCAGATACATTGAACAAGTGTATTATCTCTCTCTCTCTCCCTATGGGTGTTCAATGTCTGAAAAAATTAAATAGCCCGAGACATTAAAGGGAGTAAAGGCAAACTTTTGGAACATTAATTCTGAATTTTACTGATTGCAGAAGCAAACAAGCAAGTAATGAGGTCCCACCCTTCTTGTTGCTATTCTGTATGACATGTGTTTAAGCATTAGGTGTGAAATGACTGGGGACTTGTTGTACGTCATTTGCGATCAACATGATCACCTTTGTATCCAGCGACTTGTTGATGGCAAAGCCGAAAGGGATTATTTTCGTTAAAAGAAATGAAATCCTGGTTGGGGAAAAAATGATAACACGCAGACAAACATGTTTGCTGGATGGGAGAGGTCTACCTCACTGAAATCGTGCTCCATGGGAGCATGTATTGATATCATAATGTTAATCTATGTTAAATGCCTTTTGAGCTTGTCTGTTGCTCTCTCTTCCTCACTCTCCTGACCCAGACAGACCTAGTCTCCTCTGTGCAGACCCTTTCATTAACGTGTACCACTTCTCTAGCGGAGTTGCGCATTTTCACAAGAAAATGGTGTATCGCGTTATATTTGAGTTAAGTACTCGCAGTGAAACGTGTGTGACGTTATTCGCCCTCTTTCTGTTGTTCACGATCGGTTAGGCAGGAATCCTGTGCCAGAGCCGAGACAAATAAGTAGTATTATTGTCTGGTTACGAAGACCATTATAATAAAGTCAGACAGGATTCTCTCATCTTTCTCGGTTTCGCTTGGTTCCGGGTTGAGATCATATTTTTCTTGATTCATACAGGAACACAGCAGGGTGTACATCATGTTTCTTTTTCATCATCCATGATATGTCCCCTCTGGCTAATCCCCCCCCCCCCCCCTTTTTTATATCCATGTTCAGCTTAAAGTAGATCTGCCACAAGTTCTTTCCCTTTCATTGTACCCAGTATCAATGACTGACAAAAGTTATCCATCAATGTAATGTCCGCTTTTCATGCTCTTGCTGTTACGAAATGCCCCTTCCCCTATAGCAAAGGGGTAAAGAAGAGAAGAGGTTCTTTTTTGTCGGGGGAGGAGGATGGGGTATTATGCATATTTGTGTACACAAGCACTACACCCCCCCCCCCATATAGGGCCAGATTGAGTGAAGAGAGGAGGGGGGGGGGCGGAAGATGATGGAGAAATGGGTGTTTACTGGGTATATATTGGGGGGGGCACACTCAACCATATTGCTCTACACACACATCAGTTAGAGCCACATCAATAGTAGTTTTTGCTAATTGAGATGCAATGTACAGGCTTTTATGTTGTTTGCAACACAAAAACCAGACATTCAGAGAAAAAAGTATTGTTTGTGAGTGAAAAATGTGACAGAGAAGATGATGAATGTTATATATTCTCTGTTAATAAGGATTAGGGGGGTGAGCATTTTTTAAATATTTATTTTCTTGAAATTCAAAGGGTAACACCAAGATTAAAAGGAAGATGCATGCTCTCCTATCGAGTTTGACACATGAAATTCTACCAAACATAAACATAGATCAGAAGGGCAGACATGTTATGTCTACGGAAGAGCATAAAGTCAATGTTTAATTATGTGAAAAACGCACTCTGCAAACGTGGGCACAGGGGGGTTGGAAAATACTGCGGGTTCTATCTGCACGTAGAAAGAACGAAAATAGCTCGACTCCTGCCAGCATGTTGTTTCAAAGTGTGGCGAATGTCTGAAATGTAAACCCAATAATTAGAATATGATTGATGGATCTATGTGTGTTTTACTCGTGTGCAACTGTGTGAACATTTACGTAGGGATCATTCTTTGATTGACTCCACTTCGATTTTTGTTAGTCAAAGAAAAAAGAGCCATGGTCCATAAGATTTTTTTTTTTAATGACAAAAGAAGGAAGTGGCCACAAGCTGAGTTTCGCTTTCCTTTCTGCTCTTTTGTAATAGGTGCTTGTCTTTATTGATATTTTGTCTGGGTGTTTTTGTGTCGATAACCACTTGAAATGATCTTGTGAAAATAAATCACAATATCAATACTTCAAGCAAAGGTATGGATGGGTAGCCTTCAGACTGAAAGTATTCAATGGGGCTTTGTTGTTATAGGGGTTGATGCTATGTTTAGAGAGACCAGACAAATAGTTATTGTTATCTACTTTTTCAAGTACTTTTATATATCATTATCCAAGTGAGTGGAACCACTTAGACTAGTTTCTGTGACCAGTCACAAGATGAATTATCATCTTATTATCTATCAGGAAGAACATGAAGAATAATGATATGTGAATTGTGAGCAATGGTTGACCAGATTTGTCAAAATCGTAGAATTCTACCCCCATGTTAAAATCGTCCACGTTTTAGTGCCTCTCGTAGGCTACCGGAGCAGGCACTTCTGCAGTGCTGTTTGTCTATGTGGCATCTGGCATCAGGAACAGATAGAGCTGGGACTATACTGGCTAGCGAGTGTTGGGAGTGGTATTGTTTGCAGAGCCTTCCAAACATCACAGACATACAAAGACATGGATGAAATCATGAGGAGAATTTGACTTTATGTAATCTATACCACATTCTTTCATCCCTTTATCCCTCTGTCTATCTCTCCTGTCCCTCAATCCTCTCTCCTTTCCTCTCTATGCGCCAGTGTCTCCTTTTCCTCCCATCTGTAATACCGTCCGTCCCCCTCCCTCTCTTCTCTCATTTCATCTTCATTTTATTCATTCATTCTGTCTTTCATTGCATCCGCTCTCATACGTACCTCTCCATCTGTCTGTCTCTCTCACTTATATTATCATCATCATCTCATTCTATCAGTCAATGTATTGTTCTTACTGCGCACCTCCTTTTTCTCCTTCTGTATCTCCTTTCCATCCTCATCTCATTTTCTCTTTCGATATTTTCACTCTTGCCATACCTCTTCTCTTACCCAATATCTTTCTCATTTCACCCGTTTGCGTGTCTGTTTTGCTTTATTTCTTCCTATTTTTTTTAGCCATCTGGTTTGGTAAAAAGCAAGAGTCGCTGTCACATGCATTTAGCTGGAATATCTCTCCCAGAGCTCAGACTATGATTCATAATAATGTGGCTTTGTCTGTGTCTTAATCCAGTTAAAATTCTGTTCTCGATAGACTTTTGCCCTAGAAACAGGCTATCATGTTCTTCTTTCCAGCCAAGCTAACCACAGTCAACAGTGTTTATCATCATGACATTCATGAATCTGTTTGAGAAATGTATGATAGTTTACAACACGTGAGCCCATAGAGCTACCAAGGTTTCATAATTCAGTTTATTCAAATTGGACCCAGTTATTAATTTTTTTTTTATTCATGATTGTAATTGAAGTAGGAGTTCATACTAATGAAAATTAATATAAATTTTGAAAATTGATTTTGAAGTTGATAATATGCATTTCTTGAAAAAGTTTAGATATTTTTTATATTGCCTGAGCCTAGCTGAAAGACTTTCATTCAGGCTTGGCACGTTGTTCAATATTTGAATGGCTGTGGAAATTTGCAGCACTTTTTCTCTTTCTAACGATACAAAATATTGTTCTTTTTCCAGTATTTCATACTATTTCTTGAATAAGAATACTGAATGTTTCATGAAAAACACCCTCCCCCATAAGGGGCATTGCTCAAAAATATACTACAGACAAATTAGAATATTATGTAACCACCCATAATATTGTTTATATCTCTCCTTGTCAGATCCAAAGTTAATTGTGATAGTAATATCAAATATAATTTATCTCTTCTCTTCATTTTGTCATATTGCAGGTGCAAGAGAAGGAGGTAGCACTAGCAGCGGTGCCTGGCACATGGAATATTTTGTTTTGGTGTTTCTGGCGCCGTTGACTGTCGTGTGTCTGTGCTGTGTCATCATGTTTTACTACCGTCGCAGCAGCCGCCTAGCATCACACTCTTCTTCGCTACCAACCTCCAGTTATTCTATTACGTCAGACAATCCTCCCGTACCGGTAAGTTGCTTCTATCGCCAAACTGTTCCACGGCATTTGCTCCGGCGACGATTGCTCCTCTCTGAATTCCACACACTAATCGAATGACCAACTTGACTGGGTTTAACGCTATACCCTATTGTACAACGCCTACTTAGCTTGTACGCTGAATGTCAAACATTTGTACCGTTGCACACAAGATGTACCATCCAAAATGTACCGTTCAAAATGTACCATTGCACGGCTTTAGGAGGTGACGTCACAATGGGATTTCATTGAAAAAGGTGACAATGCACGTACAGCCCGCTGGCTAAATGCGCAATGCTGTCCAAGATCATGTGCGCTTGTGGGCCCGGCTTGTGGGATTTTGCTTTTCGCTTTCAATATTTTTGCTCCCTTTTCATAGATTACTGGAGGGAAAAACTCTTTTTCCTCATATTTTCGCTAGATTCCGAGGCATTGTACAACACAAATAGCGAATATTCTTATTCGTGCAATGGTGCGAGATTTCGCATTCGGTGAAAGAAAGAAACGCTCTATTCAACTTGGCTAACGCCTCGTTGAATAGAGCATCTTTCTTTCACCTCATGTGAAATCTCGCACCATCACACTCATGCCTATTCGCTATGTGTATACTATCCTAACCCTAAACCCAACATAAAACCCTATTGCAACCCTAACACTAACCGTGCATCTTAGATGAAATTAACTCCAGAGCAATTGTCTCAGAAGCAAATGTGTCACCCGCAAGACAATCAACCATCGGAGAATAATTGATTTTGAATATTTCCAGAGCTGATATTTTTGAGCTCGACGGACAAAAAGACAAAAAAAATTGCATTGTAGTACAATTTACATGGCACCATATGGGAATTTCCATGGCTCATTTAGTTTTTAGACTCTTTGGGGCATTTTAGAGGAAAGTTTGCCTTAAGCCCCTGTGTAATTTTTCCCTCTCGTGGTGGGATAAGTAACGACTACTGAATGCTATCATTCTTTATAAGAAAGACACATGCATAAAAAGTAGGAATTGCTTTTGTGAGGCTTTTGCTTGATTCTGTATTCATTAAAAATGAGGTAGCAAATGCTCCAGCTTGTAAGCTCAAGCGATTGCTAACTGCCTTGTAGCATTTGCTTGTGCGTTTTAGCATTTGCGTGGGTTTTTTCTAAGCTCCATCAGAGCAGCTCGAGCGTTTGCTTGATCAGGGCATAATCATGTTTTCTTCCTAGTGCCAACCGGATGCAAACTATATAAATTTATCAATTAGAAACAAAAGGACTAGTTTGACACCACGTTTTAAGGAAAAGATGTTACATGAGAGAAGCAGTGTTTTGTACTGCCATACCTCTGCTTTCAAGTTCAGCCTTATTCCGAGAGTCATGTCGCACACGCGTGACGTTGCTATTGTTCAAACCGCCAGCAATTGCTTTCTGAAGGCAAGAAAAAGGTTTAAGCACAAGCAAAGGGTTATGTATACAAAGTAAAGCAATTGCTTAGGCATGATCTTTTGCTTGTGCTTGAAGCAATTGCTTTCCAGTAATCGAAACTTTATATGCATCTGACCCATTACAATGGCATTTGATTTTGAATTCTCTGCTGTTTAATCTAGAAAAACTACAAAGAAATTTTGTCAAATAAATTGGGATTAATATCTTGATAATCCGCTTTTCATTATCGAGTCTTGAAATGATCTCAGGCAGTTGTTCAGGTGCGTGAAATGTTTTCACTCACCCAGAAACAACTGAACACTTGTATGTGACAATGATTGCTGTTCCAAAACATCAATTATTTTCAAGGTCAGGGTTGGTTTAGTTTGTGGCTAGAATGCCAATGAATTTGTCTAATGGTATACCATGTACTGATACAGTCAGTCGTAACATTGTTATTTATTAAAGAATTAATTACAGCCATCATAACAACCTTTTTTCCGCTCTCTCTTTTTCTCTCTCTCTCTAGCCACAGATTTGATGAAAGATGATGTGGGAAAATATCTGGTTGAATACTGTACAACCACTTTCAAAACAAACTTTTTTTTTTGCAGTAGAAGCCACAAAAAATCGACCATTGTAGAATCAAAGAATGATTAGAAATTCCTGCCAAATGTTTCAAATGTATCTATCTACTCTTTATATCACTGATGAAAATTAAAGAAGTGGAAGCCATGCCATCCCCCTCCAAAAAAGAAACAATTTTAGCTGTTTTCGACTAAAAAACAATCATTTTTCTGTTTTGAGGAGGCAACATTTTTCCTTCATAAATTTACACAGAATTTACAAACTCACAATGAATATTTTCACCTTCAGCACTACAGGAGATATCCCCTATGTATCTCCCGTTGGTTTTCCTTTTTTGTCCCAAGTTTGATCCTTTGTGCGCAGTGCCTCTCTCTTCATCCTAGCTCCCCTGGATCTCTGATGCTTGGGTCATGGGGTCAGGTCAAAGGTCATAGCGGGGTACCCTGGAACATTGTCACATTTAATCTAGGCAGAATGTCTAACTCATTAACAATGCTGCGTTATCAAGTGTGCTTTAGGCTGATAAGCTTGTGTTTTGTAAATGGAAATGAACATGCGAAATGAGATGTTGGTATCTTCTATACAGGGTCCCAGAAAAAGTACAGGGATTGATATTAAAGGGGAAGTTAACCCTGACAATTAGTTGGTTTTAATAAAAGCAGAACAATATTTAAAAAAAAACATTTGTGAAGTAAAAAATAAAAATCTTTCTTTTTAAGGCAAATTACCAAAATTCCATCATTCTGCTTTTTCTTTGATGTCTGGTAAATGAATAAACTCCAGATCTGTCTAGTATTTGGAAACTCAGTAGCAAAGAGCAGCAACTGAATGATTATGAAAGGCATCTAAAGTAAAATGTAACAAGTTTGAAAAGTTTGAAAGTATTCCAACAGTATGATCTTACTCTGAATGGGATACTCTCTGTTGAATGTGAAAAAGCATTCCACCAAAAAGAGAAGACGATTCTAATGAGATCATGATGATGAAATGAATGGAAACCGATGCCCGTATTGATTTCTGAAAATAGTTACAGAATTTTCTGTTTTTTTGTTCTGCAGGTTAATCAGTCACCTCTGATACCAAGCCATAGATTCTCAGCGCAGCATCAGCAGGAGAGGCTAAGAAAGCAACGCGAGATGGTCTGTTCACACAGTGAGTCAACGGAGAAGTTCCCCACGTCAGTATGTCTCCCGGATGAGGACGAACCGCAGCACATGCGTGACAATGTTAGAATACACCGGGAGGTTATGACAGAAAACGGCATCAGAGCACCGCCAAATCGGACTGTATATGACAGTGAGAGGCAAGATTTAATGATACAGTGTCGTAGCAAAACAGAAAACCTTCAGCGGCATCCGGTGAGGCGGAGCCCGTCGAATGCATCGAACGGCTCGCAATCCAAACGGGGCGGGGTCGGGAGTCGAGCAGGGGTTGGTGGAGGATATAAACATGGTGCAACAGCGGTGACGACGACAGCGACGTTACAAGGAGGATTGGAGGCGATTGACAGCGAGACGCGCAGCCCGTTGAACTTAGTAGACTCTGATTCGGAAGGGCCACCGCCGTACGCGAGCTTAGTCCAGACAAAAAACAATATTATCAATGTGTGTGATGATAGTAGAGTCAGTACAAGTAACAGCACAGATGGACTCCTGCAATGCCAACAACCACCCTGCACT
The DNA here is from genome assembly GCF_018143015.1 of Lytechinus variegatus. Lineage (NCBI taxonomy): Eukaryota > Metazoa > Echinodermata > Echinoidea > Temnopleuroida > Toxopneustidae > Lytechinus > Lytechinus variegatus. Next base: position 17,170,518 of record NC_054741.1, on the reverse strand, counting down.
CCTCCTTGTCAACCAAACACTAATGGAAGATTTAATGCCAGTGCTCGAGGGGCAAATAGGGGCAGTGGAGTCAGACTAAAGCATGAAGGTGCAGACTGTGTCTGACATAGCTTCAAGCGCTCCTTGTGGACTTGTTTAACGTTTGTCAGGTTGCGTTAGGGTGCAAAAAAATGTGAATTTTAGAGTATATGGGTACGGGCATGGGGCTTATAAAGGGAAGGGTTAGGTTTCGTCAAAGCACTGTGTAACCCGTCGCCACTTGTTTAATGACTTGGAACGCAGTCTCAAATGTACAACGTGGATAACAACGTGATAATAATCCTTTTGCTTGTCGAATTGTGGAGTGGATATTTTGAAGGAAAAAAAATATATGAATCAACGCTTGGCTGCCTTTTCTTCATCTCATCAAATGACAGTACCTGGTTACCCTAAGTGCATCTTGATCTAGTTCTTGTTAAAAAAAAGAAGAAAAAAATGCATCTGGAAAGGGGAATTCTCTGCTGTTCAAAAGCTTTGTATAATGTGCAAGCACTTTTTTAGCTTAAACCAATGTTACAGACACCGTCACACACGTATAGTTACAACCTAGTTGGAGTGATCCAAACTGAACAATACACCTCTCCAAGTTACAGTATTCAACCTTGGGATATTATATCACCGCTGATCTCTGGAAATATATCATTTTTCTCATGTATGTTGTTCATGTGTACATCAGCATAGGAAACAACATGGCCATGGATTGTGTAGAGAGTTTCTCATCACCTTTTTAACAAAGTTTGATTATTGCTGTTGTGTAGAGGTGGAACGGGGAGTGTTTCATCTAATAGCCAGTGATTTTTTTTCTATCATTACTTTCTGCTAATTCTTGCATCTGATTGGCCAAAGGTAAATTAGTCAGTGAAAATGACTGACTACACTTTTTGATGAAATGCCCCCCACCCCAGATTATGGAAACATCAAGCTGTAAATCCTGCATGTCTCAACAAAATGGCAACAACTCCTAGATACATGTGGCATCATTAAAGGGGAAGTTCACCCTCTTGAAAAGTTTCTCATAAAAATAGCATAAAAGATAATGAAAAATATTGGTGAAAGTTTGTAAAACGATTTTAAAAGAGTTATTCAATTTTAACTTTTTAATTTGTAACATCATGTGTGAGCAGTTCCTCATATCATGTGAAAAAAAAATCAAAATGTCATTTTCTATTAAAATTAAAATGGACTATATTGTACCATCAGTATATCAAAAGACAAATCATTTCACACCTGCTCCTGGAAGAAAAAAAAATTAAGTCATCAGGAACCATTAAAAAAAATGAACTTCATGCATTTTATATTACATAACAAAGGGAGAAGCTGCTAGTTAATGACATCACAAATCAAAAGCGTCGAATTCTATTAACTTTCTTATTACGTGTCAGATTTTCTGGTAACCTTCACCAATATTCTGTTATTTCTTATATTTTCTCAAACCTTTTGTCAGGGTGAAATTCCTCTTTAAAGGTGTCCCATAATACTGTTGGAAGGCAGAATGCTCATTTTGAAATGCAGATCGAAAGCATAGCTCACTTGAAGATGGTTAATGCTCCGAAGCTGAAAGAATCTAGTTGCAACAATTGTTTAATTTGAAAGTCCTTTAAAATCAAGGCTAGTTGTCTTCATACTTAACTAGGGAGGCTAGGAAATATAACCAAAGATCACATTCATGGGTGGTTTATCAGTTTATATATTTTCACTATTTTGTCTCCCGTGATTGTTGTGTCAGTGCTTCTCCTAGAACCACACTTGCAAAGACGTACATCACGAATGAGCCCTTTTGTTAGTCTATGATCAACCTTTCAATATAATAGCACTGTATGAAAATGACATGGCCATCTTATAAACCAAAAACATTTCAGAATATGTATTCTGAGTAAAAATTGTTCAGTAGAAATGCATCCTCACTTACATGTAAGCATTATCTGTGACAATAAGAATGCAATCCCATTTTAAACTAAGGTTTGCAGTTAATTGCAAATATGAAAGCAGGGCTTGAATTTATTCCAAGACCATCGATGTCTCTTCCATTGTACCCCTTTTTTATTAGTCCCCTTTAAGCTGGCATCATATAGAAATGTGTCCTATGGAATAGTGGCCTTGCTCTAAAAAATATTAAATTTAATGCCTTTGAAAGAACAATTCTTATTGGTTCCTGATCATTGTTATGATCAAAATGTGTATGAAACACTGATCCTGATTGGCCAATGCTTGTTAAGTTATTAATTGCATATTTTTATGTGATGGAGCATTTTTTCTTCTTTTTATAACCACAACTACAGGACTATCCGGTTGATCTGCATTCTGTTACAATTACAATATTTGTCCTTGCATTGGGGAAAAAAAAAGGTTGATGACAACCTTTTTAACTTTTGGAATTGACACATACACCAACTCTTACACATCCAATTTATTATTCAATTTTCATGTTAAAATGTGATACAATCACATGTACCCAAGAAGTCGTTTTAAACAATATTAAAGAATTGATCCTGTTCAGATATATTTTTCTGAAAATTTTGTTGACAATAGAAAAAGATGGAACTATTTGTAACATCTGGTTTTAACATCTTGGAGGTATTCGCTGTCAAAATTATGTTTAAAAAAATAAGACCTACACATACATGTATCTTTCATATTGTTTCAAAGGGCATTACTGTCTTGTAACATACCAGCAAGTGATATTAAATTTATTTTGATATATATTCGTGGAAAATCCATCACCATTATTCATACCAAAAGTTTATTATATTGGCATTTCCCATCAGAATATGAGATGCACCAACCTTTTCCATGACAATCTCCAAACATTCCCCCCCCCCGAAGCACCTGCATAGTTCATATATCAGTTGTAACAAGCCAGATGGAAGGATTTTTACTTAAACTTTCCGGTTCTGACTGGCATAATTTTTTTAAAGGCTCTGTTAACGTCTGAGCGTCTTGGAACTTTCAAAGCTACCATAACTCTATTAATTTGGTCATAGACCAAGGGAAAGCGGATCTTTGAAAGCCAGCTAAACTAAGTGTGTGAGTTTGTATTTTATAGAAATCCTCTCAAAACAATGTTATATCTTATTGTTTTCTTTGCATTTATCATGCTAGTTATTATGCCAACCACCAAAGCCAAAAGACCCCGACTCATCTGCTAATTTTTGTATCTAAAGGAGTTTATGTTAAACCTTATTGTGATTGAATTTTATGTGTTTTCCATTTTGGTCAGAGAGAGATGGATGAAAGAAAGGAAATTAAGATTATCCACAGCTATTTAAAAAAAAATCAAATATCACATTTCCGCTTTCATTTTCTTGCTCATTTACCAACCAAAAACAGAATATAATTCTGTTATTGTGACCAACTTTTCAATTTTTTTTCTCTTAATAGTACAAAAATAGACGAATCTTGCTACAGTGATCTTAAATGACCCTGTCCATTTCCGTTTCTAGTGAATGAAACCATCATAATTGGTTTTGATGTCAGTTTTTATGTTAATTTTATTCTTTTGTCTGTCTCATTTCTCTCTTTGTTGACTAATTAGTAATTTGATAGAAGAAGACGGTGGATATATACCATTCAAGAATGCATACTTTGTATCGACCTAAAGAAACGATACTTCAGAGTACGCAAGCTTTGGGATGTATCAAATGTATAAAGGGGACAGAGAGGGATTGGTTCTCACAGTTAACTCACCCCCCCTCTCCCCCTTCCCTTCTGTGAGTAGGTGTTGTGTTTGATTGACACAACAAAAATCTTTAAAACATCATTTTGAATGTTTTATTTAAAAATGATTTAAAACCTATTTTTGTGTTTATTTTGTACAAAAAAAATACATATCCAAACCCTTGTTGGTGTATTGTATCCAAAGAGCTCTGATCATAATTATAAAATTATAATGGTATATAAAGAGCAATTCTCCCTAATTATTTCTTTGCATTATTTTTAGAGGTTTGCATTTTAATATATAGAATCTTTGGCAAATATAGATGTGAATTTTTTTGTATGTTGAAAAAAAATATAAAAATTGCAAGACCATTTGCATTTGAATTAATTGAATTTATGGCAAATATCATAGATATGAATTTTTTACTCTTTATGTTTTTAGTATGTTAAAAATATATTTTAGTAATTACAAGACCATTTGCATTCTTGTATTTTGAAATAATTTGTCCTAAAAAGTGAACATTTAGTATGAATTTGAGTGAAATATTCAAATTGTGTTTCCGCCAAGCATGACATACTGATTGATTTATGTTGGGCAATTAGGTTGGTTGGAACGAACAGCACTTGATACATCCCACTACTTGCTACTCAATCCTTGTGCAATCCGTGCATTCTTGATCTGGTTTTCATTTCATTTACCAATCATAAGTTGTATTGTTTTCTGTTTTCAGTCATTCATTTATCCATGTGGAAAGAATAATATCTTTGTATCTTGTTCATAATGATGTTTGCGAGATACTTCTACAGATATCTGAGGATATCGAAGATCAGTTGAAATAATTAATGTGATTATTATTTTGTTCATTATGTGTTCCAGTATATACTACTGCCAAGCAGATACCTTTGAATTAGAAGACATGATCTTGCTGTCTTCTCTCATTTAATAAGTGTGTGTCCAGAGTATAGCGAAAAGAAGAACAGATGTGACGTAAAGGATGCGTTAGTCAATTTTGACGGTTCAAAACAGACATACTAGCCTAACTAGAATATAACTCATTTGGATCATCAAATCAATTGCATTTTCCCCCTTTTTTATGACTGATTTTACTTGGCCTTCCTGACTTCAAAATTCCTTAATTTCAACTTGTTTTGGGTGGGGGTTTGGGGGCCATTTAGCAAACAGTACAGATGCCATTTGCATTAGCAGGAAGTTGTTGGTTTTTCTTTTTCAAATTTCTACCAAATGTTTGATTGCTTGACATAAATCAGGCATTTTAAAAAGGTTATCTAGAATAGGCTAATAAGTTCTTTTTTTTTTTGGGGGGGGGGTTGAACCAATAGTCCAGACCAAAGAATAACTTCAATGATAACCCACCAATTTTATTCATTTTTTTGTAATGTGCTTCATCATGTTACCAATAATCTAGCAATGAATATACACAGGAAAGCTGTGTAAAATATTGATCCCTTCATTTTGAAAGCAAAAAACTCCAAAAGATATTCCATGTGTGAAGCTGCAGTAGCAAGCATGTGATAGTGTTTCAGTCGCGTGGTAAAAAAAAAGCTTTTTAACAAAGAATGCCTGCAGCTTAAAGTTGCTGGAAGATTTATGAAATAATTCTGTTCACATGCAATGTAATCATTGTAATCTTTATTATATTGTTGGCCAAGAGGTAAAAAAAAATCTTTGTTTAAAATTGATCTAGGCCTGTCTGTCATTGTTCAACATTTTCTGTACTAGCCTCAAACAAAAGAAGGGAGAGTAAAAAAAATATGAATCTGTTCTTGTCGTCATACACTTTCCGTTCTAGGGGAAAAAAAGAATTTATGAAGTTATTGATTATGAATGATTAATGTGGTATGTAATTTTTTTCTTCATTTTTTTATTTGTGTATTTATTCATTTTTGCATGCCATGAAAATTGTTCTGTGATGCTGAAGAAAATGTAATGGTGATATGATGAAGAAAACGATAAAAAAAACAAATCTCCAAAGTCTTGTTTGAGTGTACGAACAAGGCTGAATGGCATATAATTATATTGTTGTTTGAGCCATTGTCTTTAAGGATGATAAAAAAGAGAGTTTACAGTTAAAAACTGAGCAGCAATTGATGATAAATAAAAAAGAGTAAATATGAAGATGCTTCACATACAAAACCTGTGTATCATTTGTGATAATTTCTATTGTCTAAAGGCCTACTCACAAGTCCTGTTCTTCAATCTGATTTTGGAACAAATCGAATTTTGCTCATTTCCAGAAAATGTAAATGAAAAGTATATTTTCAAATTAATTGTAAGAAAAGTAATGTAACTCCTTTCTTTTTAGTAAAATTGCTATGTCATTGCGACTAGATATTCAATTCGCTTTTTTATTCTGATAAGGATGGTAGTTGTATAGTCACAGAGTTGAACGTCTTGAAAGTATTTGTCTGATGATTAGGAACTTTACACAGATATTCCAAGTCTCAGTATTTGCATCAAATTTTACTACATCTTATTCCAAAATTGAGTCAAAAGACCAGTCCTTGGGTGTGCGATGGCCTGTTACTATGGGGGTTCACTACGTGTAACTTACAGTCACTCTTCAATTCCTAGTTGGTCATTTAGTCAGATCACACGGGGGGGGGGCATGTTACTGCAGTGCATTAATGAATAATGTGTAAGTTGATGAGCATGACTCAATATTCCATTTGAGTCTTTTTTAAACTGCCACCTGGGCATTGTTTTGGATTGGAGGAAGAAGGTTCCTTGAGAATGTTAGGGAGATATCATCTAATATGGGGCCCTGTTACATAGAGCTTATAGATTAGGGCTGATCTTTACGATTGATCACACATAACCTATGCAATCAGTTGTAATAAATTGTAAGACCAGGGGAGCATTCCATCAACATTTTCATCCGACAAGTTCTCAGATCTGACAACTTTCCCTGATTCTGATTGGCTGAAAAGCACTGTTACTATGGTAACTGTCAGATTAAACAGGACTTGTCGGATAAAACGTCCGACAAGTCCTTTCATAAAATGCTCCCCAGGTGGGCGTTTCATAGAGATAAGAGTGTTAAGAGTGACTTTAAGAATGATTGGTGATCCTTACGTGCTAAATAATCACCAATGAACATTTTGGTGTATACCATTTACCACATCAAAGGATCAGCAGTCATTCTTGAAGTCGCTTTTAACTCGCGAACCTGAACAGCTTTATAAAACACCCCTCCCCTTGCCTGAGGCCCTTATCATATCGTTTAGCAATTACTAGTAACAGGGGACTGATCTTTACAATGTTATTGATTGCATTGATCATTATATATGATCAATCGTGAATATCCCCCCGATCGATTGTTAAGCTATATGTCAAGGGACCGTGAAATTTGAAAGCACCAATGCATTTCCATTTATCATTTATTCTTATCCTTGGAACATCAACAAAATTACAATATACTCTCCAATGTTTGTCTCGCCGGCATATCAGAGCAAAATATAAGTGCCGCTTTGGCGACGGCGGCGGCGTCGTTAACTGTGAAATAACCAAGGTTAAGTTTTAGAAAATGTCATCATAAAGGTAGAAAGTCAATGGACCTAGTTTATGAAACTTGGACATAAGAGCAATTGAGTATCCCTAAATATCCTGTGCGAGATTCAGGTCACATGACCAAACTCAAAGGTCACTTTGGGTCAACAAACTTGTAATGTCGGGTGTATTTCTGGAATTGTGTACATAACTGAAAAGTTTATATCATATGCGTGTTTCAGGTCACATGACCAATATCAAAGGTCAATGAATTTTTGATTGGCCGTGTTAGGGGTATTTTCATAACTTCATGAAACAGACATAAGGGTAATCGGGTATGAAAAATTGTTTTGCACACGTTTTAGGTCACATGATCATGGTCAACTCAAAGGTCATTTTGGGATTGATGGACATAGTATTTTATTATCATATGAATGTTATTTTTGTGAATAGTTATTCAATAGCTGTTTTCAAAGTCGGCACTGCTGCTATATCGAATCACGTAATGCAGGCGAGGCTGCCAGAGGCGTTCCACTTGTTTGTTAAATCGATCTTGAGATAATTTGTCATCCGTTGTGTTATCAAAATTGGCTAAATATAAAGAATCCCCCGTTTTAACTCCTTCCTATCCCGAAATTATGATACAGTGAGGTGGTGAAGTAGTTGCCATGGTGAAATGGGATGGGGCACAAGAGGTGCATCCAGGATTTATCAATAGGCCCACCCAAAAAAAAATGCATTAAAAAATACTGTTTGACAAGCTGAAGAGAATGAACTCTATGTTGTCTTCTTGTTTACAGATTCATATTCAAACTTATAAAATCATCACAAAATAGATACATGATTTTTACCCTATACATTGCCCCCCCCCCCCGCCTGATGGTGGGAATGGGTAGTGGAAATAGACAAAATTTTCAAATTGAAGACGTTTTGTGGAAGGGGGGGGTATTTGTCAGTTTGGTTCCGGAGGAAGTTACGAGCATTGTAGGAGTGATAACTTTATCTTTCTTATTTTTTATTTGCTCGTCAGTATTCTGGCAATAATTCAACATTTTTTGTTTCCAAGCAAGAACCTGCCACCCCCCCCCCCCCCTCTCTCTCTCTCTCTATCTCGTTTCCTTAAGAAAACTTTCCCAATGAGCACGAGGAGTTGTTCTACCCATGCATCATTTGCAAATGTTTAAGACACCTGAGTTTAAACAACTTGTTAGAGTTAGAGTAGACTGGTTTAGACAACATGCTTAGAATATTAAACAAGGTTTTTTACAGTGGAGAAAGGGAGCAGTTCCGGTATGTCAATTTATTCCATTATCCAAATTATTAAACAAAATACAGATTGTTATATCGCCCTCTTCGGTGTATACCAGCTTAATCCACATCGATGATGGTGATTATCATTTATTTATTAATATTACGAGTAATTGTTGAAAGGCAAGGTAATGACACAAATATATTAACAAGACATCTTTAAAAAATACTTAATTATGATTTAGCCCCCCCCCCCCCCCCTCTCACCCAATTGTAATGAATTATGATGGCGTAGATGATGGATGGCTTCAATTATGGGAAGAAAAGAAAGTTCAAATTTATTACGTCGGCTGCACGATTTCCCCTTTCTGATACATATAAAACAAATATAAAACGTGCATTGTTGCTATGACATAGCAATTCTGTGTAACGGGGGGGGGGGGTAATTCTTCATATCATTTGTTTCGTATAGTTTGGAAGTCTCCGGGGAAGTCCCCCATTTTTTATCGATGGTTATTATTTGGGAGGGTTGGGTTATAAGGGTTTGATGATTGTGTGATCTGTTTTATAGCATTAACAGCGATCGTGGAAATATCCTCCTTTTTTGAAGAGCAAAAGAGTTAGACTAAACACCAGTTGTTGCCATATATACCAGGTGTAAACAAATCGCACCACTGTGCGTGAACATATAACACCAAAGGTGGGGTAATAACTGAACAGTCATGGGTGTTAAACTAACACTGAATTAAACACATGGTGTATGATGACTGATTTAGTCCCCCTCGAATTCACCGGTGAACACCATCTACTATTTGGTGTGTATCATAAAGTTTGTAATTATCCAAAACGTTGCATTATGGGAATTATCAGGGATAATTTTAAAGGACAAGTCCACCCACACAAAAACTTGATTTGAATAAAAGAGGAAAATTCAACAAGCATAACACTGAAAATGTCATCAAAATCGGATGTAAAATAAGAAAGTTATTACATTTTAAAGTTTTGCTTCATTTCACAAAACAATAATATGCACATCTCAGTCTGCATGCAAATGAGGGAACTGATGACATCACTCACTCATTATTTCTTTTGTATTTTATATGAAATATTTGTATTTTCTTGTCATTGTCATGTGAAATGAAGTTTCATTCCTCCCTGAACACGTGGAATTCCATTATTTTAACATTTTGTGTTTCAGGCAAGGAGGTCCGAATCATCAAATTCGTAAAAATTGAAATATTGTATAATCCAAACAATAAAAAAACAAAATAAATAGTGAGTGAGTGACATCATCGACTCTCTCATTTGGATGTAACTGGCTCGTTCATATAACTATTTTGTTTAAAATAAGCGAAACTTTGAAACGTCATAACTTTCTTATTTTACATCTGATTTATCTAATTGTCTATTCATTTTTTATTCATTTACTTATTCATTTTTATATTTATTTAACTTTGTTTCTTTGTTTATTTATTTATTTGTTGGAAGGAGTACGTTTCCATGTTTTATTTTCAATTGGTCGAATCGCCATTTCGTCCACTCACCATTTCATCTAACCAGTTGGTCCAATAGACATTTTGTCTAATATACACTCTAAAACATAAGGTAAAATGCTCCATGAGGGTAACTATGTGTCCAACCAACATTGGACATTTCTCTTGGGTATTTTGATTTATCCAAAGTGATGAAAAATTTTGCCCATTCTTTGCTGCTTATTCTTTAACCCTTACTGGACAATATGCTTCCGGCATTGGGTAAAATACTGCCCAAAATTGGTTAGACACATAATTACCCTCGTGATGGTAAAAAATTTACCCAATATTTTTTACAGTGTACCATTCGGTCTAATCGGGCCCAACTGGTTATGAGACGAAATGGTCATAGACGAACTGGTGATTAGACGAAGTGATGGTTGGACCAAATGGTTTAACCTGGAAAAAATGTTGATGGACGGAATGGCATTAGACTAAATGAAGGTAGACCATGTGCCGGGTGAACGACTTTGCAGTAGACGAATTGGCAATTCATCGTTTCTCCAACGTCTCGCCTTACTATTAGGGGCTTTGTGTATAGAGGTGATTGATTTTACCTTGATTTTTGGAAGGCGTTACTGTCGGGTACATTGTGTTTGGAAGACTTGAATAAAAAGAAAAGAAAAGACAAACCAAAACTTGAAAGATGTCACGTTAACCTCGATTTTAACCAGTCTGATTCGTCTAGCTAGTGGGATATGACAAAGCAAACAATAAAATATGGAATCACATTTTCTGTTTGTTTGTCTGAGATTGATGTACGCCCGGGCCTGTGTACGCCCTTGCCAATTCTGTGGCCCTTGCCCTCGTTCTAAATATGATTCAAGTTATTATGCTTAAGTTGAGTTTATTTAAACGGGGGCAATAAACCTACATTAATTTCGCCTTGCATGATAATATTTATTTTGAATAATAGCTGCTTACCATGAATACTGTTAACCTCTGTCTACTACTTAAACCAAGACATTCTTATTGACGAACGTTAGCCACCATGGGTGGATGACTGGAATTATGTTATCGTTAAATTGATTTTTTTTTATTAGAATTTTGCATTTACTTGTAAATATTGTGATGGTCCATTTTACGATTATATTATGTGATTTGTTTTCATGTAAGAACTAACTGAAGCAGACCTTAAGTTAAAATTCTTAAATCTGTGATTTATTCTTTTTATGTACTGCGCATAACACCAAACGCAACTCAGAGGCAAGTATAAACAAATTATTTTCGAAGGGAAAGTAAAAAAAAAATCTTACCTTCGGCCTACTTTATGGGGGGGGGTCAGAAAATACTGGAAGAAAAGGTAGGCCCCTTTTGCCCCCCACCCCCCGTAATGGTCTATTCTGAATCCGCCGCAGTGCATGATATAATTTGTAATGCTTTTCATTTCAAAACTAGAAACAGTGTGGCATATATTGCTCATACAAGTCATGCTGTGAAACGAGGCGGGTGATTTCGGTGATTGAAAAGTAGGGCAGGGGGGTGACAATTGAAAAGTGCGGCAAGGGGTGAACGTAATCAAGTCGTTGATTATTATTTTCTATTCTAGTCATTAATTTTCTTAGATTTCATTTAAATCTTACAATGGTATAACCGCATTCAGATGAGGATTCTACAGCTCACTATTCAAGTTTGTCAAACGTGCGTGACGTATTTTGATGCGCTTCGAAACCGACAGATCTATATTTAGTCAGACCAGACAACAATACTCAGAAAGCCACCACGTGATCAATCAGGTGACCCAACACACACCCACGCACACACTCACACACGCTATATTCTTTGGGATTTCGTGTTTTGTCACGAGCTGTCATTTCATTCGTTGATGACAACAGACAAATGCATTTTACCGCTCCAATTCATACTTATACAAATATGATACACATAAATTAATCATATCATGTTTTCAATAGGTATTCAGGCGTCTGTCATTACTCGCACTTTGAACTATGGCCCCTTTTTATTGGCACTTGAAATGTAATCATTGGCTGACGTGAGAACAATATCGTTTTGAGAGCCATTATCGAATCCAATTAAGGTATAAATAAATCCCTTTTTTTAGTTTTGTTTTGTCATGAAATCGTTTCTCTCACTTCCTCCTTTGGCTTGTTTAGTGTTCCCTCCGTTTTTCTTTCTTTCTCCTTGTCTGGATGAAAGTACCGTAAAAAAGATATGGAATGAAGTTAATTAACAAAACAAAAAAAATAGAAAAGGAGGGGATCGTGGAGCAAGGACCGCTGTGTGGGTGCTTTTGCATTTCTCGAAGTGAAATTGAAAATCGTTGTGTATACTTCCCGTAAGTTTGCTGTAAATTGGTTTAGAATTTTCATTAAAATGATAAGTTTAAAAAAAAATTGGGGGGCTGCTGTACTCTACCACTCTTACCCGTCAGGATCTGCGCATCCTCACGGAAAGTGAAACACATTGCATAGAAAAGAAAAGAAGAGAGAAAAATAGAATTAAAATGGGGACGGGAAATTGATAAGGTGGGGGGGTGGACAGATTTGAAGAAAATCCGTTTGTAACGTAAGCAAATTAACAGACCATAAAACCCACCAGACTCGAAAGTGTAGACAATGGTATAATGAAAGGAGAAGCGATGGGGCGTTAGTGTCGTAATGACGTGAATGAAAACATGTTCTGAAAATTAAATCATAGACAGAGAGCGGAATGGCAGAGAGGGGGTAGAGCGAGATGGGGGTGGGGGAGAGGTCCTGGATTGTGTACCTGTAGGCATGGGAGGAAATCTGTCCTCAAAGGTAAGGGGACCAGGGGCTGAAAAAAAAAGGTTATCACAAAAAATGTAAAGTCGTTTTAACCAAAAACAAAATTTGACAAGCAAAAACAAAAAGGGGGGGGTCACCCAAAAATGTGAGGTCATTTAGTCCAAAATACATTGTATTATTTCGATTGTGAATGATGTATTTGTCTTTATCTTAAATGACCAAACATAGTTCACTGCAAAAACACCAGCCCGGAACCTACAGAAACGTATTGAAACAACACCAGTTTAGAATCAAACCAATGCTGTTTTAATACTCATTGGTGTTGTATAAACACCTATCAAGTGTTGGACCAAAACCAAACTGGTGTTGTTTAACACTTCTCTGGTGTGGACATAATGAAGAGATTCCGGGCTGGTGTTAAATCAACACCGGTGTTTTCGCAGTGTACTGGAGACATTTGATATTGTGTCCCCTACTATTTTGGGTAGGGGGACGCGTCCGTCTGCCCCCCCTGGGCTTTCCGCCCATATATGTCATTGGACATTCAATAAAGTAATATTTTTGATCGGTCTGGATCCCGTCTTACAAAGAGTTACGACTGATCCTATAAACCACAAGTATGGAAAGCCAGCTTCGTCAACACCTAAAATGAATAGTTCTGCAAAAAGATTTTTCTAGATTTGCTGTTTATTCATACATTAAATGTTTTCTTAAAAAGTCAATGTGGTTCTATTTGTTGAAAAAGGAAACTGGGCAAAGTTCCTGTAACAAATTATGACGTTGGTGGATTTCCATATAGTTGAGGTTGATCAGATCCCGGATCAGGGGCCCGTTGCAGAAAGAGTTGCCATCAAGTGCAACTCTGAAAATCACGCGCAACTTGATTTTCAACCAGTTAAAAGCGCGCATTTGGGACTTGCGATTGATTTTTTGGCCGACGTTTAAACGCAACTCTTTCTGCAACGGGCCCCAGATCAATCGTAACACTGGATTCCTTTAGTTTGACCGTGGCATGACACTTCATTATCAACCTCGTGAGGAGTATTCGGCTGTGTTAATAAAAGTTTATAACTAACCAAACTGTTTTATTTTTCAGACAGGATTCATACCGAATCATTATTTTGGCATTATTTTTGTATGATAATGGATAATGCTCACTCTTGTAAGAAGAAGTGGCATACTGTATATGAATATGTTTACTATGGGGTGGTTTGAAAACACTAAAAGTTGCGCGTCTGTATATATACAGTTTTAATGGACCCACGCTTATGCCTTTTTAAGGGGGGTCTGCCCCTTTCTATCCTTTCATATTTTAAACGATAATACTTCTAGGTCTTCAGACGTCTATATCTGTCGATTAAAATGTTTGTTTGCAATCGCTAATGGCGATGATATTTCCTTTACAGTTTTATAATCCTGTTCCTTATTCCTATTATCATACCCTAAGACGCAGTATCAATATGGATGTGTTGGGACTTTACATGCTACTATACCGCCCATGTACAACATTCCTATTGTATGTATTATAATGGCGCTCGGGGGGTAGTTGGTTAGAGTACCTTCCCGTAATGGATTGAAAATATGAAACCTGCCAATCACTCTGTGTAGAATCATAAATCAAAACATTCACACTTCCCCCTTTTAATCCTTCCCCCTTTTCCGTCCTATCCTACTAAATTTTACTTCTTAACACCCCTCCTTTATCTGAGTTTGCTCCCCTATTTTGTTCCCCCCTTCCCCGCTCTCTAAGAGTAAGCAAAACTTAAACCGATTTTTAATGGGATCACAAATTAGATTTGTTGACGTCACTTTTAAATCCATTTCTATACAAAGATACGATATATTATATTACTTTTAGCAACAATTTTCGGTCACTTAAAATAATCATGGACATGATGGACCTGAGTCCATGTTGAAATGAATAAAAGAAAAGTTTTGCTGATTATTTGTTAAAAGGCGTCTCATACGGCGAACCATAATCAATCGGCGACACGATATAAGTTCCAAGCCATAGAGATATATACTAATAACGCTGTTCCAAGCAGAGTCCATGTCATGCAATCGACCCCCAGGTGCACTAAAAAAGTGCCCTTTTTACGCAAGAAAAATGCCCCCTCTCGAATGTGTTCTGTGCCCCTTTCACCTGAGAAGGAGTCTTATGTGTAAGCAAGTGTCATTTTTCGAATCAGTGCCAATTTTTACCGCAAAAATACCCCCTCAAAAACGTGTTCTGTGCCCCTTTCACATGAGAAGGGCCCGTTTTATGTGTTAACGAGTGCCCCCTTTTCCTTCTTGTAAGTGCCCTTTCTAGAATCAGTGCCCCTAATAGGTAACTATTTCAAAGATGTAACATTTTTATATATAATTCTACGTGCCTTAAGTTTCATGAATCATGTGCGTAACCCCCCCCCCTTTGTAACTTCGCTCCGCCACCCCTGTAGGCATGGGCAAAAATCCCAGAGAGGACCAGGAGACGTGTCCCCTATACCAAAAATATTAGCAGGGACACGATATCAAATATCCCCCGAATATTTGTGGTCTTTTATGATGGAGAAAAATACATCATTCACGATCGAAATAAGACATGTATGACCTTACATTTGGGGTGAAAACCTTTTTTTTGGGGGGGGGGGCTTGTCAAATGTTGATTTTGGTTAAAATTGCTTTACTTTTTTGGTGATAACCTTTTTTCTAGCCCCATGGTCACCTACCTTTGGGGACAGATTTCCACCCATGATGACATAGCACCTAATTTTATTTTAACTGTTCGGAGTTTAGCGATGCATTGACGTCATCTTGGATGACTGGGGACACGGGATCGGGGGGGGGGGGGGGCTGAAGCTGTCTATAAACGCAGACAAAAGTGCGATAATCACCATCAGATTGTGATGTTCTATTTGGTCAGCCCCCCCCCCCCCCTCTCCACATTCAAAATGGTTTCGCGGCCCCCTGGATGAGAGCGGGTTCGAGAACGAGGTAATTCGACAATCAATCGAGAAACATGGACGGGCCTATAGTGTCTCCTAGCGCAAGGCATCAGGTACCCGTTGCAGAAAAAGCTGCAATCAATCGCAACCCTAAAAATCATGCGCAACTTGATTTTCAACCAATCAACAGCGCGCATTTGGGACTTGCGATTGATTTTTTGACTTGCGTTTAAACGCAACTCTTTCTGCAACGGGCCCCATGACCTGGAATCGCTTTCATTGTGATTGTCTACATCTTAAGAAACAAAAAAAAAGAGGAGCGGCGTCATTTCTTGAACTACGCCCCTTCTCTCCCGCAGCCGCCCAATCCCCTACTATCTTTTCATGAATGTTTTATTCGATAATTTCTAATTTACCATATCTTACATAAGCTAAGCGCAGAAACCACAGACTTTGTGTCTCGTGTTTAGAGTCATTCACAGTTCCATGGATGGTTGAGAACAAGGCGAAAGTTAAAACTAGAACTGCAATCGTTTCAGAACGATGTGCATGCATTGACGCCTCTGATTTAATAGAGGGCAAGAAACAAAAAGAGATAGAAAGAAAACTGTAGATGATATACATTCTCAAAATATTAGAGGGCGCTATTTCTTAAAGGAATGGTCGCTGATGCGTAAAACACAGTTAGATTATGTGAAATGATACAATTGGCAAACCCTGAAAATATGAGACAAAAATAAATTCAAAGGAAGTTACGGCAATTCAACTATTTTAAGACTTTGCAATAGAGGGCGCTATTTCTAAAGTTATGGTCACTAATTATGGATAACATGTCTACCAAATTAGAATGAATTTTGATGAGGAACGGTGGCAGGGGAGGACTAACAAATATTACATGTTAATCAAATTGGATATTAGCACATTTTGCTGTCCATAGGAAGTTACATTCTCGAGTAAAATTTTTTAGACCATATTGGCGGCCCATACGTGGTTGTTGAAAATGTGTGCATTGTGAGCAGTATACCATGTGTTCAGATTGACTTATCTTGAAATTTTCTGTTGTAACCTATGTCGTATTTGGTATCACTGGAAAGAGTATTCCAATGCGGTGACATTGATACCACTTTTATTTGTGTGGAAGCAATAGACCGGAAGTAAATGCCATATAAAGAAAGACATTAAAAATGAAGGTTTTGCACAATAATTTTAAGCTACCGTCAGCAATTTGTTAGTTTCTGTTACAAAACATTAACGAACTGTTTAAGTATATATCAATACTCATATCTGCCAAGTTAAAAAGAATAAGCTTCAATAATAAGGAAATAAGAGCAAGTTGAAGTTGTGCTGGCAGTAAAGTGCATTTTTGGGTATTTTGCTGATTTTCGGGAGCATTTTTCAGATATTTCGTCAGTTGTAAGGTATATATTTTTTTAAATGGCATGAAAGGGCATATCTTAAAGACCCTAAATCCAAGAAAGGGTACGGGTTTGGCCATGCATGACGCAATGAGGGGCATTCAAAGGTAAGCGTTTTTGAAACTTTAGAGGGCGCTATTTCAATGACGGAAGATCAATGATGCGTGAAAACTTAGTAGCATGTATGCTATGATACCGTGATCAATTTCTAAAAGAATGAGCGCAAAATGAATAAAAACACAAAAGTTACGGCCATTTTACGACTTTTAGACATTACATTTCAATAAATATGAAGTTTTTGAAGGAAGGCTATTTCGGATTTGAATTTAAGGCATGTAGATGGCATTTTGAAGGTCAAGTTATACGTGGCAGATGATGGAGCAACTCTTGGACTATCTATAGCAATTTGTTAGAAGTCTGTAGCATGCAGGATAACTGAGATATGAAAGAATGAAGAATGGTATGCAAATGGACTTGAAATTGACAAAATGGCGCCTGGATGGTCATGCATGAGTGATTTTGGAAAATGGAAGACGAGAGGCACAACTAGGGATGCTGGACAACATGTCTACCAAATTTGGATGAATTTGGATGAGGGACGGAGTCAGGGTAGAGCTAACAAAACCATGTGTTAAACAAATGGGATTTTGGTGGAAGAAGAAGAAGAAGAAGAAGATTACGGAATAGGAATATGGAACAAGAACAATGCATTGTCGCCATTGGGCGTCAATGCAAAAAAAAGATTTTATCTGCATGGTGAGTTTTTATTCTTCCCTATGATCAAATTATATTTGGGATTTGATGGAGGGGTACTTTGTGAAAAAGAGCTGAAATATTTTAATTTTAAAAAAGTGTCGATTGTTAAAAATATGACTGACAGCCCACTCCCCCCCCCCCCCCCCCTCAGATGCCTCCGTTCCCCTTTCAATGTTCCACGAGGAAGCTATGCATGAAGGCGTCGAACTACGTAGAGCCACTTCTTCGTAAACAGCGTAATGAAATATGGTTATCTCTGTATCGCATTAGTTTTATAGAAAAAGGATGAAAATTTGATAATAATGATGGAGAAGGATGAGGGAGACAAGAATTTAAAAAGCTAATGATGTAACGCAAAAGGTGAAGGATGGAGTTAGTAGCACAGATGGGATCAAACTAACTAGGGGGGTAATTAAAAGAGGACGAATGATAAGGTGAGAAACAACAGAAATCAGATGATATAGTGGTTCGTTCACCTGCACCCGTGGGTATAGGATTGGCATTTCTACCAATGATATTGTCGATGAGCTAATAAAAATTTTTTGTCACAATTGGCTTTCCACAGTTAAAGCACAACTTAAATTTAGACCTGGGCCACGTCTTAAAAGGAGTTGCAGTTGAGCTAATCAATCGCAACTATGAACAACCAAGAAAAGTCAACAATTATGAAATGCGTGTTTGTTTTAAAAAAATTCTAGATATGAATGTATGTCCATAAATTCATTGATTTCTTGGCAATTTGGTGTGTTCTCCTTTGTTTGCAAAGGACATTTTGCAAATTTCCTGTACAAAAAAATATGACACTGATGGACTCCATAGAGTTGAAATTGATTGGATCAATCGTAACTCTTTGTAAGACGGGATCCTGGATTTAAATCATACTGGGGTTCAGAATATGTACTCAGAAAATTTCTACCTAATAAAAATCCTGCAGCAGAGTCTCGAGAACGCCTGGGGCCTCCTGCAGGAAGTCAAAATATCAAGCGCAAGTCCCGAATACGGGCGCTTCATTGGCTGAAAATCAAGTTGCGCAAGATTTTTTTTAGTTGTGTTTGATCGCAACTCTTTCTGCAACGGGCCCCTGTAGTCTTACTGCACTGTGTAAAATTTGTGTAAAATTACAGAATATTGGTATTTGATGTATGTAACCTTACAAATTTATTGTAAAAAAAACGTTTTTCTCCTTTTTTAAACAGACCTGTTCTATAAAATTGTAGAATTTTTTTAAGAAAATCTTTCCTGTTATAAGAATTTACAGAATTATTTTGTTATTTCTTTCCGTAAAATGTTTTTTAATTGTTCTTCTGTAAAATCTTCTGTTTTTACAGTTTTGGTCATCTAGTCAACCGCGAATGTTCACACGTAAAATGAATACAAACATATTTCAAATGTCATAGCAGTTAATACTTTCTAATTATCAAATTCTCTTTTCCAGCTATAGGTTCAAACTACTCTGATTTTTATCATTTATCAGTCAGTTGAACCGATTTTATCGTTTATTGCGTAAGTCGATGAACGTTCAGATTTTAAAGAAAATAGTTAGCTACCAAAAACCTTTATTTTTTCAAGTCAATAAAATGAAATTCAAATTATGGTTTACACATGAGTATGTCAATGGATGTAGGGACAAATGGCGCAGGGCCCCCAAATAAGGGGCACAACACTGGCCTATATCTGGCAATATTTCCTTTAATCCCAAGCGAGCGAAAGGGAGCCACCAAAAAAAAAGCCAAAAATCATTCTAAAATGAAGATCTAATTTGAGTTTGATTTTGACAAAATGTTTATACCTTATTATTCTCCTTTCGAAAGGGGGCCAACCAAAAAAAAAGCCGAAAATCATTTTAAAATTAAAATCTAATTTTAAGTTTGATTTTGACAAAATATTTATACCTTATTATTTTCCTTTCCTTCTTACCCTTTTAGTTTTAGTCTACGATTTTTTGTGGGGGCGTGGCCCCAAGGCCACCCCCATCTGTATACCAGTGGTAACACTCACATGATTCGTTAAAAAAAAACATTTTTAAAAGGTACATCATTTCGATTTATATTATAGGGAGATCTTAAGTTTGGTGTTATATTGACTTCTTTCTGTCTATTTCTGTTTATAAATTATGACTTATATGTAACGTCTCTATTTTATTTCCATTTGTTTTATAACACACTGCAGCTAACCAAACCAAGATTAAGAACCAAGATAGAGAGTGACAAGGTTTTTCCTCTAGGATGAATGGCAGTCAAACACCCTTCGTTTCTTTTGTGCAGTCGATGATGAGTTTGATATACTCAGCAAAATTTGAAGTATTTCCTGGCCTATCTTCGACAAAAAAAGAAAGAAATCATTTTTTTATGGTTCAAGGTAAAAGTGGTACGTGTGGGTCAATACTTGGGCCATTTCACAGCCTGTTATCTTCCGTTTTCTCTTGTTTCGTCGATATGTGTTTCTTCCTTGAGAAGTTTACCCTCCAAAATAAAGAAAAATGAAATAAAAACTAACAACGCAATAAACTGTAAAGTTCATCTCAAAACTCAAGAGAGTTCGCGATTTTTTTCCTTCAAATTCATTATTTTTAAAGGGGGGGTGGTACTTTTTACTTACAGGGGTGCAGCTATAGAAGGAAGGGCAAAGGATGATGATCCTTTATAAATTTTTAATAAGTTAAAAGGGGAAAATGATATTACGACATGTGAATGAAGGGGAAAAAATTAAAGATTAAATTAGGAAATGAGAAGCCTTTGTCTTGTTTCTCTATACTTTTTTATTCCATGGAGACATTAATGACGTCAACATTAGTTCGTCTTGTCTTCCTATCCCTGGTGCCTCCCCAGTATGTTTGTGTACATAAACATGCCCCCCCCCCCTGCAATGTTGTGATAGAATCATAGGTGCAGAGTGTAAAGTTATGTGTTTTGACCTGGCGAAATTTCTGTTGATTATTCCTAAATATAGTTTCAACTATGTTTCACGCCAAATCATAGATTTAATATCTCCTTTAATTCAGCAAACTCATCGATCAATCGATCAACTTCACACAGTAATCAATGTTCTCCGTATCATTGACGTATAGAGTATCCCGCCTTTTTCAATATTGAATTCTTTTGTTTTCATGTTTGTGACCATGTTAGCTAATGTTTAACTTGCGATATTTCTTTTTTCTTTTCATTATTTTCATCAAATTTACTTATTTTTTTCCTTCTTCCATTTTTTTACTTCAAGTTACTTCCTTTGTTTGTGCGGCACTCAGACCATGAGTCCCCTTGCCAAGTAGTGCCAGAAGTCAGAAGAAACATATCATTTCATGGAAATGTGTTGGTATTATATCCATAAGGCCCAGTACTTTCAGTACTATTAGTTTTTTTTTCTTTTCTATTCCTTCATATTTTCATCTATCTCGTTTTTTTAACCACCTGGAAAATATAGGAAAAGGGGAGGGGGAACCTAAATTTGCTTCTGTCGTGAGACCGCCCTCTACGGTTGAACATTGTATATTGGAAGGAGAACAGTGGTATTCAACACGATTTGAACTTCGGAAGACTTTATTTCTTTCAGACACATCAGAGATAGAGACAGGGAAGGATTTGATTTGATTTTATTGTTTACTTCTGCAATTACATCATTCGTATATAATACATTTTCCATAACATAACAAACATAGTATATTGAGAACTTTTTTGGCATGAATCATAACTAAATGTACTAAAATTATCATTACAAACAAAACTGATCTCATATCAAATTAGTTAACATTTACAATTTGCAAGAGAAGGATTGTCATCATAAGCAGATTGCTTGAAAAAATGACAACCCCAGGTTAAAACTCATTGAGTAATATAATACATCAATACAGCAGAATCGATATACAGTACATTTCATGAAAAACAGCAGTAATGTAATTTGAGCAATGAAGATGGAGATGATAAGGATGAAGATGATGGTGAAATGGTGAAGATGAAGGCGATGGAGAGGATGATGATGGTGATGATGCTTTAATGATGACACATCGACACAGAAATTTTACTTCAAATATTCTGATATCAACATAGATTTAACGTTTGCCTTAAATGAGTAAAGAGACGTGGATCTTTTTATAGATTCTGATAGAGAGTTCCACAAATCCGGACCATGGTGTCTTATGGATCTCTGCGCAATAAGCAATTTGGGGTTGATTAAATGGAAATTAGAAGAGTTCCGCGTAGGGTATGAATGGATAGATGTGTTCATAGTATAAAAATTGTGAAATGAAGGTGGGAGCATGTTATTTACGTATTTGAACATAAGCAGTAAGCTTTGAAATGAATTTATGTCAAAAATAGTTAGAGTCTTTAGTTTATGGAATAATGGATTTGTGTGTGATAAATATTGCGAATTAGTACAAATTCGAATTGCTTTTTTCTGTAATAAGTATGTTATATTCATTTTAGTTTTTGCACACGTTGCCTAAACTATATTGCAGTACGATATATATACGGCAATATTAATGAATTGTATAGTAGAACGAGTGTAGTATGAGGAATTATGTTTTTCATTTTGTAAAGTACACCTACGTTTCTGGAGATGTTAGTAGTTATACAACGTATATGTTCATTCCAATTTAAATGTTCATCTATTGTGACACCTAAAAACTTTGTTTCTTTTTTCCTTTTGAGTGGAATATTATCTATGCTTATGTCGTATGGAACTCAGTAATATGTGAACTTGTATGCGTAAAATACATAAAGTTTGTTTTGTCTATATTAAGTGAGAGCCTATTATATTTAAACCACGATAGTTTAGGTAATTCACGATTAAATGTATCTACTAAAGTTTCTAAGCTAGTGTTTGAACAAAAAATGTTTGTGTCATCGGCAAATAATACAAATGATAATAAAGGCGTTACAGTAGTCAAATCATTAATATATATAAGGAAAAGTAAGGGGCCAAGGATCGATCCTTGTGGAACTCCGCATTTTATTGACTGAAAGTTAGAAGAAATATTATTGTGAGTGACATATTGTTTTCTATCAGACAAATAACTCTCAAACCATAATAGTGCGATTCCCCGAATTCCATAATTTTCAAGTTCTTTAAGTAAAATCTGGTGGTCAAGTGTGTCGAATGCTTTGCTTAGGTCCATGAATACTCCTATTATGTGTTCTTTATTTGTCATTGCATTTGTAATTTTATCGTATATTTGTATTAAAGCCTGATCAGTTGAATGCCCTTTCCTGAATCCATATTGGTTTGAATTTAGAAACTGAAAAGTATCTAGGAACTTATAAAGTCTTTTGTTAATAATCTTCTCTAATATTTTGGATATGCTGGGGAAAATAGAAATAGGCCTATATGTTATTTCGTGTGGATTGTCTTTTTTTAAAACAGGATTTACCTTTGCAATTTTTAGGGAATCTGGACATTTACCGGTGCTGATCGACAGATTAAAAATATGACACAATGGAGAGACAATATAATGTATGATCTGCTTAAGAAGGAAAGTACTAATTCTATCATATCCCTGTGATTTGCTGGATTTGAGATTTTTTGTTATTTCAATTATTTCCTGAACATTTGTGGGGTTAAAGAATAGGGAAGAATTGATGGGTGTGGGAAGAAATTTTGCAAAACTTTGGTTTGGTCTGGCAAGGTTGTTTGCCAAAGAGGGTCCTATGTTAACGAAAAAGGAATTAAAAGGTATCAGCTACATCATCTGAATTTATTGCAGCAGCATGAACTGTGAAATTGTCTTTAGGTAATACTTTGGGTTTCTTGCCAATCAAATCATTGATTATCTCCCATGTGGCTTTCATGTTTGATTTAACTTTGTTAGGTTTCTGGGAATAAAACAATTTGCGAGAAGCCCGAATTATATTGGTTAGTCTATTTCTATAAGTTTTATATTCATTTTTGTTTTGAATAGAAGGGTTCTTTAAAAATGTCTTGTATAGTTTATTTCGGGTATGTATGGATCGTAGAATAGCTTTAGTAATCCATGGCATTTTTGCTTTTCTTTTTTTGATAGGTGATAGAGGAAAATTTTTATCGTAATATTTCTGCAATTTTTGGTTAAAATTTGTGTAAGCAATATCTGAATTTGACTCATTAAATACATCTAACCATTCCTCAATCGCAAGATCACTTTTAAACGATTCAATATTGATTGGTGATTCTTTACTATACATTGTAGATTTAGGTGAATTTTCTTTTGAAATATCATTATCACATAATAAAAAAAACCCGTAAATGATCAGCTATATCAGATATTATTAATCCGCTGGAAGTATCTCCGTTTAGTATGTTTGAAAATATGTTGTCGATAAGTGTTGATGAATGGCTATCAATTCTGGTCGGTTGATCTATGTGGGGTAATAGCCAAATGAATGCATAGTATGTAGGAATAAATCATTATTTTGGGATAACAGATCAATGTTAAAATCACCCATTAAATATATTTGTTTATCTTCTTTTGTTATGGTATGAAGGCATGTTTCAAGCTCTTCGCAAAATAAATTTGCATTGCCATGAGGGGGTCTGTAAACTAACCCAATAATTATATTTTTGCCTTTCGGCTTCATGATTTCTAAGAATAAAGTTTCACTTTGTTTTAATGATATTTATTTTCTTATTTTAAACTGCAAATGTTCATTGATGTAAAATGCTACACCACCTCCTCTTTGTTCTTCACGATCTCGCCTTATAAGATTATAGTTTTGCAAGTTGAATATGTTAGGTGAATTATTCTGAAGCCATGTTTCCGTGACACCAATAATGGAGAATTTGAAATTATTTAGAGTAAAGAGTAATGATTCCAATGATTCAAAGTTTTTGTTCAAACTTCGGGCATTAACGTGAAGCAAACTGAATTTGTGTTCTGTCTCTCTAAATTTAGAAGTAAAATCTTCAGTTGAGTAATATATATTACATGATGCATTGTTTGTATTGAAAATAGAAAAAATGTCTATGTCATTACTCGTGAAGAAAAAATGATATTACCAAGATTTTAAGATCGAAGATATGATAACTGGTTTGTATGTAAATTTTCTGTGCCGTAACAGTATGATGACGGTGGTATTGGTGATTATGATGGTGGTGGTGATGATGATGACAATGATAGCAAATCATACGGGAGGTCAATGAAGTCATAACCTGCGAGCATCTGGCCACCTTTACGTTAACAGAAAGTAGAACCAGAATTGTTCTAATCACAAAAGTGAATAAAGAAATGAAACCTGTCTAAATAATTCTATAAAAATCTATCGATAAACCTTAGTCAAAGAACCAAACATAAATTAAAAAGAATAGTAAAAATCGGAATACATGCAGTGTAAAATTGCGGGTAACAGATCGATTAAATTCAGTACAGGTATTAAAGAGAATTTCTTGTTGGATTACATTTAACGAAATTAAGCAAACATGTGGTGCGAATCAAGGCTAGTACAATTAATGCCTTTGAGAAAAATGGATACAGAGACAGTTATATACTAAAATTATTTAAAATAAATACCACTGAGCATGTACTTGCAAGAATATTGACAGCACAAAGTATTTAAAGGCTCCTTCGTATATTGAAAATAAATTAGACAAACTGTTTTTTCCTACATTACAATACCTGTAATCGGTTCGATTGACTTTACCTGTGTTGTAATGTTAAATTTTGTTATGTATTAATTTAAAAGATTGCAATATCACCAAAGGTAAAAATAAAGCAGGCATCAAGCCGTCCAGAATGCAAAGAGTGTACGTAATGGTGAACTTGGCAGCAATCGGGGGAGTGGCGTCATGAGCCGAAAAGTTCTGATGGGGCAGATATGGTGTATGGGGCAGAATTTCTCAAAAGGTGCCAGCGAGCAGAAAATTTGTCCCTACAAAAATATTTAATTTTGTAGTAGATTTTTGACAAACCATTAACAAATAATATCATACATCAGACTTTTCCTTTTCTTTTTTTTCTCCCTTTTCTTGGTCTTAAAACTCGTTGGGGTTCATGATTCCTACCCCCCCCCCCCTCCCAGTGAGAGGGATGGTAGGAATGGAGATACCAGATACTCGGTGAGAGAGCTAAAAGGGGCGGCAGTGGATATTGATCGTGTTATCATTTCCATCACAAAGCCTGCTGGACAATGACATTTTATCTTCCCCTTTCTGTTTTTCATTACCCTAAAAGTGTGCACGCGCAAAGTTAATTTCACAGTCTAATTTCCCCCCTCATCTCTCCGAATACAAGTGTTCACTGTCAAAAGCCCCTAAATACAATCAATTACGCTCCATGCGATTCCTTTCATTCCCCAAACGCGAATAAAAACATCCCTGGTCAATGACATCAAAACAATTTCGATAACAACGCCATTTTCTGTGGTCACGTGGTAACTTTTTTTTCTACTCGTGTTTTGCTACACCGAAATGGTTTTATTATAGTAATCATTTAGTACCAGACAGTTTTAATCATGTCCACCCCCCCTCCGCGTGCTCTCTCCCCCTCTCTCCGTCAACACTGAATCATTAATGTAATACAATATCACGTTCATTCTTATTGTCTGGGTAAAAAAGGGCGGGTCATTATCCCTCTTTTGCAGAGAGGGAGAGAGAGAGATTTGTATCTTTGATTTATCCTTCTTCATTTTGGAAACGGTTGGAAGAATGTTATCACTCATCCAAGCACTAATATTTTTGGCGCGAAATTTCATGAAAGAAACGAACATCGGATAATTAATCATGGGGTCCCGCTAGGTAGAAGAATCGGTAATGAATATTATTTATTTGTACTTTCTTTCGTCCAGCTAATCAGATGGAATAATAAAAACGATCGTGATCATCAAGATAATGAATTATACTAAAGTTTTGTTCCGGCAACATCTTTAGTTCTTCCTGACTTTTTCATTCATTAGCATCAATGTTCATTGTTTTCGAGAACATTTCTATTTGACGAGGATGATTGTATGGTCTTTGAGGATCTTACATTCCATAAATATCATCATGTTTGGTGTGGTTTTTATAGCATGTTTAGTGAAATTCCCGAACATAAATGATTGAGTGAGATTATGTATCTAAAATGACACAATATGTAACAGTCATGATTTTTCACATCTCAAAGTCCATTTATCCTTATACTTTTAGACTAATGTTCTCATCTTATTCGACATTTCTTTACAGGGCGAAGGGGAGGGGGATGATGTACACAAAATGTCTGCCAAGCAGCATAATAATAATGATAATAATGATAATACGGATGTTATCATTATTATTATCATTAACGTTAATAATATAAATATTATTACTTATAATGATGATAATGATGATAATGATAATAATAATAATAATAGTTACAATAATAATAATAATGATAATAATAATAAAAACAACAAAAATAGTAATAAAAATGTACTTCACTTTATATTCCATCACCTTCCATTGTTTTCCCCTTTCCGGAAGTTGCATTTTGAAAAGAATGCATTTTTTTTATTTATCATTCCAGCGATTACATTTTACTTGCGGATGTCGCGGACAGCCATGTGCTTCTACATTATGATATTAATTTACCTTCATAAAAGCCAAGTTGATGCTGATACAGAAGAAATCAAAAGGAAAGAAATTCATTTTAACTTCAACGAATATGTTTATTTTAATAACTCAAACGAAAATCGACACCAATAACTTGTTCTTAACCCCGAAGAAGACTGATGTATGAGAATGTACGTACTCTGTATGTAGGAATTTGTCTTTTACTCCTTATTTCTTACATTTTATTTTTGAACAGCCATGATGAAGAACAACAACATTTTGATTTCCATCACACCTCGCATTTATCTTTGTTTTCTCTTGATACCCATCACCTAAGTCCGTTGTCAGACATCTATCCTTTGACCTGTTTTCACCCATGTCTTCATGCGAGGATCTTGTTCCATACCACCATGACTATGGTAGATAGTACACTCTGGGAATACACCACCCCCTCTCCATCTCCCCATCTCTATCCCTTCTTTTTTCTGAAAGCCATTACCGAGGCCATTTACCCGGGCGGACTGATCCCTCTCTCTCCTCCATTCTCCGCTGTTTTAATTCGATATCGAGGCAATCCTAAATTGTAAAACCCAAATGAGTATTCCATGCGAAATGCATTTTTTTACTTTCCTACGAGCTCCCAGATAATGATATTTATAATGTATCCAGACTACACGTACCTCGTCTCGCCGTATGACAAATGCACTCTTGTATGCGAGGAAGAGGTAGGTATAAGGGAATCTGAAAAAATAATTATAGAGATAGGCCTTGTTCACACAACATAAAGGCCTGTTTCGGTCTGGGTCGTCTGTCGTGTTAGTTTTTTTTTTAGAATATACTGGCGTGCAGCTGTTGGTGGGGGCGCCGATGTGGCACAATTTTGGTTCACTAGTTCGCTTCCCTCCCTCGCAACTTCTTTGAAATGTTGCCCCTTACGCCAAAGTTTGCCACAATATTATACCCCACTTATTAAAAGTACGTTCGAGGTATTGACGAGTAGGGGGAGGAAGGGGGCTGAAATATGAAAACAAAAATGCAATTTAAGAGAGACTCAAAATAGACTTAGTGTGTTGCAAGAAAACATTATATATTGCAAATTTATAAGTGATATTAAAGCAAAACAATGTTCAGCTGTTGATACAAAAAGCAGTCTAGCGGCCACTTGAAAATTTGCAATTTGTGCAAGACTTATTGATATGGGGATCTAAACTTAATTTGCAATTATTGAAAGTTTATTGCAACATTCCATTAAAGAGGAACTCCGGGTTGAAATAATTACATCTGAAAATTAAAATATCGTTAAAACAAAAGTATTACATCTTAATAAGTAGAGTAAAATTCACCGAGCAAATCGGTAAAATTTTCATCAAAATCTAATAGTAAGACAAAAAAAAAGCATGGTGTAAAAATCATATTCTCATCATCATCGTTGTACGGAAGGAATAGGTAGTCCTGTAGTGCTTCCGATCATTCCTTCTAAGGTTACTTAAACTGGGGGCCGGGGTGTTTCACAAAGATTTAAGTATGACTTAGGTCGCACTTAAATGTCGACGCGTACATCATATGCATCGCGCAATCTTATTGATCAATGCGCAGTAGTGCGCGTCCTCTTGGCATGATCTGACCAATGCTGTCATGCCTTTTATACTATGCGCAACTAGACATTTAAGTGCGACTCTAAGTCATACTTAAATCTATTTAAGTGCGACTCTAAGTCATACTTAAATCTTTGTGAAACACCCCCCAGGGGGTGTTTCACAAAGATTTAAGTATGACTTAGAGTCGCACTTAAATACCGAGTTGCGTACGGTATGAAAGGCTTGACCGCATTGGTCAGATCGTGTAATGAGGACGCGCACTAATGCGTATCTATCAATAAGATCGCGCGTTGCATATCATGTACGCGTCGGCATTTAAGTGCGACTTAAGTCATACTTAAATCTTTGTGAAACACCCCCCAGGTCTTTAAAAATAACTAAACGTGTGTGGAGGGCGGATATTTATGGAAGAATTTGGTGGATGGAGGACCAGTGTTTGTCCAGTCTAGTTTTGAAAATGTTTAAAGTGGAGGCCGAGATTACAGAAGAAGGAAGACTGTTCCAGGAGTCATCACTCTCTGACTAAAGCTGTTTTTTCTTAGCGATGAGTTACTTCTATATCTGTGCAGCTTCATGTGATGACCACGAGTGCTACTTCAACCTGTTGTTATACACAACATAATAATAAGTTACAAAACCACAATACACGAGCGCCCCTACACCAGTTCTCTTACACCGGTGTTAAATTGGTGCTGTTAGTTTTACACTTATAGGTGTTAATACAACACATTTGGTTGTTACATTTACACTCTTTGGTGTTATGTTCAATCTCTAGGGTGTAATTTTAACACCTCAGGGTGTGGTCATCTATTAACACCAATTGGTGTCAGTTTTAACACCACAGTTTTTACAGTGCACCCAACACACGAAATAATAAGAGAAGCCCCGATTCAACCAGAAGATGATGGTAACTCACTCATTTCTAAATGTTTCGAAAAATAAAGTCTATTAATAGTTATGATTTGTATTATTCTTCTATTTCATTAATTGGCTTATTTTATTTCCAGAATAAACTACCTCTTAATATCCATAAAATGTTTACCCTTAATCACCCGATACATAATCACAAAACCCGTTTTTAAATTCCACCTAAGGCCAGTTAAAACTAATAATGTAATGAAATGGGTACGACAACATTTCCCTGTAACTTGGAACTCCACCCCTAGAGATCTAATTAAAAGCAAGTCTGTTAGGTCGTTTAAAAAATTGAAGTAAATCCTATATCTTAATATGTATAGTTATCTTTTTTTATTGTAGATTGACACCTTTTCATCTTATTTTGTCTGTTTTGTTTTGTTTATTGTTTACATATCACGTTCAATTATTATTGTTTCTCTATGCCATGTCATGTTATCAATGTTTTGGGAACTGCGCTTACACAAGGCCACTTGGCTTTATTTATGCATTTTACTCTTGCTTGTAAATATATTGCTTCTCATACCTTGCTTTATAATTGTTTTTATCGAGAATGAAATAAATGCAAATTGAATTGAATTGAATTACCCCCCCCCCGATCTTGATAAAAGCGGTGTGGATAATATTTTCCCATTTTTATGTTGTGTTTGGAGGAATCATCCATGGACGAACGATGCGATTTGAAAGATAATGGGGGAAAATAACAATTGCAGAGCTGTCCACGCAGTGTTTAAAAAAACCTGATTTTACAGGGGGAAAAAGAATATTTTCCAGAAAGCAATAACAGAATTTAAAAGGGGAAAGGGTGTTTTATCAAAAGAAATTTGTAAGGTTCCATACACCAAATACCAATTTCCTGTAATTTTACACGAATTGGTAAGATTACAGGTGTTCTCGAGACTCTGCTGCACGAACTTCTTTTATTTTAAGGATATTTTTTTAACAGTGCAAAATAAGCTTTTCTGATGCATGTTTGCTAATTTGAGGATCCCATAATACAACCAGATTGTTCAAACTTCCATAATACTCTTATTTTAGAACCGATTTTTTATGAAACTTGCCTTATAATTGCTCCTCCGATTGATACTCTTTTCAATAAGATGGATTGTTTCCTTTGGAGGTTTTAGTTTCCTTTAATAATGAAACTAATCAGTTACTCTGAAGGATATTCATACTCTACCAGACTTACAAATCCATCCAGATTTTCCTATAATGGTTTTGTCTATTTAATTTGCATTTTACATCCTCAATGGAATATATTACTTATGTCTCGACTTAAATATTTTCTAAGACCACACTTCCTACCTTGGGATCTAGTCAGATCAAGTATTAGATTTTACTTCTGTCTTGACCGGGTATTACAAGGCACAATATCCAAATTTACAGAAAACGAATGAAATTAGAACCTGTATCAATACACAGTCCACATTATAAAAAATTTAAGATGAAACTGACAATAGGCCAGCGGGAGGGTGGTGGGGCTAAAGGGAATGTGCTGTGTTTGTTGGTCAAATTAAGGTTTCAGACAAGGATATCCACTATACCCTCTTTTCTTTCTTTTAAATTGAACTAAATTTTTACCAAATTTATCACCGTCAATTACATGTACATGTAACATTTTACACTGCAAAAACTCCGATGTTTATTTACCACCTGCCCGCACCAAAGAGAAACTACACCAGTTGGAATCAAACCGATGCCGTTTTTAAATACTAATTGGTGTTGTATAAACACCTATCTGTTGCATCAAACCAAAACCAAACTGATGTTGTTTAACACTTTGGTGTGGCCTATAATAAATACCGGGCTGGTGTTAAATCAACACCAGTGTTTTTGCAGTGTAGTGAAACATGCCAATAGACGTCAGTATAGTCCCTGCCCTTTGTCATAATTTACTACCCAGTTGCCAATTGGGAATCAATATAAGCTTGTAGGGATTTAAATATTAAAGCAGCCATAACTTTCTTGTTGCTTGTCCGATTTCTTTGTCGTCATTCTTTTTTTCTCTCTTTTCCAACACAATATTTATGACCAAGGCTGGCTTTCTCTTTAACAGTACACCAGGACTGTTGGATGGGGGAGGGTAATAAACCAAGACAAAAATGGCGCCGTTTTTTACATTGAGTTAACAGGGGGTAGTATTTATATACCTCTTTTTATTTTCTCATTTCTTCACTCTAACAAAAAAGGTTTAGTGGGTAAAATGGAAACGTGCATGTGCATATTGGTTGGGTAAAAAGACCCAATATTTTGTAAAATTTTACTCAGTGTTTTAGAGTGTTCTCTTTCTCAGTCTTTCTCTTATTCTTCTGTTTTCCCCCTTTCTTCCACTACTTGAGAAAAAAAACCATAGGGGGTGGGACGCGCCCCGAGTATCACCCGCGTACAGCATGAAATACTTGTAAAATATGATAAGACGCTCTACGTGCGTCACAGTTCAGAAGATGACATTGATGTTATCGTATCCTTTCATTTGGCAAAACTAATACCAAGCCTTGATTTTTATTGTCTCAATCTTGGATCTCCATGTTTGAATAACAAAGAAGTAAATTTTGAAACCAAAAGATGTTTTAAAAGAACTTTGTTAGTGAATACAAAGACATCAATTTGGAATAGCTGCTGGTCATAAAAATTTTCTCTATATTATTCTCAATTAATCACAAGACACAAAGTTATGTCAGTCAAGAGGAGGAAAGACTAAACAAACTAATTATATAAAACTTTAATATGAAACGATAAATCAATGCGACATCTATTTCCATCTATTTTGTTCAATATCATTTTTTTAAAATAATGATGAACGCGTTCATTATTATTAAAAAAATAATATTGAACAATATTACAATATTATAATATAATAACTATAATACAGACTTACCTGATTGATTTGATGTATCTAGAACAGAATAATGATTAATTGTCTATTGTCCCACAACTATAACGGATGTAATGATATGACAAGAGAAGGAAAGAGAGTGGCAGAGAGAGAAAGAGATTAATCTGACGAGAGACGGGGGGGGGATATGACTGTTAATTAGAACACGTGATAAAAGCATATAAACATCCATAATAATAAACTTCAAATTAAAAAGTGCCAGACAATAGCTAAACAGACAGGGGTGTTATCTGATAGCACTGTCATAAAACCGCTTATATGTCATAAAAAATGGCAAGCAAATAGAACGAATCGGGGTCTTTATCACTTTTGATAACTCTTTCCATCAGTCTATATCTTGATTAGTGAGTTGCATGATGAAAAGGAATTGATTTTAGAGAAGGAAGCGACGATTCGGTCGTTGCCCTGGCAAATCGGTATAGCCGAACCATAACAGTGCAAGCCAGCGGCACGAGCCCCCGTGACCCAGCACGAATGTTCGTTGGCTCTCCGCTTCGGGCTCGGTGGATGAAAACCTAAAAAACATGCTTGCTGTAACATCGGGATGTCGTCTGGGGGTAAAGAAATTTTTATAGTTGGGGGGGGGGTGACAAGAAATAAGTGCTTAATTGATAACTTGAGAAGATAATTCAAAGCCTTAAAGATACGGTTTGGGTGACATGAGTTCCATCTCTATAATGACACAATAGCAACATAATCCCCTATCAGATTTTGCGTTATGTTGAAACAGTTTGGCAGCCAGTTTTAAGCCAAGCCGGTGCTCTTGGCAGTGCGGTTGCCCCTTTTTTAATTTCTGTCCTTCTTATTTGCCATTTTCCCGAACCAATTTCTGCTATTCTCTCTCTCTCTTTGTGCTAATATGTTTTTTTTTTCTTTTCTATACAGCTGTTTTAATCTTAATCGCTACCATGAGCTATAACTATTTATTCCGTTCCTTCGACTGTGTTTTGTTTCTAGTTTACATTTTAGTTGTTGTTGCTTTTGTAAACAAGGATTTCAAATCTTATGGCTTTGAAAGACAGTGGAGTCTGATATGCATCGCAACATTTTGTAAAATTTCCAAGTATATTCAAATTCTCGATGCCACGAAATCTTCTGAACCCCCCCCCCCCCCCCCCCCCGATTCTTTTATCGCGTTATATACGCACCTGGTGACGAAATTGATCAGATTTGCGCAAACGCAGTGACGAAACTATAGATTATCATTTGATTCGGCGAACGCAGATGATTTGGACGTTTACCCAGACTATGAGTTTGTCGAATGTTAAGTAAAAGCAGACAAATTAGAAAAAAAAAATAGTAAATAAGGTTTGTGAAAATCCATCAAAGAATAAGAAGAGTTATGAATTTTAATGGTTTTGAATTTGTGACGTCACATACGAGCATCTTCCTGCAATATAAATTCTATTCCATATTAGAATGGAATATGATGAATACAAATGTGTGTTGTTGTTTTTTTATAGAAGGGGGTATTGAAAAGATTGGTTTGGTGATGTATACACGTACACCATAAATAAAATCACTTTGAAAATGATGAGAAAGGGTCATTTTGGGGAATTTATATCACAGGACGAACTGAGGAGACGCTCTTCTGTGACGAAACAAAATAAATACTTTAAAATGCCTACTCCATTGTTCTTTGACGGATTTCCATCAAATATTCAACAATACTTCTCTATTTTTGTTTTTATTAAAATTAACTGATCATAACTCCCGGTAGAAGGTTTATACTCAATATTTCATATACACATTCTCATGATTTATATATCACGCCATTCTCATCTTATGAGCAATTAATCTTTCCTGTCTCTTTTGCCCCGCCCCTTCCAATTTCCTTCATATTCTGTTCTATGTTGTTTCATGATAATATTCATAAATCGTGCGACATTAATTTTAATTGATATCAATATTAGATTTCGCTTAACAACTAGAAATAAATCCATTGTACAAAACCTGATTACCCTTATTGAAAAACAAATCAGTTAACGATATCATTGTAAGGATAAAAAAGGAAATTATGTCAGACCAAAAGATTTCAGAATAGCTATCGTGCTCTGCCAAGTCTCACAAATACCATGATAAACAAGTTTGTAATTGTACGTAAGCTCTGCAATAATGTGTTATTTATCCATTTCTCCTTTTTATCTCTATCTTTAACTGCAATCATGTAAATTTAATGAGTATTTTTGTATATTGATATTGAGATTCTTTATAATTTTTAGTTCTCCTTAAATCATATTTTACTGGTATTGTGTAAAATTCAGTATGTGACTTTCAATTATTTTTTTGCAATAAACCTGAACTGAATTTCATTTAATTTGAATGAATAATAATACATCAGGGATAGACTCCAATATTATATATCATTTTCCTTTTTAGCTCGTTATATTCAATTCTTTTTCAATTCTTTTATTTCATTTCCATTCAAAACATAATACAAAGTAATATAAAAACATACAAATCAAGTACAATTTTACAGAAGGGCATTCTTACTTCGTAAAAAACAGTATAATATAGAGCATAAATGGAAATGAGGAGGATCCACTAAAAAGCAAAGCTTGTAAAATGTGGATCCCCCTTGGAAATGAAGAAATTATAGTCGACTTGACAAAAGAAATCATATTGATGGAAACATAATAACTGAACAAATGCAAAGCTTTTCACACAAAGAGGTCATTGTTGTAAAGGATAGGCCTATGTTGCGCAAGTCAGAAGAAAAAATGTATAATATCTTACAATATAATAAAATTGTAATATATCACAATTGCATTATCTTTATTTGCTTTTGTGAATATGTATATTTTCTTGTAACCGATCTGTGATAATGAGTGTAAATATGTGGAAATTGAAGAACATGTTGAGCGAGAATGGTAAGATACGGACGCCAGCGATTACGGCCTAAAACTCGAGAGAGAAAGCCTGCATTATCACCAAGCGACAAGGTGGTCAGCGCTGGACGTCAGGTTGCAAGCATTAGGCCCTATAACACGGTTCAACAATTGTACTCCACTAGAAGTAAACAACACTCATAATTCTCTGAATATATTTTTAAGATATTAAAAGATGGAATAATAAATCTATGTTATTGGTACTCGGTCCCACTAACTATCTTAAAAAAGTAAACGTATGTTTTAATAGTTGATAAATCTAAAGATTAAGTTTCTGAAGTTGAATTCATTGTGAAAATATCATTAAAAATCCATACTGCAAAATCTTATGGATTTAAAATTTCAATTATGATAACAACAATAGTCACATTTAGTTTTCATATAGTGTTTTACACGAGAACGACGTCTCTAAAGAGCTCAGATATATGTTATAATTACAATAAAAAGTTGCGTCGCTATATACTTTTATCGGTTTGGAATAAATTCTCAAACACGGAATAGGACGGAATATGGCTCCAAACTTCCCATATACATTTCGAATAGAAAATAAATAAATATTTATGACATGAAAACAAAATTGAGATGCATTTATTAAGAAGAGGGATAATATTACCCTGAATGTAAAAGAAAAATGTTCGGAAATAATTTTGAAGTAATCTTGGTCTTTTTTTGGGGGGGAACTCCCCCATTTACATCCAATTTTTTTGGGGGGTAAAAACTTTGAACCGTCTGTTCATTGGGTGATTTCAAGTTCGGTGTTGGCCTTGGTGTTGGTGTTAGTGTTGAAATTTCGGTTGCTTCCCCTAGCTCCAAAACTTATTCAGAGCTTGTAAAACTGATCCAGATCACATTATTGACATCTCAACAACTAGTGAGTGACTTTTCGGGACCATCCTCATTTTATGTTTGGTGTTATAATCGTGTAAAAATTGACCCAACACCAACACCAAAAGGTCAACACTGAACTTGAAATCACCCATTATATCTATTGCAAGATGAATGTGATAGAAAGTGGTTTATATGGGAATCCCCCTTATCAATCCGTTACTCATCGACACATTGCATTGTGGGAAGACAGTGTGTGCACTCTGTTTACACTCAGGGTCTTAGAACATTGTTTTCAGAAAGGTTCATTTTTCAATTTTGTTTTTGTCATAAAATATTTCTCAAAATAATAAAAGAAACCAGACTATATAAGAACTATTCTCTCCTGTCACGGCATATTCACACGAAGAATTTCGGGTGAATTTTCATTGTCTGTATCACACTAAAGAATTTATAGCAAAACAAGAGAGAAATATTTAACAATGAATTATAATTCTACTTTTTGAGAGATATCGAAAGAATCTAGTCAAGAAGTTTAATGAATACTTAACATCACTGGCGGATCCAGGAAGGGGGGGGCACATCAGGCCCGTGCCCCTTTTGAGAATCATAATTGTTAATGGGAATATGTCGTTCATACACAAGTGAGGACTTTTTTTGCATGTCAAATTTTCTCGCGACTGTTTTACAAATTTCTCCCCATAGCATCGGCCAAGTTGTGTCCCTAAAAAAATAATGTTGACTCTCCAAGCCCTGATGGATTCGTTTTAAAAAAAATGTAACGAATTGGGCAAGCCCCTGGTACTAAATTTTGATTCACTGTTGATAAATCTCGAAATAATTAATTTGAATGGAAAAACTTCTTTGCTTCTATTCTATGAATTCCTGTAAAAAAACAGTGAAGATTATTAATGGGGGAGAATGAAAGTGTGAGATTATGGTTGTGATGGGGGGTTCAAGAACAGGCCTAAATACAATGATGAAATTGAGTAAGGGGTTTGTAATACGACATTTTCATGCGAGGATAAGTACTTGGGTTAAGTTTAAGGTTATAGAGAATAATGTGAATCGTATTTAGGAGCTGTCAATCATATTTACTGCTCGTCTCCAATTTTCTTTTTTTTTCGTTTGTGTTTACTATTCGAGGGACTCGAGTTGGGGGCCTAGTCGTATAGCTACACCATCGCTCACAAATTATATGCGACGATTGTTTGAGATATTGGTCCATGGGAGGGAGGAGGGGGGGGGGGGGCTCTTGTACAAATTCGAAAATCGACGAGGGGGGGGGGGGCAGGTCTCCCCCGTCTGTTTCCTCTTAGCTTGATGACAGGTAAAATGAATGATGCTATCAATCTTAATGTCTACCAGATTCTAACTTAGTTAGGAAAAGTAGTAAATTCTATATAAAATTGACTGAACAACTTTTCAAAGTCATTCTTGACAAAAAGAGAGGCTTCTAACACAAAAGCAAAACACATACGACATTTAAAGTGGAATGGGTTCAGTAATATAATATTGCACCCTCTTCCTTTTCCCTTTCCTTTTCCTTTTTTTTTTTGGGGGGGGGGTTCATATCATGGCTCCATATTCATAATTATATATGCCAGCATTGCACGGATATGTGTTGTAATTTAGTCTCTTCTAAGTTTCTCAGTTGAACAATGTGTTGTTGCTTTTTCTTCTATTTTCTTCCCTTTTGCACCCCCCTTTTTTGTGCTGCACTCGACCCAGGTGAGGTGAATGGGTACCCGGTAGGATTTTTCCTTGAACGCTTTAGCGCCTATTAATATGGCGGCTCAGCTACAGCCGGGGTAATAATATGATACCAATTATCAAAGCGCAGTAGAGTATATGCACATAGTAGCTGCGCTATATAAATGGACCTATTATTATTATTAAACAGATTGCGGTACTTTCCTTTCCTCCTTGGCCTCAGGCTTCGCTTAAAACACGTTCATCCCTTGTTTCAGGCGCATCAAATGACAATGTCTCATCCCGCTCGGTTTCAATCCAAATCTTCTCCATTTCCCTATTTTTATAAATTATCCTATTTTCCCTCTTCTTCCTTCATGAAAAAAAAAGAGTAAAACGAAATCGTAATTTTATGAAATAAAAGAGAGCTCCTTTTCGCGCACGTCTGACCCGGTATGACCTCGCAAATTTCTCGACCGTACGTGAGCGGTTACAATATGTCGTATTTGATAGGGTTCTTTCTTTCTCAGCGTTCAGAACGGTTGAAATAATTCTCAGGTGAGGGGATCAGGTAAAAGACAATAATATCACGTGAAAGACATATTAAAGCCCGTGTATAACGGGTTATAAGTGAACTTGTTAAACAAAATTTGAAAGTGGTTTCTCAAATAACATGAAACTATATTTAAGGCTATTTTCACGACGGATAAAAATGTTGTCAAAGAACTATTATTAATAATCATAATAATAGAAGAGTGACATAAATTTGCACTGGTTATCAAATTTGGGCACATAGAATTTCAGGACAATATGCCGAGGTCAAAGGTTATTTTGAGATCAATTAACTGGTTTCAATTTATCTTAAAAAATAACCGAAGTGTAATTTTCAATACGATTTTGAAATATAAAGTTTTTATTCGGTTACACTTGGATATAATTATTTATCATACTTATATTTATATCTTTATTATTAATATTCATAATAAGTGGTCACATGTTCAAGGTTGTATGTCATTTAAGAGCAATTTACTTTGATAAATATTCATATTATGTTCATTATGTTCAATCATACTAAAAATATGAAACTTGCGTATTATTATGATTATTGGATATCACAAATTACATTACGTGTGCTTGTAAGTCAAGGTCAAAGGTCGTGAGGTAAAAAACTATGGGTTTCGTTATCAGACTACTTTTTTTCTCTCTCTAATTTTTAGAAAAATATTGATTTAAATTTGCTTTAATTTTCCATGAAGCTTATAAGGAGTACATGCCTATCATGTATCAGCCATTGTGTAAGTAAAATTTCAGGCATGTTAATGAACGTCAAAATTCGTTTTAGATTAAATACTTAGATGAAAATTGATATTTTGTCCTGTTATCACGAGTAAATGGTCATATCCATTCATTTTCTTATAAGCTTGACTGTCAAGGAGGCCTATCCCGGAGGCCGATACATGTGTACGTACGTGTCATATAGGCTTAATAATCTTTTAATATTTCTAAAGGACACATTTCATTTTGTATTAACGGTGGGGGGGGGGCAGACAACATGTCATCCAGAACATTACCCTTTCATGGCCTTGGATTACTATATTTCTCATTGAAAATTAAACATTTCTTTCATATTTTTATTTTCAACGAACAATATACAAGTCAATTTTTGTCTATATCACGGCCTTTGCAATGCTATTCGACACGGTCTCAGTCGGAACCAATATACCGGAAGCATTGCTTTTAATAAGTAAAAAAAAGGTTGTGCTCACATTTACCATTTTCCTTTGAAGTATAATTTGAAAAGATTGATTTGATTTGATTCATTTATTTCCACATTCCAATAACAAAAGTAAATACAAGTATAATCATTTTTCTCAGCATCACTCTAAAAACACCGAGTAGAATTTTACCCAATATTGGGAATTAAGGGAACATGCAAGTTTGCTGAGTATGTTTTTTATCCCCACATTGGGCTATTTCAACGCAACATTGCGTAAAATTTACAAAATATTGGATTATTATCTTTTTACTCAACCAACATGCATGTTCACATTTTACCCCATTGGGTAAACCTTTTTTTAGAGTGTAACATAGCATAACAACAAGCAAGTGACATAATGAATAACATGGGCCTATATGCAGTAGCGTACCTATATAGGATTTTCCATATGCGGGCAAAATCGTCTGCCCAAAAATTTGACAAAAAAAGGCCTTCAACCACAAAGAAAGGATTTCGTGCCAGAAAAAAAATGACTAGCAAAAAAAAAAGTCTTCAACTTCTCGTCAAGGGGGGGGGGGGGGGTCCGGGATAGGTCCCTTGCATGTGTGACTCGTCAAGGGGGCAGTCTGCCCCCCCCCCCTGCCCAGTCTGCCCCCTGCCCCATATTACGCTAGTGTCTATATGCATACATACATTGTAACATTCTAATTGAAATAGAATTATACCTGATAATTTTTTTTGCAGTAATTGAAACATATACAAGAAAAAATGTACATATATCGACGCATTATATTTTGAAATGTGGGAGACTTCCATCTTAAGCTTAGAGCGTGAAATTGACGGAGGAATCGAAAAAGAAAAAAAAATGGGGGCAGACAAACAGTGCAATAAAAGAGACTTATCTTTTACTGCACAAGATAACAAGAATATTGTCAAGAAAAAGTAGATAGGGAAAAATTCAAATGAGAAAGTTATAATCATAATGCTAATAAAAGTGAAATTGCAAGTGTGCGAGAGTGCATGGGGGGGGTTGTATTATCGGTTGGTAGAAAACAAGAGATTTTCTCAGATATTTCTCTTCAGAACAGCTTTGAATTGATAACGTGTAGAGAATAGGTGATAAATAATTATTCCATAAAAGAATGTACAAGTCTCACAAAATGGAAACAAATGTTTGACTTTGACAATACCATATGGAGGTTTTACTATCAAATACTAATTCATTCAATTGGAGATGTAAACATGAGGTGGTTTCAGTTCAAAACAGTAAATAGAATTATTGATGAAAGACGCTTTGTTACCATTTAACCTATGAACCTTTTTTGTAATAATAATAATAAAAATATTATGCATATTTTTTTTGTTCGTGTGCCCACACAATTGAAATATGGTCCAAACTCGAACTTTGGTTCTCTCGTAATAATTTGCATATCAGAATTTCAAACCGGAAAACATTATTTGGATTTTATGGAAATAATAACGGTGCCCTCAACTGTATTTTGATAA
Source organism: Lytechinus variegatus (assembly GCF_018143015.1). NCBI lineage: Eukaryota > Metazoa > Echinodermata > Echinoidea > Temnopleuroida > Toxopneustidae > Lytechinus > Lytechinus variegatus. The sequence goes on along the minus strand of NC_054741.1, from coordinate 17,129,205 downwards.
TAAAAAAAATGGAGCCAAACGCAAACACTGCAGTGTTCACCATTTTTTATATCATGTTTTATCAGAAATATAATCGTATTACAGTATGGAAAAGTATATATATATTTACAAACAAATCTAAAAGAAATTCTCAAAAAGGTGGTCAGTTTTTACTTGTCTCGGTATGAATATATTACTTGTACTTGTATGGATTTTTTCCTTCTTTTTTACACCTTGAAAGTTTGTTTTCTTTACAAAATTAATGATATAACAATTTAATGGAGTACTGTACACTTATGTATAAATATACAGTGTTGATTATTTATTGTGTAAAATATGTATTATATTGATTTTCAATGAATGAACTCTGTGGAAGGGTAAAGAGAAAAACTTTTTTGATGGCGCTCTTCGCTAAGACGGAAGCCTTGCACGTAAGACATCCATGTGACGACGGCTCACACAATTAACCGAGCTGATTTTTTCTTCACAATTTTAAAGGGCATAAAGGTCTATAAAACTACAAAATAATCAGCAAAGGAAGTCGATCATTGCCGTAGGCAGCGTGGGGGGGGGGGCAGAAAATTTGAAAACATACTTTTACTTTAAATTTCAAGAAATTCTCCAAAAGTGTGCATGGAATCCTACAATTTGATTTTAGACAATGCAAAACTGCACGGGAAACTACAACCGTGTGAGTAAAAAAAAATTGACACCTCAGAAATCACGAACACATACATAATCATTATATAAAGCCTGAAAAGGTATCTTCTCCCAAATAATTCGATACCATATATGTACTAAATAATGCTGAACCCGACAAGAGTCCTTAAAATTGCTCATTTTCACGTCAATTTTTTTCTAAATATATCAGTACGCGCTTAGAGCTCGCATTATAGATTTAGTACATGTACATAGAAACTAGACTTGTAGAAATTAGGCTAATGTATAATTAACTCGAACTTCCTGGGGAGGGGGGCTTTTCAGCCCCCTTCGACATTTTTTTGCGATTTTGTTTTGACCGCACCGCCCGATGACTTTTTACTTTCAAGTTTTGCGCAACTTTTGAGACCAAATTTTTGACGCCCAGGCATGCACGAGGTTACAGAATTATGCAACATTATATAAGTGCATGTCATATTTTTGGTAAAGCGCTATATAAGTACCTGTTAGTCAAACCAAAGTTGCTCGAAAATGTATATATCATGTGCAAAGTCAATACAAAATCTGTTTCATCTAAAATTCATATATGAGTGATTATTCTCACTTTTCTTGACACAAGTCATTTAATGCTATTGATGACTGTAATAATTTCCCCGATGGATTTTGTCGAAAAAATGAAAATAAAAATAAAAAAAATGTAAAAACAAAGAAATACATGAGACATTAAAAACACAATAAAAAAACAAAAGAAAGTTATTTTGGTTATAGAACTGTTTTCCTTTACAGTTGTTATAAATGACATAAAGAATATTTTCACCATATGAGCTTTATTTAGTAAATTAGAGCAAAAGTATGATTTCATGAATTAATTATGCTACTCATTTCACGAGTATCGTAATAAATTTGTATTAAAATATATATAAATTTCGTGTAATTTACCTGCGCAACGGCGTAGATTATGTCATTCTCTATATACTTTCGTGCAAATTTTCGTTACGATCTCGCAATCCGCGGCTGAGATCTTTAGGCTCGCAAAATAGCCAGGTAAGTTTAGGGGTAAAACTCAAGTCTTAAGGTCTACCCGCCCAAATGGCGTACAGATATGGGGCTTGGGGACAACCCGCCCCCCAAAAAATAATAAAAAAATTACAACATTGAAAGAAAGCGAAAATCAAGAAAAGAAAAAGAAACAGGTGAAATATGATATATTTAAAATATATTGTCAAAATTTATCACAGCATGCATGAGATTTTTGTACTAAAAAGATCAAAATTTTTGTTGGCTCGCTTCTCTCGCAGCTTTTCATCAACTTTCCCCTTTACGCAATGTCTGGCCCCCTAATAATAGACATTTTATGCCACTGACCCCCTAATAAACTACCCCCCCAAAAAAAGCCTCACAGGTAACAGACTTTGAAGCAGTCATCCCCAAATCATGAACACTGATCAACACCCATGCTCGGCATATTCTATTTTTTGTATACTGCATTACAGTGCCATCCTTGTTCTTCGATAGCATTGTTTGTGACTGTTTCTAAACAAAACGACAAAAAGTATATGGGGACATAATTATCTTGTACATGCAAAATTTGTTTTTCAAGAGCAAAAATTCCATGGCATTGATTCAAAGTTAAAAAAAAAACAGGGAACACAATCTATAATTTACAATCCGAGTCAAGATAATAACTCCACCCACGTGTGGTGATGAATAATTCAATTTTTTTTGTTAATAAGGATGTGTTTCTGGAAGGTATAATTTCTAAATTTAGGAATTAGTGGGGAGTTTGAACCAAACTAAAGTAATCTATGATCATCCTGTTTTAAATATCAGCGGTCATACCCGCTGATTTTTGTTTAAAAATAATGAAAAAAAATAATTGATGTTGCTTATGGTTGAAGACAGGATGTCTACATTTATGTAGTAAACATGTCTGTATGTGATCAATTGTGTTTTTTTCCGCCCCCAAAAAAGAAAGAAAAACAGTTGGAAACATCCATGAGACCTATTTTGAAACATTTTTCTAATGATGAATTCTGCAACCCTGAAAAAACGAGTATTAAGACTTGTTGAATGAAGCCTTTCAGCTTAAAAAAAAAACTCGAGTAAAAATTGAAAATTTGAGCTAGCATAATTCTTCCACTGACTGAAAGAGAGCGAAAAAAGGGTGTAAATTAACCGGAGTTTTCTCAGTTAATTTCTTTTCACATAAAGCATTCCCTATTACAGAGAGGGTAGCATTTTAGAAGAACAATGTTGTCTTTACAAGAAATCATTAAAACTAGATAGCAGCTGCAACAAAACAACAACAAATAACGACAACAAAACGATTTAATTTGTCAAATTTTGCTCAAACCTTTGTCGTCCTTTCCATTTTCTTCTTTCACACAAGCTAACCTGTTAGCATGTTGAGAAAAGCGAATGAAACAAGATGAGAGCAAACAAACCCACCACAGAAATTTTAAGTATCAATGGCTAAATTTTATCAATCAATGTGACATTATAAATAGCATCTATTCTAAAACTAAAGACGATTTTTTTTAACAAGCTAGCTAGGACTGACTACAACTATGCATGATACGGGTGTAAATTTTTGCTGTAGCAAAATGCCCTTTTCCGATGTTCACATGAGCGCATACGGTTATTCACAATCCCTTTTAACCACAAAATTAAAGTGTTTATATTGTCGAAGTAAATGAGTACTCTTTATGATTTTTCTTATTTCCCCCTTTTTAACCCTTTTTAAATGTTTTTCTGAATGTTGTTGGGACGGAGATGTGTACTACAAGCGGTTTATTTCCATTTAGTCTAATGCCAATTCGTCTACTATCATTTGGTCTACCGTCAGTTCGTCCACTATCCACTTGGTCTAAATGCCAATCCGTTCACTCACCATTTCATCTAATAACCAGTTTTCCCAATAGCCATTTAGTCCATATACCATTTGGTCTAATTGGACTAAGTGTTAATTGTGTTAAGTGAATGAAATTGGATGGACATTAGACCAATTAACTGGTTATGAGACGAAATGATGATTAGGCGAAGTGATGATTGGACCAAATGGTGGTTAGACTAAATGTTAATGGAATGGCATTAGACTAAATGAAGGTAAACCGTGTAGTAAATGGACGAGTTGACAGTAGACGAATTAGAAATTTATACCTAACAATCGAGTGCATTGACCCCGACCGGCTCCTAAATCATTTGTATCATTTTTCCCCTTTGAAAATATTGAGAATCATGGGAATATGATGGGATATAATTAGATGCCTGTGAATTATGGCGGGAATGAGGAGCAACAGCAAATGTAGAAATTTGTGAAATGGAAGAAAATAAATGTTTATTTGAATTGAATTGAAAAAAAAAATACGAAAGAAATATTTAGCGTGCAACATCGCTGAGCTCAGCTGCCTCATTTGCATGCTACCATTCTTGTGCATTGTTAAGTCAAGTCCACCCAGAAAATTTTTTATTTTAATCAACAGAGAAAAATAAAACTAGCATGACGCTGAAAATTTCATAAAAATCGAATACAAAATAAGAAAGTTATGACATTTTAACTTTTCGCTTATTTTTCACAAAACAGTGATATGCACAACTCAGTGATATGCAAATGATACAGTTCGTGATGTTCCCCAATCACTATTTCTCGTTTTTTATTGTTTGAATTATACAATATTTTATTTTTTAAATACAGATTTGACAATAAGGACTAACTTGACTAAACCATATAGCATTAAAAAATGCTAATTCCACATGTTCAGAGAGGAATTAATCATTGTTTCACTTGACAATGAGGAAAAATTCGAATATTTCATATACTAGTAATAAAATACAAAAGAAATAGTGAGTGGATGACGTCTTCAGTCTCCTCATTTGCTTACCGACTGGATGTGCATATAGGCTAAATGTGAAATTAAGCAAAATCTAAAATGTCATTACTTTCTTATTTACATCCGATTTTGATGAAATTTTCAGTGTTTTAAACATCATGGCGCGAATCATGACAGTGGGAACATTACGTATAAGAAAATTCCTTTATATACATCTGACTGTTGAAAGGCATTGGTTAACAATGATTTGACTGTAAAAAAAAACAACACCCGAGTCGCAAAATCCCATTTGTCATTTATGTCTGTGACACGGGCGTAAATCGCGGGGGATGTGGAGGGGATATACCCCCCCCCCCCACTTTCAACAGAAACAACATTTTCAAAAAGAAATATCAAATAATTAATACTACTGTTATTTCTTGGATTCATCTTTAAACGCAGTCAAATTGCTTAAATTTGCCCAATTCCGTGTTCTAAAAATGCAAATTTCCTGGCGCAGTCACTCCGCTCCCGCGCTCAATAGTATTATTCTTACAAGAATTTGGCCCCTACGTTTAGCTTATTGCAAATGGTGTATCCGCTGTGTCATGAGAATATGGTTATTAAGTCCATTTATGAATCGTATGATCGGAATGACTTGGTTATACCTTTGATCATCAGCCAATAAAAACATCATTAGAATACACTGGCTTGAATGGGAGGGGTGGGGTATCATACTTCAAGTTAAATGACATTGACCAAACCAATAGACAAGTTAGGACAGCAAAATTTCAAATTTTACAATTTCATCCGTTTATAGGAGACTTGAAATCACATGAATAAACATAACAATCTTATAAATATTTCAAATATCAATTTTTCTCAAAATGTTTCATCATCTCCCAATACAATCTTAAAGTTTATTCAAAATCCTTCCCTTTCTGGAATATTTTCCTTTTCAGTTGCATTGTTGTGCTTTCCCGCGTTTTTAGAAAGTCTATTGTGGCCTGTGACGGCACTTAATAAAGCACTCTTATTCTCGATGATCATGATCCCATTCAAAAAATTCTCATCTCACCCGAGTTTTCATTTAAATTTGGACCGTTTAATCCGTATTTGTTATTTATATCAATTATTCCTTTCTTCTAAAGTTTGCGTAATTGATCATTTATACTCTTATCATCCTCTGTGATAATCATTTGAAACAACTGAAACTTTTCAAGGCTCGCTCACTACGCCCACTCACCGTATTTCTCCAATAATTACACATCCCTTGAAAGACGATTTTGGTCATCGTTCTGTCTTCCAAATATTGACAAATTTCCTCTCTCGCTTCTCTCACTCACATATTGATATTAACTTTAACTCATTAATTTATATCCCAATTAACCATTTACAATATAGCCATAAACAATTGTGATAGGAATTCAACTGACTGAAAGATGATAGTATTATGTACACAGGCGGCGCTAATAAATGTTGGTTGATAATTTTTTGTTTTCCTTGTCAAAAAATTTTGGTGGTCCACCCCTTAAAATTTTTGGCTTCCGCCGCCATTGATTATGTACACATTTACAGCATATTGCCCGTGATGTGATACATACCACTTAAACAGGTTTCTGGACACCCTTCTATCTTCCAACTATTGAAAATTTGCTCGCTCGCATATTGATATTAACTGTAATTCATATCACGACAAATCCATTACAATATAAACATTAAAATCGTCATAGGCCTTTAATTGATAGATTAATGTGTTTATGTCTATGGTTACATACCTAGCCCTTGGTGTGTGTGGGGGGGGGGGGGGCGGTGTATGTTGTCCCCAAAATTTTAATTTTCAGATCAATATATTGCTATCGTCCCCCATTCCTCGGACCAAATTAACGCTAGTGGTCTGTGATATGTTGCAAAAATGTTCTCTAGAAAAACAAGTGACCAAAAACATCATCCCAATTTCATACCATATAATAACATGTGTTACAGTAATATCCCCAGGAGATTAATTGATGATGCGACTCACAGATTTATCTTGAAAGTGTCAGCATGAAGTTGATATTTTTCTTCCTGTGTTTAGTCCCCATATGAATAATATTAAGTACAAAACAAAAGTAAGACCTTGGCAATGTTATCCAATATCTAACGATTTAGTCTCCTACCACTGACTGGCAGTAGAAATCTGTAAATTGGAGGGATGCTACACACCTCATAATGTGCGTCTAAACGCGGCAATCCATGGGAATTGATTAGAGCGTTATCCCGTCTAGACACATCACGTTTATCAGAGAGCTCTGTGAAACCTGATATGACAGATGGATGGTTTAACCATGGACCTACCAGCAAATGGACTACCGACGGACAAAATTTTACGACACTGAGATTTAACATCTGTCAGCGAGCTTTACTTTCTCCTTACCCCAATTTTACGACCCAACGCCGGAGGCATGTTTTGATAAGGGCGATAACACACCCTGTGATCGTTCGAGTTCCGCCGGCAAATCACAGGCCCTCTCGCGACCGATATTGGCGAAGCATTCGGTCTCTCGAGCAGACGAAGCTTGCATACCTACGACCCGACTTGATCTCAAGCTTGAAAGAGAGCATGCGCAGTAAATAATTACTTCCGGGGCATTGTTGATTTCCATGCTCAGTTCTTCGTCGATATTTAATGATACCCTTCCAAAAAACCCGATAAAATTTCACAAATTAGTTTATTTTTCGCGATTTTTTGATCTGGACACGATCGAGTGTTCCTTCGAAGGTAAGTTTACCGCATATTATGGTTTGATTCGTAGTTTAAAAGTGACATTTTCGGACTGATCCGAAGGGTTTTCTGTTGTTTTCTAAGCAGCTCGATACAGTCGAATAATGTATTGACTGAACTCTGTGAAGATTTTATGTGAGCGATTGCTCGCGTTTTCTCAATATATTTTTGAAAATTGGCCAAAACATGCTTTGCGAATGAAAATTTTCCGTAGAAAACTAAACATATTACGTAAGAGTTTTTGCTGAACCCCAGAAAAGTGTGCGCGCTGCAAGATTTGGCCTCCCCAATCCCTGCACTGTACCCCCGCCTGCACGGCTGGGATGGGATGAGGGAGATCGCGATGATGTGATTGAGCTCGGGCCGGGGTTGCTCGGCTTGACAAATAATAATTTGAACCAAGCATGACTCGATATCAAAGATCACTCCCAGAGTAGATTTAGACAGGAATAACCATCAGTTTCTAGAGATTTATTAACAATTTCTGACATTTATAGATTACATGTGATTTCAAGTTTGTAATTCTGTGAGTGGTGTGACACTGTAGGCCTACATCATGTGTTGCCTGTTGGGATTATTTATTATTACGGTATAGATCAGTTGGTACACTTAGTTTTACAAGCGGGAGGTCGGGGGTTCAAACCCCGGCCGCATCAGACCAATGTTAAAAGATGGTAGTTGCTGCTACCCTGTTTGGCGTTCAACATTTAAAGGGATAGAGCCTCGTCGATCTGGCGCTGCACAGCCACAGGGGCAGCTGGGCCCACGATCAATTGGGCAAAGCAAATTTTCAGAGTATTTCATTACTGACATTTTTAGATCTATTTCGAAGAATGAAAAATGTTTTTTTATATTTTTCATCTAATTATCATAAATTGGTGAGTCCGAGTCCAACTCAGAGTCTGCCGAGTCAGTGAGTGGAGCCAACAATATTTCTCTAGCGGTACCGGTAGACAAGTTCAGTGCAAAGACAGGCTGAAGCATTAGTTTGGGACTACTTCCAGTCAATGTTGTCTTAATTTGTTTTAAATGTAATTAAAATGAAGTGTAAATCTCGGTTTAGATCTAGTCTCTATCTACGAGTACGAATAAGTAAGGTTTGATGACTTTGATCTACATGTCGGCCCTATTAACAATAACATTTCAGTAGATCATGTAATGTTAGACTAGATCTAACGTTACATTACGTGATAATGATTGATGCTGATGTTGATGACAATGATGACTGCGACTGGTGCCAGGTGGTGATTTATTTCAACCTGACCTTTAAAATAAAAAGCATGAATACTTGTACATGTAAGCAAGCAACCAGGGGACCGAAAGCTTAAGCGTCCAGCTCTCCAAAGGACCTGGTGTAATCAGTGTAACATACATTTTTGACGTACATAAAACATGAATTTCTTATAAATATAAAGTCAGATATTCACCAAAAACTGCAAAAAGTACAGGGTGAACTGTTTTGCATCCAATTTAGAAGGGGGAAAATTAGACTTTTTCTAGTTCTAGAATCAACAAGAAGTGACAGTTACATTTACATCATTTTGAAAATTTTTAAGGTGGTATTCTTTTCTTGTAGAATACTTTTCAAATTACAAATGGAATTCCTGCCATATATAAAAAAATGTTTGTGTCATTTCACTAGGGCCCAATACGCACAGATCTAGGATGCCCAGGAGAAATACAAATTATTGTGTTGAAAAAGGCTGACTATTTTGTTTAAGCTTTTAAAAATGTGTATCTTTCCTTTGCTGTGTCTCTTGCTCTCCATTCTACATGTATGTATGTTCAGTAAAGATAGACATAATTAGTTAAAACAATGAAATTTTTCATTAGAGTATATATAGGTTCGCAGCTGTATAGTAGTGAAATTGAATTAAAATTTGCTGCTCGAATTGGCAACAATCCTAGTTTCTTAATAACTTTCATACAAATTTTTGGGTATAAGTTATAACTTGAGGTGATGAATAATTTATGGCAAAATTACAATGAAAGGTTGCCATTGCCAATTTATCTTTTTAAACAGTGATTTTTGTTGTTTTCACTGCATCGCCAATTGAAGTGAGTAATGGTCAATGGAAATAATGAAATGGCTGTTATTCAGGGAATAGTACCACCCAAGGCACAGAAAACCGTATCACATTTTTTAAATGCTAATTTTTCCACTCTCTTTTTTTCTTTTCTTTGAATACAGTTTTCAATATACCATTGACCTACCAAGAGGAGGGCTTGACAATGGCAGCACAGCATAAAGAAGGTCTGAAAGCATTCTGTAGATTGTGTGGCAAGCAGAATGCAATGCTAGCAGATAGACTTCCGTATAAGAAGGAGAAATTCAGCAAGCTCATTTCGGCAGCATTGCAGATAGACGTTGGTGCAGATGACTGCATGATCCATCCTCCATTCATCTGTAAATCATGTGAGCGGAAACTTGATAGGTTCCGAAAGGCAAAGGCGCAGAAGAAGATTATAGATGCCAATATTCCTGTGTTTAACTTTGTGCCCCACAATGCGGAATGCAGCATTTGTCAACATGTGAAAACTGCTAATATAGATGACATCACTTCATCATGTGTGGAGCATCTTTCTTCTGTGGGAATGTGCATGAGCAGGCAGGCAGATAGAACATTATTCTTCAGTATATCTGTTCAAGACAAAGATGTCACCACCATACCCAAATGTGTAACCATCTACAATGATGCAACGTGGCATGTTTCAGTAGTTGGCAAGGAATTGAAACAGGATCACCCCACCCTCAGGCACATACCCGCAATTCTTGACAAGGATTCAGCGAAAGATTTAATCATGACTGCTGGCTGCTTCAAAATATGTAAAGGAAACACAGATTTTGTTGACTTTATGGTAGATAGGAGCAAACTTGGAATACCCTCAACAACATTTTTCGTATGTGCATTTTACAATAAAACTGTTCGGCACAAACACTGTAAGTTGGTCGAAGAAGGTAAGGACAAGTGCTCTGTTTGTACAGTTGGCAGAGGAGATCTTATGTCTTGGAGGGACAAAAAGCAGAAGGACGAAGATGCTACATCACCGTCTTCTTCAACAAAGCTTTCGTACTTGTCCCATGAGCAGCTGAAAATACGGACCCAAAAACTCCATAAAGAGAAGGAGAAAACAGAAAAGAAGCTTGTCTCTCTCCACAAGAAGGTTGCTGCACATTTCGAAAGCAGTCACTTTATCCAAAGGGATAATAGTCAAAATACTGTAATAGAGGATCTTATAACAAGGAGCACTGATGAGCTGGAAGAGGTTCTTTCTCCCAACACTGCAGCATGGTACCTGTGGGAGGAGCAGAAAAGGGCACTCCAGAAGAAAGACAGGAGGCAAATCAGATGGAGCCCTTTCATCCTGAGGTGGTGCATCGCCATACACCACAAGTCTCCAGCTTCCTACAAGTTGATCAAGGATAGCGGTTTGCTGGTTTTACCTGCAGTCAGCACTATTGAGCAATACACAAAATACACAGAGGCAAAAACGGGAATCCACGAAGGCATCATCAGTGAGATGGTGAAAGAAATGGATCTGTCAGAAGAATGGAGAAGAAACGTCGTTATACTTTTTGATGAGATGAAACTGCAGTCAGGGCTGGCTTTCCAATCCTCAACCGGAAGGTTAATGGGCTTTGTTAATGTAGGAGATATTAATACTGAATTTAAATCCTATGAGCAAGAAGTGCAGGGTGATGCAGAGCCAACTCTAGCAAGCCATGCCTTCGTCACCATGGCTAGAGGCATATTTTCATCAACAAAACAAGCCGTCGCCTTCTTCCCAACGAAATCACTACGCAGCAGTGACATCTACGACTGTGTGATAGAAACTGCTCTTGCCCTGGAGTGTGCAGGTCTGAAAGTGAGAGGAGTAACTTCCGATGGGGCATCAATGAACAGGAAGTTTTATAAGATGTGTGGAGACCAGCATCACCTAACTGTTCATCCCCTGAATTTTGAGAGGCCAATTTACTTCTTTTGTGATGTTCCCCACTTGATTAAAACAACTAGGAATAACCTAGAGAACTCTGGTTTCGGACGCAGGAGTAGAAATCTCCAGGTGAGATATATATTTCTTGATTTTGATAAGACAATGGATCCAAAATACTTAAATTATTTTTTGCCTTTGTAATTTGTATTATTTTCCATTTCTGGCTGGCTGGGTTTTGTGGGAATCAATTTTCTTCCTTAATGGTTTAATTGGGATTCATATCTAACTAACAGCTGTACATGTTGCTGTATTCCTATACTATATATTTTTTTTAACATGCACAAAGTGTTTACATGTAGGGATTATTCTTTGAATGTATAGTGTGTATCTACTTGTATACATAAACTGCCTTGAGTGACAGGTTTTCAAGACAAATTATGAGTAATTATTTTTTTCCCAATTACTTAGTGATGACATACTGATAGAGATCATATTATCATGTAAACATTTCACGGTTTCTCTGATACACTTTAGTTTCATGGAAGGCATATTAGATGGACTCATCTTCTTGACTTACACTCTTGGGACTCTCGAGGAGATCTACGCATGCTACCCAAAATCACAGATGCCCACCTCTACCTTACTCCGTCTTCTCGAATGAGAGTTAAACTTGCTTCCCAGGTAAGTTTTCTGTGAATCTGCACACATGTATATTTTTATTTTAAATACTGCATTCCTAGAATCTTATACAGGTACTTATCCCACCCACCTTGTGCTGCCCCTTGTCTATTTTTCAATGGAGCTTTGACAATTATCGTTTCAGGGGATTTTAAAATCAACAAAAAAAAGCTCTTTAAATACCCTTTACATGTCCATGTACATTAACCCAAAGTTGCTTAATCTTATTTGTGCTTTGTACTTAATGGGAAAAACACTGACCACCCAGGAAGCATTTCTGCATTCCAGTACATGTACGTTAAATGTAGTTGAAAGTTTACGAAAGTGACGGATGGTTATCATGTATTATGTACTATTTTGTGAATCATTTAATATTCCTAATTACATGCAAGTTATGTACTGAGGATTCCTCTAATTCTCTTTTTTCTGCTTTTAATGAAACAGGTAATGAGTCAGTCTGTTGCCAACGCAATGAAGGCCAGGAAACAGGAGACACAGGATGATTCTATGGATGGCACCTGTGAATTTATTGAAATCATGAACAAGTTCTTTGATTGCCTTAATGTGTCCAACATTAGTGATGGTAGACGAAAAAGGAATCAAAACTTGATGCCCTATGAAAATGTTGACGATGAGAGATTGGATGTAAGATTTTAATATTACTTTCATATTTGTCTTTTGATTGTTATCCAGGGATTTGAATAAATAGATGTACGAAGCAAACAAGACTTAAACTTTTTATGTTAGGTAAAAGAAGAGTTATTGTTTTTATACAAACTTTGCTTGGTTTCATCATGGACCTAGGTCCATGGTTTCATTGAAACGGCTGTATAATTTAGTTATGAATAAGGTTATTTGAATGAAGTATTTTGTTACATGAAATCATGGACCTATCCATGATGAAATTAAAACAAAAATCAAACACCATTGGTTTTAATTCTATAGATGCACTTCTATTCTGATGACTTATATAAGTTGTCTTGTTCACATTTAATATAATTTATGCATGACTGATGGCTAACTTTTGAAGAAAAAGTGTACTCATTATTTCATATTGTTTGAATGATTTTAGATGCCAATTGATCATATCTCCCACCCCCTTTTTTGTAAACTTTATAGTGGCTGGTCAATGTATTCCTGAAATACTTTGAAGATTGGGAGAAGGAGATACAGGAATCACCAAACCTGACAGCCATTGAGAGGGAGCGACGATGCATCAGTAAAGAAACACGCGAGGGCTTCAGAATTACTGGTAAGAGACTATTAATCATGAGCGAACTTCAGTGAAGAAATGTTACAAAGTTCATATACTTACATTTATCTGCAGATATCACAATGGAGTGTCTTTTAGATATGCAACACATGCATGTTTGCATATTTTCTTTTCCAGGTTTTTTAGCAGCCGAATATATATTTGTGACGAGTCCAACGTACAATGTACATGTATTCTTCATAACAAAAATTTAGGACGTTCAGCATCACAGTATAGTGTTTCAAATCTATTGTTATTATAACATTATTTTGGGTTTTGTTATCAATGTAAATTAATGCTATTGTCTGAATGTTTTAATTGGATATTTCTTTCAATATTTTCTTTGCAGTTCACTCCTTCATTGGCCTTACCAAGGAGTTGCTTAAAGAGGAAGGTGTGAGGTATGTCTTGTCCGAGAAGTTTTCTCAGGACCCAATAGAGGAGTACTTCTCAAAGCAGCGGGCGGCAGGAGGGTCAAGTGATAATCCATCTGCTCTTCAAGTCGCAAACAACATGCTATCAATACAAGTTGGAGGGTCTGCTATCCGTGCTTCGCGTCAAGGTAATGTGCAGCTGTCTCAGGGGGATCCTATTCCAAACTGCCCACTACCCAAAAAGAGGAGGAAAGTTCTTGAATCTTAATGCTTTCATTGAAATAAGGACCAATATGTATTGTGGATTGACATTGAAATGGATTATTTCTTTGATCGAATGGGACCGGCCATGTAATGATTATGTGCATCTTGATGCACCTATTTGTACAGGTGTTTGACAATATCAACTACCTAGGCATATCGAATCGTTTAGAAAGGAACTGTTGTGCTGATCTTGTTTTTTGTTGACTGATGCTCTGTATCAGAATGTGTCTTTATATCAACATGCTTAGATTTGGAGCAGCATAATTGGGAAGAATTTCTTATATATGAAATGTGTTATTCAATCTGCAAACTTTTGCACACATATGACCTCATACATGTACACAATCTCTTCATGTATCTCTTGAATATTAGGAAGAAACATGGAAACATGCAAACATTTGAACCGTTGATATTGTTAAAGAATATCTGGAGTAAAACTTAAAGTGATTAACATTGGTTTGACTTTTAAAAAATCTTAGCTAGAAGGTCACACTTGTGACCTGTGTCTGTGATATGTTCCAAAAATGAAGCCCAGAAAAAATTGCCATCGAAAATGATTATTTAGTGCTTCAAAATTTGAAGTATAAAGTGACCGGAAACACCATCTTAATTTCATCCCATACACTTATGTGTACTATTTAGGCGTCTAGAAGACGCCTATTTACAAAATCGGGGTTGCCTTGTAGTTTCAGCTTTTCATTCTCAATAATGGTTGTTTTCAGGGTTTATTAGTTCGAAATCATGCACTTGTGCACCTGTTTCAGCTTGGTTTGAGATTTTTTTTAAATCTGCTGCTCACAAAGTTAAACAATACCTTTAACTTGCAAGAGACATGGGCAAGCAATTCATGACTACCATACATTTATGTGCTTTAGGATCCTTTAATCCTATCCAGGCCGGGGGGATATTTTCGCTGTGCGTCACCTGGGTTCGGGTTCCGAAATTATGCAATATTGTGTAAGTGCATGTCAGACAAAAAATTTTCTCAATTACGTGATTTCGTGTACAAAGTCAATGCAAATTGTGTTTTCAACCAAAAATCATAAATGTATGATGCTTTTTAGTTTTGCTGGTCTAAATACAATTATTTTATGCTGTTTAGAATTTGAGAAGAGTCTCCAACAAATTTCATAGAAAAAACAATTAAAAGCAAAACGTCCAAAAACAGTGAAAATCATAAGAAATTGCAAACAATATCATACAGAAGAAATTGATGTGATAACACAATTTATTTCATGTACACTTGCCCAGAACACCACAAAGTGTTTTTATACCAAAAATTTGAACATATGGAATATTATTTAGGGGGTTGAGGGAAAAGTATGATTACAGATTATACATACATTAGAATAATCACTTGATAGCAATTTGCATGATATAAGTTTCTATACTATACAAATTTATAGATTATGTCCCAGACAACCTGCGTTCCAATTTTTTGGCGCGACCGCGCGGTTGAGATCTCAAGTGACCCCCTCCATTTGAACTCCCAAATTACCCGGCCTAGATAGGGTAAGGTACTTGACTTTTTTCACACATGTAGCTTTCAAATGATTATTTTTATTGTTGCATTAGTCAAATAAATTCTTTATGACAAAGCTGTGTGACCTACATGTAGATATCATTCCTACATCCTTTTATGATCTTTGACAGTATCTAGACTATGTATATTTTCCTTAGTTCCCCCAAATTCATTTCGGGTGAATTGTACGAGTCATGGTTACATGTACCGTTTAATGACTCAATTGGAATGTTCTTTAGTATCTGCAGGGTAATGCCTAGGTCAACATTGCCGGCCGATACGGAGAGTTTAATTCACCTGATATGTACGTGACTTTACGAAGCACCTACATGTAGCTTGTACCATGGACCTACTGCTTTTACAAAGATTTAAAACTGTTGATTTCGACTTGTTAGGCCGGCGAATGTGACCTACGCATTACATTGTACATGTAATGTGCAATGAATAAACTGATATCCTTTCATTCTTGCTCTATTTTCCTTCTCGTTTCTCTTCCCTCTCATCTCACACTCTCTCTCCCCCCCCCTTCTGCTTTTCTTTCCTCGTTATCTTTTCTGGTTATTGACTGACATTCAATTTCCATCTTATTTTACAATGTATGTTTTCTCATACCCTTTAAATAGCTGAAGTTTTAAGTAATTGTATTTATAACCTTTTATACTCTTGTTACTTACATGTAAGTGGTGTTTAATTTAAACTCTCACACGAACAGAGTTATTTACAAGCCTTCCTTTCTGCTTGTTTCCTTTACTTATTAAAGATTTGAAAATAAGATCTTATTGGATTGAATATAACCAAAATTTTATTCATTGTCTTTTTGCTGAGTATCTTAAAACAGACCCTGAATTTAATTTTGAAAAGGCAGGTTTCACTACATCACATTACAAAAAAAACAACAAGTTAAACATTTATTTTATAATACTTTATTATTGGAATGCGCAACCAGCATAAATCTGCCTCTTGCAAGTCTTCACATGGAAATACAAAATATTTTACTAGTATATAGGAACTGAACAATACTGTTGTATTGTCATGTCTGTTAGACATACATGTAAATGTAATATTACTTATTACATTGAATATTAGTGAGAAAGATGAGAATTAATCGCTAGAGGGTATTCATTTGTCTCGCAATCTACTATGGTCAACAAGGAAATTCGTGATCACTCTCGCAAAAAGTGTTCACTGGCTTTCTAGGAAAGAAAGTGATCACGAAATTCCTTGTTGACCATAGTAGATTGCGAGACAAATGAATACCCTCTAGCGATTATTTTAATCCGCAATAATGAACCTATTTAGTAAGATGAGAATTGTTTTGGCATTACAATTACTTTCCTATAAAGGGAGCATACAGGCCTGCGCTTGCAGCATGGACTAAGGAGGAATTCCTCTTATTTTAAATTATGTGACGAGACATTTCTTACAGCAATAATACATATTTTGTGGTGTGCCATTTATTGGACTATCGGAATGGTTGATACTTTGAAATTTTCTTATGGTGAATCAAGATTCTTACAGCTTACATGAGCTATGCTGTCTATTCTTTCAGTATATAAACCGTAAATGTACCTCTACTTTGAGATAGTTTAAAGTAACTGAACTACACTGGATGTGTAAAACAAATGCAATGGTTCCTCCCAAGTCCATGGTAGAATGTAGTACAAAAAAGAATACAAATTAAATATTCAGACCCATCTGGTCAAAACCACAAGGCTGCTTAAATTCTATTATACCATTCAATTATATTTTATTCTTGTAACCCACATGCAATGTAAGAACAATCTTGATAAAACACATACATTGTACATGTAAATGGTATGTATGTGCTTTTTAAGTGCAGGGTAAAACTATTGTGAAATAAACATTAAAGGCATTGCTAACATTGATTTGACCTTTTTTTTACTGAGCTGCGAGGTCCCTCTTGCCACCTGCGCCTGTGAGATGTTACAAAAATGAAGCCCAGAAAAAAATTGTGTTCGAAAATCATTACTTAGTGCTTCAAAAAAGTAAAATATAAAGTGATAAAGTGTACCACACTGCACACTCTGATATTAAAGACAATTTGATAAGAACATGTATATTGTGTAATTATTATATTTCTTGCATTACTAGTATTTATTAAGTACACATTCAAAGTTATCTCTGTACACCCTTGCACCGAAAATTTTCTGCTCATGAAATAAATAATGTATTCTCATATTTACAGTAGTTGCATGTTTATTTTGATGTTTCTCCTATTGATAATAAACAGACACTTCAAATATGTTGTAATGGTTTTGTTATTGGTAAAGTGGAAACTGTATGAATAGGTATGAAATTAAAAAAAGAAGTCTATTATGATAATACATAAAATGATACAGGTATTTCAGTTATGGCTCAATATTCAATTTTTTTTTCACCAGATATATGTACATGTACTATAAAAACATTACATTGATCGGCCAGTGGCATTGTCCAGCTGGTTTACCACTTTAAATGAGAAAAGAATCTATAGCGCCATTGTTAAAGGGCAAAAGACTTTAGGAAGAATGATTTAAAATTAGCATGTACATGTTGATATTCTTGTGCCTCAAGGATTACAGGGGCAATACAGTTTTCAATAAACTATCAGATACAGTATACATGTATAATTATGTACTAGTCTTGTATTTCTCATGGCGACAGCACACCTTACGATTGGTCTATGACCTGATTTCAGAATAAAATGCAGTAGCATTTGCTGCTAATATTGAGACATGGAATATCTTTCTTTTTAATGCTCTAAATCATCGTACGAAAAGCTATGTTCAAATCTGTAACTATGCTATCATCCTTCTTAGAATAAAAGCAAATTTAATATCTACTGTAGTCATAATGACGTTATAGCAGTCATACGATTAGCTATGATTTTAAACTTGTTTGGCCTTTACTCCAAAATGAAGGCTTGCAAGCTTTCAAAATGGTTATAATCTTCCAATTAATTTTAACCTTAACTAAAATGATATGATCCATTCAGATTTTCAGGAAATGAGCAAAATGTGATTTCTTCCAAAATCGGATCGCTAACAGTCGTAAGGTGTGCGGCGGCCTTTATACCATATAATTAGCTTGGTTCCACTTTCTCTCCTGGACCTATCTCCAGAGTGAATTTGGCACATAATATCCATCCAATTTACTATATCCATCATGACATGTATTCAACTTGTGGAAGACACAGATATTCCAAATACTTAAGAAACAATACCTCTAGCGGAGCGTTACCTGTCAAGAATTATTCTTTTGGTTAAAAGGATACACCTCAAGATATTGTTTTATAAGATGTGAACAATAACAAAGTTTCTACACATGCCCAATATTCTTTGATGATAGCAGTTTTACAGTACTTAGTAGATGCATTCAATAATTCCATTCTGTTCTAAGATAAATGGCTCACACATATGAAGAGTGTAAATACAAAAAAGAATTTTTAGTGAATATTTACACATGAAACTCATTCTCAATATTTTAAGTTAAACATGGAGATGGAAATATAATTCAAAAATTTATTAAATTTTTAGCAAGATGTCATATGAATACTCAATGAAGTTGATCAGATTTGGAGGTTACATGAACATAGTTGAATTTAAAATAGCCAAAAAATGTATATCAATGCACAAATGAAATTCAAATTGATGAGTGTCAATAATTTTACCCTTCAGCAGTGGCAGCAATGATAATCCTGAAAAGTTTTTAATATTTTTTTAATGTCTAGTTTGGCAAGGACAGCAGAATTGTACAAATGTTTCAATTGTGGTACAGAGGAGTATGTATAGATGGTCAAAAAAAATATGACATCAAATCAAGAGAAAATCCAAATGGAATTTATGAATTTTTATTTTGATAATTCCTTTCGCAAGCTCTTTTCCCCCTTCTTAGACACCTGTTTTTCATGTCGTTTTAAGATATTAAATGCTTTCACAAATGCATTTATTCTCAACTTGGACCACTTTTGTATGATAACATTAAACAGATTTTTCGTTGGAAATTGAGTAGATGATGTGAGTTTTTTCCACGTTCTGATCACCTCAGGGCTCGCAGATGTTTCTTTTTTTAACATGTCTTTGATACCAACATTCAGATTCTTTAAGTTAGATTTTGTCATTATTTTTTTTGACACTTTCTCTAGTGTGAAAAAAAAGCGAAACACATCATCATTAACTTTGAAAAGACCACCTCTATTCTGTAAATTTAGCCATGTCACTGAATAGGATAAGAAAGAAGGGGCAAAAGTAGTAAGTTCATCATTCACTTGCCACTGCTTAAGAAGGGTAACATAATCTCTTGCCTGTTGAGACTTCATTTTTTTGTACTTATTTATGAGAGAAAAAGGTACAAATCCTGCAATATACCTTAACACCTGCATGTCATGATCACTGTGAGATGTTGTTGTTGCAGTTGCTGGCTCTTTATCATGCACATGTAGGTCCTTAACGCACTGGTTGATAACAACATCTCCCAGGACAGTTCTCAGTACATATTGATGGAGCAAGTTCTTCACTATGGCCTTTCCTCCGACACCCAACGAATTTAGTATTGATTCCCACTTCCCCTTCGCCTCTTTCCTTGTTCGCAGTTTGTGGAAAGCAGCCCAAATCTCCTCTAGCCCTGCTTGGGAATTGACTGCACCTTGTCCTGCCTCAATGGTGCCCAGTACGTCTTTTAATAAATCATGACAAAAGTCACTAAACTTCTCCATCGTTGCCGCTTTCAAAATTCTTTCTGCAAGATCGACAACCTCACCACCATATCCAACTTGGATGTTAAATTTGGGGTCTACTACAGCTTTATGAAGTGTGGATTTCACTATGTCTCCTGCTGAACTTAAAACCCTTTCACTGTCTACCTTGGGATGGAATCTTGGTTTTTTTACTGTGAGGATAAAAAAAAAGACATCTAAGGATAATTTTAAAAAATATGAGCATTTATAGCACTTCATTCTTCTGGGTCATTCCATGCCAATTCACCCAATGAATGTGCAATTTTGCACCCGACCGTCTCAGAATTCGTTGTAATTTGGTACACATAAACTTCATCATGGCCCAAACACAAAACAAAAAATATAAATGTAATCGGTTCTCGCGCTACGGCTGGCCATTTTCTCCTTGTTTTTGACACAAATGGGCGTGACCTTCAACTTTCAATGGCCATTGCGTCGTAATGTGTTGACCAATTTTCATGAAACTGGTACCATTTTATAGGAAATTCAGAGAGGAATCCAAAACATGCATCAAATGATGTATTGGAGCAATTTATAAGGTTGACATTTACTTTGACCTTGAGTTTGACCCCTGGACAAATAATTTTTTAACTTGATTTTTGTGTATGTTAATTATTTGTACGATATTGACAAAATATGTTAAAACCAATGACATTTTATTTCTTCAACTTTTTAAACTTCCAAAGATACCATAAAATTTCACTCTAGTCCCACATACTGATATTCATGTTAGTAAAGTGTTTACCAATACCAGTTACATGATTTCTTCCAATCTTAAGTTACAGAATGCAAACACATAAAAAGAAATTAAGCTCATCAATTCACAAATAAAACATTAAACATTTATATATATTTATTTATATAACATTGCTTATAAATAGGTATCTGTTTAGGCATTCTGATGTTCAGCAATATATATCATATACTTTTATATATTCATGTTTAGTAAAGTGTTTACTTTTATATACTCAACAATTTGATGATAAAAGTACACACTTTACTAAACATGAATGTATATATGGTATATATTGTTGAACATTAAAATGCCTAAACAGATACCTATTCATAAGCATAAATTTTCAATGTTTCATTTGTGAACTAATGAGCTTAATTTCTTTTCATGTGGAAGAAATCATGTAACTGGTAAACACTTTGCTAACATGAATGTCAGTACATGTATGTGGGACTAGAGTGAAATTTTATGGTATCTTTGGAAGAGTTAAAAGGTGAAGAAATAAAAGGTGAAGAAATAAAATATCATTGATTTTAACACATTTTGTCAATATCATACTAATAATTAGCATACACAAAAATCAAGTAAAAAAATTATTTGTCCGGGGGTCAAACTCAAGGTCAAAGTAAAGGTCAACCTAATCGCTCCAATACATCATTTGATGCATGTTTTGGATTCCTCTCTGAATTTCCTACCACTTTCGTGAAAATTGGTCAACATGTTACGACGCAATGGCCATTGAAAGGTGAAAGTCAAGCCCATTTTTGTCAAAACAAGGAGAAAAGGGCGGGCCGTAGCGAGAACCGACAGACCGATTGGACTAATTTTTTTTGTTTTGTGCTTGGGCCATGATGAATTTTATGTGTACCAAATTACAACGAATTCTGAGACGGTCGGGTGCCACCACTGGGTGAATCCAGATGGAATGACCCTTCTCTATGTTCTAAAAATGCTTTAAAAATAAAAAAATACAATATGAGGCTGTGAAAAAGAAAAATATAAACTGCAAGACCAACAAATATGTCAAATTCTCCATCTCCTAAAATACTAATGGTGTTTTGTCCTCTTAAAATATCCTGTATCGCTCAAATAATCTGCTTCATCACATGTGTATAAGGCTGAACTCAGCTTATGTAAAAGGTATTATCTAAAGACTTCAAACATGCATACGGTGCACAGAAACCAGACAAATACATAACCACGTTCCTACAGTTAGATGGAAAAACAGAATGATGTTGAAAAGGTAATTACCAGATGATTTCTTTGCTTTCTGCTGCTTATTTCCAGAGGATGATGGTGTAGGTACAGCTGGAGGTGAAGTCCGTGATGATCTTGGACCTGGCAAGGGGGGGGGGGGGCGAAGTTCATAATTATTTTGTGTTGAAAAGTATTACATGTAGATGGAAGTAACAGTAACCGACATTCTAAAAAAAATACAGAATAGGTAACATATCTCATTAAACCCAAATGTTTTCTTCACATTACAAAATTAATACCATTACCAGCATGGACTAAGCCCATGGTACCAGCCAGGAGTTAAAAATCATGAGGCATTAACACCATGTAATACACTTATCATGAAAGGAAATATGGACTACTACAAAGTCCATGGAGAGATGTAGTTTTCCAACATTTTAAAGAAAAAGTACCTTTTTTCTTCTTGGTCTTCGACTTTTTTTCTTCATGGTTCTTCGGTTGAGTGGTTGAATGCTGTGTAGTATCAGTCTTGGTATCTTCTGATTAAATAAAAACAGACAAAAAAATTAGTAGGCCTAGTAGATTATAGTCTACAAAGTACAAGATGATACAGTTACGTACGGGGGGGGGGGGGGTTGCGCCCGTGCCCTCTCCTCTCTTTCAAAATCGTAAAAAAATTCATTAGGAAATAGATGTACTGTCCGTAAAAAAAATCATTAGGAAATACTGTCTGTAGCTAAAAGTAACACTAACATATGCAATTTTTCTGCTTTTGTCAATTTTTTTTTTGTGAGGCAAATACCCTGACAATCAGGATCGAATACCCTTTTTGCTTGTTGTTGACTTGATCAAGAACGCATAGGCCTACTTGAATAAAAAATACATGAACACATACGGTAGATAGGCCCACTGACTATGAAAAAAAAATCCAGGGGCGGGGGGCATTCAAGGGTTCATTATTTGCGGCTGTGCAAGGCAAGGGAAAATCAAGGCAAGACGCATGATTGCAACTCTCTATGAGCTGATCCTTTCACTTCTGGAGATTCCTGGAGATAGGAATGAAATTGAAAGCATGCATGAACACAGTTGGCCAACATCATAATCTACTTATTTAAATAAGTTAAATAAAAATACAGGCATGACAGGAACACATACAGTAGAAAGGCCACTATAAAAAAAAACAGGGCCGGGGGGGGGGCATTCAACATGTTCAAGGACAAGGGTTCATTATTTGCGGCTGTGCAAGGGAAAATCAAGGCAAGACGCATGATTGCAACTCTCTATGAGCTGATCCTTTCACTTCTGGAGATTCCTGGAGATAGGAATGAAATTGAAAGCATGCGTGAACAAAGTTGGCCAACATCATAATCTACAGGTGGGCACGTAGCTAATCTACAGATTATTGCATTGCCTACCTTTTCGAAGTTGTGATACCGTCGATAGATCTATTTCTGAAGTTTTTGTAGGCGGCACCTCCTCATCCCATACATCTAACTCTTCATTGTGAATGCCATGGAGTAATTCAGATATTTCCGGGTCCATATTGGTCCGAATGTCTTCCAAAACACAAGTCTATTATCGATTTTAGAGAGGCGAATTACGAAACGAATAAAAACGAAATCGGCAGAGTATACGAGTGTGGTGCTACCGCGACTACTACAGTACTACCCTCGCTCGGCGACGCCCGTGCCCCAGCCCCGGCGCTGGCCGGTGCATACAATGGTGGTTACGATGCAAGTTTTCTCCGTATGTAACGTGCGCACAGGCATCGGTGAAGCGGAGCAGCGAAATGAGATTTCTCTCGGCCGTGTGAATTACGTAACATTACGTCGCATGTCTCTCATCTTGAGCCCGAATCTCGAAGAGATATTTACGACAGCTGATCGAGACCACCTGTTCTTTTAACCTTCAGGCGCGAATTTTAAATCCAGCGGCGGATCTCCCTCTTCAAAGGGCTGGACAGAGTCGGTAGTCCATTTGCTGGTAGGTCCATGGTATAACACAGTGATGGATACGTAGCAGCGTGTTTACTCGGCCAAACCTATAGTTTTGCATCCTATTAAAGGGAAGCTGGTAGAGCTAGAGTCATTTCATACTTTGGGTTCACTAAAATATTCTATATGCCTTTAGAGCATTTTTCTGTAGAGGGACCTTTATAGTGCTAGTGTCGACCCATTCACCAGGGGAATATAAAGAATTCTGATTGTTACGATACTGCAACAAATAACAAAGAAGATTTTTAAATATAAAGTTTGAATTTTCCTTTTTTTTATTACAGGAAATAATTATACATAAAATAAAACAAATAATGATCTTACATAAATCTCTTGAAGTGTCCGATGTAAAATCCCGAAGTGATGATGCTATATCCAAGTAATAATCCAAATGATAAAAATCCCAGTTGACTGGCGAAAATTCACAATGATGGCGATGATGAAACTGATGTTGAAGTCCGATGAATAATAAGAGTCACTGCAACGAGTTGAAATGTCCGTGAAGACGATGTTGATGATGATTAACAGTCAATTTCAGCAATCCATGGGTTGAAGCGTGTTCATTGAACAGGTTGATGATGTTGATGATCTCGATGAGAACTGATAATTTCTCAAAATAACTGCAAACAGTTCATTGATGCATAAACTGCTCTGATCTGATCTGGTGAAGTGATCTCATATGATGTGATGTGATCTCCTGCTCTCATATGATGTGATCATCATCTTGAAAAATCTGCAGCTTTATACTAATTACAAGTGTTCTAGATCATTCTCAAATTTCGACTAATCTACAAGCTTCTAGAATTGTCTTCCAAAAGAACTTTCTCCTTTCAGGAGCAGTCAAAATCCAGAACACTCTTGAATGACCTCATTGAAATCAACAGTGTAAACAAAATACCTAAGCCTATTCATTTCCACTACCAATACAATTCTATTGTTTGGCTTTTCCTTATTCAACAATAAAACTCCTTGGCCTTTAAATAGGCAAGGCCTGCATAATAAAAAGACATCTGGAACGTTCTTACAAACATGTTGTGGAATGTACTTGATCATTCTAGGCTATTTTTAAAGAGGAAATAACTAATAGATTAATGTAACTGCTTTCACAATTCTTCTACAATTATTCTTATATATAACACCTCCCCCACCGGGGAAAAGAAAGCTTTACCGTAGTAAAGGTTTCTTTAAGATTACTTTTACTTTTAACTGTTCCAAGTCATCTTGATAAATCATTTACAGTTATCGTGTACAAAGATATAATACTTAACGAACATGTTAAAATAAATGAACATCAAAAATGTTTTCTTCCAATGACACACTTGGTCAAAATCATGAATAATTTCACTTTTTATACTCTTGATAGAGCATCAGCAATTACATTATTCTTTCCCTTTATGTGTACAATTTTCAAAGGGAATGGTTGGAGCATTAGGCTCCATCTGTACAGTCTTTGATTCTTTGTTTTGAATTTCTCCAAAAACACAAGAGGATTGTGGTCTGTATAGACTGTAATCTCTCCATTGGTTAGATACACCTCAAACTGCAGAAGGGCTAGTACGAGACTCAGGGCCTCTTTTTCAATAGTTGAGTATTTCTTTTGAAACCGATTGAGTTTCTTAGAGAAGTAGCACACTGGTTTTTCGATGCCTTCTTCATCTTCTTGGAGCAATACTGCTCCTACTCCAACATCACATGCATCAATAGCTACTTTGAATGGCTTTGTGAAGTTTGGAGCTGCCAAAACAGGCTCATTCACCAAAATGGCCTTTAATTTCTCAAACGATCTTTGACGTTCGTCAGACCAAACATACTTCACTTTTGCCTTCAGCAGGTTTGTCAGAGGACTAACCACTGTACTGAAATTTGGAACAAATTTCCTGTAGAAGCCACTCATACCTAAGAATCTGAGCAATTCTTTCTTAGTTGTGGGAATTGGGAAGTCTAAGATAGCTTGTATCTTGGCTTCTCTTGGTAGCACTTGCCCTTGACCAACCACATGACCAAGATATGTGACTTTTGCCTTGGCAAATTCACTCTCCATCAGATTCACTACTAGATTGGCTTTGTCCAGCCTGTCAAACAGTGCTCGCAAATGATTCAGATGATCATTCCAAGTATCACTGTATACTAGGATGTCGTCTATGTATACGACACAATTGTCAAGTCCGGCAATCACTTGATTTGTCAACCTTTGGAAGGTTGCTGGTGCATTTTTCATTCCAAAAGGCATGACATTGCATTGAAACAAGCCTTCAGGTGTAACAAAGGCTGATATCTCTTTGACTCGGTCAGTCAGTGGCACTTGCCAATATCCTTTAAGCAAGTCTATCTTTGTGATATAGGCAGAATTTCCAACCCTATCAATACAATCTTCTAACCTAGGAATTGGATACGAGTCAGTCTTAGTTACTGCATTTACCTTCCGGTAATCAATGCAAAATCTCTGAGAGCCGTCTGGCTTTGGAACCATTACAATGGGAGAACTCCAACTACTCTGACTCGGTTCGATTATGTCATTATCTAACATAAACTGTATTTCCTTATTCACCATTTCCAACTTGCTTGGATTGAGCCTATAAGGATTCTGTTTGATAGGTCTTACATCACCTACGTCTACATCATGTACAGTTAAAGGTGTACGACCTGGTTTGTCTTTACATACATTCTCATATTCTCTTAACAGGCCAGATATATCATTTCTCTGATCTTCAGGCAGGTGTTTTAATGCCTCATCCATATTTCTTAACATCTCTGAGTTAGACAACATTATACCACATGGTTCGTTCTTAGATACATCTGTATAAGACAATTCATTATCTGTCTTTCCATAGCATTCTTCTTCATGTACATCTACATGTTTTTCTTCTTCTTTGACCTGTGTTGTACCTATTGGCTGACTAGCCTCTCGCTCAAAGTATTCTTTTAACATGTTTACATGACAAACTCTTTGAGACTTTCTTCGATCAGGGGTACTGATCACATAGTTGACATCATTCAATTTCTTTTTGACTATGTAGGGACCACTAAACCTAGCTTTCAAGGGCTCACCTTGCAAAGGCAACAACACTAATACTTTGTCTCCAGGCTTGAAACTTCGCTCTTTTGCATTTTTGTCAGCGTGAGCTTTCATTTTTCCCTGCGACTCTTTCAAGTGTTCCTTAGCCACATCACAAGCTTTTGAGAGCCTTTCTCTAAACTTTGACACATAGTCTAGAAGGTTTACCTCATCATTCTGAACCATAAACCTCTCTTTGATAAGCTTTAGAGGACCCCTAACCTCATGACCATAGACCAATTCAAATGGACTGAAACCTGTGGACTCATTCGGGGAATCCCTGGTTGCAAACAGTAGGAATGAGATCCCTTTATCCCAGTCATCGGGATAGTCTTCACAATAAGCCCTAATCATGGTCTTCAAAGTCTGATGATAGCGTTCTAACGCTCCTTGGGACTGTGGGTGATAAGCAGAAGATTTGATCTGCTTTATTCCCAACTCCTTCATAACTTGCTGAAATATTCCTGACATGAAATTTGACCCTTGATCAGATTGAATTTCCTTCGGCAGACCGTACCTAGTGAAAAACTGCACTAACGCCTGCACCACTGTCTTTGCAGTGATACTTCTCAAAGGTATCGCCTCTGGAAACCGTGTAGACA
Organism: Lytechinus variegatus; assembly: GCF_018143015.1. Taxonomy (NCBI): domain Eukaryota; kingdom Metazoa; phylum Echinodermata; class Echinoidea; order Temnopleuroida; family Toxopneustidae; genus Lytechinus; species Lytechinus variegatus. The sequence goes on along the minus strand of NC_054741.1, from coordinate 17,101,651 downwards.
AGTCCATAATCGTCAGGAGAAATCTGTGACCCGACCTCGTTCTGGGTAAGGGTCCGACACAATCAACAAGAACCCTAGTAAAAGGTTCATCAAATGCAGGAATGGGTATTAATGGAGCAGGCTTGATAGAAGGCTGTGCCTTACCAATAATCTGACATGTATGACATGTCTTACAGAAATGCACAACATCTTTGTGCATCTTAGGCCAATAGAAATGCCTCATAATTCTATCTTCTGTCTTCCGAATACCGACATGACCTGCCATAGGTAACTCATGAGCCATTTTCAGAATATCTGTGCGGTAACAAGGAGGAACTACAACCTGGTGAATTATACACCAATCTTCATCAGCTGGTCTCCGGGGAGGTCTCCATTTTCTCATCAAAATGTCATCTTTGACATAAAAGCACTCAGGAACCTTATCAGCCTCAGCCTCAGAACATGCTTTTTGTGACAAGCTTTTTAATTCTGGGTCTGCCTGTTGTGCCTGTACAAGGGAGGATTTACTAAACAAACTATCATTGTTAGCAACAGAGCCTTCAACACTATCCCCATTCAAATCCTTGAAAAAGGTTTCAGCTAACCAGACATCAGTACTCTCCTCTACATCAGCAGATTCCGCATCATCCTTTTCAGCTCTACGAGTCTGAGACCTAGTAACAACACAATCCGGGAAAATCCCAGGAAAATCTTCCTGCAACAATTCAGTTTCAGCTACCTCAACGGGCTTCTCCGAAACCACTGGAGATGCAACAACTTTATCTCCAGCCAAGTCGTTACCTAACAAGAAATCAACACCTTTCATGGGTAATTCTGGAACGACACCAACAGTCACAGGACCACTAACTAGGTCACACTTTAAGTCGACCTTATGCAAAGGAACCGACATGAAATTTGGGCCAATACCTTGAACTAAGACGTTGGCATTCTCTGAACTCTCCGGATGAAGAGCCGAATCACCTGGCACCATCAGGGACTGTGCAGCTCCTGTATCCCTAAGGATCACCACTGACCTACCAGCAGCACCAGTCGAACAAGGGGATACTTCACCATCATGCAAAAAACTTCTAAAAGTTTCATCAACCTGTTTGACTTTATCAGCAAATACCAGAGAAACACTCTCAACATCTTGATTGGGCTCTGATGGAACAAACTCCATCGAGGGAACACTTGTTTGCTTGACAAAACCCATGTCTTTCTTAGTTTTGGTTGGCATTCCAACCAATTTCCAACATGATTCTTTCAAATGTCCCGATTTATGACAATGAGTACAAATTTTGGAACTACGACTCTCAGACCTTTTGGTTGATTCTGTGCCCCCACTAGCCTGATTCTTGTTAGCGTCTTTATCCTTGCTTGCATATTTTCCCTCACTAGGTTTATTGTGGGATTCAAATGACCCTTTACCTTTCTTTTTCCAATAATTCTTGAAAGGAGGCCTATCTCCACTACCTTTATTTGTGACCTCAAATTCATCAGCTACTATGGCTGCTTTACTGACTTCAGTAACTCTATGGTCATCTAAGTGAGATTTAATGCCAAAAGGAAGACTCTTTTTGAATTCTTCTAGGAGGACAACTTCCCTAAGGTGAACAAAATCTTTGTCAACTTTCAGTGATCTGTACCACTTATCGAACATCATCTCTTGTTCCCTAGCAAATTCAACATAAGTCTGGCCTGATTGTCTTTGCATGTTCCTAAATTTATGTCTGTACGCTTCTGGTACCAACTCATATGCATTGAGAATTGTTTCTTTTACTGTAGCATAGTCACATGATTGCGTTTCAGAGAGTGAAGAATAGACTTTTGCAGCCTTTCCAACAAAAACACTTTGGAGGAGAAGAGTCCAGTATTCCTCGGGCCAATTCAGTCTCTTGGCCACTTTTTCAAATGACACAAAATATGTATCAACTCCCTCTTCATCAAATTTTGGCACAAGGCGAATGTTCTTCGCCACATCAAAGCCTTGGGGAGATTTATCTTTAACAGAGTTAGTATTAGTATTTGCATGAGTTAACTCCATTTCTTTCAATTTCAACTGGTACTCCAATCTCATTCTCTCCTTTTCAATGTTTATTTTCTCCATTTCAAGGTTTTCTTTTATTCTTTCCTTCTCAAGGTTTTCTTTAATTCTTTCCTTTTCCAATTCAATGTTTGCCAGTTGGATCTGAGCATCCTCTGACATATTGATAGAAGTTTCAGGCTCCTCTGTAAGCTTCATGTGACTAGCTAACAAGTCAATTATCTCTGCCTTCTTTAAACCTGGGGCTAGAGATACACCCAAATGATCACAAACTGTTATCAAATCATCTTTCTTCAGTGACTTCAAATGATCATATGACAATTCTGTCATTGCAAGAAATTCTTCAACATCAAATGTAGCCATAGTGAATATACACAAATACAAGCACGTAATAACACAGTACAGTATATTCTAGAACTTTCCAAAATGTTTCCAATTCAAATTGGCTTTTGTTTCCTGAAAAACTGGTTTTAGTTTCAAACTGGCTTGTACAAATTTGGTTTTTGTTTCCCGGACAAGCCCCCAAAATTATTTGTTACGATACTGCAACAAATAACAAAGAAGATTTTTAAATATAAAGTTTGAATTTTCCTTTTTTTTATTACAGGAAATAATTATACAAAAAATAAAACAAATAATGATCTTACATAAATCTCTTGAAGTGTCCGATGTAAAATCCCGAAGTGATGATGCTATATCCAAGTAATAATCCAAATGATAAAAATCCCAGTTGACTGGCGAAAATTCACAATGATGGCGATGATGAAACTGATGTTGAAGTCCGATGAATAATAAGAGTCACTGCAACGAGTTGAAATGTCCGTGAAGACGATGTTGATGATGATTAACAGTCAATTTCAGCAATCCATGGGTTGAAGCGTGTTCATTGAACAGGTTGATGATGTTGATGATCTCGATGAGAACTGATAATTTCTCAAAATAACTGCAAACAGTTCATTGATGCATAAACTGCTCTGATCTGATCTGGTGAAGTGATCTCATATGATGTGATGTGATCTCCTGCTCTCATGATGTGATGATCATCTTGAAAAATCTGCAGCTTTATACTAATTACAAGTGTTCTAGATCATTCTCAAATTTCGACTAATCTACAAGCTTCTAGAATTGTCTTCCAAAAGAACTTTCTCCTTTCAGGAGCAGTCAAAATCCAGAACACTCTTGAATGACCTCATTGAAATCAACAGTGTAAACAAAATACCTAAGCCTATTCATTTCCACTACCAATACAATTCTATTGTTTGGCTTTTCCTTATTCAACAATAAAACTCCTTGGCCTTTAAATAGGCAAGGCCTGCATAATAAAAAAAAGACATCTGGAACGTTCTTACAAACATGTTGTGGAATGTACTTGATCATTCTAGGCTATTTTTAAAGAGGAAATAACTCATAGATTAATGTAACTGCTTTCATAATTCTTCTACAATTATTCTTATATATAACATGATCCAGCAGCAAAAATTTGTCAAAATAAAACTTGTGTCCTGGAATGGAGTTGGTCAGATGGAAGTATGAAAATATGAATTTTTGATTAATCAATATTATAGGTACATTATCTTTGCCTTGAATATTGAAGAAATATGAAACTCAGCTTTCCATAGAAGTGCGGTCTGAAGTTCTCGTTTAGACTAGGACTAAAATTAGGATTAATAAAAAAAAATAGGATTAATCATCAGAATACCAGACATTGACTTCACTTCAAGTCTGCATTATCCCTCATTCCCGCAAGCTTTTAAATAAGCCCAGTAGTAAGACAGCACATCGTCGTCATCATCATTGTCATCATCATCATAATCCTCCTCCTCTTCATCACCATCACCATCACAATCATCATCAGTCATCATCCTCCTCTTCATCATCATCATCATCACAATCATCGTCACAATCGTCATCCTCTTTTTAATGTCATCATCGCCGTCATAATCATCATCACCATCAGTATCATCATTCATCTTTCCCTCTTACAAGGATTTATACCTACTCTCGTGTCATGAGGAAACTTCTCCTTCCATTTCTTTCTGTCTTTATCATCCTCTCCATTAAGACCAACTCTAGTGCTCTCCTTCATTATCGTATCTTTCATGTCATCATTGGTATTCCGCTTTCTCCTATGCCATCCACTTCAAGATCTCATGCTCTTTTCAAAGGTTCATCACCTTAACCCTCCTCAACACATGGCCTATCCACCTCAAACCACTTCTCTGTACCACTTTCACAAGTTTCTTTCAAGCTCAAATTTTCAGTGAGCTTGTGTGTTCTTTTGATCAGCTATTTCAACACTTCATATTTCTTTTTTGTTCTCCCCAAGACACATTCTTCTACTGCCTTCACATTCCATGTTTGAAAGCCAAATACCATCACTGCTCTGACACAAAGGCCCGTCTTCTGAACTCGGGTTTAAATCAAACCCTGGTTTGAAGTTGTGGTTTAACTATGGAGAGCCAGTCGGGTAGAGTACACATCCAATTTATTAATTCATATGACGTCCAAATTGTCTGGGAATGATAACTGAAGTATTTTTCTTCATAATGAAAGCAAAAGGACACAAAATAGTAAACATTAGAACAATATAAGCAGAATTTTTGACAATGGTCTAAGTTAACCCTGACTTCAGAATACGGGCCAAAGCCTTTATAAATCTAGCCGTTTATTCTCATTGTTAACCTTCTACCCGTTAGGACTGAAGCTAGCACATTGAACTTCATCCATGACAATCTGTATCTTCTTGCTGCTATCACCACTGCTAATTGTTTCTCCAAGATAACCTATCCACCATCTCAACATCTATATGATTATGACCCTTCCTCCTTTTATGGTGGTTACAAAATCATCGTCTATGCAGATTCTGTTTGAAATTGTGCTTGATTTAGCACTTATTTAGTGCCCTTTACAAAAAAATGTGCCTTTATTATGGGGTTGCCACGCAGTCAAGCAATAGTGGCAACCCCTGCAACCTTCTAAAAATTGATATGTATTAAAAAAATGCAAATTTGTTCAATATTTTGCTTGTCAGTTGTACGTATATTATTGTATTTTCTTTGTTAAAGCGTTGCAGAAACCAATAAATGAAATGATTGGACACTTCTCCTGCACTGAAATTTACATGATATCTGCTTAGTCCATGTTTGTGCCCCCCTTAGTTTAAATCTCTTGTGAATTCAAGCCTCAGTTTGTTTCTATAGACCCTACAAACTAATGAAACATGAAAGCACACTAAATTGGAAATGAATACTTCACAAGGATTTCTTAAATTTAACACAGAAATGCTCCCCATCCTGAAGTCTGATTATCCTCTCAGAGATAAAACAAGGTTCTGGTGTACATTATGGTGCCTAATAAAGAACTGTAATAGAGTGATAATAAAGTTCAAATCATATCATCAATTGTGATTTTTTTTTGCTTCTTTCATCGATTGAATTTACAAAATAATAAATCTGTCAATGCAAAATATTTCTCAAATCAAGATCAGAAATAAATCACAAATAAATCCTTAATAACTACCAGTAAGTCTACCAAGTTACTTATAATTTCAATCTGATATGAATATATGAATTTTCATGATTTTGAAAGTATGATGGGTAAGTTAAACTTTGAACAGAATGTACCAGTACCCTTGCAGCAATTCATTTTATAACTAGAAATGGGCGAACAGTTTAGAAGGAAATGTGAGCAAACATGACATAAATACCAATTTAGATTGGTAAATGATTCAAAAATACATATTAAAATTTGCATCAATGTAAAGTTTTACTTTATCTAACCTAACATTCCCTAAAAATACAGAATTTAAATGGCTTTAAACAAGTATTTTGTTTACAATAATACATTTACAATTTTTGCAAGCATTTTTTTCTAAAAGACTGGTGAAAGTCATAAAAATATAGGATCTTTTTAAAAATTCAATAGATGTTTTTCCCCCAACAGTCATAAATTTTGCATCACTATAAGAGTATAGAATGATGTCAGCTAAGTCAAAGAAGCTTAAACATTGCATTATAAATTTTATATCACTTTTCTCTGGAAAAAAAAAATGAACCAGCATGTCATGATTTCACAAAATTTAAAATATTCACAAATCTTTCTCTCTCTCTTACTTTTCCCTATCTCTTTCTCATCATCTGACAAGCAAAACAAAACCCCAAAACACACAACAAAACAAGCAAACAACTGAATGTGTAAAATCAGATTTTATGGTTTGATTAGTTTCAAGGACTCTAGTTCATAGGGACATTTGATTTCATCATACTTTGTATAATAATAAATGTCTAATTACATCAACAGCTATCATTCAATCTGATAGTAAACTTGTTGTAGATATTGTGCATTAACTACAATAACAGGTCTTCATGAGCCAGGAGCTTGATAGAACAATTGAAGGACAAGTCTACCCCAAATAAAAGTTGATTTGAATAAAAAGAGAAAAATCCAACAAGCATAACACTGAAATTTTCATCAATATCGGATGTAAAAAAAAGGTCATTAACACTGAAAATTTCATCAATATCGGATGTAAAAATAAGAAGGTTATGGCATTTTAAAGTTTTGTTTATTTTTCACAAAAAGTTGTATGTACATCCTGGTTGGTATGCAAATGACGGGACTGACGACGTCATCCACTCACTATTTCTTTCATATCTCATTATATGACTCTGTCATTTGCATGTAACTGAGTTGTGCATATACAGTGTAACTGTTTTGCGAAAAATAGCAAAACTTTAATATGTCATAACTTTCTTATTTTACATCCGATATTGATGAAATTTTCAGTGTTATGCTTGATTGATTTTTCTCAATTATTCAAATCTAAATTTTTCTCTGGTAGATTTAACCTTTAAGCTTGGTAAATTACCAGTTTTTACATAATATTCAGTCAGGCAAATAAAAAAATATTATTCCCATCAAAATAATGCTGAATACAGCATAGGTTGAATAAAATCAGAAAGTGGATCAACAGTAAGAACAGTTTTCAGAACTGAAGTGGCTAACCTGGGTAGATATGCCATTATTATTATTATCATTATCATTATTAACAGTCACTGCGAGATCAAAACGTGAGAAGTATTTTACATCATAACTTGCCCTATGATTCAGATAATTTGATCAATTCATTTTTTAAATATCACAGTTTATGAGCTAATGATTCCAATATAGTCTGTCAAAGCGTGACAGATTCCCTGGAATGCAAGAAGAAAATAAATTTGGAAATCCAAAAATTAAACAATATGCTTGCGTATCAGCCGAGCTGTGTCCATTTCTAAAATAAAAGTTTTCTCGAAGTGGCAGCAAAACTCTCCTTTCAGTTTCACTCGAATATAGAGGCACTTTATGACATTAATCAACTGTTTTTTTTCCTTCCTAGAACTTCTTCTCTCCATCCACATCATGATATAAATAGGTTAGGGATGCCAGTTGGACTTGATCAGGGGGCCTAAAAACCACCTAGAATATAATATTTTGTACACAAAAATGCTAAAACTATGGCCTGAAAATAAATTGCCAGAGCCTGAATTCAGGCTTTTGCCTGAAAACTGGCATCTCTGATAGGTGTACCGATGATATCATGGGTCGTTGACGAGGCTTTGTCGCTAGGTTCCAAACTTCTTCTGTTGGAGGGTGGGTGGTAGCTGTTCAAAGATGGCCTGTTGGGGGCGCTCTACCAGTACCAAATGCCCAGGGTCTTCCAGGGTCCCAACGAACATGATTGTCTGGAGAGATACAGAGAGAGAGAGTTAGATGGGGATGCAAATGATTAGTTCATACTCCATATTCATACCTGAAATAGCAGCTCTCATCAAAATAGATTAATTTAGTCTTATCTAGACATTTAAACAGAAACAAATCTAGTCTTAAATGGACTAGAAATACATTGAAACATATTCTAGCAATATGTGACATGGAATGGTTTCAAACATCAAAGTATAAATTTCAAATCTCTTTGACATAAATGTGTTATGTAAGTAAATTTATTAAACAGGATACTTCTATGCACTGACTAGTTTGCAGAAATTGGACTACATATTATGAGCATACAGTTCTATGGAGGCTGAATTACTCTTGTAACTGGCCACAAGAAAACAATATATAATTTTATGTCTCAGTGGGCCATTTTTCATGAATTCTGTAATCTGATTGGTCAATTTGTTTGTGAGAAAAACCTGTATTTATCTCATTTACTCTGTCAAAAATATCAAACGGGTAATATACGAGCCAGTATCACTTGTTTGATGTCCATCTGTTGTGGTTTGAGCGCATCATTTTAATTTTTACGTGCACGCCCACTGCTGATTTCAACCACGTAATACGGGACCGTATAATGCGCGTATTCAAGCATGGTGCTGGGCACTACTATTTGCGCATCAATTTCAATGGCAAAGTACATATTCTTTTACTGTGATCATTGAGATGTCACAAAATGATTTCCTTTTATGATATACTCATAAATTAAGGATTTCATATTTTTGTTAGTTTATTCTATGGATTACCCTTATTTTGCAATAACAAAAATCATTACATCTTGTTTGTTCTTATGAAATACCAAGCATAAAGCGCCCTACAAATGTTATCATTATAATTATGTTGGTAATCAGTCTCCAATAATACATGTGGATTGTTTCATTTTTAACAGGATACCCTAATACTCTGTGTTTGGTTCCTCTCAACATTAGTTTTGGGGATATTATTGGTAAATAGCAAATTTGTCTATTGCCAACTTGTCCACTCATCACATGGTCTACCTTCATTTAGTCTAATCAATGCCATTCCATTTATCAACATTTTGTCTAACAGCCAATTGGTTAAATAACCATTTGGCTCAATCATCAGTTCCGTCTAATCACCAGTTTATCTCGTAACCAGTTGGTCTAATATCCACTTTGTTTTCATTAATTTTGTCCAATTAGACGAAATGGTATATGGACCAGGTGGTTAGACGAAATGGTGAGTGGATGAAATGGAAATTAGACCATGTGGATATTGGACGAACTGACGGTAGACTAAACGTTAGTAGACATGTTGGTAATTGGACGAATTGGCATTGGACCAATTGAGAATAAACCATATTATTTACATAGGGTTGAGAGTAAATCTATTTTTTCCCCCTGATTTGATTCCGTGAAGCAATTACAGTTTGAAGATAAATGCTAGTTGTAGTAGCAAATTCAACATTATTTCAAACAGAATCCAGTAAAATGACCCCCCCCCCTCCAAGTGTCTGTTTGCAAAAATTAAAAAAAAAATGTGCGAAAAAGGATCTGGAAGAAATTGTGCAATTGCTGAAAAAGTAGCAAAATAAGCATGGGATTCTAGCCAAATTTCAGGTCTCTTTTCTAAGCAATCATAATACACCAGTGTGATCATTTTTTTTCAGCTTATACCCCCATCACACTTACTCGGAATCAGCAGGAATCGAGCAGAACCAGCCCAAATGAAGAACTTTCAAAATTTGTGCTACATTCGGGAGGGAATTTGAAATTTTCACTACTTTGGCAAAAATGTCTTCCTTTTTTGCGACATGACCGGGTGACTTCTACTGCCAAATGACGTTACAACACCAGCTGGCCGCGTTTTATGCGATTCGGTTTTCTCTAGAATGCGATCAGAATGCCTCGAATGCTCTTAAAATGTCATAAGAATATTTAGAATGCAGTCAGAATGCACTTCGAATGTCGTCTGATATTTCTCCACTTCGAATGCACTTCGAAAGTTTTGAACATGAGCAAAACATTCGGGCCGGTCACAAGAATGGATCCGAATGTCTGGAATGCACTCAGAATGCAGTCAGAATTTTTAGAATGCTCTTCGAATATCCAGGAATGCACCAAGAATTTTAATTTCGACGGCATTCCGCCTCTAGTGTGACAGGGGTTTAAGATTTTATGATTCAACAAAGTTCAGTTTATGTAACTTTACCAGATCTAGTTAAACGATAAAATGGTGACAATTAATCTTGGATCTACAGATATTCTTGTGAAATAAATGTTTACAGCCATTTCTTTCATTTACCTTTAAAATAAATTCAGTAGTAGTGCTGGGTACATAAAGACTCATTTTAATAACAAGCGCTCAATTTCCAAACAAGTTTAATATACCATCAGCCAATGAAATAAAAAATGATTTCAGAATCTTAAATGTCAATCTTAATTCAGTTGAATTCATACTAGCAGAATTTTCATCACGTATACCTTGGTCACATTTGTTCTACGGCGGCCGTACGGCGAGTTGAAAACAGCCGTTTTGTTCTTTTTTTTCAAACCACCTCTATGTAGCAGGTGCAAAAAAATGTTAAAACGGCCGTTTTCGACTTGCCGTATGGCTGCCGTAGAGCAAATGTGACCGAGGTATTAGTCTGAAGGGCTCCCATGACAGACACATTACAATGCTCAAGTGCAAATTTCAGACTCAATTACCCCTGATCTATGACTTTACTCTCCTTTTAAAGAACACCTTAAGAATGTAATAAAAATTCATCACAAGGGCTTGATTCATGTTAACCCAATCAATAGGTGGTTTCAGACCGCCTCGAAGTTCGCCAGTTCCAGGTATTCTCTGATCGGGAAATTTACCCCGATCAGAAAATACCAGGTATTTTGGTAATGTGAAAGCAAACTACGCGTAATTTCCCCGAAAGAAAATACCCGCTAAATAGTAGGTACTTGGCGAAATTACGAGAACTTTCGTGGGGATTTTTCCAAGGTCGCAGGTATTTTGGCGATGTGAAAGCAAATTACGGGAACTTTTATCCCAGCGTGTCGTTGGGCGCGGCGGCGTGGGTGGCTGCTGGGCAAGTGATTTTGAATCTCCCGCCTTGCCTGCTTATCAGACCACACTGCGCATGCTCGTAACTTCGGGAACTTATCCCGAAGGATGTGTTTCGGGGCGGTGTGAATGCAGGAATAATTAACGGGTATTTTTTAGCCTTAAAAAGTTCTCGTAATTTAACGGGGATTCTTGTGATCGAGGCGGTTTGAAACCGCCTAATAAGCCCGGAGCAGTCTTAAAATTATTCACATTTCGATGGAAAAATAATTTCATTATGCGCAGTTCATTTCACATCAAAGCCCTCTGCATCTACCATAATCTACTAAGGAAATGAACACATTTTTCCTTCTTAAAGGTCAAGTCCACCTCAGAAAAATGTTGATTTGAATCAATAGAGAAAAATCAGACAGGCACAATGCTGAAAATTTCATTAAAATTGGATATAAAATAAGAAAGTTATGACATTTCAAATTTTCCCTTCTTTTTAAACAAAATAGTTATATGAACAAGCCAGTTACATCCAAATGAGAGAGTCAATGATGTCACTCACTCACTATTTCTTTTGTTTCTTATTGTTTGAATTATACAATATTTCTATTTTTACGATTTTGATGATTAGGACCTCCTTGCCCGAAGCACAAAATGTTAAAATAATGGAATTCCACATGTTCAGGGAAGAATGAAACTTCATTTCACATGACAATGACGAAAAAAATCAAAATTTTTCATATTTCATATATTAAAATACAAAAGAAATAGTGAGTGAGTGATGTCATCAGTTCCCTCATTAGAATACCAACCGAGATGTGCATATAACTGTTTTGTGAAATGAAGCGAAACTTTGAAATGTCATAACTTTCTTATTTTACATCTGATTTTGATGAAATTTTCAGTGTTATGTTTGTTGAATTTTTCTCTTCTTATTCAAAATCCAGTTTTTGTTGGGGTGGACTTGTCCTTCTTAAGAAGTGAACGTCCACTGACAGTTGCAGATTGAGAAAGCAAAAATGTAAGCAGAGAAAGGATGTAGTTGAATACTTTTGGAAAGATCATAATACCATCTTCATGTGAATGATGTCTAGACATATAGCAAGGAAAGTGGGTCAGGAATTCATCATGAACTTCCATCAGTTTTCAAGTTCATCTACTCTAGAATCAGTTTACAATGGTATTTGAAGGAGAAGTGCCAGTAGAAGGAGAACATAAACAAAAGGGAAACAGAAATGGGGAAAGAATGAAGAAATAAAGAATAGAAGGGAAAATATAGATAAATAGAGAGACAGAAGAGAACTGATATGATTGAAAAAAAATTGTGATAACAAAACAGAGGCATAGATAGACATTTTGTCATTCACAGTTGGGGGCAGGGCAGTTGCCCCCAGAGATTTGAAAAGGTAGTGGTACATATTTTTACAAAATATTTTCACAAATTCATCAAGTGTGCACGAAATCCTTCAATTTTTACTATAGAAAAGGAAACAGCACCCACATGACAAGCTCGGCCATTTTGCTCCCTCGTTTGTTTCTTTGAAAATTTGTATGCGTCATACATAGGAGAAAAAAAAATATGTGTACCGCCAAGGAAAGACAAAATGAGATGATTAAAAAGCAGGGATAGAGAAAAATAGACACAGAAAGAGGGGTAGAAAGAGAAATCAAGGGTGAGAGAAAGAATGAATAAGATTCATAAAGAGAAAAGAAAGGGGGCGGGGTGAGTGGCACTATCCACACATTACTTTCTTTTTTAAAAATTAAAACGGTTTATTTCAACAAGGGTATCTATAACGGATGAAAAGCCGATTTGCATTATCCTTTACAATTATTTACATAAAAATACAATGAATATCAAATAAAAAAACTAAATATACACAGATTCTACATCATAAGAAAAATCAAAACACATAGAAAGGTCGTTTATCATGTTGGGGGCGCATGTATTAGAATATGAATTCATCCCCATCATGATAAACCAAAATTGAAAATAAATACGGCCAAATAACATAAAAACAATGAATTCTGTCTAACCAGAAATTAGCACGGAAGAGATAGGAATAAAGAAAAGAAAAACAAAATTGTAAATGAGCATAAATCTTGAATCATATCAAAGAAAAGCAGATGACAGAGAAAGAGAGGAAACTGAGACAGATACAGAGGAGAAATAGAGGGAAATCTATTGGAAAAAATGTAGAGCGAGTTGATGACCTTCCAAGGTCCACGGAATAAGATCATCTTACCAGACACTAGAATGACAATAGACAGGTATACCACTATTACAAGCCAGACACAAACAGCTTAGGTTGCGAACATTGATATCATCTCTTCTCATCACATTTACCATTACAGACACCATCTCGCTTTTTGAGCGATTTAGGTCATACTTAGACAAATCTTAAAGGGGGAGTTAACTCCCAATAAAAGCAGAAAAATTAGAGAAAAATACACGTGTATTGATGAGAGTACAAAGAATATAAAAGAGAGTTACAAAGTTTTAAAATTTCAATTTGTGATGTCTTGAGGCCACCGCACACCTTATGATTGGTCGGCATCCCGAATTTCAAATAAATCATAACAAAATTTGAAGCGAATATTGAAACATGGAAAATCTTATTGCGTGAAGTTCTTTATCATTGTATGAATACTTATGGTCAAATATATGTGGCTATGCTAGCATCCTTGTTAGAATAAATGCAAACTGAATATATAATCGCAATGACTTCATAGAAATCATTTGATTGACTATAGATGATTTGAAACCAATTTAGACTTTACTCCAAAATAGAGGCTGGAAATCATCCAAAATTGTTATATTAGTATCCTAAAAGATAATTTGAACTTCAAATAAACTGATACTTTATATTCACATTTTCAGAAGATAATAAAAATGTGATTTATTCCAAAATCGAATCATGGATGAGTCGTAAGATGTGCAGAGGCCTTTAATGCAAGCAGCTTCCCATATATCATGTAATATAAATTCCATAAATTAATTTTCTTCAACGCAACATGATGAATAAAAAAATGTTTTTCTTATGGAAAGAAGGTATGAAATGATGTCTGAAACTAAATCCACCACAAAAATAAAATCACTTCAAATTTGTTTTTTGAGAAAATTGCATTTTTAAGACTTATTTCAATAAGAATTCATCATCTTTCTTATGCAAATGCTGCATAATTTCTTTAATGTATTAATGTGAGCAATGCAAAAGATTTAAAAATCTTCGCATTGCAGAAATAAATAGACCTTGAATAAAATTGAACTAAATATCTGAAGGAGACATTTAAAGAGAAAAATGATGATAAATGTAGTTCACTTGATATCTGATGCCTGAAGGAATATGAGCAGCAAGAGGGTGGGGGGGGGGGGCAAAAAAGGAAAAACACCTACCTACAAGTGCCTTTTATTAAGATGGGGATGGGGAGATTTAAAAAAAGAAAAAGAAAAATGGAATTACAAAATTTTGAGAAAAAACATGTAAAATGATGAGCAACAGTGGCATGGAATGTAAGTCAAAATGACAACATATGTTTGGCAGTCGCCTGGCACGTCATCAGAAGACATCACCACAGACTAATTGATAAAACAATAGGTAATCCGTCTGGCAGTCAATCATACACCTACATGAAGCATAGATGACATTTTGCCATGGTAATCACATGATGAGTGGGAGAACTGCATGTGATTTCACAAAAGGGGCAAAATTATTGAAGAATAATCAACGAAAGGGCAATTATTTTATTTTCTTGCAGATTTGACAATAAGGAAACATGAACCACAAATTGTTGAAACAAAAGATAGTATTTGCCAGTCAAAGCTCTGGAGAATAATTCTCTACTATAATTTCTCAAAGCCTGGTATATTTTTACAATATACTTGTAATAATTGCTTTGCATATTTTGTTGGAATACGGAAAAAATCTGAATTAATAAATAAGTAATAATGCATCTACACATTCTAAATCACAGAACTCTAAAACAAATAAAAAAAATCGGTCGAACTTGACCAATCGGACCCTGGATTCAATTTGAGTCCTGATGATTTAAATTCTTCTCTAGTTTAAATCTAAATCAAGCGTTCAGCTTGCGAAGTCAAGCAGGATTTGATTCAGTGCATAGGCAGTGAGAACTGCCCCCATCGATTGGAATCCCAGACACAATAGGCAAATAGTGAATCAGGTTTTTAAGCCAAGCGAATGCTCTCCTCGCCAGAGAGACAGAGCCAGACACAACACGCAAGGAATATAACCCCGTGATTCATCCCCTGCATATACAGCAGCCGATCGGTAAGGACAAGGTAAAGGGGGGCAGTATGGGGAGGTGCATTGGCAAAGCGAGCTACCCGAGTTGCTGCAGGTACCGCGTGGGATGGTGGGAGGGTAGTCGGGTTTGGGGGGAGGAAACGGACCCAGTGCGATCCCACAGCTCCCAGAACCCATCATCCCCTTGTCTATTTTCCTGTCAGCACAACCGTCTCAAGCTGTCAGGCACAGAGATGGAGAGATTGCCTCGGCACAAACATGGGTTATGGAGTAGCGTTAAGCTACGACTCAATTAACGCCGATACCTTCTTGTGCTGTTGAGAAACGCTATTACCGAGCCAACTTGCCTGAATGCAAAATGAATCTCAACACTCTAGAATCTGGTGATATCGATTCATTTTGATAGATCCAAACTGATATGTGTCTAGTTTAAATGTACATTATTACAATCTGAACTGATCTACCCGGTAGCTTGACGTAACATAATCACAATTGATCTGTAATGAATTTTGTTGTACATAACATCCATGTTATGTATACATTTTGTTTTGTGAAATTAAGAGAACATTCCAAATTTCATAACTTTCTTATTTGACATCCGATTTTGATGAAGTATCCTTAAAAAAATGTTTGTAGGGTAACTTAGCCTTTAAATGGACACGGGCATTTGATGCTTTCAGGCACACCATAGGCCAAAAAAATCATAGACAAAAAGATCATCTGTGCTTTCCCTAATTTATTTAATATTTATTTTACATATTAAAAAGGTTATCCCAATCAACATAAACTCTGGTTTTCATTGGCTTCTTTACATCAGAAGCAAAGAAAACTAAATGAAGCCTTGAGTGGCTTCCAGAAAAGATGTCCTTTCCATGTCCTTGCTTCATCACGATTGTAAGATTACCCGATTTTCAGTTCCTTCTGATACAGACTAAACCCTTGTAACGTCAGGAAATTAGTCTGATACAGACCATATATGTGACAAGCAGAATTAAGATATGAAATCGCTTCCCCCTTCCCTCCCCCACATTCTCCTCACTGCTTTGATTTCGCACACGACATAGGGTTTGCATTGGAAATGCGAAGGGCCACGTCCCCACAGGAGACTGGTGGCATTACATCAATTTGAATAGGCGGGACTGAAACCACACTTTTGGGACCACTGTCTTAGATCCGCACGAAGAGGGTCCTCCTCAACATGGAAGGCAGTGGTTTCAGGCACATTCCGTGAGAAGTTATTCCTGATTCGGCATCTTGGGGAGACGTTCTATTTCCTTGTTTCGATGCGTATCTTTACATCGTCTCCAGGAGGACTGCTCCAGAAATGGATCTCCCATTGCTTCCTCCATGATAAATATATAGCACGCTTTTGTGTTCACTTGCGGATGTGGTAGATAGTTGCAGTCGGGTCTCCGAAGGAATGACATTTTAAAGGCTGATCAGCAAGACGGCACGGCAGCAAATTTCACAAGATATGCAGGAAAACATGCTTTGATATCAGGGGCTCCAAAAGATTACTATGACTGGTTCAACTCAATTTAAAATCAAGCATGATAACCCAATGATTTACTAGGAATTCTGTAATTACCATATCCTTTGCAAAGGTACCACCAAACTCCTGAAGATAACGGACTGACATCTTCACTTCCATAGAATAATACGGATTAGAAAGAAAGGATTACAAAAGGCTGCTTTTAGGTGCATGGTTGGATTGAGGCATATTAGCATTTAAAATAAATGCCATCAATACCAGAGATCACTTTCAATTAACAGAATAGACCTTATGCATGTGACATAATGTCATAGCGCCCTCCCTCAGAGGACATAGGAATATATATATAAAGGGGTTGTCAGAGATGCGCCAGCTGCAGATCACATATGCAAGGCAAAGGCTCCAGCCTCTAAAATAGTCTACAGTGCAGACCCTTCACTTGAGTTAAGGGTCTGAATGTGCAGTCTACACATGCTGTGTGAATTGAAACAGCAAGTTTTGTATTTGCTAGTCTTTGCATGGAGCCACACTTGCTGATCAAAGTTTCAATCAGGGTCTGTGCCTGCAGACTACTTCTAAGATGGCGATGCAATGTCGTAAATTCATTAGGTCTATAAACACATATATCATCAACTATTAGGAAGAGAGAAAGAGAGAGAGGGCATGAGTAGTTTTTGAACCTAGTACCTTAGCATACTAAACATGACATTCCCAGTGTACCTGCCTTTAGCGATTCATAGGCCAATCAATTTTAACATTACTGAGGATTTGTTCAATGTCGATTTTAAAATTTGAACGGCAACATGAATCATGATTGAAAACCCATTTTACAAAACATGGCTACAATGAGAAATAAAGGGTGTGTTCAATGTCCCCCATTCCCAGTCATAAAAGTAAATGTCTTTCAGATCGTGATTTAGAGGAATTTTTTTAACATTTGGAAACTCGATCAGCTACGATTTTCCAACCTTCAGCATTGCGAATTGGAAATTGAACACGATGGAGTTTTGAAATGTCTTTAAATTTTCTCTTGCAGTGGAAGTCTACACAAATATGTGCCAGAATTGACCTTTCTTGTGATGGGTCAACCTGAACTAATGAGAGCTGGATATCTAAAGATGATCGGCATATAATCAGCATTGTATTTTTCATTGTGTTTGTTTGTGTTCTGTGTTTTGTAATTGGGTTTTCAATCATGATACATGTTGCTGTTAAAATTGGAAAATCAACATTGAACACACCCTTAGTGCTCGTCTGCAGTGCTAGGCTTTCTCCAGTGTTAGGCTCATTCTCCCAGCTGTTTAATGCTTACATGCACCAAATAAATTGGCAATCTACTACTATGATGAACCACAACTACCAATGGGGTATATTTTCTTGGATTCATTAACCTAGATATGACGGGGGAAAATGAAATTAGTTTGAAATAGTAAGAACAGGGAAGGAGGAAAGGAGAGAGTTGCAAAATGTTTCAATTTTTATTCCATCTCCAATGAATTAAAAAAAAAATTGACATCAAAATGCAAGAAACAGAGTGCACTTTTTACTTTGTACAAGTAATAAAGGTAACATTCATCTGTACTTCCGAGTCACGCGACTTGGAATCAATTCAAGATCATTCCACCCACAAGATAATTGTATGCTTCTAAATATACAACTTAAATCATTTGCCTCAAACTTAAAGATGCAATTACAAGAAAGTTTGCAGGAAATGAAATATCATGCATGGATGAGAAATGAATTTTAGCCAATATCTGAAAAAAGGTGGATAAACAGAACGAGATTAACAAGAGGAGATGAAAAAACAATTGAGATACCAGAAAATCATATTTTTCTACAACAAAATTCTAGACAGAGTAGTTGATTTAAAGGACAAAATGAATTGTAATGTATCATTCAACTCATTAAGTACTCTCTCCTAGCAAGAGTAATGTTGCTACAACAGGCAAGTATGATTAGCCTTTTCTACTTAAAGAAAATTGAAGAATACTGAAGTATACTAATATTAAGTCAATTTTCTCCAAAATAAATGTAATTCATGCGCAATGGTTATATAAATATACTTTCCTGAAATGTGCATTCTGCATATGTTGCTATGCCGGTCAAAGCTAAAACAATGCAAGTCATTATATAAACCTAACACTGCTTGTAAAACAAGGGAACACCAGCTTCTTTCAAGCCATATCCCTGGCATAAAGAAGAAACCAAGGTACCGAAAGGTTGAACCTTTAAAACTCTGTGCCCTTGTCGCGTGACAATGCAAGTTTATTAGTCATTTGTCCCGCTAATATGTCAATAAAAGTATCAATGCAATATGACTCCCCTCATCTCCCCTGACGATGTCAAGTTTGCAGATTCTGCGCTGGAAATGTTCCCTTCAAATCGGTTTCCTGGAAACTTTCTCTTTTGCCATCCACCTTCCTCCAAGGACCGGGGGACATGTTCGTGAGAGGATAGGTGACTTCCTTTTTTTCATAATGGGCAAATATTTTCAAAAGTCATGAGGAAGCAAAAGTTTCAGCAGACACCATTTACCACAATAAAGGCAAATCCTGTCTGTAACTGTTCTTAGTGCATCAGCCAGAAACATTGTTAAAGAAACAAGGGAACTCTGTAAACATATAATCTTTAAGAAAATAATCCAAGTCAAAATGAAAAGTCAGAAGCAATTTCTATATTTTAGACAAGGATTATTCCTCCTTTTAACATTAGTCTGCTATTTGCAAGCACAGACTCAAATTTTAAACTTTGTCAAATTATACTCGTCTACAGTGAATACAAGACTACTACTGCTGCTGCTGCTGTTGCTACTGCTGCTGCCGCTACTACTACTACTACTACTACTACTACTACTACTACTACTACTACTACTACTACTACTACTACTACTACCACTACCACTACCACTACCACTACCACTACCACTACCACTACCACTACTACTACTACTACTGCTGCTGCTGGTGCTTCTACTACTACTACTACTACTACTACTACTACTACTACTACTTCTACTACTACTACTACTACTACTACTACTACTACTACTACTACTACTACTACTACTACTACTATATAACAGTTAATAAAGTCTTTCATAGCAATGCATACTATTAACCTGGCTTTAGCATGGCTACCCCGATCGGATGCTTGAGCATTCAAGGAAGTCCTACCTACTGGGTACTCATTTACTACACCTGGGTAAGGAGTGGGATATGTAGATAAATGTCTTGCCCAAGGATGTGAATGGTTGCAGTTCGATTTGAACTGCCAATCCTATGGTTCAAAGTCTGGAGACTTGTCCACTGAGCCGCAACACCTCTAAGACTATAATTCTACTTGTCTTGTCATAAATTTAGTTCAAAGCAAGGCCAATGCAGGGGGGAAGCACAATTTTCTTCATGCTTCATGCTTGGATTCCTGCCCGAGAAATTGAGATCGAGGGAAATATGGGTAAATCTCATTTCACTTGGAAGCTATTGTTCAGCAAATTAGTGGCTAATTGTTTGGTTGCTGGCAAATTTGTTACAATAAAGTGTTCTGAGAATGTATCATTTCCCATGAAGCTTTGCTTGTAATCACTTGGATATTTGTAATCTTGGACTCAATCTAGACAAAAGTATGACACAAACAAAAGTTAAAGGGTCGCTAGCAATTTGTTCAGGGAAAGATTTTTCAGGGAATGGTACGATTGTGATAAAGTTTAATCTTCATTCATGAATGGACCATCAATAAAGGGGTAATCTGGGCTGAAAATGATACAAATTGAATAAATGGAGTAAAATACTGAAAATGTCATTAAAATTTGTAAGAAACATAATGGCCTTTCAAAGATTAAGATATTGGATTAACAGTTCAGTTCTGTATGCAATGAGGTAGCCAAAATTGCCAACTCTCTACTTGTTTCTTTTGTATTTCACAGTAACCATTCCTCTGATGCTTTACTGATTTACTTCAATAATCAGATGTATCTCCCTGTTACAGTTCATTCATTAACTAATAAAGCCGATCGAATATATACACGAATTCGCCGCGCACAGCGCCCATATGTACCCATTGCCATCCGCGCATACCACGCAATGCAATTCCTCTCGATTCATATGCTGTCTCGGATACTGGACGTGTTTTTTAAATCAGCCATGTATACTCCCTAAGATCACATCTAAATCGCACATTTTGATTCTCTGATTGCCCTTTCTACTGTAGATTTACAGTACTTGGGTGTTTGTTAGGTTACGTGTATAGTACTTGTCTAGCTCACGGAGTGTAAAATCATTCTTAGTGCCTTTTCTGTCTGAAGTTCTGTTGCTAATTTTTCTTGCGAAGCTGTGGGTCCTTTAATGAATTCATACGCACAGACCCCCTGTCACTTGTGACTCTGTGCATCTTTGTGCCTAGTGTCTCCTCAGCATCTTGGTGCTATTATAAGCGAGATCTCAGGCTTGCAGAAAGTCATTACTCACACCCTCTCCCCAAAAGACCAGGGGGGTGTTTCACAAAGATTTAAGTATGACTTAAGTAAGGTCGCACTTAAATGTCGACGCGTACATTATATGCAACGCGCAATCTTATTGATCAATACGCAGTAGTGCGCGTCCTCTTGGCATGATCTGACCAATGCTGTCATGCCTTTTATACTGCGCGCAACAAGACATTTAAGTGCGACTCTAAGTCATACTTAAATCTTTGTGAAACACCCCCCAGGTAATATTGCATCTAGAATCTAAGATCACTGATATGCTTTTCACACTGCATTTCCTTAACCCCATACTATCCTTAACCCCATACTATCTTTTTTTTTTCGATTCACACTGTCTTTCTTAACCCCATACTATCTGCTCAACCATGGTTAATGCCTTAACCCCAGACTATCCCTCAGCTCATGAATATTGATGATTTTACCATACAGAGCGTGATTAACGTGCAATTCGACTTCTGTGATTGGCTAATGCTTAGCCCCACTTTCCTTAGCCCTGTTTCGTTTTCACACTGCATCTATTAGCACTGCAATTGTGGTGCTAGCACCACAATAAGCGGGCTAACTCTGCCTTTTTGCAGGGCCAGATAGTACCGTACTATTTACCGTGCGAGCCCACTTTGCTAAAACGTAGTGTGAAACCGAAGTGGGCTAAGCTTAACCCAGGGAAATTGGTGGGGCTAAGACCCCCCCTTAGCCCCACCAATTTCCCAGGGTTAAGGGAAAAAAGTGCAGTGTGAAAAGCATATCAAAAAATTGAAACCGTATTATAGGTATCAAAAATATATGTTGTCAATATTTCATACTCAATGTTATCTTATGTCATGATTGTGTTCTTTTTTTTTACCTATGAAAAATTGTCAATTTTTATGATCAACTTTATTCAATATCAAGCTTTTTCGCCTTCATTCAATAAACACAACTTAATATACCAGCATCCATAAAAATGAAGATTATCACCAGAGTAATTGTCATCAAAGCTTTGATGTCATCATGTAAAACCATTGAATTTGTTGATTCAAAACAAATTTGTGATTTTTCTTAGTAACTTTTGGTAGCCAGGGCAATGGATGACATACAAAGTGACTCTCACATTGGTTGTATTCTATCCCAACCTGACAATCACAAATTTGTCAAGAAATATCAGTTTAAAATATCTGCCTATTAAATCAAACTATATGGGATGGTTATGAGGCTGATTGTTTCAGCTGTTGCAATTTAGACTGTTGAAACCATTCTTATTTCACACAACTAAACCCCAGCCATTCCTACATATTGGTCCCTGTACAGATACTAACCTTGCATGGGCAGAAATCTCTCCAAAAAGGTAGGGGGGGGGGGACAAGGGGCCGGAAAATTGGACAAGGAAAAAAAGAAAAAAAAGGTTATCATCCTAAAAGTAAGGTCATCTCGTCCTAAAATACATGTTTTATTTCAATTTTGAATGATAAATTTCTTACCATCAGAAAAGACCAGAAATAGTAGGGGGACATTTGATGTTGTGTCCTTCCGAGTCCCCCCTGGGATTTCCGCCCATGTAACCTTGTAGTCAATAACCAACCAGAGACTATGTTGAAACCATTTTAATATTATAGAACTAACCCCCAGCCATTTCATAGACTTTTGGGGTCCTGTACAGATACTAAAATGGTAGTTAATAACCAACCAGACATTGTTGAAACCATTCTAATATTTTAGATCTAAACCCAAGCCGTTTCCTAGACTTTGGGGGTCCTGTACAGATACTAACATTGTAGTCAATAACCAAGAGTTTGTTGAAACCATTTTAATATTATAGAACTAAACCCAAGCCGTTTCCTAGATATGGGGCCCTGTACAGATGCTAACATTGTAGTCAATGACCAACCAGATATTGTTGAAACCATTCTAATATTTTAGATCTAACCCCGGCAGTTTGGGGTCCTGTACAGATATACCAAAATGGCAATTAGTTTAAACAACCAGGAATAGGTCAGGTATTTTGGTTGCTACGGAAGAGACTTCATCTTGAAGGGGGAATGGGGAACATTTTTTTAATTAATTTTAAAGCCTTATTCTTCTCTGGTATGTGTCATAGTCCTATAGATAAAGACCAAGCCACAGAATGAACAATCTAGTCTTCTATGCCGATCCATCTTGAAGCGGATGAAAGCAACCGCTTCTTTCTGATGAAGATCCACCCATTGACACCTATTTACAAAGCTTGCCTTCCTTCCAAATGGCAGACAGACTTGACAAGCTCACAATAACTAATACCATCTTTGACATGAAAGGCCACGCTGACAATTCAGAGATTAAAACAGTGATGTTTTAAGGCTTTAATCTAGAGGATGCTAGTCATAAGAGACAAGTCTGATCTTGATGGGGAAACTACCTGGTGAACCTGCAAAGGGTCTTCTGGAAATGACTTGCCCTTGAGGCTTGATGGGCTTGTACAGGAGGTAGGAAGCATCATCTCATGATGGGGGCAATGAAGGGGAAGGTGAAGGTTAGCCTGAATACTACTTTTCATCAAGACAGATTTGTTGGGTTCTTTAGTGGGTCAGGAGTTCTGTTTGCAGGGGAATGTCAGAATGGTCTTATTAAAACCTCTTATGTCACTTACTCTTCTTCATTTCAACTAAGGAATAACAGACTTAAAATCCTTGTATTTAAGGTAGAAAGCATACTTTCAGATGTGGCAAGATGAGGAAATATGGGGGGGGGAGGTTAAAAATGTTTCATGGCTCATTCATCATGGTTTCTCAATCTCAAGATTCCAACATGATCAGACATCTTGCGGGTTAATTTGATGATCTAAAAACAGTTTCAAGATCAGTCTGGTCACGAGTGGGGTAATCTAGACTAGCTTGGGTGTGGAATTTGCACGACAGAGCATGTGCACTCAAGAATTTCTTGTTTGGAAAGCATGTGATGGAAAATTAACATGAATAAACAACCCCAAATCATTTAAAACCAAAGTGCATTTCCAATTGCAAATTAGCTGGATATTCTTCAAATCGTATGATATTTAACCAAATATCCCAAGTTGAGTCAGGATCTCTAGACCAATCCTAACATCTCAACAATTGCACCTACATTACAAACAATGTTCTTTTTGGGAATATTTCTGTAACATAAAATATATAATCATGATATAGGACAGAGTACTTCATGAGGTGAAAGATAAAATGATGAATGGATCATTCATTTCATCTTTCATCTTGAAGTATTCTGTCCATTGCATGAATGAAAAGAACATTATTTGTTTCATAATTATTTGAAAAAAAAAATAGATCCTTGTCATTTAAAAATTTGAAGCAAAGAAGCGAATTCAGTATGACCATGGTACGTTGATTGTCACATACAGACAATGCGCGCATTGTGTGTTTTTATGTGTAGCGCCGGTGGTCTCGGCGATCATGGCGATCATGAGCGTGCAATGGACAAAATCATGTGGATCCAACATTGCACGGTCGATGACGTCATTTTAAAATAGGTTGAATGATCAATATCAAACAACCGACCAAATGATGAGGATCTATCTAGGTGTCATATAAACAAAACACCAAAACAGTAAATGGGATTAATGGCAATTAAACTAACAATGGTTACCAGATGAACTACATATAGGGTTAAACCATGTGGGAGTGTGTAAACCAAGTGGCGGTCAGGGTTGTTGTATTCCCTGTGGCGTTTTTGTAAGGGGGGATCTAAACCGCTCAAACCGAAATTACAAGCATGTAGCTCTTTTGCGATATTTTCTCTGATCCTTGCTTTTGTGTAAACATAAGGATACCATTGTCAAGCAATTATCTTGGTCTTTCCAACCATGTATTTAGTTATGAACGTGTTGTAAGGCTGGGGAACTTAGTGTGAATATCATAGTAAACTTTGAAGTCGATTTTCTCCGAAATGGGTTTGCACCGTCGTATGTGTGATACGACGGGTTCGGAAGACCGCCGACGATATGATAAATCTTCATGAGCAGACTACCTACAAGCCAGCAAAAGTCTCTTGGAAAGTTGCCTTTCTTCAAGGCAAAAACTTGACAAACATGAGGTATTCTGCATCGTCTTTGACATGACAAGCCGAGGTGACGAGTGATAGATGGGGGTGATGAGTAAGTACAGAGGTAAGTGGTTGTGGGTTATGGTGTCAATTAAGCTTAATCCAACCTAAACCCCGCTTTTCCTACTTCCCCCCTCGAAGTTGCGGCCAACCCAGCTCTCTGATTGACATTGATGGGGGAGGCTCTCTCTCAGTCAATGGAGGTTCCAGACAGATCAGACAATGGGCCACAAGGGTACGGACATCTCGTCTGGTGAAGCGCTATCCATCCCGGCTCGTCTGCTGAGCATTTCACGACGAGACTTGTCAGTGATTTTTCACCGACAGCTTCTGTAAGTTATTGAATATCCTTGCATCTGATTGGCTCAGAGCACGTTAAACAGTGAAAGTCACTCACAAGTCTCTTCGTGAAAGGCTTCCCTGATGTATGTCGCTGTCTCATAGTGATGTAGTATAAAGGATAGGGAGCATACAGGGACATAATTGTTTTACTATAATTAAACTTATTAAATTCTGAAAAATAACTCATATTTCCTACAAAATTTGAAAGCAGAATCCCAAAATACCAACACCTATTTAAATCGATTTTTCATGCTCCATATAAATTTTTACATTTAAAATGACAGCATTGTGTCATTTTATATATACGTTTTATGCGAGTATTCAAATTACAAAATGCCAACATACAGGCCTATTGATAAAAGATCCCACCTAGAAAAAAAAAGTATACGTGAATCCCTACCCCTCTAGCAAATGAAGGGGGGGATGGCTAGTAAAGAGGTAGAGATATATTTCTAAGCCCATAAACAAAATAAAAGTAAATTGCAACAAAATTATGTTTAACGGTTCCGTTTGGAGACCAGTCTGATATGATTTCTTGAACCTTGAGTTGGGAATGAAATATGAATAATACATTAGGAGGAAGGAATAATGAATGAGAGATGAACAGCACATTTGGTGACAGAAATGTTTAATGGTTTTAATGGGAGATACATCAGACATAAAAGTACATCAACACCCACCCAAACTAAAAGTACTGGTAAAATATGAGTTACTATTCCACGCTACTCCACACCCCCAAAGGAAGATACTTAATTTTGACCATTTATACTTGCATTGAATCATCTAATTACTCACTCATGAGGCTACAACAAGATTATTTTTTGTATCCCTATGACAAATTATGTGCATTCTTCCTGCCTTGCATTAAAAGTTCTCATAATTTCTTCTCGGACCTGATATAATTCGACCTTGGAAAAATCCCTGTGAAAGTTCTCATAACTTTGCCCGTCTGGTCAGGTGCAAAAGTACCCAGACAGAGGACAGGTGTGAAGGAGAGACAAATCTAGAGCAACCAGGGACATAATGAATTGGGTTTGGTTGGCATGAATAGATATCAGTCCAATAAACCCTGTAGATAGACAACAATGGTTGCCCTTTAAAAGCCATATTGGTTTTTTTTTCAACGCAAAATACGGAAGGCACGGATCAGTGACCATTAATACAACCGTGTCCAGGATTTGAGTAAATATAGGTTTTCTACAACATCTCCTTGCTTGAGGAAGTGAAATGACCAATATCAAAATATTAAAAAAAAACAATGTATTAATGGCACAAAACCCATTTGTGCATGTTTGTATTTCAGCTTACAAACATGTTCTAAAAATTTCAATAAATTATATGTTTTATGATTGATTATGGGGGCACTGTGCAAGGCATTTCATTCTACTCAACCAATAACATATATGAGAAGCACAGACCAGCTTCTGGATAATAGTTACAAGCACCAGAATGAGACCGGCCCTTTAATGGCTGGACTTGACTTATTACCTCGGGAATGGGAGCAGAATAAACGGCTTATTGAATGGGAAAGTGGATCACGGCATTATGCGCTAATTCTCCTCTCACACTTCACTTGATTGCCGGCCGACACGGCAGAGTAACAATCGTGGGCTAGCAATCACCAGAGCTGTCTTCCGCTGCCCCTTTCTCAGACAGCTATTATTAAATGGGGACGGAAAGAATGGAGCAATGAAAGGATTCCATTATGAAATATGTGGTCATAATAATGGACGTTTTAATGCAGGTGTCAGGATGATTAAAAATCACCTTCCATAAAATCATCAACGTACATTGACATAAAAGAAATGCATGAAAAAAGGGGCATTAGGTGATTCATAGTGCAAATACTTTTTTCTTCCTTTAAAACAGAAAATGCAAACAAAGGGGGAAAAGAACTTTTTTAAAATACCATTTGGGGTATAACGATCAAATCATGGCATGCCTGAGAAAATTGAAGATTTTAAGTTTCAACAACCCACCAGTGCCAGTGCATTCATTGTGAGAGGGACCTGGTGCTAGGTCAGGTATCTCTGTTAGATATATAAACATTCTTGATAGATTGAAAGGTTTTCAGAGTTAATTCATTGTCAGAGGGATTTGGCGGTAGGTCAGTTACCTCAACTGGATGTGAATTCAAACACCTCATGCAAAGGTTCTTGTCATTTCATTGTTGAAATATGTTTTAAAGTTCGAGTCATTTCATTGCGAGAGGGAATGGTGCTAGATAGGTCACATTGACTAGACAAGAATTCTTAAAACTCATACAAAGATACTTGTTGTTTGGTTGGTCTAGGGTTACTAATTTGAGCAAGTTTGTTTTGGGCTATTACCAGAGGGAACTGGTGATAGGTCAGTTATCTCTAGTAGATATGAATATACACACAGCAAAAACTTTGGCATTGATTGGTGTGCATAGATGGCAACAGTCATTTTACTCTGGTGTTGAATTTTGGGTGTTAATTCAACACCCATGGGTGCTATCACAACACCTTTGGTTGTTACCTTTATACTCTTTGGTGTTATGTTCAAAGTCTAGGGTGTAATTTCAACCTCGGGGTGTGGTCTTCTAGAGAGACCAATTGGTGTCAGTGTTAACACCCAAATCTTTCAGAGAACAAATACCCTATCAAACTCACAAAATCATTATCCAGTGTGTGTGTTGTTATTTCATGTCCTTCCTCAATTAAATCTGTTGTCACCTAATTTGGCATTCTTAAGGTCTCCTAAACCCATATGCAAAATTGACAGCAGTCTACCATCAAAGAATTAACCATGCTCCCTTTTAATGTGTGGGCATGCATATTAAGGAAGGAAAGAAATAAAGAAAATAAAAAGAAAGACCATCAATGAAGAAAACAGGAGATTCAGAAAAGAGGTGTGGAGATTAAGGACATTGTTGTGCCGCTGGCATCGAGCTTCGTGGGTGATGGTATGCAACGCTGGATTAAAATTAACTATGAATTCTACTAATGGATATGATAAAAAGGAGATCAATGGATTTATACAGCAACCAATTTGCACTGCACTGATCGAATCTAAAATATTACTGGTGATATCATTCATTTTCTCTCATTTCCGACAAAAGAGGGCAGTACACAACATAGATTGACAATAGGTTGTGATTTCTGTGTGAGTTTCTATGAGAAATACTGCAAGCCATTCACAGCCTATGTCATACTGAGATAACTTGTTGGAATACAAAATTATTGATATATTCTCCCCAATGAATAACCTACTTGTCCCATGATTCAAGTACATACTGAGATAAGTATCATATCATATTGAGTTGATAACATTTTAATAAATAACATCATGCAAGCAACTAATTCCTGAAGTGATTTAAAAAAAAGTATATTCAGATAAAGAACATATATCTTTGTTTTAAATTCCATTCGTCTCCATCATTATAGAAAGGAAAACATGTTATTAAATTAACTTAATAAATTTCAATTAATCAAGAGAAATATATTATACGGCAATGAAAACTGAAAATTTTTCAAAGATGTTGTTTTCGTGGAAAATCTGAGGTGCAGGACAATGCTGTCTCAAATAATTTTCTTCTTCCCTGAAAAATGTTGAAAGTAAAAAATAAACAAAGATGAATTATTTGATGTGTTCTTTCAATCATTATAGAACAATACATGTTGCAGGATAGGAAATATCATGGAAATTTTACAGCAAATTGTCTATTAATCTCCCCCCCCCAAAAAATGAAAATTTTAAACATTTTTAGGCAATTTATCTATCGAATTCCCCCAAAACAGAACACTTTAGAAAATGGTAATATCGATTTGCTTCAGACAGAATAATTAACAGACATGCAGGGAGGGAACCAGACGCATAAACAAACAATAAATGGAGATACACATGTAGATTGACAGATGAACAGCTGGTTCTATAATTATATCAATTGGGTCAGTCACAGAATCAGACATTATTAAGAGAAGCAACAACCATACCAACCCCCCCCTTCCCGACAAAAAATGAAAAGGTGCGAAATGGCACGTATGATCGCACACCGGCGAGTTGCTCCTCGTCTCGTCACGTTCCGTGCCGATCTCTCCCTCTCTCTCTACGGCAGAATAATCGGCAGCACGTTTTTGACAGGTGTTGAAAACTATTTGCTCTCCACTCGTAGACTGACTGATATGCCGGGTACACTTTGGGAGAATAAGGGTGTGTTCTGATCATTGTCTTATGATGGAATCACATATCAAACCACACACACACAAATGAGCTATATTCAAACAAAGCTTGATTTTCCCTTATTTAAAGACAACCCACAACAGTAAAGGTGGTCATAAATTGCATGCAATGCATTTCCAAACAAGACTGTAATAGTCTAATCAAGGTCTGTGCTGCATTCAATGATATTGTTACGCACTTGAATCATATATCCTATTATTTCCTGTTTGTGTATTGAAAGATATTTATCTTTATGACTATTATAATTTATTCAAAGTCACTTGCTGGTAAAACTAATAAATGTATTTGTAAACCATGGCCTGAATTCTCAGGTCCTGTTCCATTTAGGCCATGATCTAACTATGTGCTAAAATTATGGGAAGCCAAAAATGTAAAAAAAATATAACAAAAACAAAACAAAACAAAATGATATAAGTTTTTCATCTTTATTGAGTTCTATATTAATTGTTATTCCCTGACAGTAATGAATTCAAATTTTCCTCACAAATTGAAGTTACCCCTATTGTTGGTTGAGTTGTGTCTCACAATTGGCTATCCATAGTTGAACCACGACTTTCAAGCCTGAGTTTGAAATAAACCCGTGCCCAGACTGAGGACCCATGCCTCTAAGGGGAAAATACTGTTAAATCAGGAAATAGTTATTACATTCAGAGTTGAACACAGCCAAAAGCTGCTTGTTCATCTCCCCTTATTATACTAGTTTTCAGCCCCCCCCCCCTGGCTCTGCACTTGCTCCAAGTTTGTCATCCATTTTTCAAAAAAAAAATAATTTGTCTGGTTGCGATTGCACTTGTGCCACTGATTGTCATTAATGGCTCACTAATTTAGTGAAATTGAGACCGTAACACTCATCAATACCCAGACATATTAATTGCTCTAACGGCCACAGTGTAGATTTGTTTCAGATTGCCTTGAACAATCAAATATTTGTCTCACCTAGCTCAGTCGAGCGAAGTGAAAGAGAAGCTCCTATACAACATTCCCAGGTAACTAAATGTGTTTTAGTTAGACCGGAAAATAACAAGGATTAAGGCAGCGAGACAGCAACGTAATGTCCCCTGAAAATAAAATGAATGCTATTTAGTCAGTACTCTTAAACATTATAATAACTTCTACTGGGATTTTCCAGGAATGTGAATGGAAATTACAAAAATTTAACATTTTTAATATGAGGCAAGAACAAAGCACACGTTCTTACTCTAGAGATCTGTAGTCTTTACTACTAAATATAAATTCCAGTTCTGGTAACGATCTCAAAATGACTTTTTACAGAATCTAATATGACCACAGAATCCAATGAAATGACACCAAAGTGTCTGTATGAATAAAAAATATGTGCCAAAGGATTCTGGAAGAAATTGTGTAATTGCTGAGAAAGAAGCAAAATAAGCGCGGATTCGGTCACTTCCGTCGGGTCTTTATTCCAGCAATAATACACTGTCCCACGTGTGCCTATCTGTGTTGGTTATCTTATGTGTGAACATTTTTCAGCGTAGATTTCAAGATTTCACAAAGTTCAGTTTATGTAACTGTACCAGATCTAGATCCTCGATGATATACTGACAATTAAGCCTGGTTTTACAGACTTTCTCATGAAATCAGTCTTTACTGCAACTACTGGCATTTCTCTTTAAAGGATAAATGATGGAACTTCATATGGTTCAGGCAAGCATTAAAAAATCACCAGGCATTTTGAGACGTGAACAAGTTTTCAACATTTCAGGTACTTCTTATATAGATCAAAAGGGTATAAAAAGCAATAACATCACACCATAATGTAGAGGTGAGTTTTAATGGCCCTCTTAAAACTTGTGTAATAAACTGACAGTAAAATATCAGCAAGTCTATTTGTTTGGTATTATAACCCAATGAAAAAGTGAACTAATTTAACATCCTAATTAGGACACTTCATTATCTATTTTTATTTATCAGTAGTTTCATCCAAACATGGGCCAGTCAGTCCACTGGTGAAATATCTTCCAGATAGATGGACCGCTAAGTAAAGATATACATGAGAAATTCAGTGTTATCAAAAACTATGAATATCAACCATTTCTTTATCTAGATCTATATATCAAAAACTTTTATATGATACTATATTTCCAAACCTGCAACCAAGTAGAGCTTTGAAATTAAGATTACCGAGCAAGATTTCACAATTTTCTTGCTTGAATTTAGATGAATTCCATGAAACTAAGCACATCACACGAATATATCTAAACCACTAAACGCATAAATATATTTAAGAAATACAAACATTTAACACGAAGAAGATATCCTCTGGCTAAACACAATGCAACAAAGAGAGAGAGAGGGGGGGGGAGAGTGAAAATAGGATGAGGTAATCAAGGGCATAGAAAAATGGTTTCATCCAACAATTCATATCTCATTTCTATCCACCAAGACGTTGAACTCTCGTTTCGATTGCATTTTTAGCTCTCAGCAATTTTTCTTCTCCCCGTCGAAAATGAGAACAGCAAATTGTTTTGTCTGGTAGGGCTCTGGCAAGGTGGAATCTAGGCCACTCAAAAACCATAATTGTAAAAATACCCTATCTTGGGAGCGCATCTCTCGTCCTCGTCAAAGAGACAGAGGGTGAGGTTGAGATTTTGGAGAGGATGAGAAAGAAAAGGAATCCCAATTTCATCCCGAAATGGCAAGAGTAAACGAGCTAAAAATCTTTAGAGTATTTCATATTTCGGGATGTCGGGGTTCGCCGCGCTGAGCGAGGAATAAATTCAGCCTTGAGAATGATCAAGCGAGATAGGAATGGAAATTGAGTGCATATTTCTCTTCCTTCACCTTAGTCTTACAGCGTCAGTTGTAACGTCTTTTCATGCAGCTTCCCTAAATTCGGGATTCAGCCAAATTTATCCGCTGCACAACCCGTCTTCTATCTTTTCATTAGCGAAGTTCTGTCTGCTTGTGATGGAGTGCTATTCCAATTGGATCATGTCAAATACGCTTCAATTTTTCTTCATTTTTTTTTTGCTGGGGTCATTGAACGTCTCTCTTTGCGAAAATGAAGGAACACTGTCCTCATGAATATTCATGAATATTCTTGTATGCCTTTGCTACTGGGTTCTATGACAGTGATTGGAGGCAATAAGATATCAACACAGTTCACAAACATAGCTCATACATTGAGTTTTACAAGCTAAACAAAATACAACAGTCTTTCTCCTCTAAAATTTAATAGTTATTTTGAATAAATTCTGAATCTATCTCCTCGTTTCAAGAATGGAATTATTTACGAAATGCAAAAAAATAAAGTTGTTTTTCTTGCTCTGGCAATTGGAATGATTTTTTCATCTCAATCTATTTTCTCATTTCACAAATGGAATGACCTACAAAATAAAACAAAAATAAATATAAAGCAATTGGAACAATTTCCTCCCAAATAATTATTCATCTCTTTCAGGAAGCTCCATTTGGGAAAACTAGGTTGCTTATATGATTGAGTCCAAAAGAAATTTTTAAAATTATTGTTATATTTTTGCCTATATTTTCTACTAATATCCTCAGTATCTGATATAGTTTTCAAATTTCTATCAGATATCAATGGTTGTATGACCAGAAAATAGATTTGAAAATGTCTATGCATAGATAACAACTTATACTTACAATTGAACTAACTTTATTCTAAACAACTCTTACTAAGTTATTGCATTGAAGAAAATCATTTGTCTCTCAGTGTTGTGGATTTAGGATGACTTATAACTTTTGGCATGAAAGATACAGGATACAGTTTTATCAAGCTATTTCTAAAGTTTAGTACGACTTTAAGAACTTAACTGAGACATCATGAATTTCTTTGATGTTTCTAACAAAGTGGGATTGGATGTATTTAACCCTAAGATAATTGAGACAGATGATAAACTTTGCATTCAAGCCCTTGTCAATAAAACAGATTTTTAAATTTTTTTATTCACAAATATCATTTTTTCAACTTCAGTGAATGGGACTACAAATGAATGGGAGTCTGATTTAATAGCATTAAAAGCACAGTCCAGTTGTCTGCGGAGTGATGCATGAGTTTAGAAACTGTTTAAAGAAACTGCACTCTGACATTGTAACCGAATCATCTTTTGGGAGAATGCTTACATCATTCCAGACAGGGAGAAAAAAGTGAGGAAATTTTCTTTGCATGCCATTAAAGGAAAATGAAACCCTTCAAACTGGAAAAAATCTTTAAAAAGAGAAACTTCAAAGAAACATATCAATGGGAGTCTGAGTGAATAATTATTATGAGCATTTGAATATTGAGATCACTAATGCTATGTAGATCCTCTCACTGGCAATGCAACAAACATCTGTGATGTCACATTTGTACAACCTCACAATTATTTTAGCAACTATTTTGCTTCAATTTTCTCTTATCTTGTCTATCAAAGAGGACACGTCATACCGGTTTTAGATTGTATCATGGATGAATCATTTGTCCCATCAATATAAAAAAAAGAGAGGTGCTTTGGTGAATATTTTCACTGGTCAATGGGAAGAGTTGTACATGTGTGACATCACAGATAACCCACGCATTGCAAATGGGAAGACATCCATAGCATTAGAGTCATTGACATCCAAATTGCCATAACTTTCCTACTGTTTGTCCAATTTTACTCAAAACTTTTATCTTTTTTCCTGCTTTCACACAAGCTAAATTGTTCTATAGGTTTCATACTTCCATCATCTTTTAACTGTCATGATACACTTATCACTGACAAGTCACAATGGCAATACTCTGTTGTGGGAAGGACAAAGACACAGTACCGAATCGGAATATCTGCACGCTGCCGAGGGTTAACCACCTTTCCAGCATAGCAACATCAGAGTCCCATAGATCAACTACCTATCAGCCTGGACGAGGGCTCCATCACATTGGCCCATGTCGTAAAGGAAACATGCGTGGCAAGCATGCAATGAAACAAGAAATCTCATATCGCCTATGCTTTGCTGGGGAAGGAGCGTCAAAGAGGCCGGGCCAACTCCCCTGAAAAAGACAGGATAGGTAGGAAGAGAACGAACGATATGACATGAAATTTCACATCGTTTCTTTTTGGCCATGGAAAGACAAGAGAAAGAGAGAGAGAGATGGACAGATACGACGAAAGTTAAGAAGAGATGGAGGTGGAGAAGAGTCAGAGAGAAAAAAGATTGATATTGCAGTTCGTTACACTGTCTGAGCCGAGCCAACGAGGTAATGCCGGTCATACCCATCAGATGCTACCACAAACAGGTTCAGTGATATTGCACAATTTTGTGTTGGGTCTTGTTTTGCATCGTTTTGTCTAAATCCAAGCTGCGATGAATAGCAAGCTTCGACTGGGGTGAGTGAACCAGTAATAGGTTGAGAATGAGAAGGGGGAAGAGAGACAGAGAAATAGAGAGAGAATGAGCGGAAGAGATCAACTGAAAGATATCAAGTTTAAATCAAAATGAGTACAAGAGCCAAAGATATATGAGTAAGGAAAAAATTACATTATTATAACAACAATAATAATAAAAACAATATATAGCATTTAAAGTATGGCTTATCTGGTTTTCTAATCAGAGGTGCAGAGGGAATTATAATTAGAGGGAGGGGGGGGCGGTCAGATAAAATGAGAAAAAAAAAACAACAGGAGAAAAAGGAGAGAATGAAAATGACATAGAAAAGATAATAACTATGGAGAAAGATACAGTTGAGAGAAATACTGCAAAGACAAAGTATGAGGAAGACACATTGAATATTAAATGAAAAGGATAAAGAAAAATCAAGGAAAAAGATACAAAAGAAAAGGGAGCAGATTAGTCAAAAATAGGAGAGAGAGAGAGAGGGTGAGAAAGAGAGTTGGAGAATGTAGAAGAGACCAGTGGTGGTTCTTTGGGGGTTAACCCCCACTTTGGGCTTCGTAAAAATTAAAAAAAGGGAGAGTGTGGGATCAAACTCCAACACCCCTTCCCTGTTTAAAAGAGACTTGCATGTAGAAGAGTGGCGGATCTATGGGGGTGGGGCAGGCTTGGGGTTTAAACCCCCATCTCGGCTCCCTAAAAATAATTTAAAAAAAGGAGTGGGGAATCAAACTCCAACACCCCTTCCCTGTTTACAAGTCTTGCAAGTAGAAGAGTGGCGGATCTATGGGGGGGGGGGAGAGGTTTAGGGGTTTAATCCCCCATCTTGGGCTCCCTAAAAATAATTTTAAAAGGAGTGTGGGATCAAACTCCAACACCCCTTCCCTGTTTATAAATCTTGCAAGTAGAAGAGTGGTGGATCTATAGGGGGGGCAGGTTTAGGGGTTTAAACACCCATCTTGGGCTCCCTAAAATAATTTTTAAAAAGGAGTGTGGGATCAAACTCCAACACCCCTTCCCTGTTTACAAGAGTCTTGCAAGTAGAACAGTCACGGATCTATAAGGGGATGGTAGGATGCATTACGTCACAGTTCATCGTTATTTCGTTAACCCAACTCGTCAAACCCCCTCTTATCAAAGAGCTAGATCCGCCACAGAAGACAGACAGACAGATGAAATAGATAAAGCATGAGACAGACATGGAAAGAATGAGGGGAGAGAAGAGAGAGAGGGAGAGACAAAGGGGGGGGGGAGTAATCAAAGAGAACGATGACACTGGGAATGGAATCCGGCAAACGACATCGACAGAAAGGAAAGTGCATGCAAGGCAAATGGACAAGGGCAAAGACCCAGGCAGAATTATCTGGAAAAAAAGGTTACTTGCAATTTGCTATGGATATAGGCAGGAGGAAATGGGAAGAGTATGAAAGATAGTCCGACAGGGAGAAACAGGAAGAGAGAGAGGGAGTTTAGGGAGGAGGGGTTAACATGAAAGGACGGTTTTGATAGAGGGGGTACTTCCTCTAGAAATGATGAGTGCTACATATAAAAGAGAGAACTTTGACAATTCAAATAGTACTTCACATGTGAATTAAAGAAAGGTCATAATTTCTATAGATGTATTTTTTTATTAGTTTGTATTTTCTGTCAAATAAAACAATAATTGTAAGAATCAAACATTGCCACAATGCTGTTCCTTTATTACAGGAAAAGTACCTTATAGAAATAGAGAAAGAAGAAAAAAATACTTAAACCTCTAATCCCCTCATATCTAAATACATAAGAATAACTGAATTAATGAGAATTTAAGGTCCATATATATACTTCAACCAAGCATTAAGCACTTGCAGCTTCAAACAGACTAATTCATTCCACGCTTCAATATGGCCTGGGAGAAGTCCATAATAGTACACTGACCTTCGATCTGGTCTCTACTCAATTATTGCAAACTCCAACTTCATTACGTCTGGTCCACCCACTGTCTGGGACTGACCTAGACCAGGTCTGTTAACTCATTCAGTATAATCAATTATTGGAAGCCCTATTTGACCAGCAGGAATTCCTCAAATTGGCAACATTTCTGTTATTGCTATACAATTTTTTCCTTCAAAAATTGATGTATCAGAAATGATATATATCAGAAATGATACACATCATTGTTTAGTGTATCATGTTGTGTAATGTAAACTGATACTTTCAGCTTGCTGTTTATCAGTTAATTTACATGAATCGAAAGACTGACAGAGGTCTCTATAAAAGTTTAACATGTTGAGACCTGTATATATAATTTCTTTTCTTTTTCACATTGGGGCAATTTGGGGTATTTCTTTAATTGAAGGGGCTCATTTTTTTGCACAATGAGCGATGATGTAAATATTATTCTGCTGTATGTGATTTTCTGAATATTCTTGAATATTATTTGTGGCAGATCTTTGGGTGATTCTGGAAAGGATGGTTACTATAAAGTATTCCATTAGTAAAACTTCCAGTGTAGATTCCATCAAATCAAACTTACAGGTAAAGCTATTTATTATATCTCTAGGTGATATGAAATGAAGATAAAATGTTTTATCTGAAAAGCAAAGAAATCATCCAGTTTTTTTTGTGTACAACTCTATGGAATCACAATGCTAGTAATACAACATGACATCATTGTCTTGAGGCCGGTGAAAGCACATAAAGGAAAGCATCTTTTCAAAGCCCGATAATTGGAGCTGCTCTTTATAAGCAAAATAATCAACTGGTAAGCAATGAAAAAGCATAAAGATTGAATTTCTGTGTTACGTAGTTTACAAGCTTATGATTTGTAAATGATTTGTCAATTTCACTTTTGGATCTGGTCTGGGTATTTAAGACCTTCTTCCCGGCATCCATTGTTTGCCGTAACTTTTTACTTCTTACCAATCTGCTCAATAATCATCTATGACGAATGAGTCACTGCAGGGGGAGGGGGGGAGAGGTGAATGTTGATAGCTGTAGCAGCTCATGACATTATCAAGCCCAATATAGAATGGGCCTTCATTTCTCTCTTTTCAGGCAATCTAATCGAAAATGACTGTCAATTGCTTGTGTTAGATTTGCTGCTTGACAGCTAACGAGAAGCCTACAACGTATGCCATGTTTGTTAGAGGCAAAAAAGTTTAACAAGATGGACAAACTTTTAATCATACATCTCAAGATATATACAGTGTGAGAAATATATGTATATTAAGCTTGCAATGTATTCCATGTAAATGTGATTTTTGTGCTGCCCTTTTCAACCTAATAGTTCGTTAGTAATTATCTGCTTTCTCAAGAGCACTTGAAGCACTCTAAAGAAATTGAGAAAAATCTAAGTAACGACAGCTTGTTTGAAGTATTTTGCACCTGCATAGGATATATATGAGGGTGACAGGCAATTTCACTATTATCACTGCCCAAAGCACCCTGAAATGTTAACATTTACTTAGGAGACATTTTAAAGTGTAGCTTGATACTGAATACCCATAGAACATGATCATCAGGAATTAAAGTACTGATATTTTTAATTTCCATTTCTAACGCTTTATGATATGACATTTCTGAATACAAAATAAAGCCATGTAACTGGTTTTTATTCCACTTCATAATTTGACAATGCAAAGATTTACATGTATAAAACTACATTAAACATGTAAATTGAATGATTTGTAATTACTTTTTTTTGAAAAATAAACCCTTTTTTGCAAAGTAAATCTGATGGAATACAAACACATATTTTTTTCCTGACATCTGCAATTTCAATTGAAAGCTATCATGGTTTGAACCAAAAGGCCTTTGAAAACCAGGTATCTAGGGTGAAAAGAGAGAAGTTGATTGAACATAGACTAGGTATTTGAGAAGATAGTATAGACAGCAACACACACACGTAGTAATCAGGTTTCAATCCTCTGGATTTATTACACGCAATTTAATCACGATCTGCTTTTAAATCTGAACCATTAAATCACAAATGTGCCTATCGATGGAAATACGAGCCCTAATAAAAAGAGTTTATTGATGAAAATTGATATGTTTAGAATTATGGTCCCCCTGAAGGATCTATCTGTTTCATGAAAATGAGAAATAAATTTACTAGTCTCTCATATACCTGATTCTCATTCATAGGGCATTAACATTGTTTGGTAGAGTAAAAAGTAAAGAATACAAAATTGTAAAAAAATAAAAAAAATATGGGGCCCCTTTCATAAAGTTTTTCTAATAAAAAAATGCAATAACAGTTTACAACTTTCCTCCCACTTCATGAAGAAAAAAATAAAATCATGGTTACAAATATTCTAAAATTGACAAAAATTGAATCACAGGTGAGGTAGAAGCTTTCACAGTAGGTTTAGAAAAAAATGTATTTTTTTATACAATCACTAACTAATAAAGATATTTATTATTTTATAGTTAAATATATAGCGTCCCCTGTCAAAGTAATTTTTGTCACAGTCGCTCAGTCTTAACTGTTGGCAAAATCAATTATTTCTGATTTATACCTAACATCTGAACAAAAATGATCTCCATCATGAACACTGAAGTAAGATAAATCCTAGTATTCCATATAAGCGTGAAGTGATTTTTTTTTTTGTTTAGTCCAGGGTTTCACCTCCTTCTAATACCGTGTTTACACATTGACTCGGCTCGCGTGTTGAATCCGCGAGCCGGGTTGAACACTGCGAAGAAGGGATCAGAGATCGCGTTTATACGTACATATAAAAAGGCGAGTTCAACACGGCTCGCGGATCTCGAATGGAAGAAGAATTATGACGTCGCAAATTAAACGCGGGAAATTCACCGCCGGAATCGAATCTTGTCCGTGCGAACAACAACAATGCCAAAAGTGAAAGCGCGCGCAGTGACCTAGGTCAAGAGAGTTCGACACGGCTTTCTGTTTACACACGAAAAAATTGCCGAGTCTGACTCGGCTCGCGGGTTGAAACCTACGATTTTGGCGGATCGAAAAAGCCGTGTTCGACACGGCTCACAGATCACACTGATCGCGTTTACACAGCATAAAATTGCCGTGTTGAGCTCGGCTTGCGTGTCGAACCCCGAGCCGTGTCACTGTGTAAACACGGTATAAGAATACCACTAAAAAGTCAGAGGTTTCTACATGGATCTGAATGACCAAAAATGAAAAGAGCTGAAAAAGTGTGAAAAGGAGAGCTAAGAAAAAAGCTGAAATTAAAAGAGCTTGTACTTCCGTGCAGAAGAAAGGTAAAATAAGCTAATATTAAGCTAAAAATCAAAAGAAAAAATACGTGAAATTTGCTACAAAGCTGAACTCTCACACCCATTTCAATGACTACATAAGAAATCAAGGCTTAAAGGCTCTGTCAGCCATGCAGACATTTGAAACATTTTATCTCTTGAATGACAATACTGAAATGATTTGTTTTTTCATGTTCTTGAAAAATGTTTGTTGATTGGGTTTTTGTTCAAATCCTCTTTTTTTTTTAAATTAAATCTTGTTTAAAATGATATCTTACTTTTTCCCCTTTGTAGTATTGATATGACATGGAAGTTCACTGGGGCTACTTTTTTTTCAAACCATTTCAAATAGGAATGTATTGTACTATAGGCCATAACATGGATGAAGATGAAATCACAGCAAAAAAGACAGAAAAAAAAGAAACACACTTCTGTAAAAGGAATGAATAAATCACAGAACACAAAAGATACATTGCTTTGATTCTTTCAGCATTTAAGTATAATGAACAAATAAAACTATACAAATAAAAAAAATCTATTAAGCAGCTATAAAAAACACTAAACAGCATACAAAATAGAACAAAAAACTTCACATACCCCTCACAAAAAATGGGTACTTACTTTGTATTTCTTGCATATTGAAAACCCATGATTTTTCTCCTCTGAGGAAGACCCATCATGCCGTCGCTTGGCCGCCCTTGGAGCCAACAGCCTCTCATTTGGTCTCGGTAAAGGCTAATGATAAGAAAAAGAAAATGGTAACAAAAGAATATGAAAAAGCTAATAACCAACAAACATGCTGTAGTGTTCACAAGCATCTTGGATAAACTCTCAAAAGTTGCTTTAGGTTTTTGTGTCAAAATATGAGTTGAGATTTATACTCTGCAAGCTTTGTGTCACTATACCCCGAGAAAGTAATGTTCACATTTTAGTTAAAATATGGATTTATATTCATGATTATTCATAATAATCATATTCACCATCATCACAATAATCAAACTTACACCATCATTTAGTTTAACAAACATCATCATCATCATCATCACCACCACCACCACCACCACCATCATCACCACCACCATCATCACCACCACCATCATCATCATCATCAACATCTTCATCCTTATCCTCCTCCAGAATAGAAAAATAAACAAATCATTGCTGGTTTCTGACTACACAATTAACATCTTTCTTTTTTAAACCTAAAAACAAGCTGTAACCACAAGTTCATTCCAGAACATACTACTAATAAAAAAAAAATCAATACTGTAATACCACTAGAAATAAGATGAAGAAAAAACATGGACCCTTCTACTGTAGATATGAAGTAAGTGTTACATATGCAAGACAAAAACTGTTGTTATAACTAAAACCACCCATGTTTACATGTAGAAAGGAGTACATCAAACATTTTACACTAGTGTTAAATCTATGGTGTTAGTTCAATTACTAATGGTGTTATTATGGCAAATTGTGTTTGTTATGCAGCACGGGTTAGAGTTATGTTCAAACACCAGGGTATATATTTGACACCTGGGGCCTGTAACATAAAGCTTAGCAATCATCATAGAACATTTTTTTTAACAATTGATTGCAATGAATACAACGTACATTTAATCATCAAAATCAAGCTTATGATTAATTGTTAACCTTTGTGTTACAGGACCCGGAGTGTGTTTTATTCTAAGAACATCAACTAGCGTTACTCCTAATACCCTAGATTTTACACTGTGGTTCATTAGTTTTTCTCAAGACAGTGTCATCTGTGTTAAACAAAATGACAAAAATACCCCTTTATTCTCTATTTCATTCACAAATTCAAATGCAAACTACACAGTGAGAAGCTTGGCGTTTTGTAGCCATTTTGTAGCCCTTTCTCTCCCATTTTATAGCTCTTTTGAAAAATGGCTACAAATCCGCAAATTGTGTCTGCTTAGTATTATCCATAGACTCTATTCAGTATGTACAGGAAACAACTACAAAACGGCAAATTTCTCAAATTCGCTATCATTTATGATATTCATAATATTTACTAATTCAACTTTAAAGTACCAGTAATGCAAATTTAAAGAGGCAAATACATTTCTAATATTAAATTGTGAAAGAAACTGTCTCAATTCTTTATACATAGCATGTATACAAATTCAATTGGTACCTAGCCTATCAAATTTGGTGACGGCTGTTTGCTTGAGAAATGACAGAAAAAGGCTTTCTATCATGTATAAAAGTTAATTCATACAAACAAGAAGAAAAGGGGTAGAAATGGTTGGAGCACGTACAGACAGCGAGAGAAGAGATACAAGATAGAGAGAGGGAGGGAGGGAGCGACATTTCTGTTTCTAGAAAATTAATATCCCTCGGTGAATGACATTACCACATTTGCAGACAAAAGACAGTTCAATAATAATAACACGTAAAAAGGAATTGACAAATTTACAAGGCGCAAGGAGCAGAGGGGGGGGGGGAAGAGAAACAAATGGCATATAGGGTGAGATGTTCCCATGAGGGTTCATTCAACTTGTCACTAACGAGTGTCTGGGTAGAGCAAATTAGCCACCAACCAGTCTCATTTGGTGCGTAATTGGGACAGCAGCCTTGTCCCCATTTTCCTCAACTAATTAATGGTTTTACCAGACCCCAAACGTGATGCCGCAGACAGACAGACATCCACCCTTGATCCTATCCCATCTTACGGCAGGCGAGGGAGGCAGACTGACACAGGGATGGTAGGATGGCTGGCTGAGTAGCATTCATTTGATAACAGTATGCTGGGAGAGACTGGGGCATCATTGCTTGGCCACAAAATATGAGGGAAGCTAAAACAAGGGCCGCAGAATGGTTTAGAATGGGGGGGGGGGGGGTGGGCTGACCATGCTAAAAACACACATACACACAGTTGGATGGTCATTTTTATGTTTCTGGACATGACTATTCAAAAGCCCCCAGTCCCCAACTCCCCCAGTTCCGCAGCTCTTTTCTTTATTGATGCAAAAAACCTTTGCATATGATGTGTCATAGCAGTGCAGTCTATGGGAGTTGTCTTTTTAAAGGCCCCCTCAGACCTAACCAAATTGCCTGAAATATGATTTCCGATGGCTGGTGAAAGGCATTTTAAAAAAAAAATTGTTTTCAATGGTAACTGATAGTAAATCATATTGACCCTTCGTGTTTGGGTTCATACACCTTCTGAACTAACAGCTGCGATTATACAAATTCGCGCGGAAATTTTGAACATGTTTAAAATTTCCAGACGAATTGAAAAATTGTTGGTCATCTGTTTGAATTCGCATCTCTTTTAGTCTGCATCGTTTGTTTATCTTTCATGTGTTATTGTAGCGCATAGTCCCTCATCGCGCTTTTGCCACAGTGGACCGATCCCGAAAGAACCCTTAACGAAGCAACACGATGACACAAACGTACAAGAACGCCCAATCTATTCCCTTGTCTTCGTTTCTAATTGCGCGCCATATCAAACCATTGCTCAGTGTTTGTTCTTTTCATTGGGTTATGTCAATCCTTCGGCTGCAATTTACTCAAAGAGGTGAACTGAAAAATTGATATCCTTCGCTTACCGTTTGTCGATAAAATTTGACAATAGTTACTGATCGCAGGAATTGACAGAAATTTTATTTGACTTTGTTGAATTCGCGCGCATTTCGTGCATTTTTCCCAATCGTCACCCTTCGTCCGCCTACATTTGGTCAGGTGTGAGGGGGCTTTAAGGAAAGAAGATTAAAGGAATGGAAAATTAATTAAAAAAACAGAAGTAAAGAGAGAGAGAGAGAGCTATAAAGAGGTACCAGGGCAATGCAGTATCCGACATATTTGAGTACTGTATCTCACACTTGACTCCAATACTAATATATAGGGGAAGGCGGGGTAAGTTGAGCATAGGGGCAAGTTGAGCCACCAGACCCAGGACAATAATGAATGAGTCAGACATTACGGTGGTGTCATGTATTGATGACCCTTAGCATAACCCCTAACCCCACCACATTGTCTCCAACTTTGAAACAAAAAGTAGTTTTTTAGAGGGAAAAATATGAATTTCAGCCAAAAAAGTAAAAAAAAGAGTGTGAAATAGATAAGTGCTTTATAAACACACACGTCTTTAAATATAATAAAGACATGATAACAACATTATTAGTCCAGGTATGGATCTTCATTCTTGTCATAGTCTTTTATATGATGGATGCATAATAAATGTGTGGATACAAAATTATCGCAATAAGTTCGGACTGGGGTAAGTTGAGCCAAACAGCATGGGGCAAGTTGAGCCATGGTAATTCCTATGGTAATGTATCTTAAGAAACAAACAAACCATAAAAATCGATTGAAATGCAGGCTGAAAGGAGTAAATTTACATGACTGTTCTTTTCCTTTTACAGGATGTTAGTATTTATAGAGAATTAGCAAGTGAAAAGACTTTAAACAAAAAATTGACATGCTGGTTCTCCCCCCATACATTTTGTACATAGTTTTTGTGGCTCAACTTACCCCAGAAAGTGGC
Source organism: Lytechinus variegatus (assembly GCF_018143015.1). Taxonomy (NCBI): domain Eukaryota; kingdom Metazoa; phylum Echinodermata; class Echinoidea; order Temnopleuroida; family Toxopneustidae; genus Lytechinus; species Lytechinus variegatus. The sequence goes on along the minus strand of NC_054741.1, from coordinate 17,056,975 downwards.
TCAAACTTACCCCATATATGGGGCAAGTTGAGCCATTTGACATCGTTTTTTTCAAAGGTCACGATGACTTTCAGTGTGGGGATAGAAAGTTATATATAGGTGGAAAATATTTCAGAAGAATGAAATTTTAAGGCAAGGTACTTATGTCGACAAGATTATTAATCATATCAATTCTAACATGCAAAAAGCAAAAACTGTCACAACTTACCCCACCTTCCCCTACTTGTGCTATGTCTCTGAGTATTGGGCAAAAACTGAGGAAGTAGTTTACTCTCCTCAAGAGTTCACCCTGATTTACTGACATATGTCATTACCATAGCAACACAGTATAACATAAAATACTGCTTCTTGCATGTTTTCACTTCAAGGCTGCTACTACTACTACTACTACTACTACTACTACTACTACTACGACTACGACTACTACTACTACTACTACTACTACTACTACTACTACTACTACTACTACTACGTACTACTACGACTATTACTATTACTGCTATTACCACGGCACAAAAGAAATCACAAATGGGATTTGTGCAAAGAAGTCAAAATGCACATCACACTGCTTCTCTGGCTATTGAATATAAATTTGAGCAAATTCTGTGTCCAAATCTGACATTTTCTCACAAAGGTGTTACATACTACTACATGGAATTCAATTATGCATTTTATTTTCAGATTAAGCTTATTTAAAAAAAAAATCTCATGCAGGCATTCATAACTAATTTTCTAAGAGAAAAAAAGGTGAGAAACTGTGCTGTGCTTCACAATATCATATTGCATGAAACAACAGTGAAAGTTTTAAATATCAGATCCACTGCTTGCGCCTGCAGACAATCTTTATTTGTCATTCTTTGAACAAAGCATTCCGTGATAGACTTGGACACCAAGGGGATGTCCATGTGATAAAAGGCTTCCAAAAATGTCAGGACGAATGATCCGGCATGTCTGGGTTTTAATGAGGGATTAGGGGCATTGTTGTCATGTGTCACAACACCTGTGAGCTAAACTTGGCAATCGTCTGACCTTGATATCAGTCAGCAGACAAGATTTTATGGGGTACCTTTACCGCAGTGGGTGTTTCCATTTCACACCTACCCAGGGGAAAAAATTACATGGGGGCTTGGGGCAATTTCACTCCAGATTGATTACAAGAGCTCTTAAAATAAAAAAGAGCCTGGGAAAATCCATATTCACTGTAAAGTTAAAGCTTTTCCAATGATGAATATCGGCAGTAGGTTGTGAAATGTAGCCCCCCCCCCTCCAAAAAACTAAACAAATAAAATGAATAAATAAATAAAAATAACTAGAAAAATAAATAACAATATTTTTGCCTGCACTTAGCTAACAATAAAAAATATCAGTTACTTAGCCATTTTGCACAAATAATAATTGAATATGGGCAATTCCATAAAATGATCAACCTTTTTTATGCCTGACCCCCATTTTTCTCAAGTCTTACTGCACTTCATAAACTGACCAAGTCATAATCGTATGAGAACATTAAAGAATGTCATAAGAACAAGAAATCTGAGACAGAAAATTCTATGAAGGTCCCACATATAGGCGGTCGGACGTACAGATTTTAGGGAATTGCTCATATGTTAAACCAAAACTAGGATACATTTTTTACACACCAAAAATACACAAGCTAAACCTTTCTCATATTGATGGTATTGTCGAGACTAATAGGGATACATCAACAATCATTCATTTTCAGGTTATATCAAAGCCATACAGTCCATATAACAGTTACACTTTGAAAACATATCATTAAAGGCCAAGTCCACCCCAGGAAAGTGATGATTTGAATAAACAAAAACCAAAAAAAAATCAAACTAGCAAAACGATTTTGATGAAATTTTCAGTGTTATGCTTGTTGGATTTTTCTCTTTTTATTCAAATCAACTAATGGTTGCGGTGGACTTGTCCTTAAACTAATGCTTTAAAACCTGTTTGTGTAGCTTTAGTAAATCCGTCCAAATGTGAATATCACAATTCCAATTCATTGTACTAGATTAAATACATGTGTATATGCCCTAAAACAGTTATGATGTGTAGGATATAACATGAAAATATAGATAGAACCTTTTCCAAAGCATAAAATAGGCTGAAAAATTCAAGATGAATATTACTCTTTTTCTGTAGGTCCCTAATACATAATCACTCAATTTGTCAGTGGTCAAAGAGCCTTTTTAAAGAAAATTTTAAAAATAACCGAGAGGGGGGCCTAGGCATCTCAGAAAATCAATAATTTTGGTGGGCACACTAGATGAAACTCAATACCATTCACATACACTGACAATGCTTTAAATGATTTATAAAGAATGAGCTACATGCAATAGTCTTATGTGATGTGTGCCAATATTTCCTGGCAATATCATTCAAATAGACTAGACAGAAGAAATGATGATGAATCGTAAGTGGATATAGGATGCTTAGAAAAATCAATTTGCACTTGCTGAATGTCATTTTTTTTGGCATGTAAAATTTGAATAATTTGAATTGTAAAAATGGAGGTCTAGGGTAATATGAATGAAAATTAAAATCATACTTCCCATTGTTCTTCATTTAAATGAACACATTTTTATTGAAAGTGCCTTGGAAAAAAAACTCGGCAGATTTAATTAACATACAAATATATTGTCCCCCATTTCCTTCGTTGCTAGCTATTTTGAAATATATGTATGATAATAAAGGTAATCACAATGACATTGGAAATGATAACAGTAATGGTAATAATGCATTTTCTGTAATACTGGATGTCTTTCCTAGTCCTTGCCTGATCTTGCAGTATTTATGTAACATGATCCCATGATGATCACTTTGGCTATTTCTCAAACCTATCTACTTGTGATTTTTTTGTTCTATTCTTGTCCCAAATTTCTTTACATTTTAAAGATTTGTTTATTAAATTTCAATGCTTGTATTATGTTTATCAGCACCATATAGTACACTTTTCCATAAATTTGGTTGCAACTTTTTGGTAAACTGTTCCCATCTATATATCAAATATTCAATGAATACTTTCTAAGAGCAATATATATGCCTATATTTAATAATTCCCTATTATTAATATTATTTCACTATTCTGCTTCACTTGTTAAATTATAAATTTATGATTGCTTTGTAACCTTTGTTTGTATCAGTCTCCTGGTTGTTTTTAACAAGGACAATTTTTGAAATAAACCAAAATGAAACGAAATGAAAAGAAGCTGGTGAATTGTCCATTGGTCTGAACCCACTTTGTCTATTTTCTCATTGGTCTTATCCAACAAAGTCTAATCCCGTACATTGTCTCCAAACACTTTTTATTCTAACACTTTGGCTCAATTGCCATTTAGCCCATTTATTATTTCGTCTAATTTCCACTTAGGTCATACCCATTTTGTCTAATATTCAACCGGGGGGTGTTTCACAAACCTTAATATGACCTAAAGTCTCACTTAAATGTCTTGTTGCCCGCAGTATAAAAGGCACAACAGCATTGGTCAGATCATGCCAAAAGGGCGCGCACTACTGCATATTGATCAATAAGATTGCACGTGTACGTGTCGGCATTTAAGTGCGACCTAAGTCATACTTAAATCTTTGTGAAACACCCCCTAGTCTAACACAATTAGTCTACGATAGTTTAATAATAAACTGCTTATTACCAGAATTTTCTTTGACAAGGCATACGGCACCTTGACAGAGTATACATAGCCTGCTTTTACAACTTTTGCTCATTTTTCTAAAGATGATAATAACACACTTGTTGAAATGTCAAGTTTGGGTGGTCCTTTTGAGGACCAACATATGCCAAAGAAAGACTTGTGTACTGTGAAACCACTACACTTTTCTTTGACAGAGTTAATAATAAGTAGATGAAGTAGAACTGGACATTAGACTGAAAGAGAATTAGAGTAAGGGTTTATTAGAACAGGGGGTGTTTCACAAAGATTTAAGTATGACTTACGTCGCATTTAAATGCCAACACGTACATGATATGCACGCGCGATCTTATTGATAGATACGCAGTAGTGCACGTCCTCATGGCAGGTTCTGACCAATGCGGTCAAGCCTTTCATACCGTACGCAACTCGGTATTTAAGTGTGACTCTAAGTCATACTTAAATCTTTGTGAAACACCCCCTGGTGTAGGGTAGACCAAATGGTAATTAGACCAAAATGAAAGGAGACCAAATCGATCTAAACCATGTTGTATTAGACCATCTCAGAAGTAGTCCACTGCTTGTAGACCAAGTGTATATAAGTCAAAATACAGACATGAGGCCTACCTTGGACTTGTCTATGACGGTCAACCAGGTTCCGTCTTGGACCAGGAGCCTGTCAGGGTTCAAAGGATCAAAGGTCATCTGGTGAATGACGCTGGTTTTTACCATCCACGCTTGATGGAGCCCTTGCTTATGTACAGACCTGCTCCAAGGTGTGTACTCGTGCTTGGTGAAGTCATACTCCGCAATCTAGAGGATAGAGCAAAGGAAAAATTTTAACATTCAAAGGAAGGGCTTTATTATTGATCAGCTAACATAGAATGAAAATAGTTTACATGATGAACTATGATAGGCTCTGGAACATCTTTGCCAGTAGACAAACCTGCTCCAGCTTGTAAAGAGTGAACTCATGCTTGTAGGGAGTGAAGTCAAACTCTGCAATCTAGAGCATAGAGCAAAGGAAGAACTTTTACATTGATCAGCTAATGCAGTCTTTTACAGCACACAAGCATTTCAGGAATAAATTCCTGCTGAGTTTCCCATCTACCTCACCAGGGTTGAGTGCAACAGAATGTGGGTCAAAATCTTACCACAGGAAATTACAATCCACTAGAGATCCCAATCATGATCTTATGACAGACTCCAAGATACCATTTATATCTATAAGGCAGATATTAGCATCAATCTGAAATTCTCAAAACTCTCATGAGATGAAAATACATTGTGTTGACTTGCCATTTGATTTGTGATACATACAGTACATACATAAATAAATTTGTATAGCGCAGCTTTTATATGAATAAATTTATCTGTGCTCGTTCAGAGCTTTTTACTTAATTCAACGTGTAGACAGCAATTTTCTTGCGTATCAAAGAAAATCACTTTGAACGGTGTGCTCTGGTGTTTCTGACTCTCGCATTTGAAACTGAGGGTCGAGGGTTTGAATCCCAGCCATGGTATGATATCATTCAGCAAGATATTGATACACGTCAGGCTGCACTATCGTGGTCAAGTGGTTAAGACTCTCCTCTTTCAATCTGAGGGACGTGGGTTCAATTCCCAGCCATGGTGTGTTTTTCTTCAGCAAGAAATTTACCCACATTGTGCTGCACTCAACCCAGGTGAGGTAAATGGGTACTGGCAGGAAGTAATTCCTCAAAAAGCTTAAGCACTGGAATTGGTAGACTAGCTTAGCCGGAGAAATATATGAGCAAATTGAGCACCTAGCTAGGTGGATATTGTGCTATACAAATCCTATATTATTATTTTTTTTATTAAATGGATAACTTGCAGGATTATTCCTTTAATACATCATGTGCCTTTAGTGGCTGGAACTAATTAAATTGAGGTAATATTATGTGCCACTGAATAAGAGAATAGATAATCAACACCTCATAAATACGATTGTTAAGACAAGGACTACTTACTTTTCTGTCAGTATAAGCTACTGCTAGTTGCTTATTGGATGGGTGGAATTCTAAACAACATGGATGGGCCTTGGTGTGAGGTAGGACCACTGATTTGATCTGCAAATGGGACACATATTGATAACCAGATCAATAACACATGCAAAATTGAAAAAAAAAATCAGTTCTGCATTCTGAGTAGGATGTGGAAGAAATTGTGATAAAGGGGAATGAAAGCATTGGAACAAGTTAGATTGTTTGAAAAGAGAAAAATCAGAGAAAAATAATTGGATGAACAATAAATCTATTGGCATTGTTGGCATTGGTAATATGACGAAGATTTGTGATGTCAAGCATGAACAACTCTTAACTTCATACTCTGCAAAGTGTAATTCCTCGAGGCCCAGGGGGCCAGTTCATAAAGCTTATTTGTAAGTTAAGAGTGACTTTGAGAACGACTGTTTAACCTTTTTTACGCAATTAACCATCGCCAATGAATATACCTTTTACCACAAGAAAGGATCACCAGTCATTCTTAAAGTCACTCTTACCTTACGAACAGCTTTATGAAACACCCATCAGGTAAAAAAAATTATGACTCAGATCTAATGTACTTCGACAATTAATAACCATCATCCAAGTGTCAAAGTTGAATGAGGTCCTAGTTCTTACCTTGTTACAATTCAGTGGTAAGACAGCCACTTTGCCCTCTGACCCCACAACAGCAACCCTCTCTCCATCCCTGCTGACCGTCAGCGCCGTGTACGGCCCCTGGACCTCTGCTACCGATATGGACTGGACCAGGGGCTGGGGACAGTCCACTCCATCTGGACCGTCAACGGTGAGGACCTGAAGACCCGATGATCTACCCGACGCAGAGACCAGCTTGGATGAATCTGAGGTAAAGACTAGGTGATGCGCTGGATGCAGGTTGGAAGGGATGGTAGGCACCTGGACAATAAGATAACAAGGTTGTTCTAAAAGAAGATATCTATCATCTCATTTCCCCTGGAGCCTTGCAACCTTGCATGTTTTCTTTGACATGAATGGATGGTTAGGCAGCACACTACATCTGCGCTTCCTGTCCATAAAAGCTTTGTCTAAACTATGCAATCTAGTTGGCAGTTGAAGTAAATACTGATTTCATGAGAAATTCTTTATAGACATTTACCAAACTTGGTGAAATCATGAAACAGATAAGCACACGTGGGAGTGTATTGATTTTATTGGAAAACATAAGCACCCAGTGCAGCCCCCAGCCTACGGCCTTGGGTCAACGGTTCAAATCCCATCACTCGCGTACTTTGCAAGGCGTTTATCAATATTTGCAACTCTCCACCCAGGTGTAGTAGATAGGTGCCTGGTAGAAGAAATTTCTAAAATGTTTTACCCCATCAGGATAGCCATGCTTAAGCCGTGGCAATAGTACGAAGCACTTACAATTACTTTCTATTAAGTACTTTTTTAAATGTTGCATACTAATACTATTGTTATTATTATTATCATTATTATGTTCTTTTTATCCCACATAAGTTTGTTGGTGGTTAAATCAAATATATGACTCCATTTCACTATTTGAACTCACCCTGTTTATTGACATTGGGTTGTGCGTGATATGATAGACTCTGATTTTTTCCACATCTGAATATGCTACCCATGTTCCACAGCTGCTGATGGTGCTGCATCGGATTTGTTCCATGCCCTGTATCAAAGATAAAAAGAAGAATCAAACTCCTTAAAGTTTTCAAGTTTTCCCTCTTTCAATTGAAATTTCAAAAAAAAAAATAGATTATTCAAATAGAAATGCAAGAATGAGATACATGACCAAATGTATGATTTTTTTTTCCTTGTTTTAAAATGAAACTCTCTCTCTGGCAACAGCCCTCCTGAACAGTTTCTTGTAAAGCATCAGTTATGTTCAGCTAAGACTGATAATCTTTATAATTAATATTAATGTTGGATATGCCTTTTGCCAGACAAATCTTCCAGTATGCACCTAATTAAGCATAAATGATTGATGATAATACAAAATACAGACGAGAGACATATGTAAAAGATAGGTAATAAAGTGATGAGAGAGTACTGTACATCTCGGTTCAATGGCCGCACGAATGTTGTATGACAAAATGGATAAGATACTTAAAGGGAAACTTCACCCTGACGTTAAGTTAGTTTTTTCAAAAGCAGAAAACTTAGAGAATGATACTGGTGAAGGTTTGATGAAAATACATCAAAAGGAAAGAGAGAGGGGCTTTTAAAATGATTCATTAGTGATGTCATATGTGAGTTGCTTTCCCAAACAGGTATATTATATGATATATATTCCATAAATTTCAATTTTTAATGAAAGAGGAACATGATATGAATTTTTCTTATAGAAGGGGGTGAAAAATTATTCGTCTGATGACATATCTCCCAACAAATATATGTGAATTCATTTATTTCTTTGAGAAAATGATATTTTGGGGGAATTTATATCACACAACGAAAAGAGGAGCTTCTCGTTTATAACGTCACTCCATGTTATCATTTTTAATAAAAAAAACATAGATGACAGCAGTTTCTACATCTAAGGTGAACATGTTCAAAACGGCTATTGACAGACGCTGGAAAATCCATCCAATGAAATTTTTACCTAACTTTTTTTTATATATCCAATGTGGCGAGGGGCAAATAAGCTGCAAGCATTACATCCAAGTAAATAAACCTTTATTAAGATAAGTACCAAACATAGATAATTTAGACAAAGGAAGAGCAAAACCTTGCTATACTGAAGTTCAGGAAAATATCAGAACTTCAAAAAAATGAATTATTTATCCATGGCTTTCCTTCTACAGAGACCCAGTCTAGACACAGCTTCCTGTCCAGCTGAATGAATTCAATGCCCAGTTCATAAAGACAGATCAGGGAGACTGATGAATCCCTTTAAGATTCAAGGTTTGAGATTAATCAAACACTCCCCGAAAGAATCAGATTTAAAGAGAAATGCCAGTAGTTGCACTAAACACTGATTACATGAGAAATTCTGTAAAACCAGGCTTAATTGTCAGAATATCATCGAGGATCTAGATCTGGTACAGTTACATAAACTGAACTTTGTGAAATCTTGAAATCTACGCTAAAAAATGTTCACAATGAAGATTACCAACACAGATAGGCACACGTGGGACAGTGTATTAATATTGCTGGAATAAAGACCCGACGGAAGTGACCGAATCCGCGCTTATTTCTCAGCAATTACACAATTGTTTCCAGAATCCTTTGGCACATATTTTCTATTCATACAAACAGACACTTGGGTGGTCATTATATTAGATTCTATCAAAAGTCATTTTAAGATTGTTACCAAAACTGGAATTTATCTCTAAAGAATCAAATGTGAAAAAATCATACCTTTTATAGATCACTGGTTTAAAACCCAGAGAGAGTTCCCACAAACAAAATTTAATTTCAAGATTGATTTTAAGATTGATAAATCCCCCCATCCTTCTCCACTCTCATTAAATACACCATCAAATTATTGATTTAGGCATGAACGAACAAAAAAAAATCATAATAACCAGAGGAATAGCAGTCACTGAAATACTAATGGTAATGTGAATTTACTTTTCACAGTTCGAAATGACTTTCCAAATGACTTATTTCACATAACTTATGGAAAATTTCTGACAATGAGGTGAAAATGTTTCTCTTTGTTCTTTTTGCTTTTATGACACTTTACTTTGAGACCACATTTCACTTTTTTTCCATCTTGGCTATATAAATCGATCACATGCATGGTCTGCTCAGCATGCTAAATTTGATTTTTCATTTGATATTCACAGACACCATCAGACATCTCCTCCCTTTTAGATATTCAGTCTGTATTTCCTCAGTAACAAAATATTCAATTGTCTGCATGTAAATGAATAGGGCGATCTCACTGGGCAAATACTGTGATCAAGTAAAACAACCCCCCATTACGAGCTGCATGCATTATGCATTTCATCTCCCCTCTGTCCACTTTAGGCATTCTCACACCAGCCCTGTACCAAAAATACCCTCAAACTATGAGAATGGGTTCCGGCCTCAAATACCCAATAATATATCTGCACATCCACACATCCCTGAACTTGACAAAGTTTCTTCATTTAATCTCCCCTAAGTCCACTTTAGGCATTCTCACACCAGCCCTGTTCCAAAAATACCCTCAAAGTATGAGATCTGGTTAAGGCCTCAAATACCAAATGATTTATCTTACGCCTTAACACTGCCCTGAACTAGACAAAGTTTTTGTTATAAAGCAGCCTAATGGCTCTCACACAGCATAAGACTGTGGTGTCAATTGGCGTTCATAGAAGACTATATACTCTTGCATTAAATGCTATTCAGTACCTGTTGGTGTTATCAGAACACCTTTGGTTAATTGCTACTCTAATTCTCTTCTGTGTTGATATCTTGGGTGTAATTTCAACACCCTGTGGTGGTGATGGTTATCCAGGAACTCAAGGTGGTGTCAATTTTAACACCAACGTTTTTACGGTGCACATCACTATACAAGGCATACACATTCTCCATGCTTCACATAATAACATTCTCCTAATTTGCAACCATATTGGAAAATCTCTCAAAGTTTTTATAACTTTGAAAAGATTGCACATATTTTCTTTCAGAAATATCAAGAGTACCTACCTGCTAGACTAGATCTTTATTCTTTTTTAAAGTCAGTTAGGTGTTAAAAGCACCTTGGTGACAGAGATAACCCCCTAAAATCACGCAATCTATTCCTTGTCTTGGTCTTTTTTTTATAGTTGGGTGGGTGTTAAAGCATCTTGGTTACAGACATAACCCCTGAAATCATGCAATCTATTCCTTGTCTATCTGTTGTGACTTCTGGGAAATCAGAAGTAATAATATCTGCTATGACAAACGCCACTCTACCCAACTAGAATGACATTATGCAGGGTTCAGAATGGAGCCAAGTTTAAAGAGAAAGTTCGGTTTTGGGGTAGAGATGCCACTTTTCATTTTTCTAAAATGCCTATTCCATGTTCTACAGTGGCATGTACAAAATATTTTAAGCAAAAGTCTTTGAAAAAACTTAAGTTTTCATGTAGACAAAGCATGAAAAACAAGTAGAGCGCCTCTGGCAGTCTCACCTGCATTATGCGATTCAATATAGCAGCAGTGCTGACTTTGAAAACTACTATAAAATAAATATTTACAAAAAATACCATTCATATGATGATATAATACTATGTTTGTTGACCCTAAATGATATTTGACCTTGATCATGTGACCTTAGACTTGTCAGTGATACTTAATTACCCCTATGTCCACATTTCACAAACTTTGAATGTTATGACAGCAATTTAATAATTACCTTCAAATTGGCAAAGATCATTGACCTTAAATGACCTTTGACTTTGGTCATGCGACCTGAAGCTCGCAAGAGATGTTCAGTGATAATTGATTACTCTTATGTCCAAGTTTTATGGATCAGATCCATAAACTTTAAAGTTATGATGGTAATTTAACTAATATCCAAAATTTGAAGTTCATTGACCCTAAATGACCTTTGACCTCGGACATGCGACTTGGAACTCAGTCAGAATGTTCAGTTATACTTGATTACCCTAATGGCCAAGTTTCATGAACTAGGTCCATATACTTTCGAAGTTGTGACAAAAAAAAAAAAAATAACCTTCAGTTAAGATTTTTATGTTGATTCCCCCAACATGGTCTAAGTTTATTGACCCTAAATAACCTTTGACGGTTGACCTTAGTCATGTGACCTGAAAATCAGGCAGGATGTTTAATAATACTTAATTAGCTTCATGTCCAAGTTTCATGAACTAGGTCCACATACTTTGTAAGTTATGCTGTCATTTCAAAAACTTAACCTTTGGTTAAAATTTGATGTTGAAGCTGTCGCCGTCGGAAAAGCGGCGCCTATAGTCTCACTCTGCTACACAGGCGAGACAAAAAAGACACATAACAATGTCAAGAGGTTTGCAGGGGCAATTTCCCCATTTTTTCAGTTTTGTTTTACTGGACTTTCCGTGGAATTTCATAACTTTCACTGTATCACAACAGCAAAATTAACAATATTGACTCACTGCATTTTTACAATATACCTTATTCCACTTTGATATCGACCATTTCAAGCATAGACAGGAATGAAAATTTCAGGATACAATTCTCATGTATCATTTCCTGATGTACGATACTCTTGTCAAATATATATATATATAAAAGAAATGTAGAATAGGCAGAAGAAGGTGTTGAGTCAGTAATGCTCTTCTACTAGTTTGCTTTATACTCCCTATCTATATGCATCTAGACTAATTCCTCCCAGAGCGACTTCACCTAAGATGAATGAACATATCATGAGAGTATTTCATAAAGCACCTTGTCAGTGATTTTAACTGACAAATTTGCTAAGGGCCAATCAGATCCAAGGATTTCAGTAGCTTATAACAACCGTCACTAAAAGTCTGTTTCATGAAATGCTCCTCAGAACATCCATAAGAAGCAGCTTTGAAGGGTATCCACTATCGTGCCTCAAGTCTTTTGAGGGAGAATGAGAAAGCGAACAATCTTTTGAGTAGTTCTGATTCAAAGCCAACCTCTGTAGTGACTGTTCAGACATGGTATGATAAGATGCCCCATCATGGTGCACAATATCAACTCTCAAATAAAAGGGATTTATGGATAAAAGTGAACAAGTAAACTCATCATTTTAGACATTAAATTTACTTTGAGAAATTTAATTGTTTAAGCGCCGTTTCATATTCTTCCGACTATGGTACAGTCTCAAATTACTCAATTTTTTTCTATAGCAAGAATTTGAATTGAAATAGAAGCTGTTGTAATGTCCAGTAGATGAGGCAACTCATTCATCCCTTCATTGAAGTGTTCCTTTGTCTTATGACCAAACTTCACTAGCTGCTGTGAGCAACAACTCAAATACAAAATTCTTTAAAATCAAGGGAAGGGGTGTTTGACCATGACTTTCTAAAGAACACAGATTGGTGTATCATAAAGCCGTTTGTAAGTTAAGAGCGACTTTAAGAACGACTGGTGATCATTTCTTGTGGTAAGTGGTATACACCAAAATATTCATTGGCGGTGGCTTAGCGCGTACGAAGGTTCAACAGTCGTTCTTAAAGTCGCTCTTAACTTATGAACAGCTAATAATAAAAGCACTTCCTGATCTGAAAGTAAAATATTTTTCCCACTGCTGACACGAAACCAAAACACGAAAGTAGAGCAAATAATTAGAAGCAGTCTCATGTTCACTGTGTAATTTTCTGTCCATTGATTTGTCATTTTGATGCTCCCTGGGAAATCTTAAGAATGAAGGATCTGCTATAATTGTAATTTCTTGGGTTTACATTAAATCTGCAATTTTCACTCCCTGACAAGATTTTCACTTCAACAAATCTTGCATGGTAAAAAAAGATAAAATAAAGAAAAAGCATCTGTTGCCTGTGTAGCCTAGAGCTGAAGAAAATGACATCTTTCCAGGGAGTTTGGGATTACAGGTAATGAAGAGTAGTGAGAGTTTAAGGCCAATTATCATCAAAATGATTGAAAAAATGGACTCATATTGCATTGATTCCTAGAAAAGTATTCGCACCAAACATTATTTAACATCCAAATCACCTGATAATGACTTTTATTCTGAGTCATAGTCATGACTGACCAACATCACACCCATATGCTCAACAAGACGAGTGAAACTCTCTTATAAATTTCTTGAGTTACTAATTTGGAAGACAGTGACAGTGTGAGCGGAAGGAAAACCCAGCTGATGGAACGATCTTCCCCAAGTCTCAATGTCTCGGTAATGAAAACATATCTGGTAACTTCTGGGAGTCCCTGGGGATTGACTGTGAGGCGCGATTCTTTGGAAAATTGGAGGAAGTGAGGCGATCCAGAGGAACAGAAAGGAACAGGGAAAGGAGTGCTCCTCCCCAATCTCTTGCCCGTCAAAGGATACATCACAATAGAACAGGGGTTTTTGTTTATCAGGACACACAATCTATCTGTTGTCTTGTCTTGGTGGAATCGCTTACGGTGCTTCAATCCATCAACACGAATGCCTGCTGCAGGGTGGGGGGATGGCTGATAAACCAATGGCTGATGTCTTGATCACTTTCTATCCTTACAGGTACAAGGAATTCTAAGGATAAACTCGCTACATTCATGATTAAACTTTCCTCTCCTGTGAGATGGATGTATTTAAAGGGCAGGTCCACCCCAGAAGAGAGAAAAATCAAACAAGCATAATGCTGAAAATTTCATCACGGTATAAAGTAAGAAATTTGACGCACTTGAGTGCGTTAAGTTTCACTTAATAATTTTCACAGTACAGTTAAATGCACAACAAAGAGATAGGCAAATGAGAGAGTTGATGATGTCACTTACTTCTTCTATTGTATTTTATTATATGAAATATAGAATATTTCAATTTTTACAAATTTGATGATGATGAAACTAATCTTTGACCAACAGTCGATGGCAACAATGGCAACTGCACCTTTTCAGGGAGAAATCAAACTTTGGTTTCAATTCTGATATATTCTGAAATATTAGAATATTTCATATTTCATTTCATGAAATATAAAAGAAATAGTGGATGATGTCATCATAGGTTCTCACATTTCCATACCACCAAGGTTTATACTGTTACGTGAAATTAGGTAAAATGTTGAAACTTTCTAATTTTACATATGATTTGATCACATATTCAGTGTTAACTGTTATGCTAGTTTTATTTTTCTCTTTTCATTTAAATCCACTTTTTTTTCTGGGGTGGACTTACTCCTTAAAGGAGGCTCTCAAAGTTAAACACTTCATTTTTAAACGGGCTTGCAAAGTCCTTCAGAAGCACACATTTTTTTTAACCTTGATGGTTTCATAAAAAAAAAAAATTTGTCTCAAATTCCCAGTGCGTACTTTAATAAAATCAGAATTTTCTATTGTCATAATAATAATACATATGATTTATATAGCGTCTTTTCCATTTTGATTAAATGCTCAAGGCGTTTAGAAGAGAACTAAGAAAAGTACAAGAAATGGTAAATTACAAATAAGGAAAAATGTCTGTCTTCAAACCTTTCATAATTAGTATCTTTCTCATTGATATGCACCTTTTTATGGTCGTTGCTGGCAATGCAATAGGGAATGTAATTCTATTAAGGCACAACCTGTGATCAATAGAATAAGGTGATAAATACACTTTTGATGGTCTAACTCCTATGAAAATAAATTTCACACTTTTTCATTCAATCATAAACAATTTTCATTGAAAAAACATGCAATTCATCAACAAGGAAAGGTTCTCTATAAGTTCTTAAAAAATGTTGGAAATCACGGCCCCGTCTTAATACAAAGAGTTGTGATTGATCCAATCAACCACGACTATGGGCGGCCAGCAACGTCAACATCTAAAATGCAAATTTGTTCAGAAAATTTCCAGGTATGATGTATATTCATACATTCATCATTCTCTTGAAGATTCAATGTGATTCTCTTTGTTTACTAAGATTGTGTAAATTTCCTGTAGAAAAAATGATGGTATGTATGGATTTCCGTACAGCTGAGATTGATTGGATCAATCATAACTTTTTGTAACATGGGGCCGAGCTGATCTGAGGAATAACTCTTCAAATCCTGTGTCTATAAAATGAAGCCTTTGTCCCATATTCTCAAATCCAATTTAATTCAGACCATGGTCTAAATTTGTGATCAAATTACGGGAAGATGAAAACATCAAAATTTTGTTTACGTTGTATACTAGTATTTTAAAATTAATCCTTTCATCATGCTTTAATGGTGGAGAGATATTCACTATTCCAAGACGGTTATGAATGTATTGGGCACCGTGTTTTAACAAGCCTTTATTGGGTTGAATTTGTGTCTTTTGTCCCATCTTAAAACCATGTTGTGTCTCATGTTTCTTTTCCAGTATTTCATCTCTTCACACTTCATTCTTAGGTTTACCAAGAAGAATTATTCCGCCAAGTCATTCTCCTGTCTACATCATCCGTCAAGAGCCGCAGGACGTCCAAAATTTGTCTTCCAAGATACACCTAGCTAGTTGCTGCTGGCTGGTGATGTGAGTGATACCAACCTAATATCATTAGTTTCCTTTTGACAAAACATTACAATAGCGAAGTACCTGGTTGCGATAAAGCTTGAACTGATAGAAAGCTTACCAACTGATGAAAATGGACGTTTCGTCATGATGGGAGAAACTGCTGAAGGCGAGAGTATCTATCGACTTGTCTCGGCAATGTACATACTGGATACAAAGCTTTTTCTGTCTCATGGTTGCTTTGAGAAAAATGTAGTTTTCCTTTTTGGAATAGAGGACGGGGGTGGGGGAGGGGTCTGATGCATGAGTTTTAAGGGTTATTTTACCCTACATACTGTATCTATGTATAATAAAGTAAAGGAGCATTGACTATTTAGCCATGCAGTAGCGTGAGATACAGACCCCTTTTTCAGTCACTTCAACTATATTGTGAATTCTTGGTACAATACAAGGAATTGTTAGTGCAATTCAGGACTCTCGCTAGCTGTTGCTATTGTACCATATTGTCATAAAATATAGACATAATAGACAAAAATTAATTTATATAGCGTACAGCATCTTCTATATAGAAATTATCTAGTCATAATCTATTCAAAGGCAAACTGTCACCTCACCTGGGTTGAGTGCAGTACAATGTAGATCAATTTATTGCTGAAGGAAATTACACCATGGCTAGGATTTGAACCTACAACTCCCTGTTAAAAAGTCTGGAGACTATTCCACCAAGCTTCTATGATCCAGAATAATAGTAGGTTTTCCATGATTTAACATGACACAATCAATCTATATTCTTAATTGAAAATTTAGCTGAGTAGCATTAGAAATAAATCTCTCCATTATTGAAAAACACATGACTTTCACAGATGGCAAGAATGTAATAAGAATCAGAGAACTGTCACCTCTTATTAATCATGGTTAATCTTAAATCAATCTAAAGAGAGAATCAGAGAATAACTTGCATTCAATCAGAGACAAGTGGCAGGGTATTTGGATGGTGATCTGAGGGGGGGGGGGGAGACGACCAAATTTTGATATGTTTTAAATTCTCATTAAAATAATAGAGGTATTAACAGAATTATATAACCAAGGCCTCTCCTATTATATTCTTCTTTCTCCTTTTTCTTCTTGTCTTTTCTCTTTTTTCCTTTTGTTTTTGTTTTTACACCACACTGAGAATCAGGGGGGAGGGGTACTCCTGTGCTGACCACCCTCCCCTGTGGTGCTATGAGAAATTGTGTATTAGTTTGAAAAAGACCAGTCACTCGATCAAAATGATATGCTTAATTTGCTCATTTCTCAGCAATCACATTTTCAACTAGAAACCTGACTCATAGTGAAGTTCTTGGTCATGTTTGGTCATGATCATTTTATAGGACTCTGTTTCAACTCATTTGAGATCAATACCAAAGCTGAAAATGTTTTCAAAAAAGCAAGCGACTGTGACAGGAATCACTGCTCCATTTGGACAGTTAATGGCAGATTAATCTTCAATCAGCAAGGGAGCGAAAATGATGGATGAAAATTTATTAGCATTTACATATATCATCAGCCGCTACTATTGAGGTTGGATGAAATACGATCCGTGGAAAAAATGAATAATGCAGAATCATATGGACAGTCTGTCGTTGGTGGAGGGAATAAATGTGAGCCCTACTTTTCTATTTTTCTCACCCAAATCAATGTTTGTCTGTAAAACTTTGCCAGAGGGAGATTAAGTAATTGATTTAAGTGTCATTGTCCTCCATCATGCATGCATATATACATGTTCACATACAGTGTGTATCAATAAAAAGCTTACACATTGAAAAATTCCCCCTAATTGAAAAAAAAATCAACATGGGGATAATTTTTTTTACATATACACAACTGTATTCCTAGGCTTTGGTCACATATACAGGATAAAAGTATAATTTTTGACAGAATCCTTCGAATGAGTGAGCACTGTCCATTTTTGTAAAGCTCACAGAAATCAATTCATGCAAAACTGATGATTTTCCTGTTGTGTCAATGGGAAGAGGAGAAAAAAAAACAAAAAACAAAGGGACAGTGCTGTATATATATCTTTTTATTTTGGGGGGCACTTTGGGTCAATGGAAATAAAACAATTACATTGTAACATTTAATAACAACTTTACTACCCAAAGGGACAGTTTAAGTCTAGTTAAACATTAACTTTAGGTTCAGAGCTGCCAACCTGAAAAAGAACATTTCAGTATTTTTAATGCTGAAAATCAGAAACTTTAGAAATCAGTATTTTGCATGAAACCATCAGTATTCTTCTTATTTTTCAGTACTAAATACTGAAAATTTGTACTACTTGGCAGCTCTGTAGGTTGCTTGTACCAGCTGGATCCGAGGACATAAAATAAAACAAATTAATGTAAACACAAGTTCATTTCAGACATCTCCAGCATTTATCTTTAAGTTTTGTCATTTAAATGGGGAGTAAGGGAGTTACATTTCATACTTTATGTCGTGCTCGTTTTTCCTCACTTCCCAAGGCATGAAACAGAATTTAAAAAAAACAAAAAAAGGCCTATTGTTTCATGTGAATCACTGCTTCTTGTAAAGCAGATAGCATCACAATGGTCTTGGTGTGTGTGTGAGAGAGAGAGGGCTAGGGGCGGGCAGTGGCACTCAAAGGAGTGTTTTGGCTAAAGGTAGCAAGTTAAAAGCAAGTTAGATTAGAAAGGAAAATCTAAAATCAATCCTCTTTATTAGCTAAAGTCCATGCACTCTTTATGATTAACGTCTACTTTTATTCATATATCTTTTTTCAAGTTTTGCTTAAATCATTATTTATGAATTTTTTTACAATTTCCTGTAGACTCTTCTCGATATTGGATTATCAATGAACTGTTCTCAAGCATTTGCATATGATTACTGAAAGAAATGAAATTACAACAAGAAATAGATTTCAAAATGTATGAGTCAGACAGCAAACCGCATCTTTGTACCATGATTGGTGAAAAGCAAAATGATTTGGCTTTATACATGTGGACTGTGGTTTTCCAGCGTTAATGCACTTCCCGTCCTTTTCTTTCTATCTCTGCCTCTGTCTTTTCCCCTTTTTCCTGCACTCCCACTCTTCCAACCTACCCCTCTCTATGTCAATTTCAATTTCTCTAAATTTATTACTCTTTATCTATCAATTTCTATGTCTATGGCTTTGTCCCCCCTTCCCTCCCCTTTCCTCTCTCTCTCTCTCTCTCCCTCTATCTGTCTCTCTCTTGTTCTCTCTCTGGCAATAGAAGAGCCATAATTAGAGGAAGAACAAAGTGAAATCAGATCTGATCATAAAACAATATTAACCAATTTTTGTTCATATCTGATGAGTCACACATCAAAAACATTTTGTGCTCTGTCTTCGGTCAGTGAACCTTCGATCAGCGCCCGACAGGCAGCACTCGGGGAAAAAGGAGATGAAATTAAATAAAATTGGAGAGGATGAGCCCAAAGACATGGGGAAAGGAAAGAGAAGAAAAATGGGGGAATCATTAATTCTCCAAGCACTCTTGATAATAATTGGGGAATGCAAAATGAACACAGTTAACAACTATTGACCCCCCTCCTCCCGCACACATAACAAACATACAGTGTGTCTCATTTTAACTTAAGTTCAGCACGTTACATTGGGAAGTAATGACAACATAAAAGATAAAATGCCAAGAATACACATTACTTACATTAAAAAATAAGAGATAGAGACATTATTCTGATTTGCAATACAGCAAGGAATTAAAATTGCTGCTGGCCCCCATTCAATTGGAACCTGGATTTGCTGGGAAAGGCTTAATAATGAACATAGATCTTTTTCATAGGCTGCGCTCAATCTCTACTTTTTACCCTCAAAACACAATTTTAAGGGTATTTACTTGTAGTACAAAACCATGGTTGCGTTCAATCAAGACTTTCTGATTTTAGAAGCGCAGTTTTCAAAGATTATTATTATGAAACACCTAGTTTTGATTTGTGATTGAGATTCTAGACTAAGAAATTTGACTGAACAGTGAACACACCCCATAGATGCTCTAGAGATCAGCTAGCTCCATCACCACTTACATCCTCATCCTTTAATTCAAGATATATTGTAGCCTGAAGGAATAATGACTGCAGCAATTATTAGCTCCATGTTGGTTAACATCTTGGCAGTTGTTCCTCGACATGGAAGATTGTACCACATGGCTCAAGAGACCATTCTTAATGAATAAAATCATGATATCTCTCTCTCTCACTCACTTTATCTCATTTCCTTTCTCTTTTCACTTCTTCTTCTCTCCCCCTCTTTTCCCCTCTCTATTTCTCCCCCGCCCTTTCTATCTCTTTTCTCAATTTTTATCTCTCTTTTGCACTTTGTCTGTGTTTCCTATGTGCCTCTGTCTCTTCTCAATCTATCTTCGGTCTGTTTCTCAGCACTTTCACCAACTATCTGTATATATTAATATAGCATAATAATACATGTAGTGATGATATTTTTATATACAGTGACAATAATGATATAATCTATAATTATATAATTTACAGTGCTTATGCCTTATTTTCCGTATGTCAGATGTCTTACATTAACATTAGAACTATATTTTAAAAACATAATTCCATATTTATTTCTCAATGTGAACCTTCCACTAACGATTTTATTTCATATCCCACTCTCAACCTTCTTCACAACTTATAGATTTGTGTATTGAATTTAGTGCATGTAATTCAGTTATCATTACCATATTATTATAGCTTTTATTTATAAATATCTTTGGAATTTATTTTGTAACGTGCTCTCATCTATAATTACCTTGTAAGTGCAATATACCAACATCAATTTAAATTGTTACTTTACATTTTTTGACTATTTCATTTCACTTATGTAACTATGAAATTTATGTTTACATTGTACATGTTTACATTGTAATCTTTGTTTGTATCAGTCTCCCGACTGTTTTAACAAGGAAGTATTTTGTACAATAAACCGAAATGAATGAATTCACATGAGATAAGGATTTATATGACAATTCAGATGCAATCGCCAGTTATATGATACGGTAATCATATGGAAGCATTTTCATAGAGAACTCATGTTGATAACACAGTGCGAACGGCAGAATAATGCGATATGCTTTTTACAGAATAAATGCTCATTGAGCAAAAAAAAATAGCCCTTGAAATGAAAGATTTAGCCCCCCAAAACCAACAATCACCACAAAACAACCCCTAAATGATATAAATTATTTCATATCATGTCTCACATACTATCACTATAATGTGTAGAACGGATTTACATCTATTTGGTTCTTAAAATCACACATACTGTAGTATCCCTGAGAAAATGAACATATTGGACGGCTTGTATTCTTAGTGGCATAAAGTAATAACAACCACTGATTATTATCGCAACTGTCTCCAGCAAAGGGCAATACAACAAAGGTCTGAACTTTTACAGACATGTATTCTCAACTGCTAATGGCAAATACTGCTTCATATCAAAGACCCTTTTCCCATCCATTTTTCCTGAGCTGGTTTCTATCAAACCAGCTCACAAAATCAGATTAGAGGATTGCTTCGCCTCCGTTTCATCACCATTTCCTGGGGGCCGTTGCATAAAAGTTTATAGTAAGTCTGCCATCCATTGGTATCTTTAATGAAATTCTTGATTCTGATTGGCTGTTGAGAATTTTTGCCATGGTAATTACCATTTGGATGGCAAATTTACTATGGTAACTTTTATGAAATGAGGCCCTAACTAAGCTTGTTCCCAGAACCACTTCATGTAAAGTGGTCCAGTTGCTAAGGGAATGTTCCCAGTGGGGTCACATGTTTTGTGCAAAATTTGCAACCGCAGCATCTGCATCATCACCATATTCTACATACATGTACACATGTATCATGTGTACCGGGTAGGCTCGCGCAACAAACACGCACTATAAAACTACCGGGTGAAGACCGCTTCCTGAAGAGCGGTTGCATCCCCATCTATGACTAAACCAGTTTAACGAGGCAAAGCGGTCTTGAAAACCACATCAAGAGGTGGGTGGTGTTCGAAAATGGTTTGGAAGATCATTTTATAAGATTGCTTTAAGATCTCTTTGAGTGTTCCCATTACATGATAAAGTCAACTGGTTTGCACTCAACTGGTTTGCACTGAACGGGTTCATGAAAGTAAATGAGAATAGGGTCTATGTCTCTAGAGCCATACAGTGTTGAATGAGAGAGTTTGTAGAATGCTACATCAACATGTGCCCAAACGCAAGCAGCTACTCCTTCATGTTTTTCAAACATTATCCCATGTTCTGTGGAAGCGCATTGCCATCTGTCTGTTTGTTTTTCCATATCGTATGACACTTGTGGAAGCATACACTGGGTTCATCAGGCAACTATTTTTTTTCACCATGATAAATTCACGGAGGTCAAAGTGTTTGGAACATGACTGCATTGGATCTGATATTTGTTGAAAGGAATCATCTTTGAGAGCACAAATGTGAAATCCTGAAATTTTGTTTTATGATTTTGCAGAACTGTGATCACTTTTGGTGTTTAAAGCACTTATATTTCATACATGGTTGCATTCAATGGATTATTTGCTGGTCACAAAATAAAAATAATTCAAAACCCAAACATGAAATGCTAAAAGAGAACATAAATAACATGATTCTGCTGATTCATTGCCACTTTAAATCATGGTGCTTAAACATTTATAATTCATACATGATTGCATTCAAGCAATTATTTGTTGGTGTTATTTTTCCCTGCACAGATGAATGAATAACAGATTGAAAGAATGAATAAATAAATAAATTAATAAATAAACAAATATATAAATAGATTAAAAAAATAAATAAATATATAAATAAATAAATAAATATATATATACATATATGAATAAAAAAGTACATGAAAAGATGAATGAATAAATCAAGTAATACCAAAATATCAAATAAATAAGCAAAGAAACAAACAAAATTTAGAGTCCAAGAAATACGACTGGATTCACAAGGTTGAGTAGAGAAATATGATCCTTAAATATACAGTTATTCCCCCCAAAATGAACAAGGCTTTGTTTTACACTGTTG
Organism: Lytechinus variegatus; assembly: GCF_018143015.1. Lineage (NCBI taxonomy): Eukaryota > Metazoa > Echinodermata > Echinoidea > Temnopleuroida > Toxopneustidae > Lytechinus > Lytechinus variegatus. The sequence goes on along the minus strand of NC_054741.1, from coordinate 17,034,204 downwards.
AGAGAGATTCAGTGGGTCAAAGCATTACCTAGCCAAGTGTTAATTGGTTTTGAATGCACTCTCTCATTCAACCTCATCCTGGGGAGCGTTTCATGAAAGTGATTTGTTCGACAAGTCCTGTTTTATCCGACAGTTACCCTAGCAACAGTGCTTCTCAGCCAATCAAAATCAAGGAAAGTTGTCAGATCTGACAAACTGTCAGACAAAAATGTTGATGAAATGCTCCCCTGTTCTCAATTCTTTTGACATTTCACTTGTCTTTTGACCTTCCTGTTATACAGCAAATTATTTGTGCAGACTCACACCATAATGCACATCCAAGAAAACAAATGAACCTGGGGCCTGTTTCATAAAACCTTTTATAAAAACAGAATTTGCAATAGTAGTTAAAAGCTACTGAAATACTTCAATCTGATTGGCTGAGAGTACTAGTAAACTTGTAATAGAAATTGTGCAATTCTCTTGGCCCAATTGAGTTAACATGGGAAATGAGCCCACTGTGTGTGTATTCGCCATTCACACACTTCTCTATCAACAAACCTGATACTCCTGATGATGAACAGTCAAGATGTACACCCCCACCCAAAACATCCCACATCCTCACACCTTATCTACTCTTCACCTGCTTCGAGTTATCGTTTACATTCCTTTTAAGGACTTCAGCCAATCCCACCAAAGAAAACTCTCTCTCCTCTTACATCTGAGGCCGCCATCAATTACAAGCTTAACCGCTCACAATGCCGGTCTCCTGCGTTCTTTTGTTAATGTTGCATTTTATTATTATTAAAATTATATGCCCACACTTTCTTTTTCTAATTATGTATTATGTTTATATTGTATGCATTATGGATTATTTTGTATATTGCAAACAATGTATATATTTTTTATAATGTATTGTGAACGCAGAAATAAAAATAAAACAATCTACTATTACAACACCTTTTAATGTCAACTCCATTTCTGTAAATTTGAACCCTATAGCCTGTATTCTGAATTCCTCTTTAACTGATAGACCTAGGTCTAAGTTGGTGCTAAAATTATGAGAAGCAAACAATATCAGAACACTGCTTACATCGTATGATTCTTATGTCTAGGAAGACTTCTTTCTCAATGCTTAAATGGTAAAAAAAACTGGTTCACGTATTATTCTTACAAGGTTGAGAATGATCGGAGTGTAAAATAATCTGATAAATGGTACCTCTAGTCCTTATAGAGACCTGTGTCACAATTGGCTATCCATATTTAACCAGACCTTTAGACGAGAATATGTGCCTAATCCTTTCCATTCCTTTCTCATTGTGGATCAACTTTAAATTAAGAATAAAACTGATCAACGATAAATGCAATATGCTTTACAATCCTACATAATTTATACTTGTGGTGTAAAATATTTAAAATTTCTTCAAATCCTACCTTAGCCTTCAGTTCCAATAACTTCACTGGTTGTTCTGATAATGGTAATTGTTTGCCATCTTCATCTAAATTAAGGAAACAAACAACAAAAATATATCAAGTTGATGGCAAGTATTTATAAAATTAAGAAAAAATATTTCCATATTGTGTGAGCAAAGGATTAACATAAAAAGAGATAAAGGTGATGACAACTGACTTATCTCTGTTGCATTATTCAGTCATACACTGATGAAACAAGTGGAATACCTCTGGCGGTCTAACCTGCATCACGCGATTCAATATAGCAGCAGTGCTGACTTTGAAAACTAATAATATAAAATAATTATTCACCAAAAACACCATTCATATAATGACACAATACTATGTTCATTGACATTTGACCTAGATCATGTGACCTAAAACTTGTCAGAGATACTTGATTATGCCTATATCAACAATTTATACACTATATAAATAAACTTTGAAAGTTATAAAACCAATCTAATTATTACCCCAACATGGTCAAAGTTCATTGACCTTACATGACCTTTGACCTTGATCATGTGACCTGAAACTCGCACAGGATGTTAAGTGATACTCGATTACTCTTATGTCCAAGTTTCATGAGTCAGATCCATAAACTTTCAAAGTTATGATGGTAAGTCAACAGATACCCCAATTATGGCCAAAGTTCATTGACCTTTGACCTTGGTCATGTGACCTGAAATGCGCACAGGAAGTTCAGTGATATTTGATTACTCTTATGTCCAATTTTTATGAACTAGACCAATTTACTTTCAAAGTTATGATGGTAATTCAACAAATACCCCCAATTTGGCCAAAGTTCATTGACCCTAAATGACCTTTGACCTTGGTCATGTGACGTGAAACTCATGTAGGATGTTCAGTGATACTTGATTAACCTTATGTCCAAGTTTCATGAACTAGGTCCATATGTTTTCTAAGTTATGATGACATTTCAAAAACTTAACCTTAAAATGTTGCAAAGGATTACATGCATAATCTCAGTGTTTTCAAGATCAAATTTAACGGATAGTTTAGTTAAGACATTTACAATTCATCGTGCAATTGAGTCTCATTGGACTCTCACAGGAGCATTGAAGATCATATCAAACGTTGACATTCATTCTCAAAAATAAAGATTTTTATCATTTAAGACAATATCAAGCTTTGGTAAGTCAAAGACATGACCTCACACCTCGATAAATCGCCAATTCATCCACTGCCATCTCGTCCACTAACCACATGTTCTACCTTCATTTAGTCTATTCATTCCATCCATCAACATTTCGTCTAACAACCATTTGGGCCAGTCATCACTTTGTTTAATCACCAGTTGGTCTAATATTCGTTTGTATTTTAATTAATTTGCCAAATTAACACTTAGTCTAATTAGACCAAATGGTAATGGATTACATGGCTATTGGTCTACTGGTTATCAGACAAAATGGTGAGTGGATGAAATGGCAGAGCATGTGGATATTGGACGAACTGGCATTGGACCAAATGAAAATAAACCACCTCACACTTTGCTAGAGTAATTACTGTGTTTTTATATCACATACCTGAGGATGCCTCTGTGTTGCCTAGTTTCCACACCTCAAGGGAATGAGAATATTGCAAGAGAAGCATCCTGGCCTTGGGCGCCAAACAAACAATAGGCTTCTATAAGAGAGAAAAATATGAGACATGACAGAATGAACCTACATGGATCCTCAACTAAACACAGCCCATATTTTTGCCTCTGCCTTTGCCAGATGTAATTCACCATACACATTTCTGATACTTTATATGAAATGCCACATCAGATTGTCTCTCCACATATACATACATGAATTTGCATTGAAGTTGATCCCTTACTTAAACTGTTCTTTATTCAGTGCAAGGAAAAACCATTACCAGATGTATATTGACCTCCATGAGCTCTGACCTCAAACCCCCAGAAAAAACTTATCAGATCTCTGTTGCTCCTATATGTGCACAACAGACAAGTTTAGAGCTGATACATCAACCAGTTTTCAACCCTTATTTGATGCAATATGTTTGCAAACAATCAGCACTGCATTAAACAAAGAAAAAAATTATGAGTGGTAAATATCTTGAACAACCAAATTCACTACACCTGGGTAAGGGGTTTGAATTTACACATTATTTTGTGCTTGTACTTGACCAGAAATGGCTCAAGCATGTGATTTAATGTAAACATCCTCTTACATATTTCTCGCCTATCTTCATAAATTGTGATTTACTTCCAACTTTTGTAAGGGCTCAGTTATGCGAGAAAAAAAACAGTATGGCTGGACCATCTGAAAACATAATGCGACCTTTGACCTTCAGACCCTAAAATCTAATTGATCATTGTCCCTCCAATCATACATGAATCAAGTTTGAAGTTGAACTATAAAAAAAATCTGTGGTTATTCAGGAACACAATAATTTCATGGAAAAATTGACCTCTGCAACATTTGTGCTTTGACCTCATGACCCTAAATTCTAATCAGATCATTGTCATTCATATGTGCACACGAAGAATAAGTTTCAAGCCGATCCATCAAATGATTCTTAAGATATCGCAAGAACAAAAATGAGATGGAAGGATGACCTGAGAAGAAAATACCTTTAGAAACCACAAATGGTGGGTGGAGATATAAAGGAATAAACAAGGGGTGAATTGACTCAAGACAAGATAAGACTCACATGTGGGAAGCTGCGTATTCTGTGACGTAGTTGTGCCGCTGATTTACTTGGTTTGCCGACAGCTGTCTCAATGTCCACTGGATTTACTGCCAGTAGAGTATCCACACCTGTGAAATAGCAAACAAACCCTTGATATGTTAAAGGCCAAGTCCATTCAAACAAAAGTTGATTTGCACAATAGCGAAAAAACATAGAACTTCATATTTCATCAATTTCAGATAAAAAAAGAGGAAATTCTGACATTGTAAAGTTGTGCGTATAAGGTTAACAGGTTGCTTTTGTATGCATCCGGTTTTATGCCTGTTCTGTGTTAAATAATTTGATGTCATCATTCCGACAATTCCAACAATTACTATCCAATTTTCAATAAGATCAGTCAAACAAAAGCTTGGATCATGAATTTGCTACAATGATTCAAGAATTTCCATAATTATCATAATGAATATTTGAACAAATATTGGGACTGTATTAGTGTGTTGCAGAGCTCAAAATTGTTTACTATCAGAGCCTGACTAGAAATTTCTAAATTGTGTGTACACAGACCGGAGAATTAGAACATCAATTATGGGTGAATGGACATCATAGGCCTACAAACAAAAAAATCATATATTTTGATGCATTCATTTGACAGATTTTTTTTTTTAATGAACCCCTTCCTACATCAGAGCTGGTATTCTTAAACCGAAAGTATCTTATTTCAGTATTCTGTTGAAGAAAAATACTTAACCATCTTTGCTATTCAATTGCCCTTTTTGGCTAAGTATTTAACTTAAATCTAAGTCAGCCCCCTACCTGGCTCAACCCTATCTAGGCCAGGGGGGGGGCCTCAGAGGCCCCCCTCAACGAATCCCGCAATATTTTTGACACGCAAAATTTTTTTACTGCGCCGCTCGCTGACTTTTTACTTTCAAGTCTTGCACAACTTTTGAGACCAACTTTGCGTCACCCGGGTACATGGTTCTGAAATTACGCAACATTATGTAAGTGCATGTCAGACCGAAAATTGCTCAAAAACGTGATTTCGTGTACAAAGTCAATGCAAATTGTGTTTTCAACCAAAATTCATAAATGTATGATTATTTTTAGTTTTGCTGGTCTAAATATATTCATTTTATGCTTTTTATGATCACAGAAGAATCCGTAACAAACATCATTGAAAAAACAATGAAAAACAAAGAAATACATACGAAATTGCAAAAAACAATATAATACATAAGAAAATGGTTTGATATCGCAATTTTTTCATGTACACTTGCTAAGAACACCACAAAGAGTTTCTATACCAAAAATAAGTACATTTGGAGCGTTATTTAGGGAGTTAGAGGAAAAAGTATGATTTCGCATACTAATTACGCATAAATTAGCATAATCACTTAATAGCGATTCGCATGAAATAAATTACTATGCAATCTTGTAGATTATGTCCCAGGCAACCCGCGTGCCAATTTTCGGCGCTATCACGTGGACGACTGCCGAGATCTTGGGGGGGGGCCTCCCAGGCCCCCCCCCGGCCATAAGAACTCCCAAAATACCCCGGCCTAGATAGGGTTAAGTCTGATTAGCATGCATTTTACAAAATGTACATACATACATAGAGACATCCATGCTGCCCACGGGTAGACACATAAATTGCAATTTATTTCGCTTAGACTTAGTGACATCACAATGGTTATCAGTAAGTATTTCGCTTAATTTTGTCTTGATGATTGAAATACCTAGAAGAGATATAAATACGAGTATTTTGTTGATCCAAGTAAAACATTTTACTTTTTCAATCAGTACTCTAAATTGAATACCAGCCTAGGGGAGTGTTTGACAAAGAGTGAAATGTGACTTAAGAGTCATGCTTAAATGCTGATATGTACATGGATTGTAACATGCAATCTTATTGGTTAATGCGCAGTAGTGCACATTCTCCGAGCATGATTCGACCAATGCGGTGTTACGTGTTATAACACACCAAAGAGGGAAATTCAAGTGCGACTCTAGGTCACACTCAGCTCTTTGTGAAATACCCCCCCCCCTGGGTTACCTACATACCTCCTGACATGAGTGCATCACCAGCTATGACCAGAGCTCTGACATCGTGGCTGTGATCCCGGATGGTCTTACCACGGACCCAGTGCCTGGTCTCGGAACCCGAAGCCTTCTGGACCAGCTGGAACTCTGTAATGATGGGATCCACCCCGGCCGAAAAGATACGGCCCTGGTCCTGGGAGACAGCAAGGGCCAGAATGGATGCTCGGTGACTGGTGTAACTCTGTCCAAGATAAACACAGGGAAAAGGATACAAATTGTAGGATATATCTGACAGTGGTGGCTGATTTCACCCTCTTTACAGCCCAAATCACCCCTAGAATTTTTCAAAATTGAATGCGTTGGGTGACCATCTCTTCTACAGCTACCCCAAGATCTGCCACAGATAATAATCAAGAACATCTATTAAAAAAGCAACAACCTACACATGACAGAATGTTGATACTAGACTTTTTTGCATAATTGATTGTTGTGCTAAAAGGTAATGTCCAGGTATGTATGTCAAAAGTTCATACATAGCTACAACCAGGGGCCTGTAACACAAAACTTAGCAATGATCGTAGAACAACGATTGATTCCATAGACTACAATGTACAATCAATCGTAAAGATCAAGCGTACGATCAATCACAAACCTTTGTGTTACGGGACCCAGATTGTATAATCTAAAAGTGATACAAAGAATACAATCGTAAAAAAGTAAAGGCCTGGTCTCACTGGCTGACAGATGCAAAACGTATTAATGACGGATACAGCAGACATGCAGAATTTCGGGGTGGCGCCCTCCGTTTCCATCCACTCCAGACAATGGACAAAATGGGCGAACAATGAAATGAGTGATACATGTAGAGCATATGAACCAAGTATGCAAAGGGTACACAATGGATACATAACGTTTTCCAACGGATGGCAAGATTCTTTTCAGTTTTACATCCTCTCCGCATCCGTGAGCGCAGTGGGATCAAGCCTTCAAATAATAGTTCTCGATAAGCTATGGAGCAATTCATGAAACAAATATTCCTTGATTTTCACTTTAAACTGTTATAAGCTACTGAAAATCCTTGCATCTGATTGGCTAAGAGCAATCTAGTAGTGAAAATCACTGATAAAGCTCTTCATGAAATGCTCCCCTGTGATTTGGATCATACCTTGAGCAGTGTCCCATGTTTGCCATTCCAGAACTGCGTCCTTCCGACAGAGTCTCCACTGATGACGGTCATATCATCTAAGATAGCTACTTGCCAAACTACAACCTCTGTATGTTTCTGAACCCTCTGGGTGGTGATCCGCAGTGTTGCATGCCCTGAAGGTGTTAAAGAAAATGATGGAAGTTTAACTTAAATCCTCACATAACCCCTGTCCTGAAACAGTTACCCTGGCTTCCAATCAAATCACGCATAAGCTTTAAGCTACTGTTACTTACCTATCAATGTCTTAATTCCTTGGCCCCTGAATATCTCAGAAAGAAATTAATAAGAAATGTCCCTTCACGTAATCTGAGATCTTCACAGAGATATCTGCCTAAGTGTCCAGTTGTTCAGACCAAGTTCTATGGGGAGAGATCATTTTGTCATGCTGCCCCTGAACTTTGGAATACGATCCCTTCTTCCATTAAGGAGGCATCTACATGCTCTGCATTCCAAAGTCGCCTCGAAACTCATTTGTTTAAGCGATTCTATGATTGAGACAGTCTACATAATAGCTTTAATCCTCTCTCTTCTTTGTCTGTTTTCCTATTAAGCGCATAGAGATGCCCATGGGTAGTGATATGCGCTATACAAGCAACGTCATATTATTATTATTATTAAACCAACTTGTCAAAAGTAAGAGCAGTATAAAGAGAACCTGAAACTTACTTTCCACAATCTTCACATGATGCATGTTCTAAAGGTGTTGAGAGTGTGTAATTTGACCTTTATGTTTTGTGAATTTTTATATATTTCTTTGTTTTTTATTTTAATGAATTTAGTCAGGGACTATTTTGCGATCATATGGTGTTTGGAAAGTGTATTTTGACCCTTTGTTTTGTGAATTTGTGTATTTTCTTTGCTTTTTACTTTTTTGAATTTTGTCAGGGACCATTTTGCGATCATAAAACAGCATAAAATAAGCCAGGAATGGTAAAAATAATCACGCATTTATGAGTTTTGGTTGAAAACACAAGTGAACCTGAAATTGACTTTTAATAAACAATCTTCACATTTCGTCATAGACAAAACAGTGGTGAATGCAGGAAAGCTGCAATGAAAAGATGAATAGCTCCCCGAATAGCAGGATTCCTGGGGCCCGTTTCATAAAGAGTTACAACTGTTGTAACTTTGCCATTATTGCAACTAACATGGTAACAAGGCACAGCAGCCAATCAAAATCAAGGTTACCATTAGTGGCGAAACGTGACCCGGAGGAGACAAAGCATCGGAGGGGCACAGCATTGTTCACAAAGAATACAGTGTCCCTCCAATCATTGTCTCCTCCAGGTCACGGTCCGCCACTGGTTACCATGGTAGATGCCACAATGGCATCGTTGTAACTTTGCCATTATGGCAACTACCATGGTAATGGGGCTCAGCAGCCAATCAGAATCAAGGTTATCCTGGTAGTTGCCACAATGGCAAAGTTACAACAGTTGCAACTCTTTATGAAATGGGCCCCTGGTAACAGATGTAACTGTTGACCAAATGAATAAATGGAAACTTCCTGACTGGTCTACACCATCTTCATCTTCTTTCTGTTTGGTCTTATCACATGTAACCAAAACTTTCCCCAAGTGTTAAAAATAATTTTGGAACCACAAATGATACATTGTATCTTGGTCTTGACACATTTATCATTGTTTACATTATTCTATGTAAATTTTTGAAGACTTCTTTTCGTGTTTTTGCACATGGTTACCAAAAAAAGTGTGGGCTGAACCAATAGTGGGGAGGGGTGTACTGAGCAAGCATAAAATCACCCAGCCAACCCCCTTCCTAGTTCCAGAGTGAATGTGTATTGTGTACACTTTCCATTTATATGTTGTTGTAATTAATGCTGTTGATGTTTGGGATAAAATTAATAAATCAAATTGAAAACTTGAAATAAATTGAATATCAAAACCTTCACATACCTGTATTTACATTCCATATCCTGATATTATCAAGTGATCCAGTTACAATGACCTCGTCTGAAATATGCCATGCCAGTGACACGACCCGACCTTGTTGCATCTGGAGTGACCTGTCGTAAAGGAGGCCCTCGTCAGTCAGCTCATAGAGACGGATGTACCCATCCTCGCAACCTGCCTTGGGTATGGGTTAAAAGCAAAATTTCACTTCTTACAAATAAAGATACAGCAAGATAATTCATAAGAATATTTATTTTAGTTGGGACCTCTAACAGATTGAAATATATTTTGAAAAATGACTCGACTACAAAAATAAAACTTTACTGAAGATTGGTTGTCAACAGCAACAGGCATCCCTAAAATGACCCACGATGCAATGTGTACCATCATTGTAAAAAAAGAAAGAAAATCATTTGCAAACATTAAATTATTGATAAATAGCAGTATATTTATCTGACTTCATCAGTAATTCATAAAAGAATCTATCTTAAGTAGAAACCTTGAATTGCAGAGGAAAATGCAAAATGTGTCCATTTTCTTTTTCTCTGAATAAAATATTTCTTTTATGGGGTGATGCAAGAAACTAACTTTTCATTGCAAATCAAGCGTAATGAGGTGTGGCAAGAAATCTTCATTGCAATCAAAGTATTGAACGCAAAATCACTACAAATTTTCATTTGATATTACATTTTAATTTACATTTGAATTTTTACTCATATTGCTTGATTTTAAATTTAGCATTTCAATGTGAACAGGTTCAACCTCTTAGAAATGCCTTGATTCCACCATAGACCTATGAAGAGATGGACACTCATCTCAAAGATAATGAAATCACTAACAGGTGACTGTTATGGTCACCTGAATAACATTCACTTCATACTTGTCTACTTTGGTCCAATGATCGTTACTGTGAGAAGGGCCTGAAGCAGTTCTTGATTGGAACTTTATATTACACAGATTGTATGCACAGTTGATAACAGATCACTTAAATCATGGAAAATTGATGTGCAGTTGTTGTTTACCTTTGGTAATCTTAGTTCCACGTATTTTATTTGGGAAAAATATATGCGTATTTTAATAGAGAGGCAAATTTGTCATTGGTTGTTCATCATTTAAAATTCCATTTGCCGACATATCTCCATAATATTCCAAATATATGTGGCACTTAAAGTGTATAGATCGTGTATCTCTCAATGTTATTGAGGTCCTTACTTACATCCGAAAGTGTCCGGATCGAATAATATATTTTATATCACAGAAATCATCTGCTTCTCATGTTCACTGCTCCAAATATGAAGCATGTTGATTGAAAGGAACATGCTGAAACAGGGTATCAGCCAAAAAAACTAAGACCGGGGAAACTGATCTGTCTTTAAGTGATCGGATACATCTTGGTGGTCATGGTAATTGCTGTTGTCACAACACCTGTATGTTCTTATTAGATGCACATAAACCAGGTGAAGGTAACTATCATTGGATCAAAGAAATGCTCGCGTTAATTGTCCATCTCTTCATAGGTTCATGATTCCACTGATGCTAATGGAATATAGAAAAGCTGGTACTTACTGCTATATGAGTTTGAGCATGATTCACTACAATGCACCAAAAGGCATTTCCATAGTAGACTGATTTCTGGAGAAAAAAAAGAAAAGAAAAATACATCTTACTGTGCAATTTCCTTAAGTGTAAAAAGTTGGGGTCTTTAAAATTGCGAAAAAATAACACAGTGCAATACAAATGTTTAATAATCACTTATTCAAACCTTACACTGAATATCCAACTCTTTGGCAGAGTAGTATTATCAAAAGTTAATACAGATTTTTTTACACCAAGCTATAACAAAATAATCAAAATATAAAGTAGTCAATGAAATATGTTGAATTTCAGTACATTCATCCCTCCCCACCAACTTTGTAGGGTTGAAATTACATGCAAGTAGTTACTGGAGGTGATGATGATTTTAACCTAGATGCTAAGAAAGAATAGATGCTTGTGAGCAAGCAAACACAGGACCAAAGACTGGGTCTTCTCCAAGGGACCTGGTATTGTGCGAAACGGTAATGAGCCTTATCAAAGGGCACTAACACTGATATAAAAAGTGCCCCCTCCCTCTAATCAAGATCAAGAAGACATTGGGACAGAATGCTGATCAGGCATAAGAAATACAAGTAATAAAAATTCATTTACCAATGCATTTTATAATTAGATTTTTGAGGGTATAGTACTAGATAGGAATAACAATCTTTTCTGAGGATTTATTGATAAAATTTTGACATTTGTCTATCATCCCCATTACACATGGTAGTTTGCCTGTGCGAGCGCTGCTCCCAGAACACAAATTATAGTTACAAAGAAAAATCTGTAAATTTTATGATTTCAAAATCCAAAGAATTCTGTGGATCTGTAGAGATATTGTGCTACCTTTGGCTTCAGACAATGCAGATCATATTCTGTGATGTCTCCCTGAAGTCCAGCAGAAAAGAGACGACCTTTGACCCAAACAAGGCTGTTCACCTTCCTCTTCTTGGAACCTGGGATTACCTGATATTTTTCAAGAACGAAGCAAATTGAAAATTAACAAAAAATATTATTTCACTGAATAGGAAAATCAAAATGTAATATTGAATAACTCATACCACAGTTTAAGTAGTAGGCCTATACTATAGTTGGATTTAAATACAATTTTTTTTTCAATTCTTATAGTTGTCTACATCTTTGAACAGTAAATTACTGATTGGTTTATAGTACCCACTTGGTCTACTTTCATTTTTGTCTGGAATACTCCTACCCCACTATTTAGAACTTTGATAGTTAATACATGTATTTCAATGGGTTGGAATATTCATTTCAAATGCCATTAAACAATTCCTTTGACAATCAGATCACAGAAAGATGTGTAGGTTTTGGGGTCCGAATCATGTGAGGACTAGGATTACTTAAGGTTATGGCTAGCTTTAAAACTTGGGTTTATATTTGATTTAATTTATCAATATTCAGTAGGAGCAAATGTCATGGAACTCGTACAACATTCTGCAACCACCTTCAGTTTCACGAACCTTTTGTTGCAACCATTTCCTCCCCTCTCCTGTCTTCCAAATCTCAACAGAGTTGTCCTCTCGGCCAACTGCCAGGAGCTTGTCTGTTTGGTTATAAGCCAGGCACTGGATTCCACTTGGAACATAGTTGAAGAACTTGACATGGTGGACCCAAAAATCACTCATGGTTAACCCTCTCAATCATATGTTCTATCTGTGATTGAAAATAAGAAAAATATTGATGAGACCTATAACTGCGATTATGCCGATGTTCTAACGTTCACACTGTGTACATTTTGAGCATTGATGGTTGTACAGCATAGTACCAAGACAGGGTTCCTATTAATACAAGGATCTACAATAAACTGCTAAATGGCCAATCAAAATTATTGTTGCACATTTCAGACCTTCATTTTTGAGGAGCGCCGGCGCTCCTACCTCACTCCTATGAAAAATAAGGAGAGCAAAAAATCGCGCTTCTAAAAAAAAACTAAGACTAAAAAAAAAAAAAAAAAAAATTGGAAAAAAAAATGCTAAAATTTCACATCTATAAATCAATGAAATGGCTTTCTTTTTTCCATAATTCCTTGAAATTACTTTGATTTAGTTGAAAACTATCAGAAAGATGAAGAATATTCATCTCTTTCCCAACTCTGATTTTAATTTAAACTTGGTAAATATTGCAGTCCCATGTAGTCCCATATGTAGATTTTCATGGCAACACCATGGAAGTCTACATGTGGGACTACAATATTTACTGAGGTAAGTTCAAATCAGTCAGAAAAGAGGTGTATATTCTTCATTTTTCTGATAGTTTTCAACTAAATCAAAGCAATTTCAAGGAATTATGGAAAAAAGAAGGCCATTTCATGGATTTAAAGATGTAAAATGTGAAATTTTAGCAATTTTTTTTTGCAGGAGTGCGTATGACATCTTGTAAACGTATTGACTTGACCCAGGCCTAGTTTCACCACAGATTAATTAATAGCTAACACAGCTATTGCATATATGCAATGTTAAGAAAAATCTACAATTTATCATACATGTATTGTAATTAATTGATTTGAGCTCCTCACGGAGAGCGATTCTGAGGAGCTCAATTGAGCTCCTCAAAAAATAAGGAGAGCGATTTATTGAGCTCCACGAAATTATAAACGTGAAGGACTGACATTTGTATTTTGTTCAAAATACTGTCTAGAAATGAATCAGATCTATTCTTTCATATTTGCAATCCATAGCAAACCTTTGTTTATTATCAGTGAGACAGATTCAGCTACACTAGACCTCAGAAAACTATAAAAAAAAGGGGTAAATTGAAAATTTATATGTTAAACAAATATCTTAATGACAATTCATCGGCTCCCTAGACAAGTGTTCCTCTTAACTATTGTCAGTCCACCTCCCTTTGTTTTTTCTTTTCTTTTTGTCTCCTTTCTCTCTCTTTCTTTTTCTTTTCTTGTAACATATTGATATTAAAACAAGTTGACAATTACTCATAATTTTATTGATAGGGAAACTATAAATTACAAGCTCTACTTTTTAAATAGTTCGTCCTTCATATTCTCATCTTATCGATATATCTGTCTCCAATCCAAACATTCAATTGTATAAAATTTTTTCTGTTTTTTTTTAATGAATTATGGTGATGTATTGTATTATTTTATTATCAATGATTAACTGTCTTTTTTTTTACGTTACCTTGTAAAATGTATTTGATATTTTATGAGATATATGAAAATAAACCAAACTGAACTGAACTGAACTGAGCCAAAAAATCAATAATTTCTGCCTTCTGGTTGTTTGATTAGTGGTTGCAAAAATGAGAGGTTTTCTATTACAAATGATTAAGAGATTGTTCCACAGGATGAAATTTATCAATCGAATTAAAAAAATTTGGAAATAACCCTCCCCAAGTCCTTAGACTCTAATTTAAAAAAAAGTCAACATTCTACATTTGGATAAAAGAAGTTTCCCTTTTGAATTGTTATGTTTTGACAATACCGTAATTGGTATCCCAGTTCAGTGGTCGTTAAAAATCAGCTCAATTGATGTGGAGATGTAAACAGTGGTGAGTGAAATCGCATCTTAGAATTAAATTTTTTTCTGTAATATTGCATTAATATTTATCTAGAAAAATATCCACTTATAGTATAGTATAAGGAATTATAAAGAAGTGAGTGAACGCCCATCTACACATTTTAAAATAAATCACTTGGTATGTAGGACAACAAAATTTAGACTGATCTTAATTTGTCATGTAAAATACATGAAAATAATCCTCAAGTCCTAAAACATGACAAGTCGAACGCCTCTGGCTACCCCAGTCTCAATCGGCCATTTTATTACAATTCATAACAAAAATGGCCGATCGAGACGGGGGTAGGAGAGAACTTTTCGTTTTTTTGAGGTTCTAGTCTGAGCCCCGATGTCAGGAAACTGCCACTCGTGAGACCTTCATCCACATAATCGTGGTAAGTGCATAACTTCTCTTTTCAAAATTCATTTGGAGAAATATTTACACCATAAATCACGCTAGTCCCGTGGTGAGTATGGTCAAATACACGGTAAGCCCCTGGCCTGGGCTCCCTGGGTTAGCTTAAGTCAGGGCTCGGGCGCTGGTGGAGGTAATGCCCAAGCGCTTCAAGCCATCTCGATAAGGAAGTCTCGACCACCCCGTACGCGTATTGATTGCCGAACCATGCAACCACCGAGTCCATGCATCATGATGCATGGTCATGGACGAACCTCCCCTCTTGCTCTTCACTTCAGTTTGGAGAGTGCAAGAATTTTCGGATTTCTCTTTAATTTTCAGAATATGGCCCCTGGATGAGAGTAGCAGAATGAGTTTCAGCTAACATTATTCCTGTTAACGTTATGAAGCGATGTTAACTCAAAAATCAATCGTGAGTGAAACTTAAGACAAGTAGTAACTCTGAACTGAATAATTTCTTTGTTTTAACTGACAAGAAAGTATGTGGGTAGGACTGCACTAAACACTTTCCCAAAAATGTCACTCCACTCTCCTCTCTACTCGTATCACCTTTCTTTCTCGTCCGAACAAATTTTAGGTATCTCTAAGTTAGCTCGACTCACACTCTATAGAGTAAACATAAGCACAATATTGGAACGAAATATTCAAAATCATAAAATACTCACAATGTGCAGCAACTTGCACTTGTTATTCAATGCACCGATCACCCCGCACGTGTGTGCCGCTGATTCTCCCTAGCTAGTTAGCCCTAGCCTATACCGACCTCTCGATCTCACATACGGTACCGGTACCGTCCATCCGTACCGTCGTCGCGCTCGGCCCCCCGGCCGGCCCAGACGGCCGGGGCGGCTTGCATTGCTGCTAGCCAGAAGGTCTAACGTTGAACAGGTCGGAATGCCGGCGAGTCCCGTCGCTGTTCCAGGAGAAAACTCATCACTGCACTCTCGATTAAAAGAATTCCTGAACTACTGAAATTCCAGAGTAAGTAAGCAAGGCCTAATTCAATATCATGTTGCATGGAGAATTGATTTTCATTATTTTGTAGCTGAGCCTGAGGTCTGACTCGGCTCACCAAGGCAGCACGCAAAATTGACCTCTTAATCTTAACTTAAGTTATGGATCACTTGTAAATATTTTGATTGATTTGAGATTGATTTTATACCAATAAATACATAAATATAAAAAAAAAACTTAAGGACGTTCCACAGTGAAAGTGAAATCCATGCCATTTTCACCAAACTTTGCACATATAGGGCCTAGATACTTTAGAACCTTAATATTCGAAATAGGCCTATGCAAAAATCATTTAGGCCTATGCTTACTCTCCACGAAGTGAGGGATTCCATTCCATTCATTTGCGTGTACCTATAGTATAGCCAGGCGGCTTCTTGAGAGTAAAAATCATTTAGGGACCGTACTGACATACCGTATGCTTACTCTCAATGAAGCCAGGTATTCCTATCCATTCATGTGTGTGTAGGCTGCCAAAACGTGAAAATTTCGCCCCGAGATTTCAACTTTCCTTGTAACCCAGGCGGTCGGGAGCCCAGGATCGTACGTGCAATTTGGCATACTCACCTGACAAGCGTGAAGTATGGTCAAAATAATTCTCCGAATAAATAGTTAAAACAGAAATCAAGCACTTACCACGATTATATGGATGATGGTCTAACGAGTGGCAGTTTTTCTGACATCTGGGCACAGACTGGAACCTCAAAAAACGAAAAGTTCTCTCCTTCTACCCCCATCTCGATCGGCCATTTTGTTACAATTCATAACAAAAATGGCCGATCGAGACGGGGGTAGAAGGAGAGAACTTTTCGTTTTTTGAGGTTCCAGTCTGTGCCCAGATGTCAGAAAAACTGCCACTCGTTAGACCATCATCCATATAATCGTGGTAAGTGCTTCTGTGGGCCGATTGCACGAAAGGGTCTTTGCAAGGACCATCTTTCATGTCGCCCATCTTTTATGATGCGCCATGTAAAACGCATTTTAAATAAATCATCTGCAAACATATTTCATTCGTCCGTTAAAATAAATTATTTGTTTATAAAATGATGTGATATATCATAAAATTGTATAAAATTTGATTTAAAAGCAAGCTAACGAATCTTATTCTTTATCATAAATTTCAGAAACCCCCCGCTTAGAAGATGGGCGACACGAAAGACGGTCCTTGGAAAGACCCTTTCGTGCAATCGTCCCCATGTTTCTTTAGGACCTCTTACAGTGCAAACTCTGAATGCATTATACATGTACATTGTGTGTGTGTGAGTATTCACGTGAATCAAAGTGTGTCACAAAAGAATGAAAGCAGTTAACTGCTTTCATACATCACGTACGTGCAAAGCGCCAACTTAATGTGTTCCGCCATCTTGCTTGTTGGTTGCCGATAAAATGCGCATTTTCAGATTTTTTTACGCTCTGTCATTATCCATGACTGAAACATTGACCAATCAAAAACTAAGATTCTATAAGAAATATGAATATTCATAAACGAAAGTATAAACATAGATAATTTAATTTTATGTGAAATTTAAACATAATTCTTCAAAATTGGGTTAGTTTTATGTCTGTAAAATGACCCTTAAAACCAAAGTTTTTTTTCGAAAAAATAAGGGTTTTCCCAAGTTGTCATGGTAACATGGCCTGAATTACAAAAGCTTAGCAAACACTTTATTTCAGTGATCGAGGATGTATTTGTTTACGGTATACGTCTACAAAAGTTATAACATTTTTTTCCAGACCATGGATGAACTTTCAAAAAGAGATATTTTAGGCAAGTTTTTACGATTTCCGGCAATTTTCTGACATAGGCATTTTCAAGACATAGTTTTTACAGAATTAGAAGAAGACATCATGGATTTTCCTAATTATCACGACGGATATGCAACTTACTTGTAAATAAATCAAACAAAGTCTATGATTTATTTTCGATAATGCAAAAAGAGACATTCAAGTCTCTGATTGAGAGCCGCAGATTTAACATTCGCACGGCGCAATAGTAACGTTTTCGCCGAATTCGTTGGGGCGAAAACACCAAGCGAGCCGTCCCACTCACCAGTCCCGAACGCTGCGCTGTATGTTTGATGATATATCTGGTGCCATTTCGTGCTTATAAATTTGTTTTTTCTACAATGCCACTATCTCATTAAAATTATTTGTCATGATAACATTGAAAATATTATCGTTTAATGGCCCAAAGGATCGACTGTAATAAAATACACTTTGAAATATTGTCAGAGAGTGATTAGTTAGGTGATGTTTATGGTCAGAATTTAGTCATGGCTTCGGGTGAACTTACGCGAACGCGGTCACTTGCTCACGGGGCGAGTCGGCCTGGCAATTTGGTGGAGGGCCGTTACGTGCAGTGCAGCAAGAGCAGAGTTGGGGAGTTAAGTAAAAATACTTTGAAATAAGTAATCTGCAACTATTTTTGTCTTACTCTTATCCCTTTAGATTAATTAGATAAGAGATTAAAATTCTAAAAGATTAAATCCAATTTTAGACAGTGGCAGAACAGAGTGGTGCTTTATTAATGGGGGGGGGTCGTGCATATGCCCCCAATTCAGAAAAAAAGAGGAAAAAGAAAGAGAATCTTGTGAACTTGTTCAATTGGATTTTTGTTACCAAAACATCAAAATTATGCTCATGTCGGTTGCAACTTACTAAATTCTTTTTAAATTTTGCCTGATCGATACGCCATATCGTGTATAACCCCCAATTTTTTTTCGCTCGTTCATGTCGTTACGCCACTGATATAACAGCTAGTTTATGCCAACATTATTTGGTTGCGGGATCAATTCAGCTATAGCTAAACATTTATACTTTATGCCTGTTCAACTTCATACAGGTTTAGGCCTGTATTTATGAGATATTTTTAAGATCTATGGGTGCCTTCATTATTTTCATTTTCAATTAAAACAATTATTAATTATGTATTAATTTAGTATAAACCTCCATGATACATTTTATTGTGTTAAATCGTGCCATTTCTGTTATATTAAGCCCTTGTAAAAACATGCTCAGTAGCAGACCCCCTCCCATATATAAACACAATATAAATGTATATAAAATGAATTGACCCCCCCCCCCCCGGCTTCCCTATCGAGGACAAAATGAAAAAAAATCAAAATAATTGACCGCCCCCCTTTGACGAGGCAGCTGTCGGTGGCATGAGTGGCATGATGTCTTCTTTGACTTTTTTGCGTGTAAAAATAATACTGAAGAAATATAGGGGCACTCTAAGTGTCCCCCATGAAAATCAATCTGGATCTGCAAGTGCATGGGGCTGCGCCCTCTCCAACGTCATAACTTCACCATGGCTCCGTAACACAAAGATTAGAAAATCAATCTCTAAATGAATTGGCTAATCAAGATCAATGTTACACGTGCATTTGTCGCAAAATACTGACTAAGAACCAATCAGAAGCGTTCTTTCATTTTTGCTATTCATCGTAAACCTTTGTGTTACGGAGTCCATATGTTTACGTCCTAGCTCTCATATTTTTCATCTCCCTGATTTTGGAAGAAAAAAAAACAAGGCGAAAGAAAAGAGTGAAATAAATCCAATACGATTAATCACAATTTGAGTTTTTTGAAAGAATTATACTTTATTAAATTCTACAACCATGATGAAGAATAAACAGCAATCTTGATAAATTCTGGGTTTTTTTTCAAAAAATAAGAACCAATTAACCTTTTTCTGATTTTTCTGTCACTTTCCACATTTTGAAGAAAAAAAATTAAGTTGTTCATCGACGCCCTGCACTGATGATGAAACTGTATCCCCACTGGGTCCTCTTAACTCCCCCCCCCCCTCTCTCTCTCTCTCTCCCTCCCCCCCCCATAAAGTGCCTTGCTCATTTCTCTTATCTCACCTTGACCTTAATTAGTTAATCTTAACGATTTGGCGGTACTGTCAAACGTGACTGGTCGCCATCATAGCTTCATCCCCAACAAACACGGAACAAACAATCACAACAATATTCTGGTGTTCGACCCAACATCATTCCGTTCAATACACGTAAGGCCATACGTGGGCATGCACAAACAACGTGGGTTCTCAAAAACTGACCCGCGTTTGGACTGAAATTGTGATTAAAATAAAAATGTTATAAATATCACAAAAATATGGGTATAATAACGGATATTTGATTAACGGAAAAACATCAATCGCTTATTCATAATAATTCCGGAAAAGATTTGAACGAGGTTTTTATCAATGGTAATCAAGAGGAATTAGTGTATAGATGAATGGCGCTCAACGTTAGCCGGGTGAGGGCGCGCGCCAAATCTGGCCAGAATCTGGCAATATGGCGTCGCCCTTTAAGCTGACGTTGGGTCTATGGCTCGTGCACGTACGTGATGTGAGAGCTAGAATTGCGTATTGATGCTCTCAATCTGATCCTGGGGCCGATTGCACGAAAGGGTCTTTGCAAGGACCGTCTTTCGTGTCGCCCATCTTTTATGATGCGCCATGTGAAATGCATTTTAAATAAATCATCTGCAAACATATTTCATTCGTCCGTTAAACTAAACAACATATTTGTTTATAAAATGATGTGATATATCATGAAATTGTATACAATTTGATTTAAAAGCAAACTAACGAATCTTATTCTTTATCATAAATTTCAGAAACAACCCGCCTATAGCGTATCATAAAAGATGGGCGACACGAAAGACGGTCCTTGGAAAGACCCTTTCGTGCAATCGGCCCCTGATCCTCGCAGCTAACTAGCTAGCTAGCTCGAGCCACAGGCATAGCTCTCTGCCCGAATTTCCCATACTGATCAGGTAGTTTCAGGATTATTTTTTGTATTATGGCTTCCTATAAAGTATTTTTGATATAAAAATAATAATAGTATTAATGTGAATATTTTTTCAATTCATGAAAAATTGTAATTCTAATCTCTATTAAAAAAAAACAGATTGGCAAATTAAAACTGAAATATCTTGCTCATTACGCGCGGTTTCTTTAAACCCGGAACTTGGAGGTCTCACGGGCCTAATCACTAGTGGCAGGCCCTAGATATTCATTCGAGCCAACCCCATTGCTATTTTTTTTATTTTGATATGGCTGATTGACAAAGTGTATGCATATGATTGTCCATCTAACACTGATTCTATATTTGGTAATTACTGAACTTCCTTTTCTTTAATTGGGAAGAAATATCACCAATTTTGGACTATATTTTGACTGGCGGAAGGATTACGGCTATTTTGCTGTTTGAGTTGATGAATCTGCTCCCCCCGACGGTGTCTTCAAACACGCCAATTTATTTTTAAAATGAGCCGGTCGAGGGACCCTTTTCTGGTCAGATCCCGGGGGGCCACTTCCATTCACGAGTGGATACCATGCGCGACCATGGGGTCTCGAAAAGCACCCTAAACACATAATTTCCATATTCTGAAAATGCACCCCTTAACAAGTATTGGCGTGTGAAACCCTACCCTTAACAAGTATTGGAAACAAAACGATACTCTTGGCAAATATTCCCTGAAATGAACCCCTAAACAAGTACAGAAGTTGTTACGCCGGTTGTTACGGGTCCTTCGGTCGTCGGCTTTACCCTATTTGGTATAGTACGACCCCAACTTCTACACCTCGCGCAAATCGGACTCTAAACACGAAGTGTTGGGGCAAAAAGGACATCCTTTTTAAAACATTTTAATTTTGTTTTATCATCCCCGCAAATTCGACCCTAAACACGTAATTTTCCTAGCGAAATAGCTACCCTTTTTTCATTATATTTGTGTTTTTGACACCCTTATCCCGTTACGTACGTAACGTGCCCTATCGTGAAAAGGACACACGTACGTGCAAAGCGCCAACTTAATGTGTTCCGCCATCTTGCTTGTTGGTTGCCGATAAAATGCGCATTTTCAGATTTTTTTTACGCTCTGTCATTATCCATGACTGAAACATTGACCAATCAAAAACTAAGATTCTATAAGAAATATGAATATTCATAAACGAAAGTATAAACATAGATAATTTAATTTTATGTGAAATTTAAACACAATTCTTCAAAATTGGGTTAGTTTTATGTCTGTAAAATGACCCTTAAAATCAAAGTTTTTTTTCGAAAAAATAAGGGTTTTCCCAAGTTGTCATGGTAACATGGCCTGAATTACAAAAGCTTAGCAAACACTTTATTTCAGTGATCGAGGATGTATTTGTTTACGGTATACGTCTACAAAAGTTATAACATTTTTTTCCAGACCATGGATGAACTTTCAAAAAGAGATATTTTAGGCAAGTTTTTACGATTTCCGGCAATTTTCTGACATAGGCATTTTCAAGACATAGTTTTTACAGAATTAGAAGAAGACATCATGGATTTTCCTAATTATCACGACGGATATGCAACTTACTTGTAAATAAATCAAACAAAGTCTATGATTTATTTTCGATAATGCAAAAAGAGACATTCAAGTCTCTGATTGAGAGCCGCAGATTTAACATTCGCACGGCGCAATGGTAACGTTTTCGCCGAATTCGTTGGGGCGAAAACACCAAGCGAGCCGTCCCACTCACCAGTCCCGAACGCTGCGCTGTATGTTTGATGATATATCTGGTGCCATTTCGTGCTTATAAATTTGTTTTTTCTACAATGCCACTATCTCATTAAAATTATTTGTCATGATAACATTGAAAATATTATCGTTTAATGGCCCAAAGGATCGACTGTAATAAAATACACTTTGAAATATTGTCAGAGAGTGATTAGTTAGGTGATGTTTATGGTCAGAATTTAGTCATGGCTTCGGTGAACTTACGCGAACGCGGTCACTTGCTCACGGGGCGAGTCGGCCTGGCAATTTGGTGGAGGGCCGTTACGTGCAGTGCAGCAAGAGCAGAGTTGGGGAGTTAAGTAAAAATACTTTGAAATAAGTAATCTGCAACTATTTTTGTCTTACTCTTATCCCTTTAGATTAATTAGATAAGAGATTAAAATTCTAAAAGATTAAATCCAATTTTAGACAGTGGCAGAACAGAGTGGTGCTTTATAATTTAATGGGGGGGGGGGTCGTGCATATGCCCCCAATTCAGAAAAAAAGAGGAAAAAGAAAGAGAATCTTGTGAACTTGTTCAATTGGATTTTTGTTACCAAAACATCAAAATTATGCTCATGTCGGTTGCAACTTACTAAATTCTTTTTAAATTTTGCCTGATCGATACGCCATATCGTGTATAACCCCCAATTTTTTTTCGCTCGTTCATGTCGTTACGCCACTGATATAACAGCTAGTTTATGCCAACATTATTTGGTTGCGGGATCAATTCAGCTATAGCTAAACATTTATACTTTATGCCTGTTCAACTTCATACAGGTTTAGGCCTGTATTTATGAGATATTTTTAAGATCTACATGTATGGGTGCCTTCATTATTTTCATTTTCAATTAAAACAATTATTAATTATGTATTAATTTAGTATAAACCTCCATGATACATTTTATTGTGTTAAATCGTGCCATTTCTGTTATATTAAGCCCTTGTAAAAACATGCTCAGTAGCAGACCCCCTCCCATATATAAACACAATATAAATGTATATAAAATGAATTGACCCCCCCCCCCCCCCCCCGCTTCCCTATCGAGGACAAAATGAAAAAAAAATCAAAATAATTGACCGCCCCCCTTTGACGAGGCAGCTGTCGGTGGCATGAGTGGCATGATGTCTTCTTTGACTTTTTTGCGTGTAAAAATAATACTGAAGAAATATAGGGGCACTCTAAGTGTCCCCCATGAAAATCAATCTGGATCTGCAAGTGCATGGGGCTGCGCCCTCTCCAACGTCATAACTTCACCATGGCTCCGTAACACAAAGATTAGCGATCAATCTCTAAATGAATTGGCTAATCAAGATCAATGTTACACGTGCATTTGTCGCAAAATACTGACTAAGAACCAATCAGAAGCGTTCTTTCATTTTTGCTATTCATCGTAAACCTTTGTGTTACGGAGTCCATATGTTTACGTCCTAGCTCTCATATTTTTCATCTCCCTGATTTTTGGAAGAAAAAAAACAAGGCGAAAGAAAAGAGTGAAATAAATCCAATACGATTAATCACAATTTGAGTTTTTTGAAAGAATTATACTTTATTAAATTCTACAACAACATGAAGAATAAACAGCAATCTTGATAAATTCTGGGGTTTTTTTCAAAAAATAAGAACCAATTAACCTTTTTCTGATTTTTCTGTCACTTTCCACATTTTGAAGAAAAAAAATTAAGTTGTTCATCGACGCCCTGCACTGATGATGAAACTGTATCCCCACTGGGTCCTCTTAACCCCCCCCCCTCTCTCTCTCTCCCTCCCCCCCCCCCCCATAAAGTGCCTTGCTCATTTCTCTTGTCTCACCTGACCTTAATTAGTTAATCTTAACGATTTGGCGATACTGTCAAACGTGACTGGTCGCCATCATAGCTTCATCCCCAACAAACACGGAACAAACAATCACAACAATATTCTGGTGTTCGACCCAACATCATTCCGTTCAATACGCGTAAGGCCATACGTGGGCATGCACTAACAACGTGGGTTCTCAAAAACTGACCCGCGTTTGGACTGAAATTGTGATTAAAATAAAAATGTTATAAATATCACAAAAATATGGGTATAATAACGGATATTTGATTAATGGAAAAACATCAATCGCTTATTCATAATAATTCCGGAAAAATTTGAACGAGGTTTTTATCAATAGTAATCAAGAGGAATTAGTGTATAGATGAATGGCGCTCAACGTTAGCCGGGTGAGGGCGCGCGCCAAATCTGGCCAGAATCTGGCAATATGGCGTCGCCCTTTAAGCTGACGTTGGGTCTATGGCTCGTGCACGTACGTGACATGGAGAAAATAATCATGTCAGAGAAAATGAGTTACCAAACAAAGACAAATTTCAATTCCATCTTTTTTTTCCATCTATTTTGTCAAATAACATTGTCACTCTGCACATTGCCTTAAAATAAATTAATGCACAATGAGTTGTGTATAGCTTTTAGGGTCCTTGTTTCATTAGGACCTCTTACCATACAGTGTAAAACTCTGAAGGCATTAAATACAGTACATTGTATTTGTATCTATTCGCGAGAATCAAAGCGCATCACAAAAGAATGGAAGCAATTAACTGCTTTCATACATGGAGAAAGTAATCATGTTTAAGAGAAAATGAGTTGCCAAACAAAGACAAATTTCAATTCCATCTTCTATTTTTTTTCCATCTATTTTGTCAAATAACATGATCTAGATTTTGTAAACCATAGGATGCATGTCTTCATTCGTCCATTATGCGACCTATCCACTCTCGTTGAGGCTGTGTTTAATCCATTGCACTGAGCCTAACGGCTTTGTGTTATAGATTGAACAGAACCTCAACTCAAGTGAGGATATATCGCATAATGAACTCATGTGC
Organism: Lytechinus variegatus; assembly: GCF_018143015.1. NCBI lineage: Eukaryota > Metazoa > Echinodermata > Echinoidea > Temnopleuroida > Toxopneustidae > Lytechinus > Lytechinus variegatus. The sequence goes on along the minus strand of NC_054741.1, from coordinate 17,009,004 downwards.
ATGCATCATTTGTATACTGTATCATAGCATTTACAAACTTAAAACAACAAAAATACATAAACACAATCAGAGATGCCAAGTTCAAAAAAATTTTATGCGTGAGATTTTCATGACTCGACGTCTTAGCTCTGTGCGCGTGCGACCAGTACTTACACTCGTACGTTGCGAAAAGTCATGAGCTTTGGGCTTCAAAACCATGCAATGCACGTATGCAATTCATCGTATCACGTACTAGCTGTGCGCTGACTGCACTCTCGATTCGTCTCGCATGCCGGGCTAGACGCGAAGGCGGTCGGCCAGTCGTATAATCTGGTGAATAATGCTACTTTTTCTCTTTTTTTCTGTTGGGTCCCGATGCGTGAGAAAAATGGGTGCCATGCGTGAGATCGTGAGACGGACCCTGAATGCGTGAGTCTCACGCACAATGCGTGAGACTTGGTAGCTCTGCACAATGCAGATGCAAAAGAGATCAAAAGGAATTGACAAATCTATGTTTTTAGTAATTTCTTAAATTGATCTGTAGTGTTTGATGATTGAATTATCATTTTAATTTATTTGCCATTTAATTTGTAAGAAAATGAAATTACAAGGTAATACATGAGTACAAAGTGGGAAGAAACAAGAATGTCTACAGGACAAGTCCATGATGAAGGGAAGGGATCAAGTTTAACAAATTACCGCCATCAACGGTACTTAGTTGACTAGTCTCCCAAAATTGACCCAGTTATACATGGCGTGATGTTGGAATGTTGTTTTGATTGTGTGAGGGGGAGGGGGATATAAAAGGGGTTGCACTGTTGTGAAACATGAAAGGAATTCTTTGGCTCCCACCCCCTATCTTTCTCTTTCTCTCTCTTATACACACACAGATGGGGAGGGGTCAATTTATTTCTTAAAGTATAACTGTGGTCCAGGCTGGAGATATTTTTGTATCTCAATAAATAGAGTAAAATTCACAGAGCAAAATGCTGAAAAATTGATCAAAATGGGATAAGAAATATCAAAGTTATTGAATTTTAAAGATTTGCAATTTTGCATTATTCCGGTGAAACAGTTCTAGCCTTGTAGTCATGAATATTCATTAGGTTGGCTGATGATGTCATATCCCCACTTGTTCTTTTGTATTTTATTAGGTATATGTAATTAGGTTTATTTAGAATTTCTCTACCAAGTGCATTAAAAACAATTGGATTGACGACTGATAAAGTGCATTAGTTATTTATTGCTGCAACTTATTTCATCAAAACGGAGACACATATCATATAAACATTTATGAAAAACTTAAACATTTATGATTTCATGTAATAACAGAAGAACAAAGAAAATGGGGATGTGACATCATCAGCCCACCTAAAGAATATTCATGACCCTTTGCAACCCTGTACAACTGTTTTCACAAAATATTTATAAACTTAAAATTCAATAACTTCATTATTTGTTATCCGATTTTGTAGAAATTTTCAGAATTTTGCTTTGTGAATTTTACTCTATTCATATCTATATAAATATTTTTAGCCTGGACCATCCCTTTAAGTCATGACCTTTCCTTATAAGGGAAAGCACATGGCTTCTTTATTTCCCCAAAACTTTAATTGGCTATCGAAGGTCTTATCTGCTCAAGTGACCTAGTATTGTGTTTACTTTCTGTTATGAGCATGCAGACGATGACTTATTTTTTGTGTATCAAGGGCAAAAAGCCGGGTGGGATTGACATTTTCAGAGCTCTTTCTGGTGGGTGTTTAACTGTGAATGTGATGCAATCATTGTTTATTTTTGACAAATTACCTCGGTAACATCATTTTTAAACCCGTATCAAGTATTCAAAAACTGTTGTCATCATTGTTATCTTGTCATTTGTTACTATTACTTGAGTATTCGAGTTATCCCAATATCATAATCTGGATCTGCCGAACATTTGAACAGTGCAAATTTTGCTATTCGATTAGCGATCGGCGTCAAGCCATTAAACCATTCCGAGCAAAAGTGGACATTTTCCAAAAATTCATATTGGCTCTATTTCAAATCTGGATCAAATTTTTCTATCAAAACTCATGGGATTTCATAAATACAAAAGGGGAACATAATGAGCAACAATTTTTTTTCCTTACGCATCTCCTTATAGGAGAATCCAAACCATACAAAAAATTCTATACATGGGATTATATATTTTGATTTTTACTTAATGTCAATTCAACAGAAAAATATTGCTTGTTTTGTAAAATTTTCTTTTGGATAATCTGAGGGTCATCATTTTACATCATATCAAAAGAAAATTTTAAAATATAAGTTCATTTTACGTTGCCTGTGGGTGAATATTTCAGATGTCACTCTGTTACCGTCACTACGTAACCGGATTTGGGTTTATGTTTTAAGTTGTAACTAATGAAAAAAAAACACCAATTTTTTAATGTAATGCAGCATACATGTATTTAAGCTAGAACAACATAGAATCCAATCAATAACTCAACATTATGATAGCCATTCAAAGTTCACAGAGTTTGAGCAATATGTTTTCTCCTCAAATATGCAAGTCCATACCATCTATTTGTTTGTTTGTTTGTTTTCTGATACTTTGTTAATACCGTGTATTGTACTGTTTTTATCCTTTCGATGGTTGAATAAATAATTGAATTGAATTGAAATTGAATCTCTTCTTCAGTCTACTATGCAATCTCATTTTCATTTCCTTTACAATCTTTTCTCATTCTCTCTCTTCTCTTTCTCTTTCAGTAAAATAGTTTAAATTGCTTTCTCAATTGTATGGAAATACCCTTGATAAGCCCTTGTGGCTTTCGGTGTTTCCACCGGCCATATTTCAATTTGTTATGTAGTTTTTAATATGTATGTAAAATGGCCTATTGGCCTTCTCTCACTTTCTTTCCATTTTTATATTTTTTTCTGTATGTGATATATATGTTTTTATTCTTGTTTGTGATTTGATGATTATGTTTGTTTTGAATTGAATATGGTCATAAATGAAATGAACTTTGCTCTATACTTGGCCACATATTAAGTGTATCACCTTGATCCAATAAGGAAGCATGTGGTGTATACACAGGAAAATATTTACCCAGTTCAAAGTGTAATAAATCTCTGTCCCTGGGACAATTGTCAATAGAATTGGTATATGAACTTTTGTCTTGGTTCAATGTGTGCATGTACTGGGAACTGCTGCTCCAGGGTTGAATATTTCAAATCCGTTAATCATTGCAAGTGCTGTGAAACCACTAAACCAAAACTGGGCGTGCTTTATGAAATCTTATTTAATATTATTTTGATCTTACATGCAGTCATTCTGTAGACAAGCTGTGCTTTAAAGTTGCAACAACTCTGTAAGTTTTTTTAATCAATGATATTTGTGTTGAGCCTCGGCTTAGGTATCTTATTATAAGGTAATATATGTAGTTATTTATCTTGTCTGGTATTTGGATGTGATTTTTTTCAGTTGTAAAGATGAAACTTCACTTTATTTGGGCAAAATTATATTGATTTGAATCATTCAATCCAAAAGATATTTGCAATTTATTCAAATTAATATAAATATTTTTATATCATCATACAAACTTTTTAATTCCGTTCAGTTGAAAATGATTATAAACTTTTAAAACTGTTTTAAAAGTGTCAAGCAGTACATGTACATGTATGTAATAGGATATTGAAAGTTATGATTTATGTGATAATTTCTTGTTTCATAGAAATCATTATTTTGACTTGATCCTTCCCTTTTTTTCTATTTGCTAGAACAATGCAGAATCTATTAAAGGGTGGGTCTGTACCCATCCAGAGGCTTATACCCATCTGGAGTGCTTCCCATCGGATGTTCTACCCCTCCGCCACCCGTCTTGCCAGCACTCAATCTTCCCCATCGGTTGATTTACCGGATAGGGCCAAAGTAGTGATTTGTGGTGGAGGAGTGGCTGGGACCTCCATTGCATATCACCTGGCTAAACTTGGATGGAATGATGTTCTACTTCTTGAGCAAGGAAGGTAGGTAACTTCCATGACCATTCTCAGGGGGAAAATACTTTACAGAGGGATTTGGGGCGATTTCGCTCCCAAATTGTTTGAAAGATTCTTGGAAAATCGAAAAAAAAAGCCCAAGAAAATCTCCATCCACCGCAATGTTAAAACTTATCTAATTTTGCATATATAGACAGTTGCGTTTTAAAATGCAGCCCCTGAAAATGATTACTATTTACCTGGCATTTCTAGTACAATGTATCATTGTTTTATTCATATTTAAACAAGAAAAAATATTTGTAGTCATCTTGTATCATAATATGGCAATTTATAGAATTAAAATTTGAAGGGAAAGGCAAGCCTAATTTTAACGAAAAATAATTCAGACAAGTGGACGTATATTGTGAAAGTTAAAACGATATAGGACAAACAATGAGAAAACATGAATTGTTGAAAGCTTTCATTTTGTTGTAATCCCTATACCTATTGAAACTTCAAAATGGCCACAGTGGTGATGTCATAGTGATGTAAGATTGGGACTGCTCTTCCATTTGCTACAAAATGACTAAACTGTGTTTTTTATGTATATTTAAAAGAGATTATTTCAAATCAAATTTTCTTTGTTGAGGACATAATATTATGCTGTGTTGTATTTTCACTATTGCCCTAGGAAAATATGTACTTATGAGAAAACCAAACACAACCTGTGGAAAGTTGTCCTCACCTGTACAATTTCTGGTCACCTGATTTTACTTTTTGAAGACCAAATTACTATTGGGCTTTTAAAAGAGAACTCACTGAGGCATTAATACTCAGTTCAATTTCAATTTTATTTCATTCAAAATTGAAAACAATTACAAGGTAAAAAAAAATACAATACAGAATGATGAGGCAGCTGGGAAGAGCATTGAAGTCTTATTATCAAATGCTGCCACCAATATACAAACAATAAAAAACAAATAATATACAAGAAAATATGAAAAAGAGTGTAAATGGATTTGAAATATTTTAATTGAACAAAACCCTACAAACCCTAACCAAATATAACATAACCAAAGTAAAAATGAGCCTGATAATTTGCATGTAATTTTCTTGTAATTCTTTTAAAAGCGTTTAATGAAGGACTTGATTTCATTTCTTCTGATGGAGAATTCTTCATTTTTGTCCTTCTGGTGTCAGATGTCATAAGAAGTTATTTCAGAAGTCAAAGTGATTTTTTGTATGTGACTTGTATAGACCTTGGGCCAAGGTATTTTTCGTTTCAAAACGTTTCAGTTGAAACCTGAGGTATTTTTTATACATTTAAAAAACAAAGAAAAACATAATAACTGGAAAATGTCTTGATCCCACAGTCAACTCGCTGCAGTTAGCAAAATATGTAATTCAGAACTCCGGTTTCATCATGCTGCCTAATTATTGTACGAGCCGCACATTTAGCCATGCGCACTTCAATAACACAGCGGGGAAATGCGAGCGCTTCAGTCGAACTTTGAGTCGATTTCAGTCAGTATTAAACAGTATTATTATTTCTACACCCAGTATAACGTATCCCTGGAAATCTCTTTGGACGTCAATCACCTACCTTTAGTTGTAAATCATTGAAATATATGAATATTCAATAATAATATCATAAAATTTACCAAAAACAGTTGAGAAAATTGTAGACATCCACAGAGATCTCTAGAGATATATTATAGTACGTGTAAAAATAATAATAATGTTTAATACTGACCAAGCTCGACTCGTAGTTTGACTGTGGCGCTCGCATTTCCCCGCTGTGCTATTGCAGTGCGTATGGCTAAATGTGTGGCTCGTAAAATAATTAGGCATCATGATGACACCGGAGGTCTAAATTACATATTTTGTTAATAAACTGCAGCGAGTTGACTGCAGGAATAAGCCATCTCCAAATTAACATATTTTGCTTTGGTTTTTCAGTACACTTCAAGGTCACTGAAACAAAGTTAAAAACTAAACCACTTTTGATCGTTCTGCACACGGCCTAATAAATGTACACCCGTTTTTAAATATTTTAATAAATTAAAATAGCAGTATTGAAAATATTCAAATCATGTACATGTACATGTATATTTAACAGTTTTAATTCATAAAATGTAGATCTTGTATAGGCAAGAAAACTAGCATGAAAGGTGATACAAACCTTTTTGCATTTAATGAAATAATCTTAACATTGAGTAATAAATAAGGTATATATATATGCCTATATTATAGATTTATAATGCATAAAAAATGTAATTAATATAATATACACAAATATTTTGAAATTTTATAACAAACCACAGGGAACTACCCTGTTTAAGTTTTAATAAACTTTTTTTTATGCCGAGATTCCTCCATGTGTGTGTGATTATATTTTATAGTTTGACATGTGGGACAACCTGGCATTCTGTTGGGCTAGTAGGCTTGTTAAAGAGCAATTCAACACTGAGTCAGATATCAAGATGGAGTGCTGAACTTTATGAAAGTCTCAAGGAAGAAACAGATATTGATACAGGTATTTAAATATCTTCGTCTTTGTTATAACTCTTTGGGTATTTAATCTATGCTCTTGTTCATTTGCATCTGTCTACTTTCTCGAGCCAGTATCAAGGCTCTCTTTGTTATCCAATGTATAAAATGCATGAATTAATCTTCTACTGTTCCTTTATTGTAATCTGTTCGATGAATTGATGCAAAACAAGGAGTGGATGCTGATTATTTGGCACTCACAAATGACAGAATGGGCATCTGCAGCCCATAAGACTACCTTTTCATACCTTGCCAGCTGCCTTGAGCATATAATTTTCACCCTCTTTCATTGCTCAACCCGTTCTTTCCAATTCCTAAGTCCATCGTTTCAGGCGGCATTTCCCGAGACCCCCATTTGCAGAGTGCCATCAAACTTTTTATTTCGTAATCCCCGTATTTGTATCCCCCGAACAGATTTCGGAGGATACTATGCTTCGTCGCGCTGCGTCCGCCGCTGCAGAGATTTCCTTTTGAGCGCTCTTTCAGCTGTATTTATTCTCCGTTTATCTTCAAATTTGGCATGAAAGTTGAGTATGGTATAGCAAAGCCGCCTATCGATTTTGGTGTGGGTGGAGACATTGTTGCCATGGCAACAGGTCAACATTAAAGTTTACATGCAAGGCTCTCTTATGACACCTAACTCCGCAACCGTTAGTCACTTTTCAACCGAACTTGGATGGTAGATGGATTTGGGGTACCTGCATGTTATGCTGCAGTCATAGGTCACATGGTAAGGTCAAAGGTCATTTTCAGGTCATCGTTAAAGTTTACATGCAAGACTCTCTTATGACACCTAACTCCGCAACCGTAAGTCACTTTTCAACCAAACTTTGATGGTAGATGGATTTGGGGTACCTGCATGTTATGCTGCAGTCGGAGGTCACATGGTAAGGTTAAAGGACATTTTCAGGTCGACATTAAAGTTTACATGCAAGACTCTCTTTCTCCGCAATTATAAGTCACTTTTCAACCACACTGGGATGATAGATAGGCTTGGGGGACCTGCATGCTAGGGTCATTGTCACCATGATAATTGTATTTATTTGTCAAATTTCTGTGTGACCTCTATATTTTGCAATGACGGATGACGCGGTGGGTTCGGGCCTTCAGGGGATACATGTGCTCGGCTGCGCGACCCGTCCGAGCATCTCTAGTTAACATTCTGAAGTGTATTTCTGATTTTGAGGGAACACACTCCTACATATGTACCTATTCCAAATCTGAGGGCTTCCTCCCCCTCTCCTCCCTCCTCCTCCCCCAGGATTGCAACTCTTTCTGTTATAGGCCCCAGAAGTGTTTTCAGGAGGAACCGCATGACGAATCATCTCCCATATCATCTTAAAACATTGTCTTTCCTGTTTGACAGGCTTTCGTGTAACCGGGGCAGTCATGCTTGCTCAAACACAAGATCGTTTGATCTCATATAAGAGGTTGCAGGCAAGAGAAAGGTAAGCTGGGTTAATGCAGTTATGATTGAATGCCACCACAGCAAGGGCCGCAGCTTCAGCCCCCCCCCCCCCAAGTTTTTTTCCAAACTGTGTACAAAAACGTAAAAATGACCATATGATTGTGATTTTTTGCATGGTTAGCCCCCTCCCCACTTTTGGCTCAGCCCCCCCCCCCCTTTTGAAAACCATTCTGCGGCCCCTGCACAGCACTTGCATCTTTTGGCAGGGCACTAATATCTACATATGCCACTCTCCACCCAGGTGTAGAAAGAAATTCCTTGAATGCTCAAGTGCCTGATGGCAGTAGCCTTGCCAAAGCCAGGGTAATAGTATACAGCACTTAGAAACATGATATTATTATCATAAATGCTGCATATTACATGTATTATTATTATTAATGATGATAATTTTATAACTAGTCATACATGTATTAGTAAATGTTATTATTATTGTTGTTATTATTGTATATCAAAATATCAATCATATATATATTTTTTTGTTTACACTCAGAGAGATTGGAAGTGAATGTGAGATGGTGACTCCTTCCGAGATTGAGAAGTTACTTCCTTACGTTAGAACAACCGACATTGTTGGTGGCCTATATTCGCCTAAAGATGGCAGAACAGATGCCCCTAACACGGTCATGGCTTTGGCCAAAGGAGCAAGGCTTAACGGTAAGAAACAATGACTTTGAATCTGTTTTTACGGATAAATGGTGCTTTGTAAATGTTGGTTATCATCAATTTCTCGTGCACCAGCATTGGTTGCTATTCAGTCAAGCATTTTCCTAGTGATAGCTGGCTCCTGCAGTTTTGTTAATTTTTCCTTTAAATTCGTACTCGTTGCTCTTGTGCTTAGGATTTCATTATTCAGTTGTAATATTTTTCAGTTTTCAGTTCTCACTCTAGGTGATCATGAATGTAAGTTGCATATGTTTTATGAAATTCACATCTTGGGGTAACACCTAAAGACTTATGAGAGCATCGACATATTACTCTTGTGGACGAGTGGATAAGTCTCAGACTATGAACCACAAGGTTTGGGGTTCAAATCTCACTGCAGCACAGCAAGGCATTTATCTACATTTACCACTCTCCATTCCTCAAATGCTTGAGCGCCTAGGCAGCCCAGCTAGGGTAATAACATTATCATGTTAAGCAGGGCCTGTTGGGAGAAAGTTTAACTGAAGTTGCTACCCTGGGTAAATATGATGTTATTCTTTTTTTTAGGTGTTAGTATCATTGAGGGTGTTCAAGTTAGCAAAATAAAGAGTGAGAACGGTCGAGTATCTGCTGTGGAGACATCGCATGGCACAGTCAAATGTGAATACTTTGTTAACTGTGGAGGTCAGGTACAGTAAAGAATATCTTCTTGACTGTGTTTCATTATATTGTAGTATGCTTTCTACTGTATAAGCAACAACAATTTGCCTGGTTACATGTAGGCTTATCTGTACTGTATGAGCAACATTTTGTTGTGTTATCCTGTAGTCTTATTTCTACTGTTTAATCAACTTTTTGTTCACCCTATAGTCTTATTCAGACTGTATAACCCATGTGTATTTTTGATTCGTTTGATTTTCAACTTATTTAGCATATTGATTATATGTTTTTTATTCACATTAGTGTATTTATAACAATAGCCATTGGTACCAAGGTGCAGAATTTTTGCAATAGGTTCCCCAAGTTCATGAAATTAAAATCACCGCTTGATTTATCAGCGTATACAAAAATCATATAATGGTAATAAGATTGCCTTTTTTCATACCACTGTTTAAATAAAGGGGCCATTGCATACTTCATCATCTTCAGTCATACATGTAGATCCATCCCGTTTTTGTTCATACTTTAACTTAAGAACTTGAATTATGTTTCATGCAATTTGCTGCTATAGTAAGAAGTTGCATGTCTTGTCAGCTTAACCAGAAAAAGGGTTTGCCAAGAATTTCGTTCATGTGCCAGGTAATCTAGCCTTCTGCCCGTAGAGCGGGTTGCACAAATTACCCATTCGTCTTGGTACAATTTCCATTGTATTCACCCTGTAATTAGACTGATTAACATGTTTATTTTTGTATGTTTGATTACAGTGGGCTCGGGATATAGGATTGAAGAGTGATCCTATAGTCAGGGTTCCTCTACATAGTGTCAAGCATCAATACATGATCACCAAACCCATTCCCGGTGTAGAGCCTCGTAATGATCCTTGTGAGTACCAGTTATTATATAACATGGGGAAGTGTCATAGTAAAGTGGTTCTGACTCTTGCCTTCAAATCAGAGGGTCGTGTGTTCATATCCCACCGAGGCACTCGTGTCTGATGTCAAGGCATCAATTCACAATTAGCCACTCTCCACCCAGGTGTTAAATGGGTACCCGTTAGGATGTGAATGTCAATGTTGGCTTCTAACAATTTGAGCATCATGACTGCCCATTGCTTGAATATTCCCCAGGGAGTGGAGAGTGTGCATGCACTGTATTCGGGCAAGCCAGAATCCAGTGAACGGGGTAATAATCTACATGTGTAATGTAGATCACTTGCGTCGTTTTGATGTGATAAGCGCATTATTATAAGCAATTTATCATATATATATGCATATCTAAAGTCTTATTTCTTGAAATGAGACAGTCAATATTTACAATTTGATATAATCAGAATGTCAATGTGTACAATTGATTGTCTTCTCAGTGCAGTTAGATTCTGAGTATGCATGCAGATGCCAATGCTTTTTACTGATTATTTGGTGAACTGTGTGTCTGATTTAGGTCAGTAGAATTGATATTTACACATGATTTGTAATAAATCATGCTGTCAGTGTTTGCTATTAATCAATACATGATTGTAAATATTTATTTATAGTCTGCCATAGACTTAATACAGTTACTCTAAATTGTAAAATTGACAACCAATAGTTCTACACTTTTACACAGCCAAGAGATAACGAGTAATGTTTGTTTTATAAGTATACATTGTTCTGAATTTCAAGCTTCTTGATTGTTCATGCAATATTTAACAATCTTCATGAAAATGGGGAGGATTTTCTTCTATGAATAAAACTTTCAATGGAACTTCCTCCAGTTACAGAATGTTTTTGAGGTTTATTCATGTTATATTTATTTATATCCCTCTTAGAAATATTCATCAGTCAGTATGCTAGATAAACGATTGGTCAATTTGCAATCATGTGACGAAGTATTATTTCAATAGGAAAGCCGTCGCAGCTGGTAGCTCCGAATAGTGTTCTTTGAGCTCCATATATTTTTCGATATTCATGGGGAAAACTGTTCATACTCATTCTCGATATGCTCCCTCAATGTTGAACTGCGCATGCTATCTGACCCGATCATAAATAAATAAATGAAATAAAATACAAGCTTTTACTCAAAGTACTTACCGAAAATCTGAAAAAAAAACAGTGTGGAATTGGGTCTAAATCATCATGCAGAAAATTTAATTGCATGACGGCCTTTCATACGGGATTATTCAAATAATACCTAACAAGGTGAGTCAGGATCCGATTTAGCCTGCACGTTAACAATTTGAGTGCAACTGCAGCAGCGCAGTGCAGCGGACCTCTTATTAACTGCATTCGGGTAGAAGCTGCCTACAGCCCACCTAGGAACTGGTTAGCATTACTAGCCGTCATGCGTACATTGTAAGACTAGGTCCGGCAACAATAGAATTGATCTAGATTGTTTACACATCAGCAAGGACGAGGTCTACAAGTCAAAGAGGGATATAAAACAAATATATCAGCGTTCCTTTTTGAAAGCATAGTGAGAATTGATAATCCTTGGTTGGACTGGCAATAACTTTTTTTCCTCGGGGCTTTGCCCCTCTGAGAAAATAGTGATTGCCAGTCCAACCTCGGGTACATAATTCCTACTATACTTTCTCAAAGCCTGATATATTTGTATAATATTGCCAACTTGTCTGCTATCAATTGGTCTACCATCAGTTCGTCCACTATCCACATGGTCTGATTACCAACTCGTCTAATAAACAGTTTGTCCAATGGCCATTTAGTTCATATACCATTTGGTCTAATTGGACTACCGGTAGTGTTAATTGTGCAATATGAATGAAAATGAATTGGATATTAGACCAACTGGTTATGAGATGAAATGGTGATTAGACGAACTGATGATTAGACCAAAATGGTTATTCGACCAAATGTTTGTTAGATGAAATGTTGATGGACGGAATGGCATAAGACTAAATTAAAGTAGACCATGTGGTGAGTGGACGAGTTGGCAATAGACGAATTGGCAATTTATCCGTTTTTGATACCTATCTACCAACCCTCACGAACCTTAAATTCCTGAATTTTTCCTTTTTTTCAAGTTCTGATTTCATAGAAATCATGGGGGAACAAGCCTTTGCTCATATGGGGCTGGCAATGTGGAATTCTCTTCCACAAAGTTGGAAAAGACAGACCCTTCAAGGGCAATGTAAAGACATACCTGTACAAGGGTTCCTTTTGATCCACAACCATTTTATATGAATTCATTGCTCAGATTCAAATCTGTAATGTATCTTTTTCCTTTTCTTTCTCTAATTTGCTTTGAAGCACCTTGAGCATCTAATAAAAAAATGTGAATTGTGCTATATAAATGTTACATATCATATATATTATCATTAATTGCCTTCACCTGCCGACTCGCTTCCCCGAGCTTGCTTTCATCAAGTTTTCACCTGTTAATACTCCTGTTTTTTTTTCTTGCCGTAGATATACGAGATTACGATTTAGGAAACTATATCATAGACTGGGGTGGAGGTTTCTTGGTAGGGATGTTTGCCAAGAAAGGCCAACCTATCTTCTTTGATGGAATCCCAGAAAAGTCAGAATTCTTGTCGTTGCCAGAAGACTGGGATCATTTTGGTGAGCTTTTTTAATGGTATATATTCAATGTATGACCTGCCCCCCCAAAAAAAAAAAAAAAGTTGCCCAAAATGAATTTTGAGATCTTAATTGAGCATGGAAAACCACATCATAAGCTTATGATAATATATTTTTATTAACAATAACCCACACTAGTCTGAATGCAGAATAAAGTCAGTGACAGCTTCAAATAAATAAGGAGAAAACAAGGTCGGGATTCACTCAAGCATGAGATGTGCACACTGTGCTGGCTTGGTGAAACACCCAAGCTGTCCAGAAAAAAAATGGTTTCAAAGAAACTCTGGTATCTCTTGTTTTATTCAACTTTACATCTTCAAAACTGTGACAGTATGAAGAAGAGGAATCACTGTCTCAGACAAGCTGATTTTTACTTTTTGAAGACCAAATTACTCGTGGCTGGTCACTGTAGGATGGGGGGGTCGGGTGTCCGGACTCTTTATATTTTTGAAGCCTTCTTTTTTGTCCTAGGATTACACTAAAAATATGAATTCAATGGAAGTAATCATCTACTATTTTGTTCTCTATAATATTTCCTAACATTTTGTACTAAAAATTGATGAAACTTCACTTGCAAATTTTTCCAAATGACCTTCTAAAACTGATCGTCCGGACACACAACAACTGGGTATGCAGACAATCCCACCGCTGCTCCACCAGAAAAATGTACAGAAAATGCAGACATCCCACACTATGTATTAATCTGAATATGGTTTTCATCATATTTTTTTGTTTACCCTAACATTTTTCTTGGATAAGCTCCACATCTGCAGGGTTTTCTAAGAAGAGTTCCAGCCGCTGAGAAGGCTGAGGTCCAGCAGCTCTTCAACGGACCCGAGAGTTTCTCGCCCGACTGCAATCCTCTCTTTGGACCAGCACCCGAGGTAGTCTTCTTTAAAAGGGAAAGTTCACCATACTGATAAGTTGGTTTTGATATAAGCAACAAAAAAAAACAGAAAAATATTGGAAAATGTTTGATGAAAATATGTCAAGAATAACATAGTTATGATTTTTTTACTTCAGATTTAGTGACGTCACTAACGAGCAACTCCTTCATATGATAAGTGAGATGAAATTCCCCTAAATACAATGTTCTCAAACAATTGAATGTGCATTTATTTTTTGCGGGTGAAATACTAGTATCAGACACTTCATTTTATACCCTCTTCTACAGAAAAAAGGTTTTTATTCATAAAAACTTAAACTCTTTAAAAATTCATAACTCAAATTCTTTGATGAATTTTCATCAAAACTTCTCCCAATATTTTTTCTCTGATTTTAACTGTCATTATTAAAACCAATTTATCAATGTGAACTGAAGTTGTAAAGGAGTAAAAAAAAAAGGGGGGGTCTTTGTAAGGTGTCAGGTTTTTTTTTTCTATTTATAACTTAATTTTTTGTTAAGATTTCTTTAAAAATGCCCAAAACATTTAAAAGGGAATAAACAATTGATTGATAAGAGGAAACATGTGAAGACCCATACAAAGCTTTCTGTTGGCAGTGCATGTGACTGTCAGAAAATGAATTAACTTTTATCAACTTTAATTTGCAGTTTGATCCTCAGCAAACTTTAAAAGGGGCATTAATCAAAATAATTTTTTGTCAAGAAGCAAACATATATACATATTTTTTCTTCTGCCATATGCTTTCATGTGGTCACACTTGTACATAATATCAAAGGTCTAAGTGTCACTCTCATTGCACGTAGATGGACAACTACTTTGTGATGGCCGGCCTGAGCTCACAGGGTGTGGTCTTGAGCGGAGGTCTGGGAAGGGTCATGGCTGAGTGGATCGTCAATGGCCACGCCCCCCTCAACACATGGTGTGTGGATCTACGTCGCTTCACCGAGTACCACAATAACAAGGCTTTCCTGAGAGACAGGGTTACTGAATCAGAAGGTATGTCCATTTCTACCCTTTCTATGCACCTTGGTTTAATTCTTTATTTGTGCTTGAAACATCCATTGCAAACACATTAAAGCAGATACGAGCCAATAGCGCCATCTCCAGTCCTTATCTACTCATACCTGGCCAGTTTCCCGACCCATAATATACCATATATATATATATATACACCCATACATAGTAATATAGACCCACTTTTATGATAACATGCTAATTAAGTACTCAATACACTTATACTGCAATTATCATGTTACCAAGTAGCAAAGAAATTACTTTTCCTCTCAAAACATTTTAGATGTTTCTCTATACAAATACAATTATAGGTCAATTTATTCTCGGTAGTATTAGTAGATATCTGAAAATGTATATTTTAAGACGATTATAACACACAGTCAATGAGAGAACACACATAGTTCACTCACCCTTTAAGGCATCGGTGTGCATCTCACATTTCAAATTTTGATGTATTGTATTTTCTTTTATTGATTGATCATCTATGGCATTTTTTTGTATGTCGGTCGTAGCTGAAGAAAAAATGTAAGTAAAAAAAATTGAAAAGATGTGTGAACATTGCTTACCATCACTATTATACTCTAATTCATGGGGGAAAGTTTGTCCTCACATCCCTAATTTCAGCTGGTAGTAATTGATATACAATATTCTGCAATCCTCGAATGTCAAATGGTGTGATATCTATTTTTTAAAATGCTGCTTTACGTATTCAGGATTTAAAATATATTTTGTCCTCTTGCAGCTATTACTTTGATGATAATTGCACTCCTCTCAGACAGGAATCAACTGAGATTTCAAAGCTAATCAGTTGCTTTAATATTGGGTAGTGGTGACTACAGTCATTAGCATCTGTAGGCCCATTTACATTGTTATTCTTACGCTATGGAGGGAAAATAATAAGAAGTCTTATCGTGTTGCAATGTATGGAATGATGCTTATGAAATAACATTTTCAGGTTTTCTTCGAGAAACATTATTTCCTGAACTGTCAGCATGGAGGACCCCTACAAACCTCCACAAAGTTAGGCAATCCACTAATTAATGTCTGTTATGGCTTAATAATTTATTTCTTTTTAGGAATACACTACCATAATCCTTTCCCGGGAGATGTTAACTTTGAGACGGGACGCATGCTACGTTGTTCTCCTCTGTTTGGTGCCCAGAAGCAAGCTGGGGCAGTGTTTGCTGAGAAGGTTGGTGTGGAGAGGCCAGTCTACTACATGAACCCAGCAAATCAAGGTGGCCACAGACAACGTCACATTTTTAAAAAAAGAATATGGCAACTGATTTATCATTTTCTCCTTAGTGTATGACCCCTTTACCAGTTTGAAAGTTGCTCCAGAACAAGCCCATGCCAAAGAAGATTGATTCAATAAACAGTGCTTTGGTTTCTTGTGCCTGCATCCACTTCTAGTCGGTTGCTTGAGGCATTATGTCTTTAGGCTGTCCGTCCATCCATTCCGTTTTCATTCTCTTTATAACTAAAGAACACTTTGAAGATTCAAATTCAAACTTTGCTCATGTGTACATACAGGAGTTTTATTTAAAGATTAAAAACTGAATTCTGATTTTATGCATTAATTAATAATTTCAGTACAAAGCAATTTTTCCTTGCTTTTTGACGGGAGCCCCGCTTTTAGCAGGGAACACTCCTATACCAGAAGTGTATTCAAGGCTTATTCTCAGCGATAATTTCCATTGTGATCATGCGATCAATTGCCAAGATCTGAAGGGGGGGGGGGGCGTTGGGTGGGCAAATACCCACCCCTCACCCAGGCTATGCAATTTTCCAAATAGCCCGGGCTGTATAGGGTTTCATTATGAGATATGAGAAACAAATCAAACCCTTTAGTGTTCTCTTTTTTGTTCAAACTAAATGTATTGCTGTCATCATGGAAAGTGGTTTGTATTTATGTTGATGATCTTAAATTTCTTTCACGGTATATTGCATTCATGAGCATGAACATTGATGCAATATTTATACTGATGAATACTGATATACCACCGAAGTCATTAAATATTATATTACTCATCCCTTCTTACAGAGGAATTTTACGATGAGCTTCAGAAGGGTACTTTTGGAAAGCCAGCTTGGTTTGACTATGTCAATGAAGAGTACTGGGCGTGCCGGGAAAGTGTCTGCCTTATGGATATGTCCTCTTTCAGCAAATTTGAATTAGAGGTAATGAGAAAACGTATATGTTTATAATAATATAATAATAATAACACTTTGATATTTATATGTGCTTATACATATCTAAACACTTTTTTTTGGATTCAGTCAATCATCCCCGCACACAATGTATGCACATCCTCCACTCCCTGGGGAGTACTCCAGCCAGTCACTGTTGGAACACAATATTGGGAAAGCTAGCTACAATTACTTTCACATCCTATTGCGTACCCATTTTGCAAATGAGTGGAGAGTGGATTCACAGCTTTCCCTCACCCTATCTTTGCATGTAATCTTTGTTGTTTTCTTTTATCCTCGGGCAATTCATTTTCAGATGTCACAGTCGTTCAACAGGGTTATATTTTTCTTGAAAAGGGGGTTTGCACCTCCAAACTATATTTTGAATATTTCATTATTCATTATTCATATTCTTATTAATTTCTCTCAATTCAGAAGATGTAATGAGAGACTTTTTTGATGATATATGTATACATATTTCTATTAAAATATATGTTAATCTGTTAAATAAATACTTTATATCTTGTTGCTGGGTATTTTGAAAACTTGGATCTTAAAATTTGAATATCTTAGGGCAGCTTAGACAAAGCTGTATTCATGACTTTTAAATTATTGCAATGTTGGGAACCTCATATCAGAAAACAGTCTCTAAATTTCCAAAGAGAACTCTGTTTGGGCAAAAGAAGGTTGCCACTCCTGACTTAACTTTAATAGCTACCTTAAAACAATTGACATTTTTGAAATGTGAAGTTAAAACACCCTAGTAGTTATATGTAACTATTATTATTTCTATAAAAGCTGATTAATGTGCTCAGTTTTGCATGGTGATAAAACTGGATGGTGAAGTTTGTAGGAATACTGCATATTAAAGTTAGTCCTGACAAGGACTGTTTGTCTTTCTGATAATGAAAAAGAACAGTTTGTGGGAACACCATTTAAGTTAACCTAAAAAGGACTTTTGTCTTTCTGATGATAATAAAGAACTGTTATTCTTAATGTTTTAAGGATATGAACTTTGCTCTTCATCAGGATAGCAGAGTCTTGACGAAAAACAAAGCTTATGTGCTTGAAACGTCAAGAATAACAGAGCTATTATCAGAAAGATAAACAGTCTTTTTCAGGACTATCTTACACGGTGTTACTGCAAACCTCCCCATCTAAAAGCTCTTTCTCAGTTATTGCCTCGAAGCTCTGAAATAATCTCCCCATTAATGTACATGAGGCACCATCGTTAGAACTGTTAGTACCTCCTTAAAACCCACCTCTTTTATAAGTTTCACTATCCTGACTTTCACTTCCATTGTGTCTTGTATGAGATTATCCCCCTCAGTTATTTGACATTCTTAATCATATTGGCCCGTATTCTGATAGCAGGTTTGACTTAAACTCAGGTTTAAAGTTGTGGTTGAAGAATGGAAAGCCAAAAGTATCAAAAGTTCTATTAAGTTGTATGATTCTTATGTTTACTGTGCTCTTTCCTGACTCATCAATGGTGAAGACAATCATCTATTTATACTTCCTAGACAATTATGAATGACTTGAGAGCCAAAATGAGCTGAAGTATGATATATCTACTGTTAGTGATTTATGTAACAATTGGCTATCCATACTTAAACCACATTATTAAACCTGCTATCAGAATACGGGCCTATGTGTTTAGATTTTTAAGTCTGATTGTGTTCTTAATTATTAAGATTATTTGAATTAGCACACATGATTATCGATCTGTCTCAGTAATTTTCGTAACGGTGTTTTAACTTTCAGTTTCTTTGTTTTCCATTTACCGTACTGAGATATCTTGTATTTATATTCTTCTCTTTTTCTTCTTTCTTAACACTTTTGAAACTTCTGTATAAAGTGCTTTATAAAGTTTGTACATTATTATTTTTAAAATCTTGACAGTCAGATGGGCCAGAGGCATGTGCTCTTCTGCAGAAGTTATGCCCGAATGAGATGAACATGCCCATAGGATCAGTAGCGCACACGCCAATGCTCAACGAGAGAGGAGGATATGAGAACGACTGCAGTGTAGCAAGAGTTTCAGAAAACAAGTAAGCAGCAGATGCCCCTGTCCGCCATAGGTGGTCGCCAGAGGCATTCTGTTTTCAGGTCGTCTGTGCTTTCTGTTTTAGATCTACTTGATTTAAGGTCCAATTAACATAATGAAGTGAAAGTGATGATTTGTTTAGGGGGGTATCAAAAGATAAAAGGTCAAAGATAACAGAGGTCATTTACAGTAGTATATTATATATAGTAAATTTTGTTTTGTTCAACGTTAATTAAAGAAGTGTTTGAGAGATCTATCGCAAACTCAGGTCATGTATGCGTATGGGAGCAGCGATGATGTGATAAGATTTATTTAGGAGTTGTGAGGTCAAAGATCAAAGTACATAGAAGTCATATTATACCCTCAGATATCTTGTTCTCATGATTACTAAAGAATTATTAGAGCATCAAATGCAAACTTAGTTCATGTATGCATATGGGAGTGACAAAAAATGTCAGAGGTCATTATATGCATTGACATACATCTTACTAACAATCTAAGAACCATTTATAAGATATTTTCATTATTGCTTCATCTATGAAAATTGGAGAGGTGATGATCTGATTAAATTTGGGGGTCATGAGGTCAAAGAAGGAAGGTCATATTGTGAAATCTCTCTTTCTTGGGACAATTGTTTCAGCAGCCTACATTGGATCTGACGAGATGCCTCAGTATCATTCTGTTCCATTTTTTACCTATCAAGGTACTTCATGATCTCACCAACTCAACAACTCAGAAGAGGATTCAAGTGGATCTCCAAACACTTGCCATCGGATGGTTCTGTACAGCTAAGAGATGTCACGAGTTACTACACGGGAATCAATGTACTGGGACCAAGGGCAAGAAGTGTCTTACAAAGGCTCACAACAACATCAGTTACTTTAGTAGATATGAAGCCCTTCACCGTCAGGGTAAATGAACCTACTTTTTTTTCTCAAAGATATACTTAGTACAGTTGTGGCGAAGATTGAAATAATCTTTATGAGCTGTTACATTACTCTGGATTTACCTTGAAATGCCTTCTTATTCATGATATTGCAAATAGCATCTGAAAATAGGTCACTGTCATTTACTTGTAGTCCCATACATGCTTTTCCATGCGCAGTTCATGTGATTCCCAGCAGACCTTGGTCAATAAGCCAGTTCGTAGTTCCTTTCTGCGCATGATCAAAATTTTCTACGCATGATCAGAGGAAGGTCATTTGTACTAAAGTGACATGGTGGTTTAAAATCTAATGAGATAAGCACCAACTTTGATGTCTTGATTATTCATATATTCTTTTGAAAAGTGGTTTTCATTCACATCCACAAAAAACAACAATGCGTCCACGAACAACTGGTATTTCACAGTTTGCCAAGTACATTGTGCAACTTGCTATGATATGCATTCAAAGTAGGAATGCAACAAATACCTTCATAAAGTGTTCACTGGTGTGCTATTCTAGTCACCTGGTCTACTCAATTTCTTCATCCTGCTATGTAGGGCAAGCTTACGTAATATCTTGCTTTGAAATCTGCCTATCATAATGAAAGAAATGAAAGGTCATTTGACCAAAA
Organism: Lytechinus variegatus; assembly: GCF_018143015.1. Lineage (NCBI taxonomy): Eukaryota > Metazoa > Echinodermata > Echinoidea > Temnopleuroida > Toxopneustidae > Lytechinus > Lytechinus variegatus. The sequence continues at coordinate 16,988,457 of NC_054741.1, read as the reverse complement.
TTGTCCATGAAGTATCTACGAACTGGTCTATTTGTTTTAATTTGGGTGATGCAACTGCCTGAGAGTGAACACTAGTTCTTGTCTGATTTGTAACATCCTTTCAGTTACTTCTATTCAGATCAGAACTGAAATTTACCTTTCAACTTTTTGTTATCAATTCTTGAATAGTCGGGTATCTGAAGAAGAATTGCAGTGGAACTTTTTTTGTTCCACCACAATAAGCCATCTCGCAGTTCCATTCTGCACATGATCAGAAGATTCTGGGCATGATCAGAGGAAGGTCATTGGTACTTAGGTGACATAGTGCTTTAATATTCAATGAGATAAGCACCAACTTTGATATGATTATTCAGATATTCTTTTGAATTGTGTTTTTCATATCAACTTTGATATGATTATTCATATATTCTTTTGAATTGTGTTTTTCATGAGATAAAAAACACAACAACAATGCATCCACTAGTGACTGGTATTTAACAGTTGGCCAATTACATTGTTATAACAACCTGCCAATGCATTCAAAGTAGAAATGCAACAAATACCTTCATTTGAGTGTTCATTGATGTGCTATTCTAGTCACCTGGTCTATTCAATTTCTTCATCCTGCTATGTAAGGCATGCTTACATAATATCTTGAAATCTGCCTATCATGAAAGAAATGAAGGGTCATTTAACCAAAACTGCCCTTGAAGTAACTACGAAATGGTCTATATTGAGGCATCTGTATCAATTAGTTGTGTCATTCATATATTACATTTAAACCGTAATATTCCGCACTGTTGGAGATGTGTCAGTCTAGGGTCTTTGAGAAGGTTTTGTTACTGGTATTCTTGATTTAGATTGTTTTCAATGGGTTTAATGGAAGACTTAATTTGTTTATCTCTCAACCTACAGGACATTAGTATAGGATATGCCAACTCAGTGAGAGCCCTATCTGTCACACACGCAGGAGAAGACGGCTGTGTTCTTTACATTCCTAATGAGGTATTACCAAACAGGAAATTTTCTACTATTCTCTAATTTCTTGTTTGATTCTTGAAAATAATCTACCAGTATAACCCTTAAAATAAATCATTCATCCAGTTTAGCAGAAAATGAAGAAAAATATGGAGAAAATGGTGTTGAAACTATCTACAAAGATTTTTTTCCCAGATGTTTTTGCCTTATGATATGTTGAATATTCCATGCACTCGATGGCAAGAACGCAATGGGCGGTATTAGAAGGGATGACCAAAGAAAACAAAGCAACTGGAGGATGAGAGAAGGAGGGTTGGGATGATGGAGACTGGAATTAAATCAAGGAGAATGGAAGGAGGCTGAGGGGGAGGTCATTGCTACTAGTGAGGTGTGATTACAGCCAACCTAATCCATAGAGACGAAACTGGATCAAAATCATCATCTGGGGCCTGTAACACAAAGCTTAGCAATGATTGTAGAACATTTTTCTACGGTTGATTGCATTGACTATAATGTACAATCAATCATGAAAATCAAGCATAGGATTATTGCTAACTTTTGTGTTATGGGACCCTGTTCAATAAGTTTGAAAGTGATAATCTGTATAGAAGGAACACCTGTCTATAAAGGACACAAGCTTGCTTTCCCTTCAATATTATTTTCCATTGAATATATTACAACCTGTCTGTAATATAAAGACTGCTTTTCCTGTCTCCACTGAGAGGTTTCACTTGTATTATGACCACTACTAGAGTTTTGTCATTTGTTCTTCAAGTTGAAAGTATTGTACGGTTGATTCGTTTCCATTCTAGATGGCTATCAATGTGTACAACTCTCTAATGAGTGCCGGGAAGTCGTACGGAATCCGCAATGTCGGTTACTACGCCCTCAGGTGGCTGAGGATAGAAAAGCTCTTTGCGTATTGGGCAGACGATTTCAATGACACGCACACTCCTTACGAGATTGGACGAGAGCACAGGGTGAAGTTTGACAAGGTTTGTATTGCTCATTTGTCTTACATATTTGATAGGACTTAGAAGTACTGACTATTCTTAACACAGCTTGTCAATCATAGCACGATGAGGGAATTCAAGTCTGGTGTTTGAGGAGGTGTTGGTATTAGAAGTGCAAATACGATATTAATCTAGTGGGTGTTTTATAAAGCTGTTTGTAAGTCATGAGGGAATTCAAGTCTGGTGTTTGAGGAGGTGTTGGTATTAGAAGCACAAATACAATATTAATCTAGTGGGTGTTTTATAAAGCTGTTTGTAAGTCATGAGGGAATTCAAGTCTGGTGTTTGAGTTGGTGTTGGTATTAGAAGTGCAAATACGATATTAATCTAGTGGGTGTTTTGTAATGCTGTTTGTAAGTCATGAGGGAATTCAAGTCTGGTGTTTGAGTTGGTGTTGGTATTAGAAGTGCAAATACAATATTAATCTAGTGGGTGTTTTATAAGCTGTTTGTAAGTCATGAGGGAATTCAAGTCTGGTGTTTGAGTTGGTGTTGGTATTAGAAGTGCAAATATGATATTAATCTAGTGGGTGTTTTATAAAGCTGTTTGTAAGTCATGAGGGAATTCAAGTCTGGTGTTTGAGTTGGTGTTGGTATTAGATGTGCAAATACGATATTAATCTAGTGGGTGTTTTATAAAGCTGTTTGTAAGTCATGAGGGAATTCAAGTCTGGTGTTTGAGTTGGTGTTGGTATTAGAAGTGCAAATATGATATTAATCTAGTGGGTGTTTTATAAAGCTATTTGTAAGTCATGAGGGAATTCAAGTCTGGTGTTTGAGGAGGTGTTGGTATTAGAAGTGCAAATACGATATTAATCTAGTGGGTTTTTTATAATGCTGTTTGTAAGTCATGAGGGAATTCAAGTCTGGTGTTTGAGTTGGTATTAGAAGTGCAAATATAATATTAATCTGGGTTGTTTTACAATCTAGTGGGTGTTTTATAAGCTGTTTGTAAGTCGTGAGCAATTTTGCCAACAACTGGGTACCCTTTCTAATGGTATTAACCACATGCTCATGGTAACATATAACGCATAAGAAAGGATCACCAGTTGTTCTTAAAGTTGCTCATAACTTACAAGCGACTTTAAGAGACTGCCACCAGGGTACAATGCTCAAAGATCCCAATGATGTTCTCACATCGAACTTAACCCTAACAAGACCGGTGGGTGCTAATTTCATTGAAATGGATTATGACCCCAGACCTAGCATGAGAAATACCTGTAGCAGAAATCTCTTTGAGAGGAAGTTAACTTTGTGTAACAGAAATTCTTTGGACACGCCTGCGTAGCCTTGTGCAAATGTCAGGCCAGAGAAAGTGAAAACAATTTTTACCATAAGGCAATTTCCAGTGGCAGTACATGACGTCTGCTGGTCATAAATCACATTCTACCTGGGCGATTTATATCCAAATGGTGTCATATATTTCGTAAACACAGACATCAGTTTTTATATCAATCCATATTTCATTGTTCTTACATCACAGGACATTGACTTCATTGGCAAGTCAGCCCTGCTAGACCACAAGAACAGAGGAATCCGATGTCGTCTAACCCAATTCACATTAGAAGACCACGACATCGACTACCACCTCTGGCCTGCCGGTGGTGAGCCAATCTATCGCAATGGTCAGTATACTGGTCTTGTCACATCAACTGGCTATGGCCCGAGCCTGGGCAAGATTGTCTGTCTCGGCTGGGTCACGAACTCTGACCCTATGACCCATGATTACGTCACCAAAGCCAACTACGAGGTAGACATAGCGGGGCAGCGGTATAAAGCAAAAGCATCATTGTATCCTCATAAGCAGGCAACAAGACATGCTCTTATAGGATGAGAGGAGGAAATGCTTGTTGGAATGCTCCCCAGGGAGTGGGGAAAGTGCATGCATGGTGTGCCGCAGGCGAGCCAGGATCCAATGACTCGAGCAATAAGCACTTACAGAGTTTGTTCTGATGTATTAAACCCTATTCGAATGTGGAGAAGTGTTATTTGTATTTTCTAATAATCATTGCTTCAATGCTAGAGGGCATCTGAATATTATTTAAATAGATATAACAGTGCCAACAAAATTAATTAACTTCAAGGCCAGTTTTATGAACATTTTGACTGATACCTCGATTGATATAATGCATCACTGAACACCATTGTTCTTAAAAGGATAGCAAAGTGACCAAAATTGTCTGTGGTCTCTCATTGTCTGTTTATTATAAACAGCTGGTCTTTAAATTTACGAAACCCGGGTATATGGTGCCGAAATTACGCAACATTTTGTAAGTGCATGTCAAACCCAAAATTGCTCCAAAATGTGATTCCTTGTACAAAGTCAATGCAAATTGGGTTTCTCAACCAAAAATCATAAATGTATGATTATTTTTACTTTTGTTGATTTAAATGGATTTATTTTATTCTATTTATATTTATGATTGTAAAAGGGTCACCGACAAAGTTAATCGGAAAAAAATAATAAAAGGCAAAGAAATAAATGAGAATTTAAATAACAATAAAATTCATGTACATGAGACATTGATTATATTTTTACAATTTTTTTCTTAGATTTCTTAGAAATGTAAAAATTAATACTCTCACCCAAATTAGCATTCTACTAGCTATATAAATTGAGTTAAAGTAAAAAAACATACACAAAAACAAATTAAGGGCAAATTTCATACGCTTATTTGCACAATAAAGAAATATAAATAACTAATTTTTTGAAAATTTTACTATATAGGCTTGTAGTTTACATCCGGCTCTACACGCATGCAAATTTTCGTGACAATCATGCAGTCAGCAGCTGAGATCTGAGGGCGGGGGGGTCAAATTGACCCCCCCCCTCTATATCTTTAACTAACCTGTGATTTTATTTGTACAGAGAAAAAAAAAATGATGAAAATACTTGGTAACTTTATCATTAGTGTATGAATGTATTGAGAAGTGTATGGCGGCATTATCTTTCAAGTGGGCTTATATTGCAAGATTACGCTGTTCAGAATATTGCATTATGGGTCAGGAACCTGGTCTGGTATGAGTAGTTGAGGACATGGGGTGGTGCTATTGAGTCTGCTAGTTCATATCTCCATTAAAGCCGTGAAAAATAGCTGGTAATTGACTACTCAGTGGTTTATTGCAATATGTAGATGCAGATTTGAAATCATGGAGAATTATTTCAAATGTGGGATAAATTGTTGGCCACAATTTGATCAAGATCATTATTATTCAAAATTTGTCAGAGCACAGCCAAAAGTTTTAATATCCCTATTATTCTGAAGTTATTGGAGTTTAATGAGAGGCACAGATCCTCTCCATGAATTCATCCAAGACCAGAAAGCAATGCCATGACTTTGGATACCGTGTTGGTTGAGCTTTTTGCCCCTCATATTGGCCTTGTATATAATTGTGCTCTTTTTTTTGTCAGTTGAGGCAGTGTAATACTGAAATATGCCCTAAAGAAATGTGAACATGCCCTATAATATCTATAAATTTAAGGCCTACAAGTCACTTGTGCTCTCCCTTTTTCTTTTTACTATTCCAGTGTGTGTGAATGTATATCCATTTTATAGAACCAGGGGGATGTTTCACAAAGATTTAAGTATGAGTTAGAGTCGCACTTAAACACCGAGTTGCGTACGGTATGAAAGGCTTGACTGCATTGGTCAGATCGTGCTATGATGCACACTACTGCTTTTCTATCAATAAGATCGCATGTTGCATATCATGTACGCATCGGCATTTAACCCTATCTAGGCTGGGGGGGGGGGCCTCGGAGGCCCCCCCCTCAACGAATCGCGCGATATTTTCGCCGCGCGAAATTTTTGACCCCGCCACTCGCTGACTTTACTTTCAAGTCTTGCGCAACTTTTGAGACCAATTTTGTGTCACCCGGGTACGTGGTTCCGAAATTACGCAACATTATGTAAGTGCATGTCAGACCAAAAATTGCTCAAAAACGTGATTTCGTGTACAAAGTCAATGCAAATTGTGTTTTCAACCAAAATTCATAAATGCATGATTGTTTTTAGTTTTGCTGGTCTAAATGAATTTATTCTGCTTTTAATGATCACATAAGAGTCCCCAACGAATTTCATTGAAAAAACAATGAAAAACAAAAGGTCAAAAAACAAAGAAATACATAAGAAATTGCAAAAAACAATATAATACATAAGAAAATTATTTGATATCGCAATTTTTTTCACATACACTTGCTAAGAACACCACAGAGAGTTTCTATACCCAAAATTAGTCCATTTGGAGCTTTATTTAGGGAGTTGGAGGAAAAAGTATGATTTCGCATACTAATTACGCATAAATTAGCATAATCAGTTAATAGCAATTCGCATGAGATAAATCACTATACAATCTTGTAGTTTATGTCCAAGGTAACCTGCGTGCCAATTTTCGGTGCAATCGCGCGGTCGACAGCCGAGATCTTAAGGGGGGGGCCTGGAAGGCCCCCCGGCCATATGAACTCCCAAAATACCCCGGCCTAGATAGGGTTAAGTGCAATGCAAGTCATACTTAAAAGTTTGTGAAACACCCTCTGGTGGGTTTTTCACAAAGCTGTTCTTAAGATTCGAATGACTTAACGCAAGACTGGTGATCCTTTCTTATGCTATGTAATATATCCTGTGCAGCTGACTCAGCACCTTAGAACATGTTATGTATTACTGGTAATACTTTTATTTTATATTTGCTGGTATGTTATAAATTGGAAATATAAAAGTGGATTAGACATGTATAACATTTAAATTGTTGCTCATGCAAATCTATAGCCAAATGATATCTAGGTTTTTACTGTTAAATATTGAATGCATGCGCACAAAGTGTGCCCTTGCTTTGACATCAGTCCATGTTAATTCTAAAAGATTGTATGACTATAGTATAAGAAACATGGTACACCATGCATTAATCATGTTTCTCCATCAAAGTTACTAAATATTCAATTTAAAGATAATAGTCTCCCTGAGACCTCGCGCACAGTTCTACCAAATAATCCTTATTGTTCCCTAGTTTGGGGATTCATTGTTCAGTTTGAAAATGCTTTAATTTTTCAGTTCTCACGCATTGGCCTTGCTAGTTGAGACGTCTTACGAAAAGTGGTTGACCAACTGTTACAGGCCTCGTGATAATGGGCTTTGATCTATGAAACACATTAATTCTTTGTCCTCATCACTTCTATGAATGTGAATGTTTCATGACGAGTTTATGATCTCCAAGTTAGTATAGCTGAAATATGATAGTTATTATATGTATTTAAATGAACAATAAATTTTTTTATGTCCAAATTTTAACTTTCAATGTCTTTCTTAGTTATCTTTGAATGTCAAATGATCTGTTGCCAGAGAATGTCCAGAACCCATCAATAGAATGCTATACAGTGTGTATCAAAAAAAAGTTTACACTTTGAAAAAGCCCTAGGAATTAAGAAATATACAACTTGTGGATAATTTGTTCACATATAATCTTGGGTTTGGGTCTCATCTATCCAAAGAAAGTAAAAGTTTTGACAGAATGTTACACTTGAGTGAGCACTGTCCATTTTTGTAAAGCTCGCAGAAATCTGTTTGCGCAGAAACACTTGTTTTCACGCTGTGTCAAGGGGAAAGAGCAAAATCAAACTTACCCTGCGAAACATTTTTCATACATTTCCCTTGCACTTTTAGTCAATTGAAATAAAACGGACACATTCAAGCATTTTGTAACAATTTTGCCACCCAAAAAATTTCAACACTTAGTAAGCACATTTATCCTTTTGGTGCCAGCTGGATCTGAGGACATAACTGAATCTGTACAAAAGTTTATATCAGACATCTCCAGCATTTTTTCACTAAGTTTTTATCATTTAAAGTGGGTTTCCATTTCATTTTTCATTTAATACTTGTTTCTCCACACTTTTCCAAAGCTTGAGAATGATTAACAAATTGAAAATCAAGCCTAAGCCAATTCGTGTAAATCACAGCTCAGTGTAAAGCAAATATTGTCATGATGGCCTCAGTGTATGGGGGATTGGGGTGGGGCGCAATGCACTCTTCGAAGTGTTATGGGCTAGGAAACAAGTTTTAAAAAGTGTAAAAGATATCTTCAGATCAATTTACTAGCAAATTCTATGCGTTCTTCATGATTAAGGTCTACTTTTATTCGCATAACTATTTCAAAGTTCTGCGCAAATCATTTTTCACTAACTTTTCAAAAGTAAATGGTGCTCACTCAAGCGGAAACATTTTTTGACAGTTATATCGTCATTTGCACCAATGTTAAAATGTGGAAAAATCTTCAGGATATTACAAATATACAATTTTACAGGATTTTTTCTAAGTGTAAACTTTTTTTTGATACGCACTGTATATCAGCTCTAAAGCTTTATTAGATAGATCTTCCATCCTTGAAAATTGCTAATGTTGATATGCCAACTTAGTCATGTAGAAATCTTGGAGTTTTATTTGACTCCACAATGTTTAAATTTCTTAGGTATTAATGATTGATTTAGGCATCTTTTTCAAATATATATACTTCTTGGCTACAGAGAAGATAGTATATGCTGTGATATCTTCCCGGCTTGATTTCGGTAATTCTTTTACAGTATGTTTCAACTCCCACAATCCCATCTCTCATTCTTACAAAATTTACAGAATTCTGCAGCCCATATTGTTACCCTTATCAGATTCTTTTCTTTTTTGAGTCCATATTAAATTCAAAGGGGGAAGTCTGCCCTGATGAAAATATGTTTATAATAATAGCAAAAAAAATATGAAAAAGGGGATATTGGTGAAGGTTTGATGAAAATCCACGAAAGAATGATGGAGTTATCCATTTTCAAAGTTTTAATTTTATGATGTCCCAGACAAGCAGCTCCTCTGTATGCTGTGTGATATAAATATATTTCATTTTCTAAAAATAGATGAAAGTGATTTTATTTGTGGAAAGCTGTATCAACAAGATCAGACACATTATTTGTATTATATTTAATTAAGAAACTGGGAATTCATTAATTTATATCACATTGGGATGCTGCTAGCATATGACATGATATTCGATAAAAAAATTTAGAAACTCATATCTCTATTATTATTTTCATGGATTTTCATCAATCTTTCACTTTTTTCTCTCATTTTTCTGCTTTCATCAAAATCAAGTTATAGAAAGGGTGATCACACCTTAATGTTACTTTCATTGTATACATGGATCTGCCCAAGAGTATAATGATATTTGTTGATGCCATACTGATACAATCCTCAACATTTAAGATCCAATGATTCCTAACTGCTTGCTCTCCCAAAATCTAAGAAATCATGGGGATCATCGGTCATTCGGCATACTGGACCTTCCCCATGGAATCGATTGCCACAAAGCATTTGTACTATAAACATTTTTTTTTCTAAATATCTCTCAAAACCTATCTGTTAAAAATTTTACCCTCCTGTAGCTTTATTTTAATATTGTTGCTTATCATTTGTCATTTCCCTGTTCATATCTTTTGCCTTTCCTCAGGGTTACACTTCGTAATTCCGAAACGCGTAAATTGCCTATACCTCGTTGTTCGTTTATCCGAAAACGTAAAAGGGTTCGTTGTCCCAAAGGTTCGTTAATCTGAAAACGAAATAAGGTTTGTTGTTCCGAAGGTTCGTTAGTCCAAAAACGAAATAAGGTTCGTTAATCATTTCGTTTTCGGACTAACGAACCTTCGGAATTAGGAACCTCATTTTGTTTCGGATTATCGAACCTTCAGAATTACGAACCTTCGGAATAACGAAGCTTCGGAATTATGAATGTATGCGTTCCTCAGCATCATGAGCACATAAACCATGTGGATTAGGTGTTTTGGAAATGCTCTATATTATCATTTCTATTATCTTGTTACCATTTGTATTAATTTTTTAAAATATTTTTCTTGTTTCATAAGTAATCAAGTGATATGGAGGCTATTATACTCTTTTTACAGACAAACCCTCATATTTTCAGTTAAAATGCCTGTACAAATGAAGTAAATAATAGACACATAAAGGCATTCAGTAATATCTTTTCAGATTTATTGCAATTATATCTTGATCCTTAAAATTTGTTGAGGATACGGTTCACAGATAATTTATTAGATATGGCTCACCTATCATCTATTTTGCTCAGTTTTGAAGGGTGGTTCAGATTTGCTTTGGTTGTGGTTTTGAAAGTTCAGTTTATGAAGAGTTGTCTCTTTTTATCAATTTTCAATGTGCCACCAATCTGCAGAATAGTGATGTCCTTTGATATTTTATTTCATTGGTCATTCACTAAGCCATAGTCTTTTGATTCTTCACCAGCGGTGTTACCCTTCAGTTTTAAATTGGCAGATTTTGTTGACGCTTCTGGTTTGGTTCCTTCATAGCAATCACCCAGGAATTGTATCTGCTCTTGAAACTCGATCCTCCTGTTCTGTAGTTTAAACGTTTCTTGGGTTCAGTCACATGCCCAGCGAGCATTTATCAGGTTGAACAATGCTGTTTTAGTATCCTAGATGCCCTCCTAAACTTCCTTCAAGCTGATCACGTCAGGAAAGTCTTTGCTCCAGACTGCCATTTTTCTTTGGACAACTTGATTGTTTCCTAGGTTCTGTTTGCATCGGCCTGAAGCAGGCCGAGTTAGCATTGTTAATGTTCAATCACTGCACCAGTGTCATGGATGCTTCCTCTGAACATCCTGCTTAGGGATCTCCTTGGGATACTATCCATGACAGAGCTAATTGTCTACTCTCCTGCGGGGTACAGCATCACCACTGATGAAGTCGATCATACCTCAGGACCAGTTGCCTTTGGTTTCCAGCATAACCAGTGAGCATTTCAAATGTTCAACACTGGTTTAATGCTGCTGTGTCCTCATTCTCCGTTCTCCTCGTAGATGGTCTCCTGGATTCTACCCTTCAGCTTTCTAGTGATGACTTTGGGATAAACTCTGCTCCAAAGTTTGTCCATCTTCTGAAGGATGGCAGCATGACCTCTGCGCCAGTCACGAGGTCCTCTTTGTACCATGATAGAGGAGAAAAAGCTGTCCTGTCGGACACTGACCTTGTCCATCTGCTCCAGGACAGTGTAGAAGGTCAAGAAATTCTTGTTCATTTCTCCAAGGAAGTCTTCTGTTTCTCCAAGAAGTTTTTGGCACTTGGCGTTGATGACCTCAGATTTGGTGAAGCCAGAGCCAGGAAGCCGAGGGAAAGGACCACAGGAGATACGAGCTGCTCTTCGGAGAGCCTTCTCGAGCTGACTGGTGGTGTTCTTTGAGAGCTGAACCATATCCCTCAGATTCTGAAGGACTTCGGTTGGTGGGCATTTCCTCAAGACCTTGTCCATGTCGAGGTAGTCATCACCATCTTCGTTGTTATTGTCATAATAATCAAGCTCGTCCTCTAGTTCAGGATCATCCGCCATTTCCTCACTTTTGACCCATGAGATTTCTGCCTCGGTATCATCAGGCTTGCTAAAGTCCGCTGATGATCCGATACCAGCTGCTTCAGTATCTTCCGTAACTGGGGATGGTGTTGCAGACTCTTGTCCTTCCCAACATTCCCTCCCCATTCTCGAGAATGGTCTTGGTTGCACTGCCTCATCCATATCAAAGCCATTGTCTTGGAAGCTGATATCAACATCGCTACCGGTTTCACTAGTTGGTGACGATGAGGGTGAATTAGCCTCAAGGATGTCAGCTAGGTGCTGAGCTTTGTCTTCTGACTGTGAATCCTCACATTCAACTTCAATAATGTCTCTGTCATTATTTGAGTTTCTTTTTGACTCATTGTCAATCATATAATCTGTGAGGTCGGCTTCAGTCGCAAGGTCATCAGTGGTTCTGTCACTGTCAAGATCTGCTGGTGGATAGATCAAAGTCTCACAGTTTGATTTACTTGTGACTGGTCTGTCCAGATTGTAGACTTCACTCTCGCCGACCACACCAGGGATGGATAAACAGCTGGGCATGCTGATATCACGGATCCCACTCATCAAGGAGCTTGGTGGCACTTGGGAGCTCTTGTTGCCAATAGATGTCTGCAGGCACGTTCCACTGCGTGTTGAGAAAGCAGTTGGTCTCAGAGGCTCTACCTTACTGCTCCTGCTAGTTGGTGATCTCTCTGCAGTACTAACTTCACTGTCATTACCAGTTGGTGTGATCATCGTTACGGGTGTGCGTCCACGAAGTCTGAAGTACAGAGAGCGGAAGACAGAAGCAATGTGGAGTTTTGGGATCCTCCATCGCCAAGGACCACACATGGGAGTCTGCTCCGTATTGTCGATGATGGTTGGACTAGTGGTCGTCGTCAGACCAATCGGCGATCGAGCGCGTGATCGATGAACAAGCTAGGACATTTAAGATAAAATGGCAAAATATTCTTATTCTCCTATTTTTTATTTCATTTTTTCCTTTACCGTTGTTTCATCACTGCTACTTCTACGAATACCAAATTTTCTTATCCTTAATTGTTGGTATTTTTATCATAAATATGTTTATTGGCATTTTTATCAAGTTTACGATTATTGTTTCTGTTGTATGATTTATATAATTTATTTTTTCTTCGATTTTCGATCTTTAATTTGTTCCTGAGATTTAAACTTTGAATTTCATGATATAACAAATCAAAGGAATAGGTCTTCATGTTTAGAGGTAAATATAAATCACTTTCATTGAACAGACCTATTTTTGGGAGGTCAAACAGGTGGACATAATATGAAAAAGAACACTTTCAGTTTTATATATGGCCATCTAAATTATATTTAAAAGATTCAAAATTTGAGATCCAATTCAACATTTATTTCCAAATCATTCATATATTATGACATTCGTTTTGGTTACAATGTACTGGAAGCAGCAACACTGAAAGCACAACTTGAAGCGACTGCACCATAGATATATCAAAGAGAATTGATACATACTGAAAAAGCCTGGGAAGGAATTACAACTTTCATACAAACTTACGAAATCATATAGGCCTACAAAATCATGATAAAAACTAAAGGCGAAAACATCCAGGAAAAGATTAAACATTAAAGTGGTTGTATGCGTAACTTAAATAGATCGAATTCTTAAACTTGTTTCATTTATCCACCTTCTTTTGTGCATTTATAATTGGGTGGTGAAATAAAAAAAAACTAAAACCCCCAAACCCACTCGAAGTTTCATATAGTTACTAGACCCCCCCCCCCCCCCGTTCCTCCTCTTATTTCAACTGAAGATATTAAAATAAGATCAGTAATTAACTCACCAAGGTGTTCATTTTGATTAACGGTGTACAAAATTCCTCGTAATAGCTAGTTTTTCCAATTTGGAATAACTTTGTGAACGAGACTAGTAGATCAGGAATGTTTCACCTGAATTGAAAAATCAATGATAATGTTTGTGATACACTCATTGGTCATGTTGCTGTGCGCTCTATCCTTATGACGAAACAATGCCTTGCGCGACAGGTAACGGTGACGTAACAATGATGTTTTGAGTTGGGTCATTGGGTTTGACTCGTATCGTGGTCACAAAGTCAGAACTTTTCTGGAGCGCGCTCCAGAAAAGTTCTGACACAGTGGGCCAGAATGGGTTGAAAGTGCGCCAAAATTATATTCCGTGTTAGATTTTTACTTCAATATGTTGATTATGGGTAATTTTGGGCGTAGAATCGACTGGACATAATTTAAAGCCGATATGGCGTCACCTTGATACCAAATTTTGATTGGCTACTTGAAATATCTGTGAAAACAAAATTACATAGTGTAGTATATAAACTTTGTGTTATGTGCTACTTTAAAGTTGGCCAGAGTGAATGTTAGTTTATGCCTAAAAAGTGTTTTAAGAGATGCCGAAAATAATTTTTACTGCATCAAAATGATTATTAATTACATTTATAAACAAAAAAACTTTAAAATCTGAAAAATATTAACCGTGCTTTATCAAGCTGTGTTGACTTGTGTAAAACGCAGAGTATATAACATCACGAATGTATCACTATTACGAGAGTTTTGGGATGAAATTATTCTACAAGTAAGTTTTTTCCCTGGAAGAGTTGTGGGTATAGGCCTTATTTGCTTTAGCAACATTTATTTTGTTTAAATTAAGCCCGGAATTCATGTCACTTTCATGGAATGGAAGGGGGATCGTCCTCGCCGTGCAAAAGCGAACGGTAATGTACCCCCATGCGGTGCGCTAAAGATGACTGCGCGGCATAAAAATGACCGTTTTTGAACAGGTTTTTGGGGTGTTGTGTCAAGTTAAATCGGCTCTAATATAAAAACGGGCAAATTCGGGCAGCTAGATTTGGTATCGACTTAAAGCTTAGATATCGGGAAATATGATGTTTATAGAATTTAGACGGAAATCCATGGAAATCTAAACTATTCTATTGTAAATGCAAAAAACATGGATTTTTCAGCCTATTTCGAGGAAAAATCATCCTATAAACCTCTTAAAATGTGTCTTTTATGTACTTTGAACCCTTTCACACAAAAAAAGAATATATCAGGATTATGTGGGAGCCATTTCAGATTCCTACATGAAAAACCTCCTGTGAAATGGCCTGTTTTTCAACTAGGATGTCATATACGCGACATTTCGCAAAATGTCACATTTTACGATTTGAGGTAGGAAATTAACAACCTTTATGCATATTCCGGAATAAAATATTTTGCTGAAATATTCTTCAAAGTATTGTCTTTCAGCTGGGCATGACAAAAATTAAAAATCTGAAATTGCGCAAAATGAATTTTGGCGCACTTTTGTTTCGCCCCGGCCCACTGTGGAGCGGTCCTTGAACGATGGGGAGAGGAGTAGAATTCGACAACGATCGATCGTCACTACGCGCAAAATGGGGGGGAATCGAAAACATGGGCGTTGTCTTAGCGGTGCACCGCTGAAACTGGCGTTGCTTTAACGTTGTTTGGTTTAGAGGTGACACCTCCATACTCCATACCAACGCCAACCAAAGTTGCTTTAACGCCCGACTTCGTTCCAGCAATCCCGTGTACGCTCATAAAACGCATACAACCGCTCTACCAAACTTGTGCAACGTTTAATCAACGCAGCGGTGGTCCAGCTTTCAAGATTTCTGCGTTGGCCTAGCGGACCGTAGCCCTTCGTTAACTCTGCCCTGGCTCAAGGTAATGGATAATTCGTTTTTCCGTTCCGATCAGGAAGAAGCGAAAACGGAAATCAGCCTCGTGTTTTGGTTCGTGAACACACAAAAACGAAATCCAACGAGAAAAACGTGTTGTGATTTCGTTTTTGTAGATCAAAAACAGAAAACTAAGATCAGAAATACTTTTGGGCTTTTTCTGATGACTCATTCTAGATTTTTTTATATACATATATATATAAAAAACAAAGTCAGAACCCGCTTTCCGCTCCGTGATTCTGTTTTCGGACAATCGCACAGCAAACATCAAAATTGCCGTCGGCTCTCTGATTTCTGATTTGCTTTTCGTTCATCAATATTAAAGAGCTAAGCGTCATGTTTCGTGATGACTTGTTTTTATTTCTTTTTAGGAACGGGTGTGAAATGATTTATCTGTAGATATACTGAAGGTACAGTAAAAAAATCAATTTCCTGAGAAAATGACATTTTATTGATTTATTTTTTTACCATGATATGTAGAAAAGGTGCTCGTATATGACATCACAAATCAAATAATTAGAATAACTATTTCATTCTCTGATGGATTTTTCTCAAGCCTTGGGTAATATTTTTCATTATTTTTTCTGCTTTTTTACAATAATCTTTTTGTCGGGGTAAACTCCCCCTTTAAGTTACTGACCGACCACTAAGATCATCCCCCGGCCCCCCCCCCAAAAAAAAAAACATTGAAGAGTACCGGTACCCACATTAATTATTGTCTTTCTGTCGATAGAAAAGTTTCGTCTTCTGTCTTACACTTCCTGAACGGTAACGTTCTACGGGATATCCGCTGTAGACAGTTGAACGATTATTCGTTTTTAGTTTTGATTATCAACGCATGTGTGTGTGTTTATACCACTGGGATCGATTAGAGTGAGAAAACGCATTATTCCATATTTTACCAGATTCTCTCGCTCAGCCTTCTACATAGGACCTACTGATATTGTTAACAAACGGTATCATAACAAGGACACAACAGACGAATTTCATTTATAGACCAAGGCTATGTTAGGGGACCGTCACACTTGAACTTCTCTTCAAAATAAATACGGGAGATTTTAGTGGCCAATAACTCCAAATCTGAAGACTACTTGACGAGTATGTCTTGACCACCTAATCAGAGATTACTGATAAAATATCCAAGATGGCAGTCGATGGCCATTTTGACAAAAAAAGTAATTATTGGTGATTAATTGTGCTATTATTTGTTCAAAATATCGATTTGAGGGTCCTAAATATCAGCCCGTCCATGAGAGGGTCGAAAACAAGAAAGGGAAAGAAGAAAGAGGAGGAGACGGAGAATGAGAATGAGAAGAAGAAGGAGCAGAAAAGGGGAAGAGGAGGAGAAGCCGGGAGGAGAAGTGGAGGGGGAGGATGAGAAGTATACAAGAAGTGGGAGGGGGAGTGTAATGAGGATCATAGAGCAGTCAGTATAATTATTATGAGGTCATAGACACTAAAATACGAGAGAAAATAAAACCTACCCCCCCCAAAAAAAAAAAGAACACTTATTGCAAAATATCTTTATAATGTAGGCCTACTTTAATGAGAATTATTGTTCATGTACAAGGGGGTATTAATGTTATACCAAGACTACACAGAAAGAACAACAAATATTCACAATATACACATTTCGAGAATAACAAACACAAGTCACGTGTAGAAACATGAGTATATAACATTGTGTCCACGGGCCGCGGAAACGGGGGGGGGGTGCTCCAGCCCCCGTATTTTTCAAAAACAATGTACAAAACTTAAAGATGAGTATATGATTGTTTTTCTTGTTTTTGCATGGCAAGCCTCCAACTTCTGGCTCAGCCCCTCCCCCTTCAAAACAGTGTGCGCCGTGCTTGAACGACAAACCAACACCTTCTTGAAAAAAAAAACCTGATGAGATATTCATAGCCTTTCATGACAACATGGTTTTGTATAAATACATGTCGATAGTTTCAATAGAAGAAAATAATTGTTTGTATAAATTAATAAATGAATGAATAATGAAAGAATAAATGCATTAATGAATAATGGACAAATCAGCGACGCCGTCATTGGGAAAGTACAATTTATTCATTGAAATTGTCCTCAAACTATAACAAAATGATCGTGCATGCATAATATTTATTCTCAACCAATACGAAGACCCCTATTCTGAACTCTGGACTGAAGTAGTGATTTAACAATGGACAGCCATTTGTCACACAAAATCACTAAAAGTTTAAGTTCGATTTATCATAATTATCAGTTCGTAACTGTCTGAGAACAATGAATTAATTTGTTTCCGTCCCCAATATAGCATGATGAAAGAACACAGTGACTAAATAATTTTGGCATTTTCTGCTTCTCACAATTTTAGAACAGAGTTAGACCATGGCCTCAGTCAAACCAGACTTGAGAATACGAGCGTAATATTAAGTACATAAGTCTCCTATTTACAAGAGTTATGTCACTTATGACATATAATTGGCCCGAGGTATAATTCGTTGAAAGAGTTTATAAGTTCATCGCTTTCTAATGCATAACATATTTTTCATCATGCAAAACATGCACATACTAATTTTAAACAGATAAGTAAGAAAGTGCATATTTTGGGAAAGATATGACAAACTGATAAATCAACATCCTAAATGAATTAAAAGTCTACACATTTTACAATGAAATCTCTATACAATTAGTAATGGGTAAAAAGGATTTACATAATACTTTTTTTGGTGGGGCGGGTTATAACAATTTTTTGTTTTCATCATAATTATCATATGTTATAATTGATACAATTATTGGTACTGTTAATCATACGTTGAATTTCTCCAGAAGGCAGAATTCAATGAAGAACTACCTTGCCTTAGGCGAAGAGGGCGCCTGTTAATATAGCGAGGATGATGACAGTTCCAAGGAAAGCACCGATATCAATGAAGAGAAACACACGAGGAGCAGATCCATCACCCTCCTGCATAATGGAGAGACAAAATGTAAATTTCAAGCTACACAGCAAAAAATGTGGTGTTAACCGGTGTATGTAGGGGACCACACCAGTTATTTTACTCCAGTGATAGTGCAGTTAGTTTGGTGTTATAACAACACATTTGGTTGTTACATTGACACTGTTTGGTGTTATGTTCAATCTCTTGGGTGTAATTTTAACACCACAGGGTGTGGTCCTCGGTGTCAGTCTTAACACCATAGTTTTACAGTGTATACTCTGTTAAAAAGCCTTCATTACTTTCTTTGTTCTTGAGGTTGCTTTGGTTGCAGTATTTAGGCCTACATCACCGAAACATATATTCCCTTTTGACTACTAGGGAATAAATTGATTTGCAAATTTGAAACGCAACAGGTTGGTTGGTTGGTTGGTTTTTATTAACGATTAAAAATGCATAAATATAAACAAAATAAACATTACATGATCAAATAATTAAAAACAATATAACAAATTAACAATATAACAGTAATGAAGCTTACAATGCATGTAATAAAGAATCGTAGGGATAGACCAGCTTCAGATTGGCTATCAATAGCCAACCTGTTCTTCCCCGGGGTCCTATAGTTAATACAGGAAGTATTAACCATGCATTTATCATCTTTTTGCAAATGTAAGGTCATTACTTTTGTTCATTTGTGTAATTGTATTTATGTATTTGTATTTATGTATTTTTGACTGGTATGTGAAAAATGGAAAGAAAAGAAATGAAATAAATCACTAAAATCTAAAATCTAAGTCTAAATCTTCGACACATAAGCTTTGAATAACACGTGTAAAGAAAATATGAAAGGGTTCTGTACATTGAGAGGGGGAATAATAAAAAGTAAGGTGACGGTAAAATCTTGAGACGATTCCCTTTTCCTGTAATTTGAAATCAAAGTTGTAAGTTCAAAGTGTACACCCGTATCCCACCCCTCACCTTCATTTGGCCGGGTTGGTCCTTCGGGTAGAAACGGCAGATGAGGCCGTTGATGACCATGACGATGGCAGTGACGAGCATCCCAGCGATGAGAAATCGACCGAGTCTGGTTGCTGAGTAGATGGGCACCTCACCGCTCAGCGCTGCTGATAGCACTACCAGTGAGACAAAGACAAAGCCCGCAAAGAGGGTACGTTCTCCGGCCGACGACGGTCCGATCAGGAAGACGACGAGGATGAGCCAGGTGGCGATCACGGAGGAAGCGATATAACCATGGCTGTCTCGACGTCTTATGGTCAAATGAAAGGTCACGTCCTCGTATATGTCTTCACAACATGGGTAGCTGATGGTGTTTTTAACGGCTGAGGTTTCTACGACGTCCCACACCGGGTGTTCCCAGTAGTCTTCCAGGTCTATTTCTTTGGCCGATGAAGTGACCTTTATTTTCGAGTTATCATACGACCACGATCCAAGCTTCAGGCGGCATTTCTATCAATCAAAAAGTTGATAAAGTCAAAATTATTGCATCCCTTCATCCAATTTCTTGTTTTGTTTGTTTGTTGTTGTTTTTTTTTGGTAAGTTTCGTTTTTCTAATTTCCTTTACGTTTACAATACAGCCCATAACCATATATGGAACGAACAATATATTCCGATAAATAATGTAGACAACATCTGCACCTGTCGAGACTTAATTCTCAAAAATTCTAGATTTTAAAATAAAAATAATTAGTTTTTGGTCCAGCTTCTTCCAACTATCACCGTAACTTTTAAATCATTTCTTTTTATTTATTACCAAGGTTCTCTTTGATGGTAATTATAAAACAAAATGCGCTTAGTAAAAGAGAGGTTTGAACATTTTCGACTAGCACTCACCAAGAGCAACGCATGATGAAAAGAAAACAAAATAAAATTGAGTTCTAACCCAAGTTGACAAATACTGAGAAACGTACAGGCTCCTAGTTCAATTCAAGAATACAGTCATTAGCATCGATTGGTGCGCTGTGTGACCCAAAGGTTTTGAATGGGGTGTAGAGGTGTAACGATAGTACCAACACCAAATTTGAGTATTTAAAAATATACCTCGTGACATTCGATCGTGGACCGACCGGCTTCATTTCAGGTCCATTGCTGGTTTTGCTGTAAATAGCAGCCCAACACCCACATTAAAACTCTTGGAAAAAATAGAACATCAAAAGGGTGCAACTTTGTACCTTTTCGGTGCACCTTTATGGTGCCGGGATATGGTGCTTCTAGTGTAGGTGGCATTGCTAAAGGTGCTTAAGATGAACATCTCTAAATTTCTAAGAGCACAGTACAAAGTGTAACAACACCAAACTTGAAACCGGATGGTGTTTATTTAGTGTTCATATTCTTACGTGTGTATCGTATGGGTAGTCCTTGAAGTCGAATGTGCAGGATGCTTCAATAGCTGTCGGCGGTATATAGTAGACTGTACCGGTGTTGTACACTAGAACTGAAATATCATCCGAAAGCATCTCATTTGGTGAATGGCTGGAGGAAACACAAGTTGTAAACTATAAATTGCATAATCATTGTATGGTTGATTTTGGAGTATTCCTATACATTTTTGCCCCTTTTTTTCTCCTTTCCTCCTCTTTTCATCTACTCGTGTAATCATTGCTTCGTGCACTAGCGTACCTATGGGGGGGGGGGGCAGACTGCCCCCTTGACGAGCCACCACCCATGCAAAGGACGTATATGTGCCCCCCTGACGAGTTTGAAATTGAAGACTTTTTTTTTCTTGCTTGCTTCTCAAAATTTTTTTTCTGGTGCGAAATGTCCTTTATGTTCTGTTGAGGTTATGTCATGTTCCCAATAAATTTCATATTACTTTGTCCTAACATGTACTTATATATATAATAAAGTTGTGCAAAGTCAAACATGCAATCGTTGAAATGAAAATAAACGAAATGGAATAATAAGGTGGATGTGTATTGAATATCTGTTGTTGTTTATTTTTAATGTTAAACAGTAAATTTTGTCTCCATGGTATTGCCCCCGGTAAAAATTTTATACTGCCATGCACTTTACATATAGCCGGGCTCAAGGGCTTTGGATTGTTTTTTTTTTTCTTCTGCAAAAAAGCCAATTATCATATTAATATTATTGATTCTTTGGTGATCTAACAATCGCTTTTTGTGTCATTCATCATCAATTTAACTAATTAATTACCTACCTGTTGTAGAGGGATATGTCTGGCTTGAATACCTCAGAAGAATGAACGCGCAAGATGGAAATGTTTCCAAATTGCATCGGATCCCATGCCAGACGTGAATCTTGCCATAACTGCATGTGCAAAAATATTTGAAGTGGTTAACAATGAATTCCCGAATATATTCAGAAGGCTAAACACTAGTATAGGGATCTTGCCATGAATTGATTTGTATTTTTTTTTCATTTCAATTACAAAATGGGAGTTATTGATCAATCTTAATCAGCGGCAATCATTCTATATTTTCTGTTACCAATAGAGTGTGCCATACAGAAAAGGGAAACCAGAGTGGAAACCCTTCTCTGATTTGAGACCAAGTACTAATCAGCGGCGCAGCAAAAGCGCAACGCGAACGCCTGCAGCGGGCTGAGAACGTGTTCCACTTGCCACCCAAAAGGAAAGCGTCGCGGTGTGAAGCGTGTCGAGCGCTAGTCAGTCGCCTTGTAAACGGAAGCAGCGTAGCAGAATTGTCTTGGAAACGGGCCTGAAAACACGGGCGATCGGTGCCGCTTTTAATGCGCTTCTACTACGCTTTATGCGTTGGAGCTCCGTTACAGCCCTGGCGTTACAGTTACGAATATGTCGTTTGTAATACGCTCTTGACGCGATTATGATGCGCTTCAGCACCTCCGCGATCTCGCTACGTTAGTTCTGAACATGTTCAAAATTTTGTGGCTACCAGGAAGATGGTGGCGATCCATGCCGCTTCAGAAAAGATCAAGGTACGACGGAAAAGATTAAAAAGATCAAGCCACGTTGAAGCTACGATATACCACGCTTTGTAGATTTTGACGATCGCAGCGGAATCGCCATCTATGGTATTCCATATATAATTGTAAAATCACATTTGAAAAAAAAATACATGTAGATAATTGATTGAAGGCAGATCCAGGGTGCCAAAGCGACCGCCCCCATCGACGGCACCACAAAAGGGGAAGATTTGAAGAATACAAAAAAAAAATCAAATAAAACTTCCGCTCGCGCTTCGCGTCCGCATACATACTTAATAAAAGATCATGTTTTTTGCAATATAAAAACAAAAATCCGTTCTCGCTTCAAGTTTTCATTAATTTGTATAGTGAGACACACACCAAGTTCATGGTTACAAGTGCTTAAATGTCCATTTTCCCGGTCAGAATATCTAACATTTCGGCTCACATTACATCTATTAGATTAATAAAACTGTTCATAAAGTCCCTAAAACAGTTCTTACAATGTTTTTTTACGGGTCTGAGTATCAAACGTTTCACTTTGCGCTTCGCGCTCACATTATGATTGATGAGGTATAAGCTCTTTTGATTAACGAATTCTTACAAATTCTTACAGTATCAAAATCACACCAAATATATTTACTGATTCTTGTTGATTCGATTTTTAATTTTGAACCAGAAAAAACACTTCTCGTTTAATACTTGATATATCTGTGCTCATGCAGTGTGCAGTGGTCTATAACGATCCGAGCATAAAAGCAGACTAACAACCATTATGTAAATTTTGTATATTTATTAATTAGTTTGATAATCTGTTTACCTAGAAAAAAATATACAACTATTTTTCATGGATAAGTTTGATGAAAATATTCGTGTATGTTACTTTCTTACCATTTTTAGCCACACATTCATTTTAATGATCCCTCGAGAAAAATCCTGGAATGAAAGGCAGGAAATGGATAAGAATTAAGAAAACATTTAACACAGTTATCTGAAAACGTCATAACAACATATGCATATTCAATGATTGTTTTCATAACAGAATGAACATAATATAATCCAGAACCTCTGCGTGTGATGGTATAAAAAATAACATGTAGCCTAAAAATTCAAACCAAGTGTAAGTCCACATATCAAAACCCTATATTGTTCAGAGTGTATGAGCGCACAGACGTAATCATTCTGTACATGTATTATGCAGGCTTTCATATGATATGATATAAAAATACAATTTTATTGTCAGTTTTATTTTTCCCCATTTCCAACAGAACAGTAAACAAATACATAAAGATACAATTATGAAAACAATTGTGATATAAACCAACATGTAACGCAATACATTTGAAACCTGGATCGATCATAACAAAAAATATTTTGTAACTGAAAAGAATATATTGGAAATGGAGAGGTCCACTGTGAAGCTATATGCTTGTAAATCGTGGACCACTCGAATGAAATGATTCAATAATAGTCAATATTTGATTACATAATTAGAATAATGATTGAAGCCAACAGACAGGAAGGAAAAAAGAAAGCAATAACATAATACATGAAATGGGCAATGTACGAAAAAATAACGAGGAGAGACGATGAAGAGAACATAATTTCTGCATATGTGGACTGTAATAAGAAAATGTATCACAATGTGATAGCATGCATATGAAGTTAACGCGCAAGGGAATTAAGCGGGTCAAAGATTATGCCTGGTTGGGGAGTGGTGATGAGTTCTTTGGATATCAACTATAATAACAATAAAAGTAATAGAGATAGTAATAATGGTATTGATAGTCATAAATAGTCAAACTAATAATTGTAATTAAAATAACAATATCAGGAATAATAGTATTAACAATAATAACAGTAAAAAAATGTTGATAACCAAAGAAGAGACAGTCTGGTTACAACAAAGAAAGCTAGGTTTTATACGGAGCCCCCCCCCCAAAAAAAAAAAAATAATAATAATAATTTGTCTAACCGAAGATAATGAATAAATAAATATTGAAAAAATCTTGAGTTTTCTCTTGAAGACTGCGAGTGAAGGGGAATTTTGCATATCAATGCGCAAAGTATTCCAAAATTTAGGACCTTAAAAATGAATGTATTTTGTGCGGAAAGTGTTCTCGGAAAGGGCACATGAAAATCTTCCAACTGTCTTGTGGGATATTTATGAATAGTATGTTTTTTTCTGAACAAGTCATGAAAAGCAAAGTGAAGGGCACCAGAATTGAATTTATACATAAATTGTTCAAGATGAAACAAGCAGAGATCGTTAACTTTGAGGATATTATGTTCATTAAAAAGTGGATCAGAATGGGCACAAAACGGAGCAATATAGATTATATCAGTGGGTAAAAGTTCAAACATCTTCTTTAGCGAAGAACAGCATATTCTGATGTAAGACCGAATAATTTACAAGTTTTCTTTTATATTCATCAACCTAATAAGGGACACCGGAACCAGGTAAGGAGTGGGTGGGGGCTTAGTGAACAAGGCTTTAACTTCCATTTCCCTTTTTTATAAACGTGTAAAAAAATGTGAAAATTATAATCTGATTGTTTTCTGCATGACTAGCTCCCCTCCACTTTCACAACAGTTGCACTCCCTTGTAAATACACATGCAACCAAATCAGGGGCGGATCGTCATTAATAGGTGAAGTACACTTAGTCGATAGATTTTTGTAGAATTGTTTGGACAAGCAAAATGAACAAATGATTCTTACAATTTGCGAGGGGGATTTCCCTAAATCTAATCATTTCAATGCTTGACAATATAAATCGATATTGTCATGGGGCAATTCAGTTGCCCCTGTGCCCCCCCCCCCCCCCGATCCGCGCCTGAACCAATAATAACTTACCACTTCTTTCAAGTTTGATAAGGCCATTTGCAGACTGAGATCCAGACTTTCTTCATGGGAGGGTAGAAGACTCTTGTCATAGCCAGCAAATAGAGTGTCTTTCAAGCGCTTCTCAACTGCGAAATACCAAGAAAATTTAAAAAAGAGAAATCGAGAATCAGATTAGCGTAATTTAAGGAAAATTTTCCTCTCACTCCAGATCATATGAAATTCATTGGGATATTAGGATAGAGGTAGCATGGGCGACGTAAAATCACTCATTCAAATTGTTTTCAGTAAAATAAGATAGTTATGAAGGGCACTGTAACGAGTTGGGTGGCTGTGCGCCTGCGTGTGTGTGTCTATGTGGGAGGCCTTGATGGGAGGTCTTTAACGTCAATCGTATAAGGATTTTATTAATAACCATTAGAAATACGATAATTTTAAAGAAGATGATGATGATAATAATAATATAATAAGTAATAATACAAATGATATTAATAATGGTGATGATGATGACAGTAATCATTACACTAATAATAATCAATTATAAATATCATATCGTCTATTTGGAATAACCATCGAGGGATTTTTATTCTACAAAACGCTATATCGCCAAAAACGGCAAACCCCAATCCACCCATAATTCTCTCAGACTAAATTAAAGGCAATTCCTATAGATGTACAAATAACATTTGTAATATACCTTTAAAGTACAAAACTTTGTTATCAATAAAAAAAAGTTTCTAAATTTGTTAACACATTTTTCTATTCGTGTATCCCGAGTAAGGACATACAGTATACATGGGCGGGAATGTACTACTAGTATGTCAAGGATTAACTCACCCGGATTAGATATTGTCTCTCCAAACATACTAATGAAACACAGCAAAAACAATCCCAGTAACACCTTCATGGCGGAAATTATTCTGAGAACAAAATATAAACAGTTATTGCACTGTGAATTTCATTAACACTTGTCCATATGGAACTCATTGTAAATGCAATGAATTATATGACTGAAATTGGCAACATCTAAGGTATATTTTTGAATTAAATTTTGAATGCAAAACACAATCTATTTTCTCTTAAAGATCAGAATCACACGAAGAGTACGTAGGTTGACGAAGAATACCAATTTGTGGGTTTACTTCGTAGTTGATTACAGCAAAATCTCGATTTTTATATGTACATAATTAGCGTAATTAATTATGGTTAATTGCCAATTCGTCAACTGCCAACTCACCACATGGTCTACTTTCATTTAGTCTAATGCCATTCCGTCCATCTATATTTCGTCTAACAGCCATTCGCTCCAATAACTATTTTGATTCAATCATCACTTCGTCTAATCACCATTTCGTCTATGACAATTTCGTCTCCTAACCAGTTGGTCTAATATCCATTTAATTGCCATTCGTTTTGCACAATTAACACTTAGTCCAATTAGATCAAATGGTAAATGGAATAAATGGCTATTGGCCCGACTGGTTATTAGACGAAATGGTGAGTGGACGAAATGGCAATTAGACCATGTGGATAGTGGACGAACTGATGATAGACCAATAATAGACGAGTTGGCAATTGGACGAAATGGCATTCGACGAATTAACCATTAATTAGTAATGAAAGCTTATCAGAAAATATAATTTCCAGTTTTGTGGCTAATATGCAGATAAATTTTCTGCGCGATCGCGAGATCAACGGCCTAAAAATTGGGGGCGTTTAGAGAGAAGACGATTTTGAACAAAGTTTGAAAAAGAAAGAGTGATCCGGCCAACCTAAAGAGGGAAAGGAGTTTGGAGCTGAATACAGATCGAGGCTTAAGCTTGCGTTCAGAAGCATCCATAAGTATCTGTAACAAGTAAGTGTGAAAAGTAAATACCTTTTCTTGCACTCCCCGCCATTTGTAGGCCTATATATACATTTTCCTAAATATGGAAGTAAAACCTGAAACCTGAACAAGGAAAGTTCTTGTTGCCTTGGAGATAGAGGGTCATAAAGGTTATTGTCAAAAGATCAGAAGTCATGGGGCGGATTGGCTTGTTTGATCATGGACCTTCTAGAGATCGAGTAGGTCCATGGTTTGACCAACTCCGGTTATTCAGGTAACGTTACCCCGGCCCCTTCCACCGGCCTAATCTCTCTGGGAATGGAATGCATTAGGTTAAAATCTCTTTGAAATTGAATGATATCTCTTAAGGTCCCTTGAAGTTGAGGAAAATGGCCCTCTTGAAAGGGATGCTTTGCAAGCCTAGAACACCGATAGGTTATTCATCGAATTTTGATAAGAAGTGTAACGAAAATAAGTTTTGATCGCTCACACACACAACTCGCTCTCGCACCTGTTTTTCAAATGTTTTTATCGACCTCATCAACAGAAAGTTAACGAAACATTATTTCTCACATGAAACTATTTCATCTCTAAATTAAAAATAACATGAATGAAATAAACACATAAACATACACAAACCACCCACACCGTCACCCTCATGAACGCCAACACACAATACTGCATGTCACAACCAAACGCAATCGGGGGGAAACAAAAAGGGACCAAATCGAGCAGAAAAGGCAATGTTAAATGCATCTATACAATGAGACAAGAAAAAAAAATAAACAAGACCTTATCCGGGGGGGGCCACTTCCATTCACGAGTGGATACCATGCGCGACCATGGGGTCTCGAAAAGCACCCTAAACACGTAATTTCCATATACTGAAAATGCACCCCTTAACAAGTATTGGCGTGTGAAACCCTACCCTTAACAAGTATTGGAAACAAAACGATACTCTTGGCAAATATTCCCTGAAATGAACCCCTAAACAAGTAAAGCCTTGTTTTATTGTTACGGGTTCTGTCGGCTTTACCTTATTTGGTTTAGTACGACCCCACCTTCTAAACTCTAAACACGTAGTGTTGGGGCAAAAAGGACATCCTTTATAAAACATTTTAATTTTGTTTTATCATCCCCGCAAATTCGACCCTAAACACGTAATTTTACTAGCGAAATAGATACCCTTTTTTCATTATTTTTGTGTTTTTGACACCCTTTTCACGTTACGTACGTAACGTGCCCTATCGTGAAAAGGACATCCTTTTTACGTGTTTTTTTGGTCGCGCATGGTATCCACTCGTCAATGTAAGTGGCCCCCCCCGGGGACCTTATACACTAGTAACAGGTAGACAAGAAAATACACAAAGGGTAGGCTCTATATCGTAGGGAGTGGATGGATGGGGTTTTTTCTCCATCAGCTCCCTATAAATGCGTACATTATACGGTAGTTGAGACTGCGGGAGATGAGAACTATGAATACACAACAGAGTATGACACCAATCAACCACTTCAGATTGTGGCATGACTGCATCGATTCGTCTTTATTGTATGAATCCGTATTTTCAAATTGCAAATCAGTTATTTCAAATGACCATTTTCGTTTTTGTGTGTCAAGATGCCATTTTGCATTTTAGTAGGTAAAACGAAAACACACACTCTAAATTACAGGGATTTAAAATAAGTCCACATCGACTGTAGTTAGGGACCAATCAAATTCCGGATTTAGTTTCTTTTTTAATCTCGAAAGATTTAAATTCAAATCCAAATTTAAGTCTTTGGGATTAAAACTTAATCCAGAAATCGATTGGTCCCTAACTATACAGTCCATCTGGACTTATTTTAAATCCCTGTAATTTAGAGTGCAGGATGACGAACGGTGGTTGCATGTGCAATGCATACGTGCCATTTTAATGTCAGCTGAAGTTTCCAGTAAATACATAACTGAGAGATAATATATCATTGAAAATAATACCTTACCAAACTTCATGATACTTTGTAAAATATATAGTTTCTGAAAACAAACTTACTGCGATCCGAAAACTTTGTGCTTGGAAAAATAAAAGCGATGCGAACATCAAAACTCTCCAACACTGTCGGTGATAGACTAGCGAGTATTATTCTGTGTGGCTTCGAGGATTGTCAGCGTCCAATATATAAAGAAGTAACGCGATATCTCTGACATAGGGGGCATTCACATCAATCAACTTTTCTAGGAAATACTGCTAAAACGATAACAGTTGATGTGTAAACGCAGTGGTTATAACAAACAGGAGAGGGCCGCTAAGGGTGTGGGTGTTTCTTTTTTATTCACCAAGCCAGATCTCATTTTCTGAAAAAGGAGATCAATTATATATAAACCTGCAGTGGCACACATTCAAGAAATATGCCTATAGGCATAGGTTTTTATTTTTTTGTGGGGCGGCTCCGGTGTCGATTTTGATTTTTTTTTAATATTCAGACCCCAAATCTTGACAATTCACGCACGTATTTTTTTAAACCAAAACCATTGTATTTAGAGCGCTGGGCGCGAGCCGATTTTTTATACTTCGATTTAATCCTAAAACGGGACATTCAAAGCAATGTAACCAAGAACAGGGTGGGCATAATATATCTAAACAAGTGGAGCGCCTCTGGCAGTCTCGCCTGCATTACGCGATTCAAAATAGCAGCAGTGCTGACCTTGAAAACGAATATAGAATAGTTATTCACAAAATAAACTACCATTATATGATAATGATATCTATGTTCATTAACCCTAAATGACATTTGACATTGAGTGCGTGACCGAAGACTTGTGCAAGATGAACAGTGATACTTGATTACCCTAATATGCCCACATTTCATGAACTAGATCCATACACTTTCAAAGTTATGATGGCAATTCAACAACAAAAAACCGACGAATTTCATTTTAATCCACCCCCGGACAATTCTTGCCAAATCTATCTTTACTTTCAAAGGCCCTCGACTTTGGGGCACTCTTAATAATACTATCAAAGATTCCCCAATCCTAAATTCTTTTAAATTTAAGTTGAAAAAGTTTCTCCAAGATACTCGTTAGTTTATTTAACTCTTCATCACTCATACATTATATTTTTCATATATACTCAGTACTACGAACTGTGAAATATGATATTTTTCGTATTCCTGTTGATCCGTATTATTCGCTGTGAGTTCCGGGGCAAGAATCTGGAGACCATTGATCTCGCTTTTTTTCTCTCATTTTCTATTTCTTTCTTTTAAACTATTCATTCAAATAGATTTAAGCTCAAATTTCTACCATGTGGTATTTGTGTTTTGTTTACATTATTCATGCGAATATGTAATAGGAGGCTGCATTCTACAAGCTTCGCTTTTTAGCAGCTTCCTCCGTTTCCGACCTGTTATCTTAATTAATACACATAATAAGTTTCTTTGTTTTATTGATTATAATTATATCAAGATGTATGTAACAAAACTTATTGTAAATGATTGTTGGAAATGGAAAAAATAAATGAAATGAAAAAAAAAACACCACCAAGGTTCCTTGACCTTGGTCATGTGACCTGCAACTCACGTACCTGCAACTCACCTATGTAATAGGAGGCTGCATTCTACAAGCTTCGCTTTTTAGCAGCTTCCTCCGTTTCCGACCTGTTATCTTAATTAATACACATAATAAGTTTCTTTGTTTTGTTGATTATAATTATATCAAGATGTATGTAACAAAACTTATTGTAAATGATTGTTGGAAATGGAAAAAATAAATGAAATGAAAAAAAAAACACCACCAAGGTTCCTTGACCTTGGTCATGTGACCTGCAACTCACGTAGGATGTTCACTGATGCTTGGATACTCTTATGCCCAGGTTTCATGAACTAGATCCATATAATTTTAAATTTATGACATTTCAAAAACTTAACCTTATGTTAAAATTTGATGTTGACGCCGTCGCCGCCGCCGTCGGAAAAGCGGCGCCTATAGTCTCGCTCTGCTACGCAGGCGAGACAAAAATAGTTTTAAAATGTTTAAAAACTCATCCAAACAGAGGGATTTCTGCTGGTAAACTTAAAAATTAGGCCTAATTAGCTGTAGTGTTCGAATAGCCTAATGTTTAGAATAAGTTTGGTAGCTGTTCCATAGACTAGACTTGGTGTTGATTCATATTAAAGGAGAAATATATTGATTATGAATGTGGTCTTATTATATATCAATGGAAAGGTAATGATGTGGGGATCATCAGTGGGTCATTCAAAAATACCGAAAATAATACAAAAAGGTGAAAATCGCCGATTAAAAAACGCTAAAATGCCCCTCCGAAATATGCCTCGCATCGGTCTCTGAATTGACTGGAATTTGATGACGTCACTGTCTGTACGAGAGGCGTGATTGGCTCTCCCACGTGAAGCTCCACTTGCATGCAAAACCTGTTGCGTGGGTACGTTTTCTCCACACTGTCACTGAATACTTCTATCACGAAATGAAAGAAAACCCAGAATTTTATCTAGATTTGGATTTTCAAATTGATGATTTTAAAGATGAAGAGAATGATGATGAAGTGAACGACACAGTGAGGTAGTTGGAGGTAAATAATGGGGGAACAATGCCGATGATTATGATGAAAATTCAACTTGCCTGACGATCACAAGTAAAGTCATATACATGCCGATTCGCTACCAACTCATGCAGCTGCTGCTACAAGTGGTAGCTATACGTACACCGCGCGGGCCAAATTAAATCCATGAAAATGAATAACCACATCCAGAGAGAGTCTATCATAAGAAGGAAAATAATGATATAACTGTACTTACAAACAAGTGAATAATCCGAATTAACGTGAAAGCAAATCAACTCAACGAATAGCAGCAGACGATATGCACCGACGATAAACTTCATGTGGCTGGGATAGATTGTCACTCGTTCTGTTAGATGTAATTTGTAACTCATTAATTTGACAAAATTACGAAACTCGGGGAATTATTTATATATATAAAAATATAGTAACATCTCTTATTATTTTTTGTATTACGGTAAAACCTCTTTTGAAGGAAAACGTTGAGATAAACTACAATTACTTTTAAATCCCCCCCCCCCAACATGCGTAGCTATGTCATTGCAAACAAACCATCGCAAACATGCACGTATTCCTTCCTTGCTGATTGAGAGCTGTGCAACACGTGCATAGATCTATTCTCTCAGTCTCAGCCAAGGCGAGCAAACAATACGGCATGTGTTGTTGTGATGGTTTGTTTACGATCACATAATGCTACGCATGATGGGATAATCTTTTACATCTAATTTTAATTTACCTCAACGTTTTCCTTCAAAACAGGTTTTATCGTAATTCAAAAAATGATAAGAGATGTTACTATATTTTTATATAGAATAATAATTCCCCGAGTTTCGTAATTTTGTCAAATTAATGAGATAAAAGTTACATCTAACAGAACGAGTGACAATCTATCCAGCCACATGAAGTTTATCGTCAGTGCATATGCCATATCGTCTGGTACTATTCGTTGAGTTGATTTGCCTTCAGGTTCGGATTATTCACTTGTTTGTAAGTACAGTTATATCATTTTCCTTCTTATGATAGACTGGATGTGGTTATTCATGTTCAGCATGAATTCAATTTGGCCCGCGCGGTGTAGCTAGCACTTCCAGCAGCATGAATTGGTAGCGAATCGGTATGTACATGACTTTACTTGTGATTGTGTTGCAAGTTGAATTTTCATCATCATCGGCGTAATTCCCCCAATTTACCTCCAACTACGTCACTGTGTTGTTTCACTTCATCATCATTCTCTTCATCTCAAAATCATCAATTTGAAAATCCAAATCTAGATAAAATTCTGGGTTTTCTTTCGATCATTTCGGGATCGAAGTATTCAGTGACAATGTGGAGAAAATGTACCCTTGCAACAGGTTTTGCATGCAAGTGGAGCTTCACGTGGGAGAGCCAATCACGCCTCTCGTACAGACAGTGACGTCATAAAAAATCCCCAATTTCGCGGACGTAATTCTGCGTGTTTGAAGCATTCAGAGAGAGAACTTTAAACTATCAATTAACTGAGTTTCATCCGTCTCCATGATAAATGATGTACACCATCGTGTTCTCCTTATTTTCTCCTTTATTGTGATATATGATTCTCCAGTTTTACGATTTTCAATATATTTCTACTTTAAAAGGAAATGAATCTGTATCTCAATCGAAAGGGTAAATCGACTTTTGTTCTTGATTGAGTTGATTGGTGGGGATTTTTTTACCTGATTGCTATTGCTAAGAAAGCATGAATGTTTGTAAGCAAGCAACCAGAGGACCGACGGCTTAAGGTCCTCTCCGTAGGAACTGGTAATGAGGATTAATGCCTTACCAAAGGGCACTAGCGCACCAAGTGGGAATCGAACCCGGGTCACCGGAATAAGAATCCCCCGCTCTACCGACTGAGCTATCGCGCCTCCTTCATTGAAACACTAATGTCACCTGGTTGTTTACTCGGAATGTGTCTCCCCCATTTCATTATTTTATTTTTAAATAAATGAAGTCCTCAAAACAAACTCTAAAATTGTCTTTCTATCGAATAATCTCGGGAAAAAAATAACATGCATCATGTTTCTAAGCATGCAGGAAAAATATCAACTCAGTAATAAAGCTTTTTCTATTTTTCATTTTCTCGTGAAGCGATTTTACGTGTAATATAGTGTTATTTCGATGATTGATCATGTCACGTTAAATAAGTGAGATAGAAAAGATAGGGTATATGGCCTGCAGGAATAGGGGTGGGAACGATATCCTGTATAGCATGGAGGAGCACCCCTATTGGACATCAAAGGTATGGTATACCGGTGCGGCGCAAACGTTTAGTTCATTGCAAAGGTTATATCCATTATATAATGGATATTTAGTTCTTATAAGTCTATTTATGAATGTGATTCCAATGACTTTCAAATATGACTAGAACTTTTATCATAAACGTATTAAAACATCCTTTAAATAAACTTTCATGAATATGGGAGGGGGTCATCTGATATCTTTATGGAAGCGTGGATTTGTACGAAAACTATTTGGCATACCGTATTCTCTAAAAGTATACGATTGGTTGATGGCATTGATCAAATCAGTGCCGTTAATGAAGCATTAATCTTTACCATTTTATCAATTTACAGGGGACTTTAAATCACAGTGATTAACACAACAATGTAATAAATATTTCATAAATGAAGTTTGCTCAAAATTTGGAATGTTTCATCTTCTCCCAATATAATCTTAGATTAATAAAAAAAATCATTTTCATATTCATCATAGTGATATTTCCACGTTTTTGAAAGTTCATATTGTGGCCTGTGATGGCCTATCATTACACTGAACATTAAATGCATAAATTCGATTCTGTTTGGACTGTATTAATTGTTTAACATGAAAGGGTTTGGGCACGGAAACTATCATATGCTAGTCGCGTGACGTTGTACACCAAAATAATAACATTTTCTGCCTGCTCGATCTCAAAGTTCAAGATAAAAATTAAATGTAACTATTAAACCTGCCACATCCCATTATAATACCGAAATCACTCACCAATTCTCCGTATTTTGCCAATTTATTGGAAAATCTGTCAATTTGGAGCCCTTGAAGAGGAAATGGGTCGATGCGCTGATAAACGAAACCTGTTTATCTTAAGTGGTTTCAAACAATAAAAGTGACTGTACCATATAGCATAAATGTATTTTGCCTGAAGGGGGGGGTCAAAAACTGCGATTTTGTTTTAATAAAGAGGGAAAATAGGCAAAAAGGGTGGGGAGACTTCGGGAATCCCTGAGGATGTAGGCTTTGTTGTGCCAGCACTTCCTTATTTGTAGCTGATAGAGGAAAATCTACCTTTTTATCTCCAAGTGATTACGAAACGATGAAGTGGTTTGCTATGAATCAGAAAAAAACATTTTTGCATCAATGAGGGCTCCGAATCGGTATATTTTTTAATTAATAGGCAAAATATGGAAAAGGGGTGAGTGATTTTGGCAAGCCCTAAAGAGGTAGGATTTGCTGTGCCAGCACTTCTTTGTATGTTGCTGATAGAGGAAAATCTAATTTGCTATCTCCAATAGCGATTACAAAACAATAAAAGTGGTCTACTGTAAAGGGGGAAACGGCTTTTTACCCCAATTGGGCTCCAAAATGACGAATTTTCCAAGAAATGGGCAAAATACGCAAAAGGGGTGGGTTGATTTCGGCAGCTCCCTGAAAGATGTAGGCTTTGATATTTCAGCACTTCTTTATACGAAACAAATAAAAGAAAGGCTACTCTTTCGTTTCCAAGTGGTTTTAAAACAATAAAAGTGGCTTACACTGTAGCAAAAACATCTTTTTGCCTCAATTAGGGCTCTGGATTTATAGATTTTCCATAAATTGGCAAAATATGGTAAAGGAGTGAGTGACTTTGGCAAACCCCGTAGGGGATAGGCTTTGATGTGCCAGCACTTCCTTATATTTAGCTGATAGATAAAAATCTATTTTTTCATCCCCAAGTGCTTACAAAACAATAAAAGTGGTTTACTGCAAAGGGGAAACGCCTTTTGACTCAATGGGGCAAAAAATCGCGAATTTCCTAAGATATGGGCAAAATACAAAAAGGGGTTGGTTACTTCGGCAGACCCATAATCTGGTAGGATTTGCTGTGCCATCACTTATTTATAGGTAAATGATAGAGAAAAGCCTACTTATTTGCCTCCAAGTGATTTAAAGACAATAAAAGTTGTTTTTCTCTGGAGCAATACACCACTTTGTCACATTGGGGGCTCCAAAAAGCACGATATTTTAATAGTTAAGCTACGGATAAGGGGGTACCTCCGACGGGCTATTGCGGGATTATGCTTTAATGTTCTTGAATGTAACTGCATGCAGCACGCAGAGCAATGCACCCTCTAACTTTTCCAAGAGATTTCATTAACATAAAAGTTGTTTTGGTATGTAGAAAAAGCCCTTTGCCCATAAAAATACACCTTTCTACCGCTATACGCACACCAACAAAGGCGAGGCAAGACCGATTTAATCTATTTTACACTCTTTGAAGGCATGCCAGCGATCGCGTTGTAGTCGATATCAAAAGTTGGGACCTTTCGCAATCATCACGGACGCTAGTATTAGGGTACCCTAACACAAAAGTTAACGCTTAATCATACACTTGATTTTTAAGATTGATTGTGCATTACAGTCAATAGAATCAAATGTAGAAAACTGCTCTACGATCAATGCTAAGCTTTGTATAACAGGGGGGTTACAGGCCCTACAAATCTGCTTTTCGTGTGCAAAATCCCTTTCCGCGACACCCGTACCGCATACATGCATGTATATTACGACTGATGGCTGGAGATATTCAAAATGCAGGACCTAAAATAGATTTATGACATGGAGAAGAAAGTGGTTTTTCAAACAAATCGAGAACATATTGAGTGAGGAAAAACTTACTGAATGAAGGCTTAAATATAGATCATTACAGTCCATCGAATCGATATTTCATTTAATGTGGATTATTGGTGGATCACTGGCAATTGATTTCATGGATAAGATCAACCTCTCCAGCCGAACATTTCGCATGCGTTGATATGTACACATCATATGCGATACCTTTGAACTCGTTTCCTTTTGTTTCTTTTGTTTCTTTGTTTCTTTTGTTTACTCCTTATACACAAACGATATGCCTCTCGCACACGATGTGAGGGGCATTATGTTTTACATTCCCCAGAAATGGGGATTAGATTCAAATTCCGGGGGACCACTTCCATTGATGAGTGGATACCACTCATACCAGGCACGACCATGGGGTTTCGAAAAGTACCCTAAACATGCTAAACAAGGGAAGCAATTCTTTTTCCAGATTATGAAAATGCATCTCTTAACAAGTATTTGGCTTGTGAAACCCTACAAGTATTGAATATATATCCCTTATTTCAGCATTTTAAACATCGTTTTGACACCCTTATAACGTTACATAGGCCTATATACGTAACGTACCTGCCCACTCTGTCCCCTTTTACGGGTGGTCGCTACTGGTATCCACTAATCAATGGAAGTGGGCCCCGGGCGGCCTCTCGAGCTCTAGGAGGAGTCAAATGTGCCTTTGGAAAGTCGTCCTCAATCGGATAAATCGCTGTTACCATAGTAGCAACCAGAATTTTGCACACGAAACGCATATTGAATGTTTCCGTCGCAGATGCGAAACGAAAAAAAAATCTCATGTCACACAATTTGCATTGCAGGACTGAGTTTTACGACCATGATGACGGGCCCAAAAAGTCCCTTCCAAAGTCAACGACCGTTGTAAATAAGCGTCCGCGTCCTCAAACGAAAGGTCGGGAGTGTGACTTAGACACGGAGGTTGGTTTTTGGTATCACTTTATTGTAATATCGAGTAATACTTTCGAATGAATTTGCCCTTAATCCAAGCAAGTTAAGACATTAATACTGGTATGAAGCGTGTCAATTTTCTCGTTGATATGTCCCCTTTCTTGTTGAATGCTGATATTTTGCATTTGTTGTTGATGCTAATGATAAAACAGAAAGATATCAACATACATGCAAATTTTTGACCGAAAACATGGAAATTTTGGCATAAATTCTCACATTTTTCGAAAAACAATAACTGGACAGTCCCGAAAACGATTGCAATCGATAATTTGGGACGTTTTGTACTAGGGACCTCAGAAAAATGCACTGTGGTGAAAAAAAATTATTTTGCAATTTGTTCCAAGCTTGGTCAAAATTGGTTATGAATTCTGTCCAAAGATTAAAACATTCTGTGCAATATTTATGATCCTAAACGAGATGTGTATCCAACTCAATAATAACTGCGAGCAGAAATTTTGAATATACGTTTTGATCTGATAAAAAAGGATCTGTTGACGGCTGCTTGCAGTTAGCCATGAAGACGTTACATATTTCAACAATCAAACAATGCGAGCGCGAAGCGCGAGCTGAAAATTTTGACATTACCTGAAGAATGGAAATTTTAAGCACTTTTTGTAATCGTGAAAAAGATAAGTATAAAGATTTGATGCGAGTGCGAAGCGCGAGAGAAAAAAAATGTTTTGTAGATCATGAAAAGGATGAGTAATTAGAAATATTCCTACATTAATAATGCAAGCGCGAGCCAAAAAATTATGTTGTGGTCTGAAACTGGATAATGATTTGAAAAGAGAACAAGCTGAGTATCTGAATAAGCATGCGCGCGCGCGTTTCAGATTTCAATCTAGAATCTGGGCATTGTAAATACCTTTTTCATCATGAAAATCAATAAAGCGAGAGCGAAGCGCAAGCTTAAAATATTTGATACTCCTATCTGAAAAAGGGTCAATTTAAGCTCTGTATTTTGAGCACTTTGTAGGAAAATGATCTGGATCACAGTTAAAAAAGAGCTGATAATGTTTCATTATTAATTCTTAGAGTTTTGTCTTAGGACCGGGACATTCTAAGAACATACTGTCCCCGGGATGATTTTATCATATAACAATGATTTCTATCTTCCTACTTCTCTTTCTAAGCGTGAGATAAAACTTGAAAAGATGAAAAAAGGGACAATTTGATTATTAAATTAATATATTAATTTAATGAGAGCACGAAATATGTTGATATTATGGCCTGTAAACTGGACATTTAAAGCACTTTTATAATTATGATAAGATGCATGAGTTATATATTTTTAACAATCAATGAAAGCGCGAATCGCTCGCATTGATTTTGACAATCTGAACTGAATAAGGATACTTCATAGAATACAGAAAAGTGATAGGTACCTTACAAATAAAATATTGCGAGCGCGCAGCGCGAGCAGAAAATTTTAATATTCAGATCATAAAACATAATTTTTTTACAGAGCACTTTTTGAAAATCAATTTGTAAATCAAACTAAATAATGAAAATGAAAGTTCGATTTCCGAGCTCAAACGTGTTTTGTATATTGACTTCAAAATTTGATATTTTAAGCTCCATATTCAGCAAGATGCGTGCGCGAAGCGCGAGCGATAAATTGATATAGTGCCAGTGGCGGACCATGACCTGGAGGAGACAAATTGGAGGGGCACGGCATTATTCACAAAGAATATAGTGCCCCCCCAATCAGTGGCGTACCGTGGGTCACGGCATGGGGGGGCACAAGCAAAAATTTCGAGTCACTTAGGGAGCGCGCGAAGCGCGCTCAGTGGTCAGGTATTCTGACCTAATAGAGATATTTTAAGGACATGCAGTGCCATTAAACGGATATGTATGTCATTGATTAAATAATGCGAGCGAGAAGCCCGAGCTGAAAATTTTTGATATTAAGAGCTAAAAAAGGACATTATAAGCAATTTTTTTGTAATCATGATATGTAACTGTGTCGCTAAACAAACAATGCGAGCGCGAAGCGCGAGCTAAATTTTTTTTAAATATATTGACCCTAAATAGAGAAATTTTAAGGACTATATTTCAGAATCCATTGAGAGTATAAATATCTCACCACAGTCATCTAATGCTAGTGCCATCCTTTGCTGATTTTGTTAGAATTACATCTAAACACAATCATAAGCACCTTTTGTAGTCATTGTAATCATGATTATCATACGCATCTTACTAATCAAATACTGCAAGCGCGAAGCAAGAGCTGAAAATTTAGGATATTCTGACCTGAAGAGGGGCATTCTAAGGCTTGTTTGTAGGAATTCACTAAGACCTTACGTATTTCACTAGCCAAATGATGCGAGGGCGAAGCGCGAGCTGAACATTTTTGATATTCAGATCAGAAAAATTGACAATTTAAGGACTGATTTAAGGAGTTCATGAAGAGCAGAAATCTCACCAAGCCACTACTGCGAACGTTAGCACGGACAGGAAATGTTTAATATTAAGACCTTAAAATAGGGCAATCATTTTAAGTAGTCATGAAAAAGAAGAATATGTCACTACATAAAGCAATAATAATTCGAATTGCGAGGAAATATATTTGTGTATATTGATTTGAAAACGGGAGGTTTTAGTACAACAGGATTATATATCTCGTTAAACAGTCTATGCGAGCACCAGGAACAATGAAGCAAATAAAGTTTCATAAAGTAATGAAAAAAATGCTTCTCATGTAATATAACATATAACATAATATAACATTATAATGAACAATAATCTCTTCTTTCCCCACTACGTTTCTCCTCCCTTTTCCCTCTTTTACTCCCTTCCCCGTTTTTTTTTTTTTTTTTTGCCAGCCGATTTGGGGGGGGGCACGTGCCCCCCATGCCCCCCCCCGTAGTTACGCCACTGCCTCCAATCATTTGTCTCCTTCGGGTCATGGTCCGCTACTGTATAGTGACATGAAAATTGTTTAAAATTATCATTTCCATTTTCTCATCTGATTTTATTACTCGTCTTCTTCCTCTTTTGTTTCCCCTTCATTTTCTTTTCTCTTTTCCTTTCTTTTTATTTTTTTCTTTCTTTCACTCTTTTTCTTTTTTTTGCTCCGTCAATAGGGGAGGGGGCGGGCTCCTCGGCCCCCTGGATCCGCCTATGACTTGAGAGAGGTTTTTGTGGTAACATTCTTTTTCCACCTACTGAAAATTTGCTTGCTCGCTATGCTCATTCGCGACACTTTTTTATTATCTAATAATCACACCTCGTGAAAGACGATTTTGGTCATCATGTCTTCCAACTACTGAAAATTTGCTAGCTCGCTTCGCTTGCTCGCATTTGGATATTCAGAAATTTATAACACAACAAATTCATTATACATGTTATAATAGCTATTGAAAAAAAATCCACAGGGGCCTTAAATTGAAAGATAATAGGATTATGTAAACGATTATAACCCCGTATACATAGCACTATAGTAGTGTGTGTGTGTGTGGGGGGGTGTCTCCCAATCTGTTTAACTTTCAGGTCAATTTATTACTTTCATCCCCCCCTCCACCGCTCCGACCGGATATACGCCAGTGAGGGAATCGATGGAAGTTTTGACTTCGGAATAAACTAAAATTGGAGTGGGCAAAACCATTATTAATTTCAAAGCGAGTACAAAACCCATTTACTCTGTAGCTATCATACACTAATACATGCATGAGAATAAAATGAAAATTCATGAGAACAACATTTAGCGTGATCGCCTCTAACAAGTGGACTTGGTCTTCAAATGAAATTCATCTGTCGTTTCTATGTTATGATATCGTCTGTTATCAATATCAATATGTAGAAGGCCAAGTTCGGGGGTCTGGTATATTTTTGAACCATGTGTTTTCCACCTATAACCGATCCCAACTATAAAAACACATGCGTTAATAATCAAAACTTAAAACAAATAATCGTTCAAGTGCATGACTGCGCGCCCAGAGGATATCCCGTACTAAAGAAAGTTGTCGTTCAGGAAATCAAATCATGTTTCTGAGGTACGACAGGACAACTATTCCAATTTAATATTGACAGAAAAGAGAATTTATTTGGATCATGTTTATTTTCTTGGAAGTCTTGTTATGTCGGTAAAAAAAAATTCTGAAGTGTACATGATTTCCAATTAATCATAGCGATTTTACCTGTTGTAATCAGAACACTGTCTTATGTCATTCATGCAAAACTTATTTTTGGATATAAATTTGTATGAAGGAAATTTGTTGCTATCTTCTTATTTTGTTCTCTTGTTTTCTCCTCCCGCTTATTGTCCTCCGCAGAATACCTTTTTTTATTATTCTGTTGCTAGCCACAATTATATAATTATATAGAGAGCGAGAGAGTGGGAGGAGGAGGGAAAGCAAGAAAGAAAGAACGGGGGAGAAAAGGGGAGAAAGAGAATGAGAATGAGAAGAAGGAAGGGAGAGGGGATAAATAAAGTAAGGAAAATAGAGTGAAAAAGAGGCAAAGATCGCGAAGAGGGGGAACGCATTTGGGGAAGGAAAAAAAAGGGGGGGTAAAGTACAGCCTCCGCCCGTGGACGTATAGTTATGTACACTGTTAGAAAATTTATCCTTAAACTAAAAGAAGTTCCTGCAGCAGAGTCTCGAGAACACCTGTAATCTTACATGCAGATTGCGTAATCTTACAGGAAATTGGTATTTGGTGTGTGTAATCTTACAAATTTCCTTAAATAAAACACTCTTTTCCCCTTTTTCTAACAGACCTGTTCTGTTAAATTGCAGAAAAATTCCTGTTTCATGAATTTAAAGAATGATTCTGGTATTGCTTTCTGCAAAATCTTCTTTTATTTTTCTGTAAAATCAGGGTTTTTTTAACAGTGTAGGTTGATGATTATAAATGGTAGGACTCACTGAGTGTTTTCCATTCTTTTTCAAAGTTCATAAAAATTATTATCTCTCATCCTTTTCTCCTCAAAGGAATGGAAGGTAAAAAGAAAGGGGATTGATAATAAAAATGTAGTAAGGAAAAATGGAGAGAAAAAAAGAAAGATAGTGTGTCGGAACGGCCCTATACCATATCCCGTGAATTATATAACGAAGATAAATAATGATACAAGCGATTTATATAGCGTCTTTTCCATTGTGATTAAATGCTCAAGGCGCTTATTAGAGAGCAAAACATAAGAGATCTAAGAGAAGTACAAGAAAGGGTAAATTACAAATGAAAAAAATGGAAAAATTAAAACAAAATGAAAGCGTACAGGCCTAAAACTGAAAAAAATAAGTTGTTTAATTTTGTTACAATATTGTTAAACTAAGATCTTGCCTCTTCTTGTTCCAAATTAGATTAGGAAGGGAAATAGAAAGACATAGATGGGTGAGGGAGGGGGGAGGGGTGCAAGGGGAAGGGGCAGAAGACAAAAAGAAGAGGACAAAACATAAGAAAAGCAGTAGAATGACAGAAAGGAAGAAGAAACAAAGGGAGGGGAAAATGGAGAAAATGAGAGGGAAAATGGCAGATAGCAAACCTTTCAGGTCACGATAAAACAAAAATCACAGAGATGAATTATATTGACACCAGAGGGCGTACTTTATTAAACTGCTTTGTGGGACACCGGATCTATCTACTCACAAGGCCGAATACAGATGATCAGTGATACAGATGGATACATTTGCCAATTCGTCCACCCATTATAAAGTCTATCTTCATTTAGTCTAATGTCATTCCGTCCATCAACATTTCGACTAACAACCAATGGGTTCAATAATAATTTGATCCAATCATCACTTTGTCTAATCACCAGTTCGTCTATGACCATTTCGTTTCATAACAAGCTGGTACAGAGCAATGTTTATACATAGCAATGTTTCCCGGCTTTCAGCCAGGAGCCAGCTTGTTCCGATGTTCCGATGTATTATGCGTTTTATAAAAGCGTATAATTATCATTATTTTTATTATTATCCATTTTATCAACAAATTACAAATTAAACTTTAGGGGAAGGCACGAAGTATTATCTGCGCAAAAGTTTCTTTCTGATGGAGATTGTCATCCCAAAAGGATTACCACCCAAACAGATATTGGAATCCCAGGCACAGAGGGGGCGACACCTCATGGGCAACTTTGATGTTTAACTGCCGTCATAAATCCACATTGCAAGAAATTTGTGACGCTCCTTCGCAATATCAACCCAAAAATTTCACATTAAAAAATCTCTGCCCCCCCCCCTTTTGAAAATTTCTGGATCCGCCCCTGATATACATATATATATATACACGCCCTCATATTTTTCATCCCCTAAATACACACATTCACACTCATCCCACGCACCGTTATAACTTGTGCGCT
This sequence comes from Lytechinus variegatus, assembly GCF_018143015.1. Lineage (NCBI taxonomy): Eukaryota > Metazoa > Echinodermata > Echinoidea > Temnopleuroida > Toxopneustidae > Lytechinus > Lytechinus variegatus. The sequence goes on along the minus strand of NC_054741.1, from coordinate 16,945,183 downwards.
TATATACACTCACAGTCAATCAGAGAGAAAATAAAAACACTTTAACTGTGATCTCCCTTTCCAAAGTTTGCCACTCTTTTCTTCCCCCTTTTTTATTTATTTTGGATTTGTTTTGTTTATCAAGTCTATTCTACAGCGTGAAATAAACATAGAGATATATCTATATGGAAATAAATGTTTTTTTTATCGCAGTGTGTAGGTCTATCGTTTCAATCAATGCCGTTATCAATGCAAAGTTTTCAACATAAGAGGGCGGTCTCCTGAATTTATTCTGTTTCGACTTGAAGTTATCTTCTGTTCTATTTATGAAGAAAAAAAGTAGCAATAATATAGTAACGCAATCAATTTTCTCATTTTTCCATCTTTTGTAGTATGCAATTGATATTTGAACTAAGTATTGATATAACTGATGTGTAAGTGCTATATTATAGGTGCAAATAAAACGAAATAAATTCAAATTAACCTCTGGATCTGGTTTATGACTATAAACACTGAGTTCGATATTTCGCTTCGAAAATGGGCCAATTAGTGAAATGCTTGTCAAAATTGGTGGATATCTGACAAAACGTCTTAATTTCACCTCCAAAAATAATCAAACTCAATGTTTGGTCGGATATCCGATTCCTTACTTGAGAAAGTGTTTAACTTTAAAGGAAAATGAAACCTTGTACAAGATAGCCTGTTTTAAAACAGAAAAATCAAAGAAACAGATCAACAAAAGTTTGAGAGAAATTGAATTAAAGATAAGAATTTTATGAGCATTTGAAGCTGAAGTTTAGATAATTATCATAATGTAGATCCTCCAGTTGGCAATGCGACAAAGATGTGTGATGCCACTTGTGAACAACTTTCCCAATACTTGTCTATATATTTTACGTAAACTCTCTCTTTTATCACATCTATCAGTAGATCATGTATTCTTTTATTAAAAGGGCATGTGATTAGAATTTTTAGAGAATACATTATTGATAAATAGTTTGTATCACTATAAGAAAGAGCCAAAAATACTTTTTATGGGTATTTTATAGTCCCTCACAGGGAAAGTTGTTCACATGTGACATCACCACTGAACTGGAAATACTGTAACGGGCCTCTCCCTGATTCAAACTAGGATTTTAAGTTTACCTAATTTTATATTAAGAATCAACTCGAGTCCCTCTATATCTCTACTTCTATTTACCTTTTTATCTTGTCTGTCTCCCTCTCTCTTTCTCTTCCTGCTCACTCGAGTAATTCACTATTGTGCTATACCAGTTTCACTTTGTAAGTTATATTTTCAAGGTAACCAAATTGAGATTCTTTATCTTTATGTCTGGAGTATGAACACGAACTATGGTCTGGATTATGTGTATAATTTATTCAGCCGTGTTTGCTTAGTGCAAAAAGGCTTGGTTTTGGAAACACTGTATGAACACTCTTATATGTAAACAAAGCGGACGCGGAACGACGCGCCATTCCGGTTCACATAATCTAACTATAAATCGTAAAAAAATACTTCAAAAAGAATTATTATAAAATATATGTGCCTATGATAAATGTATAGTATCAGAAATGAGAACAAATTACTTACCTTCATTATGCTATCCCTCACTTGTGATTACTTAAGAGGTCGAAATAGTTGAAATTACACTTCTTTTGCCGTTAACTTAGGATCGGATTGTTAGTTCAAACAGCGCACGCGCAAACTAAGAAAGATGACTACGGATCCTCATATTGTTCTTTAAATAATTGTTTATTATAATTAAATGTCTTTACAAATAAGAGATTGAAATAAAAATGTCTTATTACATTGTATAAAATAATAATGCAAACTTTTGCTATGTTTTTATTACTATAGCAGTTACAATTTTTGTATAAATAAGCATTTTAATTGGATTTTGTAACTTTCGAGGTCCGTTGGTTCTATAGGCGCGCCGCTCTCCTGTACAGCATCGCACTGCGGCTACGCGCATAGGCTTTCCCCCACGTACGCATTGAGCGCATATATAGAAGTGAATTTTCATAATTCGGGGCAGACTAGTTTCTGACACGGCCCCAACTACTTAAACTGGCCAACGTACCTTTGTACACAACTCAACTCAAACTAGCCAGACGGAACTCTTGTTTCTTTATTATTGCCTAAACAAATTAGGTAATTAACTAATTCCCAAGTACTTTTTAACAACTAGGAATATACCCGAATAAATCATTCGAATATTGAACTATTGATTAATCACCAACAACGATATTTATTATCAAGTTTATTTGAAATATAGAAATATTAGTCCCCTATCTTAAAGAATTAATAAAGAATGAAATACATGTATTAGAGTTGATTAATGATAATACATAAATCTGAAATAACAATTTGTAACAGTGGCGAAATAATTGTTTGATGTACAGAATGATGAATTATTAAAATTATAATTTTTGTTTTTTTTTCTTGTTGAACCTGAAATCTTGTCTCCAAACCATTGTGTCTTCTTAAGTGTTCCATTGCCTGTAATTCTAAAATCATATACTTTGATTGAAACGAACAAAAATCATTTATCACAAACACCACCTCCTTTCATATTTCCATCTATTTTTCTCTCTTCATCTCTCCCCTCCACCTCACCCTTTTTAACTGTCTTACCGCTCGGACTATCCTGAAAATATTAAACATCTTATTTTCTGCTAAGGGGTGATATGGCCACCAATACCCGGTCAAGAGTGAAAGGGAGTGGGGGTGGTGTGGTCGAAACCGTAGAGGGCGACGGTGACGGCCGGTACAATACGTCCAACCCATTGGACATCACACATCTGTGTTGCATTGGCAATGGGAGGATCTCCATAGCATTAGTGATCGCAATATTCCAATGCTCATAACTTTCTCATTATTTGATCGATTTTTCTCAAACTTTCTTTGATCTTATACTTTGATTTTTCTCTTTCCATACGAGCCCACTTATTATAAGGGTTTCATTCCCCTTTACCAATCAGAATGGGGGTAAATAATTCATCCAAACGTTTTTTTTTTCATGTATCATAGTTCTATTTTTTATTTCACATAGAAAATCACGTAGTCAACAAAATCAATATCAACAAATTAAAGCTTAGTCGTTCTTTACATAATTGTATATAAATAAACACACTCTCATTCTGTCACGTTTATCGATCTCACAATAGTTAAGGAACGATAAATTCAGATTTACAAAGTTCAAATGAAATAGTTACAGTTAATATTGAATTCTAAACAATGCCGTTATGCAGCCTACTCTTCGGTTTCGTTTTATGAATTTTGCCTGATTAAAGGTTAAAAAAAAATCATACCGGGTTATCAACTGACCTGTTAATTACAATTTCGGTTTATCTAGAAACTTGTTATGCACCAAGTGTTATTTACCATTTTGACAGAACGTTATACAATGTTAAAATACAAATCTCATAACCAGAGAATTGCAGTCGATCTGGGTTGGAGCTCGTTGCATGAAAATCATTACTACTGTAACTTTGACATCTTTCATTTCGACATGTTTGATTGGATGTTGAGCCTTGTTGCCATCATTTTTTGGGCAACAATACCCAAGACCATGGGACCACTGTCATAAAACTTGTTAGGATAACAAAATTGCAACGGATTCAAGCTACTGAAATCATTTAATTGGTTTCAACTCAATTCAAATAGACATTTATTTGTCTTCCGTTTGGCTTTTAGTAAAACTTGTTGTAGAAATTGTGGATTTTACATTGTAATAAGTCTTCCTGAAAATCATCTTTTCCTTCAAGTTTTTCGAAATTATTTTGTGCTCTTTAAAAGTTGTCTTTGCTTGCTCCCGTGGCACTTGGCATCAATACAAATTTACGTTGAATCTGATTCCGTACTGATTCCAGCCTGATGAAAACTACGTTATTTTCAATGGTATATCATCAATTGGACTAGAGTTGGTATTTAGTTGCGACTGCAACGTTAAACATACCAAAAATATATAATTTCAAAAAGCTATCACGTTTTCAACACATAAAATCTGTACATTATTCAAAAGCTAATCTACAAAACGAATTTACAAAATAAGGCACCTTTGCCGGCAAGTTACATGTTGGCACTTATCGCTGTAAATCAGACAATATTATGCAACAACATTGAAGATTCACATTAGAAATAATATATACTACACCCACAATAAGATATTGCGTAAATTCCTCACATTCAAATAAATCACAATCTATTCTATCTCGTATTGTATAAGTCTTATATATTTACAACAATCGTTCAGTATTATCATGTAATGTTTACCACATCGTTATAAATAGGTATATATATATTTACAAAGGAAATCTGTACAAAAGAGCTCAGTAGTTTATTGCAAAAATATACTTTTGCAAAGGAAAGTTACTCATGAATAGGAACGTCACTGAATTAATGGAAATGACTTATTAAAAATAAAAATAAAACATATCAACGGTTTAACACATAACATTAATGTAATAATGTTTAAAAAATACGCATTTTAGGGAAGGGAGTATATTAATAAGGCCATGAGCTGATACGTAATTCGAAATTGCATTCTCTAGATATGTTAGGTAAAAAAACCGTTATATATGATTCTTATTGAAAAAAGATATTGAAAGCACAGAACTGACCCTACATATTTTTTAAGGCGTTGATTAAGAGATTAGAACCATGATAGGAAGACATTAAATCATTCATATAATGAAAATAGAATTGTTAAATCAAGCAAAGTGAAAATGCGATTATGGCGGAATCTTTATCTAAGTTTCATTCTTCAGCATACATGGTTTTCTTTTTATCTTAGATTCATAAATGCATTTTTAACATCGAATTTTGATAGTAATGTTACTTGTGCATCAATATAGAAAAGAAAAGAATAATACATACCACGTTCTTTTCATTTTATTTTGCAATACATTTTTGTGTTCCTTTCATCATACAAATTTGAAAAAAAAGTGATATCTATAATTAAAAATAAGCCTATCACTCAATTTAAGGCAATATTGTATAAATCAGTTGCGAGTACATATGATCGTGTTAAGGCTACATTTAAGTCAAGGTTAAAGTATGATTTATAAGGCGTAAATTGGTGATCTTTAAGTTATTTGAAGGCACTTCTAAAACGATGTAATTCATAAGGCACTGACTATTGAAACGATTTATATAATTCTGCTCCCGTAACGCAACAAGATTGTCTTCAAAGAGCAATAAACAACAAAATGATAACTGATTAAAAAAAATAATCGTTGAAACTCCTACGTCCACAAGAAGCATACTTGCATCATCAATAAATAAACATACATCAGATATTCCATAAATAGACAGACGATCAAGAAATGTTTTGAAATAGTTCTCTAAGTGGTCCTGTAGCACGCGGACTCGACATGTTTGTAGAGATAACTTTTGAGCGCGAAAGCCTTGTTGCACTTTTGACAGACGTACGGTTTGACGGTGGAGTGTGTCTGAATGTGCGCGCGCAGGTTTGATTTGTCAGCGAAGGCTTTACCACACTGTGGACAGGCGAAAGGACGCTCTCCTGTATGGGTACGGATATGACCTTGAAGAAGCCAAGGACGGCTGAAACACTTTCCACAAATGTGGCATTTACATCCAAGTTTGTGTGTCCTGCAAAAGTTATGAGAAGAAAACATATATATTAATTTACTGTGTTTCATTTTATTTTGGTACCGAATCTTTTATATTTTTAGACTGACAACTGTAATAGATAATAATGATGATGAAAGTAATACAATTTAATTAATATATTCAAGTATAAAAGAAGTTTGAAAATTTTCCCTGAATGATCAAATTGTCTCCAAAAACAAATACGCCATTTCTATCTTATTTTCAAAGCTAAGTGTAATATTTCTTAAATTAAAAAAATCATGCTTTGAATGGGCACTTTTAATTCTATGATTTTTCTTATCATTTCGTTCCCTTTTAAATTGAGACATCAGAATGCAATGTAAAGCTAAAAGGTTATAGTCTCACCTAATGTGCATACTGAGTGCAGGCATTGAGACGTAGACCTTGTCACAGTGTGGACACTTCCTTGCCTTCTGGTCTGTAACGCTTCTGTGTGTCTGTCTATGCCTGGCCAGGTTACTCGAAGTGCTGTAGCTCTTACCACACTCAGGGCACGAATGACCGCCGGGCATCATTGCCCCGTTCAAAGGCGACACCGCCATCGGTTTCGATTCTGCCGACGTCGGACTGCCAGGTTGACTGTTGAAATGTGTGATTGGCGAGCTTTCTGATGAGGTTTGGGGCACGACCATACTAGATGGTGAAGTTGCCTTGATGGGACTTGAGGGAGTAGTGGCGCGGTCATTGCGAGAAGGTACAGACCCTTCAGCGGGTTGAGCATTACCTACGATGGAACCATAATTGAGAGTTGCGTTGGCTTGACGAATATGGGTTTGATTTAGAAGTCCACTGATATCATTAGGGTAGAAGAGAGCTTGAGATTGGTCGTAGTATTGTTTGTCCGAGCTGTCAAGCTTCTCAGCAAGTGTAGATAGAATAAAAAGTCCGCTGTGTGAGGAGTCCATGGTCTTGAGAAGCCCTTCCGTGGACGGGATGTTAAGGGTTGTCACTTGTTGAATCCTCTGTTTCTTCTTGTCCGCGGACGCTTCACTCCTAGGGCGCCCTCTGCGTTGCTTAGCCTTGCTGCCAACTTGAGTAGGGTGAGATGTTGTATGGAAGTGGAAAGGTCGATTGCGCGGTGAGGTCGCCGAGACAACGGACCTCGCAGATGGAATTTGAATGACGCTGGAGTAGCCATAGTAACCTTTGAATGAAAAAAAAATACATAAACAAGTTAAACTACATGTCAAAACTGAAAAAAAAGAACATCAGTAGATTCGAGGTGATAACGAGGTCCCTTTGTTTTCATTTCTAACCCCACGTGGTTTTGAACATGATTACACCAAGAGACTCTGCCAGCAGAGTGATATGAAAGTTACATTCCATGAATTCTATTGCAAAATAAACTAACTCTTATATTCATTTCAAGAAAAAAATATGACACGTTTTCTTTTGAAAATGTCTGTTTGATGCTGATAAGGAACGTCTGACAGATTGGCCAGGATGTCGAGGTTCAGAGCATTGGCATCGTCACCCTCATGTTATGATAACAAAAACAAAAGGATTCCACCAAAACTTGATCGCATTTTACAGGGCAGATATACAGCTTGGTGTAAAACCCAAAAATGAATGAAAAAAAAGGATTTCATTGAAACCTGTGACGTTTGCACACTCTGATTTTAATTGGAAAATGGTAAAAAAGTACAAGTTTATAAATCACTAGCGACGGTTGAAATACCAAAGAGGTTATTAGCGAAATAAAAGCACTACACAAAATAGTTGAAGTATCTTGAGCTATAAATCATGAATAATATTTGTCAAATATTTTCTACAATGTTTCAACACAGTCTTTTGGGATTTTTCCAGTTAACGTAAAACACAATATACGATCGAATTAATCTTATTACCCTTTGCGTGTGTCAAAAAGGTAGAAAATGTGATTGACAAAGGGTACTGCATCATAAAAATAAAACAAGTAAAAGAGCAGATTATCATCGATTTCATTTTAGGAGTTGGGACGTTTCGTGGGCGGCAGTAGACTAACCAACGAGTGGGGAGAAGAAGGATACATAGTGCGCATGTTAATCAAGCTCGCGTGCCAGCTGTCACGGGCATGCCGTTGCACATCAATCAGAATACACCGCACCTAGAAAACAAACTCACCAACTCCATGAACTCTGGGGTCATATGACAAAGAAAGAAAGGGCAGGGAGGGAGAGAGAGGGAGAAGGGGGGGGGGGGGGGTAGAGCGAGAGTGGGGGGGGGGGTAAAAACTTGGATGAGCTAAAAGCAATAGCAGCATCAGGGTTGAATAAAAAAAATAGTCGACATTCCATCGCAGCGGAGGAGAGATGAAAGCGAGCAGAAGAAGAGAGGACGCGCGTCCTGATTGGCTGTGTCAAATAGATAGTGGTACTCTCTCCTGGGGCAGGCGCTGTGTGCGTCATGGTGGCTATGAAATAAGCAACCTCCCAGTCCCGTGCCTTACAGCATGCCGCCTGTCTAGCCAACCTCTCTCTGCCACGCGACTATTATTTTCATCTTCAGTCATCCTCACACTTCTCCTCCTTTTTTTTAAGTGAAGTTGCGAAGGAATAGTGCAAATCATCTGACCCCGCTGATGGTTCTAATAGAATCTTGATCTTGAGATACATCCTACATTGTTATGCTGTTGAGTTTATTACAAAGGATTTTGATTTTCATTCGTGTGCCTTCAATCTGAAATGGGTATCGATAAATAAATCCTTCGGGAGGAGACCCATCTTTAATTACTCCATCACTACAAAATGGCGAAGCTGTCTGATGTAACCAAGTCATAATTCTTTAATTGGCTGGTGGTCAGAAGATTGCCAACGAAATATCATAACATTAGTAATCACAAATGAAAAAATAAGAATCGATTGTTTTTTCTGAAATTTCGTCAACCACCACAACAGAAATCTTCATAGTCGTTAATGTCAATATTGAGTCCTGTATACATTAAAACGATCGCAGAGAATGGAATTATACATCCACAATATTATTTATTACGAATATTTTTGTAAATTATCATCACGCTCTGATTTCTAGAAGGAAAAAAAATGGGGGCTGACAACGTTTGTGTTATTGCGACTTCAATTTGCGCTCTTAATTCCATTTATTTAGAATATTCTGTAGCCATGTTCCCCAAATACTCTCCACAATATGCCTGTATATCATTTATACTGTACCTCCACGATGTTACATGTAAATAGCCGTTGAAATTACGTTTGTTTGTAGGTGGTGATGGTGGAAGTAGTACGCTGACGAACAGCTGTTTTCTTGATTGATTGCGAGAAAGATGAGGCCAGATAGAGGGGGCCTATAGCTGAACAGACAAGACTGTTTCATTACCCCAAATACAAAACATCTTCAGCACATTTTTTTGTCTATCTTCAGACCCTTAAGTTCTGGTGATTGCGTAATCAAATGACTGATTAATGTACAATTTCGGTTGTCAGCTTTTTAAATATTTACTTTCTTGTATTTTCGCATTGAGAGAAATAATATCCTAACGAAAATTCGATCACGATTACAAAATAGGCACAAGGACTCATGAAGTTGAGCTATGAAACATTGAATCGCTTTTATTATTTAGCCTTCATTTCATGTAATTGTTCCGGAGAGGTAATAATGTCACCAGCGTATGTTATTCAAATGCCCTGCCCCCGTTTGTGCATCTCTTTAACAGGATTAGTAACAAACATGGCTTCTACCACGTATGTACAATGATGTAACCTATCGCTGGCCTCTATACCCTTCATCATCATTATCATCACCATCCAGTCAGACGGCATAGCAACGAGAGCAAACCAACTTGTCACGCTTGCTCACTGGACATCAGCCAACCAACTGATGCATGCCGACTAGATAACTGGTGGCTATGACTAGACAACACTTGTAATGCTTTAGTCACACCGACGATACCGACTCCAAACCAATCAAACGATTGCGTTATCTAGTTTGGATCGGAGTCGGTTCTGTTGCTGTGACTGTAGCTTTACAAAGCTCCAAAGTCGAAAGCAGAAATTTGAAGAAAAAAAAATCTGGGGTACACTATTGTGCCGATGATCGACTAATTTTGAAGTGAATTTGAGACTTGCTATGTTGTTGTTGTTATTGATGTACCTTGCGGATTATATCATCTTGATTATTTATATATATATATAACCAAATATTCTACATATTCTTCCGTTTAATCGAATAAATAAAGATATTAATAAACGTAGCCAAGATCATAAACTCTGCCAAGAAAGTACGATGGTCAAATTAAATCCGACGATGAAAATATTATAACGAAAACAGAGAGTGCGGAACATTAGGACCAATCCATTTCGACCATCCCTCACCTAATGTACCACACCACATTTTTCTTTTGTCGTTACACGCTACCATAGATGCATTTTGGTTAGAAACTTGAATGATTAGGTCAGATGCTAGACTCCACCATCACGCCTGTCTTCCACCTGACTAGACTCGGAGACAGTAAAATTAGAAGAAATGAGAATCATATATCTACTTTCTGTGCATCTGAATGCTATGACATTCCAATTTGATTCCACAAATCAGTTCAGCGAGCAGGGATATGGGTTTGTCGGAAAGATATCTTAACGAAAGAATACGCTGTTTAAGAAATATCAATATAAAAAACAAGGATTTAGGAAAGTATATAAGAATAGTAATATTAATAACATTTATCAAAATTAATCATATTAATGACAAAACGAAAGTTTAAAGTACTATACTTTATTTGATTTCCACTTTTTAAAATTCAGACTGTGTCAATTAAGTACAGTGTGGACTCAATTTGAACTTTAAATGAAGGTGACGACGAGAGAAGTCACAAAGTGCATACTCTCTTGTTAATGGCACGTGCGGGGGGCGATTCATTTGCGTCAAAATAAAAAACTTGTTTTTCATATTTTCATACACATGTAGCCAAGGTTAAGCGGGGGACAAACGGCAAATTGTATACGCAAGAATGTGTCAAAATTAAACATCCGGCATTCTACTTAATTCTCCCCTCGAACTTCCAAACGTGTCTATTTTATTAGCAACTGTTACCGAACGAGCCCGCCCGTCCGCAAAACTCATCAACCACACATGTCTAATAAGCATGGCCTTAATGAAACATTTCCGATGCCTTTCTGGGACTCAACAAAGACCAAGTTGTTGAAAATGGATAGTCAGTCAGAGATGCTGCCCAGAAAAAAAAAAAGAAAACGGGTTAGCGGTTTTTAGGTATCCTTAAAGGATTGATTGGATGAAATAACAACACGAGCGATGCGGTGGTAGAGTGGTAAAAAGATGACTGTCGATGAAGAGGGCTCGTGCTGAAATATTTGGGGGCAGACAAGAGGCAGGAGAATCAAGTGGGCCTTCATGTAACAGACCTCAATCAAGACAAGTTTTTAGCCACCACTGGCGCGCGCCGGTTGTATCCATATATGGTCATGCTTGCTCCCGACCCACGTGCCTCTAAAACACACACCATACCTTCACTCTTTTTCTCTTCTCGACTCCCCCTCTTCATTTTTCTTTCCCTTTCAAGTACTTTCGTTCTCCGTCTTCTCCCGACCCAAGCAGCAGACGCTCACAAATTGACTGATGCCGAAGTATGACTGCTTTTTATCATCCCCTTCTAAAAAAGAAAGCCGAAACCGAAAGGATGAAAATAAAAAAAAGCGAGGACTGTTTGACAGACGCTGATGTACAGATCATGTCACATTTACTTCGCAGATATCATCTTTAACATTGCGACGGAAAGACGGTTTTTCATTTCACATTAACAACGTCTTCAAGCTTTCCTTTTATTTTTTGTGACCATCGACTGTGCAGCGATCTACCAGTCGCCCTCCCTCACAATGTTTTTAATGTCAGCAGCGGGTATGAAACGGGACACTCTTAGAAGATCTAAATCTCTCCTCTTCTTAGTTGATGAACATTCTAAAAATACTCGATGATATTTATTTGATCCGATTGATAACATTTCTGCGTGACCTTTAAGTGATGAATGCAGATCTTGGCTATTGCATTTGACATCGACTAATTAAAAGAAAGCGAGTAATCAAATACGACATCGGTTTTAAGGAGGTGAAAGTTTGCACACCCTGACTGACTTCTAGTTACTACTTTTCTAAAGTATCTGCATGTTATTCTTATTATTTGCATTTTTCGTGCTAAATGGGGAAAAAAAGTATTCCTTTAGAAATAAATTTGTTTAAGGTCAAGATTCGATCGGATGACCTCAAAGTGGAGGTCAGAACTTTGCTGAGCCTCTGCACACAAACAGTGCCCACATGACAAAGATTTACAGGGTCACGAGAACAGAATAAAAACAATCAAAAGAGGAGGTATTTAAAACTGCAAGTAACCAGCGTCTTCGTTCAAGAACCCCCTGACATTGACGTAGAAGAGAACAAAAGGGAAATAAGAGAAAGAAGGAGGGGTGTAGACAGGGGAAGGAAAGATAGAAGAGAGAAGAAAGAGAAAAGGGGGTGAATCGTTGTCTCTGGTGGATTATTGGTGGCATAATATTTCTATGAAACATCATCAGGGATTGACATCGAGAAGTTTGGGGATCGTGGGTAAACGACAGGGGTACACGGTTACCCCCATCGGACGAAGATCGGCTAATTGGTATAAACTGATCTGTCTCATCCTATTTGTATTTGAATAACTAAAAGGTCTTATAATCAGAAGGAGATCCTTCTCTTCATCGAGAAGGCTCTGATTTGTCTTTATTAAATCTTAGCCTTTAGAGGAACGTCAACTTATGATGGGGTCTGGGAATTTAACTTGTATCGGTATGGTGCGGAAAAAACTTGTCAGAACGTTGTTTAGTGTCCTTTGCCGGGGGTATGGTCTTTTCCCCCATCAATTGAGCTTTTAAGCACATTATCGTATCATCACATTTACTATAAAAAAAAAAAAACATTTTGTTTATCACCCATACTTGTCACGATCTTGGTAAGCATTTTCCACGTTTTGCTGCACAAATTATCACATTGTATTAATTATATCAATAATTACATGAATATAATTATAATCATTAAATCCCTGTCCTACTAACCTCTCGATCCACAACCTATGTTTAAAAAAAGGGGACTGAACATCAAGCGACGCCTAAAACCAAGAAACTTCATACAGATTACACACGGACCGGGCATCCAAACGTCACTCCTCAATTTGTATTTGACGTGTGCCTGATTAGCTTGACACACATGACATTATGACCTTCCAATTTAGCCCGACTCTTTTCGTATACCGTAGGGGTCACAATGGACTTTCAGTTCCATTCATAATTTTCCTCGTTTTCTCTTTTTTTTACCCTCCTCTTCAACTCAATTCGACCTGACGCGTAGCATCACAGGTGGTAGTCAGGTTTTCAGACAGACTTTCATTCAGTAGTAGCCTCTGTGGTAGTAAAAGGGCTTTTCATTTCGCTTTTAGTTTATCTCTCCAATTTTTAGCGTAGGCATTCGCGTACCTGAAGGGGGGGGCAGGTTTTTTGAAAAAAAAGAAATAGCCTCATTATTACTTTAAGGCTTTCACTTTTATTTCGCTTTTTATCTAATCTATCAAATTTTAACGTAGGCGCTCACGTACCCACAAGGGGGATGGGGGAGAGTGCCCCCTGACAGAATTTTGATTAACTAAAAACATTCTTGAAAAGTTTATGTCCCTCTCTGCAATGTTTTCCAGACACGCTATTCAGTGAGATTATTGTTCTGTTTTTTTTTATGATTTCATCCAACTTGTCCAACGGAAAATATTTTCATGCGTCATTAATGGTTGTTTCAACTATTTTGAAATAAACTTTAAGTTTAGACGTACCATTACTTTCGTCCCAAATGCTTTTCTGAATAGTGGTTATATGTTACTCCGTTCATATTTTATTTAATGTTGAATGAATTATGATTAATGGAGTATACAAATAAGAATAAAATACAATTAAGTGAATATTATACTTTAAAAATCTATCGCGTTAAGTGTATAGGGCCAAAAATCTCGATAAAACAGATTTTGATCGGTTTTTTTTAACTGACCGGAGGTTTGTAGGTGGTCATGCCAAACATAATCATGTTATTAAATTAAAACAAAAGGACCCCAACCCCTCTCATCCTCGTATAATTTTCATTTTCTCCTTTTAAACAAGTTTAGGTATATTTATCTCACCGCGGGAGTTATGTGACAGTGGAGGTCGTTAGCGGCACGCGCGTGTCGGCAGGGCTCACTGTGGTCGCGTGTAGGGGGGAGCGTTACGCGGGATGGCCACTTTCACCAAGCTGACAACTTAAACCTGTTCGAATTTTTCAAACGATTATACATGATTCTTTGAAGAGATTTGGACGTCAGTAATATAATGCCAGAAGCGGACCTGGATTCGTTACCATGGTTACTGGATGAATACGCTTCAATATACTAACCCTAAACTTATCACAATAATTGAAGACTTCAGTATAATAATAATAACACAACTTCAACAGTTGATTTTTTTATTTCCATCCTTGTTAGTTTTTATTTTCGTTATTATATTCTTCTATTGTTAAATTTAAAAAATGTATGTTATTATTGTTATTATTATTATTATTATTATTGTTGGTGTCGTTATTATTACTTCATATTTCTTTTTTCCCATTTTTTCGGGGGGGGGGGGGATTACAACGAATTCGGGATGCGTTTGCGTTTGACCCCTAGCGTCATACATGTCTTTATCTCTCTTCATAACGTAATTACAGCACCCACGCGACTGACAGTTGTCATATGGCGTTACCTCCCCTCACCATCTTAATTTAATTCACTATCTTCCTTTTATCTAGGATGGTATCTCCCACTACAGGCATTAAAAAGAAATAGGGGCTTACTCCGATAACCAGGTGGCATTATCTTAATAACGCAACCTAGGGAGGTGGGGCGCAACATCCATTCCTCATCCCTATTCGTTCAATAGCACCATCTACAAAAAATATTGGAGTAAGAAAATGGAGTCGTCATCATTCTCTTTTGTTTTAAACTAAACTGCCCCAAAAGAACGATAATATTTTATAGTTTATGTCAAATATTATGAAATGTCACAGCATGGTCATACGGAATAGGGGGGGGGGGACAAAATGTGGCTCTTGATCCCACCCCGAATATAATTTGAATACTGCGTTACTACTGCAAAATTTTCTAGAGGAGAACGAAGGAGCCACGAAGGACACAAGGGATGGGGGTAGACCAGAAAGGGGAAGATAGATTGAGAGTTAAAAGAAGAACTTCGTTAGCGAAGTGTTAAGCAACTTGTAGCAGTTATGTATTGACTTTCTGTTTCTGTTTCTGCCCTCTCAATACGTCATTGACCAAACATGCAGTCCCTTCATGATTCACTCTTTTCATGGTTCTTCAAGAATGGATATGGAGCCAAGAGGATTCCTTCGGAGAAGTGAAAGGTAGTGATGACGATTAATATCAAATGAGAATTGATTGACTCACCAAAATTCATGTATCAATTTCATACACCGCTCATTTCATGAGGGTCGTAAAATAATCAGCAATTGATATTGATATTGAACTTGTATGAATTAAATCATAATTTTCGGCCACTGCTGATAAATCAACAAAGAAAACATGTGTCAGTTTTTCCATAATACTTTATTGGAAGAGTTAGAACAATGACAAAGCCTTGTAGCTTGTATCAAGAAGCTTTCATGCCTGCTCAGATGTGGCTTCACCCTTTTAAATCTACCTTTTGCCAAAGTGTTGACGAAATGGCATTCCCAGAAGGCTAAGCTTCGTGTATCAATACCTTTTGGTCTTTATAGTTTCAGGAGCTCTGACCCCAATTTGGGGGAGATATTTAAGGTATGAAACCTGCTCTCGTTCATGTACGTCTTCATCCAATCCTCTCCCCCTCCCCTCCCAGAAAAAAAGAGAGAAAAGCGATGAAAAGGGTGGATATAAAGTGGTAGATGGAGCGTGATGCGGCATTGGATCGGTTAAATACCGTACGGAAATAGAGCAGAGTAAAGAGTGAGTGGAGAAAGATAGGTCGGGTCGGTTTTCATGAAAGGGGATTTGATAGCTGATGTGGGACAACAAAACAAAAGGATTCACCGCTACCAGAGTATTTTGACCCCCTCAAAGTGGATCCCCTTTCGGAAAACGTTCAATCCCCCTAGCCATTGCCTCACATGCTGGATATTCCGTGTGCAACTGCATGTAGCTTGGCAAGGTGAACAGTACAATCCACTATATCAGTCGAGAAAAAGTAACTAATTGATCAGTATGAGCAGCTTTTCTTTATAGTAAGGATAACGATATTGGATTCTAGTACAGCGCTCACTTCTGGTAGATCAGATACCCCTGACTACAGCTCAATGTAAAGCACTTCAGTATTTTTATGGAATAGATTCCTGCAAGGTTCGGCCACCTGGGTCGAGCGGGGCAAATGTAAATCAATGGTTTACCAAAGAACAAATGCTGCTTTGTTGTTCCATTCAGTATGACTGTTTTGATTGGGAACCTCCCTTCATTTGAATCGATATCACTTGAATCGACTGTTCAAATGTCATCCTTCGCAGACGAAGCTATCAAAAATACACGGTAAGAAGAAAGTGCGAAACTTTCGCTGTTCGCTGTTGACGTAGCCATATTTAAAATGATAAAATCACAGTTCAACTGGCTGATACAATAAACAGGTAGGTTGATGATGGACCCAACAGGATGGTAAAGCACAGGTGTGGCAACGAGAGACACCGTCAAACATGTGAACGACAATTACGAACACGCGACCGTTAGAGGCGCCCGCCAATTTTTCTTCGACAAAACACCTCCTTCTTTTCATTTATGCTCATTCTTTAAACAGATTTTATATTTCTTGGTTAGACATGTCATATGCATTCCGATTATCACAGAAATATACTAAAATTGTATATTGTGAGATTAAATTGTAAATAAGCGAATAATTGATATGTTGTTGTTTATTAATTCCCAAAAAAAAGTTTTGAGAAAGATTGTCTTTGCAAATGTCCTCGAAAGATGCAAAGTCCCCTATTATTGTTCATGATAACAAATTGATTTTAAACGTAAAAAAGTACGGTTATACGAACAATCCATATATTTTCTACATTCTTTATTTCTACTTTTCCTTCCCCTTTTACGTATCTTTCTCTTTTCATTTCTTATTTAAAACAATCGTGGATATACTGGTGTCTATCAAAACGAAACTGCAGAGGTGGATGAACAAATAAGATTGCGGGCGAAAGCAAAGTATAAATGAAAGCAAATACCGAAATGATGAAATTAAACTGGTTACTAAAAAAAGTAAAGCGTTAAATCTACAAAAGAACAGATATGGGAGACTCATGAAAGTTAGGAAAAAGACCCAGTGAAATTCTTGAAAATGAAAGGAGGGATAAAACGTTGGTAAATCAGGGATATGGATGTGGAGTTTAAGCAGGGAGTGAAAATATATTGATTCGATATCAAGATATAGAACTGAGAAAAGATAGAAAGAAGTGCAATACGAACCAAAAAGGCGAAGAAAGGGACAGATACGCAAGCGAACTATAAAGACAAGTAAATAGAAAGTATAGGAAAAGAAAACTGTATATACATTAAAAGAAAACACAGAGAAAAAAGTCTGGGCGGTAGGGTATCCAAGAAAGAAAAAAAGGAAATATACGAACGAAAAGGGAGATACTGATAAAAGAATGGAAATTAAAAAGGCCAGAAAGAAAGAGAGAAAGAAAGAAACAAACAAACAGAATAGAAACAAATCGTAAGAACGAGAGATAGAAAGATGAAGAGAGAAATGGAGAGAGGGGAAGAGGAAGAGGGAGAGACGAATAGAAATGAGGAGCGGGTTAGCACAGTGGTGGAAGAAGATGATGATGCCCTCGCCAACTTTGCCACGCGACCAAATGCCCAAATATGGTCATAAGCACGGCCACCCGGTTCGGGGAGAGATTGCACAGGAATCTAACAGGCCGTTTTTTCTCTCTCCTGCGATCTACTTACGCCTAGTCTCTTTACCAAACCTAACTTATACTCTTTATCGTTAGTTTAAAAGAAAACAAAATATTAACAGGATTGTGAGTCGGTTTTTAACATCCAGGAAGCATTTAAATAGGGCATTGATGATAAAAACTATCACTAGCCCATCGAAATTAAAAAGAAATAAATAAACAGAAAGGTTCCATGCTATGTTAGGACACTAAACCTAATAAACTTAAATAGAAAAACCTCGGGTAGCAACTGTGGATTTTGACAGTGGAAATGTCGATGTCAAATGATTGATATTGATTAAAAAGATTACATATAAAACAAATCTCATAGAAAAAAAGTTCAAATACAGATCAGCAAACCCCAGCGAAACGAATTATTGATTGAACTGATGTCAATAAGATAAATGCTGGATTATTTAAATAAAACCCATCGCTGTATAGTTGGCATATTTCGGCCCAAATGAGGAAAGGAATTACAAGAAAAAAATATAGAAGAAATTTATATCATTTTGTAGGGTAGATTGAAAGTTTGAAGTGTCAGTTCACACCAACCAAATGAAAGAATGACCCCCCCCCCCCCCCTCCATACCTGGAACGCACCCTGTTCTATTGGTCGCGTGAGCCCAGTAGCGTGCCATCCAAACCCAAGACTTGCTTTAGATTTCGGCAGATAGATTTGGAGAGGAATTTTAACCGAATCGAAAAGCGAATGGGAGCATACCGCTCCTGCATTTTTACCCGTTTCCCCCTCGGTGGTGAATTCCTTTACGCCCGATCCCAATGAACATCCGAAGGAATGAAAGGAGGAGAAGGAGGAGGAGGAAGAGGAGAATGAATGATCATGACCATAAGAGGACAGAGAAAGAAGAGAGAGAGAGGGGGGGGAGAAGAAAAGGAAGAAGGGATAACCAACTTGAGAAAAAAAATCGACGTAAACTCCTTTGGGCGCCGAGTGAACGGTTAATCCAAACCTTTCTAGAAAATAAATATTTCGAGAAGCTTTATGGTTATTATTTTATAGTCTAAACGATGTGTTTATGGTCGATGTGCGTTCTTTACAAGACGACATTTTGACGGCCAATCGGCTCAGACTGGATTTAGTAGCCGTAAGACCATCTGATCGCCTGTTGTGATTTAGAGAGATTACTGGTATTTCATGACTATTTTTTATTCAAATATCTGATAAACTGGTCAAATCTGTTAAATGGGCACTCAGATGTCCTTATTTCAAATATGTAGTCCTGCTCACTGGACATTCCCATACAAACGTCCATATTACAAACATAAATAAAACTTCAATCTAAAATGAAATTAGTAAGTGTTCACTTTAAGAGTGCAGTTGTATACAATTAAGGAAGAAAAAGAGATGATTTCTTAAAGTTCGTTTATATTGGTGGCCATCTTGTTCATGAAGATGAGGTTGCCATTAACAACGCAGACGTCATGCTGACAATTGAACTCATCATCATCATCATAATCATCCTCGTCATCATAAGACTTGGCTAAGAGCCCAGGCGAATCGTTATTATCTCGCTTGTAAGCCTCTACCACCTTCTACCAGCAACGACCCATATGAGTATCATCTTCGCGCTCTTAATCACTTTGACCGCTATCTATTTTAAAGTTCTTCCAAGAAAGCCCTGCATACAGTGGCAATGACTCGCGCTCACAAGAGACTTCAGGGGTGCAATGAAACGGGGGTAAACTTGATTGGATAATGGAGAAGAAGAAGATGAAGGAGATAAAGAAGAAGAAGATGATGATAACGATGAAGAAGAAGAAAAAGAAGAAGAAGAAAGAAGAAGAAGAAGGAGAAAGAGGAGGAGAGGAGGAGGAGTAGATTAGAGAAAGATTTGAGAAGGAAGGAAGAGAGAAAGAGAAAAGATTTGAAAAAAAATTCGTAGACAATGCAAATATTGAATTAATAAAGTTATTAAAGGCCTGATCGGTTCATCAACAAGTTGATTTGAGCAACTATATAAAAATCAAACAAGGATAGAACTTAATATTTTATTCTAAAAAATGAAACTCAAAGAGGTCAATTTCATAATACATTCGAATAGAATATATAGTCGGTTTATATTTCACTTTTATAAGATTATGCCGATTTACAATACATTTTACTCAGTCTATCACTGGCATGAGTTCGGGTTTAGACATGACAGTTCCGAAAAAAAAAAATTATTGAACGTTCGTAAAATGGCGAAAAGCAAATAATGGAGATGAATTAAAATGAATTAAAATGGAAATTGTGTTTCTGGAGCTTAATTTTAAGACAATATTCTAGATTCATATTTTAAAGGGGACAAATACTTTCTAATTAAATATTTTTTGCCCGCAGTTGTAAAGGAGAATAAAATGGATAGGTTTTCACAGTTTTATGGATACTCGGCACGTTTTTGTAACAGTTATTTTTACCTCTGATGCAAAATTCTGACATTTAAAGGAGTGTGCGCTTAGCTTGGAGCAGAGGTCTGCCACTTTCAGTCCAGGTCAAAGTCGGGGCTTCGACTCCCCAGGGAAACGACCTCAACTCGGGTCACAAATACATAACATTCCCAGTCAAAAATCACTTGATATCAACTAGATCCTAGTAAAAAAAAGGCAGAAATATCTAGACCGAAAGTGTGACATTCCATTTCACCTGTTTCATATTCAAATAGCATGGTCTATAAACAAGGGGAGAAAAAGAAAAAGAAGAGAAATGAGGGGTGTTGCGAGGAGGTAGCTTTGCCTATTTCTTGAGGCTTTTTCGTAGCTTTTAACAGGATATTAATGAGAAGTGACGGCTTATCGAGACTCACGTGTTATCCTTATTGTGTTAAAAGTCACGATTTTTCTTTAACTGGGTAATGGTAAGTTCATAAGCAAAAATAGGTAATAGATAATCAATGTAAGCATAACGATCGAATTCATTTTTTTTTTAAGTTTTACTAGCTGAGATCTGTATTTGTCATTTTTGTCAATCAAATGTTCTTTGTGATAATATTATAAATAAAGAAGCAGGTCTTGGACTCTAATTAAATTTTTGTAAAACGTGATTCTTGGGATCGGGTACTTTGCAGTTATTAAGAAGAAATTAAGTTTAATGATTTTTTTTCATGAAACAATGGAGCAGGAGAGAAACTATACCACCACCACCACCTAGAAATAATGACGCAAAGCTGTCGGAATTTCGCGAAAGTGCAATGCCGGTTAATCATGGAAATAACTTGCCTATTAGCTTGAACAAAATATCACTAAAGACAAGCCCCCGCCGAGTCGAAACAAGGCTTTAGTCGAGAGAATCGAGTACAAAGGTGGTTTCACCCAAATCACCACGGTAAAGAAACCCCGTGGGATCTGGCGGGAAAAAAGTGGATGAAAACCCAGAGAAAGATCTCGGATCGTCTGCACAACAACCCTAACAACATAACGATGCTTAATTCGCTCGTTAGTTCCATTAACTTTGAATTTCTAGAACCGTGAGATGTTAATTTGCTTTCGTATATACTCGGTCTGAAAAACAGTGAGAAAATGGGTAGGAGTAAGGAAAGACATTGGGAGTAAATTGTTTAAGAAAGTTAGACCTTTTTTCTTTTGTTTATCGGATGGGAGAAATAGTACGAGTTACCGGCAGTTGTTCTCAATGAGCTGAGATGCCAAGTGGTTATAGGACTAACTCCGCGCGTCAGTGTTTTTTTTTACAATGAATAGGTACAACCTGTTCGTGTAAATAGCTAACATGAAGTAACAAAGTTTTATAATCTGATGTATCAATACCAGTTATGAATAATAGAACGTAGTCATCTCACTGAAGATATTATGATAAGATGATATAGAGATTTGTAAACAAAACAATATTGTCAATTCATTTCACTTATTCACTTCGTATCAGGCCCTATTATTTTGTTTATGATAAGCGAGTATCTTAATAATAAAACTGAAAAAAGAAAAAAAAGGAAAATGGACATAAATTCGAACGAATTATTCGGTGCTCTGTTTTGATTTCAATAATATTAACTTATTGTAACTGTACGAAAAAAAAATCATTTTTTAGATCATGATGTATATCAGTGCAAAATAATCAGGTCATTATACCTATCAAAAACATTTTGACTGCATTTGACAGGTAAATCTGCAATGATTATAAGTATGGATTTCAAATGAAGAAACAATATAATACGTCGAACATTGGGTCGAGTATCGTAAATCAGTAGATTCAAAGATATCAAAGTCACCAGCAATAATCAGGTGATAATAGATGAACGATCACATTGTTTTCAGCATTTAAAAACACATCACTCCCCTAACTTATTGTTTAACCAAACAAAAAAAGGAAACCTTCGAGCTATCCTTTATTATTGTAATCTTCAAGTTTCTTTTCATTTTCTACCAGTATCTGGTAGAGTTTGAATTCAAAAGGTAATGGAATCCCACATGTATTTCAACGGCCTATCTGGAGGGAGTTTCGGTCGCGCGCCATGTGAAAAGACAAACAAAATTTGGTTGGCTAACCCACATGACCCATGGGTCAACAGAAGAGGACTGACCATTTGATCGAAGCAATGAAATTGACCGCGATACGCTTGACCACTCGGCCATCCTCATCAGGGAGTCCTTTTCACCAACTTACCATCTTCATCAACGGGAGACCTAACTATAAACTGGGGGTAAGAGGAGTCCCTTCCATCCTCGGTACAACAAACGAAGCGTGTTACGAGCAAGTTGAAGACCTCGTTTTACGCTTGATCGCCTTCCCGATGGAGAAATTGTTTTTCAACCTTAATTAGCACAAAATTTTGTTGTACTTTAAAGACAGATGGACCGAGAAGAATTTTGGTATCGAATTAAGAAAATGAATCCGAACTAGGAGGTGAATTTGTTCATTTTAGACGATAATTGAGGGAAACTTTCCAGATCACCTTCCCTAATATTGTCAATCTCAGATTTTTTTTCAGGTCTAAATTTAGAAGACGAGATTTTGTTCCTTGGAAAAGTACACTTGTCGTTCTGAGACAAATAAAATGAAATTCAATTAGGCTAAAAGTCATGGTTTTAGCAATGTATATAATTACCACAACATATTTTGAAACTTAACCGTCGAAATTCTTTTCAAGGAGCCAGAAAGTTCACAAATCTAGTTTTGTTACATCCCACTTTCCTTGTGAATTTGAGATGGGGCACTCCAGAGTATAGGGGTATAAAGTACAGAATCAAAGCGTCATAAACATAACTTGCTGTCAAAATTGATTTAACTAAAAACTAGTTGTTTTTTTGTTTTTACTGGCGATGATTAAATAAAAGATGAAAACTTACTTTGAATGGCTGTTTCTGCAGAAGCGGCGAAGCAGTCCCACATTGCAGCCTTCTCCTTGTTCGGCCGGGAGACACGGCGGACTAGGAAAGAGCGAGGCATGATGATGCGGGTTGGATGTTGCTGCAGTTCTAGTATTAGGAATAGTGCTCTTTCTTCTTACTCAATAACTATGATGCAATGTTTTAAACGACTGAACATATAAGTACATTTAATGACGATTTCTTTTTCAAAAGAGTTTTTTCTTCTCCTCAGTCTGTCAGTGAGATTGGAATGAAAAATGGAATAAACAATATGTGATACAACTCGGATATTGACGGTAGGGATGATATCGAATGTAAGATGATGACGATTCCTCCTGCTTTGAAAGTGATGCGGGGTCGATGTTGCAGTATGGTGGTGGTCTTCTCCAGTGACACACACTGACTCACAATAGCGTTAAGGGTAAAGTAAGATGATTCAACACAATCATAATATCAAAGGTGAAATATAGGTTGAGTTGAAAGTTGATGATGATGATGATGCTGATGATGAAGCTTCGCTTGGAAGAGGAGGAGGGTGAGATGGAGAGATGGGCAACAACCGGCCAGACTGGACACCAAGCGATGTTTAGATCCTATATATACTGCGTATCCACCTTATATATTCATCCCAGCAACAAGTGTTATTATCCGTTTGAACCGACAGTCCAGGCAAGTCCCTGATACCAGTTCTGGGGTGGGATGGGCCAGCTAAAGCACGCATCAGTGTGGTTGGTGACTGGAATCGCCATCACCGCATCTCCCCCTACGGAGAACACACCCCACACTGCACTACCATGCCTCTCGCGGCGCAGCCAATCAGAATAGCGCGCGTGCCACTCTCTCGGTACAGCCGACCAATCAAAACCCTGCTTAAGGAGCCAACGGCCCGTAGCAAGTCTTCTATGCACGTTCATTGGTTGCTCCTATCTGTCAAGTAATTTTGACAGGCGGTGATCCTGATGAGTTGAATTGGTTGTCTTGATATACCAGTTAAGACGCAGCTCGTGCGTAAAATTAACAAGGTCTTGATGTTATCCAGACCGTCTGATGGTCGAACTTGCTTAAAAGTTACACATTTCATGATGATTAAGATTTGTTCAGGATAAGGTGTGACCAGTTCTAAGGTTTTATTCTGCTCTCACTGTAAAAATACTAACTTAACTCAAAAAATGACGTAAACAATTAGATTTAAATCTTTTAATTGTAAAATCATTGATAATAGGCTTATATGTATATATATATATATATATATATACATGTTGAGAACATGACGTTGCAAATTAAAATTATGAAAATAAAACACATTTTTGATATAAAATCATAAGAATACAAGGCAATGTTCAGGAAATTAACTTAGAATTATACAAAATAATTTACACAATAAACGTTTGAATAACATCTGTAGTTTCTTTGAAAATGTTGTGGCCATACAAAAATGTGCATCGCAAAAGTCCAAATGTTAAATAAAGAGATACAGTTAAGACAAGAGACCCAATGAAATTATTTACTCCAGAAGATAGCTTATACGTTACGGTGCACTATATTCTATGTAAAATAGATCAAGATTTACCTAAGATTGTACGAGAGAAGACATCATTAAGAAGGGTTTTGGAAAAGGAGACTACGATACACAACTTTTACCCGTTGTCGTAGGACTACCTATACTGCTGTCGGTCAAGTGCCATGACTGACGTTTCTACCCCCATACACTCCCACAGACCCACACCCACACCCACTCCCACTCCCGAGTCACAAGCACAAAAGATACAATGTTTAGAGAGTGATTTATCCCAGCTGTGTGAGTTTTGTGAGATGAAAGGCCTTGGAGTGGTTCAGGAGCTACCTACTTAACAGACAACAATACGTGTTTGTTAAAGATCATAACTCCAATTTGAAATATGTTAACTGTGGAGTCCCCCAGGGTAGCTTATTGGGCCCACTTCTTTTCACAATTTATATAAATGATTTCTGTAGATCATCCAAAATATTATCCCTTATCTTGTTTGCAGATGATTCGACCTTATTTTTTTCTCATCAGAATCCACAAACTTTAGTTGATGTTATTAATTCTGAACTTAATAATGTTACTGAGTGGATAAGAGCCAATCGATTATCTTTGAACCTTAACAAAACAAAATACATGTTATTTAGTAATTCCATAGACAAGTTACCGATGAACATTATATTTGATAATACCCCATTAGAAATGGTACCTTACACCAAATTTCTTGGAATAACAGTTGACAATAAACTTTCTTGGAAAAATCATATTGAAAATATATCCAAAATAATTTCACGAAATATTGGTATTATTAATAGGCTAAAATTTTGCATTCCCTCCACATCATTAATCATGCTCTACTCATCCTTAATCTTGCCTTATTTGAACTATGGGATTCTTATTTGGGGTGATACCCATCAATATTTATTAGATAAATTGTTGCTTTTGCAAAAGAAAGCACTTCGTATTATTCATAGTACATGTTTTCGTTCTCATACGGACCCACTTTTTCTAGAAAGTAAACTGTTGAAAGTCAAAGACCTGTATTTACTACAGTTAGGGCACTTCATGTATAGTTATAATAATAATGCACTTCCCCATATTTTTGATGCCATGTTCCCAAAAAATCAATTTTATCATCACTACCCCACGAGACACTCTGACGAACTTCACATCCCACTTTACAGAACTTTACTGGCCAAAAATACATTCTTATTCAACGGTCCTAAATTCTGGAACTCACTCGCTAATAATGTTAAAGACAGTGTCTCCTTGAATTCATTCAAACGTAAACTCAAACGTATCCTGCTTAATTCCTATAATTCTTCTCAACGGAACTAACACTTCATTATCTTGATTATAATCCTTACATTTTTCACTTTTATTTTATCTTTTTTCATCTATATTGTCCAGTCCTTTGTTATTTCACCAGATCAAGCTGGTTCATGGTCAGCCCTTTCCCATTCTTAGTTTTACTCCTTTTTAAAAACTAGTTGTCTTGTACTGTCCTGTCTCTTGTTTTGTCTTGTCTTCTACGTCTTGTCTTGTCTTCTACGTCTTGTCATCCCCTCTCTCTGTTTTTTCCTGTCTTGCGCAACATATCCTTTACAACGAAGACCTCTTTGTGTGAAAAGCTTTGCATTTGTTCAGTTTTATGTTTCCGTCAATATGATTTCTTTTTCTCTTTTTCTTTCCTGTAATACATGCATGTACGCATATAGTAAGTCGACTATAATTTCTTCTTTTCCAAGGGGGATCCACAATTTTACAAGCTTTGCTTTTTAGTGGATCCCCCTCATTTCCATATCCATTTATGCTCTATATTATACTGTGTTTTTTTTTACGAAGTAAGAATGCCCTTCTGTAAAATTGTATTTGATTTATATTGTTTTATATTACTTTGTATTATGTTTTGAATGGAAATGAAATAAAAGAATTGAATTGAATTGAATTGAAATAAACTTTGCCCGAGTGTTTCGATAATGATATTGCGAGAGAGGACAACAAAGCGTGGCATAATTGCCAATTCGTCTATTGCCAACTCGTCCACTCACAATAATGGTCTACTTTCATTTAGTCTAATGCCATTTCGTCCATCAATATTTCGTCTAACAACAATTTGGTCCAATAACCATTTGATCCAATCATCACTTCGTCGAATCACCATTTCGTCTATGTTAATTTCGTCTCATAACTATTTGGTCTAATATCCATTTTTATTTTCACTCATTTTGCACAATTAACATTTAGTCGAAATTAGACCATGTGGATAGTGGACAAACTGATGGTAGACCAAATGATAGTAGACGAGTTGGCAATTGGACGAATTGGCATTAGACGAATTGGAAATAAACCTTAATAACCGGTATACACAATATGTAGAGAGAGAGTTATGATGCACCGTAGAAAATAAACTGATGTTACGCGTATAGTTTGTACGTTTTAAATTTGAAAATTGAATAAAATTTTATGAGAGAGAAAATATATTCAAGGGATTTGTATACAAACATTTACGACAAATTAAAGTACTCTGACAGGGAGATACAATACAACTGTGATTTTTGAAGAATGCTGTCGCCTTTTTTAACGATTTGAAACGACTTTGCAGGATAGAAATAAGCTTTCAAGCATTTGTGGGTCATCCTGCGCAAGCCTGTCGTTGTTTTTTTTTGCACTGTATATTATGTGTTGTATCAATCGATCGCTCAATCAATCAATCAAGGCCTAAGATCGATGTGTAAAGAATTACAATTAATTCATATTTTAGAATACGTTCAGATTGAATCTCGGCCTATTCATCATGTTCATTGTGGCAAAAAAACCTTTGCCAGCTACGTAAGATTTTGTCATTTGGAACAGTTAGGTTATAACGGTCAAAGCATGGATTGTTTGCAGAAACCAAGATTGAGGTGTAACGTTTATTTGAATACTAGCACACCAATCATCCGACAAACAAACAGACGATACCTCCTTACTTTTTAGTGTGAAAGTTTCAAAATCAGATATTGATTTTTTTTTAATTGTGCTATTGTCATTGATTAGTCTTTTCCCTGTGGTACGGTAATCAGGGTAAACCTCGATAGGCTTTGCACTGCAAAAACTCTGGTGTTGATTTAACACCAGCCCGGAATCTATGTATGTCCACACCAGAGAAGTGTTAAACAACACCAGTTTCGTTTTGGACCAACACCAAAAAGGTGTTTATACAACACCAATTAGTATTAAAACAGCATCGGTTTGATTCCAAACTGGTGTTGTTTCAATACTTCTCTGGTGTGGACATATATAGATTCCAGGATGGTGTTAAATCAACACCGGAGATTTTGCAGGGTGTCTTTCCCCCACATCCGCCGTTCAGCGGTGATCATTATTCCTTACTGTCTGTTTATCAAGTCTTATACCATGGTCCATGCTTATACTATACATGTATACTTGTCAATATCTGTTCTGTTGTATAAGCATTTTATTTGTATTTATGTATTTTTGTGTACATTAAAGAGGCGTGAAATAAATGAATCTGAATCTGATTATGTAATATTGCTGATTTGATTATTATACCCAATTGTTATGCAGAAGGTGCGTTGTACAAAGTAATTTTGTAACTGACAATGTTATCCTATGTAAATGAACGTGCAAATAAATAGAAATAGATCTACGACAAACTTTCTTTTTTAGGACAATGTTGAGGATTAAAGACATTTTAGTATGCTTTATTCACATACAATACCCGCTAAAATAAACAAAGGCTACCTTGCAGAACCCAAGTTTTGTAACCTTTCTTTGATAATGCATAATTCCTTTGTATAACACTTGAAACATCGAGCATAAAGCCAACCATTTTGATCGCGCAAGAGCATAGAAAACCCCAGAAATCAACATCATCAACAAAAAGAATAGTATCGTCGTGTGGGGGCACACAGGCGTGCGCACTTGACACACGACTGATGTAAATATAGTATCGTTCAAGGAGAAATCCCATCACATATTTTCTTAACATATTTGCAGATTTATAAGCAAGGTTAACTTCTTTTAATAAATTTTGAAGAAAAAAAAGAAAGAAATTCCAGCACTGTAAGCATTGTTTGGACAAAACCATGCACACCTCTAAATATGAAAAATATGCAATGTATTTATGATCAATGTCTTTGGATTTATCATAATAAGACAAGGGCAAACATGGATTAATCCACACAAAGGTGCAATTTTAAGTAATTTATTCATAAATATTGAAACAATGCATAGGTTTCTACAATGTTATCTGAAATGAAAGATATAACCCCAATGAAAATGTCCAGATTTTGTTTACTATATGTTACGATGAGTTGCCTGAAATTATATTAGCGAGTACTTGATCTAAACTAATGCAATTTGGTCGTCTTGGCTTTGACGAGAATTGTATCATTTTCAATAAAGATTAACGAAGCGACAACATATTCCACGAAATAATACAATTTAGATGCCGTTCTCATCCAATGTCAGGAGGCTGCACTCTACAAGCTCCGCTTTTTAGCAGCCTCCTCCATTCTCAACCTGATTTGTAATAATCTTGAATATAATTTTCTGTACAGGAATAATTGAAATATGTTTTGTTATTTATATATGTCAACATGTACAGAAGAAACTGTAATTGTTGAAAATGGAAATAAACGAATGAAATGAAATGAAATTTAGTATATTTCTATTATAACCCAGCCATTCAGGGAACGTATATGGTGATAACATTTGAAGATAAATTACTAGTAATGAACATTCTACAAAAATTGAAATATGATTGCAACACCCTCACCCCCCCAAAAAAAAATAGACGCTTATCTATCTTGTTCCGAAGTGAGCAAATAACGCCATGTAACCTAATTCCTTTACCACGCTTTTCCTTTTGCGCGTTATTTAAAATGTTACATAATTGACTGATTATATTTAACGTTATCTTTGTTATATTTTATTCTCAGTTGTCAGTGTGCAAGCGAGCTTAGCGAGTGAGTTTAGCGAAAAAATGACAACTTTCTGGAGAGAATTGAATCACTTTGTTCATTACTGTTATAACACATACTAGCACAGTATAGGGTAATCAAATTAATGGGTGTTGTACAGTAGTTATGGGGGTTGGGACAACCTTGTGAAAAATTCATCTCTAGATAGACGCCTGCCTACGAGGGGGGGGGGTCATTTGGTGCCCCCACTGACTACTGACCATGCACACTTATTGCACTTGTTAATGAGTCGTGTCTGAATTAGTGAATGGTTGGTATTTCTAATATAGGCCTACCCATATTTCCATCAATGAAGTGTATGAAGCACGTACCACCCACGAGATACTTAGTACTACGAATGTTTACTTTCGTTGGTTATCTTCGCAATCGTTCTTTCTTATGAATACATACATCATGATACTATGAAGTTATTCTACCTGATTTCCCACAAGATAATGCGATGATTCAGATCACCCCAATTCAACACCTCTATACGTTCTCGTAACTTCTCTACAATTTGTCTGTTGTTATTTCTTGTTAGGCATAACCGTAATTGTCTTTTCTTTGTCATGTGATTATTTGAACCCCCAAAAATAAATTGCACGAATTATAAAAATTAATAGAGGAACCTATTATTATTATTTGTAGCCGTTGCTGGAATTATTCGTTGACCGTAAGTGAAACTCAAAATGGTAAAGATGAATATTACAATTTTAATTCCCGAAACAGACATCAAAAACGTCCACATTTCCTCCATTTTAGTTATACTTATTAGCAATAATACAGATAAAAATTATATTTACATTATAACTATCCATGATAATCATACTAACAGGTTGGAATGGAGGGGCTGATAAAGAGCGGAGCTTATAATGCAGTATGTCTTTATCGGTGTATATCGGGACACTGCATGTGAATCTCTGTTATGTTCCTTCGAATACGTAGGTCGCCGAAAGTGTTTGAAATCCTGACGGTAAGTTTTACGGGTTTGTTTTACCCGTTTATTAAAAAAAATGTTTGTGGGGCGGGAGTTTAAGCCCCACACCACCCCAACCCTTTTTCCGCGGCCACCGATCATGGGGGGGTTCTTCTTCTTATTTGGCAACCAATTAATTTGACTATTTTTGCCTATATATGCCTATTTATGGCCTATTTTCCGCCTATATATCGCCTATTTCATGACGATATGCCTGCACCCCTCATCACTGCTTTCAACCGATATCTTCGCAACTGGGATTGACAGTTGTCCTTCTTACATAAAATAATCCGCTGGAGTAGATAAACCCGTACATCGTATTCATGCGGCTTCGCTTGTTGTTCTTACATCACACCTTCATTCTCCACTCCTATTTTTATCATTGCGATGATTTCGGGGATTAACATGATTTTAATGATAAGAAAGGGAGAGGGGAGTGGATAGGTGGACCACCTAGCAAGAAGAAGTAATAAAATCAGTTCCCATTCAAATAGAAAGAAGCTAAATATAGAAACGGCTTCTAAATTCAATACAATGTTAAGAAATTTGTAAATATTATCCCGTCATGCATGCTTTTCATACGTCAAGTAAATTCCAGTACAAATTTCCTCATGGACGATGATAAAATTGAATGGAATTCATGTCCATATCTCTTGTAACAGAACAGGGGAAATATCAACATGACATTTTATACGGTATGTACAAACAATTATGAATCGAAAAATAGGATTTTTCTCCCATTAGTAAACAGAAGAAAATATGAGCAAATTATCATCTGTAGGAATAGGAGAGACCCATTTTAAAATGACATGAATATGAAAGGTCGAGTCTGCCCCAACAAATTGATTTGAATGAAATTTTAGTGAAAATCAAAACAATCGTACCACTAAGCATTTCATCAGGATTAAGGGTTTCTTTATTATCAAATCTACACAAGTTGAACAAAATTATTTTGAATGTCATGATTGTTTTTTATCATCCAAGTTTAATGCATTTGTTTTTTAAATTTTCACCTTTTCAAAATTGAAATCAACGTGTTGCTGCGATGGACCATGGTCCACGAATGGACAAGGCACTTTAATAGTGACTGTACATGTAATAGAATGTATTGTATAGTTGCAGTGATGATTTTGTCGGCTGATGGTATAGTGAATTAGTAGAGGTGGTTGTAGATTGACATGTCGATTGTTGCAGTGGTGGTTGTAGTGGTGGCGGCAGTGAAAAGCAATTATCTCTGGATGTACTTCGGAAAACTTTGAAAATATCTCGTTACTTAATTCTCCCTTTTTTTATTCTATAATCATAATTATCAAGGATACAAAATATTTCCCTTTCTTTTCTTTTATGAGTTCTGATCTTGTTTGACACAAGCATGCTGTTACTCGTCGGGTCTTTTTCAGATTATTTAATGATTATCATCTTGAAAAAAATAATGAGATACACATGACATAAGCTTCTTTTTATTTCCTCAGACACAAAGAACGAAGCTCTGACCACACACCCAAAACAGAAACCAGATTTACGTCTCTTCTAAACCACATCGCACCTTCACCAGCATCATTATCATCTTTTTTTGCGACCATTTTTATATATTTTATTACTTTCCATAGCTGTGACAAGTTGGCTCTGTGTTTTGACGCACCGTGAAACGGCTCGTCCCAACTTTCTGGTCCGTTCGTCCAGCTCCGTTTATCGTCCATATTTGGACATTGACCTTCCACGCGCCACGCGACGGACAAAATCGGCACGCGACCTTCCCCATCTCTTTCGGTTTCTCTCCACCTCTCTCGCTCTCTCTCCTGCTCAATGAAGACCCACTAACAAGACCAGTAAACCAACAATGAATCCCTTCGTTAATGTTCCATTGATGATATCCGCCCCTGGCAGGCTGATCGAGGGGGGAGGATGGAAGAGGAATTCTAGGAGAGGACGACGAGATTCTTGGCATTTTTCTGCAGATGGGGGATGGTGTGGAGGGTGGTGATGATAATGACCATGGCGTGTGCCGGAATCTGGTGTTTCACTCCCGTTATGGAGACATTTCGAGGATACCATCATATCGAAAAAGTGCATCACTTCTTGTGCTGCTAATCACCTAGTTTGTTTCTTTATCTTGCCCCACCCCATCACTAAATCCCCCACTAAATATCTGTCTGTCTGTCCCTCTCCCTTCTCCTCTCAGATCATTATCTTCCTTCTATTCATTTATTTAGTTCTTAGCGCTTTGTTTTCTTATTTTCTTTGAGTGCCATGCAACTTGCAGAATCTAATGATTTATTTTCTTCTTCAATTTCTATTACTGTGCTCCTAAATAAGTATTCCATTTTGGTCATTATTTCTATGTGAATTTCCTTGTTTCATTTAATCTCAACTGTTGGATTTAATCCAAATCAAAATATGAAAGTGACCACGATGACCCCCTCTTCCTCTTTCCCTTTCTCTCCCCACACCCCTCTCCCTCCTCTTTGTCCCCTCCTCTTTTCACACCCTCACCCATTTCTCTCTCTCTCTTTCCCTCCTAACGCTCCTTTTCCCCATTCACCCTCCTTTTCCATCCCTCCTATTTTTTCACCCTTCTTTCTCGCTCTCTCTTTCCATCTCTCCTCCTTTCACGCCCTCTCTCCAACTCCCTCCTACCCGTCTCCATTCGAACCTCTTTATATTGGTTGTTATATAAATTGCTTCCGGAGTGGCACACACACAGTGCAGTGTTTATCACTCTTGTAAATAAATGCAGTCTTTGAAGCTCATCATCAGGCCGACACATCAACTGCCCATCGTATATGAGTTGGGCAGAGATACATCAAGTTCAAAACCAAAACGTGTCCCCCCCCCCTCCCGCATTCTCCGTACTCACGTCATTCACTTAGAGTTGGATCGTTGTTGCGCTCATAATGAAAGCAATGAAAGCAAGAGGGTTTTCTGAACCATAAGGAAAATTAATATGTTTATAACTTCCTCCGCAGACATCAACAAGAGTAACGAAAACAAGTGATATTCCAATAGTAATGATGATGATGGTGATGATGAAGATGAGAAGGAGGATGATGATGAGAATGATGAGGATGGTGATGAAGATGATGATGAATGATGACGATGACGATAGTGATGATGGTGGTGATGATGATGATGATGATGATGGTGATGGGGATGATAAGGATGACGAGGATGGTGATGATGAGGAGGAGGAGGAGGAGGAGGAGGAGGATGGTGCTGCTGCTGATGGCGGTGGTAGAGGGGATGATCGTGGTGAAGGTAGTTATGATGATGATTTCAATGATGACTGTGACGACAACGATAATATTGAAAATGATCAATTTTTATAAAATACATAGATAAATATTAGAAACATGAACAATGCATTTTCAAAAACACATAAGAAACATATCCTTAAACGTCTTTGAAAATACAATAGGAATGTCAGTCTCTATATCTTGAATATGAATTCATTTTTTATTTCATATTTTTACTTTTAACTTTGTCCGTTAGGGAAGTTTGTTTTACTGTATGACAGTTTTGACAGTAGAAGAAGCAAAAGTATATGTTATCCACAACTAGGCTTATATTAATTTAAACTGTCGATCAAATTCAGTGCACTCATCTCTCTCTCTCTCTCTTTTTTACCAGACTCGGAATAAGTAGGATCTATGGTCAGGTTGGTCAAAAATAAAGGGGAAAATTAAAAAAAAATAGTAAAAGGAGGAAAACAATATTTCAACTCTTGTTGGAATGTTCATCAGGGAATGGAGAAAGTGTATAAATTGTTTGCGGGCAAACCATGACCGTGGTAATAATATTTCTATCAAGTTATATTACAGTGAAATATCAAAATTAAAGGGGAAGTTCACCCTGACAATTTTTTTTGTAAAAATAGCAAAAAATAATAAAAATAAAATATTGCGGAAGGTTTGAATCTAAATACATCAAAGAATTAAAAAGTTATAAGAATTTCATTCATTTGATTTGTGACGTCATAGCGAGCAGTATTCCTACATAACGAATGGTAAAATAATCAATAAAATGTCATTTTCTCTGAAAATTTAAAATGGTATTTACTATACCTTTTTTATATCAATAGACAGATCATTTCACACCCGATAAAAAAAAAAAAAAAAAAATAAGTCATCAGGAACAATTAAAAGTATGAAAATCATGCATTTCATATTACATAACACATGGGGCACCTACTCTTTTGTGACGTCACAAATCCAAAACTTAAAATTCTAATAACTTTCTTAATCTTCAACGGATTTTCCTCAAATCCTCACCAATATTTTTTATTATTCTGCTATTTTTACAACAAATTTTTCTTCAGGGTGAACTTCCCCTTTAATACACGCAATCAAAATCTTGAAACTGAGTCTTAATCAAATTTGATACTGTCTTTTAAGTAGAAACCATTATCATCGTCAGTTATGATCTCAACTGCGATAAGGATCTAACACTGTAAAAATTTGGATATTAAAATCAGTAGGAGTTTCAAAGGGACCACACCCTGAGGTGTTAAAATAAAACCCTATTATCGCCAAAGGGTGTTAGTTTAACAACCATAGATATTGTAATAACAATATAGGTGTTAAACTAACACCACCAATATCAACACCTGTGTACTTGGTGTAGTCCGCTATATGTACACCTGTTAACACCGCAATCTTTTTTACCGTGTACCCCTTCTACTACACAAAAGGGTGTTGTAGTCCAAACATAATGAATTATATATTTCAACACCTTGTTCCTATTCAATTAGAACAGTCATGTAAAGTGTCAACAAGTATTGTACTATTTGTTTTGTTACTCTGTTACTTTGTTAATCGTTTATCTTGTATTGTTTATATTTTGATGGTTGAATAAATGAATTGAATTGAATATTTCATTCTCACAAATAGAGGATATTTCATGTTTCACGTTATAAGAAACATTATTTGATATATTGCTCTATAAAAGTATATAATCTTCGAAATAAGCCTTTTTATATCGTACCCGATGAAATTAGATATATATTTTCTTTGCGATAGGTGATGTCAAAATCTCCTTCGAATCATTCTTATATAGAAAACAATACTAAAGAAAACTAAGGACATATATTTTTATCCCCTCATTATTTTTGACCCGACCCTAACTTCTCAAATTCCGGCAGAGATCAGATATTGAGTAAAGATGCCAGGAATAATTCTATTTTCTGTGCATTTATGAAAAAGGATATAGCATGCCCAAAAATGGGCCGAGCCCGCGAGCTCGCGTGCCGGGCAGGATCGGCAGAAAGCGAATCGTGAAAGACGAGCAATAATGGCATAGTCTGCGGATTGTCAGGCGCTGATTCCTTGGACAATGATGGACAGAATCAAAATATGAAAGGGCAACTCCCCTCAAACAAAGTAGATTTGAATTAATAAAGAAAAAATAGATGCTGAAAATAACGATCAAGTAGAGACTTAAACAGAAATAATATATTTTTAGGTAATCCAAAGGCATTGGTTATTGTATAATGTTATCATGAACAAGTCATGTTAAGTTTAATTTAAGAATTTGTAATTATGTTATAATGTTGTGTGTTCAGGGGAAAAAAGAATTTAAAAAATTTCATAAAAATCAGATGTAAAATGAGAATATTAAAATATATTAAGTTTCGCTTATTTTTCATGAAATAGGTTGCATAATATACCCATATACCGTGAGGATCGAATCTTGTTTCACATTATTATGAGATAAACGTAAGATATTAGGTATTTCTTATAATAAAATTACATAATAATTATTGAGTGAGTGACGACACGGTTTTATACATACCCCGATTCATATAGGATGTGCATACAACTTATACTGTTTGCATAATTCAGCGAAACTTTAGATTGCCATAAATTTCCTATTTTTAATAGATCCGATTTAGATGAAATTTTCAGCCTTATGTCATGTATGTTTGCTTGATTCATCTTTTCTCTTCTCATTGAAATAAACTTTTATTTTTAGGTAGGGGGGGGGGTGACTTCCCCTTTAACATAAAAAATTACAGCCTTCCAACTAGCATCCTATAATTATGATTCATGATATAGGTTGGTTCCATCTGGTATCAGTGATGATGATGATGATGATGATGATGATGATGATAATGGTGGTAGTGATGATGATGATGATGATGGTGGTGGTGGTGTTAAAATGACACCAGTTGGTACCCCTAGATTACCACACCTTGAGGTGTTTAAATTACACCCTATAGAGTTCGAATATGACAATAAAAATGTAAAGGTTGGGCATTTAACACCAGAGTAACATGTCTGGGCTCCGAAGAATAAAAGTCACTATTATGGTAACTTTGCAATCCAACAGTAACAGCCATGGTAACAATGCTAAGTAGCCAATCAGAATAAACTCTTTCAGGATAGGTACCATTGTATCCTAACTTTATGCAATGGGCCCCTGGTGTGGTCGATCCTCGCGCCGGTCAACATCACCATTTTTTCTGTATGGTTTTAAATATTGAAAGTGTAAGTCAGTTCCCAGGTTAAAGTATGCGCGCAGTTACGAGTGTATTGGAATCATTGGAATGCTGAGCGGAGTGTCAGAGTGGGTTGCTATAGCAACATTGAGATTTCCTGGATGCGCGCATGCGCTCTTCGAACGGAGAAGAAAGTGGAAGTCGAATGCACACGAACACCGTAAAGATGTCCAATACTATTGTAATAGTTTTTTTTTTGTAAGTGGGGATGTCGATGTCATTCTGACCCATATTGATTCAAAGATTTCACACACATGTACAAGACCCCTTCTTCATATTTGATCGGTTGACCAAAGAAGTTATTAATAAGGAATTTCTTTGCTGATTTCAGAAAAAGACTGAACTCACCAGACCACAAAGGATGAAGTGTACTGAATTCATGGAATTGAAACATCCCAACCAAAGCTTTTTAAGGATGATTTTGCAATTCACACTTTTTGATCAATTAATTGTAATCAGAATTGAGCAAGTCACACTGTAATTCATATCGTTATACTTTGAATCATGGTGCTGATAAGACCACCCTGTGATCGAACTACATAGAACCTGTTGCATGGGCATTCCTTACCGAATATGGGAACAGTGGCACAGCGGTATCGAGCCCCCGTTATTACCCGTGAACTCCCGGTTTGTAGCAACAACCTTTTCCAGCGTTCATCTACTCTCGTTGGTAGAGGCTAAATAAGTGGTACGGGTTCGAATTTCTCGTACGATGATTGCCCTGAGTTAGCAAAAATCTAAATACTTAAAAATTAAAAATCTATATACTGAAACCAGGCTAGACGGAAACTAACCTCTAGAGTAGCTCAAACTCCAACCCTTATTCCTCATGTTTTCTTAATCTATGCAAAAATATTTAATCGAAGGGTGGCGCTACAGAGAGAGAGCGGGGGGGGGGGCAGGGGCGACCACCTCGTTGATTTTTTTTTACAGTATAGGTGATAAACAAGGAGGAGAAATTTCATGAAGACGAAAGGGGGTGGATAAAAAAGACTTATAACAAAAGAGAGGTCTGCATGGGTAGTCTAAAATGTAGAACCCTACTTAAGTTGAAGGAAAGCAACTTTTCTTCTTCTTCTTCCTCACACCCTTCCTCTGCCCCTGACTGTCTTTATCAAAATGGCCTACCTTTATTTTATTAGTACATGTACTATTTATCTTTAATGATTTTAGAAGCATGTCCAGAGGACCAGTGGTGGATCTACGGGGGGGGGGGGGAGGCGGTTTAAGTCCCCTTGTAATGACTACATTTTTGAGCCAATCCCTTTTTCGTGCTTTTTATTTTTTTTCTGGACCAAAATGACATTCATTTTGTAGTGAACCCCCCTATTTTTTTTGGCTTGTTAAATTTCTCGATACCAAAATGACCTTCATTTTGTAGTGAAACTCTTTTTTTTGCTTATCAAATTTCTCGATCATATCCCCTCTTTGGAAAAAGGCTAGTTCCGTCCCTGATTACATTTGTCGTATTCAATATTCTTTTCAGTTATTTGCGAATCCTGTAATTTGATCCGATTATTGTGAAAGTTAAAAAATCTGAAATTTAATAGATCTAAACCCTTACATGCTAATCATCATCATACCTTCATTTTATATGGACTTAATTTCTGAAAGTGTGGTGTAAAATATGGGAAGCCAAGTACAGTGACGTAGTGAACCAAAAATGTGAGGGCTAAATATGATGTATGGGGCATAATTTCTAAAAATGTGCGAGCAAGCAAATAATGTTGAAAAATTTATTACCAAATGGTAATTTTTAGACAGATTTTGACAATATATTAGGATAACAATAAGATATTTCATAATTTCTTTCTTTCTCCCATTTGAGGGGGCACAGCCCCAGCCCCCATCTATTCGCTAATGAGCAAGTGTGACACATATCTGTAGAGATAAAAAAAAATCTCTATTAAGTCCGTTTTAAAGCTATTTTAAGATTTTGCGGCACCAAACAATATTTTTTTTAGCTCTCTATAATTGCTAATATCATTATAGAACGTGTTTATTTCAATAACTTTAATCAATAAATAGATTTGACAATTTAGTTCAGAAAATATAAGGTGTAATCAAATTG
The DNA here is from genome assembly GCF_018143015.1 of Lytechinus variegatus. Taxonomy (NCBI): domain Eukaryota; kingdom Metazoa; phylum Echinodermata; class Echinoidea; order Temnopleuroida; family Toxopneustidae; genus Lytechinus; species Lytechinus variegatus. Next base: position 16,906,288 of record NC_054741.1, on the reverse strand, counting down.
AAATAAATATTTATTTTATTCTATTTTCACAAAATATCAATTTTCAATATCATCTATACAAAATTAGAATTTGAAATTTGAATTGAATATAAGGTGAATTTACTGTTTAAAAACTATCAACATCTTGGGCCTAAATAAATATATGTACAAATTTAGACCATGGTTTGATTAAGCCGAACTATAGAATACGGGCAGTTTATTTCAGAAAATTAAGACAGGAATACCATTTGTAGGAGTACAGATGAATAGTCATAGGATGTAGCGCAAAAATGGCGGAATGAGCCAAGCAAAATAATGTAGAGAGGGGGGGGGGGGGTCATGGCTCCGTTGCATAAAAGTTACTAATATGGTAATTTTGCCATCCAATAGTAACTACCGTGGTAACAATGGTCAAAAGCCAATCACAATCCGCGATTCCATGCAATAGACCATTACCATAATGCGGCAAAATTTACTTAAAAAGTAGCGAGCGAGCAAAAATTTAGACATTTTTATATTACAACGATCAAATTGTGTGAAATTTTTGGTACAATCTTCAGAAAATGATATCATATTTTAACTTTTTCTCTTTCGTATTTTTGTTTATTTGGTGGGGCGAGCGCCCATTAATATTACGCCACTGTGCGCCACTGTACTCCATTGATGTAGTGCATGATTCCAGAATAAAAACGTAGGTGTTTATTGTTTTCTACTAAGCCCCAAACCGGACATTTTTGACAACGAAAAAAAAAATATCACGTACGTACGTAGTATTATTACGTACGTACGTAGTATTATTACGTACGTACGTGATAATTATTTTTTATTTTTTGTCAAAAATGTCCGGTTTTCCCTCAAGGATGCACACCCTGAGCTAGGTGTTAAAGTATCCAAAGGTGCTGTAATAACACCTATTAGCATTAAACTAACACCAGAAACTTAACACCGGTGTGGATACCGGTTTACGTCAAAGTTATTGCTGTGAAGGATCGATGGTAATTATAATATTATAAGAGTAGAAATAATCAATATATATCTTAAAATAAGAAATGTTAGTTGAACTGTAATCGAAAGAGTTCACTAACCCCGGGGGGGGGAGGCACTTACATTGACGAGTGGATACCATGCGCGACCAAAAAAAAACACGTAAAAAGGATGTCTTTTTCAAGATAGGGCACGTTACGTACGTAACGTGATAAGGGTGTAAAAAACACAAAAATAATGAAAAAGGGTATCTATTTCACTAGGAAAATTACGTGTTTAGGGTCGAATTTGCGGGGATGATAAAACAAAATCAAAATGCATTATAAAGGATGTCCTTTTTGCCCAAACAATTCGTGTTTAGAGTCCGATTTGCACGAGGTGTCGAAGGTGGGGTCGTACTAAACCAAATAAGGAAAAACCGACGATCGACCGAAGGACCCGTAACAATAAAACATTCCTGTACTTGTTTAGGGGTTCATTTCAAGGAATATTTGCCAAGAACGGTTTTGTTTCCAATACTTGTTAAGGGTAGGGTTTCACATGCCAATACTTGTTAAGGGGTGCATTTTCAGAATACGTGTTTAGGGTGCTTTTCGAGACCTCATGGTCGCGCATGGTATCCACTCGTGAATGGAAGTGCCCCCCCCCCGGTCACTAACCCAATATTACTTTGTTTATGTCCACTTGTTCACTACGTCACACTTTTCTTCCATGAAAATTACCATTAAGGACTTCTTCTTTATACTTGGTTCTAGCTCTCCCTCTCTCTCCTAGTCTCTCTCTCCCTCCCACTCTCACTCACGTTGGTCTTCCTAAACACACCCATTTCCTTCTTATCCAGAAATGGTATATGAGTCAACTGGTTCAAGAATATAGAAACATTGTGATTGACATATCAAGTCCAGGGTATAAATACAGAGTACAAAATATGTATTTAAGAGATTTTGAGCTACCACTCCACCCGCTATTACACAGTTTGTTATCCTGGCCCATCCCATGGCCGTAAACAAAGGAGTCCTATAGTTTTCATATTCATAATTCTTTTTATCGATATTTCATTTGTGCTCCTTCAGTAATTCTTAAACTTGAAAACAAATGAAGTGCTAATTTAGCACTTAATGTCCTTGTATAGTGACTGCACTTTGATTGTTAATTTAGCCATTCAAATTTGAACTAGAAAATCAGCACTCTAAGTGCAGTCACTATGCTAAATTAGCACTTCACTTTTTAGAGTGTACTTCCTTTCTTCCATCAAGAAAGGGTAAATAAATATATCGCATCTTCATCTAACACCGCCTTCTCGTCTCATTTTTCGTCGTTTGTAACATACGCCTCGATACGCCATAGAGCTACTACACTGTAAAACATGAAGTGCTATTTAGCACTTACAGTGCTTGTATATAGTGACTGCACTACGAGTGCTGATTTTCTAGTTTAAATTTGAACTAGAAAATCAGCACTCGTAGTGCAGTCACTAGACAAGCACTGTAAGTGCTAAATTAAGCACTTCATTTTTTTTTTACAGTGTATGCCTTACGAAAATTCGTATAACTATTCTTGTATACATGTACATGAGTGTGTGTATAGGCTTACATGAGTGTGTACGGGACACTCGGGGTCAATGATTCGAAATAATTGAATCTTTTGGACAGAATAGTCTAATCAATGTCATCTGACAAGATTAACATTGGTCATTCCCGTTTCCTGTTATGCAATAGATTTGACATCTTTGAATAAGTGTAGGCCTTCTTTCATTAATGTTGTTCTGTTTGAGTTGGGCAAAGAAACAAGTGTTTTAATTTAACAAAAAGATAAGGTGTATACAGGGACTTCCTGCATGAGTTCCGTTAGTTTGATGGGGGTAAATAAGGATTTAATTTGTATAAAACTGGTGATGCATAACATAAAAAATCACAAGATTCTCTTGGTTAACATGTATCACACTAACAGGTCTGCAACCTGAATGAGAATTTCACAAGATTTTGCATGAAGTTTTTCTAAATTGAATTATGACAAGAGGCGTATACGATGTTTACTTCATCATAATGTCTATAATGTCCTAGAAATTATAACTTACAAGGAATACATATATAAAAGTATATAAAACATCAGGGCAGTGTACTTTTTATATCAGTTGGTTTTACATGCTTCGTCCAAAATACATTGGTAACTCCATGCTCCAATGATGTATTTAAAAAAATAAGCCCACTATATACGAAGACAAACACTACAACTAGAGCATATTGTTATACATGTAGTTATGAACTGTTAGTTAAACATCGCTCGATGCTTTGTTTGCCTCTGTAAATCGGTAGGTGGTTGTAGTCTGATTGAAGTAAATTCAAACAAATTACAGTTAATTCCCTTTTAGCCTCTGTGCGCTCGTATAATATTAACTTTGCCTAGACCCCGCCAAAATTGGCCATCACAATGAAAGAGCTTAAACATTCTAAAGACTCCAATTGGGGTATAATTCATTTCACAGTATGAATAATGGGTAAGTAAAAGTGAGAGAGAGTTGGCATTCTTTTATCCCGGCTTGGCCACAACTTGTTTTGTTCTATCTCAAAACTCAGCGACATGACCTTTCGAAATTAAACGGTATTTTGGTAAATTGGGTTTCGACTCGGGCTAGTTTTCCTTTGACGAGGGCATAGCACCAACTCGATAATGTTACCGAGGAATTTAATCACTGGTTTTACTTCATTGAAATAAATACCTGTAAACATATTGCTGCAGACTTTATGAAAAGAAACTATGAAATGAAAGCTGAATGATATTTCACGTCTTTGGAAAGTAATTTTAGTTAAAGGGGAAGTCCTCCCACCAAACTTGAATAAATAGAGGAAAACATATTAGTAAAATGATGAACATTTCATGAAAAATAAGATTTAAAAAAATAAGAAAGATTGAGTGTTTTATGTTTTCGCTTATTTTCACAAAATAAGTATATTTACAACATGGTGATAAATGAGGGACCCGATGACGTCACCCACTATTAATTTTGTATTTCACATGAAATACAGAATATTTCAAGTTTTATAGCGTTGACAATATAAGAAAGCTTTTTATCACACTTTCTTTTCATATTTCATCCCACAAAAATGTGAGTACGTGTGTTGGCTGTGACAAGTTGTTTGTGGAATCTAATTTCTTGCTATATTGCATTTTTATTAACCATATAAAATGATTTCTTCCATTGAAATGATGCGCATTCCTTTGTGCTGTTATAACAGAATGCGAGAAAGAATTTCTTTTGAAAGAATCATGAAACGGGGAAAACAAAGAAGAACATCCAGGTGGGACAAAAAGACCACCAAAGCAAAGGTGTGGTGAGCCAGGCTTTGTATTCTAACGGAGCAATCAAAACATTAACACTTTCCAAATAATCTGTCACAATGACACACCTTGCAGCCCCTTTTTCCATCACGTGCAAAACCAAATTGCACGATTATAATTAGGACGCACAACGTGGAGTTGGAGTGTTTAATCTTATCATCTTGTCTAAACATCATTTCTAGAACACCTTCTTCATTGAATACGCTGGACTTGATCTTGTCCCATCTTATCTCTACAAGCTGCACACCTAAACCGCGATATACCCGAATAACTTTGCAGGTGAACCAACAAAATGAAATTATTTGACTCTGTCGGTGCTTTTGAGCACCAAAGGATCGGCTTGAGAATGAACGTGTGTTGGTGTTTATTGGACCTACATCGTTGTATGCTAGGGGGGGGGGAACCAAGTCACAACACCCGAATTTTCTTATAATTTTTCATTGCATAGCTTTTCAAAGTTAAGCCCTAAGTGTCTTTTGAAGTACTCAATTCGACCTGGTAGCTTTGCATCTTTGCTTGCATATGATTTTTTAAATATTTTTTTTGCCTCTATAGTAAAAAAAAAGAAGAAAATTCCCATGGACAGTCAGGAACATAATTATGTCAATCGAAAAAGAACATTCGAAACTCTATAAAGCTTTATAAGAAATTAAATTTGAAAAAAAAATGGAAATCAACTAAGTAGCGTAATAAACCAAATATTTTGAAGGGGCTCAACATATGGAAAATATTGGAATATTTCTAAAACATCATGAGCGAGCGAAGCGAGCGAGAAACATTTTGGCCTTTTGGAAATGAAATTCTAAATCAAAGGGGTGTTTAGCTCTTGGCTAGGGACATAGGCTGTGAGGTACATCTGGAACCTCTAGAAATTCAGTAATTTTTCTTTGTCCTAATTGCGACCGTAATTGTATGAAATTAAGCAAGCCTAGATAGACTTTATTCACATACGCCGTCCCGTTGTCTCTTCTCATTCTTTATTTTCATTCCTCGGCAGCCTGGCTTAATTTGTTTTTAATTTCTTAATTTTTCCTCTTTCCTCTTCCCCCCTTTTCTTTTACTTTCCCTTTCTTTCTTCCACCCTTCCCGTTCCCGTTTTTTTTTCTTTCCTTTTCCAAGTGAGATCAGACGGGGGGGGGGCGCCTGTTACGCCACTGGATTTTTCCAAAAGCTCTTGAAATGCCAGTGCATCTATCGCTGATGATCAATAAATGCCCCAGGTAATTCCTCCAAACTAAATGTGCCTGAAAGGAAATTCACACACAGGTGTGATTAACGGGATGGGTTAATAGGATTTAAAAAATCTGTCGGCATGATTGCCAGAGATGAGAGCGGCAATAAATATGACACTATAAAATTAGGGGAAATTAAAGATAAATCATATTCTACAACAGTTTTTAATCAATTTTTTTTATTTTTCTGGGGAAAAAACAAGCCATTGCCATAGCAACGGACCAATTGGAACTATCTTGGTGATCTTGAATATTTTTAAATTTCATATGTCTTCAATTGGGAGCCTAAAAATTATCATTTCGGTCATCTATATCATGTTAATTTACCATTTACATGGGAATGTATGTTATTTTTGAGAAATTAATCCGTTGCCATGGCAACGGCCGAAAATGGCATTTATAAATTTACCTCCCATCTTTAAAATAAATCTTACGGCAAATGCTAATACTTGTGAAAGTTTCATGCTTTAGTCATAATTTGCACAATTGTTCGGCTTATCCGCTCTACTATTTATCTATTCATTCAATTGTTATTCATGATGGCAAAGGACGGTCCATTCCTATTATATGAAAATTGGTATTTATATGTTTCAAGACTACTACTACTACAACTACTACTACTACTACTACTACTACTACTACTACTACTACTACTACTACTACTACTACTACTACTACTACTACTACTACTACTAGGCCTACTACTACTACTACTACTGCTACTACTACTACTACTATTGCTACTACTACTACTACTACTACCACTACCACCACCACCACCACTACTACTATTAATACTATTTCTACTTCTACTACTACTACAAGTACTACTACCTCTTCTTTACCCAGGGTTGCCACTTATACAATTTGCTGATTTTCAAGCTGCCCCTGTTATTATCATCATTTTCCTTACTGAAAAGCCAAGCACCTGACAAGCAGGCAGCAGATCCCATGTTTCAAGTCTTTAGTATAACTCAGCCGGGGATTGAACCCTGGATCTCACATTCATGAGAGGTACCCTACCACTGTGCAACAATTCTCGTTCATTCCACTCTCTCATATGATCACCAATCATACAAGTACAGGTAACCACAGTGCAAAGTACCGCCCTAATAAAAATCATTCTTGTCACCATCCTAAACAAAATGATAACTCAAAGAAAGTAATGAATACTGATATATTCTTGTTTATTTCAGTTTTTTCTCCATAAACCACTAACAATAGCTAGACCATTCTGGCAAGCTTTTCACATACATATGAAACTTAAGATTTGCTCTATTTAATATGAGGAATGGCAGATGTGAATATAATCATACTTTCTTGTTTATTTCAGATGATTATTTATAAACCTCATTAGAAATAATAAATAACATCAATATTGCCACACAATTATATATTCAATAAATGTAATTCTATTTAGGAAAAATAAAGGTTTCACATGAACTTGCATCGTAGAAACCTTTGATAACCCTGATGATTGCATAACTTGAAACATCAAAGTACGAATACTTTCTCATATTAATGATATCTCAAATGAATAACACACAGATTCGATCAAAACATGTCAAATAATGACAGAAAATTTTAAAATAAAATACAAACTACAAAATATATACCATTTAAAGTGGAAGACAAAAATAGAAGTGGAGTCTTTGTTGCTAAAATAAAATAAAGAACAAGTTAAAAAAAATTAGTGTTAAATGAAACTCAAACAGCAATGTTTTAACGCTAAAATAAAAGGCGGTTTTCAAACTAACAATATTGCTCGAAATAAACAATAGGGCAATTTGAATGGTGGGGTATTTACAAATGCTCGTCACCTAAAAAAAAAAACAAACAGATTTTATCAAAAGCACACACATACAAGTGGCATATCAAGGATGGTGAGGGGGGGCATCAAGTTCAGGGGCACAAAAGGGGTACAATATGGGGGGGGGACAAGAAGCAGAAAAGGCAATCAAGGAAAAGAAAGAAACGGTGTCTGAATCTAATGAAAGACCAAATAAAGAAAGTAGCATAATACATAGGAGGCCTGCTATTTCAACAAGTCTATGACATTATACGTTGTCAAGGGTACAAGCCCAACTTATTTTTCATCTGGATATGCCATTGACAGATAGTTATTGCATCCAAAGTGATCGAGACAAAGATAGTTTTTGTGCCCCGTAACACAAAGAGATGCAAACAAGTGGAACGCCTCTGGCAGTCTCGCCTGCAATACGCGATTTAATATAGTAGCAGTGCTAACTTTGAAAACTACTATAAAATAATAATTCACAAAAACACCATTCATATAATGACATAATACCACATGTAGCAGTGCTAACTTTGAAAACTACTATTAAAAAATCATTCACAAAAAACACCATTCATATAATGACATAATACCACATTCTTGTCAATTACACCCATGTCCACATTTCATTCAATCTATCCATTAACTTTCAAAGTTATGATGGCAATTCAACAATAACCCGAACAATGCCTAAGTTTATTGACCTTAACTGACCTTTGACCTTGGTTTTGTGACCTGAATCTCACAGGGGATGTTCAGTGATACTTGATTACTCTTATATCCCAAATTTTATGAACTAGATCCATAAATTTTCAGAGTTAGGATGGTAAATCAACAAATACCCCCAACACGGCCAAAGTTCATTGACCCTAAATGACCTTTGACCTTGGTTATGTGACCTGAAACTCAGGCAGGATGTTCACTAATACTTCCTTAACATTATGTCCAAGTTTGCTGAACTAGATCCATAAATTTTCAAAGTTATGATAGTAATTCAACAAATACCCTCGACTTGACCAAAATTCATTGACCCTAAATGACCTTTGACCTTGGTCACGTGACCTGAAACTCGAGCAGGATGTTCACTAATACTTGATTAACCTTATGTCCAAGTTTCATGAACTAGGTCGATATACTTTCTAAGTGATGATGTCATTTCAAAAACTTAACCTTCGTTTAAGATTTTGAAAATAATTCTCCCAACATGGTCTAAGTTCATTGACCCTAAATGACCTTTGACCTTGGTCATGTGACCTGAAACTCAGGCAGGATGTTCAGTAATACTTGATTAAGCTTATGTCCAAGTTTCATGAACTAGGTCCATATACTTTTCTAAGTTATGATGTCATTTTACAAACTTAACCTTAGGTTAAGATTTGATGTTGACGCCGCTGTCGCCGTCGGAAAAGTGGCACCTATAGTCTCGCTCTGCTATGCAGGCTAGACAATAATTAATCAATCAAAAGTTTCATTCAAAGTTTATAATTGATGGAAAGTGGGTATTTTGAATACTACATCCATACAAAAAGATCATAAATGTTCAATGCCATTTTACAGTATCTGCAAATATTTGTATCACAGGACTATCGTGATTATTTACACCTCATGGTATTAACAAATCTATTTTAGTGGATAAGTCACCTACTAGCACCATATAACATAAGTCTATTACTGCCCAACCTTGGCAAAAGGAAGCGAGTGACACATCAGTCAAATCTGAGTTACTGTTGTTTCTGAAATACCCTTTGTATGTTGCACATTCAGGCAAAATTTTGGGAATAAATGATTGTTTTATGGAAAGATACTGAAGAAAATATGCTTCAACGAGTCTGTATAATTTTTGTTTATGGACCCTTACGAAAAACAGCATTTGCTGAGAGGGTGTTCCATCCAATGAGCAGTAAATAAATAAATTAAAAATAAATTAAAAAAAAGTTTGTCCATCATTCAAGTCAGCTTCTTCACCTTAATGATATCATTAATAAGTTCTCACAATATGAACAAATTACAACATGATGATTTCTGCACTATGTTGGAATGATTGCTATTTCATCATGAAAACAGAGGTTAACAATGATTTGACTTTGAATAATCTGAGCTGCAAGGTCCTGTTTGTCACCCGTTTTCTAAAAATGAATAGCCCCTCCCCCAAAAAAAAAATGTGCCAGAAAGTCATCATTAAGTTTCTCAAAAGAGAGAAATCTAAAGTGACCTGAAACACCTTCTTTATTTCATCACATACACTAACATGTGTTACATTCTTTTCCCCAGTAGATTTAGGAAATAATGATTTATCTGTCACATATATCTTTTAAGTGTCTGCACAAATTTGATCCTTTTTTCTGTTTTTTTTTCATCCATGTGAACAATATAAACTACAACATGATCAAAAGTTCAGTATTTTTGAAATGATTACAAAAAACCTATATAATGTTATGGAAACAAAACATGATACTGTACATGAAAGAATTACCCATTAAACAATTCATCTGAATTTTTAAAAATTACTAATCACAAACTCGTTTTGATAAAACAAATGGTGGCCAGAAAAAAAGAAGAAGAGGAAACCAACAACACAGAAATGCTGAGTTTATTTCTAAGCCCTAAGAGGTGCACTCAACTATTTCTGGCCTCATTTTTTTTACCTCTTTTCTCATAAAAAAAATTGTGTTTGACATAACGCCATGCTCGTTCTGCTTTTTAACCAGAATAAGAGCCCTTATAACATGTTTTGGTGCTTCTTACCTTACATTTCATGACATAACCACAATAGTAGCTATTTTGACCAAAGTTACACATGACTGCAGCTCAGTGTAGATTACATCTTGCTTATTGACTTAAAAAGGAGGTTATGCTCATTATATGAGTATTAATTTTCTATTTCTGCTCAGCATTCCAGGGATGTATACCAGTAGTTGTTTTGGTTTCAGATATTTTCTTTTACATATTGTAGAATGACCTTCCTGACGACATCAATAATGGTATCTTCTGTCGAGTCTAAGTTCTCAAAAGATTTTTAACTAATTCTTAGCCCTTTATTCAACTTAGGCACTCTACAGAGTAGAATGGCCCTTTACGAGTCACATGGTATTATCATCATTATCATTTACACAGGTCATCATTTGTCATTTCAATACGACCACATGAAGTACAATCAAGGTGAAAAAATATGAAACCTCTAGCACCAAATATCTCCTCCTACTTCACTACTGTTAAAATCAGTCTCAATTATCAGTCTCAAAGCTGACCCAGCACAGTGGAATTCTCTCCCGACTTCACTAAATATTACCCAGCTTGAGGAATTCAAAGTACAATTGAAAACCCACCTCTTCCAGAATGTTTGACTAAGTTAGGTTCAACTATGTTTTAATATTATTTGATGTTCATAATGCATACATGATGTCTAATCTTTAAATCCACCACAATTCATGCATAGAGACCTGTAGGTGTTATGCAACTCTACTATCATTATTATCATCATTATCATGTGATATCAATTGTGGACATTGAATGTAAGATGAAGCCCGACTTTATACCAAGAGCAGCATTTAAATTGTTCAATTGCAATTAATGTTGGGTTTGGAAAAGCATTGGCGAAGGCAAATGGTTCAAGGCAAATGTGGCGGCTAGAAAAGACATGAAAGAAGCCGGGGTGGAGGAGAGAAGGAGGGTTGATATGAGGATGGAGGATGCACTGAAAAGTGTCAAGTGGAGAGCGGAGGCCAGGGCGGTCCCCACAAGTGTGAGGTGAATCTGACCACCCTTGTTCAACAGGAAACAAAACAGAATATGAAGGCTTTGTCCCACTGCACTTACAGATGCAGAGAGGATGTAAAACGGAAAAGAATCTTGCCATCCGTTGGAAAACGTTATGTATCTGTTGTGTACTCTTTGCCATACGTGTTTCATACGCTCTATATCCATCGAGCATCCGTCCACTGTGATTTCATTGTTCGCCAATTTTATCCATTGTCTGGTGCCACCCTGACATTTTGCTTTCCGCTGTATCCGTTACGAGTACATTTTGTGTCCGTCGACCAGTGGGACCAGGCCTTAAGTCTTTGGACTTCTAGTTCTATTACAATAATAATGTAGGATTTGAATTAGGCATGTATCCACCTTGCTAGGTGCTCAAGGTGCTCCTATATTATCCAAGCTAAGCTAGTCTACCGATTCTGGTGCACACAGCTTTTTGAGGAATTACTTCCTGCTGGTACCCATTTACCTAATCTGGTTCGAGTGCAGCACAGTGTGGATAACTATTACTAATGGCAAAAGAAAAGTAACCATCTCCTGAGAAAAATAACAGTAATTGATATTTGGTTATAATCAATATCAAGATTTTACTTGAGGGTAGAGGTAAGGGGGAATCCCACGACCATGAGGTGAATCCAGCCATCCCTGTTCAACAGGAACAAAACAGGATTTATTACATACAAAGTCCTTTTCTCAAGAACGAAATTTACCAATTGATATTTGATTATGAATGACATCAAGGTTTTTTATCAGCAGTACTATCCTATGTACCTTGTACTGCCATCAAACGCTGTCCGATGACATGGATTCTCTTGTATCTCAGGCAGGCATCATGAATACTTTTCTTTCATTTGGCTTATCTCGGCATCTTTTTCAGCAAGCAGTTTCGTTAATCTCTCAATCTCATCTGCTTGGCTTTCTATTATCTGCAAATGTGAAGAATCAAGTGAATTCCAAGATAATTAATGCAATTATTTAACTTTGCAGGAGCATTCATAAGAGAAAATATCAATTTTTATGATACTGAAAAGGTATTCTCAAAATAGGTTTCAATTGTACCATGGTACAAAATCATTTGCTAAAGCAAATTTGTCTATTAAAGTGCTTCCTGTTTAGCGTGCATTTAATTGGATTTTTCTTAGTGTACACAAGGAAATAAGTGTAATTATGTTTAAATCTGCATAGTCCATGGTTTTGTACCATGGTACAATTGAAACCTCTTTCCAATGAGTCTCTTTGTCAGATTAAAATTAATTGAAGGTCACCCAAGGCTATTGCCCCATTGATTGTGGCCTCAATACCCTTACTATTGGATAATTTTTGTACCTTTATTAATTCAACCATTTATGTTGTAATATTAATACTTCCCCTTTTGAAAAAGAAATGTAAGGGATGCCACATAGTAAATGGTAAGTTGGTTCTTGGTGTTTGCAAAGTTAGCTCTTGATTAGTATTTCTAAGGCTATAGGCTTACAAGATCCTTCCAGATGTTTGTGTACAATAATCCATTTCATTAAAATTATAAACATGATCACAATTATTGCCTCATTAAAATTTTCATCTGAATAATTATCATGTTTAATGTATTTATGGAATTCATTTTGTATCTTATACAGGACATTCATTTCCTTATGTAGTGTCAGTCATTATTGACAATATTTTATCTTCTTCTATGTCTATCATGTCACTCTCTGCACTACTTTCTCTTTTTCTTTCTACTTCACTCAAATTTCTCTTATCTTAATTCATAACCCCCTCTCTCTGTTTCTTTCTCTCCATCTCTCTTTCTCTTCCATTATCCCTCTTCCTCAATCTTCCATTTATGAGATAATTATATCTTTTATGTAGACTTAAGTTTTGACATAGAATACTGTAATTATGTTTTCGCTCGTTTACTTTGTTATATATTGTACTTCATGAATTTTTGTAAATTGACCCTTTCAGCATATGTATTATACACACTAATAAATATATAAACAAAATAATTAAATTCAGTGAATCCTATCAGAATAATAGAAACCAATTTATCATTTGTATTTTCTCTATTCATGAAAACCATACTGAATTCACAGCAATAATGATGGGAAAAAATTGTAATTTCATCTCTGATTTGTAAGTATTTCATAGCGTTTGGTAAAGCTGCAACTGGAGAATTTCTCTAATGATCTAGCATAGATGTGGTATCCTACCTTATCTTTTGAAGGGAACATATCACCAGACAAAAGATCTGCAGCACTGGGTCTTTCCTTGCTATTATCTTTTGTTAGACACTGGATCGCAGAGTACTACATAAAACAAAATGAGATGAGGAATGTTACACATTCTAATATTAAGTCTTATACTGTTATCATCAATTGTTCTCAGTAAACACTTCTATCAAAAGTAGATTTTTTTCTCCCAACAGAACGAGAGAGATACTGCACCTCGTCATCATATATGTATTATTATCATCAACAATACCTGAACTGTTTGACAAAATGGAAGTCATTTACTATCTAAAAAAACAAGTGGAATGCCTCTGGCCGTCTCACCTGCATCACGCAGTTCAATATAGCAGCAGTGCTGACTTTGAAAACTACTCTAACTCGCACAAGATGTTCAGTGATACATGGTTACTCTTATGTCCACTTTTTATGAACTAGACCAATAAACTTACAGAGATATGATGGTTATTCAACAAAAAAAAACCCAACATGGCCAAAGTTCATTGACCTTACATGACCTTTGACCTTGATCATGTGACCTGAAACTCGCACAGGATGTTCAGTGATACTTGATTACTCTAATGTCCAAGTTTAACCAACTAGACCAATAAACTTTCAAAGTTATGATGGTAATTCAACAGATACCCCCAATTCGGCCAAAGTTCATTGACCCTAAATGACCTTTGACCTTGGTCATGTGACATAAAACTCATGCAGGATGTTCAGTGATACTTGATTAACCTTATGTCCAAGTTTCATGAATCAGATCCATAAACTTTCAAAGTTATGATGGGAATTCAACAGATACCCCCAATTCGGCCAAAGTTCATTGACCCTAAATGACCTTTGACCTTGGTCATGTGACATAAAACTCATGCAGGATGTTCAGTGATACTTGATTAACCTTATGTCCAAGTTTCATGAAATAGGTCCATATATTTTCTAAGTTATGATGACATTTCAAAAACTTAACCTTAGGTTAAGATTTTGATGTTGATTCCTCCAACATGGTCTAAGTTCATTGACCCTAAATGACCTTTGACCTTGGTCATGTGACATGAAACTCTAATAGGATGTTCAGTAATACATGATTAACCTTATGGCCAAGTTTCATGAGCTAGGTTTCATGAACTAAGTTATGATGTCATTTCAAAAACTTAACCTCAGGTTAAGATTTGATGTTGACGTCGCCGCTGCCGTCACCGCCGCCGTCGGAAAAGCGGCGCCTATAGTCTCACTCTGCTATGCAGGTGAGACAAAAATAATAATCAAGGTTTGCCATACACTATATTATACATTTGCTCCAAGAATCATTTGGCATTTATTTTTATTCATACATATAAACACTTTGACCCGTATTCTCAAGAGGTTTCAATTGTACCATGGTACTAAACCATGAACCATGCAGATTTTGTAACATAATTATGCTTATTTCATCGCGTACACAAAGCTAAATCCAATTAAATGCACGCTTTTGGCAAAGTGTGCTTAAAATAAAGTGGGTTCATGAAATAAATCTGCACAGTCCATGCTTTAGTGCCTTGGTACAATTTAAACCTCTTTTGAGAATAAGGGCCTATGGGCGTCATTTCATTAGATTCTGTTCGAACTAATTATTCAAATCGTTTATTTTTCAATCTTGAACAATTGTAATCTATATCATTACCTGCACAGGCCATCTTTTCTGAACTTCTTCTGAGATGATTCCTTTTCGTAGTCTTTCCAAGCACTTGTGTCTTTCCATGCCAGTAACAAACGGGTGGTATAACTCATAGAGGATCAGTCCCATGCTATACATATCAGACTGGGGGATAAAACATCATAATATGAGATATCAATCAATAAAGCAAATTTGAACCAGTTGCCTTTACAGTAGCATCACCTCAAGTCCTAGACCACTCAAATCTGCCCAAGCTGCAAATGAATAATAAAAGAAGTTATTGGGCAGTTGAATGTTGAGATCATAAATAATGTGGATATTCTTTAATTGACAATGCTACCAGCATAGGTGATGTCACAGTTGAACAACTCCCGTTTACTTTCTTACATATTTTACCTAATTGTCACTTTTATCAAGTCTATCCATAGATCAGGGGCCCGTTTCATAAAGAGTTACAACTGTTGTAACTTTGTCATTATGGCAACTACCATGGTAACCTTGATTCTGAATGGCCGCTGAGCCCTGTTGCCATGGTAGTTGCCGTAATGGCAAAGTTACTACAGTTGTAAACCTTTATGAAACAGACCCCTGGTGTTTTCTTTTTTTTCATGGGAGGACATGTAATAGAGGTTTCATAACATACATCATGGACAAAAAAAGCTTGTACTATCATTAGAATGAGCAAAAATAGACGTTTTGGTGTATATTTTCAGTGAACAAAGGAGAGAGTTGTACCTGTGTGACATCACAAATCTTGGATGCATTGCCAATGGAAGGATCTCCATGTCATTAGTGATTTGGACATTTAAATGCCCATAATATGTATGATGACAGAATAATCAAAGAATAAGACCAATGAAAGTTTGAAAACAATTGGACAAAAACTAACATTTTTCTAACATACCAACAGACTAACAGGAAAAGTAAACACTAGGTCTCTGCCAAACTTTGTTCAGGCAAGACAAAAAATAGACTAGTGTCTCTCTTCTGTTAGGCAGGCTAGCAGCAATAAAAGAATATATAGTCCAGTATAACACTTTACCTTTTTGTCATATGTAGTCCCATCCAGCTGTTCTGGTGCTGCATAGGTTTGTGTTCCAACCCCAGATGTATAAGTTTGGGAGACACCGGGGTCAATGCAACACTCTATAAGACACAAGGAAAGAAAGTTTGACCAGTTTTATTTTTAATAATGGTGCTTAATGCATATTTCAAATGCTTCAGGTAATACTTGACCAAAGAGCCAGGTTACAACTTTGGGTAAAAAAAGCCCAAATACAAACCTAGAACTATCACCAAAAGTGATTAATACCCGCGTCGTACACCGTTACCATGGCAAGATTCCAACACAGGGAAGAAATATGTCATGCTTAGTTTTGCCTCAAGACCAATGTGTGAACCAGATTTCATGAGAATTGGTTGAATACTGATAATAGTACGAACCTCAAGATTTTTACCTGATTGGGGCATATAATATGTTATCATGGCAACTTGATTTCCAACACATCTTCACCTCGAAACCAATGCGTAAGCCAAATTTCATGAAAATTGATGAAGTAATTTAAACTGCAAGGTTTTCACCCAATTTTCATCATATTATATGTCATAACCATGGCAACATGATTTCTGACACACACACTCACACAAAATATGTCTTGCAAATATTTATCTCCCCATCTAGGAAATATAAAAATTTACAGCAGTTAAAAATTCATGTCTCCATTGGGGAGATATCAAATATCAATATTTATCTCACGATCATAAAGATATCAAAATTTTCACCAGTTAAAAATTTATCTCACCATCAAATTCTTGGTTCCTCTGAAATCTCATTGGAGTCTTCAGCTCAGTGATGACGTCTACCCGGGCTAATCCAAAATCTCCTATCTTGACTAGAGGATGGTCATCAGCGTTGTGGCTCAAGAATATATTCTTAGGCTGAAGACAAGAACAATTAACAATAGAAATAAATACTTAATAATCCAATTTAATCCAGTAAACTGTAAGCATGAAAAGGACCCATTATATCTAATTAATTGAATTCAACAGTTCTTCAATGCGACACCAACAAATATACAGAATTTGTCATAAACATTTTAGATTACAGCATCTTTCTGTTTTGATTACTTTTTTTGCATGAACTATTTTAGAGGCATTTACTTTTCAACAAAAAAAATTCAGATGAAGTCAACATATATTTAGGATTGAATACTTACAGTCACATCTCTGTGTAGTATATTTTGTGTGTGGATGTAATCTATTCCTTCAAGTATCTGCTTGTAGATATTTTGATTATCTCTCTCATTCACAACATCAAATTGATCTATAATAGAACAGTTTGAAAGAATACATCATGTCAAAATGGCAAAACCCAACGGCTAAACAAAATTAATAAAAGAGAATTCTTTTATATAACAACTTCTGGTTACCTTGTAATAATAATAATAATAATAAGATACAGTTCTTGTATAGTGCATATCACAATTATGAATGTGTCTATGTGTTTTTAAAGGACTTGGATATTATTACCCCCGTTGTAGCTTGACAGCCGTAATTACTAAGATTACAGCGCACACGCATTTCAAGGAATAAATTCCTGCCAGGTGCCCATTCACCTCACCTGGGTTGAGTGCAACACAGTGTTGATAAATTTGTTGCCGAAGGAAATTACGCCATGGCTGGGATTCGAACCCACGACCGTTTCAAAGTCCGGAGACTAATCCACTGGGCCACAACACTCCATTGTAATTCCAACAGTTTCAAAAACTTTGGGGAAGACCTTTTGCTCATGAATCTTTGTCAAGTCTCTTTAACATCTTCTCATTCTGAGCTATTTATGCACCTGAGTACTCTACAGAATGGATTTGGCGCTTTACAAGTCACACTATTAATATTATCATTCTTATTATACAGTGGCTGATCTTGATCTTGTGTCTGTATTCCCATCTATTTGACTTCACTTTTCAACATGACCGACCGCCAAATCATCTTGAAAGTTCAACCATCCTCATTTTTAAAATCTGTAAATTGGTATGGGGAGGTCATTTTGCACATTACCTACTGGGAAATTTGATGATCTCTACACAAAGTCTGTATAAATTTCAGTAGTTAATGAGTTTTAAAAAATTGTCTACTTGATGTTCAAAATTGAAGCCCTAGCTTTGCTTAATCAAAGCAAAGACAGTCTGTGATCAAGATAAGTGGCAAAATTAAACTGGCTGATCCCCAAATGTACATATATGGTACAGAGATTTCAATCACTTTTGAGATTTTGGCATCATCAAACCGTTAGCTACTTCTCAAGAAGTTTCAAGAGATGGAAGGTCAAAATTGCATATGCCTTTTGGATGAACTGGATGAAAAATCAAACATAAACATTGGGTGGGAGATACATGCAAGTCTTGTTAATAGAATAGTAGGCATATTCATACCAACTCAATCACCAGAATTTCATGAAAACAATACCCATTGTGGAAAAATCCCTGCGAAAGTTTTTGTTATTTTGAGTAACTACTATTTTCTTTCAGCAATGTTATGAGTATTTTGCTTTCATATTGGCAAAAATACATGGACGCCATTGCATATAAGTTACTATTATGGTAACTTTGCCATCCAGTGGTATCTTATATGAAATCCTTGATTCTGATTGGCTACTTAGCATTGTAACCATGGTAGTTACCATTGGATGGCAAAGTTATCATTATCGTATACAAATAATAAATGTTCATGAGTGCAATGGACAAAATACTTCATGAGGTGAAAGATGAAATGATCCATTCAATGAGGCGCAGCCGATTTGAAAGAGTCACTTATTTCACCTTTCACCGAATGAAGTATTCTGGCCATTCCACGAATGAAAAGAACATTCATTATTTGGTTTATATGACACCTAAAAATAGATTCTTTTTCATATTATCAATTTTGATGAAAAATATGATCACGCAGTGCGAGCTCGGTCTGTTTATTGTCGCGTACATACAAAGAACGCGCTGCATGCAAACATGAGTGGTTTTACTTGTGGTGCCTATGCAATGGACAAAATCGCATGGATCCAAATTTGCACAATGAATGGATCCAAAATTGCACGGTTTAAGACGTAATTGTAAAATGGGCTGAATGATCGATATCAAACAACCAATCAAATGACAAGGATCTATTTAGATGTCATATAATTTAACCTTTATGCAATACACCTAGTATGGATAAATGGTGGCTAAATGGGCGAGGAAGGATTTTGCTTAAATACGTGTCAACATGAAAACATACTTTACCTACAAAAGGAATTTCCTACACCAGTATAAGAGGTACTCACTCTTAGTTGCTACTCTATCATTGCGCTCACTCAACCACGCTCTAAGTGTACTTTTACACAGCTCCATTTGGATGTAGAGATAATAACGTCTCTTGTACAACTGCCTCGGCCTGGACCAACATCCACCATCTACTTCAGGACTGGACTCTTGACCATCCCAACTTATTGACCGACGGAATGCACCATTTTGTACTGCTCCATATGTACGGGACGATGCACCATGGATCCTTTGGTGAATCTGGGTTGAAGAACTAAGCGACGATGTTATGGTACTCAACAATGCAGCAGTGGCTGACGTAACCGGAATGATTGTACTTTTCACAATATTTTTGGAAGTCGTGGCAGTAGTTCTGATTTCTTCATAGTCGTCAGACTGCACCGTTGTTTCAACATGCCTTTCGAACTTGCGCGACTGCCGCAAGACTTTGTGTCTGGGAGAATTTTGTTCTTTCTGGGATGGTAATTTGAAATCATCACAGTCTGTTCCATCTGACTCCACATTTTGAAAAATGACTGTGCTGCTGGATGTTCCTGATGATTCCGGAGTATTAGTTACTCCCTCAGTGTATGATGTTTGATCAAATTCTTTGGCCAAGGGCCTGATGTTCTCTACATTCTCGCTCGTTTGTAAAAAGAATTCATTGACTAACTCACCACTGTCAAATCTCTCTTCTTCATATGAAACTTTGAACTCTGGATCAAACATATCAATATCTGGTTGATTATTAAACACCACTGTACTGGAATGCTTAGAATGATGCTGTGTGCTTGATTCTACATATTCTGTTATGATCGGAGATGTTGACCCACGTTTGCTGATGCTTTTCTTCTCCTGGCAAGAATACATGAACTTTGATTTATCAGTAAAAGAATCATCTTCATCTTTATTTATGATCAACATCTCCTCTCTATCCCTTTCTTCTTCTTCTTCGTCCTCCTCCTCTTCTTCCTCCTCCTCATCTCCCTTTTCATCATCACTGGATTCCAAGTCATTGAATGACCTGTAATAAAAAAAAAAGTGTTAAATTATCAAGACAGGACAACTGAAGTGACATGTACTACACATAGTTCTGAGAATATTGAAATTCATTCTAATATTCAGATGAAACATGTATGCAACATATACTTGACAGATTTGTTTTCTTTATATACAAGTTTCAATGAAAAGAAAATACAACCTGGGCCCCGTAACACAAAGGTTAGCGATTAATCGCTAATTTGAAAGAGCAATTCTGATTGGTTTCTAGTCAGACTATTGAGCGAAAAGCACGTACAATGATGATCTGGATAGGTCAAATCATTTAGCGATTGATTGCTAACCTTTGTGTTACGGGGCCCTCATAATGAAAATGACCACTGAAATCTTGACAAAATATCATTTTCAGTTTCTGAAGAAAAAATGAATAAAAAAGGACACTTGGCATTTATGTTATACAAGAATAATCAATTTTCATCCCCTCCCCAACAAAAAACACCAATCAAATCAAGACAGTGTGCATAATGGAACTAATATTCATGCATGTACCTGAATTCCAGCATCGGTCGATGTTTGTTTGCATGTTTAGTAACGGCTAGTATTTCCTCTCCAAACCAAGATTGGTGATATCGAACAACGTTAGGATGGCTCAGACAGGCCAGCATTTGTATTTCCCTCTGTATAGACTAGACAGAGTGAAAAAAAGAAGGCCAAATTCAACTTTCTGATACCTATGTTATTCTCTTTTATTTTCTTTTGTTTTACCTTCTTCCTTCCTTCCCTTCCCTTCACCATCCCTCTCCCTTCTCCTCCTTCTTCTCTCTCCAACCCTTTGTCCCAAGTCAGGTTTAACTGAAACCACAGTCTAACTCTGTGCTAAAATTATGGGGAGCCAAAATTAAAAAAACGGTTTATATTGGATATTTCTTATGTTTACCATTTTGTTTCCTATTGTTTTCGTAATGAAGAAAAATACTTCAGTTATCATTCCCAGACAATTATGAACAATTTGGGTGTCATATGAGTTAATATATTGAATGTGTACTGTCAGGGATTTGTGCTCCAATTGGCTCTCCACAGTTAAACCACACCTGTAACCAGGGTTAGATTTAAACCTGAGTTCAGATTTGCTCAAAAACGTGATATCGTGTACAAAGTCAATGCAAATTGTGTTTTTCAGCCCAAAATCATGAATGTATGATTATTTTTACTTTTGTTGGTTTAGATGGATTTATTTTATGTTATTTATGATCACAAAAGTGCCGCCAACAAAGTTCATCGAAAAAAACCCAATATAAAACAAAGGTTTGAAAAAACATACAAATACATGCGTATTAAAAAGAACAAGATACATAAGAAATTAATCATTTTTTTGGCAATTTTTAGTAATTTTTGTTAGAAATGTAAAATTCTTTATGTTCACCAAAAATTATCATTCTACTAGCTTTATTAATTGAGTTAAACGCAAACACATACACAAAAAAACAAAATTAGGGCAAATTTCGAAACCTGTTGTACACATATGCATCGTAAGATTTTTTTCTTCAATACAAATTTTTTTCTTGCACTTGCAGATTAGTATTTTAATTATTGATGTTGCTTGAAATAGAAGTTGTTTTTGCTGTTTTATTTGTGAGTTTTAGGTCTGTTTGACATGTCTTTCTTGAGAGGCACTGATGTTTGTATAATCTAGCCTTAATTTTCAAGAGGGCATCTTATCGAATGCCCACTTGGGTCGATTGATCCCATGCACTCTGAATCGTTGTAATATCCCCGGTCTCTACCCGGCACTCGGCCCTATACCATACCAGGCCAGCAGTGCCTCCATTTTGCCATCCCCATTGTATGCCCCGCCCTAAAAAAATTACACTGT
Organism: Lytechinus variegatus; assembly: GCF_018143015.1. Lineage (NCBI taxonomy): Eukaryota > Metazoa > Echinodermata > Echinoidea > Temnopleuroida > Toxopneustidae > Lytechinus > Lytechinus variegatus. The sequence continues at coordinate 16,884,178 of NC_054741.1, read as the reverse complement.
CATATAAGCTCTTGACTGGATCAAAAAAATACTGAATTATGCTGCTGTAGAGCTAAATTATGAGCAGAAAATACAATTTTGTTGCCTATGTTTATTAAAACCAGCCAATGATGTGGAAAAAGGAAGTGACTTTGTAATTGTGGAGTGTGCAGCACAAATTCAAGAGCCCACAAATATTGTTTGAAGCCGCCCAGCGCGAAAAATTAATCCTGTAAAAACAATAGCGTTTATAGTAGTACATGGACTACACACGAATCAGTTCAAATGCAACTTTTAACAAAACTACTGCTACTTTTACAACATCTAACACTTCTTCTAATATTGAAGCAGCTACTTATATTCTAATTAATGTTTTTGAACCAACAAAAAGGACAAAGTTTCACCATATCATTTCTAGCATTCAACAAACAATCCTTCTATTTCTCTAGTTAACTTTTAAAGTGAAGGACAAATCTGAATTCTGTTAAAAATTTTACAAAACTTACCTCAAGGGAGCATGATTTCTTCTTGGTCACTTTAATCTTTTTGATAGCATAATGTTCTTTATCCAACTTATGCTGAACCTGTTTTAAGAAAGAAATGAATTGATATACAATCAAGTGAAGGTACATAAAGAGAGCTGTGTATGAAGAACACCAAAAGGAGACAAGAAAAGAGGCAAGCAGGTGGTTTCTAGTAAGCCTGAGTCATATCGATTATTTTGAAAACCGGTGTTCGACAGCTCTAATTCGATCGAACATCGATGCATCGAATATTGAAGGCGGGGAAAATTTAGTCTTTTGTTTTTACGTCGATGCGATGCGCTTTGCATATTGCACTACGCACTGACGATATGCGCTGGCGTTGGCCGGGTGAGCGTTGCACAAGCAGATGACAGAGCAAAGTTCGTTTGTATTTTCCATGATCACAAAACACACAAAAAAGGCCGGGGACCAAAGCAGAATTCTTCCCAAAATATCTTCAACAATGATATTTGCAGATGACAACATATAAGTTTAAAATGAAACAATAATAAAGACATGAATCACGCAGAGTCGATCCGAATGATTTTCGGTCGACTAGCATTCGCAGTCCATTCACCAGCCCCGTCCGCAGCTCCGTACACTCACTCTCCCGAAACGACAGGCGTGCTTGACGTCAGCGCCAGCAAACAATTGCAATCAACGGAGAGCGCTGTAACTTGCCTGAGATTGTGTAGTTGGATCCAAAATGAGCTCAAAATAAATTTATGGGAATAAATACGTAATTTTCTCTGGATGGTCATTTGAATTGCTATTCAATGCTGATATAACGATTGTGAGGAGAGATTGTGGAATATGAGTTATGACGATGTTCGAGAATTAATCCTGATAATTACAATCCAGTTTTTTAGACGCATGCGATCAAAATAAATACGAATGTTTCGAATCGAGCCCTAAATTCATCTAAATTATTACGATTTAACAAGATTTTATGGTCATACTAAGAATATTGACGATGTCAGCAAAGTATGTTATGTTCATATGGAAGAAATAATACTGGGATTATTTCTATTGTTATTCCATCTCTGGACGTCTCCTCCAAGCTCCGAGAAAATAAGCACAATGCGCATGCGTGTTTGATGACGTATGACATATTTTCCCATTCATGAAATCAGAGCCCAAAGTTGGGCACAAACTAGCTTCAAATTGATGGAAAAAAATATCAAACGCAATTTTCTCTGTTTTGTCATGTAAAATGTTATTATATGGTGATATTACGAACTTGAACAGAGTTTTTGCATGTAGACAATGTTCGAGAATCAATCCTGACGTGATGATTATATTTTTTAGACAAGTGCACTAGCTCGACTCAAGAAGTCAAGTCGATCGTCATGAGATGTCCGCCATTGAAAATTGAAACGAAATACAAACGTTTCACATCAAGCTCTAAATTCATATTAATGATTATCATATGCAAATTATTGTTAAATATTACGATTAAATAATGTTCTATGGTCATGATTTTAATATTGTTCATGAAAGCAAGATTTATTTTACGTTGATCGCGTCAATTTCCGGCCATTTTCTGGTTTGATTAAAGAACAGTACTGCGCATGCACGATCGATGGCCATGACTTCCATTCATGAATTCATCGTGCATAAATTATCTCGGCACGAGCAGACGAGTAAGACTCGAACTATGATCGAAATAAACTTCAAATTAATGGTGAATAGCATCATAATTACTCATTCGGTTTCATTTTGGGGGCAATAGAAATCAAGTAAGTAGTATTAAAGTTGGACATTACTGATATTTTGATGATTGATTGTGTAAACCAAACGAATCGGCCGGCCGACGTATTTTTTTTTTTTTTTCGATGCACCGATTTTGCAAAATCTGCACCGGTGTTCGATGACATCGATCGAACACCGATTTTAAAATCGATTCGACTCAGGCTTAGTTTTTAGAAAGGTGCATATTTGGCACTCTCTAAATGTTTTGTACCATCATCATCATCATCACTTTTATCATTATCATTATATCATCATCATTATCATCATCAACATCATCAGCATCATCATCATCATTATTATTAATGTTATTATTAGTTTTTATAATTTTTCCATTTCTTTAAAAAATATTGTTATTACAATTTTTAGAATTATTATTCATAAAATTGGGGAATGCAATATTTGTTGTTCCTGTGGAGTGTTGACCAATATTGGCCATGCAGAAATATTGTTAGCACTTACAATGCGCTAACAGAGGTCTTTGTCACAACATTATTTTGTAGCGATGCCTAATGTCACAACGACACATTATTTACACCTTGGATCAACGAAATGCGACTGTGCCTACTGTTAGTGCTCTAACTCTGGCAAAAGGAAGCAAGTGACACATCAGTCAAATTTGAGTTATTGTTGTTTCTGAAACACCCTTTGTATGTTGAACGTTCAGGCAAAATTTGGGGAAGAAACAATCGTTCTATGGAAAGATATTGAAGAAAATATGCGGTTAAATTGCATTGACGCTTATGTAAATCACAAACATTGCACATTTACAACAAATGATAGTTTTGTAACTTGCTTCCTTTTGTCAATGTATGGCAGAATAGTGCTAACAGTAACAATGTTTCTGTACAGTCAGTATAAGTAATCGGAAATGAATAATAATTTACCTTGTACACTTTGCCAAATCCTCCTTCACCAATAGACTCCATTTGAATGAAATCTGTTTCATAGCGCTGACGGAAGAAAGCCGACTGATCGTGGTCTGGTAGCGGTAAACGATGTGCAAAGGGTAACAAAGCTCCGCCCCCAGGAGAATCCTATAATCAATTGACATGGTAGAACATCATCCATATTTCAAGCAGGGGACACATGTGTCTGTCTGAGCAACCCTTATTCTCCATATATAAAAATAAATCTTGGAGTTCTTTCATATCATACATTTAAAAAAATACTGACCTGACCTTACTTTTCTAAGACATAAAGGAAGGTCAACTTATGACTTAATACTAACAATCTTCTGTCAGATATTGAAGCTATAACACACAGGAAATGAGATGTACAAAAAAGAGAAGAGCATAAAACTTTGCTCAACAAATGTGAACAAATTGCATTTTGTTTGTGAAAGTTCCAAGAAGTAAAATTACATTAATTAAAGTTTGGCATAATGCCAAGAATACTAAAATCAGAATTTTGCTTTGCTGCAAGCCTTTTGGTCAGAGAAAAATTCAAATTGGATTCAACTCGCAGTCGATGATGACGTCATTGCGATTTGGATTTAACTGCTTCCTATTCCTACATAGAAGCTCAGCATAGACATACCACTATTTGGATAGATCTTTGATTGTTAAAGGGGAAGTTCACCCTGAAGAAAACTTTGTTGTAAAAATAGCAGAAAAAATAATAAAAATATTGGTGAAGGTTCGAGGAAAATCTGTTAAAGAGTAAAAAAGTTATTAAAGTTCAAAGTTTTGGATTTGTGACGTCATAAACGAGCAGCTGCCTCATGTGTTATGTAATATAAAATGCATGAATTTCAAATTTTGTATGGTTCCTGATGACTTAATTTTGTTTTCTATTCATGATCGGGTGTGAAATGATTTGTCTATTGATATACAAAAGGCACAGTGAAAAACCATTTTCAATTTTCTGAGAAAATGACATTTCACTGATTTTTTTTAATCATTCGCTATGTAGGAATGCTGCTCGCATATGACGTCATAAATCAAATAATTGAAATTCTAATAACTTTTTAATTATTTAATGAATTTTTCTCAAACCTTCGGCAATATTTTTTATCATTTTTCTGCTATTATTATTATAAACATTTTTGTCAGGGTAAACTTCCCCTTTAAAGATTTTACAGATTGGAATGTTCATATCAAGTGCGACTAAAATTCCTTTGAGAATCGAATCACAACGGATCATACAGTGTGTACTGGATTTAACAGAAAACTGAGGAATGCTAACTTACATCACTGGATGAAGAGAGAGACCAAGAGACAAGCGTCTTCAAAAGGATGTCATAATTACACTGCTTGAGGGCATCAACATGAGCGGGTGATATAACCTATTAAAAAAAACAGAGAAATGGAATGAACAATAACAATAAATTTCAATACAGAATACTCATTGGGCACACAATCAATAAGAGATTTTTCTGATAATATACAAGGTTGTAGAAAAAGTTATGAAGAAAATAAAAAACATATTATTTTACTTTTCACTGATTCAACCCTTTTTATAAAAATTCCAATATTCAAAGGTATAATACAACATAATACACAGTTAAAATCTATAGGCATAGTTTATCCACATTGTGATGCACTCAACCCAGGTGAGGTAAATATGTACCTGGCAGGAATGAATTACTTAAAATGCATGTGCGCGTAAGTCTTTAGGATCGCAAAGCTAAAGCCGGGATAATAACATCCAATTCCTATGGAAGCACATAGAGACATTATAATCATAATGTGATGTATGTTATACAAGAACTGTTTATAATTATTATTCTTAGTGAGCTCCAAAGGATCATGGGCTTGTAGGTAGTGATCCCTATAAATAAAAAAAATAGAAAATTAATCAACATAATGATACTGTAATGGCACTAGTATTCAACCTGTTTGGAGTGTTTCCTCAAATATATAGAAATATGGAATTTACCTTAATTTCAGACCTGTCTTATTTCCAAGAGTAAATGCTGGTTATTCTTTTTGCGTTATTTTTTCCTTCAACCCGTCGACTGTGTACGCGGGTGATCGAATTATACGGCGATGGTTTTTGGCACTAGTATTCAACCTAGCAATGAAAGATGGCCCTGTCTCTCATTCTGCCCTTGTCCCATCCCATCAGACTATGGACTAGACCATTTGAGATGAGACCAAACAGGGAATTAGTCACAGCCAGAGACTTGCATAGATCTAGATGTAGTTTAGCAATCTTAACCATTTTGAGATTTGCTATCTATCGTCACTAGGTTGAATACTAGTGCAATTCAGTGCAAAACGTCATCGCCGCATAATTCGATCCTCCGCGCATACAGTTGACAGATTGATATAATGATAAAGAAAATAACAGACTACCCTGGAAATAACAAAGGTATGAAATGAATATAAATTCCATATTCTCAATATTTGGGGGAATTTGTTCAAATCTTTGAATTATGCTGGGTTGAATACTTCCGGCATAAGGTACCGTAAGGGCACTAGTAAAAGTAAAATCAATTAATCTGACCCAGAACAACAAGTTTCATCCAAAATCAACAGATTTTATAAATTTCAAACAATTTAAAATTTTGAATGTTTACTTTGAATTCAAAGGCTAAAAAAGATAGTGTCAGAGAGGAAAATAAGCGTAATTTTAACACTAAAGCCTAGTACCCAGGACCTCTTATTTCAAGAGACAGTGCAATTCCACCCCAAACAATTCACAATAATTAGCCATTTTATGGCACATTGTCTCATGAAAATTCATCTGATGCTGTAATGCTATGAATATATAGTAGTCTTGCAAGTCACAAAAAGATTCTGCATTATCTCTATGTATTTCACGATAATATCAGAGACAGGTGGTTCATTACCGGTGGTAGATTGTTAGTATGCAGCGTTTAGAAACAATGTATTAAGCAGTAAATAAATAGGCTTAGGAGGAAATTATAATTTGTTAACAAATTTTCAGCATTACTCCTATTTGTTTAAGATCAGTATGCTCGATCCATAATGAAAATCATAAGTCAGAAAAAATGTACTAAGCACTATATAAATCTTGCACAGAATTATTGTTATTATTATTAAATATTTCATTCACTGTTTTTTAAAGAAAAGTTTAAAACTTCCTCTTGATTAGAATAAGCACCATCTCTCAGGAACATTTTCATTTTTCAAAACAAAGGCCTCGTGGTCATCTCTTTGCAGTTCATCTCACCTTATTATCCTGTAGTTTGCGAAACATCTTCTTGTAGAGTCTCTGACTCTTATTGTCGCTCTTCCCATTTGCCTTGCACCATCCTTTCAGGAGAGAGACAAGAATGACATCTTTATGCAAGCCAGCTGGCTGGATCTGCATCATTGCTTCAGCATTGGAAGCAGGCACTGCATCAGAATCTAACAAAAAAATAACAAAGAGAGTATTTGTCATACAGTTAAAACTGTATATTAAAAAGTGAAATGCCTCTGGCCGTCTCACCTGCATCATGCAGTTCAATATAGCAGCAGTGCTGACTTTGAAAACTACTCTAACTCGCACAAGATGTTCAGTGATACATGGTTACTCTTATGTCCACTTTTTATGAACTAGACCAATAAACTTACAGAGATATGATGGTAATTCAACAGATACCCCGATTCGGCCAAAGTTCATTGACCCTAAATGACCTTTGACCTTAATCATGAGACCTGAAACTTGCACAAAAATGTTCAGTGATGCTTGGTTACTATTATGTCCAAGTTTCATGAATCAGATCCATAAACATTCAAAGTTATGATGGGAATTCAACAGATATCCCCAATTCGGCCAAAGTTCATTGACCCTAAATGACCTTTGACCTTGGTCATGTGACGTGAAACTCATGCAGGATGTTCAGTGATACTTGATTAACCTTATGTCGAAGTTTCATGAACTAGGTCCATATATTTTCTAAGTTATGATGACATTTCAAAAACTTAACCTCAGGTTAAGATTTCGATGTTGATTCCTCCAACATGGTCTAAGTTCATTGACCCTAAATGACCTTTGACCTTGGTCATGTGACATGAAACTCTAATAGGATGTTCAGTAATACTTGATTAACCTTATGGCCAAGTTTCATGAACTAGGTCCATATACTTTCTAAGTTATGATGTCATTTCTAAAACTTAACCTCATTTAAGATTTGATGTTGATGCAGCCGCCGTCGGAAAAGCGGTGCCTATAGTCTCACTCTGCTATGCAGGTGAGACAAAAATGGAGGTAGAAAAAAGATGGAGTACTATCTGACTCAGTTTTAAAGCCATGTTTGATGCCACATGGATAGATTATGTAAGGTATTCTTTCATTGGATTTTTCTTGCAGATTGTAGACAAAAGTTCCTAACTAACTACAGATTTACTGGCTAGATACAAAAGGAAATATGATATTGTAATGGTAATTACTTTTCACTGCCTCTGGTCGGATATTATGAGCAGACATATTGCTAACTTTTATGGGGGAAAGCAAAAATAAATGTTGCAATATTTGTTGAAATAGCCTATGATTTGAAATTACCTGACTGGCTGCATGTGGCCACACATGTGGCACAAAACATTACAAACAGATATATTCCCCAAACTAGTCTTAATTTCTTTCGAAATGTGGAAGTGTATGGAAATTTGTGAAAATGTTAATTTAAAATTGTCAAATTCTGAGGATTTTTCAGATTTTCTTACTGTTATCATACAATATCTTGCCCAATTTTAGGACAATGAGATATACTTTGTCATGTTTGATATCCATATTTTGTGATCAAATAAAATTGGAAATATTCCCAACAAACTGGAGGGCAATTTGACGTCCCCCCAAAAAAAAATCTAAAACAGCCCTGAGAAATTGCAATATAGCCCAGCTGTAATCGGTTTCAATATAAAATGCAATTTTGAATGATTGATAATACAAGTGCTAGAACTAGAAGTAGCTTGTTCCCCTTTGCCCTCCCCCTACAGAAAACTGTTATGTTATCAAAATTTGAATCGTTTCATGTATTTCAAAGGCAGATTATCACTTAATTAACTGTATCAATTATTCCAACTATAACCATAAAAACTATTACTTGTGAGAGAGAATCCTTCTTTTCTCCAGTTGCCAGTATTCCCCTCATCAAAATATCAAAGTACTTACTATCAAACTCTGTGAGGGGTTCAGGCACCACTCTCCGATTCAGACGATCTTGCATCCCTTTGCTGATACTCCCAGAGCCAGCCATCTTTTCTGTAAATTTCTTTTGACCAGCTGGAAAATCTCCCCTATTAATAAAAACAAAGAATATCAGATTATGAGAATGCAAATTTAATATTACAAAAAAAAATGATAATTTGATACTGAAGGGAGCTCTGAATCTTAATCTAGCAAGAGAGAAATTTCATTTCTTCACCCCTGTTGTTACTTTATAGATATGAAACTACCCCATCCTCTCATCCCCAAAACTTCACCTAATGACATGTACCAGAAATGTAAACCAGGGAAATGTTAAGCATTGTCTTACCTGTAATCTTAAGAGATATTGTGATCATGATGATTTTATCAATGGGGTATGAATGTGCAATGCTCTTACGTACATCCATACTCCAACAGGGATTCTGGAACACAATACAAACCGCAGATTGACATAACATTGATATTTCCAGTAAAAAAATGGACAAATCATGAAATTGAAATATCTTTCTCATGAAGGTTAATTTACATATATATCTAACAACAATTTTTTTGGAAAGACTTCCTTATGTCCCCTCCACTAATTAAAATATACTTCTCCAAAACCCCCTTCTTTCATGCTCTTTTTTCTTCTTACTTCCGGTTGGATCTTGGATTCAAACTTCTCGCTCTAGAATGAAGAATCTCCAGTCTGTCGCCTCACTCACTGAGCTAGCAGGAATTGTTGTGTTTATAAGCACATCCTGGTCTGTATGCAAATGAGGAGACTTATGATGTCCTCCACTCACAATAAGCAACAAAAGAAATAGTGAGTGAAGGACATCATAGACTCTCATTTATTTGCATGTCACTGAGTCAGAGTTGCAACGGGGGGGGGGGGGGGGGGCACTCAGTATATAATGCATAGTTGTATGTGCCGTGGAGGGGACCCCCATTTTTACACTCAAATTTCCGTTCCAAGGCATAGCATTTTTGTCTTATTGATAAAAAGAACAAAGAAAGCCGCTCCAAAGCATAGCATTTTCTTCTTATTGAGAAAAAAGAAAGAAATCCGCTCCAAAGCTTCGCATAGATCTACATGTATTTTTCATTACGCCGTTCCGGTCGCATTGATCTGCTACAATATAAGCTGCAATAAGCGCACCCGGCGGCTAGCTGAATCATACACGCATGCCCGTTCAATAGGGATGCAAACGCACTCACACGCTGGAGATCTGTTCCAAGGACCCCCGTTTTCACTACCATTTGGGTAATCCTCTGTTTTAGGGGTCAAAATTATTTTAGGTTGCTAACTTCAGGCAAAAGTCACAAATGCACTTACAATGAGAATAAGTCGTCCGCAAGCTACAAGGCCGTGAACGTACGAGCGCGCTCGATCGCCTATCGGCCTGGCTGGTCAATTGACTGCTCTCCCGGGGAGTCAAGGCGAAAGGTGGGGGGGGGGGTCCAATAGATACATATATATTGCTATATATCACCTCCTCTGTTTGAGCATGTTGAGGGGATTTTATTAATTGTGGCATTGGGGGGTACATTTTAGGGCATAATGATAACATTGGTAGCAAGAAGGGTAGACAGGAATAACCGTCGTTTCTGGGGATTTATTCAACAATTTCTGACATTTTACTACAATCCCCATTTACCGACGGCAATGTGTCAGTACGAGCCTTCATGTGTAATCTGGTCCGACAATTCGGCGGACAGGTTTTGTCCAGATTTGTTACTTCTTTTAGATTCTAAATGACATTATATTATCTTGGACGAAGGTCCACTATTTTCGTTAGACTCTAATCTTTCTATTGATATATACATTTTATAATATTTTGAAAATATACGTTACCGATGAGTTATTCCCCGGGTTATTCCTTATTTTTTGACTTTCTGCCGGAGAGGAAAATATGGCAGCCGTCAACGAGTTGTGCTTTTATCAAGGCTTTCCGATTAAATTTTCGATATCTTGGCCAATCAATGCGAGCGACAAGTTCCGAACGCACGCACATCAATATGTCCAAGCGCAGCGCAAAGCAGCGGCACAAATCGCGATAGGTAGCGACTGGTAAATACGTCTGTAATGATGATGACGTCATCCAAGATGGCAACTTACCTTGACCAACGAAAGGATCGAAGATGACGATATTTCGATCATCATTTCAAAAGAATTAGCGGTAACTGAGGTCTAAGGTACGATATTTCTGAATTTTAAACATTTTTTCGTAAATATGGATGTGATTTCTTTTTCATAATATGACATTTTATGTACAAAAAAACGATCGGAAAATCGGGTTCCCGCTGTTCGATCTAACGTTACTGCTAAAATACGTTGTCTGTACGTACGGGCCTCCAAGCTTTTCAGTCTATGTATTGGTGAGAGTGAGCCAACGCAGTACAGCGGAACAACCAAAATACAGAGACTGAAGCTTTTGGTCTAGGAGAAGGGGTGGTGGCAAGAGGGGATGAACTGCTCCATTATGGCATTATTAAGGGGTGCAGGCACAAGGGGGGGGGGGGTCCAATAGATACATATATATTGCTATATAACACCTCCTCTGTTTGAGGGGATTTTATTAATTGTGGCATTGGGGGTACATTTTAGGGCATAATGATGACATTGGTAGCAAGGAGAAGGGGTGCCACAATTAATAAAATCCCCTCAAACAGAGGTGTTATATAGCAATATATATGTATCTATTGGACCCCCCCCCCCTTGTGCCTGCGCCCCTTAATAATGGAGCAGTTCATCCCCTCTTGCCACCACCCCTTCTCCTTGCTACCAATGTCATCATTATGCCCTAAAATGTACCCCCAATGCCACAATTAATAAAATCCCCTCAAACAGAGGAGGTGATATATAGCAATATATATGTATCTATTGGACCCCCCCCCCACCTTTCGCCTTGACTCCCCGGGAGAGCAGTCAATTGACCAGCCAGGCCGATAGGCGATCGAGCACGCTCGTACGTTCACGGCCTTGTAGCTTGTGGACGACTTATTCTCATTGTAAGTGCATTTGTGACTTTTGCCTGAAGTTAGCAACCTAAAATAATTTGGACCCCTAAAACAGAGGATTACCAACATTTGTAGTTCAAAAGCCCGTTCCGAGGACCCTCCATTTTCCAATAAGCCCACTCCAAGGCCCCCGTCTTTTTGTCTCGCCCGCAGCACACCCCACCACTTTTTAGGTTGTGCCCCCCCACCAGGAGTTGCACATCACTCACTCACTCACTCAAACTGACTCGCTGTTTTGTGAAAAAGAAAAATAAGCGAAAATTAAAAATTTCATAACTTTTTTATTTTACATCCGATTTTGATGAAATTTTCAGTGTTATGTTAGTTTGATTTCTCTCTATTTACTCAAACCAACATTTGTTTGGGGTGAACTTGACCTTTAAAGTTTATTTTAGTGCCAGGCACCGGATATGGATCCGCCGCTACACCGCGCCCGCGGTACCGTAGGCCAACCGCCGGGCCCGGTTCTTCGGCGGACTGCATGATGCAATTTACGTTGAACCGCCGTTTTCCCGCAGCTGTTTTCGTCAAGCTTCAAAATTCAACATAATGACCAATTATGGTATGCCCCAATTTTAATTCAGGTGACAATCCCGAGCTTTACAACATATTCTACGATTTTCATACCTAGGTCAAGACTGAAGAATAGAACGAAGTTTCTGGTTCTTTCGATCCGATCCGCGTCACTCGACTCTCAGGCAGGCTCAGCTCAATCAGAAAATCCCAGAGTTATATAAACCTAAACTGGAAAATCCCCAACAGTTGATGGTATCGCACCATACACAAACAACTTTAAAAATTTCATTGAAGTTGATTTCATACCGTCACGGCAACCAGTCTTTCTTTCTTTTTTTCTTTCTTTCTTTCTTTCTTTTCTTTTCTTTCCTTTTCTTTTCTTTTCTTTCTTTCCTTCCTTCCTTCCTTCCACTAGCGTACCTACGGGGGGGGGGGGGCAGTCTGCCCCCTTGACGAGTCACAACCTATACAAAAGACATATCCCCCTGCCCTCCCTGACGACCTTGAATACCCCTATATTTTGTCCCCCTGACGAGCTTGAAGACCCTTTTTTTTTTTGCTTGTCAAATTTTTTTTCCGGTACGATTGAAGGGCTTTTTGATTGAAGACATTTTTTTTTTTTTTTTGCTTGTCAAATTTTTCGGCGACCGTTTTTGCCCCGGTTTTGGAAAATTCTAGGTACGCCAATGCTTCCTTCTTTCTTTCTTTCTTTCTTTCTTTATACCTCTGCCATTTTTACCGCTGCCATTTTTACCTCTGCCATTATTACCTCTGCCATTGTTACCTCTGCCATATTTACCTCTGCCATTATTACCTGGCACCGGATGAAATAAGCAGATGAAGAAAAAATGTTATCTCATAAAACTTCAAAAGGCACAACTCATTTCGAAAAATGAGCATAATTATTTGTTAAGGATTTTTTGGGCTCACGTGCCTGCCCCCACCCCCGTTTGCGCTGCTCTTGAATTCATAAATGAAAAGGCGCTTATTGCAGTTGATTAAACTAAAAACTTTTAACAAACAAGAAAACAAAAGGGGCATTAATTGGAAAACAAAATAAGCATGATAAGGGCACATTCTAGTCGTAAAGCAGCTCATGCAGCAAGGGGTATTCCACTATAAAAAAAACCAGTGCAATAAAAAAATCGAAAGGGATTTATATTGAATTAACAGAAGCACTTATAGGAAACAGAACGCTAAATTAAAAACAGGTGCCGGTGGGGCATGACAAGAGCTCCTTTTATGAAGAAGGACAACTTATTTGATATGAGAGTGGCCACTTATAAGAAGGTAAAACTGCTGGTCTTTCTAAGATGAATGGGCACTGATGACAACGTGTAAGGGTAATGGGGCATTATTTCTTTGGTTAAAAAAGGGCATTTAGTGCTTCAAAAATTGGTCATCTGTACGTGCCTCTCTGTTCTTACAGCTTGTCGTTACATAAAGATCCCTTGGCCTTAAGTTGACGTATTTGAGAGTGATTTGGACCAAATATTCTCTAGATAATATTTTTTAGCAGTTTAGGCTACTGTGTTATGCAGGGTGGCCACGATCCCGGGGTCACTCTACTATCTACTTGACGAGTGTACCATTCATGTAATGGGAAAAGTTTTAGGCATACAGTGAGTGAATTGGATGTTCACAATACTATTTGGAAAGCCTGGAAGGGGTAACAACACCCGAGTCCCTTCCCGGTGGCTATTCTTGACCCCCTCCAAACATAGAACCGCGTCTGTTTCTCATTTGTTTCTGTAATTTTACATGATGGTTTGTTTTCTAACATTGCATAGGCAAAATAAACATGATAATCCTTTAATGTACGTCAAAATATTTCGTTTTTTTTTACTTAACGCCGTCTATTTCCTTATTGGTTTCTTTTTAATATATTTTCCCTCTCTTCTGTAACTTTCCCCTCTCTGTCCTGTAAAGTTGAGTCTGTTGATAAAGGTGTAGGTCTTTATATTTTCTTGAATATAATTATTGGGAATATCATGTTCAGCTATGCACGACCCACCCATTATAAGAAAAACGAACATTCGTTCATTTCAGAAAAGTTATAGAAAGGCGGATACTATTATGTTGGGAAACGTCGAAACCGTGTTCCAATAATATGTTCACGTTTTCAGATCGTGGATTTCACTTTGTGGCGTGACGTCATAAAGGCAAGATGGCTACTTGTTGAGTGCAGATGAGGTAGGTAAACATTGAGTGTCATACATGGCATGTCTTATGAGGGTGCTGAATAAATAAGCATTAGAATACTTGTCTGGTTTCTGCAAATATGACAGATTGACTGACTTCAATCGCAAAACGCCGACAACTGCAATCATTTTGTGCTTTCACATCGAAAGGATGCTGTCGATGGTCATGATTGCGCAGAAGGAAAACGTCATTTTAAACCTTTAGGCATGTTATCATGCCGTAGTTCGAATAACTCATGTTTAGACTTTTGGTGTAACTTAATAACCAACGAAAGAGAGGTTCAACTCATGATCGACAGGGAAGTTCAAGAAAAAGTGCTAAAAAGATCAATCTGATTTCATTGTTTGACAATCAACTTGGTGAAGGAATCATAATGAAAAGACTGCGTTTGACTCAGGCGATTTTCCCTTTCTTCCTTGGCGCCATATTTATGTACAGCGTACAAATTCTATACAGTTATCCATCACTGGATAAATATTCTAGCTCTCGGGTGCGAGCCATCGAGGAGGGGTATGGGGATCGAGTCCCGCGAGGATATGGATGGAAACACAATGATAGGTACAGACCATGGAAGGATCATCCCAGGGACAAGGTGGTGGATTTTGGAGGAGCAAGACGAAAACGAAGTAAGTTTGAGCTGATGATAGATGAGGCGGAGCAACTCATGGCTCAAGGCACGGAGAATAAAATGCTTAGAGACAAAAATATAGAAGAGAGCAAGAAAAACACGCAACGTAATCTGAGAGACGACCATGCTGAGCGTCGCTTGGCCCAGGATGTCAACAAGGACAATTGGTTAGATAGAGACCCAGAAACAAAAATGAGCGAAAATCAACCTGGACTACGGAAGAAAGAAGAGGAGCACCAGAAGGCCCAGGTCGTCAAGGAGAAAAATATTATTTCAGTAAAATACACAGAAACAAACGATAGCAAAGAGAATATTCAACATACATTGAAAGATAAAAAGAATATTCAACATATACCACCACTGCAGAGAAACAAGACGAAACATCTTCCAAATGAGAATGTCAAGGAGTCAGTTAGAAAGCCAAAAACTGCAGATCGTCAGAAGGATGCCCATTCTGCCCATAAAGACAAAAATATTGTTATCTACAACAAAGATATCACTATACCCAAGCACGAACATTACGTGGATGAACCAGTTGATGCCCACAATTATGCTTACATACATAAACCAAACGTTTGTTCTAAGGCGGATGGTAGGAGGGTAAGGGTCTTGCTTATCTTTATGGTAACCACATCCCCTAAGAACTTGGAGAGAAGGATGCTGATTCGTGATACGTATGGAAATAGGCGCAGATGGCCCGCTCTTTCATCTGGGGTATTTCGGACTGTCTTTCTTTTAGGCGCGGTTGAGAACAAAACCATACAAAACAGCATCCGCAAAGAATCGGAAACCTACAGGGATATCATCCAGGAGGACTTCCTGGACAGCTACGCGAACCTGACCTTGAAGACAGTCATGGGACTGAAGTGGGTGGCGAACCATTGCAGGCATGCCAAGTATACCATGAAGATAGACGACGATTCAATGATTCACCAAGCTCGACTGCTTGGGCTGCTAAAGAATGCCACTTCCGTGAAGTTCACTGCTGCAGAATCGCTGATGAACGCCCCAGTGCTGCGTAACACGAGCAGCAAGTACTACATCTCTGAGACCTACTACCCTGCGCCAACATATCCTCCTTATTTGAACGGACCTGGGTATCTGATATCGACGGACCTTACCGAAGGACTATACAAAGTTGCTATCAAGACGCCTCTGTTTCCTTGGGAAGACGTTTTCTTGGGGATTTGCTTGAAGCGCCTCGGGGTTACACCCAGACACGTTCCTAATTTCATGCACATTGTAGCCAGAGAGCTACGGAACAAGAAAAGAGCAGTAAACTTGTTTAAAAGCCACACTGTGGTTTCGAACCTGCGACCTACAGATATGATGCTCATGTGGACCACTACCCGAATAAGGATAAAAGGCAATATAAAAAGCAACAATAATTTAATAAAATCCTGATTTTACTGTATGTTTGTATCATTTTGTATTCGGCCTTTTCAATTGACAAGTCTTTCTTTCTAATAAGACATAGTTTTACGTATTTGAATGTGATTTAACTTCACTTGTATATTTTTGTTCATGATATTGGTGAAAAACAAAACATTTACTGTTGTCAGTTAACTTTAAAACCCACTCACCTAAATCTGCATACCTTGACAGCAATCTGTGTTCGATTCATAATAACGTAAGAGATGGTACCGCACGTTAATGATTGAATATAAGAAAGTAATAATAAAGTTAATAACGAAATACCAATGAGATAGCACCTCTAACGACACAATCACGATCATTCCAGTAATTTTAAAAAGATGTCAGTATTATAGTTATGTATGTTAAGAACTCTCTATGTTTGCTAATTTTTATATGTTTATTTTTTATTTATGTTAAAGAATTTATCATGGCCAAATCACCTTAGATATTGTCGTGAAATTGCGTTTTGAATTGTGGCTAACTATGACTAATTCACTGCAGATTAAGTTTGAACCAATCAGATGCAATGATTTAAGCATTTTTGTAAGATAATATTAGTCAGTGAAAACCATCATTTGTTTTACGCAATGTTCCCCAGGTAGTTGCATAACAATATTGAATCAATTTCTGTAACACGAAACACGTATTTCTCATAGTGGATCAATATGGTTGCAACAAGGAAATTTGATTGAAAGCTCATCAAATGATTAGATGAGATGAGGAAACAATAAACGAGAGGCCTTGCAATTCTTTGACCCCTGTAATCTTTCTCCTACCCCTCCCCCATGAAAATACACTAGTGACGACTTTGCATTTGTATAATGATTTCTCGATTTTTTCTCCATTATATATATATTGAAATTAATTTTATGTTGGTGTAGACGTTGCTTTTCATCAATGTTTCTCAAGACAATTCGGTGAAAGTAAGAAGAAAAAAAAAGAACCCCCAAACGGCCCCATGCAAGTATGAAGATAGATTGTATTACACACTTGAAATTTCAATTTTCTGTGTATAAAGGCTTGAAAAGGTCCCCCAGTATTATTTTCTCAGGACATTCAAAAGTCATAATTTGCATAGCGCGTGGCTAGGTCTCTCCTATCTGCCTATGCAATATTGTCCATTATACCGAACAAAAAGTGGCTTCAAAATGTCATTTCACTGATCAAAAGGGAAGAACATCGTTTTGTTTGAGCTTTGTCAACAAAATACAATCGCTTTTTCATTCCGTTGTAGCATTGAAGTAGCTGACTTGCCGACTGTCTCTATCAGTCTATTGTATTTCTGACCGCCTTACTTGTTAAGTAGGTCATACGTTACGTAATTATTAGTTTGCACTTCAGAAAAAGAATATCAAAAGTTAGGGAAAATGTAGCATCACAACCAAATATTTTGTTCTTTGTCTACAACTGGCAATCCCACACACGAACGTTTTTAGTCTTCCATTATTGATTTGTAGAATCTCACTTAAAATTGTTATCAAACGAGGAAGACATCTTGGTTGCTTCGGGGATTGCTTGAGCTCAGTGATGGGGGTACTGCATGAGCTACGAAGTAATCCATAGCAAAGACGCAATGAATAACATATATATGTGTTTTCGTGGCTGCCTGTTCTATATCACGTAGATCTCATGTCAAAAGGTATCTTCATGCAGATTCAACACAATTCTATGTCTGGAAATCATAATTAATTTATAAAAGCCGTAAAATATTCAGGTTAAATTATAATAAAAGATAAAAAGGGTATCAATTTCAAAACGTATGCATATTAGATGTACAGGTCTTATAGTTCTTAGTTCTTATGATTAGTGCACTGGTAAAATAATGAGAAAAATTTGCTCAGGTGGAAAAGGCAAATAATTTTGAAAGGAAAAAAGGTAAATTAAATATATATACACGGAAAATTTGTTTTCTTAAAAGGCGACCTTTTCAATATGAAAATCAAAGTTTGTGATAGATTATGAAAAGATATTCCGAAAATATTACATTTCACCGTTTTGTTTATTATTTTATATTACTTTGTATTATGCTTTGAATGGAAATGAAATAAAAGAATTGAATTGAATTGTTTTCTTTAACTTATTTGGTTGTAAAATCTGTTTGCCTCTTTTTTTTTTTGGGGGGGGAGCAATTGCAATCAGGGCCCCCATCTTGTGCATGTGTGTGTGTGTATACTTTATACTGTAACAATATGATAATATACATTATTCTGTGAGTGTGTAAGCCTAAAATACTCTGCTGCCTACTGTAGAATAATATTAAGAGTGAGCGAAACGAACGTGGAAAAAAAACAATTCTTGCTGATTTGATTGTATAATGCATAACCATGATAACCATAATAATGATTCTAATAACAATAATGATAATGAAAATCATTACAATTCTTTTATTTTTTTACTTGAAACTGGGAAGGGGGGATATTGTATACGCTGGAAAGTTTTGGGATGTATCCCCCATTCCCAGCGTTGTCCACCCCCTGTCTATACGTTTTTTCTTATCCATGAACATGCAAACAATACTGAACTAGTCAAAGAGACAGGAGGGTATGTAGGCATACAAGGGAAGGTAAATGCATTTAAAGGACAAGTTCAATCCAAAGAGAAAAATTCAACAAGCATAACACTGAAAATTTCATCAAAATCGGATGTAAAATAAAAAAGTTATGACATTTAAAAGTTTCGCTAAATTTCACAAAACGGTTATATGCACATCCTGGTCTGTATGCAAATGAGGAGACTGATGACGTCATCCACTCACTATTTCTTTTGTATTTTATTATCTGGTCTGTATACAAATGAGGAGACTGATGACGTCATCCACTCACTATTTCTTTTGTATTTTATTATATGAAACCATGAAATTTTCTCCTCGTTCCAAGTGAAACAACGATTGTTTAATACTATGGTTTAGTCAAGTTGGTCCTTAATCAAATCTGTAAAAAAAATGAAATATTGTATAATTCATACAATAAATTTTATTCATTTAGATATAATATTTTCAGTCCGGACCACCCCTTTAAGTTAATCATCTCACATTCACGCAAGAGCACTCATAACTTATTTTGCAACATTATGTTTATAATAATACTTTTTTTTTATGAGTGAGCTCTAAAATGGCGCAAATTGTAGAAAAATGCTGAAATAAGGCTCAGTTTTGTGAATAGTTATAAAATTGCATCTGTCTTTTTTCATGATTCTTTTATAATACGATGGCATGAAAATATTACAAAGGCTTCCCATTTCTTAATAAGTAATTTGAAATTCACCAAAGAAATTGATCTAAAACGATGTTTCCATAGAGAGACAAAAATAATCATTCCGCTTCTGCAGAAAGCAAGTGGGCTCTGAAGGGTTAACGTCAGCATCACTAGCGTACCTACGAGGGGCAGGGGGACAGGGGGCAGACTGCCCCCCCCCCTGACGAGTCGCAACCCATGCAAGGGACGTATCCCCCCAACCTTAAGAGACACAAGTGATCCTTAACGAGCCAAGTGGCCCCCTCCTTTGAAGTTGAAGACCTTTTTTTTTGCTTGTCAATTTTTTTGGGCGGACGATTTTGCCCCCCCCCTGTGAAAAATCCTAGGTACGCTACTGGTCAGCATGCCACACAGAATATCACACCTCCGTGGAATCGTAGGTCCATGGTGGAATGCTCCGTCAAAGACTGGGATGCTTTTGTATTCCTGTAGATTTTCGAATGTGTTCTCGAATTTTGCATCCCTGAGTTCTTAACACGTCCCTGAGTGAAGCGTCGAGTGGATAGAGATCGCACAGAATGTGCCCTTGCTTGTCTGAGTACCTTTTGTAATAGGTATCCAAAGATGTAAGTACAACATCTACGCTCAAAACATAGTCAGTCGATCTCGAACAAAACTGATCTCATCGAATTCGATGGTCTATCATCAGGGGTGTAACGATAACTCATTAGATCGCAGTGTTCACAACCCTCCTCCTCTCTCTCTCCCTATACTTTTTTTTCTAAATTATCTCTTCCATTTTATTGATCTTCTCCCATCCTCATCCTCACAGCTCTCTCTAAATTATCTCTTCCATTTTATTGATCTTCTCCCATCCTCTTCCTCACAGCTCTCTCTAAATTATCTCTTCCATTTTATTGATCTTCTCCCATCCTCTTCCTCACAGCTCTCTCTAAATTATCTTTTCCATTTTATTGATCTTCTCCCATCCTCTTCCTCACAGCTCTCTCTAAATTATCTCTTCCATTTTATTGATCTTCTCCCATCTTCTCCCTCACAGCTCTCTCTAAATTATCTCTTCCGTTTTATTGATCTTCTCCCATCCTCTTCCTCACAGCTCTCTCTAAATTATCTCTTCCATTTTATTGATCTTCTCCCATCCTCTTCCTCACAGCTCTCTCTAAATTATCTCTTCCATTTTATTGATCTTCTCCCATCCTCTTCCTCACAGCTCTCTCTAAATTATCTTTTCCATTTTATTGATCTTCTCCCATCCTCTTCCTCACAGCTCTCTCTAAATTATCTCTTCCATTTTATTGATCTTCTCCCATCTTCTCCCTCACAGCTCTCTCTAAATTATCTCTTCCGTTTTATTGATCTTCTCCCATCCTCTTCCTCACAGCTCTCTCTAAATTATCTCTTCCATTTTATTGATCTTCTCCCATCCTCTTCCTCACAGCTCTCTCTAAATTATCTCTTCCATTTTATTGATCTTCTCCCTCACAGCTCTCTCTAAATTATCTCTTCCATTTTATTGATCTTCTCCCATCCTCTTCCTCACAGCTCTCTCTAAATTATCTCTTCCATTTTATTGATCTTCTCCCATCCTCTTCCTCACAGCTCTCTCTAAATTATCTCTTCCTTTTTATTGATCTTCTCCCATCCTCTTCCTCACAGCTCTCTCTAAATTATCTCTTCCATTTTATTGATCTTCTCCCTCACAGCTCTCTCTAAATTATCTCTTCCATTTTATTGATCTTCTCCCATCCTCTCCCTCACAGCTCTCTCTAAATTATCTCTTCCATTTTATTGATCTTCTCCCATCCTCTTCCTCACAGCTCTCTCTAAATTATCTCTTCCAATTTATTGATCTTCTCCCATCCTCTTCCTCACAGCTCTCTCTCCCGACCTGCATTTTCTCTTGTCATTTTCTATTTTCTCAACATCTATCTAACTTAACTTTTCTCCATATCTCTATCCACTTCACTTTTCACCCTTTCCTCTCTCAAATTTTCTCTTCAATTCACTTTCTTTCTTTACATATCTCAATTCAGGGACAACGGAGCGAGGTTGAAAGTGGGGGGGGGGCACAGGAAAAAGGCACCTTATTTCTTTTTAAAAAGGGGACTTTAAAAAAATGACTTATCTACCCCACTCACATGACTCATGAACTTAAGCCTTTATAAGTAGTAAAAATGAGAATATTATTTTATTGTTTCTTACCAATGTTGCAGTTTCTTTATGACTTGATTTTTGTGCAGTACCCCATATATTGGATTTTGTGTCAGCATGGTCAGTTCTGCTCTACTTTAATGTGCTCATGTGCTTTCACTTTCTGGAGTCATAACTGTGGAATGTGACCTTGTGGTCTGCAAAGCTGTGCTTGAGCTAGCTCCCTTCCCCTGAGTTGATTTATTTGATCTTTCCAGCACCATGTCACCCAAACAAGCAAAATCGGACACTGCTGAAATTGCCCGCCGTGTTGTTGGAGAATTAGGATCAAATTCTGATTTTAAGCAGCTGTTGAAGGAGGCTGTAACTGAGGCTATCTCTAGCCTTGCTGCAAGGCTCGAGGAGCAGGAGTCCAAAATCCTGGAGCTAGAGATGAAGGCGAATGCTCAAGCTGCTGAAATACAGAAGCTGAGGGAGAGGGAGGAAGCCGCCCAGCAGTCGATTCTGGCGCTTCAAGTCAAGGCTGACGATATGGAGCAGTACTCCCGAAGGAAGAACATCCGTATCTACGGCATTGAGGAGAAGGAGGGAGAGTCAACTGACGAGGTGGTGGGAAATGTTGCGAAGAGGATGGGGGTAGAAATATCCCTATCTGACATCGACAGGTCCCACCGCCTTGGACCTGTCAAGGCTGCTGGGGCTGCCGAAAGATCTGGTTCGCGCCCCATCCTTGTAAAGTTTGCGTCTCAGAATGCAAAGTTCAAGTTCGTCCGTGGGAGGCCTTCTTTGAAAGGATCGTCGATTTATATCAACGAAGACCTGACACAGCGAAGACAAAAACTATATCATGCGGCCCGACACGCAGGGAAGGTGGAGAAGGTGTGGGCCGTGGACGGACGCATCTACGCGGGGCTAAAGGACTCAGCTGGTGGCCTCAAGAAAAAGCTGATAACTAACATTAGAGACATTGACAATCTAAAGTAGCGCAGCTCCTTTCCATTTAAGTGGAGTAGGGTTACCTTATTTTAGGCCCTTTGGCGATAACTCAATTCTTTTACCATTTGTTTTCATTTATTTTTCACACCTCAGAATAGATGTGTAGGTAGTTTTTTTTATTTTTTCTATGCTATATTTTGTATGTTATGCTGTATCTTTTCTTTCCTTTCCTTTCTTTTTTCCCATCTTTGTGAGCACATCAACTGTTGTAAATGTTTTACCTTGTATGAGGAAGAGAATTATTTTGAATTGTGTATCACGTTTTGTTGACTGCATGGTCGCACATTACTTTGAACATTATTCCTTTCAATATAATGGTTGAAAATGAAAGAAACATAAGTGAATTTTTTGAGTTAAACACAAACACTTTCTTGCATTTTGATGATGAGCATAATGAGGTATCTCCAAACTACAAGTATTTTGCTGCAAATGAGTTTTTTACCAGCATCAAGGGTGAACCTGAAAATCAGGCACTTACTCTTATCCACATGAATGTGCGTAGCATGTGCAGGAATTTTGATCTCTTTAGTGTCTTTGCCAATCAACTTAATACCTCCCCTGTTATAGGTATCACTGAGACCTGGTTTTCTCCAGACACACTCACAAGTCTGTATAATATTCCTGGTTTTAGTTTAGTTACTAATAACAGGGATAAGAAAAGAGGTGGTGGTTTGGCTGTCTATGTCCCATCCAGATTTGATTTTAACATTTGTCCAGATATCACTATTATGAATGAGAGTTTAGAAACTTTATTTGTTGAGCTATTACTTCCAGGCAGGAAAAATGTTATTATAGGAGTTATTTATAGGCCTCCTCATGGTAATCTGAAGTCATTTTCCGAACAGATGCAGTCAATAATTACTAACAATGTAATGAACAATAAATGTGTGTTTTTAATGGGAGATTTTAATATCAATTTGCTTAACTGCAATTCAGATGATAAGGCTAATGAAATTGTGAATATGTTAATGTCATCTTCTTTTGTTCCACTGATTACTAAACCAACAAGAATAACAAACACGTCTGCTACCCTTATCGATAACATTTTCTGCAATGTTCATCCTTTACCAGAATCTGGTATAGTCATTTCTGATCTTTCAGATCATTTTCCTGTATATTGTAGAATGGCTTTGCTTATGCGTCCATTTATTGATACTACAAATAAACGGTCTCGGGTAAATAGCCCTGAAAACATTGCCAAGTTTAAGAATGCTTTAATGGCAACTACATGGGATGATGTCCTCTCAGATCATGATGTAGATAGTTCATTTAATACTTTTTCTGATAAATTCATGCTATTGTATAATGATAATGTCCCATTTCGATCTGTGGACCGTCCTAGTCATAAGAAATTGCCTAAAATGCCATGGATTACGAATTCTTTACTGAGATCAATTAATAAGAAAAATAGACTTTTTCACAAATATAAAGTTAGTAAATGTGAAAATTCACGAAGAAAATATTCCAGTTATAGAAATATTCTCACTTCACTATTGCGCACTGCTAAACGAAAATATTATGCTAATCGATTAAAGGTTGCGTGTAATGACATTAAGGCGACATGGAAGGTCATTAATAGCTTATTCAAAGGAAAGCAAAAAGTGTCCAATATAAATGAGTTGGAGGTTGATGGCAACTTGATCAATGATCAAAAGATTATTGTGGAGAAATTTAATACTTATTTTTGTAATATTGGCCCTAATTTGTCAAGGGAAATACCAGACTTTCAACAACACTTTCGTCATTATCTTAAGTCACCAAACAAGCAAAGTATTTTCCTTCTGCCCATAAAAGAGAAGGAACTTCTTGATTTAATAGGTGCCTTAAAGAAAGGGAAATGCCCAGGGTGTGATAGTATTGGAAATGGTTTAATTAAGGATGTTGTTGATGGCATATTGAAACCTCTTGCTCACATCTTTAACCTGTCTTTGTTAAATGGGGCTGTGCCTTTGAGGATGAAAATTGCTAAAGTAGTGCCTGTATTTAAAAAAGGGAATGCAAAATTATTCACAAATTATCGTCCAATTTCTCTATTAACAACCTTTTCTAAGCTTTTGGAAAAGCTAGTATACATACGAACTGTAAAGTTTTTGAATGAGAGTAAGGTGTTCTCTCAATTCCAATTCGGTTTCAGAGAAAAACATACCACAAGCCACGCTGTTTTGCATTTTGTTAATAAAATTGCAAATGCCCTTGATAACCACACCCACACAATTGGAATTTTTCTGGACTACTCTAAGGCATTTGATACTGTAGATCATAATATTCTGTTGAGTAAACTGGAATATTACGGAATGAGAGGCACAGCCCTTAACTGGTTCAGAAGTTATTTGGCAGGGAGGAAACAGTTTGTTTCTTTAAATGGTGTGGATTCGGAATTGCATAGTGTAACATGTGGTGTCCCTCAGGGATCACTTTTAGGACCCCTCTTGTTTATATTGTATATTAATGACTTCCAGTATTCATCTAAACTGCTATCTTTTTTACTTTTTGCAGATGATTCCAATATATTTTTTTCCCATAAAGATCCTCAATATCTCCTGAATACCGTCAATATTGAGTTGCAAAAAGTAACAACCTGGATTCATGCAAACAAATTGTCCCTCAATCTCAAGAAGACTAATTACATGTTATTTAGCAACACAATCAAAACTCTGCCTGGTGATATCTCTTTTGATGGTGTATTAATTGACAGAGTGGTTACAACTAAATTTCTTGGTCTTCATATTGATGAGAATCTAAACTGGAAAACCCATATCAACATATTATGTAAGCTGTTGTCAAAGAATGTAGGTGTTATAAACAGGCTTAAATTGTATCTCCCAACACATATTCTGAAAATTATATATTCAACTTTGATTCTTCCTTACATAAATTATGGGATCCTTGCATGGGGTAACTCTCTTAAGACACAGCTGAATAAATTATTTCTGGTCCAAAAGAGAGCTATAAGAGCGGTTAGTAATGCTGACTTTCTAGCTCACACTTCTCCTTTGTTTTATGAACATCATGTTTTGAAGTTGGAAGATGTTTATCTTCTGCAGTTGGGGTCGCTCATGTATAATTTTCATAGAGGTGATTTGCCATTGACGTTAACACATTTATTTCATAGGAACAACCAATTTCATAATTACCCGACAAGAAATGCTACTGCACTGCGTATTCCCCATGCAAGGACAATGTTTGCTCAGAAAACACTGATCTGTACAGGGCCAAAGTTATGGAATTCTTTTAACTCCAACATTACCGGGTCTGTTAGTATTTCTGTTTTTAAAAGGAAATTGAAACTTTTATTTTTGAATAAGTACATTTATGATGTATAATTGTTCTTTTAAATACATGCAGAACTATGTGATTAGCAATATCAATTCTGTAAAATGTCTTGACCAACTGGTACATGTGCTCCTATCATTAAGTACTAGTAGTCATTTCAATTGTATTTTTGTTACAAATCTCTTATCTCTTGCCATTTTCTATCTTGTAACTTCGTGCTCCCCCCTGTTTTTCTATCTTTTTGTCTATCTATTTTTTTATATACCTACTTTTTTCAACATATCCATTATTTTTCTGTAAATAGTTTTTAACCACATATGTATCCCTGTATTTTTTTTTTTTTTTTTTTAGTATTATCAACCAGTTTAGCTAGAATCAAGTTTTGCTTTAAACAAACAAATAATGTATTGTTTCAATACTGAGGGACCGTATAACAAGCCTGGCTTCCAAAGGTCTCCTCGTCTTCCTCGTCTTTATATTACTTTCCTTTAATTATCGATGTTTGTTGCTTTTTAACGTTTTAGACATATGTGTTAGCATATTATTGTACAAGTATCTTGTTATATGTTACTTTTTCGAGGAGGATCAATAAAGTTCATTCAAAGTTCATTCATTCATTCAATTTGCCAAAGTATCATTGCAAACGCTGACTCTTCTTGTCGACATTTTTTGGCAATGGCTGTGAGGTCCAGGGCATTGAACATGCTTACGATTTCCTCAACGCAGCGTTTTGTTTCGAATAACAACGTCCTCGAGATTATGATGTGAAATTCAATTTGAAATGTGTTTTCCAGAATCATCATATGCAGATAATCAGAACCCTTGTTCTAAAGGAAAAGAGACCCCATCAGAAAGTTAACAGACGGAACACTGACTTTTAACAAACTAGAAGAGAAAAGAGTGATTTATCAAAAGTAAATAGGGCATATCATAATTAGAGATTAAAAAGGATGCGAAAGGGGCAAATCATATTTTGATAGGGATTATGCGATTAATTAAAGGATGCACTTGCAAAAGGAGCCAGAACGCTAAATAAAGAAACCGGGCGCTCATCGGGCACGAAAAGAATGACTTTTAAGGCAACTTATCTGATATGAAAAACAGGTACCTATGAGAATTAAGGCAGTGGCACTCGTTTACACATAAAATTGGTCTTTCTCAGGTGAATGGAGAACAGAGCACATTCGTGAGGGGCACTTTTCTTTGGATAAGAAGGGGCACTGATTCGAGAAAGGTACTTACAGGAAGGCAAAGGGAGCACTCACACATAAAACGGGTCCTTTTATTAGGTGAAAGGGGCACAGAACACGATCGTGAGGGGGCATCTGTTTGTAATAATTGGCACTGATACGAGCGGAAATATGGCATAAAGGGACACTTTTTCAGTGCTTCAAAAAGTGGGGTGGGCACTGTGCCCGCCGGATTGCCGCCCATCTCAGTACACCTTGATAAATCTTCATCTTTCCTCCGAGTACTCTCATCATATTTCTTTCACTTTTCCTTTCCCTCTTCCCATCTCTATCTACTCACACTTCACTCCATCCTCTATCAAGAAACTCATTCACTTTCCCACATCTCTATCCACTCAACTCTTCACTCCTTCCTCTGTCAACAACTCCTACTCCCTCTCTTTCACTTGTTCCTCTTCCCATATCTCTTTCCTTCCCAGCTCAACTCTCTCTTCCTTTCACTTTTTCATCTTCTCTCATCGCTATCCACTTAACTCTTTATCTCTGTCCTCGATCAACACCTCTTTAACTCATCCGTGATTTCTCCACCCCTCTGTACTATCTCAACATTTCTCTCTTCTATTCATATTTCCCCTTCCTTCATCTCTATTCACTATCAAAACGCTTCACCCCTTCCTTATTGTACTTTCTCCACATCTCTCTTTCTTCAGATGTACCCCCTCCTTCATCAAACTGTCCACCCCTCCTTCATCAAACTGTCCACCCCCCCTTCCCCCATCCAAGGCCGCATTCTACTCAGCTCTTTTCTCCAAATCTCAGTCTTTGTGTCAAGTTGGTTTTGATTAAAAGCTGCATGAGAGAACGTACTTATAAAGGTTAGAAAGATTCAGAGAATAAAAAAAGAATTGATTTTTTTTCCCAAGCTTTAATTTTGTGACGTCACTCACACGCCAGCCTCTTCTAATCATGTCATATAAAATGGTTCAACATGTTTTTTTTTCACAAGAGCATGTATGAAATTATGTATCTGAGTAGATATTGAATGCAAAATTCAAATAATTGTCAATTTACAAAAGGGACGCTGATTGCATGTAACGTCATAAATAAATTGCCATTCTTTCCTGATGCATTTTAATCATCCCTTTCTAATGCTCCTCTCTCTCAATCTTTTGCTTTTATCAAAACCTTCTATCTTATCATGATGTGAATGCCTTTTATTCAATATACATGTAAACTGCATCTCCAAGACAGAAATTCTTCCTCACATTTACATCAATTCCCCACACCAGGAGCGACTTTAAGAACGACTGGTGATCCTTTCTTGTGGTACATGGTATATTCATTGGCGAGGGTCTAGTGCACAAGAAAGGTTCACCAGTCGTTCTTAACTTACGAACAGCTTTATAAAACGGACCCCAGAACAATAAGAGAATGACATGAATCAACTTTGAACATTCATTTAATAAAGGTCTCTTCAATTTCATTCAACTGTTGTACAAGAGTAAAACACACATCTGTAAAATCCTAGTTTCTGTATGGTTCAACAGCAAAAAGGGTGGGCATATATATATGAATGGGGTTAATGCACAAATAAACTTGAGGATGGATTTTTCAAGTTCACCTTCATAGCACATGCCCAATCTGCTGTATATATTATATACATGTCCTTTTCCACAATCCTTACATCTGGGAACAAAACCGACGCTAATAAAAATGTATTGGGTTTCATAAATGTGTAATATTTTAATAAATAACTTCAATTTGACCATGAAATTCATCTCCTTCGTGAATTCATAAGCTCCACCGATGATCGATAAAGCTAGTAATAATTAGTTACATATTAAACTGAATTTTACAGTGGTAATCAAATGTCTTGCAACTGAATGAATGCTGGCTAGGTTCATATGGTACCTGTGAATTCAATAATCTGTATAATTTCACTTTTATGTATTCCTTTCAGTCAACAAGAATTTTTCTATCTGGTTAAACAAGAGAAGATTATCTTTATATAATGATTGAGGGTGAGTAAAGGATGTTAAATAAGGGCATTGTGGAAAAGCATACATAGAATTCCTGATCACAAAATAAAGTGCCATGCTATGGCTTTGTATTCCAAACGTTAACCTACAACAAGTAAGTCGTCTGTGGGGAAGGCGTATTCAGGGATTTCAAGATTAAGAGGGGCGGGTCCTTTCCTGATCCTGCCCGAGGCATCGTAATGGGAGCCGTGGCAGGGACAGTAGTAGCCTCCGTATTCTCCAGCATTGGCGATGGGTACACATCCGAGATGGGTGCACACCCCGATGAGGACCAGCCATTCATCTTTTTGCACACGTTCTTTGTCGTGTTGAGGGTCTCGCAATGATCCAACATCGACAGCTACCACTTCATCAATCTCTTCCTGCGTCCTATGCCTGACAAAGAGTGGTTTTCCTCTCCATTTGAAGGTCATGTTCTTACCCTGGAGCATCAAAGGAAAAAAAATGAGCACTGGTCTTGAATTTAATGAAAGAAACTCTATCAAGTGTGAATAAAATTGCCAATTGTTCTGAATGAATGAATCCACCGTATATGTAAATTATTTTTCATAAACAATAGGCTCGTTAATCTTATCCTAAGTAATAAGCTTGAATTTGGCGCCATTTTACATGCAATCATTATTGGCTCTTTTCTCAATGGGAAATTCCAAGCAAAAAGTGGACATTTTCCAAAAATTTATATTGGCTCCGTTTCAAATCTGGATCAAAACTCATATGGAATTTCATGAATACAAAAGGGGAGCATAATTAGCCACAATTTTTTTTCCTTATGCATCTCCTTATAGGAGAATCCAAACCATACAAGAAATTCTATACATGGGACTACATATATTGTTATTTACTTAATTTCAATTTAACAGAAAACTATTGCTTGTTTTGTGAAATTTTCTCTTTTGGATAATCTGGAGGTCATTTTACATCATATCAAACAAAAATTTTGAAATATAAGTTCATTTTATGTTGCCCGTGAGTGGATATTTCTCATGTGAATCAGTAACCGTCACTCCGTAACCAAGTATGGGTTTATGTTTTAAGTCATAATTAATGAAATAATACACCAATTTTTTAATGTAGTGCAGCTATTAAAGCTAGAACAACATAGAATCCAATCAATAAATGAAAATTATGATAGCAATTCAAAATTCACAAAGTTTGGGCGATATGTTTTCTCTTCAAATATGCATGCCCATTCGCGTCACTCCATAACCATGATTATGAATATTCATATCTCATTAATTCAGTGGATCAAAATAATGAATTTTATTATTTCAAAAAGTGGGTTTCAGCAACTACTGTCAGGTACCATTTCTTTGAAAATAACTATTCAAATATGGGTGATATCTTTGTTTAAATGCAAAAAAGTTGTTTCTGAATGTCACTCTGTAAACGTGGAACTGCCCAATGTAAAAATTAAAACTTATCAACACATTAATGGATGAAACCTTCATAATATGTGGTTTCAAACAACAGGTTTGGAACTACCTTTGTGAATTTGGGTAGAACAGTCGACATTCTAAAAATGACGATAAAAAGGTATCTTCTTTTTTTCTTAATATCATGACTTCTCGGGTAAAGTAAGAGATAATAATGTTTTTAATTTCATTTTTTTAACCTATAAGACTATTGTCAGGGCTCCACACTAACCCATTTTTTCTACTGGTCCAACCTATTCATGTCGGACCAGTAGATACCCAGTTTTTCAAATTTTTACTGGTCCGAACCTAAAATCTACTGGTCCCAAAAAGTAAAGAAAACATTTAAAAAAAGGCGCAAGTTTATTTTTCTAGCCTTTCGTGACCCCCCCCCCCCGTAAAACGAAGGAATGAAGGACAAAAAGAAAGCAAGACAGAAACGAAGAGAGTAAGAAAGAAAGAAAGAAAGAAGGAAAGAAGGAAGGAAGGAAAGTCAGAAAGAAAGGATGGAAGGAAAGAAGGAAGGAAGGAAAGAAGTAAGGAAAGAAGGACAGTAAGAAAGAAAGAAAGGATGGAAGGAAAGTAAGAAAGAAAGGATGGAAGAAAGGAGGGAGGAAGGAAGGAGGGCGGAAAGAAGGGAGGAAAGAAGGAAGGAAAGAAGGAAGGAAGGAAAGTAAGAAAGGATGGAAGGAAAGAAGGAAGGAAAGGAGGAAGGAAGGAAGGAAGGAAGGAAAGAAGGAAGGAAGGAAGGAAAGAAAGAAAGAAAGAAGGAAGGAAAGGATGGAAATAAGGAAGGAAGGAAAGAAGAAAGGAAAGAAGGAAGGAAAGAAGGAAGGAAGGAAAGAAAGAAAGGATGGAAGGAAGGAGGAAGGGAGGAAAGAAGGGAGGAAAGAAGGAAGGAAAGAAGGAAGGAAAGTAAGAAAGAAAGGATGGAAGGAAAGAAGGAATGAAAGAAGGAAGGAAAGGAGGAAGGAAAGAAGGAAGGAAGGAAAGAAATAGAGAAAAAAAATTAAAAGATTGAAAAGAAAGAAGGAAAGAAAACAGGAAGAAAACAGAGGAAGAAAGCTTAAACTATTATCATAAATAATTTGTTTCTTTTTTGGCTCAATTAAAATAGCTACGAAAGTCAGAAACCAAGTGTATCAACACACACATAAATGCATATGTGGGGCTATATGTATTCAGACGATACCACCCGAGACCCGATCTGTTTGAACCAAACAGAAGTGAAAATTTACCCTTTTACTGCTTACAGATGACAGAGTTACTCCAATTTTTAGGAAATATGGACATTATAAGAGCCTTTCATGAGTATGAACCGTGAATTTTGACAGTTCTGTGAGAGATTTCTGCCAGAGTTTAGCCAGGTTTCGTTCGTGCGGCCAGTGGAGAATTCACCATGTGGATTGTGTGGCTGACTACATGTACACTGTCCGCATGCTGTATAGTACTCTAGTAACACGTGCGATTCATCCTGTGTGTATTCTGTGTGTGAATTGCAGAATTGAACGGGGGAAATGGTTTGCTGTGAATTTGACCATTTCTGGAAAAGTTATTGGCCCAACAGTGGTTTTTATTACTGGTCATGTCGGACCCTTAAATCTTGCTATTTTTGGAAAAATTACTGGCCCGACAATGATATTTTTTACTGGTCATGTCGGACCAGTAAATCTTCCAATTTCTGAAAATCTACTGGCCCAACAGCGATTTTTACCGGTCTGGGACCGTCGGACCGCCGCTAGTGTCGAGCCCTGCTATTGTGATTAAAAAAATAACCAAAGCCTATGGGCTTAACGTTTAATTATTTCCTTTCCTGCTACTGCCATGCTTCCACCACCAACCCAAGGGAGGAGAACATCTGAAACTCAGTCAATGATGTGCTTGCTATCTTCTGGTGATCTTTTGACTGGTCCCATCTGTACCTTGAAGAATGATGCTACCTAGAATTTATCTGAGGGCATCCAATGCCAAGGCTATGGATGACCATTTGGCTGGCTTTAATGCCCTTCTCATTCCTCTTAGCGATTTGTTCATGCCCTTTTATAAAGATTTCACACTTTGCTGTCACAAATGTACCCTAAAAACCCCCAGTAGTTTTACCCTATAAATACGACAACACTGCCCTAAAAACATCAAAATCAAAGACCTGCCTACCTCTGGGATTTCTTCCAGCTTGATTTCAATCTTGGCCATGGCCAACACATCGGCAGAGGCATTCATGGTCTGGATGAAGTCGGTGACGATGTTCTTTGCACTGTATGCTGCTGCGATACTTCCACCGCCAACCAAGAGGTAGGAGAACATCTGACGGTCAGTCGATGATGTGCTTGCTGGCTTCTGGGGATCTCTTGACTGGTCCCGTCTGTACTCTGAAAAGTCTGGTACTTGGATGTCCGTGTGTGCGAACCTTACCTGTCCAGCACCTAATAATAAAGGAAAAATATTAGATCAATGAATAATTACATACATACAAGAGCTACAGAATACCGAGTAATGCTGTGCAATTGTTCCTTTAAAACTTTTCAACTTACAATGACATTAAAGGGGGATCCAATCTACATGTAGGCCTGAGTCAAAAAGTTTAACCGAAGCTCTAACAACTGTTAAAAAAATGTTTACAAAAATAGTAAACATTTAAACCGTTTGGGAAAAGGTGACCAAAAATATCTTAAAACTGATATCTTGAGAAATATTTTCTTTTAAACAATTATATATTTTTTTAATTTTGGACAGATGAAATAATCAAAATGAAATCTTATTTTTCTTTCTGAAAATTAAGTTTGCTGTGAAAGAGCCCCAGGCCTAAATGATTCGTTTACTAAGTAAATTCTATTTACAGACCTAGGATTTCATTTTATAGTATTTCATGATCCCATCCAAATTACCCAAAAAAAATTAAGTAGAGGCAAAATATTATAAAGTTAAAAAAAGAAGAATCGTTTCATTTTTAAAGTGAGGTTTGACATTGAATGAATAGATGTCAGGTTCCAAGATGGCTGCTGGCATGGCCCCCCCCCCCCTCTTCAAACATAATCTGAATATCATTTCTTGAATATATGGCGGTGTGAGCTTAAACCGCAAAGTTAACTTATTTTGTGCACTTTTGAATATCTCAATCTACCTAATATCTTGAAAATCTTAAAACACAAACAGAAAAAGCGACCAAAAATAACCCAGTAATTTTCTTTAGGATGAGGTCTCTATAATTTGTGAAAATATTGGCATAACATCGGCTAACTTTGTTACCTTTTGTGGCTGTTTCAAGGAAATCTCAACTATTCTACAAGCATCAAGAAATCACAATTTTGCAAGCAGAGTTCTACAAACAAGTAGGCCTAAATAAAATGTGATACCAACCAATTTCATAGCATATTAACCTCCATTAACCATTTGATACAATAATCTCACCTTTTCTGCTAGATTTCATTTCTAAAGCTTGGCAAAACGTTAACAATCATGCGCAAATTGAGGTCACACTTTTTCAGCTGAGTGCAGACTAATCGATTACCAAAGAATTTTGAGATAGCGATACCAGAGAACCCTTGGCCTACTTTACAATTCCGTTGAGTGATTTTGACTCTAGCCTCTAGGATCTTGCCTTCCGTTTGGTTTGATTTAAAATCATTTTGTGTGAACTATGAGAAATTTGTTATTGAGTATCAACTAAAAACTTCATAATTTTTTAAATATGCGCAAATTAATGTTGTAAGTTAGAGCAATTATGGGATCGGAGTTCGGTTCGGAAATTTTGCTCCTAAAATCGAAATCGGTTCGGATATCGGATCAGAAGATATTAATAAACAAAAAAAATACATTAAAATTTGTATGTGGCCGGCACGTGGACAAATGCTGCAAGCTACACTGATGGCAGAATTTGTTTTGATCTCCGACAAAAGCGGAGGAAAAGATGATTTGTTTTGATCTCCGACATAATCGGAGGAAGGAAAAGAAGATAATGACGTTCCAGCGCGCGACACTACCGCCGATCAACGATAGGCCTCTTCTCTACAACATCGTAGCAATGGCGGAGGTAATCGTAAACTCTTAAAGGTCGCATGACCTCCCGAAAAAGACGCATTATTATCCAGAGTTGTTTACGATGATATTCACCTTCTCTACAACATCGTAGTGATGGCGGAGGTAATCGTAAACTCTTAAAGGTCGCATGACCTCCCGAAAAAGACGCATTATTATCCAAAGTTGTTTACCATGATATTCACCTTCTCTACAACATCGTGGTGATGGCGGAGTCCGTCGTGAACTTTTAGAGGTCGCATTACTTACCGAAAAAGACGCACTACTATCCGAAGTCGTTTCGGATGATATTCACCTTCTCTACAACATCGTAGATGGCGGAGGTAATCATAAACTCTTAAAGGTCGCATGACCTCCCGAAAAAGACGCATTATTATCCAGACTTGTGTTCGATGATATTCACCTTCTCTACAACATCGTAGTGATGGCGGAGGTAATCGTAAACTCTTAAAGGTCGCATGACCTCCCGAAAAAGACACATTATTATCCAGAGTTGTTTACGATGATATTCACCTTCTCTACAACATCGTAGTGATGGCGGAGGTAATCGTAAACTCTTAAAGGTCGCATGACCTCCCGAAAAAGACGCATTATTATCCAGAGTTGTTTACCATGATATTCACCTTCTCTACAACATCCTAGTGATGGCGGAGGTAATCGTAAACTCTTAAAGGTCGCATGACCTCCCGAAAAAGATGCATTATAATCCAGAGTTGTTTACGATGATATTCACCTTCTCTACTACATGTACATTGTAGTGATGGCGGAGGTAATCGTAAACTCTTAGAGGACGCATAGTCAGATAGTCGTAACCGCGCATGTCAGCGTGTTCAACTAAATCTTATTTGCCTCCGCTTAAGATCAAAACATATCATCGTCTTCTTGTTGTTTTTCTTCTTCCTCCATTTTTGTCGGAGATCAAAACAAATTATCACCAATTATCATCATCATCTTTTTGTTCTTCCCCGATTATGTTGGAGATCAAAACAAATCATCATCTTCTCCTCCATCTCCCTTTCTGCTAATATCGGAGATAAAAACAAAATCATAATTTCTTTTCCTTAATCTTCTTTTTCTTCCACCACTTTTGTCCGAGATCAAAACAAATCACCAGCGCATTTTGACGGCAAACAGGTCGCCACATGTTTTTTTTTTGTCTTATGTTTTGGTTTTTCTGATCCGATTTTTTCCCCACTGGTCAAAAATCTGAGTTTTTTTTATTATTATCATTTATTGGTATATGCACATATATTGACCAACAGCAGGGCTGAAAGGGTCAATTTACAATATCAATACAAAGTACAAAAAACAAAACAAGTACAGTAAATATAATTTTGGCCTAATGATTGAATGGCATTATAAAAATCAATTTACATGAAGATATATGTATTACTTGAATACAAAAGGATAGATAAGAGAAAGAAAAGTGAGAGAGCAGGGGGATAGAAGTAGAAATGTATTACAGAAAGAGAAACCTGAGACGGGGAAATAGATATAGCTCTAGGGAGGTCAGAGAGACTAAAGAGGAGACAGAAAACAAGAACATTATAAATGTTTACAAAAAAATTAATATAAGTACATTAGTGAACATTCTACACCTTCACATATATAATACAATTATCATTATCATTATCTAATCATCCATCTACACTTCATGGCAAATATTAGAGTAAACAAGGAAAGATAAAGAAGAATGGGAGTAGAATTAAATTAAAGGAGACAAAATAGAAAAAGATGAAGAAGGAGAAGATGAAGAAGAGAGGGAAAAAGGATGGTATTGGAGAAGAACAAAAGGGGAAAGAAAAGGAAAGAAAGAGAGGAGGAAGTTTGCGAAGAGGAGTGAACGTCTGAAAGTACAAACAATTCATAACAATTTCAAAAAGTAAATTAAAAGGCATACATGCAGTTAAATTTGTCATGAAAATACAAGTTCGGAAAAATGTAGAAAAAAGGGGAAAATCGGATCGGGCATTGGAATAAAAATTGGTTACAACATTAGCGCAAATTATGGTCACCAAATAATATACATATAGTGAGTACCGTACATGTACTCCGTAGATCTTGTGTAATAATGCGAGTAAATAATACACCAACAAGTTTAACTTGGGAATAATTTTTGTATTCACCAGAGTGCTCAAAAACTTGAATTTTGGGCATACATGTATTTCTGTGTACGCCCTCTATTAAATGGTGGAAAGTAATATGGCAAGAAAATTTTCATTTTTCGATCTCTATTTTTAATTAAGAAAACATAATTTAAAGAATCAAATTTACATAAGAGCCAAGTTATATGATAAAAACCTGTAATGGAAACTGACAGTGTAAAACTAAAGTAAAAAAGCATTTGAAATTTTGACTTGTCCCAACGAAAAAGAGAAAATAAGCCAAAACATTGCCAACCATATTTTGCCACACATCACATGGAGATGTAACAGAGAACAAGGTAAAAGGTTATATCATAACCTTGTTCATTGAATGAGAGCTGGTGACTAGATTTATAGTTTAGACCACTTTCATATTTTTAAGCCTACTCATTTGCTCTCACACTACCCTAAAATGCACATTAGTCATTACCTTGGACTCCACACGTAGCCCGTGTACCATGACTCTTCGGTAGCAAAGCGCCGAGCTTCTCAGACGTAAGTCTGTCTTCCTTCTCAGGTAGTGTGAATTTGTGAAAAAATGTTGGAGCTGTGACGACTGCTTGTCTAAGCTGAGATCCTACATTCTGAGCTGTTGCGGACACAAATGGAGCAACTACCCCTACTTTGGAAACAGCCGAAAACATTTTTAATATCGATGAACCCACCCGGCGTCTTTTCTCGATGTATGTTACAGTAACACCGGAAGTTGGCCTGTGACGTCACTGATATTATAGATCTTGTTTGCGGGCTCATGATTTTGCTCGAGTTTGCGGGGTTTGCAGTAAAGTACAAATTGTACAAATTTGTGATATCATTGAATTTGTCTTTTTCAATATCATTAACTTCAAGAAATTACCATATTCCTTTACATGTTTTTTATATGCCTAATACCTTTCCATTGAAAGATTGACATCGCGCCCTAAGGAAAACTCGGACCATAGTACAACCGATAGTTCTCAATTACCTACATGTAGACCCATTTCAACACTTTATTATTTTCTGAGGTCTAGTGCAAGCACATAATATTATTATGCCGGATATAATATGTTCGTTGAAACATACAAATGATTTTTTGTTCGAACTTTTTTAACAATTCAAGAACAATCACAAGCTTACACAATATTTTGTTTACTAATTGTTCAAAAGTTTTAACAATTTGTTGGAGTGACATGTGACCCCGAGTGTGGCCAGTTTTTGCTCGAGAGGCGATTCCACTAGAACTTAAAAAATATCATAAATTTCAACATGCTTTCAATAAGTCATAAGTAGTGTAATATTTTACTATGATACCTAAATTTTATGAAAATATTGAATTTTAACCAGAAGTGAAGTCAGATATATATATATATATTTTTTTTTTGGGGGGGACAATGTAATTTTCAATTTTCAATAATTTTGCTAATTAAATAGTCAAGTACAAACACATACTGCCTGAAACAATTATTGGCAAAGCACGAGAAGATTGAAAACATTGCAGGTCAATGGAATAATGTATCATTTAATGTTCCAAATAATATCTACAACATTTCATGATCCATAATAGGGGCAGCCCTGATTTTTCCGAACCTATTTTCGGCAATGTCCCCGTACGACACATGAAAGTGCAAAAGTTTTTCCCACAATTTTATTTTTTATGATGCAATTTCACAAAATCAGTTTCTCTATCTGGACCGCCATGGGTGATCGATTTATCTCATAAGGATCTAATTACTGCCCTTCATTTTTCAATAATTGTCCTATTAATAGTTGTCCCATACGACACACAATATTTAATGCATTTAATTACAGGATTTGGATTCAGAAATTATAAACCTATTTTAATTCAAGTAATTGATTTGACATAAAGTGAACTGAAAAAATACTTTTTTTATCTCCATAGAACATGAAATAGGTGATTCTAACCATTTTTAGTGTAGGCGTATTCTTTTGTGAATCCCTCCAGCTAAACTGGTGATTTTCACTGGTCAGAGCAGGTTAATTTCTTTGTCATTGAGCATGAAAAGAAAACCTTTATAATTGATTCACCCTAGCCTGGAAGACTGACTTCCTCCTGCATGTTAATGTGGAATAAGATGTAAAAAAAATTACATATATCAATCATCTATTTGGACTTCCCTTGATGATCACTTACTTTTTTATCTGATGGAAAC
Organism: Lytechinus variegatus; assembly: GCF_018143015.1. Taxonomy (NCBI): domain Eukaryota; kingdom Metazoa; phylum Echinodermata; class Echinoidea; order Temnopleuroida; family Toxopneustidae; genus Lytechinus; species Lytechinus variegatus. The sequence continues at coordinate 16,845,454 of NC_054741.1, read as the reverse complement.
TCCTTACTTTTTCAGGTTGAAAGAAAAATCTGGAAAATAAGACAAACCATTTTGTTCACAAAAAAATATGGAAAATAAGACAAACCATAGATAGTTTCATGAAATGCAGAAAGGTTTGAAAAGTAGAACCGCAATTCTTCAGAAAAAAATATTTTGTGGAATTACAAGTGACAGTTGTGACATATATCATGTATGTATACATTTTGAATGAAAAATTATAACATTTTAGCCCCATAATTTACACAAACAGTTTCATTCATTCATTGTTTAAATAGTGTATTGGAAATCATCAATTAATTAACTAAATATAACTTCACACAAAACCTCAAGTTTTTTCAGCTCGTAAAAATGCTGTGAACCCTTGTACATTTCCCATCATGAAAAAAATGATAACATATTGCTCCCGATTGTATTTATCGAGGTTAGTACTTAATTATAATGTCCTGAATGACTACTTATTAAAAGACTTTTCATTAAAAAGAAAGAATTTAGGGGCAATGCTCCCCTTCTGATAAAAAGTTCATTCTTTTATTCAGGCTGCCGAGTACAACACGCAAGTGCCTGCAAGGGGGGGGGGTAAGTGTCCCGTATACGACACAGAAGTGTCCTGGCATGTACGACACACGAGTGTCCCGTACATGCCGTACGACACATTATTTTGTTTCTGATAATTGACAGAAATATTCAGCCAAATAGCGGTTTCTTACATAATGAATGTCTTTAGTTTGATAGGATTATCATTATCAACAGCCAAATAAAGTGATTGAAGAAGTCAAAGAGACCTAAAGTAAGAAAGTTAGGCTTCAATTTAGAGATGTCCTGTACGACACATTTTGAGTGTCCCTTACGCCACAACGTTCTCGAAAATTGCAATTTGCTTCATTTATTCATGAAAATGTTTATTTTGCTTTCTTTCATAGATGTGTTTGTTCTTGGGTAACTGAATATCAATTTGAGTTCAGTTTCTATGAAAATTATCTGTCCAACTCACAGCCTTATACAAACTTGAGGTTTCTAAAAAAAGCCACTTTTTCTGCGTCCGTATACGACATATACTATTTTAAATCTGTATTATACAGGATGTGAATTCAAGTCATTTTAAGTATTGGTTTTTCTAACATTCTGGTAGTACTTGATGATCACCTTTAGTTACTGGAATATTTTTTGTTTTTCTTGTCAAAAAACTGTCAAAATGCACTGGGCGAGAACTTAAGAAAAATAGAATTGTGAAAGATTGGACAAGCAATATAAGAGAAGTTGAATGTTTTCTAGAATTGAATATAGGTGGGTCTATGATATTGCCTTTTTAACTATATTGAAAATTATTGAGGTTTAACCGTAAAAATCTGCCTTAATGTGACTTATATAAAGCGCCAAATCCACTCTGTAGAGTGTTCATAAGGTGCATGATAAAGAGCTAAAAAGAGTTTTGAGACGATTTGAGAAGATAAACCTGGCAACTAAAATGGTGCATGGGCGGAACAAGGATTTTCCAAACGGGGGGGGGACAAATTCGGAGGAAAATTTTGACAAGCCAAAAAAAAAAAGTTTTCAACCACAAATAGAGGATATTTCGTACCCGAAAAAATATGACAAGCAAAAAAAAAAGAGAAAGGGTCTTCTATTACAAAACTAAGAGGCATTTTTACATTTAATTTTGCTTGTCAAGGGGGGGGGGCACACATGCCCCCTGTGTCCCCTGGATCCGCACCTGGGCGTAGGAGATAACTCTCCTTCACAGATATATTAAAAGTATTAGACTTATTTGTAAGAAGGAGAGGAGATGTCCTTTTGGTAGTTAAAATCCCTTAAAATACTGAAATGAATTATCAAGATGGACTCAAGTCACTTTTTCTTGCCATCGATAAGTTCAAATCTTCGAGGTCATGTACGTTGAAGACTAAGAACGGTCTAGACCCGACATATACATGATATACGCAAATGCGTAAATGACTGAAATAGCCTCCCCAAGAAGTTATTGCCTCAGGCTCCATCGATGTATCCAAATTGAGATTAGATAAATTTGGGTGGTCTGAGTGTTTTAATCTTCAATGATCAATACCGTCTCTACCCTCCACGCCAGTGTGCAAGTTTTTGCTCTTAAAATAACACATCGTATGAAGCCGATGGTAAATTCAGATTAAGAGATCGAGGTCAACAGGATTACCTCAGCTTGTAACATAAAGATGATGATATAAATGTTATGGCTGTTTTAAAATCAATCAATCAAAACTAACTTGTCTGTTGATAGACTGAAGATACAATGAATAACCATTTTCATTTTTTGAGTAAATCATGACATTTCATGATTTCTAAATTCACAATACATGAAAGATGCTCGTCACAAATAAAAAATGAAATAAAATTCTAATTACTTTTTTTAATCTGATGGATTTTCCTCAAACCTTCACAAATATTTGTGTTTTTTTCTGCTATTTTTACAATAAACTTATTAGGTGAACTTCCCATCGAGGGATCGAGTCATCGTCAGGTTGATCAAGGGCGATCTTTTTGGACAAAAAATTGAGGACGAATTGCAAATGAGATGGACGGCGTCTCGGCCTAAATAGATTGGAAAATGCAAAATATCTCGTTCTTGTAGCAGCTACCGCCGCATTTTTCGAGTTTTATTTAGTAAGTGTTGACATTTGAATAATTGGTGCGTGAGGTCTATGAATGGTTGATATATTATTGTACAAACGTTATTTTTTTGTAACTTTGGATTTGCTTTTTGACGCCTGAGCAGTCAACTCGCGGAGACTTGGTCCACCGACCACCCACGGCACGGGCACGGAACTGTGCCATGTCTACATGTAGCATGTGCAATTTCTTATGCGTGGATAATGAATACGTGATATCACAATTCCTTGATGCCGGTATCCGAATAATGCCATGGACTGGCGCATGAGCAAATCACTTGTTACAGCAAATATGTTGTACAGCGGTATGGTAGTGAATGGTTGTCCATTCATCAGGGTGACCAGACGTCCCGTATTTCTCATATTCTTATATTTTATATTATATTTCTTATTTTATAACCTTGTTAAGTTGTTCATTGAATGAGTGGTATTTCTCGGGATCGCCCCGTATTTTGCTCCTCTGTCCCGGCGTCCCGACAAACCCTTCCGCCGAGTTCCAGGACGCCTATTTGTCCCGTATTTCAGAATATTGAACACAATATAGTTAATATATCTAAACGTGAAGAATTTTCATCAACCAACAAAGGCAACAGATGACGAAGCAGAGACAACAGGACGTATCCCTGCCCCCCCCCCCCCCGACCAGCTTGAAGACCTTTTTTTGGTTCCGGGACAGCCCGACCACCGGACAGCCCGACCCTGGACAGCCCGACCCGCTGCCCTGGACAACTCGTCCCGGTCGAGTTGTCCAGGGTTGGCTCTGAATCGGACAACTCGACCACTTGAATTCTTCTTCAAAATTTCATTAAATAAAATTTCAAACTTTACTTCAAAAGTATTTTCCCGCATAATCCATGTTTCTTCAATACATTCTCGACAGAAAAATTGACATTTCAGTGCATTTTGAGCTATTTTGAAAGAAAATATAGCGAGTTCCCTTGCAACGAGAATAATCCGATATCGCCGGCTAGCCGTGTTCATTCAACTTACAACTTGCTAATTTGAGTTGATTTTTCCGTCACTACATATTTTAATGGTGAGTGTGTGCTATTTTGTATTTTCATATTCCATTTTCACATTTCCTGTACTTATTTAAAGTTATCGCATTTCACAAAACTGATACTTAATGCAAACTTTTTGAGATAGTTCACCTGGAAAGGACACCGATGCGGTGCTTCGCCTCGCCGGCCAGCCAGCTGGGCCGGGCGATCGGCTGTGCTGTGAAGTGTGATTGTGACTGAGTGAGGCAGTCGGCTGAACTAGCTATCCCCGTGGGGTCACTCAGCCGCAGAGGGGGACACGTATGACCGTTACCACAAATGCAAGTGACCCCCTATTGCAGTCAATTTCAAGGACATTTTGTGAAATTTACCCCCCTATTTTCACGCAAAACAAGGACAAAATTGCGGTAAAATGGTACCTTGAAACACCCCTAATTATAAGATTGTAAGGACACTTTTGCCCATTTCGCAAATTTACCCCTATTTACCGTATTTCAAGGACAGGGCATTTACACCCTTTCCTCACTAGAGGAAATTGCAACACAGGCGTCAGAGTGACCAAGAGCCATACTGATACAATAGTCCAAAAGAACTTTATTTTTCTTGAAAAATAAGAAAAGTAGAATTCTTTCTAAAAATAAATGTAGAGTTGTCCATATAAAGATACAGAGCATGATGCGCGCGCCCTCTGCGGCTGGTGACTCGGCGACGGATTTTACTTCCCGTAATCGTTCTCCCCTTTTTCCTGACCCCTATTTCCATCAGATTGAGGACGGATTTCCATCAGATTGGGCGACCGGATGTGCTGTGATTGTGACTGAGTGAGGCAGTCAGCTCAACTAGCTAGCTATGGAAGGTTAACTTACTTATTTTAGTTAATTTTCCGTCTCTTGCTCATTTTCCAGTGGCGAGAGTGTGCTATTTTGGTATTTTACGCTTCTTTCACTTCCAATGTCACTAACTGAAAGGAAATAGATTTGGAAATGTCTCAGTAGCCGGCATATGTACATGTAACTAGTTATGAAGTTTACAATTTTTGTAGGAAAGTGTCATTGTTTATTTTTGTTCTTAAATAACTATCAATTTTTTTTATTGTTTTCGAAGTTTTGAAGGGCAGTGGGGGGGGGGGTAAACAACTGACAATAGATTGGGTATTTATAATTATCAAAATTGAATAGTTTATTGAAAAATGAAATGTATTCTGCCGAAATTGAAAAACTTACCTTTTTATCAAAATCTAAAAACTTGCTTTTCGTTATCGATTACTGTCGCAGCTTTTTTTAATGCAACTTCCATTGGTAACAGTGGGTCTTCTGGAGGATACAAGCACTTGGGCTGTACCAGGGATGAGGAGAAGAGGTTTCATACTCAACTTGTAAGTGATGGCCTTTCCATTTCTTTCACGAGCAGAAATATTACCGAGTTCCAATGACTTGGGCATCAGAGCGGCAGTCCCCTGATCGATGAGGTAAATACAGCTTTATAGATACAATAAATCAATTTTTGCGCACTTCATGCAGGCATATCAAAGTGAAATTTAATTTTTTTTTGTATTTTCAAATTCTTTAAAAGAAAGAATGGACAATTGAATTGAATATAAATGAATTTACTTTTTTTTCTTTATACATTGTTTGAATTGAACAAAAAAATTACTTATAGGTTTCGTAGAAGTTGTAACATTTCAAATTAATTTTTGGGTATGGTAATGCGAAATTTATGTGGATCCTTTATGTTATGTAAATCTTCCAGAAGATACCAGGTATGGTTCTAGTGTGTTTAGCAAATTAACTTAACTTTGATATATTAAACTTGTATATGCTTCTAAATTGTTCAAGACAAGGTGAAGATTGAAAATGGTCTAATTTCTTTTATTATCAAGAGGTGCAGACTGCAGATCTTCAAATATTTGAAATTACAATAATTTTGTCAATAATTCATTTCATACTTCATTTCATCTTTCCAGCTGTTTGACTTAGTTGAGACAACATGGATTGCAAACCGTACTTAGCTTGTTTTTATTTATAAAACAAAATTGTAAGGAAGTGCTGAAAGGACAAGTCCACTCTAACAAAAAGTTGATTTGAATAAAAAGAGAGAAATCCAACAAGCATAACACTGAAAATTTCATCAAAGTCGGATGTAAAATTAGAAAGTCTTGACATTTTAAAGTTTCGCTTAATCCTGGCTGGTATGCAAATGAGGAGACTATGACGTTATCCACTCACTATTTCTTTTGTATTTTATTGTATGAAATATTCTAATTTTCTCCTCATTGTCAAGTGATACGATTAATTCCTCCCTGAACATGTGGAATTATCATTGTTTAATGCTAATATGGTTCAGTCAAGTTAGTCCTTATTGTCAAATCAGATCTATTTAAAAAAATGAAATATTTATTATTCAAACAATAAAAAAAGGAGAAATAGTGAGTGATGGGCATCATCGACTTACCTATTTGTGCATATCACTGTTTTACGAAAAATAAGCGAAATTTTAAAATGTCATAACTTTCTTATTTTAAATCCGATTTTGATGAAATTTTTAGCACTATACTAGTTTGATTTTCTCTATGTATTCAAGTTAGCATTTTTCTGGGGTGGACTTAATTAACCTTGAAAGAGCCCTCTACGTAAGTTAGGGTTAAGTTAGTTGTCATGGTAATCAAATATATATGCAATAAATTTTGAAATGTATATTCTTAAACCAAAAGGGGCAATTAATTATTACATGTTAATTTGTATGGTTACTATTGTAGTTTTAAGATTGTCTATATTGTTACATTTGCACCCAAAGCAGAGGATATTGTTCTCAATCAGATTTACAAATCAACAAATATAGTATGGGCACACATGAATATGTGAATATGCACAAATAGTATACAAATATAGCAGGCTTTAAGGAAGTATAGCAGGAATTATTTGTCTGAAGTTGGACTGGCAATTGCTTTTTATACTAAGAGGCAAAAGTATGACTGGGCACACATGAATTTGTGAATATATAAATAGTAAACAAATATACCAGGAATGGTGCACTATTTGATTTTCTTTATGTATGTTTTTTTTCAACAGCATAACAAGACCATGTTTTGTTATGCTATACTGTTTGTAAGATATAACAGAAAATTATGTGTTACTTAGTAATTTTAGTTGTGATCAACTTTATCACATTGTTACATAGAAAATAAAGAGTCTACTAAAAAGTATTGTGAATATTGGGTTCTATTACTCCCATGTATTTTTTTTCTGCTGAACATTTCACTGTTAAGTGCTGTGGTGATCAGGTGGACATTTTGGGAGAGATGAAGTTGAAATTGGAGGGATGGAGACGGTGAAGTGAAAAGGATGGTAATGAAAAGTGGGTTGGAGATGAGAAGGATGGAGATGATGGATGGAGATGAGAGGGATAGATGATGAGAGGAGGCATGGAGATGAAAGGAAGGATGGAGATGAGAGGAATAGATGATGAGAGGAGGGATTGAAATTATGAGGGAAAGGATGGAGGGGATGACGATGAGAGATGAAGCTGAGAGGAGCAGAGATGAGGAGGCGATGGAGATGAGGGGATGTAGAGGAGGAATGGAACATCATCACCAGTTCACCACCAACATCATCTCTATCATCGCCACCACGATCGTCACAATCATTGCCATCACCACCACCATCATCATCATCACCACCAAATCACTATGCTATTATCATCGCCATCATCATCACCATTATCTTAATTATCATCATCATCACCACAATCGTTATCGCTATATTCATCGCCATCATTATCACCACTTATCATCACCATAATCACTATCGCTATCATCATCACCATCATATTATCATTCAACATCATCACCAACATCATCGTCTCTATCATCGCCACCATCAATATCACAATTATTGCCATCACCACCATCATCATCACACCAACATCATTCTCATCCATCATCATCATAATCATCGCCATCACCACTATCATCATCGCCATCATTATTATCACCATAATCTTCATCACATCGCCACCATCGCCACAACATCCATCATTATTGTCATCGTATCACCAGTATAATCGCCATCATAATCATCAGCATCATCATCATGATCACCAATATCATCATCACCACCTGTCGTCACCGTCATCACCAATGTTCATCATTATCATCACCATCGCCACCAACATCCTTTTCATCATCTCAGGAATATTATTGAGAACCTCTTGGAAATGATGCAATCCATTGACTCGATCTCATCAGTGCATGAAGTAGCTGGGTTTATTCAGCTTTGGGTGCACTGGGGGCCTTGAACTTTTGTAGGGGGCACCAAGATAAATATGTTGTGGGGATAATCCTGCAGACCAAAGTTTAAGAAAATCATAATTTCATTCTCAAAAACACGATTAGGTTATCTCAAAAGGCCTAAAGTTGGACCGTCACTCTCTTCCCCTCTTCTCTCGCTTTTTCTGTTTTTTTTCCTTTTCCTCTTCTTTTTCCTTTCTCCCCCATTCCACTGTTTCATTCGCTCTGTCTTTCCACTTTTTCTCTTCTTCTTTCCCTCCCTTTTGCTCTTCTTCAGGTGCGTTTTTTTTTTTGGGGGGGGGGATTAAAGCCCCCCTTCCCAAAAAAAATCGCTCAAGCCCTACCAAGTTTTTTCGACCACAAAGAAAAATAATCGCTATATATGTGGGCCATATGTATTAATGTACTATTTCATTCATGTCATCAATTTGCTCTAGAATCAACTAAGTTTTTACTATTCAAATTCTTCAAAGATTTTCTCCCCGGTCACCACATTCCCTCATAACATTTTTAAGGGTGTCATTGATATTAAAACCTTATCCGCTGCCATGTTCTATCCATGTAGGAGTGCAAAATTGATGTTTGAACTAAGGGGGGGGGGATTGATGTTTGAACTAGGGGGTGCCAAATGATTACCAAGAAATTGACTGATTAGGCCGATGATGATTTATTAAATAATTTATTGAAAAAAATGAATGTTTGATCAAGCATATTGCACATTGATTGAGTTGATTTATTGATAAATTTTTGACAGAAGGATTGATGGGTAAAAGTTGATGCCCCAATTTTCGGAACTTATCATTAAATTCCGAAAATTCTGCTCTGGACTTCATACGTACATGTAAGAGCAATCAGTCTCTCAACAGAAGGGGAGGGCGGTGAGAGGGAGTTTTTTTTTTTTTTTGGGGGGGGGGGCTAAATGTTCTGTTGAACCTTATTCCATCAACCTACTTTTCCAAGTTCCATCTCACCCTCTATTCTCCCGACTCCCATGAACACATTGCTGAGATCCACATAATAAAGTTAAAATGCTGCCCCCAAAAATGCAATGTGTGTTGAACTTCACTCATGCATTAAAGTTCAATTTAATAATTTATGAAATTTGCTTATATCTTATAATTAGGGGTGTTTCAAGGTACAATTTTACCGCAATTTTGTCCTTGTTTTGCGTGAAAATAGGGGGGTAAATTTCACAAAATGTCCTTGAAATTGACTGCAATAGAGGGTCACTTGCATTTGTGGTAACGGTCATACGTGTCCCCCTCTGCGGCTGAGTGACCCCACGGGGATAGCTAGTTCAGCCGACTGCCTCACTCAGTCACAATCACACTTCACAGCACAGCCGATCGCCCGGCCCAGCTGGCTGGCCGGCGAGGCGAAGCACCGCATCGGTGTCCTTTCCAGGTGAACTATCTCAAAAAGTTTGCATTAAGTATCAATTTTGTGAAATGCGATAACTTTAAATAAGTACAGGAAATGTGAAAATGGAATATGAAAATACAAAATAGCACACACTCACCATTAAAATATGTAAAGTGACGGAAAAATCAACTCAAATTAGCAAGTTGTAAGTTGAGTGAACACGGCTAGCCGGCGATATCGGATTATTCTCGTTGCAAGGGAACTCGCTATATTTTCTTTCAAAATAACTCAAAATGCACTGAAATGTCAATATTTCTGTCGAGAATGTATTGAAGAAACATGGATTATGCGGGAAAATGCTTTTGAAGTAAAGTTTGACATTTTATTTAATGAAATTTTGAAGAAGAATTCAAGTGGTCGAGTTGTCCGATTCAGAGCCAACCCTGGACAACTCGACCGGGACGAGTTGTCCAGGGCAGCGGGTCGGGCTGTCCAGGGTCGGGCTGTCTGGTGGTCGGGCTGTCCGGACCCCCTTTTTTTTTGCTTGTCAATTTTTTATCTGGTACGAAATCCTTTATTTGATAATCTTTTTTTTGCTTGTCAAATTTTTGGGCGGACGGTTTTGCCCCCCTGTGGAAAATCCTAGGTACGCCACTGGTGTGGCTTTAGCTTGGCATGTACAGGATCGGAGCAGACTCTCGATGGTGCAAACAATCTCACAGTAATGATAAACAGGTTTTACACAAAAAATAATCACAAAATCGGCAGGAAATTTGTATAATTATATTTTGGATTCTCAGATTACTGATTTGGTGATGTAATTGGAGGAACATAACTAGATCTAGTTGTTTCAGCTTTCGTTTTGAGTTTTGTTGTATTTTGTGATTGGTGTGAACTTGTAAATGGGATGTGAGAGACGGAGGGGGGGGGGATGCCTGTGTGTGATGCCGCATTGTTTCATCTAATTTTCAAATTTGACTACGTTTTACTTTTAAATTTTATTCATTTATAAAACATTTTAGTTCTTTAAAATAAAAACTAAAAGTATATTAAAAAACACCAAAAATCATTAAGATTTTGTTAGATTATTAGATTTTTTTGCCTGCTTGAAATTTGATTTTTTTTCCCTCTTTTCTATCCTTCTTTCTTCATCCTATCATTCTTGGTTGCCCTTTTTGTTCCATTCATCTTTTTTTCCTGATCCTTTCTCTCTTCATTTTCCTTTCTTTCCTCAAACTTTTCTTTGCTTCCTTTTCCCTTCCTCTCAATTTTATTTCCATTCTTTCTATCCTCAATTTTTCTTTCATTCTTTTCTCCTTTCATTATTTTATTTTTTCCTTTTAATTATTTTCCCTTATTCTTACATGTACTCTCTCCCTCCCTTCTTGTTTTTCTTCTTTATTTGTTTCTTTTTCATTTTATGAAAGTAACCTTTTTCTTTCATTCATTATTTCTTTCTTCCTCCTGTTTTACTTCTTTTGCTTTCTGTTCATTTTTTTCTTTCAAATATTATTTTGTTCACCTTCCCTTCCTTTCTTTCTTTTCCTTATTCGTTTAAAGAAACCTTTTTTTTCTCTCTTTTATTTTCTCATCTTTCTTTACATACACTCTAACCTTCTTTTATTTGTTTTCTTTTTCATGCATATTCCCCTTCATTTTTTTTATTTCTTTCTTCTCCATCTCTTTTGTTTCCTCTTCTTTCTTTTTTTATTCTTTCGTTCATCCTCCCTTCCTATTCTACATATATTTTTACAAGTCCAACACCGTGTAGCCTTTGTTGATCTTTGTTGATATTTTGTTCACCTTCCCTTCCTTTTTTTCTTTTCCTTATTCATTTAAAGAAACCCTGTTTTCTCTCTTATTCTTTTCTCATCTTTCTTTTACATGTACTCTAACCTTCTTTTATTTGTTTTCTTTTTCATGCATATTCCCCTTCATTTTTTTTTATTTCTTCTCAATTCATCTCTTTTGTTTCCTCTTTTCTTTCTCTTTTTTATTCTTTCGTTCATCCTCCCTTCCTATTCTACATATTTTTTTTTACAAGTCTAACACCGTGTAGCCTTCTTTGTTGATCTTTTTTTTATTAAGACCTGGCTCGGTCGATCTGCTCGTGCAGCGTCCTTTGTCGATTGTCCCGTATTTCACTTTATGAAATCTGGTCACCCTGCCATTCATTGTCATTGATTGTCCCCTATTCATGTTCATGATGTTGATTCCCACATGATGACAGTGACAATCAAAGACAAAAGACAAAGTTTACTCTAGTAATTTGACTATTCTTCTATTGTTGTTTTGCCATTGCTTTGGAAATTTAATGAGGAAGAAGCCTGTTGTCGATCGTCCTGCAAATGGACAGGCTAATTATAATATTTAAAAAATCAGATGTTTGCTTGCATTTATTTTGTGCTCAATACAATGATTTTAACTCTCTTTGACTACAGAAAGAGCTGTAATCCTGTATACTACTTTTTAAAGTAATTCTGCATTATACATATCATAAGTTTCAAAATAGACTCCATGACCATAGAATACAAAAAAGGTAAAAATATTACTTTTGAATATTAATTTTTGTTTTTAAATCCTTGCAGGAATTATGGATGACAATGAATTCAATGCAAGCATGGATTCAGAAAGTGAAGATGATGGGATCTTGCAAGATGGCATGGAAGCTCAAATAGCAGGAGATGAATTTTCAACAGTAAGGAACTCTGCTGCACATCCATGTAATGATGGGGAGACTGGAAGAATTAGTCGGACGACTGAGGAGGAAGAAGAAGAGATGGATTATACATCAGGAAATGAATATCAAGAAGATGTAGGAGAGGCATCTGTCAGGGAAGGAGATACGTTTTACAGTTGCCATGAAGACTTTCACCAAATGAGTGGATTTTCTGATAGGGGAAGTTGGGGGGTTGAAGGAGGGGGTCCACGTAGCCCTGTAGGCTCCCCGCCTGAGAGCCCAGAAATGGCAAACAGTGGTAGTGAGACGGCAGAGTTTGATGACACTACTCCATCAGAGACTGATACTTCTGTTAGGTTACAGAGTGAAAGACTAGAGCGAGAAGGTGAAGAGGAGGAATACAGCAGTTTTGTGCACGCAACACCAGCTAGTCCCATGACAAGTACAGCAGAGAGTGCGGACGAAAATTACCCGTCAACTACTCAAGAAAGCGAGGCACTAGAGTTTTCTGAGAGTAGAGATGAGGAATCTGACATGTTTGAAAGGGGAGGGGACGATAAATCTGATACTTTTGAAAGGGAAAGAGAGGATGAACGACCATCTTCTAGTGCTGATGTTGTTGTAGATTCTAGTGAGGAGATTGAGGAAACAGTTAAATCACCGACTGTGCCTTCCTTCGCACAGGACAATTTCCCTTATGATCAAAGGACAGGAGTTAGTACAACTTCGGGTACTGAACAATCTGCCCAAGAGCCTGAGGAAGATGAAGTCGGAGAAAAGTATCAAGATACAGAGCAGTTATTCCCAGTAGATGATAAGAAATTAGAACTTCCTTGTGTGGAAGATGATGGTATTGAATATAATCAAGGTGACCAAAGTACTGAGGATGTTGATACAAGAACTCAGAAGGATGATGATATCTTACAGCAAGATCAAGGTGATCAGGAGCAAGGAGTGCACAGTGATATTCAAAAAGGTGACACATTTGACAATGATGATGATCATTTAGATTTGACAGTGCCAACAGAGACGACAAAAATATACAGGAAGTACGGTGACCGTTCAGACGCTGCAGTGGTCGAGGTGCATCACATAGAGGATCATGGCGATGAGCTCGACTTTGAGGAGGATGTTGATGATCATGCGCAACCTGATCACCAGTTACATTCAGGAGAGCCGGCAGATGAAGAGGAGGAGGAGAAGAAAGATTCTGTTGTTGAAGAGGAAAAGGTGGATAATAAGCAAAAGAAGAACACAGAAAATGAAGATTCTGAAGGGGATGGAGAGGTGAAAGATGACGACGATGATGGTGAATGTAATGAAGGTGAAGAAGGAGAAGATGGGGAATTAGATGTAAGTACATTAAGTAGCTCTCAATGTTATTTCTCATTCTCATTGTAAAATTCTGAATGTTATGTTTCAATGAGATTCTGTAATAAATGTATATTACAAGTGTTTATCTTCTGGACTTTACTTTAAAGTTAGTATGTGGGTATTTAATAAGATTTGAAAAAAAAAGAACCCAGATAAACAGTTCGAAGTCTTTAAAGTCAGGTGTGATGTATCATAAAATAGGCAAATTACAATTTATAGACCTCGAAAGTGACATGAAAACAATGAAATTAATGTATTACATACATTCTACCTTGTGGTAAAATTTATTTTCCCCAAGTCCCAAGATATTGAAATTCTGCATTTCACATCTCTGCATCCATATAATGCACCATTGTCGATATTTCCTTGAAAGTATATGTATTTGATTTAGTTGGAAACTGCCAAGAAAATTAAGAATATACATTTCTTTCTAGGTTCTGAAGTCTGAAAGATTTATTTCTATCAAGGTTACACTCTTAACATCAACATTGGACTTACATGTACATTGTCAAGCCATATCTGGTGAAGCAAACAAAGATCTGCCATGTTTGTCGATTTAAATACATTTTATGCCAATGGATAATCCAAGAATAATAATAGGATCATTGATTTTGAACTTATTTACATGTACATTTTTTTGAGCTCTTTTCTTGACTTGAAAAAGAAAATGTATACATGTATAAGCAATCAATATGGAGACATAAGACAAGTTAAATGAAGTGCTGCTTTATCCACAATGCCCTATTTTATAAGGTCATGTTGAAGCTGGTACAGGGTTTATTTATTTATTTACTTAATTAATTGATTTATTTATTTGTTTATATATTTATATATTTTTATTCATTTGTTATTTATTTATTTGTTTATTTATTTATCTATCTATTTTTTTTTGGGGGGGGGCATAAAGGAGGCCAAAAGCACAGATACATTTAAGTAGGAAAAATAAGTCAGTCATAAAAAAACAAAGAAAAAAAAAGTAATGCTGTTCTGAATCATATGCATTCAAACATTAACTTTCAATATGTGATCTGAACTAACATGTAGAAAGTTGTGTATTTCTTAAGGTTAAGCCATTGCAGCCTTGACATGTGCCTGTAATCCTTGCTCATTAGACTATTCTTATTACTTTTCTAATTGTTTCTTTTGAAGGATGATGACATGGAAGAGGGAGAAGTCAAAGACCCTGTTGAGAAGAAGAAACCAGAGGTTCGTCCCATTTGTCGTTTCTTTACAAGAGGACAGTGCTTCTGGGGTAATAGCTGTCGATTCATACACCCGGGCATCAATGATAAGGGTGAGTTTTAGGGCTACTTGATACAACAAAATAAAAAATATTGTGATGTATGATTGAAAAGGTGGGTCTATGATATATTGCCTATAAACGATATTGAGAATGATTTAGGTTTTACCCTGTTTCATTCATAAAATCTGCTGTGATATGAATAATGATAATAACAGTTATGTGACTTTAAAAGCACCAAATCCACTCTGTAGAGGATAGACACATAAGGAGCTAAGAACTTAATAAAATAGTTTTGAGAAGATTTTAGAAGATATACTATAAACCTGGTAATGAAAGGATCATATAAATGTTATTTAATGTTTGGTTCTTTACTTTTCAAGTGAAAATTAATTGAATTTAAGTTTGCAAAATGGAAAATTATCCACATCTCCACATCTATTTCATATGCTAATTTCAACCGAAAGAAGAGATATATGAACATGCCATGACCCTGCTTGACAATTATGACCACATGTGTCCTGACATGGTTATACATGGTTTTACCACATTTTGTGGCGGCTGTGTCCCCACACCTACAATGTAGGTCCCTAGTGAGTATATTCATATGATCCTCATAAAAAAGGCTTGTGAATAAAAATTGTGTAAGGTAGAAAGGATGAAAGGTTCAGATGAAAAATGTTCTGCACATGCCAAGTTTTGAAATAAGGATAAACTAGGCACAGATTTGCTTCTAGTTATTCAAATCTACTGTCCTCGTTTCCTCAATGTTTCATTAAAACTTCCTATTATTAGAATACCAAAATAATGTCATTAACAGAAAGATATCATCAAAATTATCATTAATGTAGAGGAAATCTTCCTTTTTTTATAGTTAGTTGTGCTATGTGAAAGAGATAAATACAGCATATTAACAATATTTACTAGCATATGATTTTGGAACTATGATTTTTTTAATGCTTATTGCTATCAGCAGATGTATGCACGCCCATGATGTCCACTACTTGAAGATGAAATAGTTTGTTTTCTGATTTCTCTGACTAGGCAACTACTCACTGATTGACAGGAGAGAACTTCACAACGCCCAGGCTGTGTTACTGGGTCAGCCCATTGAACCACCATCACCCCCTCCCAAGGAAGACCTACCTCCCCCTCCCCCAGAGGTAAGAAACTTTTGATATCCAATCCATTATGATGTGCTATATTAGCAGGGTTTCCAGCGCATTAGGGAAGTCAGGATCCAGGTCCGGACCGTCCGCAGTAACCCTTAGTGTATACATGTACCTCACTCACATTTAATCTCAAGAGTTGGACCTGTTTCAGCATTTTCAGGGCTAAATGCAAAATTCTTGCACCGACAGTTTTACTGTACAGTTGAACTGTAAGTTTGCATGAAACAAATTGAGAGATGTAGATTAATGTTCATGAAAAAAAAATAACACAAACAGCACATTATTTGGATGCAGTATTTAAATAGGAAAAAATCCTGTCAAACACTACACAATCCAACTACAATGCAATTGTGAACGAATCACATTTTACATTAAAAAAACGAATCACAATCACATTAAATATGGAAGTTCCAAGAAGTCAAATTAATTTATTTGAAATTCAGCATAATTGTTAAAGATTCTGCTTTGCTGCAACACTTGTGGTCAGATTTAAGTCCGACTCATGTTCATGTTGCATGTGATGATGATGTCATCGCGATTTAAAAATGATTTGCTTTTATTCGTACAGGGATGCCCAAAATGGACTGGAATTTCAATTTCAGTATTCATACCACTGTTCAAATATTTGATTTTTAAAAGATTTTTAGGTTGGAATGTTCAAACTAAATGCAATTACACTTTCTTTGAAAATTGGATTGCAATGGATTGTGTAGCGTGTGCCAGGCTTGACTATTTCTTGTTGCAGAATTTTGAATTTTTAATGAATTGTTATTGGTTTTTATAGGAAGAAGAAGAGTTTCTGCCCCCACCCCCAGAGGAACCTCGTCAAGAGAGTGCTTGGGAGAGGGGCCTCAGACATGCCAGAGAGGTGAGAATGAAATCTAAAAGGCATTTTCTATTATATTATAATAATGATATCGGAGTTATAGCATTTATTTAAAATATTATTTAAACAATGACGGTTATGCTAACTGGCAGGGAATGAGGGACAGCCTTCAAAACTGTTAAACATCCACGTTTCACATATTTTCATCCATGAAAAATTGTTCAAAATTCAAATTGTAAAAAATTTATGGAAGTATTTTGATTTGGTGATAAACTATGAAGAAAATGACGAATATTCTCTTCCCGCACTGGGGAAGATTTTCCGGAATTTCATTTTGTCAGACTGCAAAGAGGATACGATGGCATTCTGGGTAGATGAACAAATATTTGTCATTCTCAATATTATAGTCATAAAATTGCTTCTTTTTTTTTGCCAAGGGATAATCCAAGAATAAGTGACAATGACAATGATTTTATTTCTTAACGGCCCCTCCTGGGGGCATGAAAGAAATATAACAACTTATAACAATGGCAATAATAGGCATGAGAAAAATACAATGGTAACAAAAAAAAAAAAAAAGAAAGAAAAAAAAATCAAACATGATAACAAACATATGTACAATACAAGATCAATAATAGAAACGGGCACAAATTAACCACCCCACCCCAGACATGCCAGAGAGTATCTGGAGACCGGTACAAAGACGTACCCCACTGAGCATGTGTGGGCGCAATTCAACAAAATCTGAAATCATGCCCTAATACGAGAAAGTAACCAAAACAGCAACTACATTTAAGATGATTTTAAAATTTTGTCATAATGAATCATAATGAATCATTGATTTTGAACTTATTTCAACGTATTTGACATGTAATGGCTATTTTTTCCCCAGACCACATGTAAACATTTATTTTCAGTAGTCAAACATCAACTGAAATTTCCATTAATCAATCCTTCAGAGTCAAGAAAGAAAAGAATGTTTTTTCCTTTCTAGTTTCCAGCTACATGTAATAATAAATACTTTCAAGGAAATAGGGACAGTAGATAGGCATTTCATGTATGTGAAATGTTAATTTCAACAACATTTTGAGATTTTTCCCCATACATTCAAACTTTTAATGGTTGTTTGAACTGCAGTTTGACATTACAACCATTCTGAGAAATTTGCCAGTATCTTATCATGTTATCATAAAGGAAAAGAATGGTTTCCTATGATATACATGTACTATGATATGTGATATACATGCATGCCTGATTATTTGTTTTTGTTTTTAATAGATTGGTTGTGTTTGGTATATGAAAGAGATACCGAAAATAAAAGATGAAAGTTAATCAGAACTTTCAGGCCTATATTCACCAAGATGGTTTCAATTGTAGGATGGTACAAAGCCACAAATTATACAGATTTCTTGTATTATTGCACTTCATTCAAATATTAATTTAGTGCCCTTTGCCATAAGTGGCAGCTATGTTAACAAGGATGTTTCAAAGGGTACGCAATGAAGAAAACAGAATAATGTACACATCTGCATACATGTGGTCCATGGTTTTGTACCATGGTACAATTAAAACCACTGTTGTGAATTTTGGCCTTAACCCTAACAAGACTGGGGGGGGGGGGCTGATTCAGCCCCCCTCGACATTTTTCGCGATAAATCCGCCACGCAAAATTTTTTGACTGCGTTGCTCACTGACTTTTTACTTTCAAGTCTCGCGCAACTTTTGAGACCAAAATTGTGACCCCCGGGTACACAGTTCCGAAATTACGCAACATTTCGTTAGTGCATGCAGACCCCAAATTACTCAAAAACGTGAATTTGTGTACAAATCCAATGCAAATAGTGTTTTTAGCCAAACTTCATAAATGTATTTTTATTTTTCCTTTTACTGCTTAAAATCAATTAATTTTATCTTTTTCATGGTCAAAATAAAGTCCCCGACAATTTCCATTGAAAAAACAATGAAAAACAAAAAGTCGAAAAACAAAGAAATACATAAGAAATTTAGAAAACAATAGAATACATAAGAAAATAAATGTGATGTTGAAATTTTTTAAATATAGATTTGATCAAATGCCTATCTAGAGTATGTGAAACAAAAATTAGCATTTCAGGGGCATTATTTTATTAATTAGAGCAAACTAATGATTTTACGCATAAATTAGCATAATTAATGAGACATAAAATTTTTTGCAGAATTTGATGTAATAATTTTGTAGATTATGCCATGGGTAACGTGTGTGCCAATTATCGTCGCGATCGCGCGATCGACGGCCGAGATCATAAGGGGGGCTGAATCAGCCCCCCCCCCCCGTCTTCTTAGGCGTCTAAAAAGCCCAGTCTATTTAGGGTTAAATATCGGTATGATTTCGCAAATGTTTTAGGGGACATCAACATATCCTTGTTCATCATAATGTTGTTTTCTTTTGTTTGCAATGAATTTTCCTCAGCTTCGGAAGAAGGCCATGGAGCTCAAAGAAAAGGGGATTTTACCTGAAGAACAGAAGACCATAGGGGACATGATTGATGAAGAAAATGATTTTGACAAGGAAAATGAATTCTTCCCAGAAAAGGGGGACATTGATGATCCATACATGTAAGTTGATATATAACAAATGGTTCAAAAGCTAAAGCAATGCAGTTGCAGCAAATTAAATTTTTTTTTTGAGAAAGTCGTTTTAAGTTAAAGTGAATTGTCACCCTATCATCGGAGATCGAGATCGAATTCATGGACTTCAACCTAACCTTGTGAAATTATTAAATCTAAACTGAAAATTTAATATTGAAGATTGCTTACATTGATAAGCATAGGTAGGAAAGTGTGTTATTTTTGCTTGGAAAAAGACCCAATATCCGACTGGAAGGCCATGCTTATTTATTTTGCCAATTTTTCAGCAATTACACAATTTCAATCGGACACATTTGGCATGCATTATATGTACACAATTTCTAATATTTGTACCAAATCATTCAAGTCAAGGCTTAGAATATTCTTTTCCACAATAGTTGGTATCAGGGCATAGAATATTGTAAGATTCTTATTTGACTCATACTTTTCATTTATACATAGTTACATATTATCATGTGGGATTTTTAAATGAAGTTTATGATCGTTTCCACTTCTTTTATTATGTTTAACACATTCGTTCCACTTCTTCCTTTCTTTCAGGCAAGGTGAAGTATACCCACAAGAGCAATACCCCTATCCAGTACCCCCTGAACATTACGAGAGAAATTTCAACTTCAGGGAGCAGCAACCTTCCCCACCTAGACAGGTCTATAGAGTTCAACAAGATGTGAGTATTCTAGATTGAACATTTATTAGGCATGGGAATATCTTGACTTTTTGATAAGTCACCAATCCAAAATAGAATATCGCCCTTTCCACTATTCAAATATTTGTCATTGTCAATCTACCCTTTTTTACCCCAGAAACACAGTTAAAGAAGTTTAGTTCAAACCCCTGGTTGTGTTAATTCACGTTATCCCTATATATTTTGCTTTTGCTCTTACCTATGTATCTCCGCAATAGTTCAATGATCCAAGGAGGAGGATGATGAATCAAGGAAGACAGCGCAATGACTGGCAACAGAATAGCTTCAACCGTAACCGCCAGCAGCAGCAGTTCAGAGGCCAACGCCCCCAACAGCAGCAGCAGCAGCAACCCCCTTTCCGTCGTGGGAGAAGCCCGGGTGGCTTTGGGGACAAACGCCGAGACGAGCGTCCAGGAGCCATGAGGAACGTGCCCAGAAGGGACAAGCTGGGGATGAGGGCAGGTGATGGCGGTCTGACCACTGGAAAGGCTGGCAAAGACAAGGCAGCAGATTCATGGCAGGATCCATGGGCAAGGAATAAGTCACCTGGAAGGAAAGGCAGATCTACCATGGGAAGTGGGCGTCGCCCAAGATCAAGATCAAACTCATCAGCATCTTACAGTGACCGATCCTAGTAAGTTGTTATCATTGTGTCATGGATCACAAGACATTTTAACATACAACTTTACTATTTTTATTGTGATATTTGACATCAATAGTACACATTTTGCAACATGTTTTAGATTTTATTAAATGGAATCAATAATTCATGATACAGTGAAACCTATCAGAAGAAACCACTTACGACAGACAAGAATATTGGTCTCTATACACCCAGGAACCAAAGAAGTTTACTGTCATTCAGAGATATAGAAACCACATGGGATTTGATTTATTGATATTGGTCTACTTAGCATCCATAGGGTGGATCACTCAAGTTATCTCTTGCTCAAGGATTTGAAGTGGCTGCTTGATATAGCAGCAATTCTAAATTTTAAAAACTTGTTCAAAAGCTTGTCATGTGTGGACTGAAGTGAAAGAGAATTGATATCAATCATGAATGTGGTTCCTAAACTCTTATTGACTATTCCTGACACAGCAGTTAAGTTCTTCTAATTTGTATATATATATATATATTTACATACTGTGTTTCTTTCTATCCAGTTCCTCCAGATCCCGATCCAGATCTGACTCAAGGTCCAGGTCACGTTCATACTCTTCCCGCAGCCGAAGCTCCTCCAGGAGCTCTTATAGTGGTTCTTCCCGGTCCAGGTCCAGATCCAAATCTCCGGGCTCCCAGTCATACTCCAGCTTCTCCTCACGCAGCAGGAGCAGGTCACCACCTCCTAAGGTCAAAGGAAGGATAACGGCGCCAAAGCCCATAGCAAAGCCAGGGGCGCCACAACAGATAGCCAGAGTTGGGGTGAAGCCTCCTGTCAAAGCCCCTGCTAAACCAATACCGTGAGTTTATACCCAACTGAATAAAGTTGGCAGGGGATTTACAGGGTGATTGGTCAGTCTTTGGGAATTGTTGCCATTGAACATCTTCCTCAAATTTGAAACACCCAAGTATCAGATGGTGATGGAATGGCATAAGTTTGCAATATTTTTTTTTTTTTTGGGGGGGATGGTTACAGTCACTTACAGATCTAAACTAGTCTCTCATTTTGAGAAGAAATGTTTGTCAAATTTTGCAGACACATTGATATAATGATGAAGTTGTGCAAAGGATGCATTTTTTATGCATGTTAAACTTTTTTACCAAGTTCATGATATTTTATTTCAGCAAATAAAGGAAAATTGCATATCCAAAAATTTGTCAATTTTGGGGAGTATTCATGAAATTTGGCTAGCATTGGTTTGAGAATGCAGAGGAGTAAAATTGATCTTAGGGTGAAGGTATGCATGACATGCTTTTTGAATGTGCCACTCATGGTGCATTTATATGGCTTATTAGCGTGGGGCAAACTAGAATTTGATTATTTAGATATGAACCCAATGGAAAACATATCCTTGCCTGATAATATCAAAATGCAATATGCCTCTTTACAACTGGATTATGATTTCCATTTTGAAATTATTATTTTTTGCCTCAGATCATCCAAACCAACGCAGTCTCAACAGCAGAGAAGTCAGGCCCCACTTCAGGGACGGCCGCCTGGTTCCAAAGCAGTGGCTGGACGTCCAGTGGCAGCTAAACAACCTGTCAGTAGGCCTCCAGGTGGTCAGCCAGGAGTCAGGAAACCTGTAGGACCTGGTGCCCCTCCACCCAAGGCTGCCCCAGCCAAGGGATCAGATAAACAGGTATGCCCTGGCAGATCTGCTCTAAAGAGGGCCTTCATCATGAGATATTTCATTTGAAGTCATGATGATTTAACATTGTTTTAATGCTGCATAATCATTGATGTATTGTGTAATATTTCTGGCCAGCTGCTTTGTAACAGTAAATTTGATGAAATTGCCACTATGTAAATGTGAATATGAAATAATTATAACAAGAAAGGGTTTGTGGAATCCACAGTCTCATAGTACAACTTGTCGTGTGTTTTTGGAAGGGAGGAAATGCTGTTATTTGTTACCAGGTGCTACACTATTCAGAGTTAAAAATGTATTCGGCAATTTAGAGATTCACCATTTCACAAAAACATTGTCCTTTTTGTGTTAGAATGTGAATTCCTGTTGTTTTTAACAGTCATATATCCTTTGTCTCCATTGTTTTATTTCACAGCAACTAATGAAGAGCAAATCTGCTTTCCCGAAGCCAGTACCAATGAATCGTAGGTCTCGCTCCAGAACCAGATCAGAGAGTCTAAGCAGCATTAGCAGTCGATCAAGCTATAGCAGCTACAGCAGGTCCAGGTCTCGCTCACGCTCCCGCTCTAGGTCTTATTCTGGCTCTTCTTCATCCTCTCGCTCCCGCTCAAGATCAAGATCCAGGTCGTTGACCAGATCTAGACCTGGAGCATCAAGGCCAGGACAACCTCGGCCTGGTCAAGTTAGACCAGCACAAGTGAAGCCAGGACAACCAAGGCCGGGACCACCCAGGCCAGGTCAGCCAAGGCCAGGGCAACCAAGATCAGGACCACCCAGACCTGGAATGGAAAGATCGGGACCACCTCGATCAGTACCACCTAGACAAGAGGCTATCAGGCAAGCACCATCTAGGCCAGGTGCGTCCAGACCAGCATTAGCAAGATCGGGAAGTGGTACAGCTTCAGGAAGACCGCCACCACGTCGCTCAAGATCTTACTCGGGCTCCCGATCCCGCTCCAGGAGCAGTTCTATCAGTAGTAGGTCATCCGTATCTAGTGCAGACTCTGAAAACATGTATGCCAATCTGGCTAGCCCAGTATCCTCCGCAAGTTCTGCAGAAACACCTCCTGTCCCAAAACGTGGAACCAAAGCTACTAAAGGGTCCTCCAAACCACCATCGGCTGTATCCTCCACTATCAAGTCCAAACCTCAGTTAAAGCAAGACAGGATGACCAAACCTCCATCAAAATCTTCACCTCAAACTATGCGTGTAGCAGCACCCAAGAAAGTTACAAAGGTACCTGTTGGTAAGGCTACCCCTGATAGGTCTGCAGCAGCAGGAAAGGTGCAATCCCGGGCTGTACCTGTTGGAAAGTCAATAATGAAGTCATCATCTGGAGAGCGACCAAGTAGTAGCACAAAGGTACAGGGTGCTCAGAGACCAAGCAGCACTACAGTGCAACAGGCAAAGACAAAACCTTCGAAAGGAACAGAAGGCAAAACTGGAGAAAGACCAGCAGAACAGAAGTAAGTATTGTAGTTTTCAAGTATTCTGAAATATCATTTGAATTTGAACTTGGGTCACATATTTGTATTTTCCCATATTTCATTATTGTATAACCCAAACCAACTGGGGTTTATTTGACTCCCTGCACAAATCTGTGATCAGCATGCAACCATTCTATATTACCAAACACCAATCAACAAGCTTTTTCTTTGAATTCCAGTGCATGTTTTGGTCCCAAGTTTAAGAAGATCGGACAAGGGGCTGTGGAGGTCACTGTTCATATTGTAATCACATTGGCCAAATGAAAATTTTTGCGATTGAGGAATTCTGTGTACAAATAAATGAATTTACTTATTTCCATATATTGCTAACAAAACACTGCTAATATCACATCCTAAGCATTTTTGAACACATTGTCTCATTTGATTTTGAACAGAGCTATATTCCAGAACATATTTTGGTATCTCAAATATGGTGTTGATCATAAAAACAGGTCAAACAGCAAGATAGGTTCAGAAAAATTATACCTATCTCGCCATCTGCAGCTAATAACTGGGTCATGATCTTGTGCCTCTGCCCGATCATCCACTTCAGTGAAATCGAAGTGAAATTGAAGATATGTTGCAGTTAGATCACATAAAGAATACAAAGTCTAAAATTACTTCAAGAATCAAATATTGCTCATTAAAATGTTTATGATTGATTATGTGCACTCATCTGAACTATAAAGCTAATTATACCATTATGTATTAAGTTTGTTTGTGAACTTTATATCACAAATACCAACAACAAGAAAAAGCAATGTACAAACATGACTTTTTAAATTGAAACATTCAGTAGTATAGAAATATATGGGAGACTTGTGTCAAGGAAATTAAAAAAAATACAAGACACATTGAAATTGTATGTTTTAGATTGTGATTAAAGTGATTGTTGTTGAACAGCATATGCATTGGGTATCCTACATTTATTCTTGTGACATTATTTTGACAGAATGAGAGAACGTGGACCTCCTGTAACCATCTCGAGCAGCAGCAGCAGACCAACCTCTAATCAGTCAGGCATTTTGAAGCATGCTGCTCGTAAAGAGATCAAACTCAATCTCATAAGCAAGGTATGGTCATAGTGTCAATGTTGTTACTATGTTCATTAAGGGGGGGGTGGATGTTTCACAAACAGTCAAACTTCTGTAGAACTGAACCACAAATTTTGATGCATCAATCTTGTTTATGCCATATTCAGAAATTTGGACAGATGTAAATACTGGGTTAAATTTTCACAACATTAGTGCCATGAATGATCAAATATTGATATATTTTTGGTTTTCCAAGTAAGTTTCGATCTTTTATATGAAATAAAAATAATTTTATTTGCAAAGTACTTTATTTTCAGAAAAAATGTAAAGAAGGACATTAACTTTATTTGTAATTGAGTTCAATTTTGTTGAAAGTGTTGATAAAAAGGAAAGGAGATGTTATAAAATGAAAATGGAAACCTTTAAATAATCTTCAAATGAATTATATCTTGATTTATTTTGATGTACAAGAATATTATCAAGTTATATTCCCTGTTACAGTATTTAACTCTTCATCACATGTGTGTGATGGTAATAATGATGATGATGAGAATAAATTCTACAACACAGTCACTACATAAATATACTCTTCAGTGCTTTGATAAGAAACTCCTAATATTGTTTAAACAACAAAAATTAAAACAATCTACAAAAACGCTTCCGTACACAAATGACTGCAATAATTATTAAAAAATAGTGATGTTTATGAGAAATATATAAAACCATGTAATCCTGCAAATTACTAGGACTATTTGAAATGAGATTTATTAGTGATTGATTACAAGTTGCAACAATAAAATATGTGAACGTTTCTCATTAATACAGCCTTCGGATGAAAGTAAGAAACGACCTGCAGACCCGTCTGTTAGTACAAGACCAGAAAAGAAATCCAAGACAGCTCCTGAGAGAGGTAAGTCTTCATTCTGACTACTAGTTCTGGGCCCCATAACACAAAGGTCAGCGATTAATCGTACGGTTGATTTCTACGATAGATTGTACATTGTAGCCAATGGAATCAATTGTAGAAAAAATGTTCTACGATCATTGCTGAGCTTTGTGTTACAGAACCCATGTGTGAAAATATCATGGATGAAACATGCATCCATTAGCAGATCCAGGATTTTGAAATAGATAGGTGCATATAGCAAATTTGGAAATAGAGAAGCACAATTTCCTTAGATTTAGGTATATTACTATGTATGTGTAATGGGCACTTCTGAAAACATAGAGAAGGTGTATGCCCTAGCACCCTTCCCTGGATCCATCACTTTGTAGTGGTGTTGTCATCCAGACAAGAGATCACAATGTTCAGGGTTCATATTTCACTGTGGCACTTACATCCTGCATCAATACATTAATATACTTCTCTCCACTCAACCAAAGTGAGGTAAATGGGTACCTGGCAGAATTTATTCCTTGAAATACTAGAACTACCTTATTGACAGCTCTGCCAAAAATGGGGTAATAATCGATGAATGTCAGACACAAGAACTATTATTATTATTATGTGTTTTTTATTCACAGTATTCATGAGAAAATGCACTCTCTTCAATAAAAGATAGAGTGATATTTTTATGCCTCTCCCCTCCAAAGAAGGTCTCTCTTCTATTTCTCCTCTCTTTGCTCTCCACTGCTCATCTCTTGCTCTCTCCTTCTCTGTTTGTCTGTCTCTGTCTTTATCATTCCCTTATTAATTTAATTATACACCCCTTGTTCCTTACAGATCATAAGGTAGGATCATCCACTGTCAAGCAGCAGGCTACATCATCTACTGATGTCAAGCACTCCAAGGTGACCAGCTCTGATCGCAAACGAGCATCTTCTCCACCTTCGTCCAAGTCTCAGCCACCATCAAAGGCTCTGAAGCCCGCCCTCAAGCCTGCCATCAAACCAGCTCTCAAACCGGCAGCCAAACCCGCTCCCAAACCAGCCGCCAAACCAGCCGCTAAACCAGCTGCCAAGAAGGAATCCATTTCCAGGAGAGAAGAGATCCTGAAGCAGCTCCAGGCTGTCGAAGACCTCATCAGGAAGAAGAAATCCAAGATGAAGTAAAGCTCATCTCCTATCTCTTTCCTTTTTCTCTTCTCTCCCTGTTCATCCTTCTGTATTTACTACATGTATCAATATACTTAATTATATACCGATTGGCATGATTTGAGCAGGGTAATAGCTGTAACCATTAACCTGCTAAAAAATGATCGGTATATAAAACACATACTGACTGCAATTTTATTCCTGGAATAGTGAAAGCCACTGCCCCGCAATAATCAAGTGACTTTGGGGCAATGGTTTCTACTAAAGCCCTCATGAGAGGTCAATATTTTTGTACTAATCTCCAATGAAAATACATCCTTGTACATCTTGCAGGTTCTTTCACAAACTGCAAAATGTGACTGTAAGTTGCACTCAAAATCCCATTTGCAAACAATATATTTACTACATTACTGCATTGGTCAGAATAATTTCACTGACAAGCATCATTACTGCTTTTCAATTTACGATATTACACAATCAATATGCTCTATGCATTGATATAATTAAAGCATAAGTCACATATTACTCTGTGAATTTACCTCCATTACATATTAATGACAAGTCATCCCAAATGTATCATTACTAGAGTGTTTATTTACTCACCATTGTGCAGTCTGTCAATTTGAATATATTTTATTGTGTTTTGATACCAAACATTATGTGGTCAATCTTGTTCACTTCTTGAGCATTTGTATAACATGTCTGGCTAAGATTTCTTTTTTTTAACACATTTCCTCAGTATTGGCATACTGATAAGTCTTGCTGTACTACCTTAATTGCATTTTGCAAGTTCTGCAGAATTTAGGAATTACAATGTATTATTATTGAGGGTGCAGTATAGAACATATGGAAGGGGTCATTTGCATGTGTGTCTATTAAGAAAAAAAAATTGTTATCTAGATAAGACTTGTCATGCAGTCATGCTGCTGTTATTTTAATAACTCTTCTGAAAAGCCAGAGATCTTTTGGATATCTTATTCTTGACATGTTATTTATCTTCACAGTATAAGAACTTCCAGGTATGTTCTCCATTCTACAATTAATTTTAGATTAAATTTCTGAATAAATGCCTATTTACTCTGCTGTGTAATAAAGAAAGGTGTGTGAATAATTGGATTTGAAACAACAATCATTTTTTTCTATGATATATTATTGTTTGTCGAATAGCTCTAATGTCTATCAATTGACAGAACAACCCCAAACATTATGCAGTCGTTTGTGCATAAAATGTACAATCAAGTACATGTATGTGTAGGTATTTCCTGTATTTTTGCTATTTCTTTTTGAAAGAGAAGGCTGCTGAAAAGAACATTTAGCAGTATAAATAAGATAATTTGAGGAAGATATGCTAAATCATTTGGTTTCCTTTTTTTTCATGAAATGCTCGTTACAATTTATTGTATTCTTGATGTTTTACATTTTATACAGTATTTTCTGTCAATCACGAAAACTTATTGGTAGATTTCTTAAGCAATATTTCTTAGTCAAAGTTCTTAAATGATGTATTAAATCAAGAATTAATCAATTTTATTACATATAATTAGAAGAGAAATTCCAAGATATTCAGCAACAGTTGCAGTGTACATGTGAAATATGTGTACATATTATTTGATCTTCTTGTTACATGTAGCTTCAGTTTTTCAAAAGCTGTCATGCTTTGTGTCATTAACTTGTGCATCCATGGTATCACTTTGAATGCAATCATGTTATGTTAATAAGAGGGGGAAATATCTGCTGAACCAGAGCTATTTCCCCCCTTGTTTGTTTGAGCCAATGACACTATGTATTGTTGAACCCAGAACCAATTTTCAGTGGTAAGGCCCATGAGGTCTTTTGCAACTTTTGAGCTTGATTTTTAGAATGCTGGAATGAAAAGGTAGG
The DNA here is from genome assembly GCF_018143015.1 of Lytechinus variegatus. NCBI lineage: Eukaryota > Metazoa > Echinodermata > Echinoidea > Temnopleuroida > Toxopneustidae > Lytechinus > Lytechinus variegatus. Next base: position 16,816,812 of record NC_054741.1, on the reverse strand, counting down.
GGTAAGGCATGTCTTATGGTATGGATATGAAGTACAAAAAATAAAAATATATTATTGGATGTATTTTGTGATTTCATTTGAATATTTAGTTTGGTTGGGATCCATAACAGATATAGCTGCTGTTTATTTTTTTAGGTAGTTTCATTTTATTTCTTTAAGGTATAAAACCATTTCTCACTCATGGAATGGTCCAAACATTTCACGATATTGTTTGCAGCTTTCTGATATGTTATCACTGAATAAAAGACTATTTTTAAAGGGCGTTTTCTAAAGAAAAAGTGGAAAAACATGACCCGCAGAGTATACTAAGTACTGTATTCTCAAAGGTAAAATACAAATTGTCAAAGTGATTCAATTAATGAATGCAATTTGATGGTCTCTAATTTTGTCAGATTTGACTGTGAGAATGACACTCCAGTATGGTTCACATTTATACATGGTTTAACAGTGAGTTTCTTGTGTGAAATATGATTTTCGTAGTGATATACACGGTACATTTCTACACTTTGCGATACTACTGTAGAGGTAATGGGAAATTTACTTACCAATGAAGTTATCAAGTACTCTGAATTGATCAAGTTTTGTGTAGAATTTAATAAGTGAATATTATCAGTTGAATACTGGTACTGACCAAAGTCATGTACATGTTTAACCATGGTTTCTTGATTTTTCAGGGACATGTAATATAGATATTTTCTCCTTATTTTAGGCATTGCCTCGATGCTAATTATTGGTGAAGGGCTGTGTGTCGTTTACTTTGTATATGCTGCAAGTTTTTCAAATGTCATTATGGAAAGAAGATTTCACCATGGTATGATAATCATTGTACATCTGATTTGAAATGAGAGCACATGAAGCATTGACACTTGTTAACTTTAAACCGATTTTGATATCACTATTGTGTAGTGCTATAATGCTGTAAAAGCAATGCCTAGTACAAAATTTAGTTATTTGAGTTCATTGATGTATCATGGTTATGTACACTGTAAATAAAATCTATGGTGTTAGACTGTACCTTCAAGTGTTAAAAATAAACCATGGAGTTTGATTAGACACCAAATAGTAATGATATAGTATATCAAATCAAGTAATACCAATGGGTGTTGAACTAACACCATAATTTCAACACTGGTGTAAAATACTTGGTGTGGTCTTCTTATTAACACCAACTGATGATACTTTTCCATACCACTGGTTTTACTAATCCTGTGCCAAGGCTCCACACTAACCTTTTTTTTCTTGTGGCCTGATCAGTCCACCGAAATCATCCATTTTATATTTTTGGTGGCCCTAAAACAATAGACATTACAATTTATCAATACGTTGGTAGCCCAATTGGGCCACCACTTTTGGATTTTTACAGAATTTTGGTGGCCTGACTCTCAATTTAGGTTGCCCCAGGCCACTGCTAATGTCGAGTCCTGTCTGTGCTGTTCCTTAGTTTTTGCAGTATTTTATCCTTCTTTATTACAGGTTTCATGAAAAATTCTCCCTTTTGTATTATAGTTGTCCATGCCTATTGCAGAAAATTTGAAATATTGTTTTCCAGCCAAAATACCTAGTACGGTTTGCATCCTTGTTATCGCATCTTTAGTCCAATGATATTGTAATGGCATGTCATTGCAATGTTATCAGTGATTTTATAGAGGGAATTTTGTCTCTTTAGATTTTCACTAACCACCAGGCAAATCAGTATGTTTTTGATGTCTCTAAGAATGTCTTGTTTGTTATTATGCATTGTTGTGATTTACCTGTTATTTTATGAAATTGAAGAAATGAAAATGAATGAAGTCATGCAATCTTGATGGTGTAAATTGTACACTGTATTATAATGATGATATTGCAGGCATCTAGGGACAAAATGTATGAATAAATGTTCCTTCACTTTTGAGAGAAAAAAAAGAAGTCTCCAAGATGTGTTCATTCATTTGTTTGCTCTGTACCCTTCCTGCCTTGATCAGTAGAATTTAGGGCCCTGTCTTACAAAGAGTTACAATTGATCCGATCAACCACAACTATGGAAAGCCAGCAAGGTCAACATGCAAAATGCATGTTTGTTCTACCTATTTTCTAGATGTGATGTATAATCATCCATTCATTGTTTTCTTAAAAATTCAGTGTGCTTCTCTTTGTTCATAAAGGATATTGTGCAAATTTCCTGTTCAAAAAAAATTATGACATTGATGGATTTCCATACAGTTGAGGTTGATCGGATCAATTGTAACTCTTTGTAAGACAGGGCCCAGAAGTGACAAATAGACATCAATCTTGATACTGTTACATGAAACATACAATCGATAATACAATTAAGCACAACTGTAGGTCGTTGACTATTCCAGTTACAAAAAGGTACACTCAGTTGAAAAAAAAGTTTTGTGTACATTTCTTTATATTACACCCCAGGCTTAATCTAAGTGCATCATTTATTGGATATTTTGCAATGAACTTGATATAATTTTGAATGCATAGTATGATTCTGTGATTTGAAAATAGAGGTGAAACTATTGTTAAGGTTAAAATATTGAAAGGGATTGAAATGGTCCATTCATAAGGGTTGTATATATTGATTCGGTGAATGTTTGTTTTCCTTGTGGTTAGGCCTAATTTGCAGACCTGTGCTATCATGGGGCAAGGGATAGCCCCTTTCCCTTTGATTGTAAAGTAGTGGCATTATGAGCCTGATTATGGTGTATCAGGCAAACTTTATTGAAAATTTGCAAGCTAGCAAAATGAGCAAGCAAAATTCAACATTTTACAAATTTGTGATAGATTTTTGTCATTATGTTCAGAAAATGATATATTTGATCCTCCTCTCTTTCCTTTCCTTTGCTTTACTCTTTCTTCCATGGTTGTGAAAAGATTTTTTTTTTTTGGGGGGGGGGGCAAGTACCACCAAGCCCCCATCTGTATGCCACTGGGGAAGAACCAAAAAAAAAGGAGAAAATAAAAAAAAGAAGAAAAGGAGTAATAGAGAGAGATCTAGGGCCATGTAATTCTATAGTACCCCGATTATTCAATTGAGAGAAAATTACATCAGCTGAAAGTCATCTTGCTCCTCTAACAAAAAATCATAGCACTGCCTTAATATTTTTATTTTTTTTAAATGAACGACGTGAATGATTGATGACACATCCTTCGTTACTTTCAAATTTTCCATCTTAACTCTTAATTATTTAATTCCTTCATCTATATAAGAATATTTCCCTAGCTGTAGCAATAAGTCAGAGCATCAAATGATGAGTTTGTGATTGATAAGGTGGATAGGCCTAAGATGCATTAAAAACTGAGGGAACATATATTGCGTTATCACCTCACTCTTCGCATGCAGAACGGCTTTGTAATTTTTTTTTTGCATTTTAATAAGATGTGAGGTGTTTTTCACTAGTTCATATTCAATTATGTTGACTGTCAAACATGTATTCGCTTAATATTCAAAGTCCAAAATGGGGGACTTTTCGTACAAAGGGGCACACTGATATTTCTTACATTTTTTTTTTACTATAGGTGAACATGAATACCCCCCCCCCCCCTCAGTAATTTCACCCTGCTACTATAGGTACCGCCGGAGGTACCGTATAGTAACCCTGAGAGATTTGTCGTAAAGGGGGCGTGGTCGCCCGGGGGAAGGGTGTGGCGAGGGCCCCCCTAGTCGAGGGCGCGGGACCGGAACCTGGGGCCCCAGCGTACGAGGGCCAGTCCAGGGGCAGCCAGCAGAGAGAATGATGGGCTGCGCTGGCTGGGGATGGGGTTCACGAAGCGATGACGCCGCTTCTGCAAAATGGCATGTCATTAACATAGCCTGATCCACGAGCAGGAAAAATGTCCGAAAGCCGGTCGTGTTCAAAGCAGATTCGATGGTAATCTAAATGACCCTAAATAATGGCTGCTCCAAGTCCGAAGAAAAAGATCGAATGCGACATCAGTATCGACGACCCAGTCAGTTCAGCAACGTCGGATAGTGAGCTTGGTGATGAAGATTTAGATTTGGAGTTCAATGGACATTTAACCCTGCAGAGTCCAACAGATGATGATGGTACCCTTATCGGGGTGCGTTCGGGCATTGGTAAGTTGATTTTCCGCTTAGTTGCTGGTGGCTCTGCTGTGTTGCTGACCTGCAGCAGTATACTACACTGTACACAATCAGTTAAATGAGTCATCTCAACAGTATAGATGTATGAGAAATTTTTCACATCTCTTTGTGTGTGTGTCTATGTTATTTTCCTGCTTTGTTCTGATGTTGCAATTGCTCTGATATTAAAGCAGTGCTCCATGAGCTCCTGCCAATGTTTGGCCTCTGGACACATAAAAATTTAACTTAATTTTTTAAACTGAAGTCTACCTCGGGCTCACTCACACATTGTACGAGGTTAGTATGTACTAACCTCGTACAATAGACCGTGTTTGACCCTGGATTTCGAAGTAGTCGGCAAACATCGCTTCATTGCTGAAGTAATATTTGCCGAAGCTCCTTCTCGCTACGCACCGGGGCTCTTGCCGGTAAGTAGCAAGAGTTTGTTGAATATAAAAATAATAATAAAATAATCCGATAAAAAAAGCACATTTTGCTTACCTCGGCCTCGAAAGTGACTTCGCTTGTCTCTTCCACGGAAATACAAGGAAGCCCGTTGGTGGCGCTAATAATTTCACAACCTTGATTCAGCTCCTCGGTAATTTTATAACTGTATCTAAATTCTTTGAATGCGCAATCCTCATGATTAATTTACTAATTATGGGCACCAATTCATGAAATGCCTTCAAAAAACATAATTAATGATTATTATTAGTGATGATAACACTCATTTGCATTAATTTAAAAAGATGACTGATAAAAAAAAATGAAAATAATATACGTGCCTGGAAAGAAACCAGCAGTACAAGCTTTGACGAACGTCAATAATACGTATACTGTATACCAAAGTCTATACAATGAAAAGATTGGACACTTCACGGACTTTGCGTAATGCCTTGCGTCGATATGCGTGTAAAATAGTGTAGGTGCCTATTCTTTCCCTTGTCGTGTCTTTGATATGAATATAAATCGCGCGCCCTCTTCAGGAGAAAATTGATATCAACGCTGACTGATTTCTATCTCCGTAAAATCTTCACTAAAGATCAAGAAAATATACATATTTTTAGAAAGAAACTTCAAGGAGAAGTCACGGAAGGATCTAAATGATTCGGTAAGTGTCATAGCAGGATGTGGAATATTTATTTATACATAATATTTTATGTGGGCAAAAGCCCACTGTATTTTCGAAGTGTAGTGGTGTGTCGCGTGCGTATGACTGATAATCCTTCACTCGCGAGACGATATGAACCCATGGGTGCCTAGGGCTCAGGTGTTTCTTGTGTTTGCTACACTAGTCACTACACTTACATCATGAACCCTCAGGGTGAACCCATAGAAATTTACATTTGATTTTCAGTTTGTATGCTTTATCATCACTTGATGCAAAAAATGAAAATACCTGCCTTAGTTTTACAATGTATTCGAGCGGTATTATAAGCAACTAGTTCACTCCAGTTTACTAAAAAAACAAGGCATCTAGCATCTAGGCTTATATGTAGGCCTACTAGCTGCAATCATGCCTATTTCCACGGCCATGATGTTTTCAAATCTCCAGTGAATTTACAGCTTTAGTTCGGTCTTTGATTTGTCACTGTTTCTGCTGGACTGCTTCTCTTGCTTAACTAATGTTACACTTCCCACTCACACTAGTGCAAAGTTAGTATTGTACTAACTTCGCACCAAGACTAACCGTGTTTGGCAGTGGATTTCTAACTAGTGGTTCATGCATGCTTTGACGCCACTTCTGGCGTCCATAACATGCGACTTCTACGGCTTGATTTTTCCGTGTGTGCGGCGTCATGTAATGAACCCGTGTATGCACCTCCTCCATGGACTGAAGTCATTCTTACACTCTGTACAGGGCAACAACATGTAAAAAAATACATTTTTTATTTTTACCATTAATACAACATTTTTCATTTATAAAATGTTCTATGAATGTTTGAACTTATCTTTGAAAATAGAATGAAGGTAATTACCATCACCTCAGTGGAATTTTATTTAGGCCTATTCATATATTTTTTTTGGTGGGGGGGGGGTACCCAGAGGTATCTTGTACACTTTCATTCAAAGTTATTGAGCCTACAGTTGACTGTAGCCTTTGTACACATAGGGCTGTTTTGCTCATCATCTAATATAGTAAAGGTATTGATGAGTGGCCCAGCTGTACAAGCATGCACTGGAAAATTGGTCTTTATTACAGATATGGTGGCAATGGAATATCCACACATCACATATATTCTTCATAATATGCATGTACTGTAAATTGGAATGAAGTTTTACCACACACCTCCAAAAATTTATTAATCATAATAATGTAATTATATATAGCGCTTAATATGTGGTGTTTCTAAACGCTTTACGAAAAAAAGATTAACTAACATACATTGATATAACTGAACATTTAACAATCAAGAAGAATGAAAATGTATTGTGTAAAGTATTATCATATTACAAATTCGGTAAACCAGCCTTCTAAAGATGGAAATACAGAGTAATAATAACAATAATAAAAGCAATGATGCTTATTAATCCAACAGCTGGAAAAGTTCAGTTGAAAATGAATTACCATAATACAATGACATCATTAAATATATCAATAATAGCAACAACAATTGCTATACATGCACAAACAAACAAAAAAATGAAGGAATATTGATATTGACAAGATTATAACTTAAAAAAGGGGAGAATTGTAGCTTTTACCTGTAAACAAATTATATCAGTATGGATGTTTGCACCCCAATTACTTATTTTTTGCAATAAATTTAAATCTGGCTCATTCAGCTCATAGTTATGTGCAGTCTGTGATGATAATGTGAATTAAGTTTTAAAAAATATACTGTAAAAGGGAACCTTATCCTAGTGAACTGTTTTTTTTTTAGAATAAAAATATAGAAGGTGAACAAAAATTTGGACAAATAATGATTTGTTTTTAAAAAGTTGCAGAAAATTGTAATCATGTTTGGTAGGCAAGGCCACTTTTCAAAAGGGTTTATTTTTTCTTGCATCATACTAAGAAAAATTGGAAAAAAATGAAAAGGCACAATAAATATCCCAGGCCAATGAGAGGGGATTTGAGGCTAATGAAGAGGACATCCAGGGCAAGAATAAAAAAGAATAAAGAAACTATTTTTAAAAAAAATCAACCCAAAAAGAACAGTAAGAAAGAAAAGTGAAAAAGGAACTTAGGAAAAAAAAATAGTGAAAAAAGAGAAAATAAAGCGGAAAAAGAAAAGAAAAAGGAAAATTAAATAGAATATAAAAGAAAATTATGGAGAAAGAAGCTATTCATCCTTTCTAAGAAAAGAAAAAAAAAGCTCAGAAAAAGATATGGCAAATATAGTCATTTCTTGACTGGTTACCAGCCAAACCAAACTAGACGAAGAGAAGAAGAATGAAAATGGACCCCGGTTTGCAATGAGTTGCCACTTTGAAATCTACATCATGTTAGTCATCTCATTTTCAAACATTTATAACTTTCTTATTCTTTGTCTTAAGTTTTTTTTTCTTCAAAATTCAACCATTATTTTCTTGTATTTTGTTCCTTCCACATATTATTACCAACATGTAATTCTTATTCAACCTGTTTTGTAGAATTTGCAATGGCTGAAGGAGGCAGAAATTTTGATTAGTCTAGAATCTTTCATGCTTTTCTTATGATTTTGAAGAATATTTTACTACTTTGCTTATTTAGGTATCTGTGTTGATTCATTAAAATCATTCCTGAACTTGGACTGACCCTTTAAAGGGGAAATCCACATCAAGTTCAAGAACTTTTTTGCTACAATGTATTTTTTGTACTGAATGCACATGTAGGCAACTTCCCCATTATTATGCCATAATTTTGTTAAATTTCTTTTTACACAATTTTTAAAATAATTTTTACTAGTACATTAAGTGTATCAGACTATCAGGCACATTATACTTTTCTATTTAAAGGTTAAACACCATGATTTATTGAAAATGGATATGATAGCTGCTCACATACATATAATGTTACAAACTCAAAGATTTGACAATGTACATAACTTTTTTTTTCTAGATACAGTTTTACAAATTTATGTTCTCATCTTTTATATCAATATTAATAGAGGTAGGGTACAAAATGATGTTTCAGTTTGCTTAGGGCACCAGCTTACAGAAAAAAGGGTGTTCTCCTTAGTATTTTGATACCTCATTTAACAAAATCAGTCATCAACATCACCCTTTTTTTACCCTGTATAGCCCAAAGTTCTCTGATATTAAAACTAACTACATTTTTACATTACAGCCTACCAACTCTCCCTTTAAATATCAACTTTTCACTTGAGCCTCAGGGTTTTGAAACAAGTTTCACTTTCATTGTTGATGATGTCATTAACGTAACTTTCTAAAAAGGAGGGATTTCCTTGATTATGAGTCACATTGTTGTGGTCATTTCAATAAATCAATATTGTTATGACATTCATACCACAAGTATTGAGTTAACACTGCCTTGCATAAATCATGAAATGTGGCTGGACACTTCCCTGATGTAATAATTATGAAAAATGATGGAACATATTGAACTTTGCATGCTCCAGCCAGTGACGATAATTGCATTTAAAGGAATATTCTACAAACACTTGTTCCAGTTGTCTTCCTTTAAACAATTAGTATATGAATAGAGGTACATGTAGGTTATTAAAAAAAATACGGATTTGTTTTGTTTTTGTATTTGTTTATGCCTTATTATAGGGTTTTTAACCATGTAGCCCCATTTAACCAATATGTTGGGTGATTTGAAGTTTGATGTTCATTGTTGGTATAGTTTTTAAGACCGCTTTGCCTCATTAAACTGGTTTTAGTTTAGGTGAGGACACAATTTTGTTCTCCAGGAAGCTATCTTTACATGGAAGTCCAAGAGTGTGTGCATGCATGCTGTGTGTAGAATACCTAGAAACACTGCAGTTTCAAATTTTGTGCAAGACATGTGATGTCACTGAGGGCGTTCCCATAGCATTAAGACCACTGTACATGAAGCAGGGCATTTGTATCTACAGGCAAAAGTTTTATAAATCCAGCTACATGTATTATTTTTTTTTCATTAAAGGGATGATCCGGGCTGAAAATATTTATATCTAAATAATAGCGTAAAATGCTGAAAATTTCATCAGAATCGGATAACAAATAACAAAGTTATTGAATTTTAAAATTGAGCAATTTAGTTAAAATAGTTATGCCATCATGAATATTCATTAGGTGGGCTGATGATGTCACATACCCAAATTCCTTTTTCTTATGTTACTACATATGTAAATGATGTGTCTTCATTATAATGAAATAAGTTGCAGCAATAAATAACTTATGCACTAAATCAGTTGTCAATCCAATTTTTTTAGTTCTTGGTAAATTTTTTTGAATAAACCTAATTTCATACAGTAAAATACAAAAGAACAAGTGGGGATATGACATCATTGGCCCACCTAATGAATATTCATAACGACAAACTGTTTCACCGGTATAATGCAAATCTCAGTTTAAAATTCAATAACTTTGTTATTTGTTATCCGATTTTGATCAAATTTTCAGCATTTTGCTCTGTGAATTTAACTCTTTTAATTGAGATATAAATATTTCCAGCCTGGACTGTCTCTTTAAACCAGTTCAGGAGTTGGTGATGAAAATGCTAGCATAGTGATATCTTAAACTGGTTTCTTTTTTTTGTTTGAGGGAAACCAGATCAAGGAAGTAGATGAGAATAGGGTCTAAAGCTGTAGCTATTCAAAATCATCGTTGTACCAATGGGGGGGGGGGGCTTGGGAGGGCTCTTACACGACCAAGAAAAAAAGAGAAAAGGAAAGAGAAAAGGGTGAGATATATTATTTTCTGAATATTACATCTACTGATATGTAAAAATCTATCACTAAATTGGATTTTTGTTATAAAAATGTCAAGAGTTTTGCTTGCCTCGATCGCAATTTTTAAATAAATTTTATGCGATACACCGTGGCCCCTTCAACATTTTTGGCTCATTACACCACTGGTTAGTGGTCAATGGAGTGATTGCTAATGTGCCTTAAAAACATTAATTTTGGTAACGGCTCATGTTGATTGCATGTTAACAGTCGATTAGACTAAAATCTAATATGCTCCATTCAAACAAAATTCCTGAAGTAAATTAATTGGTGCAGTTTTGGAGGTGTATTGTGTTGAACAAAAAATAATAGTTCAGGAAATGATTTGGAATGATAACATTGAGTCATTTTCCAATCCACCTGGCATTTTTAGCCATTTCCTTGTTTTTGTTTCATTCATGTAGAAATGATACTGTGGAAGTGGTTTAAAGGGGAAGTTCACTCTGGCATGCTGTTGGTTTAATAATTACAGTGTAAGAGGGAAAAAAACCCTAAATAAATACATTACTGAAGATTCGTTGAAAATTCACCAAAGATCAACAGAGTTATGGATTATTTATGTTTTGTAACATCTTGTGTGCAGTTCCCCCATTGGCCATTTGAAGTAAATGCCATAAAATGCCATTTTCTCAGAAAATTTAAGGCAATTTCACATATATGTGTATTAATTGAAGCACATTACACCTACATACTACATGTACCATTTCATACCAGCTTCACTACAAATATTTTCAATTCATCATAAACCATAAGAAAATGGAATCGGGCTGTACATGTAGCTCATATGGACGTCACAAATTATTTAAAAGTTCATGACTCTTATTCTTTGATGAAATTCTATCAAATCTTTACTTTATTTTTATTTCTCCCAGTTTTTTTTCTGCTTTTACTAATACACATTTAAGATGAACTTCTTTTTTAAAAGTGTAACCCCCATGAGATTTGTGTTTTGATGTACACTTTAGAGCATGCGTAAAGTGCTATATGATTTGTATGGAAATGTGATAAAAGGTACCGGTAACTAGAGAAAGTTAAATACTTGAAAGAAATCATATAATGATGAGAAGGTTATTGCCGCTTGAAAACTCAGACTATCAATTTGAAAGGTAGATGTAATATGCTTTTCACACTGCACTTTTTGTCCTAAATTGGTGGGGCTAAGGGGGGTCTTAGCCCCACCAATTTCCCGGGGTTAAGCTTAGCCCACTTCGTTTTCACACTACGTTTTAGCAAAGTGGGCTAGCACAGTAAATAGTACTGTACTATCTGGCCCTGCAAAAAAGCAGGGTTAGCCGGCTTATTGTGGTGCTAGCACCACAATTGCGGTGCTAAGAGATGCAGTGTGAAAACGAAACAGGGCTAAGGAAAGTGGGGCTAAGCATTAGCCAATCACAGAAGTCGAATTGCACGTTAATCACGCTCTGTTTGGTAAAACATCAATATTCATGAGCTGAGGGATAGTCCGGGGTTAAGGCATTAACCACGGTTGAGCAGATAGTATGGGGTTAAAAAAGACAGTGTGAATCGAAAAAAAAGATAGTATGGGGTTAAGGATAGTCCGGGGTTAAGGAAATGCAATGTTAAAAGCATATAAGGGGTATGGGATATACATGTACATGTACATGTCCCTAGCCTATTTTCATTATATTAAGGCATTTGTTGTTAAGTGCCCCACCCTCCCCAGTGTATTGTGTATTGGAGGAAATTGAGAAGCAGAGCGTATTAACCTAACATTTAATTTACTGCATCATCATCATCACCTTCATGTCCCCATGCATGAATGCCTTTTCCTCCTTCTAATTTAAAAGTTTTGGACCCTAAATCATTAATTCAACAACCGATCCAAATAGTTTTATAAAGCTATTTCAAATAATAATGTAACCATTGGACTTTGATTTATAGCAACACAAAAACATTTCGAACTTGTAGACGATGATCGAACGCTCTATTTTTAATACTTTTCAGTTTTCATAGACATCTGTTATCACTTTAAAACCCTTGTACCGGATAGTTTTTCATATAAGGTGTAGTCATGTGATTTAGGTTGATCCAGTCTTTATTTCCTTCCTGATTATAGAGCTCATTGCTGAAAGGAAAGTTTCAAAAAGTCGATCTTCACCTTCATTAATGCTCTTGCTTCTGTTGGAATCAGTTTATGATGATTGTTGCAAGACTGCCAGTGCTAGGCTACATGTATGTAGCTCTATAAAAGTTGTAGTTTGAGATTTTTTCTTGGTGTTGTGTTGTGACCAATCAGGTCCTCTCGAAGGATTTCTTTGATTCTGATATCAGATGTAGGTTTTAACTGGGAAGCTGTGGAAAATTAATACTTTGTTTCCTTAGAAAGTAGGAGTTGTATTTGATAGAGATAACTGAGCTGTTGCAATGTCTGAAATGCATGGTAAGTCAGTATGAATTTTAATACTCAACTTTACTTTTCTGCATGTAGCCATGTTTTTCTTTTTCTGGGCCCTGTCTACATAGTAAACTTCTTGCAACTAATGTCTTAAGTGGAATGAGTTATCTTCTAAGAGCTCTGTGTCTCTCATGACATGGAAGTTACCATTGGATGCAGTATCGTTATGAGCAACAAATTTTGAGGGGGACAGGCATGCTATATGGGGCTATATTTCTAAGAAACTGTGAGCAAGAAAATTTTTACCTTTTTTATACAAAAAAGCTAGTTTTGTGATAGATTTCAACATGATATCCAGAAAATACTCCCATATTTCACTATCTTTCCTTTCCTTTTTCTCTCTTTTTCTCCTTTTTTTTCTTGGACATGAAACTTTTTTTTTGAGGGGGGTGGGGACCACAGCCCCCTCAAGCTCCCCGCCCCTTCATCTGTGCGACATTGATTTTATAGGTATGACAGTGTCATATTCATAATAGCAAATTTTATACAATGGGGCCAATAAGAGAAAAACAGACTTTACAGATTTGACTGCAATATACAAAGAGGAAGAGGAGATGCCCCCTCCGTTTTAAATATAACTAGGGGAGAAAAGAGGAAAGGTGGTATTTTATAACCTGTTAAGACATATTTATTTTCTTTTTCTTCCTCTATAGGATTCACAGGTAGTGTCCATAGTCGGCAAGAACACCTCCAACCCAACAAGTTCCTTCCTGGAAGGACGATCTTTGAGGTTGTCTCGGCCAAGACGATGAAAGATGGCTACAAGAAATTTGTGGTAAGTTTAATGGCACCAATAGAAACTAACTATATACAGAGTTGTGGTGTCAAGTTTTTTTTCCACTTTTACATTCTGTCTCTGCTTTGAAAGGAAATGGTTAAAAAAGGTCCCATCTGTTAACTGTTAATTTGTAAGCATAATTGATTTCTTCTTTTTTTTTTGGGGGGGGGGGAATTCTTACAATTTTTTATGATTTATTGATGTTAAAGCTATTAAATGAAAGCAGTTGCAGAAAAACACTTGTTTCATGAGAAAGTCTGTAATACCAAGGTTAAGTATTTCTATATCATCATGGATCTAGATCTGGTACAGTTACATAAACTAGCTGAAAAACAATCACAGTGAAGGTCGCCAACACAGATACGCACAAATGGGACAGTATTATTATTACTGGAATAAAGACTCGACGGAAGTGCCCGAAATTTGATTATTTTTTAGCAATTACACAATTTCTTCTAGAATCCTTTGGCACATATTTTTTATTCATACAAACAGACACTTGGGTGGTCATTATTTTGGATTCTGTAAAAAGCTATTTTGAGATCGTTACCACAACTGGCATTGTAGCATGCCTTTAGCAAGAAATCTGTAATGCTTGTATGTCTGGTAGAGGTACTGTTCATTCCAGTTCACCTTGTGTTAATTGCAAATTCAAAAGTTATTATTAACCATTGTGCAGTGGACTGATTTGAATGTCTCCAATTTCAAATGACCTACATGTGAATGCCTCTCAGTTTATTGTTCTTAAAGGGGAAGTTCACCCTGACAAAAACTTTATTGTAAAAATAGCAGAAAAAATAATAAAAAATATTGCCGAAGGTTTGAGAAAAATTCATCAAATAATTAAAAAGTTATTAGAATTTCAATTACTTGATTTGTGACGTCATATGCGAGCAGCATTCCTACATAGCAAATGGTAAAAAATCAATGAAATGTCATTTTCTCAGAAAATTGATAATGGTTTTCGCTGTACCTTTTGTATATCAATAGACAAATCATTTCACACCCGATCATGAATAGAAAAGAAAATTAAGTCATCAGGAACCATGCAAAATTTGAAATTCATGCATTTTATATTACATAACACATGGGGCAGCTGCTCGTTTATGACGTCACAAATGCAAAATTTTGAACTCTAATAACTTTCTTACTCTTTAACGAATTTTCCTCAAACCTTCACTAATATTTTTTACTATTTTTTCTACTTTTTTTTGCAACAAAGTTTTCTTCAGGGTGAACTTCCCCTTTAAGCCTACATGTATCTCACAATGTCGGATCCACTGAAATGTATTTTTTTTATGGTGGGCAAAAGATTTTACCATTAGAAAACACAAGCCATGTGTATTACTGGTGACTCTGCCTTAGTCAAATCATTTGGGACCACAGAAATCTGTTCGTCTGAGGAGAAATTTGACTTAAACGGCTATTCGACAAGTCAACTTAGGCGGAGTTAACTTTAATACATGTACCTTTATGTTTGGCTTTTGAATAAAATGACTAGGCCCCTTTTCACACAGGCAGGCTAGGATACATGTATGTGTTAAATGCTGATTTTATTGGCAATAGCATACTAGTTCTGTTTGAAACAGGGCCTCATTGGTTCTGAATGAATGTCAGAGCAGTTGCTGCTGTCAATTAAGCCTAAAATTCATGTATGCAGTGACTTCCATACACATGGGTCATCGATGACACTCACTAGACAGTCAGAGACCAGTTAATATCTCTGCCGGGACATTGAAGTTTGGCCCAATTTGCTGGCCTAATATGACCAGAAAGAATTATATAGTAAGTTAGATCTATTAATAGAGATAATAACATAGATCATGTCAGTATTTTTTCTCTATAAATGTATTTGGGATAATAGTAGACTAATACCCCTTTCATAAACCCATCCTCCAATTATCCGCCTAAGAGTAATGTGGATAATTCAATAAAAATCGCATTCACTAACTCCGAAAATAATCCGCACTATTTTTTTACGAGTGCCCAACCTGAAAAAGGCGGATAATTGTCATGGCAACTGCGCACACCCCCTCCGATGGGGTTGTGTTGGAAAAGGGTGACCTTTTTGACCGCACCATGGCAATTATCTGCATTATTTTGGAAATGCGTTCATAAAGTCAAAATCTGGTCCCGATGCTGCTATTATGCGGATAATTGCAGCATCAAAATAATGCGGATAACTCTGGTCCTCCAATTTTACGACCACATTATGCTGATAATATCAGCATAATTGGGTTTATGAAAGGGGTATTATAGTCAATTTGAGGTTGGACTATTAAGAAAAGGGAAAAAAGTAAACTACTGGTCTTACTTGCCAGTCCTTTATAGAAAATGAGTTAGTGTTGAGCTCTGTCCTAAACTTGGTAATATTATAATTGCAGTTAGTGCTTTACATGTAGAAATGCAAAGTATTAAATGCTATATAAATGTAAACTAATTTTGATTATTGATATTATTAGAACAGGAATTTTTTAGATTCCATTAGTTCATCTATTGATATTATGCTAATCATAATTTACATGTATGTCAAGAATCAGATGGCACTGAGCAAATTCCACGTGAGGCAAGCTTTTATGAATTCAGGTTAAAAAATCACAAAATTATTGGCTCACGCTAGCATGGTGGTAGTGATTTTTTTACCTGATTGCTAAGAAAGCATGAATGCTTGCAATCAAGCAACCAGAGGACCGATGGCTTAAGGTCCTCTCCGAAGGACCTGGTACTGAGGATTAATGCCTTACCAAAGGGCACTAGCGCACCAAGTGGGAATCGAACCCGGGTCACCGGAATACGAATCCCCACTCTACCGACTGAGCTATCGCGCCTCCTTCAATTATTATTTAGTATAGCATCAATTATTGTTTAGTTAGTTTAGTATATGGTATTCCTCCTGTTCATTCTTACTAAAATGCATCGAATGTCCAGTTTACAGGTTTGAATATCACACATTCTTGGCTCCTGTTTAGCGCTCGCATCAATTATTGTTTATTAAGGTACTCACTCTGTTCCAGGTTACAAACAGTGCTTAGAATATCCAGTTTTCAGGTGAGAAAATTCACAATTTTCTGGCTTGCGCTTTGCGCTCGCATCAATAGTAAGACACTCATCCTGTTCATACAAAAATGCTTTGAATGTCCAGTTTTCAGGTTGGAGTATTACACATTTTTAGCTCATCTGGCCCGAAATTAAAATTGTGTTAAATTTCGTTGCGAGATGCCGGATGAGCTCCACATCATTGATGTGCTAGTTGGCTTGTTTTCTGCGCCCGCACCAATTATTGTTTATTAAGGTAGTCATTCTGTCCCTGGTTAAATAAAATGCCTAGAATGTCCAGTTTTCATGTAAGAATATCACAAATTTTTAGCTCATGCTTCGCGCTGGCATTATTCGATTGGTGAGATATGTAGCCTGTATCCTATTCATGAGTAACTAAATGCAGTCTTTCTGTTCAGTATATTAGAACTTGCTGCATGCTCTTCGCGGCTCATGTTACTTCTTTAGTTAGATTCACGCCCTTTTTTCATGATTACAAAAACTGCTCGGAATGTTTTCTTTTCATGTGTTTTTACATTAAATTTCCGAAAGTTTGAGCTTGTGATTCGCGCTCGCAAAAATCTTGCAAGGATGCCCTTTTATAAGGTCCATAATTGACCAAAAAGAGAGTTTTACAACTTCAGATTTGAAAATTCTTACAACTACTCGATCGCGAAAAAATAGAACCTAAATGTATATCGTATCAATCAGAAATCACTTCATAGAAAACTTTGCTCGACTAATTACTACAAAACACGCAACTTCTTCACAAAGATGATAATGCCCCCCCAAACAAAAATATGTTCCGCCGCCATTGATTAGAAACTTAAGATCAAGTTGGATCTGCCCTTTAAACTTTAAAGTAGGTTTAAACTTTAAACATTAAAGTAGGTTTCTCTGGATGTGTTTCCTGATATTGAGTCTGAAAGCTGTCTCACTTGTCCTTCTTTAGTTTCAAAATAATTGGCCTTGTTTGGATTCTGTTACTTTCGTATTCACTTCTTTATACATGAATTCAATGCCATGAGAGTAATTATAATTGGACTCGAAACTTCTCATCATGTTTTTTTTACTGAATTATGTTTCAATTCATTATCTGCTTTCTCTTTTGGTATTGCATATTATTGTTGATCCCGACACTGATTTATCCAGACACATTATTTCATACCCCCCCAGAATCGCACCTAGAGGAAGCCTTAAAGATAAATTCCAGTTCTGGTAATGATCTCAAAATTACTTTTACAGTAATCTAATATAATGACCACCCAAGTATCTGTTTGTATGAATAAAAAAATATGTGCCAAAGGATTCTGGAAGAACTTGTGTAATTGCTGAGAAATAAGCGTGGATTTGGTCACTTCCGTAGGGTCTTTATTCCAGCAATAATAATACACTGTCCCACGTGTGCCTATCTGTGTTGGCGATCTTCAGTGTGATCATATTTTATGATTTCCCGTAGTTCAGTTTATGTAACTGTACCAGATCTAGATCGACAATGATATAGTCATACTTAACCTTGGTTTTACAGACTTTCTCACAAAATTAGTGTTTTACTGCAACTACTATCATTTAGCTTTAACTATGATTAGATTGATATGTGAGAATAAACATGTGAGATTATGAGTTATTATTTCAAATCCAAAGGTTTTGAAAATAAATTCTATGTTGTACATGCTGTGCATATAAAGTTACAACATATTTTGAAAACTTGAGAACACTGTTAAGTTGGCATTAAGTCTACTAAATTTCTCGATTTTCCTGTTCAAATAAATGAATGCAGTAGTTTAGTGGTTGAAATTTTCAACTTGATAATTTTGCTCTGAATCTTTATCACATTTTATCCTCACTTTTATCTCTTTCAGCTGTACAGCATTGCAGTGCTACGGACCATAGGAACAGACACATCTCAGGCTATCATCGAAAGGCGATATTCAGAATTTCATGAGTTGAACAGCGCCCTTAAGAAGCGTTTTCCCCATGCCATGGAGTCTGTGGTCTTCCCCAAGAAGGCAGTCACCGGAAACTACAAGCACCAGTTCATCGCGGAGCGCAGTAGGGCCTTTGAACAGTACCTTAGCCACACCTTCCAGAATGACGAAATCCGCATGAGTGTGGAGTTCCAGGAATTCTTTTACAACCAGGACCTGAGGCGCGCCTACAGGTACATGTCCAAGAAGAACTTTGAGGAAGCGTTGCCTCTCCTACAGAATGCTCTCCACCTCCAAGAGAAGATGATCGGGGAAAAGCACCCTGATACAATCCGAACATCCTGTGCAATCATAGTGGTTTATCTATCTCGCCTGGAGAGCCAACCCCACGTGCTTGGCTATGCTGAGAAGGCGCTGTCGGACATTGGTGATGATGAAACCAACCCGTTCTTGATCCCCCTCCTACAGACATTGATTGGGGTCAGGTGGAGACTCCAAAAAGACAAGAGAGACTTGGAAGTCAGGCTGTCCCGCTATGTCAAGCCTGGACTAGGGGGAGGTGATATGCCCACACTAGAGGAATTAGTCATGCAAAGTCTATCTCATTTATGAAGTTCTGCCATTTTCATTGTCATTAATTGCATTTTTTATCTTGTATATTATGATGTACAACAGTAGAGTTGGTCAGTAAGACAAGTTTTATGCTTTCCATGTGTATGTGTACTGTTATTTAGTTGAGACATGTCTGTGATATTTTTTTGTAGAGAACAGGGGCTGTTAACATAGAAGAGATATGTTGGATCTTTATATGATACAATTGATTGCAATTTATTTGTACATGTACATGGATTTCTATAGACTTTCAGTGACAATTAATTGTACAATTTGATTGTAGCGTTTATGTTACATGGCACAATTCTTGTCTGGTGACATTTGGAAACTTTTTGGCTGAAGTCAGGTACATGTAGCTTCTGGTTATCTTAGAGTCATGTTGGAAGTTCAGCTCTCATGCATGTAGACTCCATGTATTTTACATGGGGATCTCCCGTGTTGTAATTATTTTCCACATATCTTTTTATTCAATATGACTGCCACTATCAATCTTTGAGCTGTTTTAAAAATCACCAATGTGCTACATGTAGTTGTTATCAATTACATTTGCTTTGATTTTCTTATTTTGTCAAATTTCACAAGACCTTGTGAAATGTGAAGTCTAATCTACACTCATTTGATGTACTTTCACTTTGGTCTAATTGCATATTGGTCTATACTACACTTCACACTTGGTCTAATACCCATTTGGTCTAATCAGTATTCAAACTATTACCCGGGTGGTTTAATTTTCACTACATTTACCTGTTTTTCTTTACTTTGTCAAATGAAAATTTGATTTATAAACATTTTATCAAATAATATACATGTACACTAGACAAGGGGCCCGTAACACAAAGCTTAGCTATTTTTTTAGATATTTTCTTTTACAATTGATTGACGACAATTTACAATTAACAGTGAAATCAAGCAAACGATCAACTGCTAACCTTTGTGTTACAGTTCCCAGGTGGATATTAGATGAAGTGGACTTTAGAAGTGGAAATTAGACGAAACAGTAAATATGTTGAATTTTCAATTGCCTGTATTCTTAAGTTGGGTTTAATTTAAACACTGGTCTAAAGTTGTGGTTTAACTATGGATAGCCAATCATGAAACAAATCTTGATCAGTACAGGTTCAATAATTCATTAGCTCATTTGTTATGCAGATCACTCAATTACAAAAATAACTGAATTATTTCATATCCCGTTTTAGCATAATGAAAGAACACTACAAACAGAAGAAACATAATGTAAACAAAATTGTGACATTTTGGCTTTCCATAATTTTAGCACAAAGATCATGGTCTAATTTAAACCTGACTTCAGAATATGGGCCAATGAGAATAATTGATTGTAGACTATAAGACTATCAACATGTAGGATGAGACCAAACAAAACTACTATGTATTTCTAAGATCACTTCTTGAGTGCTATGTTTTTGGTGTATTTTGTATTCTAACTCTTGGCCTATCTTGGGTCAAGAGTTCATGAACGTGTAGGTATCTTCTGAGGTAACAGTGTAATGAAATCTTTTGCTTATTCTTTAATGATGAATATAATAGACACCTTGTCGAAAGTCAGAACTGCTATTTTCCTCAGAAATCCTGTGAAAGTGCTAATTCTCAGATATCATCAAAGGAAAATAATAATAATAATGTCATATTTTACCCGGGGTAGCCACTTCAGTTCCGAAAACTGTTCTCCCAGTGAGGCCCTGCTTAACATGATTGTGATTATTACCCCGGCTTTAGCACGGCTACCTTGATCAGGCACTCAGGCATTGAGGAATTCCTTCCTACCGGGTACCTATTCACCTCACCTGGGTTGAGTGCAGCACAATGTGGGTAAATTCCTTGCCGAAGGAAAACATGTCATGAAGACACAAAGCGCATTTATAGTGAGATTCCTGCTAAGATTTGCAGTACAGACTTTTGACAAGTTGCCTTGAGGTTTGATCCAGAAATTATGTCAGTATATCAGTTTCTGTATACAATGTATACATAGCGTATGCCATCACTATAGACTTCTTTTTAGTTTACATACAAGAGTATTTCCTCAGTATTTACTTGTATATATGTAGCTCATATTTCGCAAGGTGAAGATTGCACAAAACTTTATTTACCAATTGACTTCATATAATACAGCATGGACTTGCAACATCATCCAAATCAAGTCTAAATGCCTCCCCCTGCAAAAAAGTTATGAAACTTCATTATTTGTATAAGAAAGTTTTAAAACTTACAATCCATGCAGTTATATAGCTGGAAATCATTTTATTTCATGATTTTTATAATTGTCAATCAGGCAGTGGCCTGCCAATGCTGTTTATTGCAGAATGGTTTTGAATTATTTTGAAGTACCCTTTAAAGGGGAACCCAGCCTTGGTCATAAATGTTATGTTTGGAAGGAGAAAAATAAATTAAACAGAATGGTGAAAGTTTGAAAGAAATCGGACAAGCAATGAGAAAGTTACAGCTGCTTTAAAATTGAGATCACTAATACTATGTAGATTTCAAATTGGCAACTGTGTAAGTAAATTATGATAAGGGGCAAGGACAACTTTCCCATAGGCCATGTACTTTATTATCAGGGATTTGTGGTTTTCTCCTAAGTACCCATTCCCCTGGGGCAGTAATCTGAATATAACCCAGGTAGTATATTGTAGTATGTCCTCATGAAAGAAATATATAATTTTAAATAAAACTTTTGGGAAAAATGACATTTTAGCCATAATATGTATTGGAGTACATGGAAGAGTAGTCCTTGCCTTACATCACTATGACATCCCATATGCGGCCAATTTGAAGTCTCCATGGGTATAGTGATTACCAATATTTACAACTTTTAAAAATTCATAACTTTCTTGTTGTTTGTCCAATATTGTTCAAACTTTCACCTATCAACTTGTTTGATTTTTCTTTTCCTTATAAAAACAAGTTTTTATTGGGTTGGATTCCCCTTTAATGAATTTGATATTCAATCATTTAAAGAGTAAATCTTGTGCCATTAGAAAGAGATCAGGTACCTGGATTTAAAGAGTATAGGTAAAAGCTTAACAGGGTGCTCTCAGACCTTAAATTTTAATATTTTTTAGGAAAAGGCCGCTCTTCCATTTGGCAGATGTATTTTATTACTGCACAAAGGGGGGGGTACAGACAAAATACAAAAACACTGCATGGCTAATTAAATGGGTATTAAGGCAAATGGGTAGGGAATCTAATGCCGTTAATTGCTTGTAGGGGGGGGTCAAAGGTGTTTTTTTTTCAATCTCCAGATTATTTATTTAGAACACTCACCGAGATTTGTAACGGGTGAAAAGCAATGTTATTTTTATGATGAAAGGAAATTCATTACCTAATTCAGTGAATAACCAATCTATCAACCCATTTTCTATTGAATTGTTCTTGTATGGGAATAATAAGTAGGACAGGGATATACTAATCAAATTCCTGTTGACACTGCTGTAGGAATGTTTTGAGCAAAGGTTTGAAGGGTTCAAGCATAGTTAAAGGGGAAGTTCAAGCTGACAAAAAAGTTGGTTTTGATAAAAACAGAAATAAATGAGAGAAAATAATGGTAAAGGTGTGATGAAAATCTTTCCAAGAGTAAGGGTGTTATAAATTTTAATTAAGCAATCAACAGACACATGTATTCCATCTGTAAGAATTCTGTTTTTTTTTCATTGATTCCCATTAAAAAAATATAATGTATGGAATTTATTTTTCATGAAATATAGGGGAGCTGCTCAGGTCTGACAGGTGCCGATATGATAAGATCTAAATCATGCTTCTTACTGGTTAGAAAATAAATAAATGTTGGCTGATTGCGTGGAAGCGTTATGGTCTAGGGGTCCCGACTCTTCTAAGTAGAAGCTCATGGTTTCAAATTATACTTTAGGCATCAATTTCTGTCAGCAAAGAAATTGATGCACATTGGCTGCACTCTATCCAGGTGACCTTTACGGTAGCTCAGCTATACCCAGGGTAATAATATGATTAAAAGTATTAAGTGCAGTAGAGTACATGCATACATGTATAGAGTTGCTGTGCTATATAAATGGACCTATTATTATAATTCGAGTGTGCAGGAAGTTTGTATGAGTGAAATTAGAAATTGGGGTGCAACATGTTCTGTATGTATAGACATTTTAAATGTACGGCAACTTTACAACTGTCGGTTATGGGCACTGTTGATAGCATTTACCTTTATTTAGAACATGATAGTAATACCCCTTTCATAAACCCAATTATGCGGCTAATAGCAGCATAATTTGGTCGTAAAATTGGAGGAGGACCAGAGTTATCCGCATTATTTTGATGCTGCTATTATCTGCATAATAGCAGCATCGGGACAAGATTTTGAGTTTATGAACGTATTTCCAAATATGCAGATAATTGCCATGGTGCGGTCACAAGGTCACCCTTTTCCAACACAACCGCATCGGAGGGGGCGTGTCCAGTTTTCATGACGATTATCCGCCTTTTTCAGGACGGGTGCTCGTAAAAATAATGCGGCTTATTTTCAGAGTTTGTGAACGCAATTTTTATTGAATTATCTGCATTACTCTTAGGCGGCTAATTGGAGGATGGGTTTATGAAAAGGGTATGAGACTACACAGACAAGCAACAAGCTTTTGAATTTATCAATTTGAATTGATAACAACTGTTATCAAAATTTAAAAAGTCAAGGGTTAGTTTATGTAAAGTCTTGATTTAATGCAGATACGAACCAAGGCCCCATCTTACAAAGAGTTACTTTATGGAAATCCATGAGTCATAATTTTCTACATGAAATTTGCAAAATATCCTTGCAAACAATGGAGAACAAATCAATGAATTTATGAATATATATCATATCTAGATTTTTTTAAGAAACATGCATTTTGTGTGTTAACTTTGCTGGCTTTCCATAGTTATGATTGATTGGATCAATTGTAACTCTTTGTAAGATGGGGCCCAGTAGCCTTGTAAAGGACTACCTCATGTGACCAGGTGCCCATCATGCAACGTTCTGAACAGTGTAGTCTTGTGATATAGACCCACTTGAATGATCCAAACTAATTCACATTACATTTATTATATTCAATACAGTAATTATTGTGTTACCAGATTGCTGGACAAGTACTGGTACTGGGTAGTTTTCCTCTCAAAATACTTAGTTTCTCTCTACAAATGAAATGATAAGCTTATTTGTTATCTATACCATTATTTAAGAAGAAATATTTTAAGACTAGCTATTTATAACACACAGTCAATGAATAGTCTGTATTACAGACTCAAATTTAACACATACCAACTATACAATGTCTAAGAGTGAAAACAAGATTTCAAACATTGCTGTCTGTGAAATAAGACAACCACCGTAAATAGTGAATCTAGTCTCCCTACTCCAGACTCTATATTATGCACTATGCAAATTATGAAAACCAAAGGTCTGTGCCTGTAGACTAGCTAACTAGTCAATGAGACCATGTAGGGTCCATGGTTTGTTCCCCCTTTAAAAGGAGAACACAATCCTGATGTCACGTTTGGTCTAAAAAGGTAAATTGAAAAACATGTTGATGAAATGCAATATTCCACAGTAACATTCTAAACATTTAAATCACATATTAAGTCAGATACATGTATAATTGTGTTTTCCTTTGAAAATCTTTTTATATAATCTTGTACTTTTGTCGATATCATGGTGCTGTTTTTGTATTGTGTTTATCTGTGGTAAATGTAGATCACACTTTTATCTGATTAATATGATATTGCACTTGTGAGAAAATATACCAAACTACTGATATAGATAGAACTATCCAATAGAATAACCAGTAAGGTATTCAACAAAAAACTTTATGAAATATTTATGAATTTTAGAGATATCATCTTAGCGAAATGTTTTATGGATTTCAGTTGCTTTAAGTTCTGAAGAAAAAAAGTAATACTGTGTGTTGATAGGTTTCATAATAGATGTTGTATTTCTTAAGTGAACTATGTTTTTATTTGCATGCTTGTATTTTTTCTCAATTTGACACAGTGTAATATCATTTATATATCAAAGCACGCATGATTATTAATTTCTCTTTCAAATGGCGCTATATTGTGAAACTGTAATATCTGAATGTACAACTCATCTCAAAGTTTACATGTGCTATTAAGTATAGTGATATTAAAGTAAGTGGTATTAATCCATATGACATACTGGAACCTTGTAATCCCTTTACAAAGCCTATAATGGAACTTCAGAATTAGTAGTCAATGTGTTAATCCATTGCTTATAGGATTCGGGTTGTTCCAGTACAAAGCTTATGTGAATTCAGTATTCAATGTGTTAATCCATTGCTTATAGGATTCGGGTTGTTCCAGTACAAAGCTTATGTGAATTACTGAATTCAGTATTCAATGTGTTAATCCATTGCTTGTTGGATTCAGGTTGTTCCAGTACAAAGCTTATGTGAATTACTGAATTCAGTAGTCAAGGGATTAACCCATTGTCTACTAGAGAACTCATGATCCTTGTACAAAGTCAATGGGAATCACAAAAATTCCAAAAATCTGTTGCTTACTGGATTTAGGTGATACTGGTACAAAGCAAAGGTATTTTTAAATGATTCAGTCAGGAATTAATGTTCAATATTGATTGGTTGATGTAACAGTCCAGTTGTGTGGATGTCTTATTGGTGGTGTACTGATAAATGGTTTCAGCATGGGTAATAGAATGTCTCCCTCTTGAGTTAGCAGATGAATATCTCCTCCCCATCTCTCTCTATCTTTCCCCCTCTCTATCCCTTTACCATGTCTACCTCTTCGATCAACCCTGTCCCCATTTACATTTCAGTCTCTTCACTAAAAAATCTGCGATGTTAAAACTGACACCAATTGGTGTTAATAGAGGACCACACCCTGAGGTGTTGAAATTACACCCTAGAGATTGAACATAACACTAAAGAGTGTAAATGTAACAACACCTATAGGTGTAAAACTAACACCACCAATTAAACACCGGTGTAAAACAATTAGTGTGGTCCTCTATGTAAACCGGTTAACACCACAGTTTTTGCTGTGTACCCCTTCCTCATTTTCACAGGTAATTTTATTTTAAAACGCACTGCTACTAATTGAAATTTAGGGGAAAGTCCACTTTGAAATGACTGTGGTTCTTACAAAATAATGCAGAATAAGGTTTAAAAAAACCTTGTCAATAAGATCTTTGACATAGTAACTCCATTAAAGGACTTGTAGTTTTTAATATGGTTGAAATTTTATTCAATCAAATCACCAGCTATAGCTGCTTTTGTACATGTGCTATATATTTTCTGTCTTTCCCTCAAAATATACCCAATTGACGATGCATGATATATTAATATTACCCATTTTGCTAATGATGCTACTGTATTTTTGTTCAATTTTTTATCTTCCAAGTATAAGATTATCTAATACTATTTGAAAGCTTTCACTTTTTTATCAGAATATAGAGATTTTAAGTTTATTAAGCAGCAATTTTAATGTATTTATTGATAAATTTGTGAGTTTTTAATTGTTTCCTCTGTGTATTCTTAAATCATGTACTTAAAATAAATATATTATGCATTACTGAACGATGTGTCTCATATCTCAGAGATTCCAATGTCATTTCCCACTTATGATAGATTTGCAGTGAGTGATGTTATCTGAATAAGTAAAGGTGAAATACATGTTCTAATTATTTTTGTGGGATTGCGGGTCAGGAGAAAATGCTTGATTTAATAAATTTATAAGCAAATTTATGGAACATTCCCAGCATGTTAATCGCTCTGCAGATATGGCTATTTTATCCTTTTTTATACAAAAATATGCACGTTTTATGAATTTTTGATAAATATTTTTATTATACACATGCCTATTAACTCTGCCAGTATGGATGCATTATTTGAAACTGTTATACATGTAATGTATCGCATCAAAAAAAGAATTAAAAGATGTTCCCAAAATAATGGATTTCGTGAAATTCCTGGCCCTTATCTGAACTCGGTTTTATCTTAGACTGTGGTTAAACTCTGTTCTAAAATTATGGGAAGCCAAACATATCACAATAAAGATGTTTCGTTATTTTTACTGTGTTCTTTCTTGATTATTTAATGGCGAAGACAATTATTAACCCTTCCCAGACAGTTAGAAGGATTTGATAGTCAAATGAGCTGATACCAATGAGCCTCTACTGTTAGAGAGTATGTCACACTCAGCTGTCCATAGTGAAACCACAACTTTAGACTAGAGTTTAAATTAAACCCGACTTCAGAATACGGGCCCTTGAATTCAGTGTTCTTCCCATGTCTTGGTTTTGTTCCAGTTTCCGTTTCGCGGAAATCAGGGAAATATTATACAATACTATTTACTCAATAACCTCAACCAAAATGTTAATCATACTTTCCTTAATATCGTGAATATTATTCATACACTGGCTTTTTATGGTCCTCTATCAATATATCACAAAACTTGGGTGACGAATAAAGCTAATACCTGTTGGTATTCCTATGTCGTGAGAGTACAAAAATTGACACCTCGCAAATCCCCAATTAAAGTGAACATGCAATTATTATATAAGGAATTACTGCAAAGAAGGAATCCAGATGTCAAAGGTGTCATAATCCTTCAAGGGTTGCCTTAAAATCCATTTCAAAACACATTTTCACCAATTTATATCATAATTGACTTAGAAACACTGTTATCAATTCTCAAGCTAATTTTATTGAAAACGGATTCGCAAATATGTTTAATAACTCATACAGGATGATGACATTGAAATCCGGATTCATTTATTGCAGTCAAGTCTTACTTTGGCTCAAATCAGTATTGACACACTGCAAATAATACCTTCTGAACATCCAAGTGTGAACACATGCCACATAAATATGGTGTCAAATTATTTGGGAGAAGATACTCTTTCAGGTCATATATAATAAATATGTGTTTATGAAAAAAAATCCTTAAATTAGGGATTTATGAGGTGTCAAGTTTTTTTATTCACGCGGTATAGGAACACATCATTAGGTGTTGAAATTGCACCCAATAAATCGAACACTAAACAGCATAAATACATTACCCAAAGGCATTGTAATAACACCTAAAGTTAATTGGATGATCCATTAAAATACTCTGCTCACTTTACAATCATCTTTTTATCGAGTATATAATCCATCCCTCTAACATCTTTCCAATTAATGTGATATATGAGACCATTGTTTCCGGTACCACAGTTTAATAGATAGGAAACCATTATAGGATTATGAAATGGGTATCAGCGTGATTAGTTCAATGTCAATTGGTAATTTTCTATCATCAAAAATAATGAATGGAATCCAGAATTGCGGACGAACCTCGACCCCGATCCTCCTAACTGGTAGTGGTAGCCGTTATCTTATGTTGAGGTTGTAAATCTCAATTCTGTCGACCATAATCCTCGGTCTGAAATAATTCATTTGGTACAGCTATTTTAATTTCGATCAAGGCTTTAATGAACGTCACATGCTCTCCTATTCAACAATCCAAGATAAGGTTTCTTTCTTAATTTCTCCGACATTCTAATCCCATCCCCTTAGTTGACGAGAAGATCTTAATTGATTAAATCAATTTACGAAGAAACGAACGACCCCTTCAAGTGAGGAGTTAAATAGAGAATCTGTGCAAATACACACGGACTTTAATTATCAAATCAATCGATACCGTTCGCGATGTTTCCAGAGATTCTAATTGTATGATACTGAATAGAATGTAACACATGTGTGTGAAATAAGATGTATTCATGCGGGTATTCATGGTATGAGAGGATTGTCGTTTTGTCCTCGTCGGCCGAAATAAGGTAGTTCTCACATTTACTACGGGGAAACTCTCTACAACGCATCGAATCCTTTGAAAATACAATCAAAATCATATAGTGGAGAGTTGAAAGCCCGGAGGGGCCACTTACATTTACGAGTGGATACCATGCGCGACCAGAAAAACACGTAAAAAGGATGTCTTTTTCACGATAGGGCATGTTACGTACGTAACGTGATAAGGGTGTCAAAAACACAAAAATAATGAAAAAAGGGTATCTTTTTCACTAGGAAAATTACGTGTTTAGGGTCATATTTGCGGGGATGATACAACAAAATTAAAATGTTTTATAAAGGATGTCCATTTTGCCCAAATACTTAGTGTTTAGAGTCCGATTTGCGCGAGGTGTAGTCGTACTAAACCATTTAAGGTAAAGCCGACAACCAAAGGACCCTTAATAATAAAACACTCCTGTACTTGTTTAGGGGTTCATTTCAAGGCGGAATATTTGCCAAAAACGGTTTTGTTTCCAATACTTGTTAAGGGTAGGATTTCACACGCCAATACTTGTTAGGGGTGCATTTTTTCAGCATTTGGAAATCACGTGTTTAGGGTGCTTTCCGAGACCCCATGTCGCGCATGGCAACGTCTTGGCAAAGGCAAGCAGACCGGCCAATGAATCACCTCACCTCGAGATATGTCCAGAATTGTTAGTTACATTCATATCACATGGCAGTTGCCCGGGGGGGGGGCACTTACATTGACGAGTGGATACCATGCGCGACAAAAAAAAACACGTAAAAAGAATGTCTTTTTCAAGGGTGTCAATAAGGGTGTCAAAAACACTTATGGGAAAAGAGAATCTATTTCGCGAGGAAAGCTACCGACGTGTTTAGGGTCAAATTTGCGAGGGTAAAACACTAAAATGTTCTATAAAAGTTGTACCTTTTGCCCCAACAGTCAACACTAAGTGTTTAGAGTCCGATTTGCGCGAGGTGTGGCCGTACTAAACCAAATGCTGTCGGTAAAGGTAACGGTAGTCCATGACATATAACAATCTAAATATCGCTGTACTTCTTTAGGGGTTCAATTACTTGCCAAGGGTATCGTTTTGTTTCCAATACTTGCTAAGGGTAGGGTTTCACACGCCAATATGGAAAATACTGTCTTGTTATTGGGCTTTTCGAGACCCCATGGTCGCGCATGGTATCCACTCGTCAATGAAATGGCCCCCGGGGGCCGTCGATCTGATCACTTGAGCATTGGGACGATGGGGAGGGGGGGGCAGATACTGTGGCAATTTACCTCATAATATTGTTATAGTGACACCCCCCGCACCCCCCATCCTTTCCCCTTTCCTCTCTTCTCTTCAACCTCTATAATTATATCCATCACTCTTCCTCTCTATATGTATTCATGATCTTTCTACACCCAATCTTTCATGCCTGTTTATTGATTTTTTTTCTCTATCATTGTTTCTCTGGGTCTCCTTTCAAGCTTCTGTCTGTATCACTTCACACGCATATAAAGTTTCCCATGCACATCTCTCCCCAATTTTCTTTCCGAGCTTTCACCATGTTCACTCCGATAATTATTTGGAGTCTCCTTTTTCCCATCCACCCCCTATACCTCTCTCTAAATGAATCTAAAAAAATCAACCCATAATATCACATTCTCTACTTTTCTCTTTCAGAAATTATGTAAACTTTATCTATAGTAGTGTATGAAAAAGTAATGCTATGAAAGAACATGAGTCTGGTATGATATTTATCATGTTTATTTTACAAGTCTTTCAATAATGAATTAAAGGTCTAATTCATGATGAAACGTGTTGTATCTCCATTCAATTTTCATGTCTGTTTATGACTAAAAAATATATATGGATGCCCGGCCTGAGAATCGATGAAACATCGTCAGGAATTTTTATCAGTCAATACTAGAGGAAAGACATGGATGACTTCATTTTTACCGTATCAGTCATTTTTAAAACAAAATTTACAGTTGTCCGATGACATTAGTATCTATTTCATTGTCATTGATTGCAATTTCAATCACTTCCGGTTGGGAGGATGGTGTTATCACTTCCGATGGGGAAGATGTGGTTGCATTTTCCCTAGTTGTAGACTCCTGCACTTGCTCCTCCTCTTCCTCCTCGCTTTCATGTGACCCCCAGCGTCCTGGGAACTTGCCAAAGGGATGGCGGCGGCCATCATGTCCGTGAGATCCTTCCTCGCCGGTTCGGTTGTGTCTTCCAAATGGCCAGTTTTTGAAGAACCGGAACGGCCTCATCTGGAATCTTGGTCCGTCCCAATCCCAGTCTCCGGTCTTGTTGTGATGGCGATGGGGGTAATCTCCCGTCTTGTTGTGAGGGCGGTGGCCTTCAGTACGGTTATGACGGTGGTGATGGTGGTGGGGGTGGTAGCGATGGTGATGGTGACGATTACCTCCATCCTCTTCGCTGCTGTCGTTATGCTGTTGACCTTCTCCTTGATCTTGAAGACGATCCCAACCTCGCGATTGTCCTCTAAAAAGCGGACCGAGTCCAAAACGATCAAAGATTGATTTGGAGGCATCTGCGGTTTCTTCTTCTCCACCACCACGTCTGGTTCCGTCTTGACCGAAGAAAGGCCTTCCGACTCCTTCAGGTCTAGAGCCACGGAAAGGACCGTCAGATCTTCTTCCACCACCCATCGGACCACCAAATTGTCTTCGTTGGTCCATCTCAGGGGCACCTAGTCCTAATCCGGGGCCATCAAACCTCCTTCCATCCATCATTCCACCACCTCCTCGCCTTGGCCCGCCCATTGGCAACCCGTCAGGCCTTCCTCCGAAAAGACCATCTCCCCTCTGTCTCCCAGGCCCCATACCTCCACGACCACCTCTTCGTGCATGAGCTGTAAAAGAGGTAAAGGTACAGAAAACTTTATCATTCCTATTAATTAATTTTTAAAGCCTTCAGGATTCCAATGATATGAAACTTTTTCCGATGCCCCCAGGGGCCGTCGATCTGATCACTTGAGCATTGGGACGATGGGGAGGGGGGGGGGGCAGATACTGTGGCAATTTACCTCATTATATTGTTATAGTGACACTGCTGTAAGAATATTTCTGTCACGTATATATATATTATAATGTTCATTTTACCAATTTATGCCTTGCCTAGGCCTATATTTCTTGCTATGTCTGATATTTCAGATATATTTAATCTGATTAAAGATTTATGATGATTTAGTTCTTATAGTCCGAATTTATAACAACAATAAAAATTTCATTGTTTGTTTGGTTCGATGTGACACTATTCATGTATAGTCATAGTAAACTCGAAAAATATTTGACAGATTATAGGATATAAACCATTTTGACTTAGGCAAGTTTCTTTTGTATTAGCAATTCCCCGACAAACTCAGAATACTGAATACTCATGATTAATGTTGAATTACGAGTTACAACTTTTGGCAAAGCCATAATCACCCTCCCCTTCCCCAAATAACAATAACAGTAGTAATGATAATAATAATAATGACGATGATGGTGATGATGATGATAATAAATAATGATAATGACAGATTAAAACCTGGCGTATGGGGGAAATATTTTTTTAATCGCGAGGGAAAATTTTGACCTTCTAAGATCTTAATTTGCGACATTTTTTTTATTTTCAGAAAATAAAATCATATTTCACTCCTTCCTAAATGAAAATTTAGTTTGGTCACGGAACGTTTGGGGACTACCCCCTAGCCCCTCCCCATCGATACAGCAGTGATGATTGATAATGATATGAAGTCCTCCTTTAACAAACAAAATAGAAATAATTATGATTCCTATCAATGAATTGCGATAATCAAAATATCGTCTTGTGTAAAATACTTTTAGATGATCGAAATTGAAATTTGAGAGCTTACCTGACATAGCAAGTGCAGCCAGGATAGCAACGATCACAGTTGCTTTCAACTCCATGTTGACGTATTGGGGGTCTCACTCCAGTCCCGTAAGTTTGAATTCTTTCCGTGTATTGATAGCTTCTCAGGATGACAGGATCAGCTCCAAACCTGATTAAATTCTGTTTAAGATCACTGTATTTATACACTTTCTCTCCCAGACGAGAACCGCCCTCGTACCAAACCGTGTCAGGCTTTTCCACGTATTACCTGGTTAAATCATTTATTGCTTTTTTAGTTTGTTGTTATTTACTCGGGAAACGTTTCGTTGAGGCATCGTGTCAGTGGTTTTCACTGGACAAATTTGCTCTAAGCCAATCAGATGCAAGGATTTTCAGTAGCTTATAACAGTTTTCAGTGGAAATCCCTTACTTTACTGTTTAGTGAAATGCTCACCTGGTTACTCTTTTCAATATCAAAACATGATCCAGGTGACCTGGAGCCCGTAACATAAAAAATAGCAAATGATCGTAGAACATTTTTCTACGATTGATGCCATTGGCTGCAATGTACAATCAATCGTAGAAATCAAGCGTACGATCAATCGCTAACCTTTGTGTTACCCGACCCTTGTCAACTTTCATTCGCATAAATTTATTGCTCATTGTTTTAGAGAGTGCATGGTACCGGATGGCATTACCTCATCTTCAGATATCGGTTCGGATATCCTGTAGAGCCATGTTTTGGATGACACCACAGACAATGGCCTTACAATCTCGCGGATATAAGTACACTTTTTTCTTTCGGTTTTGAATGCAGTCGTGTACTCGGAAAACCTTAAACGAAGGGGCAATAATTTTCGGACAACAACTAAAAAAGAGGCTAATGAGGCTAGTTCATAATGTTTATCTCTCATTGCCAGACCTGTCAATTTCGCTAGGGGAGTCTTGATGCATTTTGAAATTGTTTTGTTCGAATTCAAAATTTCTACTAAAAGCGCCATTCTTTTCATGTTTGCCACTTACAAGGCTTTAAAATAAATCGCTCTACGGGGGGTGGGGATTGTTTGGACCAGATAGGAGCGATTAAGACCTCAAACAGGAGCATGGACCCACCCCCGGGGTTGAAAGGCTTTTGTCGAAAGTTGGTGGATTGGTGGACTGGGACAGCAGATCATCCGAAGATTTGCAGTAGATGAACACTTGCAAATATGTCGTCGTCCATATTCAAGAGATTCCGATGCTTTCCCTCTCCACCAACTTTTGACAAAAGCCTCTTAGCTCTCCTTTGTGATATGACTTGCATTTTCAAAGGATTGGCGTGTAGTTTCGGATAGACTGGTTTGGCTACAGAGAGATTCATATATTCGCAAGATAGAACCGAAGTTTTAGAAATATGAACAGATATTTTTTCTTTCTTTCTTTCTTTCTTTTTTTCTTCTTATGCTTCTTCTTTTTCTATTTCTTTCTTTCTTTCTTCTTCTTCTTCTTTTTCTTCTTCTTTATCTCCTCCTTTTCATTTTTTCCTTCTTCTTTAACATCTCTTCAACGTACGCCTTATAGCTCATAATTTTTTTTCTCTTACCGTGAAGAACTTGGTGTTTCATGAGCTGAGTGATTTCCTGTTTTGCATTGAAACATAATAGATTCAAATGTAAACCCTCTCTGAGTCAGTACATTTTCGGCAACAGATCTGTCCTATATTTACTAGAAAAATATATGCAATATTGATAAAAGTGAATTATAGAAAGGCCTTCGTACAAAATGGCACGCCATTCTAAGCGACGTGATGTGTTTTATTCTATTATTGTGGGATATTGTCATCAAATCCGAATGTGATTATATGCAGTATACGGTGCATATCATTATTTGACGATTTCGAATTGGTGAAAAGTACAATGGACCTAATGAAAGGTGATATCACTTGAAACCAAATTTAGGAGATGCAGATATAATTCTATATAATTCTAGAAGATTATATTCACAGTAAACAATTAAATTTGTCGTGTTTATTTATCATTCGTATAATACATTTTCTTTACATAACAAAGGTCGCATAATATTCATTACTGTTTTTTACATGAATCATATAAAAACATATATGTTTACTAAAATATATCATTCTAAACAAATAGAATGATCTACTACCAAGTTATTATAATATTCATACTTACAGGAGAATGATTGTCATCATAAGCTGATTGCTCTAAAAAAATGAAAAATCAGGATTAAAATTCATCTTTATATTAATCGTAAACTTTTCTTTTCACTATAACATAAAAAATAGCATCAAATAATACACGGCGCCCGATGTCACGTGGTATACCACCTCCCAACCAATCAGCGATGGGATTGCTTGTGGTTTGTGAGAGTGTACCCGCGCGTGTGTGTTATAATTCTCAAACAAAGCTCTACTTTATAAAAAAAAAGTGTATTGATTTGTCAAAACGTTACACCAATATTGACATGTACGAGCGTGATGGGAACTGGTGTTTGACTTTATTTTCAGATTGTTTTACAGGAGCTTTTGGAATATGTGTTCCCGGGGAAAAAAAATGTAGAAATTGATGTGCAAGAAGACACCGACGCCTGACATTGTTTCAATTATACTGACCCGCCGACAATACCGAGGCTAATAATCGACTCGAGTCACTCGCTCGATGAAATTATTGCCATCGTTTCTATTTGACCAACCAATTATCGGGTATCAAGAGGCAACGGGTGCGTTATTATCATTTTTTGCGACAGAGTATAGGATATATTCGATAATACTTATTTTTGCCAGAGCTGCGAAATGACATTCATGTTTAGTTTTTCGTCGTCGGTGGATTGCTCAGTTCACGGATGGAGATGGGTGATCTGATGGCGGGTCTCCACGGGAAGAGCTGTGTTTGGCGATTCGTTGTTCACCTTGTATTGATTCTGGTGGGTTGTTATTTTTTTGCAACATTTATCATTTTAATCGTTTCTATTTCCGTTTGATTCATGTTTTGTCCAATGGATAAAAAAACGACGTTTGACTGGGCATTTTTGTCATGACAATTCCTTGAGTAATAAGCAGAAATCCTTTTGTTCTCCGAAGGACTATTGTGTTTTAACAACAATGGCCGTCTTTATACAAAATAATTTTTCATATTTTTAGTGATATAGTTTTACAGGCGTATCCCGACACGACCACCTGCTTTCTGTGTTTTACGCCTAGCTACATGCACATGATTTGAATATTATAATGTTTTCGATTTTGTTTTTCAACATTCAACATTGTTTTTCAACAATGTTTTCATTGTTTTGTATATACTTCTTTGTAAATGGATGAAATGTCAATCGAAAAAGGAAACTTTTATTTGAATTGAATATTGAATTCTTCTGTTCTGGAAATTAAAGGGTCATATGATGAATAAAGGTTTGAAAATCTGCATCAACACACCAAGATTAGATTTTTTAAGCTTTAGTATGTACATAAATATGGTCAACAGTTTTGAAGGGGCATTTTTTTATGCGGTGTAATGTTTTAACAATCTGCAAGCGAGCGAGCATAACGAGTAAATTTGATCAAATGAATCTGGACTTTTGTATTAGGATTAAGGCATAACTTAAAATTTGTTAGATGTCAAATGAAATTCGACAGATATAGTGATGTCGAAAAAATACCACTTTTGGAAACAAAAATTATTTATTTGTATTTTTGTAATTCTTATTTCACTTTTTTCTTCATTTTTATTTATTTTTTTCTTCTTTTGATTCTTCTTTTTCTTTCCTCCTCCATTTGTTCACACAAAGACCTCTTTGTGTGAAAAGCTTTGCATTTGTTCAGTAATTATGTTTGCATCAGTATGATTTCTTTTGTTCTCTTTTCTTTCCTGTAATACATACATGTACGCATATAAGAATAAGTCGACTATACTTTCTTCATTTCCAAGGGGGATCCACACTTTTACAAGCTTTGCTTTTTAGTGGATCCCCCTCATTTCCATTTATGCTCTATATTATACTATTTTTTATGTTTGTTTTACGAAGTAAGAATGCCCTTCTGTAAAATTGTACTTGATTTGTATTACTTTATATTACTTTGTATTATGTTTTGAATAAAAATGAAATAAAGAATTGAATTGAATTGATTATCATTGTTGAAATCATTTAGTATCATTTATTATGGGGGCACAGCAGTTATCATCGCCTAATCACACATTGCTACATACAATGTTACTCTAAAATTAATGTTACATTACATGAATTCGTAATAAACCTAGATGTTTTATTTTGGTTTGTAATAGCATATCCGTAGCTAAATGTTTGTTTAGTTGTGATTTTTCTTTGTTTCCATTAAAAATAACTTTGGCGTTCATGCCTAGAATTTCAAATTGTAAGCACCGTATTTGCACGTTAATGGCCAGAGGCAGATTCCTTAAATAGTAACACTTCTTGTCGTAAACAAGAACCTTTTTTTTTATTTCTTTCCCTTTTTTGGCCAAATAAGGTTGAATATTTTTTCCGGACTGTTTTCTTAAAAAAACGTTCCTGTCAGGGTTACATTATGATGAATGTTATTGATATCTCATCTTGTAAGTGTCATCCAGTGTCCCCCATGACGGTATATACGTATTTATTTTCTTCTTTCTTTTCATTGCGCTTTGAACACTCTACATAGTGGATCTGGTGCATTATCATTTATGTCACTTTTTGGGAGCCAATCTTGTGTAAACTTTATATTCTCTTCGGCAGCAGGAGCCAAAATGGCGGACAGAAAATGAAGTCAAGGTTCGACTCTATGGATCCGACTTGCTTGGCAAATATAGTCAGTCAATAATGATTTAAACAAATTAATAACGCGCATTCACGATGAGCTAATTACTTTTTTTTATCTAAAATCGAACGACTCAAGACTCTAAGTAATCCAGGGCTCCGTAACACAAAGCATATATGATTACTTGTAAGCTTGATTTTTACGATTGATTGTACATTGTAGTCAATGGAATCAATCGTAAAAATTTGTTCTACAATCATTGCTTAGCTTTGTGTTACGGGCTCCGGGAATTAGAAAAAGCGACAGCCTCTAATTACCTTGTGAAGACCATTTTTTTAAATATTCAACTCAGGTATTCCCAGGGGATATTTAATCTGGGATATATTCCTTTTGAAATATTATATGTATGTCCTTCATAGGAAAATATTATTTATCTTTATTATTATCTACTCTATGCCAGCCGCAGTACCCCTGTTCCCTTGTTATATTCATGAAATCATTTATGTCATAATATTTCATAATCATACATTGGCAATGAATT
Source organism: Lytechinus variegatus (assembly GCF_018143015.1). Lineage (NCBI taxonomy): Eukaryota > Metazoa > Echinodermata > Echinoidea > Temnopleuroida > Toxopneustidae > Lytechinus > Lytechinus variegatus. The sequence goes on along the minus strand of NC_054741.1, from coordinate 16,779,170 downwards.
TTGTATTGTTTTCTGCACTCTAAAAACAGTGAGTAAAATTTTACCCAATATTGGGTGGGAAGGGAACATGCATCATTCCTAGATATAATTTTAACCCGTATTGGGCTATTTCAACGCAACATTGTGTAAAATTTACAAAATATTGGGTATCTTTTTACCCAACCAGCATGCATGTTCCCATTTTACCCTATATTGGATCAATCTTTTCGTATTTGTTCATTTCTACACACTCTATTTAGAGTGTGTAGAAATGAACAAATACGAAGTAAGATTTTATTTAGAATTTGAATAATATGTTTTGATATTTCCTTTATAACGACCAAGACCATGGAGACGCATGTACCTGCTTCTACCACCTTTTGCATCTTCTCCCCTCCCCCATCCCTCTCTCTCGCTCTGCCTGTCTGTCTCTCTCTATATATCTCACTCTCTCCATCTCTTTCTTTATTTACCCGTCTCACTTTCTCTCTATTATTAAATATAATATACATGATAACTTTCTACAATTCTATCATTTATCGATCTCTCTGTTCTTATAGTTTCTTACCGATGTCAGCTGTAATGGCCAGCATATCCACAACTGTACAGGTGAGTATCATTCAATTAAACTCCTCGTTTTCTTTCTGCTTCATACGGCATTCGAATTGTTTGTTGTTATGAAAGAGGAAGTTCACCTTGACGATAATTCAGTTTTAATAAAAGACACAAACATAGAGAAAGATATTGGTGAAGGTCTCATGAAAATCTTTCTTTCTTTTATTTTGCCATGTCACAGATGGGGAACTATTCCGTTTTTTGTGTGAAATCGATTTTTTATTAAATTTCGTTTTCAAAAATCGAAAGTGACTTAATTGTGCTTGAGGTGCATCATCAGACACATTCTTTGAAACCCCTGTATACAAATATTTTTATTCATCATTGCTCCATTAAAAAATGTGAATTTAAGAAATTTATATTACATATAAGATACGGTGAGCTATTCGCATGTGACGTCATAATTTGACGTGTTTGAAGCATTCAGAGAGAGAACTTTAAACTATCAATTAACTGAGTTTCATCGGTGTCCATGATAATGACTTACACCATCGTGTTCTTCTTATTTTCTCCTTTAATTTGATATATAATTCTAAATTTTTAGGATTTGCAATATATTTCTACTTTAAAAATTCACAAATTTCTCATTCTTTGATGGATTTTAATGAAACCTTCACCAATATTTCATTTATGTTCTTCTGATTTTATCAAAATCACCTTAATGCCATATAGGGTTAAAGACCCTTTCAAGACAATTCTCTCTCATACCTCTGAATTTCGAAGAAGAATACGCCTCGAATACTACACTCATTTCTTTAAATTGCGACATGGCTTTGCAGCAAACATGTAACTGACCTCATAAAAATTATAATTTCTCGTTAAGACCATAAATGTGTGTATGATTAAGCATTTTATGTAATCAAATTTATTTAAAGAAAATTCATATGTGTTCTATGTATTCTTTTTTTCTATAGATTGAATAAGATTTGTCGATGTTCATGATAATTTTGTGATGTTGATGATGGCGATGATGATGATGACGATGATGATGATGGCCGATAATGATGGAGATGATGATGATAATGTCGACGATGATAGAGATGATGATGAATACGATGACGTTGATGATGATAAGATGATGATGATGATGATAATGGTTATGATGTTGATAGTGAAGTTGATGATGACGAGGAGAAGACGGAGGAGGGTGATGGTGATGATTATGATAATGGCGTCGATGACGATGATTATGTTGATGATGAGGAGGACGATGATGAAGATGGTTAGATGATGCTTATGGTGGTGAGGGTGATGACAGTAATAGTGATATCGAATAATATTATGTTGGCGATAGTGATAGTGAGTGATAGTAAGGAGCACATCCTGTTTTACCGGTTTGCCTAAATATTATGGGAGCTTATCACGAGTGGTGTTCACACACAAGGCAAAAAGTGAAATTAAAAAATATTTTTTTTTTTTGGGGGGAATGTTTGTGGAAAGAAAATGTCCAAGAACTGTCTCGACCAAGGTCGCGATCCAAATCGCACTTCTTTTTGTATTTTTTTTAAAGAATAATCGTGATTTACTGCTCGCCGTGTTTATTTGAATCTTCTAGCAATTTGAAAATGCTTTCTTTTTTTATCCCGTTGAAAAAAAATAGATCTAACTCTTCAAATTGCGGTCAGTCTCGAAATATACAAGTATGGAGCATTTTTTCCTTGCGATATTTCTATGTGTGTGAACGGTCGAAACAAATAATCGAAATTTGGATCGCGATGCAAATGTCAATCAGGGCCTACCCTTATATAAACGCCCCTTTCATGATTGTAGACTCCTGCATATTTCATTTTGACCCGCTTATTTGAAATTTGCCTGTGGCGATGAAAAATAGATTACTCGTTTTTCGCCTTTTGATTAAAAGATATGAGGTTGATGATCATAAGATCAAATCAAATTTTCATGTAAACTTCGTCAATTCAACAGAGCTAATCAACCCAATTAATGGCAACTCAATATGAAAAAAAGATATCAAACATGGATTGACAAAGTGCACTTATCACATTCGTACATGAGACTTTTTTCAGAAACTCAATGCAGACGAAAAATATGCGCTCCGTGTGCTGGAGAAGCTAGTGGATATAAACTTAAATTTTGATCTAATGTTGCTTATCAAGTAACTTATTTTTTTTTCCTGTATGGTTATGTTTACCAACGGAAAACAAATTTCTTTATAATTATAATGTTGCGATGACTAAATAAATATATTGTATCTTGTTTCTTATATGTAAACCGACAAGCTGTTTGCTGAAGCAAAATAAGACGCAATATATATACATACATATATATATATATATATATATATATATATATTAAGCTGTTGTACATGTATAACTTTACACATTTGTATTTCTTCTCCTATATGTGTACTGTATCGAAGCAATCGCTTTGATCCAGCTGAGGCATGGCGGCTTGTCATTGTTCTAAACCCACCTTCACCCGACAAAGGAAATTATAGGTATAGTGTCGAAAATCTGTCTATCTGACGGTCAATCGGATTGGGTTCGCCCTAGCCATTAACCCGTCTCTGTGGTCTAGTGGTTAAGGCACCGGCGTTCAAAGCTGGGGGCCCGGGTTCGATTCCCGGCAGAGACATTTTTTCGGCATCGCCAATTTTTCCAAAGGGTAGATAGCTCTGGGGAACCTTGATTTAAGCTACGCCTACCATTGTTCTCTTCATCCATTTCTTTAAAATATTTAAATAAAAAAAGAGTTGCCAAAAGCTGTTGTACATGTATAACTTTACACATATATTGGGGGTTCAGTTGTTAGGTTCATATTTCAACCAATAAGTTCTGAGTTGGTTAAACTATTAAGAGTGCACTTTGCAAGACAAAGACTATACATATAATTAATAAGCGTAAAACTGAGCCCTGGTTAGATAAATATTGTTTGATCCTATAAATCCAACCGTCCTCGAGATTTTTGTACAGGTTCTTATAAGCCATTACGTTCATTGCATTTGAGTGGGTAATTAAAAGGTCATTCATTGATACTTGAATATAGTTACATATTCCATGAATTGAGCTTCACGTTTGCATTGAGATGGCAATAGGTGGTCCAAACATTTGTCTCAACCCATTGCATTGTTTTTCAAATTCTAATTGTAGACAGGTCTGCAATGGATATTTATAAATGCATTTATAAATTTGTCATATATATTATCGCAGTAATACATCTAGGCCTATATTTAAATACAGAAAGAAAACTCAAAAGCCAAAAACCGTACCAGACATGCGCACCACTAATGTACACCATCTTTTAGATTCACCTCACTTGCGCCAACATCATATTTTCTGATGTTTGACTTTCCTTACTTTATTATTATTGCTCCAGTTTCCACCGCACATACAATTCGATTATGCATGGCTATTGCATCAATATTCATATGGCTTCCCTCTATAATTTAATAATGAAAGTGCACTGATAATAATAATTTATTCAACGTATACGCTGATAGAAAAATGATCAATTCAAAAGCATTCTTCCTCGCTCGTCAACATACACAATATCATCATAATTTTATTGTCTTTCATTCTCTTTTAAATATCTTTACAATGAAATTTATCAAATTTCATTTCCGAGAATAAGTCTTTGATAAAGGGCAGGGTGGTTCTAAGTTTCTTTTCTAAGTGGGACCAGAAGGACCATCACAGCGTGCTGCGAAGCGGCGAGCCAATTTATTGTTATTTTTGTTGCTATTTTCGGGAGCAGAACCAGCTTTCGCCAAAATTACACCTGCACAATATCCCATTACATTGTCATACTTTATGCTGGTGCATGTACGGTGAAAATACTTGATATTCATTACTCGATGCCAGTTTTTGGATTATTAGTTCATCTAACCCAATCAGGTCACCAAACCCGTTAAAGGGGAAGTTCATCCTGGCGATAATAATAAGAGCAGAGAAATATATTGAAATATATATTAGTGAACAATTTGATAAAAATCCTTCAATGAATAGTAAGGTTATATAAACTCTTAACCTTTTGATATTCTACTGGTAACGTCACAGAGCATAAATTTTATTATCACATTTTCATTTTTTCCTTTAACATTTATACATCCATCAAAATAAACTTCCTACCTCCTGTATACTTTTACCGTCGGCCTTTTATCTCTTTGGTACTCTTTTATCATGTCGAGTCGCAATATTTTCATGTAGTCCCTACATTAATTTTTTTTATATCGGTTTCAATTAGGACTCTAGATGTCATAAATTTGAAATAAACCCAGATCGATCAACATCCATTTATATCCTTCCTTCAATACAATTATTAAAAACCAGGTTAAAATATATTTTCTTTCCTCTGTTATATCCTTTATTGTTATAGCACCTACAGAGTACATTTATTCATTGTTATGTTATATTGTAAAGCGCTTTGAGCACGTTTACGTGCAAAATCACTATGGGAAAGAGGATGAGGAGGTGGGCGGGTATATTATGTGGGAGGGTGCGGGGTGAAGGTGTGTGTGTGTGGATGTGAGGGTGTGTATGTATGTATGTATGTAATGAGAGGGTGGATGTACGTGTGTATGTTTGTAAAACAATTTCAAAGTACAAAAATTACTTCATTTCATTTCAGATCTCGTACTGACCGATGGCACGTTAACCATCAATACAGACTGTGGTGTTTGGTATCTTGTTTGTGACGACAACATGACGTCATGCCTGCCATACAACGTCTCGGATAGTGAAAATGGGACGTTTTCGTGTGTTTATTACATGGACCTGGATTTGGAACTGGCTCTGTTCGCAGACGAAGGAAGTGGAGGTGAGAAATAGGGTCGCTTTATTGGATGTAAATCCACTTCCGTTTCAAAATAAAAGTGTAATAGTAACAATGAAAATGACAAAATACAGCAAATGCAACAACAACAATAATAACGATAATAATAATAATTGTAATGAAAATGATTATAATGATAATCATCATAAATGATGATAATAATAGAAACAATAAAATATTAATAATAATGATAGTGATTACAATAATAACAATAATAATAATAGTAATAATAATTACAATAATAGTAACCAAGAGGAGGAGCGATGAGGAGATTGTTGATGAATTAGGGATCGGAAGTCAGTATTCCTTCTATGTTAGCTTTCGGAAAGAGAGCATCCATACATTTTAATTTTAATCTGGACGTATGTGGGGTCCGCGAATCCTTTGGTGTTTGTATAAACGCAAGAACACCGCATGTGATATGCACGAGCATCGGACCACATGTACGCAGTTCTTACGTCGAACGCACAGGGGAATAGGGAGATCGCATCAGCATCATTGTTTAAGATAGACTACGTGGCATGAACCAAGTTGGTTCATGCTGTAAGTCGATTGTACATTGCTAGTCAAGTGCGGTGCTGTGTACGTTCGCCTCAAGATTTTTCATTTGTAAAATGGTCCATGGTATCTAACAGCCCACGAAGACACAAAATTTTTTTATGACGGGATTTATCCGCAAAGTTAGACGTACGAAGAGCAAAAATTCGTTCGCAGGCTGCGATACTCGTAAAGACATGCACAGTGGATTGCGACCGTAGCAATACTCAGCGAATCACCCACTCGCGCTGCTTTGGGGAATTAAATTATATCAATAATTATCCTTCGCAGATCAATTATTTCATAATGAATAACATCATTCTGGCCTTGATGAATTATTATTGGAAGGTATCACGGAGAACTCCCATATTACGTTATTTGAACCTGCATAGGTCGGAAATCGTTAGACAATGGGGCCTCCTGATGGAACAAGCGCTGAGCCGACTTAAAGGGACAAAGAATCTTGGTAATGACACGATTTTTGTTTAATTAGCGAAATGTGAATGAAAAAAAAATATAGCAAAATGATGGTTAAAGTTTCAAAGAAATTGGACAAGACAAAATTACGCATTTTCATCAATTATTCATGAAAATTGAACTGTATAGATTAGACAGATCGGACCTATACCCAATATTTAGACTGAATGGTCCTTAGACTACAACTAGCTGATCAATAAAGTAATAAAATTAGTTACTTGCTAAAAGGGTTACGAGACGATGTGATAAATTGTCTAAGTTTGGATATAAGCCAAAATGGACGCAGACCAAATGTGTACTAAGACCTGGTCCCGGACCTGGTCCCACTGGCCGACGGACACAAAACGTAGTCATAACTGGCTCCATCCGTTTTCATCCGCTACAGACAATGGAAAAAATGGGCGAACAATGAAATCACAGTGGACGGATGCTAAATGGATATAGAGCGTATGAAACACGTATACAAAGAGCACACAACGGACACATAACGTTTTCCAACGGATGGAAAAATTCTTTTCCGTTTTACATCCTCTCTGCATCCGTAAGTGTATAGTGGGACCAGCCTTTAGACATAAAGAATAAAATAAACCTTAAACGGACGAGATGATGCGAATCGAATACATGTATTAGACAAGCTTCAATATGCTAAGCATGGTAATTTAGATGAAAGAAGGGTTATTAGACGAATCAGTTGTAGTCAAAATGGGATGCGACAAACTCGGTAGCAGAAGGCATATAGACCAAGTTGCAATTCACTCATAAGTACCACCCCCCCTTAACCTAACACCCGGACCTAGCCCTGTGGGGGAAAAAATACGAAAACTCAATCTCGATCTATACTGTATGATGGCCTAACCCCCCCCCCTCCTTCCGTCACAAAATTCGTCCCAATCCTGTTGATCATGATGATTATCCTTCAGGGATAATATAGACCCTATTATTTTACTCTTTTTTTTTACATCTGGAACGCTAAATCTTCAACCCCCTTACCATAAAAAAGAAATCCGGGAATATTTCTCCCATGCACGAAGTGTCTTATGGTTTTTAAGTTACGTCACTGAAATAGTGTGTCGGCAAGTTACATTATAAATGCACATTTTGTTTGAAGGGGATCCCGTCAAGTATGCGTTCCTTGATTACAAAACTTTGTTATTGTTTTGATAAAATGAGGAGCAATTACCGAATGTGCAATAACATTAATGTATAGTAAAGATGCATTTGGGTACATCGCTCATTTTGTGTAATTTACCGAAATTGGCGATTAATCATATTGACACTAATATTATTCATCGTCCTCTGGAGAGTAAGTCTCGAAGAGACTCCGGGGACCATTATCTTTGTTGATCATAAAGTGAGACTGTAGGCTAGTAAAATTCTAACATCCAACAACTCGCAATCACACACACCCACATACCCTTCCCCTCTTATCATCATCATCATCACCATTATCATCATCATGTGAAAGAGCCGTGGTGTAGTGGTTCTGACTCTCGCCTTGTAAACAGAGGGTCGTGTGTTCGAATCCCACCGCGGTCTGGCGTCCTTTGGCAAGGCGTTAATCCACACTTTGCCACTCTCGACCCAGGTGCTAAATGGGTACCCGGTAGGATGTGAAAATCATTGTAGCTTGTCCAGTACTGTGTGCGCCTCACAGACAACTGACTGGAATACTCCCCAGGGAGTGGAGGATGTGCACAAATTGTGTGCGGGAATGACTGATTGAATCCGATGACCGGGGTAATAATATATCTGTAAAGCGCTTAGACACGTCGTTCCGATGTATCAAGCGCTATATAAAAAAGCGGATTATTATTATTATTATCATCATCATCATCATTATGATGATAAAAATGATGATGATGATGGTGATGATAATGATATGATGATAATAATAATAATACTAATAGAAAATATAATAATAGGCATATAATAAAAACAAGGTTGACACATTCATGCTTTATTTCAACATATTTCAAGTATGTGTACATTAGGCTAGTACCCGGAATCGAATTTCTCTTGTCAGTTACTTTCGAAAGATGATGATAGGCATGATAGGATGGAGGACAACCATGACAACGTTGAAAATTTGTGCATCAAATAAACTAGGATATAATGGAATTGCATGTAGGATATGCTGGAATAAAGCATGAACGAGTCAAGCTTGTTTTAGAATATAATTAGACATAGATATATAGCGAGAGAGAGACATCTATTCTGAGGCGCACCCCTCACACACGCACACACCCACATACCTTCTCTCCTTCCCTCTCTCCCCCCCTCTCTCCCCCTCTCTCTCTCTCTCTCTTCCTCTCTCACACACACACACACACACGCATTCTCTCCCCCTTCTCTCCCTCTTTCTTTCTGTCTCTATCTCATACCAAACTTATTTGCGGCTCATTTCGTTTCACAGTTGATACTACCACAGGGCTTTCGACTACACAAACGACGTACACAAACACAACAAGCGGCAACACCTTAACCTCGGAAGGAAGCGAGAGCAGCATGACAAGCCCAAGTACAGGAACTCCAGAAACTACAGTTCAACCCGAGAACACCGGGAGCACAACCCCTTACACGACTACGCAATGCCAATCAACGGGAACACAAGGAATAGATGGCGCATCCTGTTCGTCAGGTACCCAACAGACACACAGTAGTGACAGTACAAGGACGGGACCCATGGAAAGCACTACCGAAAGCCTTGGCGAGAACGTAACCGAGGTTGAGAACATAACCGAGATTGAGAACATAACAGAGATAAACGGCACCGATATGACTACCACAATTGACTATACCACGACTGATCCCGAGTCAGACCAATCAGAATGTGACCAGCTTTTCAATTCAAATGTAAATCAGGTACGAAGTGTAATAAGTAAATCAAAGTATAGACGAACAAAATAAAAACCTGTCAAGTTCATTTGATAGTCATAATCTGATTAATGGTGATGCATATTTTTATCATTTTCAGATTAACTCATTGGTGTTAACATTAAATCCAAACGTGATAAGGTATAAAAAGATGAAGATTGATAGAACATTGCTGGTTTTTAATAATTAGTGTATTTTTTGCAATCTAAACTACTGTACCCTCAGAATTTTTATCCTGAAAAATCCCTTGGAGATTCAACACTCAAGAACGAGTCGAGAAAAGCAATATGTTCTGGTTTTCTGATGAAAGCTCTTCAGTAAATTCTTGACAGTGTCATTAAGTCACTGAAAATACAGATCATTGATGTTGTTTTACATAAGACCATATAGAAAATATATATGTACATGATAAGCGTCTCCGCCCTTAATATCATTTTGGAGGCCACTGCTTTCCTTTTTATATTCCTGAAAAACGAAAAGATAAATTATAAATTTCATTACCCTTTTTCTGTTCTATTGGTGACTTAATTTACTACAACCTAGAAATATATAAATTTATACCAATACAAATATGTATTTATCTGAAAATGCTATAGTGAGTTCATATTCCTACACTGTCACAGTTAGGAACATTTAAATTATATTGTCTACGGAATTAGCTTTAAGATGCTATCAACGTGACGAGATGGAATATATTCTATTTATCCAGGGCGAGATACGTTATCTTTCAAAGTCGACTTATCAAAAGAGTTGTTTGTCGACATTACGAGATACATTATCTTGCCAAGTCAGTTTATCAGAAGGGTTGTTTGTCGACATTGCGAGATACTTTATCTTGCCAAGTCAACTTATCAAAATGGTTGCGTGTCAACATTGTGAGATACTTTATCTTGCCAAGTCGACTTATCAAAAGGATTGTGTACCAACATTGCGAGATACTTTATCTTGCCAAGTTAATAATGTTGTCGACACGATGAGATCTTTTTTTCTTTCCAAGTCGTCTTTCAAAAAAGTAAGTGTATGTCAACATGGCGAGATGCGAAGTATAACATTCACTTAATATGGTCTCTATTAACAGCATATAGTTCTCCGTGGCAGTGTAACATATCATAACTACACGGACGACTTCAATCGGACGTGGGAGTATGGCGTCGCCACCTTTAACATAAACGGTTCACTTTATCTTGGGCCATCGCTGAGAATCGAGGTCCGTGGAGAGAATGCACTTCGTGTGAACAGCACCTTCGGTGACGTCATGATAAACACAACAATTACGCTCGATCGGTTGAATTCCAGTTCATTCACAGTTCGACATATGGGTGGGTTTGGAAGTAAGTGGAAAATAAATTGTTATTTAATACCCTTTCATCAAGGGTCCTATTTGATTGATAATTCCAATTGCAGGATTTGGTCACTTTATGCCATATTTCCTCCCACCACGCACACTCCCATTCACCTTGATCCCCCTTGATCCCGCAAATTCAATTTAAAAACACGACAAGTCCCGTTCATTTAAAGATCGGCATTTAGGTAGATTTAGGCATAAAAGAATATATATTGCTAGTTGATACTGTTTCATTACGATGAATTTAAGAATAAAAGCCGGTTCTGTTCATGAAGTTCTTATGTTGCCCCCACACAGATGCAATTAAAAAAAAGATTGATGATGTGATCTTTTTTCAAATCCACATCTCCTTTTAAAATGAAAACCTGTAGTTACCTGTACCCGGTCACAGTTGTTTTTTTTTTTCAATTTGATACAATAGAGTTCCGTCTCTGACAAAGAAAGTTAGAAATAAAGATTATCAATCATAAACATGGACGTCAGACTGGGGAACTTCGCGTTCACATAGTGAGATAGTCTGTTCTTGATTATTTCCTAGAAATAGTCCTTCAAATGTTCTATTTGCATGTCACTTTATGAATAGCGCGTGCCTCGCGACCGCATTAAATGTTTAGTAAGATAAGCCTCTATTTAATGATTACAAAGAGTGCTTAAAATGCCCAGTTCTTAAATCTTTATCTAAAAAAAATCGACCCGTGCTTTGTGCTCGCATAAATTTATGTATTGTCATACGTATCCTCTTTATGATTTTCTTAGAAGTCGAACAGGGTTTCAAATGTTCATTTTCTGGTCAGTGTAGTCCTATTTACAAATTTTGCTTGCGCTTCGCGCTCGCATAATATGATTGGTAAGATATGTATCCTCTTCACGAATCACTTGCAATAGTAAAACCTTGATATATTAAAAATATGTATTTTTTGTTATAATGAACAGGATAGATTTCTAACTAAACAATAGATGCGAGAGAATCCTGCTGAGCCAATAATGACTGCACTCGAGTGGTAAATCCGATATATCATTTCCGATGTATCGTTTGTAACTATAGAGCAAATATTACATAACCCTTACACGAGTGCCAAATTCATGCTATTGAATTCAATACATCCGATATGCCACGGATGCCAGTCAATAAAATCGTTATTATCATTCAACAAAAAACGCGGAATGCCCACGGCAATCACCCCTGCATTATGCTATTTCATGTTGACGTTGTTACATGATGATTATCAAACATTCTCATTTCACTTTTTAACACGTTGAATCACCTTTCAAATACATACATGTATCATTTTTAAAATGTGTACATATACATGTATCACATCCTTGACATAATATATTTTCGAATTATACAAGTATCGTCAAATTTTACTTGGGTGTTGAGACGTAAAGCAATATGCTTATGTGCCCCAAATACAACTATTACGACACAATTGTACATGGAGAGGGAGGAACGCAATATACAGAAGAAAATATGTAAACAATATTGGATTTAAAGCTAAACGATTTAATAAAATGCTGTACTGTCTGTACATGTTTTTGTTTTTGGAAAAAAATACTTATTTCTAGTATCATTGGAATATTTGTCATTGTACATGTATTACTTTTGCATACGCATCGTCGTTCCATACTGTTAATCCCACTCTCTCTATCTTTTCTTTCACCCCCCCCCCCCTCTCTCTCTCTCTCTTTTCCCTCTCTCAGGTGCCAGTGGTCCCGGTGGAGCAGCTCCAAACTCATCTGATGGGGCGGGGCATGGAGGAATGGGCGGGGCCACAAACCCCTCAACACTCTATAGCAACGCCTACTTACTGAACGACACGGATCATCTTCTTGGTGGAAGCGCAGGTTTATTTCCGTTTTCATTAAGCGCGGATCCAGGGGGGGGGGCACAGGAGGCACGTGCCCCCCTTCTGAGAAGCAAAATTAAAATTTATGATGCAAAAATGCCCTCTTTTTGAATTGTAGACCCTTTTTTTTGCTTGTCAATTTTTTTCGGTTACGAAATATCCCAAATTTGAGGTTAAAAACCTTTTTTTATTCTTTTTCTGTTTTTTTCTTGTCAAATTTTTCCGCCGAAGAATTTGCCCCCCTCCCTTTTGGAAAATCCTGGATCCGTCCCTGGTTTTCATAACCTTTGTTTTCGTTCATTCTAAATAAATGTAATATAGTAATAACCCTATGGGCAATTCCAAACCCATTTCCGACCCCCCCTTTTTGTCTATTCTTATTTACTTCATATACTGCCCAAGCTATGATAAATTTGAGAGCATTACAACTTTGTATGAATTAGAAAACAGAGACTGATTATTAAAAAAAGATCCCTCATATAGATGGATAGGTGAAGATGAGACGAATTGTTCCTGTGGTTCTCCTAAAAGAAATATAGACTTCGATTGCAAAAAATGATAGTTATGCATATAAAAAAAGTCACAAATACTTCCACTGTCTTGTACTTTACTTTTTTTTACTTCTCTGATATTTGATGATACATTTCTGTTCTTCCCTTTGTTATCATTACCCCATAAAATCATATTTTGGCGTTATTACATTGTATCTTTATCCTGTGTTAATGAGAAAAGCATCATTTATAATACAATGTTTTGGAAATTGATCATTAAATATTTTACTCCTTAAATCTGATTACCCTAATTAGGTGGAATATCATCGAATTGTACTGAGGTCGAGCAAGCTTATGGTGGTGGTGCAATTGAGATTATTGCAGCAGGTCTCATATACATTGGTAAGTTTCTCTCTCGGGTGGGCAAATCAGTGTATGGTGTCTCTAAACACTTTAAATTCGTTCAATATATCTTCTCTATTTTATTGATTGGTATCATTGGTTGGCCTTTTATTTGCATCCAAGATGAAATCATACAACTAACATGATAAAACAATATTTAAAAATATTATAAAGAGGCAAGGGATAAAAAAGCAAAATACAATTTTAGAGATAACAATTACAACTTACATGTACCGGATGCAGGGGACCAGCAAAGGCCGAACTCCTATCAAGGTTAGTCCCCGAACATAACATACAAAAAATAAAGTATACACCAATACAAAACGTAATAGGGCAAAACAGGCAACTGAATGGCTATTGAATCACCGATTGATTAATAAAATATGATTTGTATTGTCTTTTAAAAAGAGACATTGACTGGCAAGATTTCTGTTCTGATTTCAAATTATTCCAAATAATAGGTCCTCTGTAATTAATAATGGAACGAGAAAAAGCATATCGGTACTTTGGCAAGTATAAATCATTATAGTGTCTTGTTGCATATTTATTGACAGAACTTTGAAAAATAAATGCAGTCCTTTGTCTTTCGAGACCGTGGCCATGCACAGAGGCTTTTTTCATTTCATATTTGGTTTTCATTTTATGAGTATACCAATTCACTTCCCCTTGTTTGAGTGCAGCACAGTGACAGTTGATTTTGAAAAAGAATTGCGCAAAATTATAGGGTTTGAAAAGTTATGAAAACACATTGTCCATATTCCCGGTGACTATGCGATAAAAGACCCAAAGACTTTGATAATTAGGTAATATTGGGCTTGGGAAATCTAGAAAGGTGGTCAATTTGGTAAACTTACTTTGGCATCAAAGTTGTCTACGAAGGTGTTAGTCGAAGAACAACAAGATGCATTAAAAGAAAGTTTATTTGAGAAAATGTAAAAGAGTGAAATAAAAAAAATTAAGAAAGAAGAAAAACACAAAGGAGGGTTAGATGTTGGTAGGAAATGAAACAGAGGTCACCAAAAACAAACTTATCTCTTTATCAAGAATAAAAACTTGCTGGAAGAATGCCCTAAATATCAAAGCTAAAATTGGTACCAACTCATATGATAATCTATACGTTATGCTCATTCATAGATTCTGAAATCAAAGCCGCTGGAGAAGATGCAGCGGAGTTTACCCCAGAAGGACAAGATTGTTGTCTTGGTGGTGGCAGCGGTGGGTTTATTCGTCTTATTGCTCAAAACGTGAGTATATCAAAATAATTCGCCCTCATCTTGTATATCTATTTGTGAAAGGCATGATCATGTGACAAAAGACATGATAATTATCTTAACACTAAGGTCTTGATATTTGTTTTATTATTTAGTTATGACGCCAAACATGAATGTCAATTACAGATTTATTTGTAGATCTTGATAATGGATTGATTGTAGGGTTTAAAATATTAATATCTTTACTCAAATATTAATCTTTGACAGACCTCGCATGAATGAGATTCTAGATGTTTCTAAACATTACATGCATTGTTCACAGTTCTTTTAGTTATATATATATATAAAAGGTTTGCATTTATTACAGATCTACATGGGTGATGGTGGATTGTTGAACGTTGAGGGTGGAAGTGGATCTTCGGCAATCAATGGAACCACATTGTGCGGAGGGGGCGGGGCAGGAGGCGTGGTTCAACTTTTGGCCAATGAGAGCTGTCTTACCTTGGACGCAGTGAACGTTCAGGGTGGAGTTGGATTTAAAAATGGAGATGTTGGGTCGATGACAATCAACGGTAAACACATAGTTTCATTTCCCACGTCTATGTTTTCACAGGGATAATTAGTATAATTGAGTTTTATTTGTACGAATTCATGAAAACAGTAAAAAAAAAAACACGCTGTTTAAGCATGTCACTCTAAGTTGTAACTTTTTAATGAGTTGTTTAAAAAGTTTAAACAGTTGTTTAAAAAGTTTAAGCATTTGTTTAAAAAAATTAAACAAAAGTTATTAGAGTGACGAGCTTAAACAACGTGCTTGAAATTTTAAACAGCGTTCTTACAGTGAAGGACATATGGCAAGTATTCGTTGCTGTTCAATCCAAGTAGCTTATATGTTTTCCCATTAAAAAATTGATTACGAAAATAGTATAAAATAATACACATACAAAACCAACAGTACCGGTACGGAATTGTAAATTGTAAAGGTGTGAACCATTATTTAATTATAAATTTATATTGACATATTTGACATCAATTGTTTGAGATTGATCAACTGCTCTATGAACAAGATATTTTTGTGCCCCGCTCGTATATCAATTCAATCATGGATACGCTTCCGTTCGTGATAATTATGTAACGCAGTGTTATAATCTAATAATGAAAGCTTTCATTTTGCTTGTTTGCTCATGCAAACCAAGGGGCACGTCATATCAAAATGTAATTATCAAGAAGTTACACATGATGTTACCAACGACTGGTGGTCGTTTCTTATGCTAAAAATATATACTCCTTATCTAGCTACCGGTCTAGCTATCATAGCATCTTAAAACATTTGAAGTCTTACGTGTTTCATCGTGCGTAACTGTACATGGCCCTGGAAGCGAAGGTGTTGGGGATGCCGATGAAGCACTACTATTTTATTCTCCATAGGCAGCACCCCCTGGAATTGTGATAGGTATGACACAATGGAGAAATGTAACCAAAAATACGTACATTTTGTACAGAAAACCCTTTTTTGCTTGTCAATTTTCTCGTGACGAAAATAGGCTTCATTTTTTGTAGAGAAACCTTTTTTTACGCTTTTCCAATTTATCGGGGCCAAAATGACATTCATTTTTCTTGTAGTGAAACCCTTTATTTTTTTTTGCTTGTCAAACATACATCAGCACTCCCTGTAAAAAAAATTGTTCCCATGGCCTCGTAACTTTACGATCAGCTACTTGAAACACCACCAAGCGATATTATTATTATTTTCTTTCATGATACAGGATCCCAATGTCCAGTCAGAGAAGGCGAGAGTACTACTGGAAACGGCGGGAACGGAAATGGCGGCAATGGGAAAGGGAACAAAAATCAAGAAGCATCCGATTCTGGATCGAGTTCATCTCCTGTGACGTCAGAGGGGGGAATGGTAAATGTGAGATGTTCTCTACGTTTCTATGCACTATGCACAGCCTGAGCCACGATTCTTATTTTGTTTCCTGACTATCATTGATAGAACCAGCTACCGGGCCTTTTCTTCTTGTTCTATTTAATTCATTAATCGTTTCAGTTTTTAAAAGAATGGTAAAACTACGTGGAAAAGTATATTGTTTCAAGACAACTAGTGCTCTGTCTTGCAGGGGCCGCAGAACGTTTTGGAAAGTGGGGGGGGGGCTTATCATGAGGAAAAACATTTAAGCCTATTTTCGCGTCAAAGCACGATATTAGACTTGATCTCTGACAGTAAACTTGAGAATGTTTTATACATTTGTGAAACTTCGATGACATCGTTATGGAAATATACATTTAAAAAATGTTATTTCTGCTTTAGGACTATAGTACATGTTCGGAATAGGTGGAGGGGCGCATGCAGCTCTTGCAAAATTTACCGCTGTGCTTCACACCTCTCTAAGACTGTCCACTTCCTCTTGAAGCGAATAATTTTGGGACCCCCATTTTTTTTTTCTTTCTTATTCACTTACCTCTTTACTTATGACTACCAGGAACCTATATCACTTCTTCAGCTACACCCAATGTCATTTTATATTAGTTTAACTGTTTTCCTTTTCGTTTTAGCTTCGAAAGACACATCTGGGGGGCGTTTCATGAAAGGACTTGTCGGACATTTTATCCGACAAGTACCAGTTTATCCGACAGTTACCATAGGAACAGTACCTCTTAGCCAATCAGAATCAAGGAAAGATGTCAAATCTGATAACTTGTCGGATGAAAATATTGATGAAACGCTCCCCTGAAATGCATTTTATTTTAATAAGGTGACCAAATGAGCGTTTTTGTGCCAAACACTCTTTGTCGCGGGAAGGGGGGGGGGTAATGTGGAAAGTTTAGAATCGTATCATGTCCACAATCGTTTCACATATACAGTCCACGGGGATGACACCCAGACTGATGACTACACCTAGAGATGGAAATGGAAGTACTACATCAACCACTACTCCAGCAGCATCATTGCCTACCACATCTGCATCAACCTCTAAAACTAGATTGTTAACCCCTACTTCATCAGGCACGTCCCATGCAACATCAGCAACAATGCTTACAACATCCTCTATAAGCCATACAACATCAGCTACAAGCCATACAACAAGAGCTACAACCTATACCACGTCGCAGACAACTACTCCAAACAATACTGTCGTTCAACAGGAACTTGCCAATCTGATTTCATCGCTTTCAGTAAGATATGAGAATGCGTTGTTCCTCATTACAAATGTATGCTTGCGTAGACTGTTGAGATAGAATGGTAGATAAATGATAGCAATCATCGTCATCGTATATTACAATTACAAATCACCATCGTCAGAAGGAAAAAAAGAAGAAAGAGGAGGATGAGAAGAAAGAGGAGGGTGAAAAGAAAACAGAAGAAGAGGAGGAGGAAAAAGAAAAAGAAGAATCAGAAGAACGAGAAGAGAAAAAGAAAAATGGTAGAGAAGGAACAAATTTGAGGAAAGAACATCTCCATGTCATCATCATCCTAATATTCATAATCGTCAAATTCATCAGCCTCATCATCAACATCACTACCACCATCATTATCATCGTCACCATCATCATCGTCATTATTATCATCAGCATCATCGACATGATCATCATACATGATCACAAGTCATTCATTCATATACACCCATCCACCCATTAATTAATTCATTCATTTATATATTCATTCAATCATTCATTCATTCATAAGCCATTCATTCCTTCATCCATCTATCCATCCATGAATTGAATAAATCAATAATTATTTCATATATCCATCAATTTCTTCATTCCTTCATCCGTCCATCCATCCATCTATCCAACCAACCATTCATTCTACGTCTCCTTCCTTCATTGATTTAGGTGAGTACTTCGGAAGGAAATGTGAGTTCAAACACCAATATCTCATCTTCTGAGGCTGCTACTCAACTCAGAGATCTTGAGAATGCAGTGTCTAATGTAGCACTCAATCTACTTCAAGACTTAGCAGCCGATGAGCAGTTAAAAACAGCGATCACAATCGGCGATACCGGTATGTTATTCTAAACATACTAATTTATGTGCATATCCCAATCATGTGACGAGGCTTTTTATGTGAATTATAAAATATTTCATAAACGATTTGAATGTTTACTTTACCAAATAATGATATTAGATAATCAACACATTTCAGACAATGGCGTACAGATGGGGGGGGGGGCTTTTTTTATCCCAAGAAGATATGGAGTGAAGGAAAGAAAAGGAAAGAGAGAAGGGTGGAATATAGAATTTACAGGATATTATGTCAAAATCTATCACAAAATTCGATTCTTGTAATACACGTAACAACATGTCGAAATATTTGTTCGCTCGCAACTTTTTAGAAATTATACGCGTTACGCCATATCTAGACCCCCAATTATTATTTTGCTCATTACACCTCTGTTTTTAGAATATTAGATTTACAGACAGTGCAATAACACATCTTTTGTGTGAAATGGTATTTTTATATGAAGTTCCTGATCTTCCTCAAGATCTCTATTTTAATATATTTGACGTTTTGAGTGAATGAATGAATGAAACCTAAATCTAACGTTCTTCCCGTCTTCTCTCTCCTTAAATCACTCTCTTCCTATATCTTTCTCTCAAAATATATGCATTGAACTTTACCTTCTCGATAACTTTTCGTCGTTCTCTATTTCTTTCTCATTTTCTGGCCTTTTTCACCCCACTCCCCTTGTTTGCATTCCCTCCGTCTTACTATTTTCCCTATCCTCTTCAATTTCCCTACCCCTTTCCCCATCCAATGTATCTCCTCTCCTTCCTCCTCCTCCTTCTTCTCATTCTTCCTATTATCAGCCGTTGCTATAGAGATTGTACCAGTGGATGACTTTGAAGGGTCGTCGTTTCCATCTAGCGATTCGAACTCCAGTGACACTAGCATTACCATCCCGACCGTGGTCCTTCCAGAAAATGCCACCGGTAAATGAAACTTCCAAGTAAAAATAAAACATTCTTTATTCTCTGTATTTTCTTTTATATTCCTCTATTCTCTATCAATATTCATATTTTATTATGGGAATTATGGCCTCCTGGGAGGCTGCCAAGATACCCCCAACAACTAGTTTGTTTACTTGCATCCTTTACAACTACATTTAACAATGTATTAACCCTTCAGAATTTTAAGTTATTGAATGTGTCTTCAATTTTTTTATTATTTCATGAACAGTTTGAAAACTAAAGTGGAGAAGTAAGGTTATTTATCTTATCTGGAGACTGGCCAGCTTTGTAATAAGATTTTTGTGTTTGTTTATTTTTAAAAGTTTTCTTTATCAGTTTTTTCTTTTGTTCGTTCAGGTCACTTAGTGTCAGTTTTTATCCTTCATACAAGACCGCCCCCTCTCGGTGGAAACCTGGTTGAGAATAATCGGTAAGAGGATTAAAGGGATGGTCCGGGCTGAAAGTATTTATATCTTAATATATAGAGTAGAATTCATTGAGCAAAATGCCGAAAATTTCATCAAAATTGGATAACAATAAATAAAGTTATTGAAGTTTAAAGTTTAGCAATATTTTGTGAAAACAGTCGTCATGAATATTCATTAGGTGGGCTGATGATGTCACATCCCCACTTTCCGTTTTCTTATGTTATGACATAAAATCATATTTTTTTCATTATTTCATACTTGTGTGAATAATATGTCTCCCTTATAATGAAATAAGTTGCAGCAATAAATATCTAATGCACTAAATCAGTTGTCAATCCAATTTTTCTAGTTCTTGGAGGAAAAACAGAATGAACCTAATTTCATATAAAAATTTATTGCTGCAAATTATTTCATTATAAGGGAGACATATTATTCACACAAATATTTGATTTGATTTGACTTTATTTTACATATTTCACAAGTACAAACAAAATTTGAAAACAATATCAGAAAACTCATGAGAATACAAATCAGACAAGGCATAACAATGAATTCAAATTAAAGAGAATAGCGATTTGGAATTAAAGACAAATAAAAGGAGTGAAATATGAGGGAACCTGCATAAAAAAGCAAGGCTTGTTAAGTCTGCAGGATCCAGAAAAAAATTCGGTCTTAATGAGGAGAGGACAGGTAAGAAATTGATTATAACAAAGTAATGCCAAAATGTGACGATTGTGTAAGGAATACAAAAAAGTAATAAAATAAATAAGTAAAAAAGAGTCCGCCACTCTATCACTATTATTTATTACTCATTACTCAGCCAGAGCGTATTAACAAAGTACATGAATACAAAAGTTTACAAAGGGAAATTATAAGAATTGATAAGCATCGCTTTCAATTTACGTTTGAATATATTAAGTGAGGTACTCTGTACCATATCATGGGGAAGATCGTTCCAAAACCTGGGCCCTTCAAATGCGATTGTTCTTTGAGCAAGGAGAGTGCGAGTACGCGGAAGGTGATAGGAGTCACTTAGCCGGGTGGGATATGTGTGGATTAGGTTGCTCCTTTGAAACATAGAAACAAATGTATCAGGCAATTCACCTCTTGAAAGCTGAAACATAAATATACCAACTTGAAATGCATATATATCAGAAATTTTGAGTACTTTATTTTGGAAAAATAATGGGTTTGTATGGGAATAAAAACCAACTTGATTAACCACTCTAATTGCTCGTTTTTGTATCGTGAATATTTTATCAATTAAGGTTGTATTGCAATTACCCCAGGCCAATATTCCATAATTCATATGGGATAGAACAAGTGTAGAATATAATGTTTTTAAAATGTGATCAGGAAAAAAATATTTTAGTTTATTCAAAATGCCAGTGTTACGAGAAGATAACTTACATATATAATCAATTTGACATTTCCATGATAATTCATGATCAATGTAAAGACCGAGAAATTTGGTGGAATTAACTTGTTGCAAATTAACATTGTTTATAATTACATGGTCCGGCAAAGAATTCAAAGAGTTACTGAAAAGCATAAAATTTGTTTTGTTTACATTGAGTGACAACTTATTTGCTTGAATCCATGTCTGAACAGACCGCAATTCCCTATTCAAAATGGTAAGTAGTAAATTAGGGTTACGGTGTGACAAAAAAAAGGTTCGAGTCATCCGCGAAAAGAATAAATGATAGGTCATTTGATGAATTATTAAAATCATTAATATACAACAAGAAAAGCAGTGGGCCTAGGAGTGATCCTTGCGGTACACCGCAAGAAATAGTTTTCATTTGAGATTTATGGCCTTCTATTGAAACAAATTGTTTTCTGTTAGTTAGGTAACTCGTGAACCATTCCAAGGCCTTTCCACGCACACCATAATGTGATAACTTGTAAAGCAAAATATCATGATTAATCGTGTCAAAGGCCTTGGAAAGGTCCAGGAATACACCAACTGTGTGCAGAGAATTATCAATAGCATTTGCCACTTTGTGAATAAAAGAAAGTAAGGCGTGTACTGTGGAATGTTTTTTTCTAAAACCGAATTGGGAATCGCATAATATATGATTATCAGATAAGAAATTTATCAAACGAGAATATATTAATCTTTCAAGAATTTTAGACAGGGAAGTAAGGAGTGAAATTGGACGATAGTTGCTGACAATCCGTTTATCGCCTTTTTTAAACACTGGAACAACCTTGGCTACTTTCATATTTTGGTGAACCAGACCAGTTACCAAAGATTGGTTGAATATAAAAGTCAAGGGAGTTAAAATTTCATTAATGACACGTTTTATGACACAATTTATTCGTAAGTTCGTCGCATCCAGGACTTTTTTTAGGTTTTAAATTATTTACAATATTTTTAATTTCAAATTCAGTGATCGGAGTAAGGAAAATGGTTTTAGGGTTGGGATTTTTTAGAAAGTATTGGAATCTTTTGTCAGGTTCAGGAATATTATGGCAAAGAGTCGCACCAATATCGACAAAATAGTTGTTAAACACGTCAGCCATATCTGCAGGATTTACAACCGTTACATTATTATTTATAATTTCTTTAGTGAACTCCTTCGATTTCTTTGTTTGTAAAACATTATTTATCACCTTCCATGTACTCGATGCATCATTTTTATACTTATTTAAATTGATTAGCAAAATACTGTTTTTTAGCTAAACGTAACAGGGATGTAAGAACGTTCCGATAACGAATATATTTTCGTTTTAAATGACTATTTTCAGGATTCTTTTTGTATTTACAATATAAATTGTTTTTACGATTTATTGACTTCAGGAGCGATTTAGAAACCCACGGAAGTCTGGGTATTTTTTTATAATTAGATCGGGAAAATTTTCTTAGTGGTATAGTTTCTTGATAAATCGACATAAATATGTCCATAAACTTGTCAAAACAAACATTAACGTCGTGAATATTGTATATTTCACTCCAGTCAACCAATGCCAGTCTCTCCCGAAATCTAATAATATTGTCATCCGATAAGTCACGAAATGTATGTTTAATATGGTTATCTTTAGAGACTCTATCACATACAATTTCAACAAATATTGGGAAATGGTCAGATATATCCGATACCAAGATGCCAGATGATATATGGGAAAAATCGTTAACAAAAATATTATCAATTAAGGTTGACGACGTATCTGTAATCCGTGTGGGTTTTGTTACTAATGGAATAAAAAAGTTGGATAACATCATATCTATAAATTCTTGATTACAGGGGGTATTACGATCTAATAAGTTCAAATTAAAATCTCCCATTATAAAAACCTTTTTATTAGTCAAAACATGCATTGACAAAAGACTTTGAGCACGATGTAAAAAATCATGGACTCTACCTTTAGGGGGTCTGTATATTTCTCCAACAACTATTTGTTTTTTATCAGGTAATTCTATTTGGATAAATATGCATTCAATAACCTCAGACATCACATAAAGCTCGGTAAGTTCATTGACTTTCAAGTTATTTGATACATAAAACCCAACCCCGCCTCCTCTTTTGTGTTCCCGATTGTTTGTATAAAAAGTAAAGCCGTCAATGGTTACGAAGGATCGTTGTTGGTCATTCAACCACGTTTCAGAAAATCCGATAACGTAATATCCATAACAAAGTTGCTCAATGAATGTCTGAAATTGGTCGATGTTTTTATTAATGCTTCTTATATTATGATGGAGGAGAAAGAGTTTATTTTTTGAATTGCGGGAATTTACAACAGTATCGTACTCAGAGAAGTATTTGGTACATATGGAGTGCATAGAACGATCTTCAGGATGGAAATCAAATTGGAGTTCTGGCATTTCCAGGTTTAAGTAACGCTGGAAGTGGCCATTATCATTTAAATCAATATTATGTTCATCCATAAGGAATTACGAGATAACTGTAGAAAATAGAGCGAGGATTCCTGTTATGTATAAAAGTAGAAAAGGATGCATTGCTTACTATTGATAAAACGCACTGGCTGAGCAAATTATAGGGTGGCAAATGATGTACAAGAATGTAAAACGAGTCAATTACAGAATTAATTAAAGTAAGGTGATATTCGAATATCACAAAAAGTAACCAAGCAAACATAAACGATTTGCTTCTATAATCATTGGCTATTTGCAACCACCAAAGTATAAAGAGATAAGTCATTACGATGAGGTAATTAAAAGAATTGCATAACAATCATTGGAAATATTCAGGTCAACAAAATGAGATAACTACTTTTGCATACTATGGCGACAGTACCTTCAATTTAACCTGAGAATGCATGTGAGCAAAATGGTAAAGGAGTATGAAATGCAGAAAAATACTGTGAAAACCATAGAGCAATAATTCCAAGCAAATTACATACAATTTCCAAGGAAACCCAGTCATTGTAAATCGAAACCATCACTATGTTATAAATAATGATACTTCTATCTTGGCTTAGTTTTGGATCCGACAGTGAAAATTGGCCGAGCAAGGCTGACAAAAAATGAAATATCAAGCTGTCGTGCATCTCCAGTTAAAAAACTTCTTTGAATGTCATATAACAGAAAATTGAAGACTGAAAGGAAAACCGAGTTTCTCCTTGAGGTTGATTTTTAGTGATATAAAATGAATTGATTGATTAAATGCAGTTTCATGGTCTTAAATATAATAGTCAAATCTGATCCTCAAATGCTTTTAAGGAAAAGAAAACCCATGAGGGCAAAAACATCAGTGTGAAAAGTAGCACTCATTATGGTATATATTTGAAATGCAAATAAAAACCACAAACTCAGCATGAAATATTTTTTTCTTCTTCATTTCAAATATATGTGAATGACCAAGAATTAAAAAACTCAAGTAAGGATATTCATATAAGTCAATATGCTAAGGTTATGAGAGTTCTTTTTATGTGAAAAATGGAAAGGACCCATTCGCAAAAAACAACTGGAATTACAGAATATTTCCTGTTAGTAGAAGAATATATATACCATGAGATATTGTGAACCAGTATAATAACGTTGTAATATCCTCAGATTGATATGTCCTTTAATGATATTTAGCAGAAAATAATCTGTTTAAGAAAAACCAAAGTGTTAATTCACTGAATGTATTTGATATGAAACGAACTGCATTCAAATGCAATGTTAAAGGCTAAAATAAGATAGCAAGTCACAATCTAACTTATATTTAAGCAAAAGCTCATGGGAGCAGA
This sequence comes from Lytechinus variegatus, assembly GCF_018143015.1. Lineage (NCBI taxonomy): Eukaryota > Metazoa > Echinodermata > Echinoidea > Temnopleuroida > Toxopneustidae > Lytechinus > Lytechinus variegatus. Next base: position 16,754,024 of record NC_054741.1, on the reverse strand, counting down.
CCGTCGGAATATAAGGTAGACAATATCTCATGGTAGATATCTGAAATACAAAGTAACACTATACGCACCTACATGTGTATAGGCAAGATCAATATTGAATTTTTCTCTTCATTATTATGGGTGGGGTCTTCCTTCCGATTACACAGAAATGTAAAGAAATACAGCAAATCTCACAATCATAATCATAGATCATAAAGATATTAAAGTCATTTTGGTTGTGAATTGTGAACGTTTCTTTTCTTTGTGAAAATGAAGACTCTCTATTAAAACAACTGACAACTGGTACAGAAAATTCCTGTATACACTGAAACATCCATCATAACACTATTAACCAGTATGTAATATCCTCATAGTAACACGAATTTGAATATCTAAAATAAATTTCAATATATTTACAGAACGACGTAATGTCATTCAGAAACAGAGTAAACACCCTAGCTGCATTGGGTTATATTCTGCTATAAAGAGAGTTGTTTAAATGCAAATCAATAGACTAAAGAAAAAGGGCAAGTCAGCTCTTTACTTGCAAGTTTTGCGTGAAGTCTCAGGGATACAGAGCATCGTAAAGCATGGAAAACATTTTTGATGTAATCATGTTTGTGGCAGATATTTGAAAATTAAAAAAAAGTCAAATAATAATATTAACATTGTAGAGTAGGCATCAAATATATAATTCTTTTCAATATGGGTATACAGTGTGTCCCAAAAAAAACTATACACTTTTGAAATGGCTGCCAAATAAAAAATGTAGCACTTTGGGGGAAAAGACTTATAGATATGGAAAGCCAATAAAGTCAACTTTTAAATGACACCAAAAAGTTGGAAAATTATTCATGCTTGAGCGAGCACAGTCCACTGAAACAGAGGGTATGCAAATTAGGGTGGGCTGGAATTAGCCTTCCAATTTCTTTCAGATTTTTTGTTTGGTACTTGCAAAGTTGAAGGTTATTTGGTGAATTAAAGATCAGATATGTGATCAGTTTGTTGTTTGTGAAAATTTCATACGTTATTAAATTGAAATTTAATGCATGAGTGATCATGAATTGCAATTTTTAGTGCAGTTTTATCATGTGGATCATGTGGATCTCAACAATGTGTTCATGACAGTCAGGAGAAGAGGGGGTAATATGACTTAGGTAGGTGAAGTAAGTTGATGGGCTAAAGGTCAACAGAACATTTAGCAACCCCTCCCTCCATCTCTACCCCCTCCCCCCCCCCACTTCTCTCCTCCTGAGAGACTAAGCTTGGCTAGGCTGGGCAGGAATTAGCCATACAGTTTTTGAGAGGTTAGTCCTTTGGAACTTACAAAGCTAAGGGTGTTCTGCTATTCATGAGTGAGATAAGTTTTGGTTTTAATAGGCAAATTTCATGAATTACTAAATTGAAATGTACTGCATGAGTGAACAGGAATTGTAATTTTAGTGTAGCATATTCATCTTGTGGACATCAGAAGTGTGTTCATGAGAGTCAGAGTAATGTGATGGTACATGTACCTGTTACAAGCAAGAGGGCGAGGTATGCTAAGACTTGGTTAAAAGGGCATTCCTCTTCTTTTTGTCCTTTTACAAATTAAAAGTCATAGGTACCCTCCCCTCTTCATCTCCATTTTCCAGCCCCCCCCCCCCCTCTCTCTCTCTCTGTCTCATCTCCTGGATTGTAGCCTTTTCAAAACTTAACTGCCAAGTGACCGGTGGCTGATGGTCAGTTTGAATGATTACCAAAAAAAATTAATGATTATGATGATTAATGAAATAATTTATTGGAAAAAAATGAACGTTTTATTGATCACATTGCACATTGAATGAGTTGATTTACTGATAAATTGTTGATTGAATGATTGATAGGAAAAAGTTGATGCCCTAATTCAGAATTAATCATTAAACCAACATTCTGCTCTGGACTTCACGCGTACATGAGAATAGCCATCAGTCTCTCAACAAGAGGGGAGGGTGGGAAAGAGGGGGGGGGGCAGGGGCTGAATATTCTGTTGACCCTTATTTCATCAACCTACTTCTCCCACTTAAGCCCTATCTCACGATTCTCACCCCCTATTCTCCCGACTGGCCGACTCCCATGAACACATTGCTGAGATCCCCATGATAAAGTTGAAATGCTGCCCCAAAAGAGATCCAAATGATGAAGTTGAAATGCTGCTCCAAAAGTTTAATTTGTGTTCACTGATGGATAAAAGTTCAATTTAATGACTTAAAAAAATTGCTTAAGCTATCAAAACTGATCAAGGTTGATCATTAATTTATCACAACGCCCTTAACTTTGCAAGTTCGAAATGATTTGCCTCTCAACAACTGAAATAAATTGGAAGGCTAATTCCAGCCCACCGTAATTTTCATACCCTTTGTTTCAGTGGGCAGTGCTCGCTCAAGCATTAATAGTTTTCCAACTTTTTGGTGTCATTTGAAAGTTGACTTCATTGGCTTTCCATATATGTGAGTCTTTTTCCCCAAAGTGCTAGATTTTTTATTTGGCGGCCAATTAAAAAGTGTATAGTTTTTTTTGGGACGCGCTGTATAGGGGCCTGCGTACCTATTACATTTAAGTGTACAGAAGTTCAGTAACTCATATAATTATCATGGATATTCACATGGAGGTGAAAGAGAGTTTATGTGAAACATCCATTTGAGAAGTAACCGAAAAAAATTACCTATACGTGGAAGAATGTACCATGCAGTATTATTTATCAGAATATTAAAAAGATTACATCTTCAAGGTAATACTTGTTGCATGACATATAGCGAAGGAATGGCATATCTTTCCAGAAAAGACTGAGATATATCATTCAAATATGAAATAATGAAAAAAATTACGATTTTATGTCATAACATAAGAAAACGGAAAGTAGGGATGTGACATCATCAGCCCACAGGGTGACCAGATTTCACAAAATGAAATACGGGACAATCGACAAAATAAGATCAACAAAGAAGGCTACAGTGTTATATAAAGAATTGGAAGGGAGGGTGAACAAAAGAATAAAGGAGAGAAAAAAAGATGAATTGAGAAGAAAGAAAAAAATGAAGGGGAAATGAAGGGAAAAAAGAAAAGAAAGTTAGAATGAAAGAAGGATGAAAGAAAGGATAAAAGAGAAAAAAGGCCATTCTTTGAGTTGAATATAGAAAGAAAGGAAGAGAAGTTAAATAAATGTGTGAATTCAAAGACAAAATGAAGGAGAGAAAAACAGCAAGAAAAAAGGAGGAAAGAAAAATAAAGGAAAGTCATGTTTCCTTCATTCTTTGAAAGTAAGAAACAAAGAAAGAAGTAAAACAGGAAGGAAGGGAAAGAAAGAATAAGGGAAATAAAGGAAAAGAATAAGCGAAAAATAAAATAAAGAATGAAAGGAGGAAAGAGAGGGAGGAGAGAATGAAAAAAGAAGAAAATAATGGAAGGAGAGAAAGAACGAAAAGTAAAAGGAGAGAGAGGGAGAAGCTAGGAAGCAAAGAAAAGTTTAGGAAAAAAATTAAGAAAATTAAAAAAAAGGAGAGAAAAACAGTAAGAAAAAAGGAGGAAAGAAAAATCAAGGAAAGTCATGTTTCCTAATTCATTCTTTGAAAGTAAGAAACAAAGAAAGAAGTAAAACAGGAAGGAAGGAGGGGAAAGAAAGAATAAGGGAAAAGAATAAGCGAAAAATAAAATAAAGAATGAAAGAAAGGAGGAAAGAGAGGGAGGAAAGAATGAAGGGAGGAGAGAATGAAAAAAAAGAAGAAAATAATGGAAGGAGGAGAAAGAACGAAAAGAAAAGGAGAGAGAGCTAGGGAGAAGGAAGCAAAGAAAAAGGGAAAAAAATCAAGGAAATAAAAAAAAAATGAAATTTAATAAAGAAAGGTAAAAAAAAGAAGGATAGAAAGAAAAATGAACAGAGAGGGAAAAAAAGGTAAATAAAGATAGATGGAACAAAAAGGGCAAGCAGGAAGGATAGATCGAAGAATGAAGATAGAAGGATAGAAAAGAAAGAAAAGATCGAACAAAAACAATCCAATCATCTAATAAAAAATCATGATATTTGGTGTTTTTTAGTATATTTAAAAAAATGTTTCAGAAATGAATAAAATTTCGAAGTGAGGCATTGTCAACTTAACAATTTGATGACATCGCGGCATGATACACAACGAAAGCTGAAACAACTAGATCTAGTTATGAAAACTCATAACTTGTTTCTCCGATTACATCTCCAAATCAGTAACCTGAGAATCAATAATATAATTATACAAATTTCCCGCCGATTTTGTGATTATTTTGGTGGAAAAACTGTTTATCATATCATTGTTTGCACCATTGAGAATCTGCTCCGATCCTAATTGCCTTGCCAGTACAGAGGCAGGAGGCCAGTTTGCAATGTATTGGGTACAATTTAGCAATAAATTCACCGAAGAACTTGCAAAGGTTTAGTTATCGATTTTATTGTTGTCTCTGCTTCGTCATCTGTTGGTTATTTAAAGAAAATTCGTCACTTTTAAAGGTATTAACTACATTTGGTCAATTTTCTGAAATACGGGACAAATAGGCGTCCCGGGAAGGGTTTGTCGGGACGCCGGGACAAAGGAGCAAAATACGGGACGATCCCGGGAAATACGGGACGTCTGGTCACCCTGTCAGCCCACCTAATGAATATTCATGACGACTGTTTTCACAAAATATTGCTAAACTTTAAAATGCAATATCTTTGTCATTTGTTATCCGATTTTGATGAAATATTCAGCAATTTGCTCACTGAATTCTACTCTATTTATGAGACTATAAACACTTTCAGCCCGGACCATCCCTTTAACTACTAAATAGGCCTACAGGCCTATACCGAATTGCAACGCCGGCTCAAAAAGAAAACAGTAATCAAATAATGCTCTTATAATTCAAAGAAATAAAAAATAGATGTATGTATCGAAAGAAACCTCAGTAAAGGCTAACACTTATACATGTATTTCAGGACTAGAACACTAATGAATATAGACTATACTAATGTGTTGAAGGACAGTAATTAATTTAGAAAAAACATGTAAACATTGGTACCAATAATTCAATTTATTTCAATGTATTAAAGATTTTAATTTATTTCAATGTATGGTACAAAGCATTGTTGATTCAAATGCCTTGCTCAGGGCCATAAATACATGCCGTGGCCAGGGTCGCTTTTTATATCGTAAGATCATTCTTTGCCAAGGGTACAAGGGTATTGGAAGTCAAAGTCAAGTCCAAGTCATTTTGAAAATTTAGAATTAAACAAAGTCGCAAAAAAGCAAATCATGATTCGAGTTCCTTACACACGACTCAAGTCAACAACTCTAGTTTATAAAATTAAACCTATCGACGTCTCATAAATGCTATTAGTAATATTATGTTTGTTTATGAAATTTTCTGTACGTGTATTTTCTACACAGATCTGATGTACGATTTGAACTCAACAGCCAAGTTATAAGTGCAAGTGTCTCATTGGCAGATGAGGGCGCTGTCGCCTTCAACGAACCGATCAGGATCGTTCTAAGAAATAGTCAAGTAAATATTTTGTTCTCTCATTATCAATTACTATAATTTAATTTTGTTTTTCTTATAACTTATTTAATGGATATGCTGTAATGGTAATTATTAATTTTCTCCAGTTTTATAATTACATTGCTTCTTTATCAATACATAATTCATGGACACTGAAATGCGTAATAGGTTCTGTTCATATAGAGATATATATCTCTATGGTTCTGTTTTACAAAGGCCACAGTGCACTACTGTATATTCTATCGAGAAAACTTCAACTTAGACATAATTATGATGGTATATTGCCAATTCGTCCACTCACCACATAGGCTTATATAACCAATTGGTCTAATATCCATTTCATATTCATTAATTTTGCACAATTAACACTTATTCCAATTAGTCCATATGGTATATGGACTAAATGGCTATTTTGGACCAACTGGTTATTAGACAAAATTGGTGAGTGGACGAACTGGCAATTAGACCCTATGGATAGTGGACGAACCGATGGTAGACCAAATGATAGTAGAAGAGTTGGCAATTGGACGAAATGGCATTATACGAATTGGAAATAACCCACTATGGATTGGTTGAGAACGTACACCCATTAGATTGTTTTTTTACTTTGTGCTAAATTCAAGTTTCAGAAAATATGGGAGTCAATCAGTATCACCCTTTCATGTTTATGGCACTTTTACGCCTACTTCTTCTTGTTCAAATCTTGAAATAATATTTATAATTTGATTAATTTAATCTAATCATTTTCATTCTTCAGGAAGACGACACGGGGAACTCATCACATTGTGTCTTTTATGATTTTTCGGCTGAAAAGTAAGAAATTAAACTCGATGTCCTTTAAACCTGCCATTCAAATTTAGTCATATCATGCATTAATTTTGGTCTAATAACAACGGCAGCAATATTCCTTGATCTGAAAAGGCGTTTGATGTTAAATCTCACGAAATATTTTTAGCAAAATGCCATATAGTGGTATTACATCTGTCGAATTAGACAGGCAATAATGTGTCTCGTTCCAAGGAGTCCAACGCGATTCCCCATACATTGATATTGGTGTGCCGCAAGGGTCAATTATGGGTCCATTCACTTTCTGGGCAAGCACTATCCAATCGAGCATACCTATTACCCAATTATTAGTTTTCATTATCCAATTTAGACATATTTTATCAATAGTTGGATGGACAGTATGTTGCCCAGTGATGTTTAAAAAATTTTGCCCTTTTCCCCAACCTTTTTAAGAGTGTATACTTATCAATTGGCCGAATAATAGGAGTTAATATGATATCGTAAACTATCATGTGTCAGAAAACCATCTTCAATCAGATTAGTTACAGTTACATTTTTTGATCTACATTTTAAACGTTATGGGCGACGGATGAGGCGTTTAAGTGATTTATGATTTTTCAGCCTTTTTTCTTAAATAATTCTCTCTCATTTTGATAATTCTACTTTTGCGTATCCTTAAAGTAATACAGGGGCGTGGTCAACTGAAGGATGTAGAATAAGTGATAGCAACGCTACTCACGTCACGTGCTCATGTGATCACTTGACAAATTTCGCCATTTTGCTACAAATAAACGATATCGAGGTAACTATACTCAGATACTGAACACGGCTCCGTAACACAAAGATTAGCGATCAATCGCTAAATGAACTGACAAATCAAGATCAATGTTACACGCGCATTTGGTTTGAAATACTGACCAGGGACCAATCAGTGCGGTTTTTCATATTTGTAATCCATCGCAAACCTTTGTGTTACGGAGCCCAGATCATTGACCTACTACATCATTTCTTTACCTTAAAAAACGCATGTTACAAATTATCATCATTTGTTTTATTGAAAGTCAAATTCCTAATGCTAAATTTGCAAGGAAATTACATCAGTTCATCAAAATTAATCTAGTTGTCAAGGATTAAATTTTAAATCATTAAAGAAATAGAAATGTACTTGATTAGGATTTGAATATATGTCCAGATGTTTTTTTTATTCACTGTTCACAGACGACCTGTGATGCACTCTTAAGTTCCCAGTTGCTTGAGGCTTAACAAATCACCGCATTGGTTTACATCGTGCCGACATGGCCGAGATGGCGCGTTGAGTATCGCGATTAAGCATGAATTTAAGTCACATTTAACTATTTGTTGTGAAACACCCGCCTGGATTTATCTTAATTCCGAGTAATTTAGATTGTATGGAAGGCCAAGATCAATTTTAATTACTTTCGAATTTTTATTTAGATTTCAGAGAAGGATCAATTGGTACTTCAACTCATCTCTCAAGTCGGCATTGGTCTTTCTCTTATCTTTTTGACAATTGGCTTCATTATTATTGCAGCTTCGTTGAAGTAAGTCTCCTTGCTCGCCGTCTGTACTTCCTATAGGTCTAGTAATATAATTTATTATTAGAAGCCAATGTATCATTCGATGACAACCTATTATGTAGCAGAAAGGGAAATCTAAATGATAAAATATTACAAGTACCTGAAATTTGTCTCCATCGGGTTTAAAATATCTTATTGATTGAAATTCGTCTGTCAGCTGAATTGTTTAGATCCTATATTACTGATTTTTGGGTCCATATTCTGAACGCAGGTTTGGAGTTTGAATTTTTAAAACCCAACCAAGTGACAAATCAATAAAACAGTACGTGTTTAAAAGCTCATTTTACACTCAAATAATTCATAATTGTCTATATAGGATTGATAACTAAAGTATATCAGCATGAAACGAAAAAATAAACATAAGAAACATGCAACATCAACCAAATGTTGACATTTTCCTCTTCCCATAATTTCAGCACAAAGATAGACCATTATCTAAGTTTAACATTTATTTAATGCATTGTATTTATTATTCCATTACTGATGAATTATTGTCTTGTTTTTAATATTTTGCTTCTTTAATACAGATCTTTACATAATCGAGAGGCTGCCATTATTCATCTCAATCTTATGGCAGCTATGATCATTGGTCATCTCATATTCATTATTGGAATAGATGATGTTTATTCTCAGGTATTTTTTATTTGATTTTATTTATTTATTTATTTTTGCTTTGATAATTCTATTTCACAGTTTATCATGGTCATAATAATAATGATGATGATATTAACGATGTTATTATTTAATTCTTATTGTCATCATCATCATTTTATTATTATTATTTCTACTACTTGAAAAAGCGAAAATACAGACAATATGTGCCGTTTTGCACCAACATAATGGTTAAGTTGTTTTTAATCGAATATTTTTTTTATAATGGATAGCTACATTATCATGCACTCATCACTTCTGTATGTATTTGATAGATCGATTCCCAATACACTGCTTCGTGACAGTATCACATATTTTCTTTTAGTATTTTGACGATTCTTTTTTAAACAAACAGATTAAATTACGTTTGCAATTTTTCTCCTAGTCTGTTTTTTTTCTTTCAATTATTGAAAAATCATAAGAGGTTGGTTGACTTCTGCTCCCCTGTAGTTCCACTTATTCACTTTCAAGTTGTTTTCTCTTCAAAATATTAGAAACGATGTAAGGCTGTGGCGATGCTGCTTCATTTCTTCTACTTGGTGACCTTCTTTTGGATGCTGACGGAAGGGATTCATATCTACTTCCGGGCCACGCGTGTCTTCAAGAACACAGGCTATCAACTTAAGATATACCATGCGATTTCATATGGTGCGTACTAATCCTAGCAAGGAGTTTGGGCATTCAAATGCAACGGGGGGGGGGGGCGGATTCAACGCAGTAAATATATTGGAAGTGACTGTCAAAATATGACAAAGGACAGCTGGGAGGTTTTTGTCGAATATTGATGAACCGGGACAGAAGGTTCGTCCTATCAGTTTCGGAGCTGACGAAAAAATTGCAAATAATTGTTGTTTAATTTCCTAGAGTCCAGGATAAAACTGCTGTATTTGATTCACCAATTTTCGACAAAGACTTCGTGTTGGTACTTTGTCATGAAAGGAATTTCACAATACATTTTCATTTTTCTTGAATCCGTCGTGCACCATTATAAGCGAAAATAATAATGATCTGCAGATCACTACTACTGGCGTATCGAAAGGGGGGGTACAGTGCCCATGACAGAATTTCCATGATGTTATTGTTCACATGTCAGCAATTTTTATGCTGGTGACCATCTACCTCTCTCTTTTTTTAGTATTAGTCTCTACCCCTCTGACCCTCAGACTATAGGTTTCTAGGTACGCCATGTATTGAATTATGCATTTTAAATTTCTCTCCTATAAAATTGAGGCAAAGCAAAATTATGCAATTGACCAATCGTTTAAATACCTATGCCTTAGATGAACCAGTTGAATACATATATAGTAAAAGACCAGTAAAACCAGTATTTTGTTCATACAAACTGCCCGTCCCCATCAGCGAGGGACTGCTATAGTTTCTTTTTCTAAACATAAACGCCAATAATAAGAATATTTCGATACAAACACATTTTTGTTTTATAATAATTATAGGAACTCCCTTTTTGATAGTCATGGTGACCGCTCTGGTTGATATCGACTATTACGGGACAGCTCAAGCTTGTTGGCTTTCAAGAGAGAGGGGTGCAATCTGGGCTTTCGCTGGTCCCGTCGTAGCCATCATAGGGGTGAGTACTTGAGCATCATCACCATCCTCCACCTCCTCCTCCTCTTCATCATCATCGTCATTATCATCATCATCATCATCACCACCACCACCGTCATTATTATTATCCTCTTTTCTTCCTTCTCCTTCTCTTCTTATTCTTCTTCGTCATCTTCTTCATATCCTCCTCCTCCTCCTCCTCCTTCTTCTTCTTCTTATTCTTCTACTTTTTCTTCTTCTGCTTCTTCTCCTCCTCTTCTTCTCCTTATCCTCCCCTTCTTCTTTAAGAAAAATCACCTTCATCTTCTTTAATTTAGTGAAGGATTGACAGGTAAATTAGTATTCCATTTTGATTGACGGAAAATCAGTTTGCTCAATAAATTTGCAAAGTCATGTGGCAGAAATGCTCGGTGGCAAGACAGACTTACAAAACTTCAGTAATTTCAGAAAGTACAAGTACTTCTTCACAAGTTGTGAACAATCTCGAGACCAATCTATTTTTAAATATGACGTCAGGCTTAATTCCACAACGATAGATACAAGTATCATCAAAAGGAATTAACAAAAATTGTTTTTATCTTATCATTATGAATCTGCATTGTGTCATTTATTCAGATAAATATCATCATACTCGTGATAGTCTTACAGACATTCTTGACCATCAAATCTATTAATAACAAGTCAAAGTTTGAGCAAGCCAAGTAAGTATTGTATTTTTTTTTCATTTCATTTATCATCAGGTGCACATTAACATACAAGAAAAGCGAAACAGAAAGAGAAAATTCAGCACATAATGAAACAATATGAACGTGTAATGTTAAAATCAAGTAAATTGATGAAGAAAAACGCCAACCTGCGATGATAAGCATATATTCTGCCATTTATAATCTCTCATGTTATTTCGTTTATTTGTTTATCTGTCTGTATATTTTGTATATATTACAGACGATCAACAAGAGCCGCTGTGGTATTGCTGCCACTCCTTGGAATCACATGGATCTTTGGTTTCCTAGCAACCGGATCAACAACCATCTTCTTCCAGTATGCCTTCGCATTGTTAAACTCTCTCCAGGTAAAATCTTTTTAGTTTTCTGACAACTCTTGTCTGTTAGAATTTTCCAATATGTATATATGTTTTAAATTCTCTGCTGATAAGATTCATTTATTTATTTATTTGTTAATTTATTTATTTATTCATTTATTTATTTATTTATTCATTCATTCATTTATTCATTTATTTATTTATTTATTTACTTATTTATTTACATCTTTGTTGTTTTCAAATTCACATCGCGGCTGCTAAATTAACATGATTAAATCGCATAATGCTGGCGAGACTTTCTGTTTGTTTGTTTCTCTTTGTTTCTGACTTTCATTTTGTTTGTTTGTATGTTTCTGTCTGCCAGAGACGTTCCATTTCTATCATTTTCCATAAGAGTTAAGCTTATTAATCAATCTTAAATCGAGTGATCACATACTCATATCATTTTTTCTTACTTTGTAGGGGGTCTTCATCTGTTTATTTCATTGTTTTACGAACGATGACGTCATGAAGGTAATGAAGCTCAAATACAGGCGATCCAAACAAAACTTTGATGCCATCTCGAGTCATCACTCGGTAATTACTTTTTAAATCAGTTCAATTTATGAGATTTATAATCACATTCTAATATTAATCTTAACATTTATGTTTACAACAACAACAACAATCTTCAAATCGTTAGAGGGGGTTATATTCCCAACTGAGATTATGTTGCTTTTACTATCTCCTGTAACATGTATAAAGAGTTTTCATTTTTCAGTGTCCGGTAGGCTGTATTTTATTCAATGTTTCCATTCGTAATTCATTCGTATTGTTTTGAATGGGAAAACTCTCTCGATACATATTTAGTTGAATTTCTCAAACTACTATAAATTATCACCAACTTTGGTTTTTTTTTCTTTGCTAGATGATTGATAGATTTCGGTCAACGACCCACACGAATAAAGTTTCAATTGGTAATTATTCTGGTTTTGATATTTAATTGGTATATAAGCAGTAGGTCTATAAATAGTTGGTTCTTATCTGCCCTTGCCCCCCCCCCCCTTCCCACCACTTTAAAGATTCCGGTGCCACCTCTTGACTTCTCTGGGGCCCGTTGCAGAAAGAGTTGCGTTTAAACGCAAGTCAAAAAATCAAACGCAAGTCCCAAATGCGCGCTGTTGATTGGTTGAAAATCAAGTTGCGCATAATTTTTAGAGTTGCGATTGATTGCAACTCTTTCTGCATCGGGCCCCAGATCATTTAATGACATATGGGCTAAATCCATTTGGTCTACCATCAATATGGTCCACTGATCGTTTGATCCAATTTCACTTGACTCAATACCCACCTGGTCTAACAGTCATTTTGTCTAATGCCCCTCCCCCCTTTTTTTTTGGGGGGGGGCTGAAACAGTTCATTTAATCATTATACTAAGTGGTATTAGACCAGCTTATAACACAAATAGATGCTAAACGAAATAGTAAATGGGCTAAGTGGGAAATAGACCAACTAATTGTAGACAAAGTGGGTTTAGACCAAATGGCAATTTGACCATTATTTGGCCTATTTGTCATACATTATCAGTTGAATTTGTCTTTACAGGCTGGGAGAGGGGGGGGTGATTGGGTAGCCGCAATGAGATTTAACATGTTGACAGCTGGAACCGGTTGTTATCCGTACAAAAGCTATTGAAAAAGACAATTCAGTGGTCATCGGGTTACCTGTATGGTGAAAATGAGTAAAAGGTGAAACAAGGTGATAACAGTAAACAAAAGAGATATTTTGGTCATGTAGCTGTATGATACCGCTATTTTTTTATTTCTATTATTATTTAAATAATCCAAGTTCACCTTTGTTCATCTCTTCTCAATACTAAAATACCCTGCCACGACCCTTTCTTGCATCTTACTTAATCATTATCAATATCAGGCCAGATCTGGTTTTTACAAAAAAATAAGAAAAAAAAACGATTTTAAACTCTTAAGAATTGGCAAAATATCCATTGTGAGAGTTATGATTTCAAAAAGTGCGAACATTGTTTTTTTCCCCAGATAGAGTTGCTTGATAAATAAACCAAAATAAGTAAAAATGTAAACAAATAAATAAAAATAATAGAATATTCTGGTATATTTCTAAATGAAAGGTTTTATGAAAGTGACCACGCTACTGGTCATTTTATGTATATATATATACATATATATATATATTTACAGATACAATCATATTCACCTCCGTATTGTTTATTTTGCCCAATTATTTTCAACAGTGTATAGTCCAAATCCATTTTACTATTATTGTTCATCATTTAACATTTAAGAGGCTTTAAAAGAAAAGAATGATTATGGCTATAAAAAAAATCAGCAAAACTTACAGTTGACAATATTTTCAACAAATTTACCTACAATTGTACATATTTCCTCATAGATATTTCCTCAAAGATTACATTTCCTCATAGATTAGTTGAGAAAAAAATCAAAAACGCGTCAAAGACAATGTTATGAGCAATCTATTCAATTAAAAAGTCTTCCGTCTCGGCTGGCGTAAATGTTTTTTTTTCTTCAAACAAATCTCTCTTTTTAAAATTTCAATTACAGTTGGCAGGAAAGAAGCTTTTGTAGACAAGTCCAAGATTTCAACGACTACTACCGATACGTCAGTGTTTTGATTGCAGTAATAAAAAAAATCTGGCTGAAAAAAGAAGTATGAAATCACCCAAGCTTATAACTTCAGTAAAATTTAGAATTAAACTAACAAGGCTACTTAAGGCTGAAAGTAGTACTATCCATGTGAGTTACATTCAAAGCTAAAAGAAACAATTAAAATCTGATAACAAATAATGAAGTTATCTCATTTCAAAGGTTAGCAATATTTCGTAAAAATAGTTGTACGAATGCCATCCTGAATATTTAATATGTTGGCTGATGATGTCATGTACCCATTTTTTTCTTATCTATAACATTGAATCATAATTGTTTTATATTTTCATATAGATGTGTGCATGTTATGTCTCTTTTATAATGAAATCATTTGAAGCAATGAATATTTCACACATTTAATTAGTCAATCCGCTGAAATATCGTAAGTTTGTTTATTCCTCATCCGATTTTCACGAAATTTTCATGTTTTGTTTTACTTTATCTTACTCTACTTTTTAAAATAATTTTCAGCCTGGGGTACCCATTTTACTCAACATTTTCATTTTGAATAATTGATGATTCATCTAAGTTGGAAGCCCGACTCATTCGTGGCTGTTTCAGAATATTGTTAGAAAGTGGATCAGTGATTTTGGTGGCAAAATACTGAAAAAACATCATCATGTGATAATTTACACATACTAATCCAAAACTAGGATTTTCCTACGTATATGTACATTATGTTATTTGTGTAATGTCGGTCCAGCAGTTATCTCAATAGCAAGCAAGTGTCAAACTTTCAAATGTATTAATTTTTAAAGAGTTTTTTGGTTGTCTTTTTAAAGTTTTTGTTGCGATGGGTAGAATGACCGGCAGAAATATAATGTAAAACTCAAGATTACGGCGTGCCTTTTATGTCTTTCACGTTTTTATTCCTTAGAGTGAGGTCATTATGAATAAATAGACAATGATGTTAGACTCTATGTAAAGTGTATTTTGAATGTATATTTCAGGGAAATGTACATGTTTTTTATGAGAAAGAATTCAGTATATTAACTTGTAAATTTTTTTTTTTGGGGGGTATGATCATGAAAGATAGAAACTTTGAAATGATGTTACTGTTATTTGCATTTATTCAATATAACTTAAAAATATTGGATTAGACGAAATAAAAATTAAGACTCAATCTTAATCCAGTCTTGACTCAGTTCTTTAAGATTTAGATGTTATGGAAATAATAATTTAGTATGAATAAATGCTAAATAACTTATCCGTCATATTTTTTAATCAAATTAAACTTCAAAGAGGATTTAAATCATTTGGGGTTTATCATCTTAATGATAGAATGTGATACAATTATCACGCTTTAATATAATTCTGTGAAAATGATGTGTAAATATTGAAAGATAATTTATATGTTATTTCTTTATATTCTACTTTGATATCATCGGGTCTTTCATTAAGAAGTATGACAATATGAAAAGTATATGTGCGATTAATTCTCATAAGAAAAATTCATTGCTAATGGTTGAGTTTGTTATTGAAAGGGCTTAATGGTCACAAAGAAACCATTATAAAACTTACAGGAAACTTAAGAGGTATGTGTTGTTTTAATTTATATTATTGATTAGAAAATGACACACACTTATTTACCCAGAGTATATCGAATCTTTTCTTTGGTTTGATTTGTAATTCATACCTCTATTTTTCATGAGCGACTATATTGTGATTATTATTGTAAATGAGATTTTTATTATTCATAAATTGTTCGCGCTATGTTACTTGCTGTTTTTCGCGACTCTAAATATTCATAAATTAAATGTTAGTAATATAATTATATCATTATTATCATTGTTACTACTATTATTATCATAATTTTATAAGCCAATTCAGTTCTATATGAATTACTCTCCCGTGCAGCACGCGTTGTATAACGGGAAGTGCATTATTATCATCCCTATTCATTCTTTAAATGCAGAGCGCCTGGCTAGGTAGCATAGGGTCCCATTTATTTAAAAAAAGTCTTTGGTTATTGATAAATACATTTATAGTTTGGTAGTTAAATTTCTGATTTATCGTGCATTTAGTTCTGATGCAATCTATTCGGAGGAGAAAATTGTTTCGCTCTTCAAAATATTATGTGCACTATCTGTACTGATAGTAATAAATGTGGCTATTTTAAAGATTCTGAAGAAGAATTACATTCCTGACATTTTGTTTTGAACGTGTGTTCATTAGTGTCACCCTGTATATAGCAGACTGGGTAAATAACTGAATGCAATTAACATCAACCCGCACCCCCCCATACACACACTCCCTTACTCACACAACGAGTTGACGAATGATCGTCACGATTTATCTGAGGGGTCGCGATGATGTTTCCGCGACCACAATCACTGGTTTCCAGTAATTTGTTCTCAAGCTGGTTAGGGAGATGCATCCAAAAACACCCCCCCCCCAAAAAAAAAGTCAGTTTGTGCATCTACTTAAAGCACAAGTCCATCCCAACCAAAAAATAAATTATGATTTGAATTTAAACGAATGAAGAATAATGCTAATCAGTGGCGGATTCGGACATGCTCGGCACTCACACCTCTCTATAATTTGAGAGCTGCCTTTCGAATATACACATTAATAATAGTTCAATCTAAGGAAAACGTTATCAGTGCCCCCGCTATTTCCACATTTTTCTATTTATAACTGAGAACAATCTCAATAACAGATAAGAAAGCTATGCCTTTTTAAGTGAAAGATAGTTACATGCATGCACTGGTCGGTATGCTAATGAAGAGACCGACACTAAGGGGAGTCTCTCATTATTTCTTTTGTATTTTATTGTTAAGAAAAATGTGAAATATTTTGATTGTCCTCGTTATTATGTGAAATTGATGTTTTTCTCTTAGCAAGTGGAATAACCAATACAATGCCGCCCCTAGAATATCGAATGTGTGTCATCATGGGCTCTTCCATTTGCATATTAATAGTAACATCAAAGAATCTCCAAGCCTCAATTCTTTCAAATATAAGTTCAAAAAATTTCTCCAAGATAACCATTGAATTTAACTCTTCATCACTCAAACTCTTGTTTTTTTAATCAAACATGTTTATCATGTCACGTACACTTTTACATCTCTTTCGTTTCCCTGTTGATCGGCGAGGTCCGTCTGTGAGTGCTGGGGCTGGATTCAATAATGCGAGCGCAAATTTTTTTGACATTCCGACATAAAAATTGGTCATTCTAAGTTTTGTATTAATAAATGGGATAGGTACGTAACTAAACAATTGATGCGAGCGCGAAGCGCGAGAGGAAGAAAATTGAGATTTTAGACCTAAAAGCGGGACGCTCTATTCATATTTTGTAAATCATAAATAAGATATAGTTTATTGAGTATCATTAATAATGCGATCGTGAAGCGTGAGCAGACAATTGATATTCTGATGTAAAACTGGATAATTTAAGAACATTTGCAATAAAGAACATGCAGGCTATCGCGCATGTTTAGACCTAGAATCTGGGCATTCTGAATACATTTGTTTAATGGAACATTATGGAATACACGTTGACAATAGTAACTTGGCTAATCACACAATGTGACCAGGCAGCGTGAGCTGATTTGTAGACCATAAAACGGACATTTTACAGAGCACTTAAATTTGTAAATGAAAATAATGAAAGCTCAATGTCTGAGCTAAAAAAATGTTTTGTATATTAACTTCAAAACTTGTTCCATATCAGCTTAATGGGCATGATATGAATCTCATCGAACAGGCAACTCTGGCGGAAGCGCAAGCAAAGATTTTATATAGTAACATGAAAGATTTTTTTTTTGCAAGTCTTCCCCTCACTATTTTTTCTTCTGTCTTTCTTCTTCTTTTCCTTTTTCTCTTTCTCTCTTTTTTCTTTTTTTTTTGCTCTTCCAATTTTTTTAGGGGGGGGCACACCAAAATAAATTTGCTGAGATGAGTATTAATACTACTACTACTACTACTACTACTACTACTACTACTACTACTACTACTACTACTACTACTACTACTACTACTACTACTACTACTACTACTACTACTACTACTACTACTACTACTACTACTACTACTACAACAACAACTACTACTACTACTACAACTACTATTACTACTACTACTACTACTACTACTACTACTACTTCTACCACTACTACTACAACAACTACTACTTCTACTACAACTACTACTACTACTACTACTACTTCTACTACTACTACTAATACTACTACTACTACTTCTACTATAACTACTACTACTTCTACTACAACTACTACTACTACTAATAATAATAATAATAATGATAATGAAACAATAATAATAATAATGATAACAATAATATTATTAATAGTTAGATAAATAAATGAATAGAGAATTAATTGATAAAAAGCCTTTGCCCCTCATAGCACCTCCCTGCATGATTTAACACACTCGTCTTCCTCTTATTTTTTTCTTCTGTCTTTCTTCTTTTCCTTTTTCTCTTTCTTCTTTTTTTCTTTTTTTTTGCTCTTCCAATTTTTTTAGGGGGGGCACCGGGGGGAGGGCACGAGCCCCCAGGCCCCCTCCCCTCCGTAGCTACGACACTGCTTTCATCATATTTATTCATTCTTTCTCTAGTTATTTCATCGTTTGAAAGGCCACCTATGTTTGTATAAATTTGCTGAGATGAGTATTACTACTACTACTACTACTACTACTACTACTACTACTACTACTACTACTACTACTACTACTACTACTACTACTACTACTACTACTACTACTACTACTACTACTACTATTACTACTACTACTACTACTAATAATAATAATAATGATAATGAAACAATACTAATAATGATAACAATAATATTATTAATAGTTAGATAAATAAATGAATAAAGAATTAATTGATAAAAAGCCTTTGCCCCTCATAGCACCTCCCTGCATGATTTAACACATGCCTGACATTTTTTTACCGGGTCTATGTCGGACCATGGCTCTTTCAATACGGTTTTATGAGAGTAAAATTAAGAGGTCGACCTACAATTATGACTTTTTCATACAGTATATGGATCGACTTATTGATCTTCCAAATGATCTTATATCCATTTATTTTGCATACTATTAGTTGAAATTCCTCAACTTCGCCATGTTTGTATCATACATTTCTATTATTGATCTTTAAAATCGTAACAATTAATCTTAATTAAAAAAAAAAATAGACCAAAAAATTCCATTACAGAGAGAAACGGACTTCTCTCTCCCTCCAACCAGTCTCGTCTATATAGGTTAGCCCAAAAAATCTTAATACCCATTGCATGACGCTGCATGCAGTTTTGAAAAGTTCCAAATGTGAACACGGGTAGCCCCTGAGTCAACGAAGGGCTACCCTTCTTCCTCCCCGGGAGTCTTGGCGGAAATACTCAATTGATGCTCGAAGCAGTCCGATTAAGCAAAGCGATCAGCTTTGAACCAGTTACTATACGAGTGGAAGGTAGATTTTTCTTAAGCGTAATTGCCCCGGTGTTCCCAGTGATATGTAAGTAGCATTAATAGGCCAGACTTTAAAGACTTGTGCTTGTTATGGATGGTATTCAAAGGAGTACTACGGGCTAAAATTATTTTTATCTGAATAAATAAAGTAATATTCACAGAGCAAAACGTCGAAAATTTCATCAAAATCTAATAACAATAATGAAGTTATTGCATTTTTATCTTTATCAATATATTAAAGAAACAATTATAGACTCAGTGTAAAAAATGGCAGAGGTAATAATGGCAGAGGTAAAAATGGCTGAGGTGAAAATGACACGAGGTATATATGGCTAGTCTTAAACCCCATGCCAAAAAATAAAAAAAAAACTCCATAAACGGTAGTTCTGAGAAGAAAATTAGAATAATAATGTTGGACTAATGGAAAGGGTAACATTTCTAAGGTTACACTTCGTAATTCTGCCGTTTCGCAATTCCGAAGGTTCTTTATTCCCAAGTTTCGTAATTCCGAAACACGTAAATTGCCTATACCTCGATGTTCGTTAATCCGAAAACGTAAAAGGGTTCGTTAATCCGAACATTTGTGGCATTATTCCGAAGGTTCGTTATTCCGAAGGTTCATTAATCCAAAAACGAAATAAGGTTCGTTACTCGTTTCGTTTTCGGATTAACGAACCTTCGGAATTACGAACCTCACTTTGTTTTCGGACTAACGAACCTCATTTCGTTTTCGGACTTACGAACCTTCGGAATTACGAACCTACGGAAAAACGCACCTTCGGAATAACGAACCTTCGGAATATCCGAACTTTCGGAATAACGAACCTTCGGAATTACGAATGTATGCGCATTTTTAAATCATACTGTAGATCTTCTGCACCAAATTGATAACACTTGAGTTGGTATTTCTTATTTTTTCCTGGACTTACGCGGCCTTCTCATGTCAAATCGCTCTTGTAATATTCAAATTTGAAGCACACTTTGGATCCTAAGTATTGTACTTAATTCATTACAGGAGAAATTTACCCTGACATAAAGTTTATTGTCAGAAAATAATTAAAATGATATTGGTGAGGGTTTTAGGGAATCCATCAAAGAAGACAAATCCCATAAGTTTTGATTTTCATCAAACCTTTGCCAATACTTATTTTTTTTATAAAAATCAACTTATTGTCAGGTTTAACTTTCTCTATCCGAGGGTACCAATTTCTCGCAACACCATGTTTTTTTTAATTGTTTTTGTTGCTGACAGTTATAAGATTTAAATCTTAGACGAAGAGTTTGCGAAACAGCCATGATCTCTGATCAGGTATTTCCCATTGAAGAGATGACACAGCGTGTATGCCAACTGTTATTAACACACCTTACTCATCATTAGATAAGGGAGGGGCTGAATTGGAGTTACCTTGGATATTGATTATCAATAATCGTTCTCAAATGTTTTTGGTAATAAACTCAAAGAAATACCAACATTATAGAGTTTAAATATGAATATACCTTACTGTTGGATTTTTGAAAAATTGTATATACAAAGTATTTTTTAACAAACAGTTCATCGATTCATGTTTTGAAATTTGAAACGATACTTATGTTTTTATCAATTCTCTTTAAAGTCAATATTAGTTAACCATGCTTCAGAAAAAAACACTCACAATCTTTTAGTGAATAGGCTTACGCGTCTGACCTTTTCTAAACATTACTACCTAGTATGAACACGTCTGTATGGCTAGTCGATAGCAGACGATACGAACCAAAATGTTCAGAGGAAGTTTTCGTGCTCAAATGCAAGGCAACGGTTCGTCTACAGGTCATTTTTCATGCATTGACGTCGTGTGCCAGTGAAGCAGAGTGGCTATTCTATTTACAGCCCGACGAGGAGGGGGGAAATGAAGATAGTTTATCAAGAGTTCAAAGTTGAGTCGAAATCGACGAGGATTCCGATGTTGTGATGATATCATAAGGTGTAAATCTGCTCTCGACTGTCGGGGAAAAAAGTATAACGAAGTAGAGAGTTAGTGGCAGAAGGAGGGCGGGACGTGATCCAATAATATTCCAACCGGATTAAGCACTTTTCAAATGCACGAAACTAACCTTAATACTTCGGCGAACTCCGAATAGGTCTAGGAGTATTATGGATGTTAATAACTACTGGGTTTATCAACCACTAGAGATTGAGCCTTAAAGAATCATCGACTCTTCTTTGGTGAGTGTATACTGTAATATGATATATCAATATTCATTATCGCAATTATTCTACAGCGTGTGTTCGTAATTGTTTTTAATTACCCTGCATATCGTTATCATAACTGTGTAAATATGTTAGTAGTTATGTAGTTCTCAACTCGAGTTGTGGAAAAAAAACATTGAAGAACTTTTAGATAGTGAATGTTCATGTCTTTGTAATCATAATAATGTTTCGTTCTTGTACAGCACATTATTGTGAAATCCCATTTAACGTAATTATGCGTTTCTTTATATTGTCCTGTCTGCACACATGCGATTTCTTTAAAGAATTAAAAAAAATACGCCAGCTAACCTCACCTAGGTTGAGTGCAGCACAATTTGCATCAATTTCTTGCTGAAGGAAATTATGCCATGTCTGGGATTCGAAGTCCGGAAACTATTCCTCGAAGACACAATGCTTCATAGATAGGCATATGGACATGTAGGCCTACGTATTATTTAGGTTATCATATTTCCATATTGAACATTGTATGCTTATGATAGAGGATGATGAAGTGAATGGTGATGATGATGATGATAGTGATACTGATGATGATGATAATAAAAATAATAACAATAATAATAACGAAATGTATATACAAGAGCTATATTGAGCTACGTTGATATTCTTTTGGGAGAAGCAGCATCCCGTACCACCCGACCCTATTTTGGAACATAATTCGGCAAAGTCAGCCTGAACATTTTACCAATATATTAGACCGGGATATTAAAGTAGTTTAATTTCTTTTTAAAAAACTATACGTGCATTTTGTAGCTTATTGTCACATGCCGGATATCATAGTTATGAGCAATATTGTTAATAAAGAAAAAAAAAGGATGAGGATGGTACTGATGACAATTTCAAAATGGTATTGGAGTGGGAATGGATGCGGAAGAGAAAAAAGGTGGGAGTGGGGATCGAGGGGCTGATGGGGTTGAATGGATTGTAAGAGGAGGGAGAAGGGGTATAGTAAGAGGGGATGGGGATGAGGGAAGTAGAATGGGTATGGGATGGGGAGTAAGAGAAGGGAGGGGGTAAGTGAGAGGGTAGGGGAAGTGAGGGAAGTGGAATGGATTGGAAGGAAATAGATGGGAGGGGAAGTGAGTGGGTGGGAGCGAGGGAAGTGGAATAGATTGTTAGAGAACGGTGGGAGGGAGGTGAACGCCAAAAGTTGGTAAAATTACCCCCAAAATTCATATTTTCTGAAATATATACGATGGTAAATATCATATAAAGCAGTTATAAGCCAACCATATAACCTCCACTAAAACCTTTTTTAGAGTGTGTCACAATATCGTCACGTCTATCGTCGAATCTTCGATGACCCCTGATAGTTACTTGTCTGGCAATATTTCTTAAGACTAGGAAGAGATTAGCGGAGATGAAAAGATGGCCCTGTCTGTGGACAGCTGCATCGGGCGCAAGCTGACAAACAGAGGACGGGCACTTTCCGTTTCCCGACCAACTAAAAACAGGGGTGTCAAAACTTGGACATTATTTAAAATTCACTTTAATTCTATTTAGTTGCACATCAATTGCAATAATTTTTATATTGAAAAAATAATAGATTGGTTTGATTTCATTTTCCTTATAAACAGATAGAAAAATCAAGGTAGTGCGCACAAATTAAACAATCAAAAATGTGAAATTTTAAAATGACATAACTATTTCAAAAGGTACGGATGGATAGAGGGATAAATGCTATAATGCCTCTGTTTTTCGTAGGGGTTCAATGATAACACATAGTAATGACAATGAGAACAAGCATGGTGTATGGTCACATAATACTCGACTAAATTGAGTCAAATATAGATTTCATAAATGACTTTAGAATAATAATGGAAAAGATTGCTTAACAAGTGATGGACTTGTAGATTACAACTTATATCTTTTGCTTTTGCATGCCCCACTTTGTGGAATAGCCTTCCTGAAGACAAAAAATGTACCTCTGTCGAAACTTTCAAAAATCTTCTAAAAACTTTGCTATTTAACTCTTAGCTCTTTATGCGCCTTGAACACTCTACAGAGTGGATTTGGCGCTTTACAAGTCTCATTATTATTATTATTTATTTATTTATTATTATTATATATCAAGACTATAACAACTGGAATGTCATGATTTTTTTTTCTTCACATTGATTCGGATGCGTGTGATATCGCATATTTGTTTTATAATACAAAACTAAATGAGGAATGTCAGAAATATTTGGTACCTATACGTATAAGTATGACAGCACTTGGTTCCAGAATTTGATTTAAAAATTGGTTAATCTTATAGCCTCCACAGAATATGAAGTACAGTTTGATTTAACTTTAGTGATAGCAACAGTCGATTAATTAGAGCATAAGATGCTTTATTTTCAACATTAAAATCAACAGACTTGTACATTTTATTTGACTGATAATTTGATTTAAAATTGCATTATATTTATATTTTATACCATCAAACAGCTTGGATTAAACCGTATTCATATTACGACTGTCATTTTGAGCATAATCGTGTCAATGAATTAGTAATATAATCTCTTAATTGCTTAAATGGAAACTTGAAATGCAATCGGTTATGGATTTCCGAGAAAATTTACGAATCACACATACCTAATAGTGTCTTGATATGACTCAACCACTCATAGATATCTGACAACGAGCTAGATTGGTAAAGAGATACCTATTTCTGGCATCATAATCTCTTACTAATTCAAATCCCATTTTGTGCATAGACAGTGTGAAGATATCAGTCCTATATAGATATCAGCTTTTAAGCAGTTTTCAAATTCACGATTATCATGAGTAACACTTGATTACAAACACCTTTTTCTATTATTAAAAAATGTTTGATTTACTTTACAATTGCTTTTTTCATTTCATTGTAAAATTGTAGTTTTAGACAAAATTCGTTTAGGGATAAGATTATGCACTAATGATGAAAGGAGGCTCTCGTTTTATTAAAAAAAATATATAACATTAGGCCCGTATTCTGAAGTCGGGTTTAAGGTTAAAAGTTGTGGTTAAAAGTATGGACAGCCATATATATATAAAAGGTTAAAAGTATGGACAGCCAATTGTTACATAATTACTAACAGAAGAGATATCAACTTTCAGCTCATTCGGCTCTCAAATCTTTCATAATTGTGTAATAAGTATAAATACTAGTAGATGATTGTCTCCACCATCGATGAATCAGGAAATAGCACAGTAAACATAAGAAACATTCAACTTAATAAACAAATTGATACTTTTGGCTTCCCATACTTAAACCACAACTTTAACCCTGAATTTAAGTTAAACCCGACTTCAGAATACGGGCCATAGACTCTAAAAACTGCAATGTTCAAATTGCATTTTACAGACTATATGATTTTAAATTCTAAATCACGACTAATCACAAATAGATTTACCACATTATTAATCGGATTTCACCTGAGAAAGGTTTATTCTATCAATCACATGAAAAAAAAATGTTTTGAAAATATGTTAACTTCTCTGTCGCAGTAGGAAGGGGGATGGGTTTCTAAATGCTAATTTTAACTGAAATTTTTTCTAAATTTCTTCTTTATTTGCGCCAATTAAAGATCCTTATATAGATAAAATATTATCTTGACCATTTGCCTCGCTTTGCTCACTAAACTGTTTCCGTAATTAACAATTTCGAAGGAACCTGAAGACATGCAAGCTCTGCTTTTTATGCAGGTTCCTTTATATTTCACCTTTTTTACTGCCATTCTCGTTATCCTCTTTATTGTGTATGTATCAAATGCATTTCGTGTATTATGTTTTTATTTTTTGTTGTGAAGTATGAAAACAAATTCAATTCAAGTCAATCCAAATCAAATAATGTTGGCCTTAGCCTAAAAGAAAACTCGATTTCACACGTAAAGTGAAATGACAATGGAATAAAATATGTGTTACATGCAGGTCATAATGAATCATTTTATGTTAATTATTCCGCATTTCGATTGATAAATAATAGCCTATAGCATTTGACAAACTTCACCGTGACAGTGTAGCTTCGAAAAATGACATAAGTTTTTTTATCCTCTTTTTTTCATTTATGCAGACCATGGAAACAAGTGAAGGAAATAGATGCACGCGACAGTAATAAAATATACAGTCTTCAATCTTTAATTCACTTTGATATGACGTCAATCTGTAGCCTGTCAAAGATCATACAAGTTTCACATTGGAATTAAAAATGACGCACGATGTCCAATAGTACACTGTAAAAACTGCGGTGTTAAAACTGACACCAATTGGTGCTAATAGAGGACCACACCCTGAGGTGTTAAGATTACACCCTAGAGAAGAGATTAAATATAACACCGAAGAGTGTAAATGTAACAACAAAAGGTGCTGTAATAACACCTATAGGTGTAAAACCAACACCACCAATTTAACACCGGTGTAAAATAACTGGTGTGGTCCTCCATGTACACCGGTTAACACCACAGTTTTTACTGTGTATACGGAATATGAACGAAGACATACTACACATGCACAATACATTTTCAGATGCTTATAGGGATATCGTATTCTATTAAAGGAACAACTTTTCATCTTTTACGTTATTCGATTTCGGATTAAAAGTTGGTGATAGTTCTTTAGCTTACTCCTTATAAAGAATAAGAACGCCTAGATAGATGTCACACAGTAACCGGTTCCGCTTTAATAATGCTCTAATAATGCCTTACGAAAGTTTTGCTAAACTCTATACTCTACAAAGTGAATTATCTCGCCTTCAAGAAACTTAATCTGCATCTATCATTTTTTTTTAGCTGAACGCATCTGTGTTACCATGATTTCATGATAAAAGATGGTATAAGATGTTGTGACAGGCGAAAAAATAAGACATTATAATTGTAGAATAAGACACAATTGCTTTAAGATGTTCTCCAAAGCCATAAGATAGAAAAATATCACTTAAAAAAAAATGCCATTTTCCGTAGACTTTCATGTCCACTGTGGAGTCCCTGTATCCAGGCATGGGAAAACGTATTCGAAAGAATAAGAAACAAAATCGTTTTATTTACCACAAAACTATCGTCACAATATAATTTATTTCTGATTTCCTTTCATTTCACTTATTCATTTCCGTTTCACTTTGCTGTCCATGAAATAATAATCATAACATAACAAAGTAAAAAAATATAGCAAGACATGATAAACGCAATTCAAAATTTAAGCTAACTTAGATAATACGGATGGGTTCCATACCAGAGTCATTTAGTATGAAATAAACTATCTATTAGAATTCACTAAAATCATCGTCCTTTTCTGTTCTCTATCATGTATATATATAGATCTCGTACTGTCTGTATCCACCTATATCACACTAAAAATAGAAGTTCAAATTGAAATTTAGAGGTTGGTACAACAGCAGCCTCAAAGGAGTGCTAATGAGTGCAATTATGCTAATGAGTGCAATTATGTGCACCTTTAAGGGTGCAGTTATATTAAGCACGAGGGTGAACCTTGTATTAAAGGTTTAAATTTGAAAATTTTTTAACATCAAGTATTATGCACCTTAAAAGGTGAACAGGTACATCTTTGAGGGTCCAAATTAGCATTTCTCGGTGCAAAAAATATTAATAATATTTTTCTTCCGATTTTGAATATATTTTCAGTGTTTCAAATGATATTTATTTGAAGATTAACTACGACTTTAACAGAAGGCTCATAAAGTTTTCAAACCTTTACTTACTTTGACTGTATTTTGGACTTTCTTACAGAAAACATGAAAAACTTTAATTATCTTTCATTGGTATGCTTTTTAAAGAACGTCAACATTGCAAGAATCTATGACGCAGTGATGATGATAATACTCCGATGTTACGTATATCACCAAGTAAGAACAGGAAACAGACGCGTTTCCGTTATTGTCCCTTTCCAAGATTTTATCACTTATTTTTGTTTCTATTTTCTTATAATTTATGATGTCAGCAAGAGATTTTACGTCACTATCTGTGTCACTGATAATCCGTAATTACTCATTTTTCTCTGTATTCGAATTTCTCCAAGAAAATCATATTCTTTCTTTTAGTTTCCATTCATAAAAATATAATCCTATTCAGCTAATTCTATATTCATTTATTTGTTTTTTTCTCTTTTTTGGGGGGTGTTGTTCTGTAATCCATATCTTTGTTGTTTATTAAGTGGTTTTTATTTGAAAATAACTTCAATTCTTGACATAAACGAAGTGAAATACATATAGCAAATGGAATATCTATTTCCAAATTAGTAAATACAATGATAACTCATATACTAAACGCTACATATTTTCTGTTTTTTTTTCTTTTTGTAAGCACTAACATAATATATCGAATGTTTTTTTTCCAACTTGCTACTCTCTTTTTCGTTTTAAACATGCATGTCTTAACCCAGTAAAACATATAATTTTTTAATGTGTTATATTGAAAGTCCATCGCATTTCCAATACATATTATAAACAATATTGATGGTAATGGTATATATACATTAAGTGTAAACTCTAATTATAATCTCAACATAATATTTTCTTTTTTAGTGTGAAATATTCACAACAGAGCATAAAAAGGAGATTTTCCAAATACTCAAAACAAATAGTTAATAAAACCTAGACTAACCCCCATCATCCTGGCCTCCTCCCTCATAAATTACATATTTCTTAACAACCTAGCATCCCTAAGCCTAAACCCTCCCCATCAACCCAGGTGAAACGGGGCGTGATTTAATTATTATTCAGTTTCAACAAGCAATGGTGTACAAATTACAGATGGGGGACTTGGGGTGCTACCCCCCCCAAAAAAAAAAAAAAAAACAACAACGAAAAAAAATAAAAATAGAGACAAAGAAAAAAAAAGAGAAAAGGAAAGAGAAGAGTGAAATATAATATTATATTCTGGATATTATGTCAAAATCTATGATCACAAAATTTGATTTTTGTAATAAAATTGTCTAATCTTTTGCTCGCTCGCCTCGCTTGTTCCGAACTTTATATAAATTTGGCCAGATACACCATATCTGGCCCCTCAAAATTTTTGTTCATTACGCCGCTGTTATTATGTTGGGTAGATCACTGAAAGTTTAGCTAATTGATGTCTGAAATGCCCACCATGGCTAAATAAGAGTGATTATTATTATTATCATTTAATTAATCAATGATTAAAAATAACTTAATTAATAAAATACTAATGGAATTTTATGATAGGGCTACAGGAGTAAACAAAAACAAAGAAAAGGGTGAGAATTGTAATAACGGGTAATAGTGGATGAGATGGAAATAAAAATGACAGAACAAGAAAATCAGGAAGAATTTGATAAAAAAGGGCACAATAATGATGAAAATGTGGAGGGGGAGTGGAACAAGAGGGAAATGGGCAAGAAGATAACCAAAAAAAATGATAATACAGAGATGGAAAGAAGACAGACGAAAGACATGCGACATTACATGGGTATATCATACATTGTGAAGTGTTGTAGATGTTGAGGAAAGACTTCGTCATCGAACCGGTAGTCGTCGATTAGATTACTCGGCAGGTGGACTGCCTGTTGTTTCTTGGTGCACACTGAATGAAAATCCAAGGAAAATGAGATATTAATAGTTCATCCGTGCAGCATATAGCCACTATACGAGCAATCGTGCAGACGTACGCGGACCGATCGGGGGGGGGGGGGGCGTTTCATGAAAGGAGTTGTCAGATGTTCTACCCAACAACTCCAGTTTTATGTGCTTGTCAGCCAATCAAAATCAAGGAAAGTTGTCGGATCTGACAACTTGTTGGACAAGAATATTGATGAAACGCTCCCCAGGAAGGGGGGGGGGGGTAGGGACGTGTATCCCGCATTTCCTCCCCAATGCAGACATTAGACCTCCCATACTTAGGAGATTTTACCAATTTTTTTCTTTCCTTTTTTCTTTCTTGTCAGCTGCGCTCTAAGGCAAATGCGTCATATTGTGAGCGTCTGTTGCTTCATTATTTATTTTTGTCAGATATAACGATGGAAACTTTTTTTTCTGATAACTTTGAAGAAATCGAGAAACGTTCTGCCCTCCCCTTCCTTATTTCGCCCCTGCTCACATTCTACTATTTCGTCAATACGGAAGATTATCACGTCATCAGTGACGTTTTGATATGTTTATTACATAATGATAGAAACTCTGTCTTCATGTCTCATAAACTGAAAACCAACTTTATTGCTCCCCGTATTGCACATGTACATCATGTCTATTCCCATAACGTTGCTTTAATGTAGGAAAAAAATATTGGCACTTATTATTTTACAAACATTAATCTTATTGACTTAGGTCATCTCGCTTCTCAATTCTCAATCCCTGATGACTCAAGAATGAAAATTAAGATGCATATTATTCTTTTACGATAAATGAGATACGTGTCTGCAAATACGTCATTATTTCTTTGAGGATTTGAGAAAGGATACTTCACACCACAAACAATGCATATTAATTTAGATTTTTTTAAAGTTCACAATCGCTTTTATTTCAAGACTGACGTAAAAGGGAATGAACACTACTAAAAACGTTGTGGTGTTAGCCGGTGTTCATAAAGGCCTCCGGTGTTAAATTTACAATGTTAGTTCAGAACCTTGGGTGTCATTACTCATTATAGCGCCTTTTGTTGTTACTTTAACACTCTTTGGAGTTATGTTCAATCTCTAGGGTGTAATTTTAACACCTCGGGTTGAGGTCCTCTATAGGGACAACAACTGGGCCCCGTCTTACAAAGAGTTGCGATTGATCCGATCAATCGCAAGTATGGAAAGCCAGCAACGTCAACATCTAAAATACATGCATGTTTGTTCAAAATATTTTCTTTAAATTATGTATATTCATACATTCACTGTTTTTCTGAACAATTCAGTATGCTTCTTTTTATTTCCAACAGACATTGAGCAAATTTCCAGAAGAAAAAAAATTGACATTGATGGATTTCCATAAACTTGAGGTTGATCGGATTAGTTGTAACTGTTTGTAAGACACCCCACTTTTTCGGTTTAGGATGGGAAGTATACCAAACACACTCTCTCATAAGATGCAAGTGAGCAAAACGAGCGAGTACACAACCTCTTTTTATTTTCTGTTCACACACCATTCACTGAAACGTGATCAATACTCAAATACAATTATGTAATTACTGCACTCCAACATATTTCATAAATTGGAGCTGTGTTAATATTCCGTTTTGACAAAAGTATTTGTAAAAATGATCAGAAAGGACTAATAGCCATTCAATTTGTAGCTGACTGCGGATACCAAAGGAGAAACGCTTCTACCATAAGTTATGTCAAGGAGCTTGTTTTTGAAGCCCCTTGGTTATGTCAACCATAATCTCGGTTAACACCTGCATACTTCTTTAGCGAACTTGACGTCATGTTGGTGATGTTTTAAGCTTCTCCTGTCTTAAGAACAATCTTCCCGTAAAGCCAGTTAACAGTTAGCCATGACTCAGCCCGTTGCTGACATTAATCACTGACACCTATAGTCTTTAAGCATCATGCCCCGTCCGTCGTCTGCTAGGTCGTCCTCTTATCTTATACAATATCGACTTCAAAACCATTGCCCTGTATAGGGGCGGCAGTACTGGAAATGGCTAGGGGTGCCTCATTTTGTAAAAAAAAAAGGGGGCAGAGAAATAAAAGAAGATAAAGAGTCAGTCACCCCATGTTTCGTAAACACACTAAAAATATTGGGTAAAATTTTAACCTGCACGAGGGTAATTATGTGTCAAACCAATTTCGGGCAGTATTTTTCCCGATGCGGGAAGCGTATTGTCCAGTAAGGTTAAAAAAATAAACAGCAATCACTTTAGAATGGGTAAAATTTTAATCACACTGGATAATTGAAAAAGCCCAATGTTGGTTGGACACATAATTAACCTCGAAGAGCATTTTTACCCAATATTTTTTTTAAAGTACACCTATATAAGAAGCATCTACACGACTAGTGCAGTTTTTAACATTTTTTACAACATAATTATTATCACTATGTTCATAATAAATGATCAAACACAATCTGTCGGTTCGTCTTTGGCATATAGTGGAATGTTCATGTTTGCTTTAATTTTTTTTATTTCGCTGGAATTGTATCATTTAACCATATAAAAAGATTTTAGTGTGAATTTATTTTTTTTTAATAACATTTTCAACATACATGCACAAATGATCTCCCGTCAATGGATTCAAGATTTATCATGACTGATGTTTATTTGTATAAATCGATTTACTCCCTCGAGTTCTTACAATGTTTTGGACTCGATTTAGAGGAAATACCGATCTTTTTATAGCAAGAGTTTATCAATAAGATGAAAAAAAAATGTATTTAAGGAAATTTTTTAGCAACTTATTGCTTTGCACGTTGAGCTACTTCAGATCTCAAAAGGAGTTTAATCGGTAAAGTATCCCCGTCTCTAAATCCCAGACGAGAGGTTGAGTCAACTCTCATCAATTAAAGGAGGAGTACACCCTCCAGTGAAGTTAGTGCTTTGATTACACCCCAATTAAGTAGCACATTATTATAATAAAGCTATTCTGTGGTGTTGACGGGGTGTTGATTGGTGTACATACAGGACCACATCAGTCATTTTACTCCGGTGTCAATTTTTTGGTGTTTAATTGCTATGGATGTTGTAACAATATTGCTGTTACTTTAACACTCTTTGGTGTTATGTTAAAACTCTAATATATTGGATGTGATTTTAACACCTTATGGTGTGTTCTCTAGGACCAACAAATTGTATCAGCTCTAACACCTCTTTTACAGTGAACACATGAAGGGTGAAGATCTACTGCGTTTTGTTATAATTTTTGCAATTTTGATTATGTACAGTCACTGCCGTGCTGCTCCCCATTGTACATTGCTATAATATATACCACATTCCATATCATGGTTTTGATGAATACATTTTTATATTAAATGATCTGGTATCCTTTTTCATACAGAGTTACAACTATTGTAATTTTGTTATTTATATGGCAACTACTGCGTGGTAACATGGCTCAGCAACCGATCATAATCAAGATTTGCAGAGATATTAATATAATGGCAGGATTACAATAGTTGCAAGTCTTTATGAACGAGCCCCATCATGCCCATGAAGGGTCTTGACCAATATTCCATTTACAGGTATACGGTCATCTGCATTTAGTTTTAATGGTAGTTTGTAGAATTTATCCGGAAAACATCTAGCATGATATGCCCCCCAAAAAAATCACAGAAAAGGGGAAATATATGATATAAATTTTTTATATATATTTTCTGAATTTAGGTCAAAGTTTGTATTTCAGGGTTTGAGTTCCCTTTAATACCTTTTCGCTTCATGACGTTCACTTAAAAAAAAAACCTAATTCGAAATAATTTCCCCTCGAAGATTTCCAACTGTGGCTCGGTCATGAGGGTGATAATTTTCTTGCTGTTATCACCCACCGGTTGGCAGTTAGGGTGGTTCCCCCCGTCTTCACACTCATTAGGTTTACAGTTAACTAATTATTGAAGATTGATAGGAAACCACATTCGGGGGAGCGTGCATGACGAGTTTTGACTGTACTCCTGACCTGAACTGAACCAGGGGCCGATTGCACGAAAGGGTCTTTGCAAGGACCGTCTTTCGTGTCGCCCATCTTTTATGATACGCCATGTGAAACGCATTTTAAATAAATTACCTGCAAACATATTTCATTCGTCCGTTAAAATTAACAAAATATTTGTTTATAAAATGATGTGATATATCATGAAATTGTATACAATTTGATTTAAAAGCAAGCTAACGAATCTTATTCTTTATCATTAATTTCAGAAACACCCCGCTTATAGCGTATCATAAAAGATGGGCGACACGAAAGACGGTCCTTGGAAAGACCCTTTCGTGCAATCGGCCCCTGCAATCCAAGGGGCGATGGGTTTTTAATACCCCAAATGAGCGGTGTTGGCTCAGTCGGTAACGCGTCTGCCCGTCGAACCAAAGATCGTGGGTTCGAGTCCACCCCGGGCTGATGACTGAAGCCAGTGCGTTGTGTGTAAACGTCTCTCCCATGTTTCATATAGATGCAGGCTATGTTACAATGGAAAACACTCCGTCCCTCGGATAGGACGTTAAATGGAGGCCCCGTGTAGAGGAGAGTCACCACCTTTGCACGTTAAAAACCCACTGCACTATTCGTATAAGAGCAGGGGGAAACCCCGGTGTAGTGGTCCACCTGCATTCCCCTAATCAGTTATATCGGGAGGAGAGACCTGCGGGTCATAGTGATTCAGTTCGCTTTTCGCCTCCCAGGCACAGGTGACGCCAAACAAATAATAATAATAATAATGATAATTTAAAGAATGAACAAAAATCTAAATTCTGTGATTAACTTGAGAGCATTTTTTGGGGCATTTCTTTATCATGCTCGTATCCCGCTAGTGTACACTATTAAAAGAGATTGGTCAAAGTATCCAGTTTTATTGTTGAATAAATTATGTGCCGGCACAAAAATTATGATCAATTTTTTTTTTCTTAGGACGGTCACTGTCTTAATATCAACCAGCGAATTTGTTATTTTGACCGAAATAAATCCTGTTATTTTTTTTTTTTTGGGGGGGGTGAGATTTTCAGTCTGCCGACAGGAAAGAATCAAGAACAATGGGCC
This sequence comes from Lytechinus variegatus, assembly GCF_018143015.1. Lineage (NCBI taxonomy): Eukaryota > Metazoa > Echinodermata > Echinoidea > Temnopleuroida > Toxopneustidae > Lytechinus > Lytechinus variegatus. The sequence goes on along the minus strand of NC_054741.1, from coordinate 16,719,926 downwards.
ATATAACTCATGTTTACAAATTATTAAAACAGTTAGGAACGATAAGAAATTCATCAAACATTTTGTTCTTGTTACTATATTAGCATCATGTTAATGTACAGCATGAATTGTTATTATATTTTGAAAGGAATATTTGATCTGTCAGCAAGAGAGAAATCATTAGAGACGGAAACAATGAGATCACTTTCCTGCCTTCCCCGTCTTATTGAGTCATATTCTCATCACATTTTCGTGAATTTTAGCAGTCTCAATGTCAGCGATTAGTATATTCACATCATATTAAGCCCAGACTTATCGAGGATTTAGCATTTTTGACCCCCAGCAATCAAAACAGCTGCAAGCGTACACTGTATGTGGATGGCGAGGGGGTATATGTGTGTTTCGTGCTTTTCTTTATTTGGTACATGAATGTATATGAATCAGTTAGTATGATTCATTTTATATGATTCATATATACCATGATGAAAAGTAATGAAATGTAATGTGTTTAATTAAAAAATAATAAATTGAAATGTTTAAATGTTGTTTTTATTTTTAGTAAATTAGAATAAAATAGTGCAGAAAAATATGCTTCTATCTATTTGTTGTCATAAATCAGATTCAAGTATTTTTTTCAATAATAACCCACTACCACTTAATTCATACAATATTTCAATGAGATTGTTAGCTTTATCCTATATGCCTATGTTTATCAATATAATTTAGTTACATAAGGTGAAGGTATACAGGCCTACAATGTAACCTTTGTAATTGCCAAACATTTTGGAACAATATATCAGCACTATATGAGTAAAATGATTGTATCAATGTCTACTATGTAGGAATAATGAAATGAATGAAGAAAATAATGAATATAATATACAAAATCCGCTGCGCTGTTAAATGTCAGATTTCCAATCATTTAAGAGTTAATAGGTTAAATTGGATTCATCATGTAGCAGCTACATATTGATTCTCTCTTCTGTTTTTCTTTCAAGGATATTCCTGCCACTTTGGATGAAGTTATAGCGGATGATTTCAACTGAAACTTATCACTACATCAACACAGGACTATGTGACGTCACTGGACTGTGATGATCGTACGTTCTTCAAGTTTGGAACTCTTGCAATCCTATAAATGAATCTGTATTAATCAACATTAAATATTATTTTTACTTGGACCACCCATTTTGTTTCATCTGAAGTGTTAGGTAAATGCGATTTCTTCTCGTCTGCTGATAATCCATTTTCTATATCCATTATATTCACTGCGTGGAGTACCTGACAAATTAGTCGATACACTTTTGAATGCACTGGTCCTCGGCCAACCGTTGTGTATTTGATGATATTGTCCGAGCTCTTTTGGATGAGCTAATGACTTTTTTGCGAAGAAGCCAAGAGTCGTGAAGTGGATCAAGGATGCATTGTTTTTAACTCAGCAAAAAATTGCAAAAACCAGGTTTTGAGTACAGATGGAAAAACTTTAAGAAATTGATAATTACTTCTGACATAATAGCCAACCGACTTCCTAATGGAAAACTGAAATGACGATATAGGTCATTTTAAAGTTTAAGAATATCGATACATTTTATATCGATTCATTTCGGAATTCATATTTTCTATTGTTTAAAGCCACCGTATTAAGGCCAACCGTGTTTCGATTATCATCGATTCGATAATCTTCGAAAGGATTACAATTTTGAATCCGACGGAATCAGAAGGAAACTTTGAGGAATCTCCGATATTGATTTTGGATTTTCTCCCCTGGAATATCAAGAGTCATCATGACTCATCACCGAGTCAACATGCAGCGAGTCACTAAAAAGCTCCGCCGGATGACGGCTCCAGCATCCATTCAGGTTGGTATGACGACCATGTACTCTTGTCTGTTAAAGCTATTGAAACATTTTTTAAAGAATCTTCTGAAAACAAAAATTATTTTCCGTAATGATATTGATGATGATGATGATTATAAAAACAATCACATTAATACAAAATGAATAAAAAAATATGATGATAATGATATAGTTACACACTAAGAAAGGTTTACCCAATATTGGTTAAAATGGGAACATGCAGTTTGGTTGGGTAAAAAGATATAATTACTAAGTATTTTGTAAATGTTAGGCAGTGTTGCGTTTAAATAGCCCAATATGGACTAAAAAGAATACCTAGCAAACATGCATGTTCCCTTTCTACCAAAAAATTTACTCAGTATGATTAGAATGTAAACGAGAATGGAAAGTGCTGTAAACTCAAAACGTTTCGAATTGTAATGGACAGAATTGAAGTTAGGAGAAGCATTCAACTACTAAACGGTTCTAGAAAAAATGCACACTCTTAAGGAAAAAAGTTCACCTTTGGACTTTAATAATGGTACACAGACATGTTGGGTGCACTTGGACACCTTCCTTGACTGGAAGGTGCAAAGATGCAAATATATAAGCAAAAACTTTGATGGTAACCGGTGTATAGATAGAGGACCATGCCCGTCAACTTACCTAGGTGTTGAATTTACAGTGTTAATTCAACACAAGTGGGTGCTATTACAACCCCTTTGGTTTAATCTTGAACACTCATTGGTGTTATGTCCAAACTTATGGGTGTAATTTTTGCACCTCCAGGGACACAAACTGATGGAGGTTTTAACACCCTAGTTTTTTTCATTGATATGGTTGTAGAAAGGTACACAAAACTTTTTTTCTAATAGAACACGAGAAAAAAGTTAAACAAGAAGTTTCAAAAGAATGTTTTTACTCTCGTATGTTCTCATGATCAGTGTGAGAGTCGTTAATATGTACTGACTGTTCCGCTGACATATATTTCGACGGCCTCACTATTACAAAACATTAACTTCAGGCATGGGTTTTGTCAGTTTCTTTGTATACAGACTCTCGATTGAGCCAATTTTCAAGCAATCCCCTTCTTACATGATTTCAACGAGCCAAATCAAGTTTTAATTTAACAATGTTGGAAAATTTAGAGTCCACGGAAGAAGGGAAAAAAGTTGGCACTTTCACTGTCCTTTCATATAGTGTACTCAATAAAATTGTGTAAATGTTCAACTGTTAGTGGCATGATGGACAACGTTTAATTTTGTTGTGGGAAAAAGCTGCGTTTTAGTGCGTATTTATACACAAAATAGGTATAAGAAACAGCTATAAGTTGGTATTTCCAAGATAATTTTCGTTGAGTTCAATCGTCGATAATCGTTGATTTCAAGATTTCCGATTCACGAGATCCAAAAGGAAACAACAAAACCAAGGATTAACTATTAAATGGAATACCTATGTTTATTTTCGTTGAATTGAATCATCGAGAGATCGCCTAATGAAATTGACTTCGCGTCAGACTCTTTGAATATTGATGACACTTTGTGCTGATTTCTGTGAGGATTTATTCAAGTTTTTATATGAATTCAATGGAAGTGCCGTTTGTAGTCGACACATCTCTCAAGCGAGCAATCCTTAGGCAACAATGGAGGCATTATCAAGAACAGGTAAATTACACTCTTAAAAGGGATTAGCAAAAATAACCTCAGTGTGTTGTTGATAGCATAACCAACCGACAGATATTGTCAAGATTAACCAGTTTTTGGTTAAAAATCTACGAAAATTCAGGTTGAAAATGAGCATTTCATCGGTCGGACACAATAATTAACCGACTAATTGGCTAACTTGATCAATTGTTTTCTAGAGTAGTGTATGCAAAGAACACTGTAAGTTAGGCAATGAGTCCAATTTTCATGACATTCAGTATTTATGGAAGCTAAAGAGTATATATAGAGATGTTCGTTAATCCACACAGGATGAGAAGACAAGATAATTAATTAACGAGTTACTTGGACTCGCCATGTCGACGTAAGTATTGTTAATTAGGGCAAGAAGATGGGAGGATAATCTGCAAATGATCTAAGGAGGATGGGAGACGAGGGATCGGTTTAATTAGTCTATCTCATGTTGACTTGATAAGGACGAATAATACGAATGCTTGTAAGTGCCAACCAGATGAGGAGATAAGAAGATGAGATGGTGAGAGTTAAACGACCAGAAGATTAGTAGTTGAAACTCATCAAGACATCTTTAAGACGAGTTGATGAAACTCGGCATGTCTGCTTGTTTGGGACAAGAATACAAAATGACAAGTTGTTGAAACTCGGCAGACGACTTGTCTGGGGGGAAAAGATGACGAGTTGTTGTATTGTCTTATTTCCTCTGTTTGACCTTTCTCTTTTTACCTCCTTAAAAATATAAAGTAAAGAAAGACACGACTCGGGATCGAACCCTGATCGATGACATTATGACCCCCCCCTCCCCCGGAGGTAGTCAAATTTCGAATTTTGTAGCCTATGGGAGAAGGTCCATAAATCTCACAAAATCCCACCCCTGATTTTAGTAAATACTGATATCAACGGTGGTATAGTCATAATGTGTTAGATTAATGAAATACTGAAAACGATTCGTTTACCCATAGACCTATTACAAATGGTCTACCCCCCTCCTCAAAAAAAAAAATCTTGTACGAATTAACTGACTGATAGGTCTGAGTCATGATAGCTATAAGGTAATGTGGTACTTTTTTTAATGAGTTTCTGCATTTATTCATAAATCAATAACAAATAAAAAAAATTAATACAATAACAATGATATAAATTAGTACATTTTTGTGTGACAATCGAAAAGATAAATAATGTATAAGACTAAAAACTGTATCATACATATAAAGCATGAAAAATAGTAAGTTGAGTAAAAATGCAGGGACAAGCTATAATAAGCAGGAAAGTACTTGAAACAATAGCAGCCATGAGGGAGGGCTACATTGGAACCGTCATGGAATACATTATATTTATTGATAAAGATGTCAGGAAATAGAACGTATTGACATTTTGAAACTTGATGGGGAGAGATAAGATAAAGTAATTTTGGCTAAAAGAAATGCAAATACGTGCGAGTGAGTGCAAGTGGATGAGTGCAGTTGATACATTTATGTATACTTAGAAATAAGAAACTTTTGCAATGGAGCTTTAAAATAGATAAGAGACGCAGACTGTTTAATCATTATGTGGCACGATATTGCAAATATCTGGACCATGCATGATGGTGTATTGTCTTATGAGTGAGCAAAATTCTGGGGTTGGTTAGGTCAACTTAGGTGGATATCCGTTGAAGGACGCGCTGGATAAGTATGAAAATCTTTGTTGTAGACCCCCCAAAAAAAAAATGAAAAATGGAATTGGAATAGTATTTATTACGTTAAAATTTATAAATAAACATGCCTGTTTGGAATGTGTTAATGTCCTCGATTTTCTATGTCTTTAAGCTGTGAAATATTGAATCAGTACCTGCAATGTAATGTGAATGTGTACAATTGTGTATTTTTTTAAACGGGATATCGCTTCTATTCTCGACTTACTACTATACCCCCATACTATGTCGCAGTATGATAAGTGGGATAAGATGAACGAATTATAAAGCATAGTCAAGTACTTTTTTGAGATATAATATTTCAATTTATAAAATCCCCATCCCTCTATATTTCAACATGCAAATATTATGAATGTGACTGCTCTACGATAAATTTGAATCAATCAAAACACCTATAACTTTGGTTTCTTGTTTTTCAATTATGGGTACATCGTCTATAAAGATGTTGTTAAAAAATTTTTTTTATTTTGAATGTGTTGAAAATATATAAAAATTTGTTTTGCTTATAATTATTTAGGGTTAGTTTCTTGGCTCTAAACCACATTTATAATTTCTTCAACATTCTAAATTAGTGTTGGATCAATATATTCAAGTCTTTCTGTGAATAAAATACATTGGTATCATCTGCAAATAGAACACACAATAATTCTGTAGATTCATTCACATTGCCATTCATATATTTGAAAAATAAAAGGGACCTAAAATAGATCCTTGTGGTACTTCACATTTCAACGTGCAAAGATTTGATTTGAAACAAACACAATAGCGTCGATTGCTTTAGTATTTTTAAACCAAGCTAGAACCACCCCTGACTCCATATTTCATTAATTTACAAAATAATATGTGATGATCCATTGTATCGAATGCTTTCGATAAATAAAAATGGGGGAACTCCTTCTATCCCCCCTCCCCTCTACCTTCCTGTCATTAACACATCCTTCCCGTTCCAATTACAAACTACATGATAATTCCATTAAAGGGCATAATTGGCCAAGATCAGAATGCATATTATATAGGAATAAGTGTCAAGGTTTAAACGCTGTGGATTAATGATATTTTTTATGAAAAAATTGGTATGGCACAGCTTTATATATTCAGCTATGTTTTTAATTTTTATTTGTAGAGAGTAAATGGTGGAGAGCTTCCTATGTCAATTGGCAGGCTATTCCATAGTTTGGGGGCAGCAAGTGCAAATACACGATCACCAAGTGTAACTATTGTTTTGTGAAAGGGGATCTGGAACAATGATTTATCTGTGGAACTTCGCAAGCTTCGAATATATGACTTGGTTTTAGGTTTGAGTATAATTCTCTAATTTTGCATGGAAATGAAACTACGATGCCATTAATCTATATCGGATTTCCTGATATGTATTTATATGATATAATATATGATGGTGATGATGACGATGATGATGAGGAGGAGGAGGAGGAAAAGATGGAGGATCATCAGAATAAAAATGATAATTCAAAAAAAAAATGATGTTGTTAATAACAATGAACACAACACCAATGCAAGCATTAGCCACATGAATGATATTAAAGACAATGGTAATAAAGATAGAAGACTTTGTGGCCAGTGAAATATTATTTTTGGTTAAAAATCATTTCTATCTTTTGCATATCCTTTTCCCCCGTTCGAATAATGCCTGGCAATTAGGTGAAGCGTGCTCTCCTTATTTTTAATTTATTATTATTATTTTGCTGAAAAATGCGTCCCACACAATTTTAAATGAGAACAATTCTTTTTTTTAAATAAATATAATTCAGTTTTTGTTGTTGTCGGGAGAGGGGAGCAATTTACCTCCTTGTATGAAAATTGAAATGAATCGGCACATCCACCCCTTATTTAATGATACACCACAGATTCTTTTTTATGATCCGTCCCTCATTATTCATACACCTAATTTGAAGACCCTCTTATTCGAATTCTCACATCAATATCTTCTAATCAGAGATCGTTATTAACTTTACACCCTCGTCATGACTTAACATCACCCTCACCACAGTATTGCGACCCTTCTCTCTAATACCCCATTCTCTCATGACCATCTATTCCCCGTTTGACTATGAAATACTTCCGGGTCGTATATTGCATATATAATGCTATGCACTGTAAAAAAAAAATTGGGTAAAATGTTTACCACCTAGAGGGTAATTATGTGTCCAACCACGTTTGGGCAGTATTTTACCCAATGCGGGGAGCATAGGTTAAAATATAAGCAGCAGTTACTTTAGGATGGGCAAAATTTCCCTCACACTGGATAAATAAAAAATGCCCAAACGAAATGCCCAATGTTGGTTGGACACACAATTATCCTCATGGGGCACTTTTACCTAATAGCCAAGAGTTTGGAGAGGAAACTACTGTCATGCAGTATTCGCAAACATTGCCAATTAAGTTTTCTCAGTACTTATATCAAACAAATAGCCAAAATATATAGTATTTTTCTCAAATGGATATAAAATAATCATTACAGGATTATCAAATCCTGACATATCAAATACACCCCGAAATTAAGTTGTTTCGAAATGACAAAGACTTAATAAAAAAAAAGATCCGTATTAAAGATGAAAGTTATCGCCATCCCGGTTTCTTATCTCGGAGTATTTTATCATAGCAGAAGTTTTTATTTTCACTCTTAGTCTTACTTTAACAACGTCAAATCCAGTGTATTTTGTGTAGTTGTTGCTGTTTTTTACGGCGCTCTCATTTACTGAATAATGTATGTGCAACTTCAGTCAAATTGTCAAATTATATGATAATCTCTCTTTCGTAGATAAATAAAGAGCATGATCTCTCACGACCCGGGGGGCCACTTACATTGACGAGTGGATACCATGCGCGACAAAAAAAAACACGTAAAAAGGATGTCCTTTTCACGATAGGGCACGTTACGTACGTAACGTGATAAGGGTGTCAAAAACACAAAAATAATGAAAAAGGGTATCTATTTCGCTAGGAAAATTACGTGTTTAGGGTCGAATTTGCGGGGATGATAAAACAAAATTAAAATGTTTTATAAAGGATGTCCTTTTAGCCCCAACACTACGTGTTTAGAGTCCTATTTGCGCGAGGGGTAGACGGTGGGGTCGAACTAAACCAAATAAGGCAAAGCCGACGACCGAAGGACCCGTAATAATAAAACATTCCTGTACTTGTTTAGGGGTTCATTTCAGGGAATATTTGCCAAGAGTATCGTTTTGTTTCCAATACTTATTAAGGGTATAGGGTTTCACACGCCAATACTTGTTAAGGGGTGCATTTTCAGAATATGGAAATTACGTGTTTAGGGTGCTTTTCGAGACCCCATGGTCGCGCATGGTATCCACTCGTGAATGGAAGTGGCCCCCCCCCCCGGGTCTCACGATTACACTGAATTGTTACCCCCATAGAGTTAACAATAGCCTAATAATCAATACTAATCCAATACCGAGTATCGTAATAAGCCAAATATTTTGAGTGGTCCAAACATAGTGTAGATCAATGGGACAACATTTTAGGGGAAAATTACCTCATTAATACGAAAGAGAAAATTTGTGAGATATTTTGAAAAAAAAATGAAAATGAAGTCATAATTGACCTTTTCCATTTAAATTTCTTTTTTTTTCTTGGTGGTAGAACTTGGGGGGAGGCGTGGCCCGAGACACCCCCCTAGGAAAAAAAATGTACGCCTACTTAAAAGCTATGTTGAATATCATTACCCCCATTCTCATTGGTTCAAAGTTTATATCCAATCTACGTTTGTTTATATCACGTGCTCGCGAAAAAGCACATGTGAATATATTTGACCCATGACCTCGTATCACAACAATGGCTACTTTTCTGGAGGAGTTGTCTGACGACGAACCAAATCCTTTTTCATTTAAGAATTTCTCCATAAGGAAATCTCAACATTTACCCGAAGCACCGGTGCCAGCTCAAGTATCAAGCAGTGATGATTCTGAATCAGGTAAATGATATTATTGATTGTTCTTTTTTGCAGAAAAATGGATTTGGCATGTCGAACTGCGGAAGAGAGGAAGATTTTATTCACATCAACGAAATTGATGATGGCGACGCCTCGTTCCAGCTGTACGTTCCGTACCGTAAAAGATCGTCTCAGAGCATTTTTGAAAGCGACGAAGAAGGGGAGGATACAAGACCTTACAGCCATGCAGATAGGCACTCGTTTCACGATCCAAATATTATTAGAAGGAGTAAACTCAAAGTAGCAGGTAAGATCGGTTTCATCCTTCTTACTAGTCCCAGGTGTGCAAAATTGTGTCATGTCAGTAGGCCCAGCCCACTTCATTGCAACACCCCACACATACGTTTAATTGCATATTAAAAGAGGGTGCGCGATTTATGTTCATATCAAAGACACTACAAGGCACCTAAACTATTTTACATGCAAATTGATGCAAAGCATATGATAATGAGAAGTCGGTGAAGTGTCCAATCTTTGTTTTAGACTTTTGGGGGACTATATTTGTTGACAAACCACACTCACACAACATGCGAGGTTAGTAATACTAACCTCGCACAACGCATGTGGTTTCATAGTGGACTTTGACGTTTTCATTCATCACACGAATGTGAGGGAATAAAAAACGCCAAACATTTGAGTATTTCTCCACTAATGGAAATTTGTTTTTATGATTTAACTTTTTTTTTTTAATGAATTGGAAATTATTTATAAAAGTGTTTTTATCGCTTACCTCCAAGTCTCAACCAGGATACTCCGTTCGATCCGTCCTTAATACTGCGGTGGAAAGTACGCAAACAACAATCGAAAAGCAATTTTTCGTATCGAACATTCTCAATTCAAGTCGTCAGCGCATAATAGGAAATTGTACCAAAAATCAACAGGTTGCATCTCATGTATATACTTATTGGTAAAGTACGCCATCTTTTGACAAGATGATGATGAAAGTGGATTGAACGAGCAAGAAAATAATGCTGATCGCCTAGAATGCAGCTAGCTTGCAACACCGTAAACAAAGGTACGGTAGGCACTTAAGAACCAAGTTTGAAAGGACACTCGTAAAATTACGTCACTCTCGCGATGAATAATCATTAGATCGTGGTCGTGCATGTTCAATAAAAACTCTCTGCATGCATGCACTCAGTGTGTATTGAACACGCACGACCACGATCTAATGAATATTCATCGGCGAGAGTGACATAATTTTACGAGTATCCTTTCAAACTTGGTTCTTAAGTGCCTACCGACTTTGAAATAATATCGCGCGCCCTCTTTAGGCAAAAGTTGATATCAACGCTGATCAAGAGGCATCTACGTGAAGATCACGAAAAATGCTGTTATTTTATTAAAAACAACACCAAACAGAATTCAACAAACGATCCATATGGTTCGGTAAGTGTCATAGAATAAATATAATGCTTAGCTACGATGTAAAGTCATAGTTATTTTAGTAAAAAGGGTGTGAAAGATTCGCGTGCACCAGGTGCATATGAATCCTTCACACACGAGACGATTTGAAACCATGAGTGGACAAACCATTCCATCCAGTCAATTCCTTGTACTTATTTAGCAACAAGCCATGATTGACTATTTTTGCCACACACTGCATGTAAGATAGAATAAAAATTTCTTCATTTTTTATGATGAAATGAGACATTAAGAAAGAAACAAAAGATCAACAATGACAACGCCAATAAATATAAGCAAAACGTATAAAAATTGAAAAAAGGATAGCCAGTCACCAGGAAGAGCCTCAGTGAGCAGCAAAAAGGAGTTTTGGCAAACATTTCTGTTATGAAGCAATTTTTACCGACTTCTAAAAAAAATCCACTGTGACAATCATGTCTGTAGTGCGAGGTATAACTAACCTTGCACTAGTGTGAATGCAACCACTCTGCTTCCGGTGAAAGTACATGCAGATCTATGCAACATTACAACACACATTTAAACAATTCTTGAAAATATCATTTTTCTTACCGAAAATACTCAGTTCCTTACAGTTATGATTTTTTTTAATGATTAACTTTTGGAAAACTTTTTTTTTTAATTCACCAGAGTGCTCAAATTTAAAATTGAAATTTTGAGCATATTTCTGTGATAGCTCTCTACTGATGGAAAGTGAAGTTGGTCTGAATTCATCACCAAACAATCTATCTCTTTCATTTTAGTTTAGAAAAAATAAAAGAATTCAATTTTCTTAAGAGTCAAGTAATATGATGAATAGCTGTAATAGAAACTGATAGTGTCAATTTATTCCCAAGAACAAGGAAAATAAGCCAAACATAACCAAACTTATTTCACCACACAGGGAGTCCCTACAGTGGACAAGGTTATATCATAACCTTTTGCATTGGCTGAGTGGCCCTGCCTAGATTTGCATGTAAAAACAGACAGTAGACTTTAATGTTGGGTGATTCAACGATCAGTCGAATCACACTTTTACTTGTCTTTTGTACTTGGCACTCATAGTACCAATGAGTACAGAACATTAAAGGACAAGCAGGCTTGAGGATAAGTCAACCCAACAAAAGGTTGATTTGTTTAAAAGAGAAAAATTAATTGTTTCATATAAAAAATTGTCTGGGGTGGACTTGACCTCAAACAAGATGGAACCTCATACATGTAGGTGATACAAGTGTCTACTGGTATATGGGGTGCTCTTTTTGGAACCAGAGTATTTTTCCCTTATTTACAATGATATGCAGCTTGAATTCATTATATGTTTATTTAATTTTGATATTAAGATTGGAAATTAACTTAGACTACATGTTAAAAGTTAATGGATTAATGGGAAACTTACATTTAAGGGCTCTTTTCTTGTACTTTTGGTACACGTTCATCTCATGGCACTTGTGATCAAATCCGATGCGCAGTCCCATGATACACATACTCTTCAGCTGATTATTGAGGTGATTGGTTGGTTCTTTTTGTCAGACCTTTATGTATTACAGTTTATGATAAAATATCTTCATTATCTTGATTTTAAAGCAGCAGTATTGCAGAGAAAACTCATTATACTGTAGGTCAGAATCATATGAATCATAGAGAATATTTCCTGAGGTGAAAGATGATATGATCCATTCAACGAGGTGTAGCTGAGTTGAATGGATCATTCATTTCATCTTTCACCTAATGAAGTATTCTGTCCATTGCACGATTGGAAATAACATTCATTATTTGGTTTATATGACACCTAAAAAAAAATCTTTTTCATATGAATTTTATGAATTTTGATGGAAAATATGCTCAGGCGAGCTCGGTCTTTTGATTGTCGCGTACATACAGCATGCGTGCTGCAAACACCAGTGGTTTTACTTGTAGTGCCTGCAGTCTTTGAGTTGGTGCGTGCGTGCAATGGACAAAATCGTTTGGATCCAAAATCGCACGGTTGATAACTTCATTGTAAAATGGGCTGAATAATGGATATCAAACAACCAATCAAATGACAAGGCTCTATCTAGGTGTCGTATAAAGCCTACTATCTCAAAATTACTTGATAGACTTATGAAAATGTTGAGAAAAGTTGAACTTTCTCAGAATGTTCTGTTGATCTGCAGCTGCCTTCCACATGAAGTGCCTATCCCTGAACTGAGTAATGCCAGCCATGACGTCTAGGCCTAGCCCAGCCCGAGTACAAAATCCAACCAAGGACACAACTCATTGCAGAGCATTCTTGATAAAGTAGCAATTCAAAGGAATGTATGTGTGATTAATGGGATGAAGAACTCAGTCATTGCCAAATTGAGTTTAATCCCGCTTTATGCATGCTCCCATGTAGTTCTAGCGGTATGAATAATTATTCAATGCAGAAATGTATGTGATGCTGTCGGGTACAGTTACAGTGTAGCAATACATCAGCCATGTGTGAATGAAGTATATTGTAGCAGAGAGAGACTGAAATCATGTTTACCTTGTTGTCACCTTGTAGGGGGTGCTGTCAAAATCCCAAGTTTATTGGTGAGCTACCGTTCTTGATGTCGATTATATTGAATTGAATATATATGTTATTAGGCACGTACCTGTACTGTATGGATAATTCATCTGCGAGCAATGCATTTTGGACTGGTGTTAGTAAAATCATATGACCTTTATTGAATGTAGTTTATACTGTATTAGATTATTTATTCTTTAAATGAAATTCAAAAATAATATTGATTGAGAGTTTATATTCTTTTTTTTTATTATGCACTGTGGAGATGCTATGTAAAACTTTTTTGTTTTGTATTTATTTCCTTCACTGTTTGCAATTTAAAACTTTTGAAAATTTCTGTAGAAAAATAAAGATGACTGATATCTGATATTCGCCTGCCTGCAAGGTCAAGGAACTTATGCGGCATAAAATGTGACTCTACAATGTTGCCATGTTTAGCTGTTTAATAGCGACTTTCAGATTCTTTGCATTCTAGATGAGAAGTGTTAAAGTGCTTATCCAAACCCACCGTGTTTATTGCATAAAAATTGAATTATTTCTAGTCATCAGATTAAATTGTTAAAATTGCCAGTGACTGAGAAAGTACAATATTGTACCCAAAAGTTTTTACTGCCGTGTTGCCAAGTGTCCGCGTGAGCGTTTGCTTGATCTGGGCGTTCACGTTTTATAATCATGTTTATGCACCTGAACAAGAATTCCAAGGTGTGCAGTACCCTACATGAACATGTTTTCTTCCAAGTAAGTGCAAAACGAATGCAAACTATAAATTTATTAATGAGAAACAAGTTAAAGGACTAGTTTGACACCATGTCTAAGGAAACGATGTTACATGAGAGAAACGGTATTTTGCACTGCCACACCTCTGCACAAGTCTAGCCTTTGTCCTGTGAGCCATGTTCGCACCAGCGTGATGTCGCTTATTGGTCAAATCTCTAGCAATTGCTTTCTGAAGGCAAGAAAAGGGTTTAAGCACGAGCAAATGGTTATGTATACAAAGTAAAGCAATTGCTAAGGCATGGTCTTTTGCTTAGCTAGCAATTTGCTTGTGCGTGAAGCAATTGCTTTCCTGCAATTGTTACTTTTTGTAACATTTTATGAACCATTTGATTACCCTGGCAAACAGTCAAATGGCAAAAGTGTATGTTTCCCAGGCCTAGGCTAGGGTAAATACCCGCTATTGACTATAATGTTTAATAAAGCATACACATCAACTGTACAATCAGTGACAAAATGTTGTGTTACTGGCCCCAGTTCTGATACATGGGTCTGTGACAGATATCTCTCTTATATCTTTTAATTCGATACAGAGTCTCCAACCGAGGATCATGGGAAAGATGGAAAGAATCCTTTCTCCTTCAAAACTTTCATCAAGAAAGAGAAGAGAAAAGCTGTCTATTACTCGTCAAGGGAACAACTGGATAGCTCAGGAATGGAGGAGGAAGATTGGGTAAATAATATGTTTTTTAGAATACATATCTCTATAAAAATTAGTAGGATGTAGGGTCCGCTGTCCGGACGCTTTGTCTTAATGAGGAGATAAAAACAACATTTGATCTGGGTTTTCTCAACATACATGTACCTCGTATGTGTATTACACTAGCAAATAGAATTGTGGAAGTTTATGCATTGCAATATTATATCACATTACTTTCAAACAATTTATGAAACATTGATTGCAAAGTTTCTGAAATCGCTGTCATGTCCTGACACAACGTGACCATTCATCCAACAACTGGGTATAAGACTTAAAAGGGAATGGTATCGTCTTCTAGAAAATCTTTTCATATGCTTTTTCAAAGACTCAAAGAAAATTGAATCATGACTGTAAAATTGCAATTCACCCATTATTTTTTTCAGATGTGCAAGGAAGCTCAGCAACATTTTTCATAGTTTGGAACATGCCATGGTGAGGGGAATTACCCCCACTAATGATTAAGAATGCACATACATTTGCTTCAAGTCTCAAAAAGTTATGTTTTCATTGTGTTGTCATGAGTCTTTATGTTGCGCTACCTTTTCATTCAACGGTCCTCACTGTTTTCAATGCCTCGAATTCCATTGACTTCTACATAAGAATGAACATTGCCTAGCTTGGATGAGCCATCTAATTGAGCCATAACATATCAGTCGTGTTTGTCTGACTCTTCCTCTTTTACTGTCATTTCCCCCTTTTTTGCTGTTGTTCCCTCCATTTCCAGTGATCTTTAATACTTGCTTGATTAATTTGTGCTCTTTTACTCTCAAGTACCATTAATGCCAATTCATAAATGATTGCCAAAATACAAGGGTGTGACACAGGCAGGAGCGATGCCAGGATATTTTTATGAGGGGGGGGGTAGAGATTGACGTTGTAAATACTAGTAAAGAATAGGGGCACTATACCGTTACACAAGCAAGCCATGTCGTCTTCCTTACTCTTTCTCTCTTTCTTAATAGTTTGTGAAATTTGTTTTACTTATTTCATTACTTGAAAAATCATAATATAGGTTGTCACCTCCTATGTGGTGCCACACCTGCTTAAAGTAATGTGGACACTTGGGTTTTTTTATTCCGGGTAATATCTAGTACATGTGTACATTTAACTATTTTAGGTATTTTATTGTAACACCCCCAACCCCCCCAATTTCTTTAAACATTGTTATGATACAACAACTGAATCCAACCAGTGGCCGCCAGCTAAATACTTGCTCAGTTATATAATGCACATTTTTGTCAAGGTAGCTGGCTGATGCTGCAGTCACATTTCCCCTACGGCGGATGTACAGCTAGTCGAAATAGCCATTTTATTCATTATTACTTAAACCACCTGTACATGTGTGTAGCTGTTACAAAAAAATGTTAAAATGTTTGTGACTAGCTGTAGGTGAAATGTGACTAAGGTATTATGGTTAAAGCTTGAAGGAAAAAATATGTCAGTCAGGTAAGAAATTCTCAAACAGGTCTGTTGTTGTTTAGTGTCTCAAGGCTTGACCATGACTCGCCAATAAGCAAGAGATCAACAGATATTATTTTTCAGGATGTCAATGTGGGCCATGACCTCCTCTCACAGGTGCGTCTTTGAGAGCTTGGTGTGACATTTCTTTGGCTTTGAGGGTTGTATTCAATTGTCAGTTTTTACCTTTAAATCTCTAGGTTATGTTACAACATTTTTCTGTTGAATGGTATTTCTGCTGCTTCTGCAGAACTGCAGTTGTTTGGTTGAATGCGACAGGGATTATGATTCTGCTGTACACCCTTTTCCGTTTTGGAAATTCTGTACACTCTAATTAGGACTGTTGATTTTAATATGCAGCCAACTTTAATTACTTTACACAGTATTCTGCCTTAGTAAAATACTTACCCATCTTTGCTATTTACTTGCCGTTTTTGACTACGAATTATTTTACTTAAAGGACAATTCCACTCCAACAAAAACTTGATTTGAATAAAAAGAGAAAAATTCAACAAGCATAATACTCAAAATTTCATTAAAATCGGATGTAAAATAAGAAAGTTATGGCATTTTAAAGTTTCGCTTCATTTCACAAAACAGTTATATCCACATCTTGGTCGGTATGCACATGAGGAGCTGATGACATCACTCACTATTTCTTTTGTATTTCATATGAAATATGAAATATATTTATTTTCTCGTCATTGTCATGTGAAAAGAAGTTTCATTCCTCCCTAAAGACGTGGAATTCCATTATTTTAACATTTCGTGCTTCGGGCAAGGAGGTCCTAATCGTCAAATTCGTAAAAATTGAAATATTGTATAATTCAAACAATAAAAAACAAAAGAAATAGTGAGTGAGTGACATCATCAACTCTCATTTGAATGTAACTGGCTCGTTCATATAACTATTTTGTAAAAAATAAGCAAAACTTTGAAATGTCATAACTTTCTTATTTTACATTCGATTTTGATGAAATTGTTAGCATGATGCTTGTCTGATTTTTCTCTATTGATTGAAATCAACATTTTTCTGAGGTGGACTTGACCTTTAAAAAAAATCTAAGTCAGTCTCTTCCATGGCTTAATTGTGGCTAGCTTAATAGATTGATGGATACATTGCACATTATTCGGTCTAGACATCATGATGCCAAAAGTGAATTTGACTTGATGAATTTAAATACTTAGAAATGATCTGAATACGAGTAAAAGCATTATGCTCAGCCAAATATTCTCTTGGTCAATCAGTGCTCTGGCCGGAATACCTGTCTGGATCTATCAAGCTGCCACTGTCATCTGCTGCAAACTCTCTCAATGCAAGCAGGAATAGTCTGAATTAAAAGTGCAAAGTGTGCATTGCTGTATTTGTTCTGATCTCATCCAGAGTCTGGTAGCACTAAGTGCTTCTCACTTTCCCATCCAAAGTTGTTCAGTCTAGATGCGTTTTGTGAATGAGGCCACCATATCATGTACACAGGTTAAGTCAAAGTGTGCGTATGGAAATCTCAAATGTGCAAGTCATATCAACATCCCAGTGAACTGCATGGAGATTTCTTGCACCTGCTGTGGCGAAAGAGCACACATTATGGCAACCACTGTTCATAGAAGACATTGAAGACACTGATAATTTAAGGCCTCTTTTCAAAATGGCTCATAAAGAAGGCCCCCCCCTTCCCCCAAAAAGCCAAGGCTTGTGAAAGGGACATTGAGACCGATTGATGGGAAATCCAAGTCCATGGCCGTATATTCATTTAAACCCCATGATCAATGCAACATCCATAACTTGATTTCATTGATTTAAAAGTCTATTGTAAATATCTATGAACGTCTCCCAATAATAAGCCCCCGGGGGGGGGGGGGGTGCCACTGACATGTACATTGACGAGTGGATACCATGCGCGACCAAAAAAACACGTAAAAAGGATGTCTTTTTCACGATAGGGCACGTTACGTACGTAACGTGATAAGGGTGTCAAAAACACAAAAATAATGAAAAAAAGGGTATCTATTTCGCTCGGAAAATTACGTGTTTAGGGTCGAATTTGCGGGGATGATAAAACAAAATGAAAATGTTTGATAAAGGATGTCATTTTTGCCCCAACACTCCGGCCCGAATTCACATCCGTGGATTTTGCAGAGTCCACCTTTGTGAATTCGGGCCTAGGTGTTTAGAGTCCGATTTGTGCGAGGTGTAAAAGGTGGGATCGTACTAAACCAAATAAGGTAAAGCCGACGACCGAAGGACCCGTAACAATAAAACATTCCTGTACTTGTTTAGGGGTTCATTTCAGGGAATATTTGCCAAGAGTATCGTTTTGTTTCCAATACTTTGGTAGGGTTTCACACGTCAATACTTGTTAAGGGGTGCATTTTCAGAATACGGAAATAATGTGTTTAGGGTGCTTTTCGAGACCCCATGGTCGCGCATGGTATCCACTCGAGAATGGAAGTGCCCCCCCCCCGGGAATAAGCCCCCTGTTGAACTTTTCTTTCAGATATCAAGCATTGAGTTTTTTGGTGGTGCACAGGTCCCTGGACTTTAATATTGATGTGCCAATTGAAGTTTAATCAAAGTACTTCTGATGCCAAAATCACTGATCTCATGATTTTTTTTTCTATGACTCCTATTCCTAAACAAACACAACCATGTATGCACCATGAGTGGTTTTCATTCTTACCACTTGTAAACATAAGAGGGAGCTATGATAAATGAAAGCTAAATATGGATTGATTTTTGAGGGTTTATTCATGATTTTTTTTCTGGATGTTGTTGATCATCTGTATTCTCCATGACTGTAATGTGCCCACTGGATTTTATATAATTATAACTTCCTTTGTGTGTGAACAAGGCATATTTCAATCTGCCGCTTTCACCTGAGGAGGATCTGCTCTAGGTGTTACCAAGTACAATTTCTCATAGAAGTGCCAATTTTTACCAAACAAATGCCCCTCTCAAACTTGTTCTGTGCCCCTTTCACCTGAGAAGGACCCGTTTTATGAGTGCCATTTCTTGTATCAGTGCCAATTTTCACCCAAAAGTGCCCCCTCTTTACTTTAATGATTTGATTTTCTTTTCTTTTATCTGTCCAAACCATGATATTTTCAGCCTGGAGTACCCCTTTAATACATGTATGCTATCATGTAGTAATTTTGTGTCTCACAACATATGTAAATAATTAGATATACATGTAAAGATTTAAATAAAATAAGATTTGATAAAAATTTATCAAATCACAAGAGTGACACATCAGTGATTTTTAAACAAGTGGGTGACTGTCTGGTATATAACGCTCAACTTTTGGTTAGGCCATGCTTGTGGGGAAAATTCACATGCTTAATGATGTATTCGTGTTTAATTTAGCACTTTAGGAAAAATACCAGTTGTGGTAACGATCTCAAATTTAGTTTGAACAGAATCCAATGAAATTACCATTAAAGTGTTTGTATGTATTGATAAGAAATATGCGCCAAATAACTGGAAAAAAATACGTAGTTGCTGAGAAATGAGCAAAATAAGCATGGATTTCCATCAAACATCTGGTATTTTTTTGGCACAATATTGATACAGTGTCCAATATATATGCTTTTCTGTGTTAATGATCATCAGAATTATTGATTTTGAGCTAAGATTTAATGATTTTACAAAGATAAGTTTACATTAACGTACCAGATCTAGATGTGTGATAATATCTTGACAATTAACCTTGACTTAAAAGACTTTTTCATGACATAGTTGTTTGCTGCAACTACTGTCTTTTTCCTTTAAACATTACTTTAAGTCACTCTTGTCTTAATTCTCTTTGAAATATCCTGTTAAGTTATAGTTCAGCTTTTTGCTATTATTGGATGAATAAATACGAGCAGTCATAATGCTTCCAAGATCACGGTAACATGGACTTGTACAAGGATTTTGGAAAAAAAAAATGTGTTTTAGACATACATAGGTACATTGGCTTTTTTTCCAATATAAGCTTACCCGTTCAGCATACCCTTTGGTGGTCAGATATGAAACCTCAGATATATTTCCTGTATATCTAGTAGTAAACACAAGTCCCGTAATTTAATTTTCATTTTGAATGGATATTTGTTTTACTTCTATTAAATATGCTGCCTACTTGTCTACACAGTAAAACCGCTGTTTAAATTTTTAAGCACGTTTAAGCCCATCACCCTAACAACTATTGTTCAAACTTTTAAAGAACTTTTTAAACAACTATTTAAATCTTTTAAACAACTGTTTAAACTTTTAAGCAAGTTTTTAAAAATTTAAACAACTTGTTGTTTTAATTTATGTTTGCTTTAACAATGTGCTATTTTTTTACTTTGTATAGAGAAATAGATACTTTAAAGGTCAAGTTCACCTCAGAAAAATGATGATTTGAATCAATAAAGAACAATCAGACAAGCACAATGCTGAAAATTCATCAAAATTGGATGTAAAATAAGAAAGTTATGACATTTCAAAGTTTCGCTTATTTTTAACAAAATAGTTATATGAACGAGCCAGTTACATCCAAATGAGAGAGTTGATGATGTCACCCACTCACTCTTTCTTTTGTTTTTTATTGTTTGAATTATACAATATTCAAATTTTTACGAATTTGACGATTAGGACCTCCTTGCCTGAAGCACAAAATGTTAAAATAATGGATTTCCAAGTGTAAAACTTCATTTCACATGACAATGACGAGAAAATAAAATATTTCATATACAAAAGAAATAGTGAGTGAGTGATGCAACAGTGATGTCATCAGTTCCTCATTTGCTTACCGACCGAGATGTGCATATGAAGCGAAACTTTAAAATGCCATAACTTTCTTATTTCAAATCCGATTTTTAATGAGATTTTCAGTGTTATGCTTGTTGAATTTTGCTCTTTTTATTCAAATCAAGTTTTTGTTGGGGTGGACTTGTCCTTTAAGGGTTTGACGTGGTACACTGTAGTTAGATCTTGAGACGATGCTGTTTTGTGGGTTGAAACTTCTTGGAGTGAAAGATTGCCTGTGACAGGAAAACACCTGCACTGTGGGACTTCTAAAACCAGACTAGAGTTAAGTCACGGTGAACATGACTGAACATAACATGATGGGAGGGAGACACAGGTTCATCCAAGTTTATAGTTTCCAGGCAAATTTGTGTTCAGCAGCTGCGAACTATTCCTATGTCTTGAATTGGGAGAATGAAAATGATGTCAATATTTACCAAAGGCCAACATGGAATAAGATTCAAGAATTTACAAAAAGGGTTGGGGCACATTTTGTCCCCACACCTTGTAGTTTAAAGCCCGGAGACTTATCCACTGACCCACAAGACCTTTATTAGATTATACTATGTCTAGAGTAAAGACTAAACTCCAAAAGCCACCACAGTACATGATTGAATCTAGTCTCACTACTTCAGACTCTTTAAATTCAGTATGCAGAAACCAAATGTCTGCGCCTGCAGACTAATTAGCTTGTTTGATGGGGACTCTTCTTATCTATGTTGTTCACCAAGTTCACAATAGTCAAGGGATTTTTTTTCTTCAGTATTTGTACCAAAATACAAGGATTAGAACTTATTTTCTGTATGTTGCCATCATAAGAAGATGGAGAGGTACTTCTCCAAGTTAAAGTGAATTGATTGTGGCAGGCAGGAGACTTTGCATTAGGTTTTGTGAGAGAGAGAGCTATAAAAATGAAAGAGTTTTACAACTTTTTTCCTTGTTACTGTCTTGGATTATTTGCCTACACTTTTGACCAACTGCCCCAAGATGCCTTCAGCAGACTAGAAATGGATAGAAACATATTTAAGGTAAATGTGTTTAAAGTTTAGTTTTTATTTTGTGGCTATGAAAAAATAGTGATAGATTCATACTTCTTGAGATCATGGCAGTACAATATCAAAGGAATTAATCCAATGCTGAAATGTTTCAGCTTGTCCTGAGGCTTTTGCCTGACTTTAGGACCTTGACAACTTTCCATTTCAGGCTTTTTGATACTTTATATTGTACAGCACATATGGGACCTTATAAATGGGATCTTTTTAGGCCCAGTGAGTGAGAACATTAAAACTTTCATTTAATAAATGTATATCTAGGGGACATTGTTATTGACAAAAAGTGGTTGATTTGTATGAGAATATCAAGAGTTCTTGGGTTGGGAAGCTACATGTACCTTACCTTCTAGCCCTGCATACCAATGTAGGCCTGCAAAGCTGGATTGAATGGTGCATGACTGTATAATATTATTATATTAATCATATTTAGGCACACCGCATGTAACCTGGTTGTCAATAATGAAGAAAAACACAAAATAATTGGTGAGGTGTTTTCATCTGCCTAGCTAAATGGTACATGAGTCAGTTCAATCTTATGCAGCCTACCTCTACACTCTGTGCTTGCTTCAAGTATTTCAGCAGTGATGACTGTCAAGGCAAGAGAAAATGAAGTTGGGGGGGGGGGGGGTCATATAGCTCTGAATTAGCTGCCTCAGAGTATAAATTTATTTTAAGTCGAGGAGTTTGCGTGTTAGGTAGTTGTCAAAAGAAATAATCTCAAATCATATGTGCAGCAGTTGACTCACCATATTCTTCAGGGGTTTGAGTTTGGGATCTAACCTGCGGGTCGGTACCAAGGGGTTGTTTTTTTTCAGGAGGAGATCGATTGGTAAGTTTTTTTCCCCCTCTCATATTTCTCCCATGTGTGTAGCTGTCACTCGTTTTACATGCTATTATTGTGTTCTGTGCCCCACTGTTGTAATTGTTTGTAATTGTAAACAATACTATGCACACTTTCTTGACAAGCATGCTATGGTGACATCGCAGGGGAGTATCTGTCCTTGTTTATGTTATTTGTATTCACCTGTTATCACGTGACATAGAACTTGGAAGGTTGCATCTTTAAGCTTCTTGGTCACTTGATAAAAGATTTTGCTCTTTTCTCACATTCAGCGTGGAGATAAAAATATGTTGTACATGCCAATAATTGAGAATTTACCATATTAACAGCAAGGTTGTACATCTGTCATGGGCTTGACTTGACTAGATCCACTTAATATGTGAACATATCAAGGACATAAATGTTTTTCCATGGAAGCAACAAGTAATCAGCATGCTTGTAAGATGTACATGTATCAGTCCAGGTTGAGATTAAAATGGTCAAGCACAGTTGACCAAGCTCTTACCATGTTCTCATTCTACATTCTTAAACTGGTTTCCCTTACAAACCAGTTTTAGAAACCAGTTAGAAATATCGCTCTGTAGTGAGCATTCTCATCACTATCTACTGAACTGATTAAAAAAAAACCACTACAAGTAAAGTGGTCTTGTTACTAGAGAACGCTCTAATGGGGTCACATGTTTTGCAGGAAATTTGAAACCACAGCGTTGGCTAAATATTCTACATACCATGTGTACTTAATCGCGTGCCTAATGATACGCACACACTGACGTTCTTCCAGGTGACGAGTGCTTCTCGAAAACCAGTTGTGGTCTCATCTGCTGTTAAACCAGGTGGGTGTTTCATAAAGCTGTTAGTAAGTTAAGAGCGACTTTAAGAAGGACTGGTGATCCTTTCTTGTGGTAAATGGTAGATTCATTGGCGATGGTTTAGCGCGTAAGAAAGGATCACCAGTCGTTCTTAAAGTCGCTCTTAACTTACGAACAGCCTTATGAAACAGCCCCTGGTTTACCAAGACAAAGTGGGTTTGAAAACCACATCGCAAAGTGAATTCCAAACTACCGGTAATTTGGAAGACCAAATAACTCTTTCATAAACCCATCCTCCAATTAGCCGCCTAAGAGTAATGCGGATAATTCAATAAAAATTGCGTTCACAAACTCCGAAAATAAGCCGCATTTTTTTCGAGCGCCCGTCCTGAAAAAAGGCGGATAATCGTCATGACAACTGGACAACTCCCCTCCGATGCGGTTGTGTTGAAAAAGTGTGACCGCACCCTTGTGACCGCACCATGGCAATTATCCGCATTATTTGGAAATGCGTTCATAAACTCAAAATCTTGTCCCGATGCTGCTATTATGCGGATAATAGCAGCATCAAAATAATGCGGATAACTCTGGTCCTCCTCCAATTTTACGACCAAATTATGCTGCTATTAGCCACATAATTGGGTTTATGAAAGGGGTACAAGATTGCTTCCAAGACTGCTTTGAGCATTCCCATTACATTTTCTACTATAAATGGCTTCCACGAAACTGGTTTTAAAAAATCTTGCAGTTCACGCTACTTCATTAGTTTTTAACCAATTCTCTTGAAATTTGGCTCACATACTGGTTGTAAGGTAAAGATATGAGATACACATTTTTTTCTGTATATTTAAGAAATTGTGTTTCCATGGTAACAACATATTATATGGCAAAAATCTTAGGAAAACTCCTTGTGGATCAAAATACTACCCCAGTTTTTAGCCAGTGCTCGTGAAAGTTGGCACCAACATTGGTCTTATGGGTAAAAAACATGCACTTCCCTTTTCCAAAAGTTTTTTACCATTGCTCTTGATTTGCTTTTTTGAAATTTGGCACAAACATTCATCTTGCGTCAGGACATGCAAGATTCACTTTCTAATGTGTTGGAAAATACGTTGCCATGGTAATGACATAGGGCAGGAGTATTAAAGGACAAGTCCACCCCCAAAAAAGTGGAATGGAATAAATAGAGAAAAATCCAACAAACACAACACAGAAAATTTCATCAAAATCGGATGTAAAATAAGAAAGTTATGACATTTTTAAATTTCACTTAATTTCACAAAATAGTTATATTCATATCCTGGTCAGTATGCAAATGAGGGAACTGATGGTATCACTCACTATTTCTTTTGTATTTTATTATATGAAATATGAAATATTCGAATTTTCTCCTCATTGTTCTGTGAAACAAAGTTTTATTTTACCCTGAACATGTGGAATTACCATTCTCTCTTTTGCATGTGACTAAGTATTTTGTGAAAAATAAGCGAAACTTTAAAATGTCATAACTTTCTTATTTTACATCCGATTTTGATGAAATTTTCTGCATTATGCTTGTCTTATTTTTCTCTATTGATTCAAATCAACATTATTCTGAGGTGGACTTGACCTTTAATCACCTTTAGTGTTATTTGTAGTTGTTACTTCTGACGGTAAATATAATTTATCCATATTCTAAAAATAAAGATCCTCTACTTATAATATCAAATTCAATATATTGGAGGAATTGTGTACAGTATAAGTTTTTTGCACCTCCTGAGCCCCTGTTATTCCTTTGTTGAAAGATAAATTATTGTTTTAGCTCTTTCTCAGATAAATACAGAACCCTCATCTCAAGGGGTAGCTTGAGTCTCAAAATAGTTTGCTTTTTGAATGATCCTATTCACCTGTTGATATTTTTAGTCATGATTAGGAAATACTGTGTACAAAGGCTGCGTTTATGTGCCACTTTTCTACCCTAGAATCTTGATTTGTAACACATTTTGAAAGTTGTTTCTGCAGAATCTTGCAATTTTTGTCTCATCTGCGAAGCAGAGTGAGACTATAGGCAGTGTTTTTCCGACGGCGGCGGCGTCAACACCAAATCTTAACCAAAGGTTAAGTTTTTGAAATGACAGCATAACTTAAAAAGTATATGGACCTAGTTCATGAAACTTGGCCACAAGGTTAATCAAGTATTACTGAAGATCCTGCCTTAGTTTCATGTCACATGACCAAGGTCAAAGGTCATTTAGGGTCAATAAACTTTGGCCAAGTTGGGGGTATCTGTTAAATTATCATCATAACTTTAAAAGTTTATGGATCTGATTCATGAAACTTGAACATAAGAGTAATCAAGTATTACTGTACATCCTGTGCGAGTTTCAGGTCACATGACCAAATGTCAAAGGTCGATGAACTTTGGCCATATTGGGGGTATCTGTTGAATTACCATCATAACTTTGAAAGTTTATGGATCTGATTTCACTGAACATCCTGTGCGAGTTTCAGGTCACATGACGAAGGTCTAAGGTCATTTAAGGTCAATAAACTTTGGCCATTTGGGGGGTAATTATTAGATTGCTGTCATAACTTTCAAATTTTATAGAAATAGTTTATAAAATGTGGATATACATGTAAGAGTAATCAAGTATCACCGTCAAGTCTAAGATGGCATGATCAAGGTGAAATGTCATTTATTGTCAATGAACGTAGTATTGTATCATTATATGAATGGTGTTTTTTGTGAATAATTTTTTAATAGTAGTATTCAAAGTCAGCACTGCTGCTATATTGAATCTCTCGATGCATGTGAGACTGCCAGAGGCGCTCCACTTGTTTTACATTCCTGTCCTTGTAAGTCTATGTAGCGATTGATCGCTAACCTTTGTGTTATTCAGCCCAGGAACCCGTAACACAAAACTTAGCAATGATCGTAGAACATTTTTCTACGATCAATTCCATTGACTGCAATGTACAATCAATCGTAGAAACCAAGCGTTCGATTAATCGCTTACCTTTCTGTTGCGGGACTCCGATCTATTTAGATCTAGTCCTATTCCTCCTTTTCCTCTATTTTGGTTGTTTGGCCTATGTTGGACTATGCCAACAAATCACAGGTGTTTTATAAAAGAAATGTTCAATGTTTTCTCATTCATGGGACCAATGAATATTACATTTGGTGCAAGTTGAAGAGTCTATTCAACTCTGCTTCACGTCGTTGAATAGACTCTTTTATCTGGCACGCTCATGTAATATTCAGAATGATCGATTTCATGAACATTGAATATTTGTACCTTGTACAATGCCTACTTTGCAAATGGGAGGCTGTATGTGCAAAATCTGTACAGTTTTACATGTAGCATCTTTGCATGGCTTATAGGTGGTGACATCACAATACGATTCAATTCTTTGCACTTTGTAGTGCAGGTCCATTACGCATACGGCCTACTGGCTGTAACGTGCACTGGAGGGATTTTGTTTTTTGCTTTGAATAGTTCTTTCTTCATTTTCGTGCATTAACAAAGGAAAATAATTGATTATTGGTCACATATTCACTTACTTCCGAGGGATTATACAATACAAATAAAAAAATATTCTTATTTGTGCAGTGGTACAACATTACACACTCAACATGTTGGATAAGGGGTGTGTTTCCAGGTTTAATTAAGTTTTTATTGGAGTATTTTGCTCTATTTAAAAAATGTTGAAAATGTGATTTGATGATGTAATCCTTCAAAATGGAAGCGTTTGGATGACAATGGCGACGGAGCAATGTAGGACAAACCACAGCACTCGCTGTGCACCCTCCGCAAGCCAGCAGGAGACAGTGATTGACACAAACTATAGTCGATTAGCAATATCCGCCTGCCGACTACCGGGAATAGAATGAGAATCAGGGGCTCCCTCGCAACCAACAGAAAACAGGAGAGCAAGGAATAAGAGTCACAGGAAAGAAGGAGGGGAACATACTGCAAGTGCCAATGTTCCTTAAAGTTTGTAATCCTTGGGATCGGTCGCATAATCCATCGTGTTGTTGGGTGTACAGGGATGTAGGAGGGAAGTAAAGTCGTGTGATTTTTAGTGAGTTGAATTAAAAAGAAAGGGAGGATATATTTTCTTGTTTAGTCACTGGGACACGGAGGGAAATGTGCTAGATGCCGTTCCGGGTGATGAGCTCGAGTCGTAGTAGAAGAGTAAGTTTTATTACTAGTTTTTGTCAAATTGTTGTAGTCAAGTTCTCCATTTTATATATACCCTGATTTGCAGTCATCGTACCCCCAAAATGAATCATCCATGAGTCTATACCTTGTATGTCTACATGTACGTAGCTGAGGTTTCAAGCATGAGAATGAAGCCCTATTTTATTCAAATACATTTCAAGTTTTTCAAGTAGCCATACAATTTAGAATGATTTTAAGATGTAATGATCAAACCTCCTTGAAGGGCTGATGGGATAAGATGCTTGGATTTATTCCTGTTGAAACACGTGGTCAGTTCACATTGTTAAGGGACAGTTAAAGTGGAAAATCATGGGGAAATAATATGGAATTGGGGAATTGCTTAAAATCGAATTGTAAATTATAATCTGTCTGACATGTGAGCCTGTCGGACAAGTGCGATAAAAACTTAGTAAGGAATCAACCAAATTCACTATAGTCTTCAGGTTTCAAAGCTTTTAATGACTCTGAATACCATGTTAAAGGTGCCTTATCTCATTATTACTATGGAAATGAATAAAAAAGGATAATATTGCATACGTAGATTAATGAAGGCATGCTGAAGTAATCAATACTTGAAGGCAGAGGTAGATAAATAAGTATTTAAAATATGAATTTACACATAATAGTTTTAAGTTATAATGACATTCTTTTAAATGCCTCATTTAGAAATCGAATACAGTAATCTTCATCTCAGAATATTAAGTTCAGAGCAGGTTTCCTTTTAAGTTCATTGCCAGTGATGACCCATTTTGAACTGTAGGGAACACTAGATGATGTACCTGTGCTGTAGATAAACCCTCAATTTTAGTTCTGAGATAATAATAATAATATGTCCATTTATACAGCGCAGTTACTATGTGCATATACTCAACTGCGCTTTGATACTTGGTATCATATTATTACCCCGGCTGTAGCTGAGCCGCCATATTAATAGGCGCTAAAGCGTTCAAGGAAAAATCCTACCGGGTACCCATTCACCTCACCTGGGTCCCATTCACCTCACCTGGGTCGAGTGCAGCACAATGTGGATAAATTTCTTGCTGAAGGAAATTACGCCATGGCTGGGATTCGAACCCACGACCCTCTGTTTCAAAGTCCGGAGACTAATCCACTGGGCCACAACGCTCCACATGGTTGTTAACAGGTACAAGAAATTTGATTGAATGCACTCTGAATATATTCTGACCATTATACCATGGTTTTATTGGTAATATTTGCAGTTGCATTCATGTGCTCTGGCCTCAATCAAATCATAATAAAAGCTTGCAATTAACTGTTTTGTTTGGTTGCAAATACAATATATCTAACATTGGAAAAATTTTCTTATACCTTGGCAGATGTTGAATGTTTGCCTTCATTTATTTTCTTACCTTGAAAAACTACATTTTGCTAAGAATAAAAAACAGCTGAATAGAGAAATCATTTCCTGTATGTCATTCAAGGCATTTGAAAATGGAAACAATGCATTAATTTGCTTATCAATTTTCAATTTCAATTTCAATTTATTTATTTATCCTTTCAATTCATTTATCCTTTCCTTTTCCTCATCTTCTTGATTAATTAATGGAAGCAGTGTGGAACTTCCATCTGTAATTTTTTTCTTTAATCCTTGGAATTATAATTGATTGTATTGTTGCTCTCAGCGCAGGATGTGTAAAAGCTGCAGTCTGCTAATTATAGAAGTGGCATTGGCAAGAATGTGTTGTTTATTTGGCTCTCTGTATGCTGAACTTGGCAATATCATAAAAATAGAAGAAGGGTCGATTTTAAATATGTATATCTAAAAACATTTTGAATACTTGGCAGGGCCATTTATACCTAATTAACAGCATATACCTCATGGGGCCCATGGAAATTAAATGAACCCTAAATCATAATTTAGCTAAAAATTTTAAATAATCTTTAACTTTTAAGTTTTGATTTGAATTGAAGTGGCATGATAGAATTATTGCAAGGATTGTACTCTACTAATGCAAAAAAGCTAATCTGGTCCCTAATTGCGTTCCTTTTCAAATGGGACGTTCTCGGTTCTCACTCCTGATTTAGTGAATTATGCATCTCTTGAGAGTGGATTTATCTCCTTTTTTGAGTGAAAATGTCTTAAAAGATGCATATATCAATCCAGAGGAGATTTAATTCACTCTATTAGGATGTACTTTTCACTCCAAAGGGTTGGTTCCTAGTATTAGTGTGAAAGGAGTGTGAATTGGGTCGATTAACCTGTTTGCATTTAGAGAGTATGACTGCCCAAATTATTGACATACCATCATTAATTCAGCTCCATTCTTAAAGAATTTGTAGAAAGCTATCGTAGCATATCAACATGTTTTTAATGAATAATGTTTGCCATGAATGAATAATTTAAGTTATACAGTTGAGTTTGATAATGGATTTACAAAAAAAGTTACCCTGCAATGATGATATTCAGCTTGTTATATCATACTTGATACTTGATACATAGAATTTCTCTAAGTGCTTTACAGATTACTGCAGTCATGGGATCCTGTATACTTTTTCCACTGCTTGGGGAGCATTCCAACAATTTAATAACTGGCAATATGAAATTGACAATGACCTTGTCTTGGCACTGGGATCCTGTTTGTTTTAATCTTCTTTGGCTCTGTGCATGGTGCTCTAGCACTAGTAAATGAATCTCCTGCCATAGGCCTATACGACGGTCTAGATACATTTACATTTTTCACACTTCAAGCAAAAGTAGATACATGGTGTACATGTACCATGAAACCACTACACTCAATCATATTGCCATCATAGAATAATGCTGATGAAACGAAAATATTAGGAAGACTTTAATGACAAAATGTTCCGTTTCATGTTCATGAATGTTGGCATGTAAATTAGATGCTTCCCCATATACGTATATAGAGTCACCTCACCCACTAGTTCATGTTCACCCATTATAATTCAATTTCCTTTGTAAAGGGTAAATAGCCTGTTAAGATTTTGGGGTGAACATTAATTTTTAGAATACTTGTAGCCCTCTCAACAGCGTTAAGTAGATTTCATCCAATTTAAAGGCCATTGTCCTCTTAATTTGATTTTGTCTATTTGAGGCTTGTAACACAAAGCTCAGCCTGAACGTGTGATACACAAAACATTGCCTATAATAATCAGTCCAATTGATAGTAATTAAAATACATCCCATGCCATCAATCTCTAAGCTGTTTTGCGCTATTTGTCCTTGTTATATTCCAGGCTGAGTAACTTTTAGCTGTCCTCATCTATCATTCTATTACATGAGGATTTCAAACAAAGAATTTTAGGTCTTTTTTATACTTTTTAATGTTTCTCTAGGTTATTATGTTTCTTCCATAGTGTTCCCTAAGAAGATCTATACCAGTTTTCTCTTTTACGACTCTACTAGGTTAATAGTCAATTGACAGTTCCTAGACTTCAAGAAAACCTTCAATGATAGAGTGCTGCCTGACAAACTCTTCATCAAGCTCCAACATGGGCACGCATCCCTTGGGAATCTTTCTTTAGACCCCTGTATTGTAGGCTTTTAGGACACAATCTATTTTTGTTGATGAGAGCTGATCATCACTGAAGGAGGTTATAGTTGGAGTACCACAAGGTTCAATTATGGGCCCTATGTTCATTCTTGCTTTCATTGTTATTTTCTGCATGATGTTTTGTCATAAATCATACAAAATAAAATTTTTAGCTATTTATTTTCACTTTTAACTCCTGTTGTTGTAAAATTTATTACATGAATTTGAAAAGAATGCAAAAGAATGATCCGCAAGTATTTATATGTATTAGATTAAAATATTTGTCATTTTTATTCTCAAAGAAAAAGAATGATCCTGAGCATTGAGAAAAATGTGGCATATTTGTGTGTTTATGGGTCTTTTCCCTGAGCAATACAAATACCTTTTGATATCTGTGTTGGTGATTTTCAGTATACTTGAGTTTACTCTAGATAACATTATTTCATAGGGTGTGTTTTATATAAACTGTTAGAATTTGTTAGATCTATGATGGCTTGCTAATGTTTAATCATGGTTTAAATAGCCTTTTTTTTAAAATTATCGGCTCTTGCAATTACACAAGTTTAGTTTTAAATTGAACTTGATTCGAACTTTGAATACAGTACATGTGTAAACATGTTGGTGCATTTTATCGTGATTTCTCCATGGTGTTACAGATCAAAATTGAATGAATTTATTCTCCATTCAAAGATGATTTAATTTTCTTTCCAACATAAATGGCAGTTCTGATAACAATTTCCGATTGCATGAGATTTACCAAAAGTGACCCCCAAGTGTTTCTATAAATAAATAACAAGTTCATGCCAAATGATTGAGGTAGATAATGTGTAATTGTAATTACTTATTTCTTATAAACTTGAAAATAAGCTTGATATATATCAATCAGATTTTGGGTGTTCCAAACTATATTAATCGCTCCCACACATGTGATATTCTTTAACTGTTGGTTATCTTTAGCATGACTGTTTTCCATCTCAAACTTCATAATTTCACAAAGCGGGTTTATGTAAATGTACCAGAGCTAGTTCTACGATGATATGTTCAAAATTATGAAATCAGTTAATGTTTTTGCAACTACATACACTTGGTTCAGCTAAACTTTGGCTTATAAACAAAATACAACAATAATCACTTCATGTCAAGTATATTATATTTAGTCACGACTGCAGTTATCCTCACCTCACAAATCCTACATTTATCACATCACTAATTTTGCATCTTTTGAAATGATTTGGTTTGATTATCTCTCATCAATATCTGGAATGAGTCTGGTGATATTGACAGATTAGATAATGTAGCTAGTATGAGACAGGAAGCAGTGTGTGTTGATTATTTTTGTGGGGTACATTGCAGTTGTATCTTTTGGGTGTCTTTTGTTTTATAAGTTTGAATGATGTGACCTTAAATTGATATATCTCCGTATTCATCCTACAGAGAATTCAGAAGTTACAAAGTAAAACAAAAAGGTAAGCAGCAGATTAAATTTAAAAAATTGAAATACCGTAATAGCTTTTCTTTGGGTAGCATCGAATAAAAGTACTAGTACTCTTTCTCTTGAAGCACTGACCACTGCGACAACCCCCGTTTGGCTCTAAGTTGTGATTTAGAGTCACAGAAAAGAATAGATTATGATATCATTTAATCAGAACAGATGCATCTAATTTGCTAAATACAGGCAATTTATGATTCAGCTTTAGGGTTTATGAAAGCTTGCAGGATCGTAAGCTGTGAGGAGCAGTGTAATCCCAGTGTGATGTGCATCTGATTACATGTTAAAGGTAACACATCGTTTTAGAAAATTAGTTGCAGATGATGAAGGCTGAATGGTGGAAAAATTCCCTTTTCCAAGATGCTTTTTTTTTAAAGAAAAAGTGATCAATATGATTCTTATATTGAATCACAACCATGTATCCCACTCGTCTAGTTTTATCATACTAAATAGTTTTCTCTGTTTGGGTTAACAAAATTATGTTCTATTGTAAATCACCTGTCTCTATAGTGTCAGATCTTGACTCACCTTGATATAGGTATTGCTTATTGACAATTTAATAATCCTGTATGAATGGCCGCCATGGAATTATATTTTCTGCATGATAATCTAGACCCAATTTCACACTGACTTGTCAGATTGTCGGTAAGTAATTTGAGTGAGAGCTGATATTTGCAGCGCCAATAAACGGTACGGATCTGGATTTGGTCAAGTCAGGGAGCATGCGCAGTTCAACATTGAGGGAACATACCGAGCATGAACATGTGCAGTTCTCCCCATGAGAGTTTATCGAAAAATAAACTGAGCTATGAGAAAACTATACGGAGCTATTTGCAGCGATGTGTTTTCCTATTGGAATTATGCTTTGTCACATGATCATGAATTGACCAATCATTTATCTGGAATACTCATGAATATTCATAAGAGGGATATAATTGACTCTACGCCCATGATTACCCCTAAATTTAATAACATGTTTAATGAAAATGTAGCCTGGAATATCATTTTGGCGCACTTCGACCTCATTCTGGCCCACTGTGCCTCGTAGGGTGGAGAGATGACCCGTTTAGCATGGTGCAAATATATTTCTTTATAGCATCAAGTATTATCAACCTTAAAATGTGAAAAGATGCACCTTGTAGGGTGCAAACAAGCTTTTCTTGGTGCATACCTTTTTTCCAACTTGGGTTGCATGATTGCACTCCAAAAGGTGCTATCAGTGCTTTGTTTAGGGTGCTTTCTCCCGGCTAAATCTGTGCTCTTATGATCTGAAATAAAGCATGATAAGTCCTTATCTTATCTTGAGTAGATATTAACCCATTTAGCCCTAGCTGAGTCAGTGATAACTTGAGCTATCTGTGGTCTACGGAAATAGAATTGTGATCACCAGGTTAAATTTCCATCTTTTGCATGATTTTTTTTCAATTCACATTTAAGGTATTTACAACTCTAAAGGATTTGTTGGGATTACTAAAATGTGTGACAAATGAATTAGATTACTTTGATAATGATGATATGTTGAGCTTATATAGCGCTGATATCAGAATAAATAAATATCTGAGCGCTTTACAAAATACAGGTAGATACAGAAATATAATAACGTCATTTATAGACATATATAAAGGGTATATGTACACAATATGAACTGTCCAATAAATATGTCGCAGAAAATTTGAAACTGCATTTCGTCAGTGATTTTAAGAACCGGCATAAACCTCGGCTTGTCTCCAATACACGATTTTGAGATGATTGCATTCAAAGTTTTGATGTTTCTCATGTGCTCATAACTTTGCACTTTGGTCAGGACAATTATATCCTAGTATACCAATTTAAAGAACACAATCTATTCTTTTATAATATGCAAAATATTGTTCGATATTTGAATGAAGTTTTCAATATTTGAAACTAAATGCATTTCAGAAACTGCTAATTTTTACAAAAACAAGGGGTTTAGTTCACTTTTTAAAATCATGCATACCATGAGCATAGCCACACCCCTGTGTGCCATCCTAGAGACTTTATAGTACAGAAAGAATAATAACAATAAGACTTGTAAAGTGCCAAATCCACTCTGTAGAGTGCTCAAGGCACATAAAGAGCTAAGAGTTAAATAGCAAAGTTTTTAGAAGATTTTTGAAAGTTTCGACAGAGGTACATTTTGAATGGTTTGTGCCACGTTTGTGTCACATTATGTTAATGGCCTATCTTTATGGGATACACCAAAATATTCCATTTGTTATAACAGTTACGGCTGTTATTGCTTGACTTTGCAATATTTCTTGTATTCCATTCTGAGCCATTGAATATAATGAAAGTGTCTGCCCACCCCCTCCCCCTTGCTTTGTTGAATACAATATATTGAACATTCAGATCTAAATGTATTCCCTGATCAGTAAAATCATAGAGTAGCCTATCGCAAAAGACCATTTTGCCAGCTGCCTATATTACAAATACTCAAAGATGTTAAATGTGATTTAGGTATACTGCCCTCTATCCTTGATTAGATATTAATGCATAATCATGAATCATCAAGTTAAAGTTTGTATAGGTGCACAGATGAAACAAAGTTATTGATAATATGAATTGTTGTGTTATCAATATGTGCACCATTTTTGCTATTTTGTAGCTTAAGGTATTATATTTAGTTCATGTTTTCATTGATCTGGGATAACCCCCTCTTGAGCTTTCTGAGCCTTTGATTTTGATAACAATGACACTCTGAGGCATGCTTTTTTTTATCCAAAAATATCTTTGAAATGATAAAACACAAAATTGCATGAATAAACGTTTTGGCCAAGAATTTTGAAACAAATTGATGTGGCAGAAGTGTACCTATACGTCATGCTTTAATATGAACTTGATCCATCATTAAGAGGACATGTATTGAAAGCAAAATCTGTCATCTTTCAACAAAATTGTAATTGTAGCCCTTATTGTTTTGTTCAATCTCAAGATTCTACGATAAGTTTAAGATTCAAGAAGCGTCATGTCCATCAGCCAAGACTGGGATTCTCGCTGAACAGGCAACGTTACAAAGAGCAGTGTTTCGTTTCATTTATTACCATTTTCAAATAATCAACAGAACAATCATATGCATTTACAAAACAGAATTAGCATCATAAGAAATATTTAAGTCATGGATCATTGTAGGAAATTAATGTTTTGTAAAGCGTTGTTGCAACAACAAACAGATCATTAAACAAATTGGAGATTACAATGAACGCATGAAATTGAAAAATGAGGGACTTATGGGATGTGATGGTTTGGTTTCATCAATAAATAAAAGTCTGGGTGCATCCCTATGCGGATTCAGCCATATAATTCATCAAATAACTTGCCCTATTTTCTTACAAAAAAATCTCAAGTGGACTGTTAGGATGGTAATCTGTAGATTACCCTTGTGCGATAGTCCGCTTATTGCATCTTCATTATAAATGATCAAAAGATTGTTATGATTGTGACTTGCAAGATCATTGCCACTGTAACATAAAGCTTAGTGATTGTTTATGGGGCTGATTTTTGTGATTGATTGCATAGACTATTGTGTATGATTGATCATAGTAATCAGCACAAAGATCAATTGCTTAGCACTGTGTTACAGGGTCCAGAAAGAGCAGGATACTTTGAAATCTGTGGCTGATATAGACTGTGGTTAGTTTGTTGTCAAGTAAGGGGTGGTTTGTAAATCACTTGTTTCCTACGGATTATGTAATCGTCTGGGTCTTTCAAAATAGGGACTAGGAGAAATTTTCATTCAATATTTAAGTTTTTTTTCATGCAAGATTTAAAGCAGTTATGAATTGTACTACTTCATAGGATTCAAACTTGAATAATTTTTTCTCTTCATTTATTGCAGTATGTTATCAATGTACAATGAAAAAAATTGTCTAATTTTTTTCAAGAAAAAACAAAATTTCTGTTATCTGCAAATCCTAATAATTTATAGCGATAATAAAAGTTATGCTAATTATAACTGTAATAATAATAGTGACAATAATAATATTGTTAATGTCAATAATAATGATAATGATTATAATAATAATGATATTAATAAAGAGTTTCAGGCCACATGACCAAGGTCAATGGTCATATAGGGTCAATGAACTTTGGCCATGTTGGGGTATTTGTTGAATTACCAGTGTAGATTTGAAAGGTTATGGAGCTAGTTCATAAAACTTGGACATAAAAGTAATCAAGTATCACTGAATATCATTTGCAAGTTTAAGGTCACATGACCAAGATCAAAGGTCATTTAGGGTCAATGAAATTTGGCCATGTTGGGGTTTACCAGTGTAAATTTGAAATTTTATGGAGCTAGTTCATAAAACTTGGACATAAGAGTAATCACGTATCATTTATCATCCTGTGTGAGTTTCAGGTCACATAACCAAGGCCAAAGGTCATATAGGTCAATAGACTTTGGCCATGTTGGGGGTAATTGTTGCATTGCCATCAAAATTTGAAAGTTTGTGGATATAATCAATGAAATGTGGACATAGGGGTAATCAAGTATCATTGCTCATCTTGCACATGTTTAGGTCATTTGATCAAGGTCAAATGTCATTTAGGTCTATGAACATAGTATACTATAATTATTTGAATGGTGTTTTATTGTGAATAATTATTTATAGTTGTATCAAAGTTAGCAATGCTGCTATATTGAATCACATGATGCAGGCGACACTGCCAGAGGCGCTACACTTGTTGTTTGTTTTTGTATTGGACCAGAAAGAGTCTGGCGAATGTTTCTCTCGGATATTGAAGGAAACTCTGCAGGGCAGTGACTAATTGCTCTGTCTCCTTTTCTTACAATGCTACATGTAAGGTAGCTGTGAAATGAAAACAAAGGAAGTCCATGAATAATGGAGAAAGATGTGTACTAATTCAATTTTGCTTTAAAATATTATTATTTCTATCATGGTCATTAAATTGTAATCAGGATAAATTTCATGTATATGTTTCTCTTTTTTGAAGAGCCTTCATAAGAAAAATAAAAACATTATCCAGTGAGGGCAATACATCTGATCAATAATATAGTCTAGTTTTTGTGCAATAAATTTACCTTCAAGAGGGGGGGGGGGGGCAAAATCCTCTAAACAGATAAAAAAACTTTTTCTTGGTATTACCTCCCTTTTCTGTTTACTTTTGCATTTTTTACCCCCCCCCCTCCCACAAAGCGCCACCCGAGGCACATGCCTGCCCCCTTGCTTCCCTAGATACAGCACTGTCTCTAAACGCTCTGCAGTATAATTATCCTGGCTTTAGCATAGCAGCTGTTACAGGTTTTGCATTTCAAGGAATAATTTCCTGCCCGGTCCCCATTACCTCATCTGGGTTGAGTGCAGCAGATATGGTTAAATTTCTTGCTGAAGAAGGACCGCTTCACCTTGATGCCTCCACAAAATTGGAATTATTTGAACATCTTAAAAAAGGAATAAGAGGGTCAAGTGTTAATTTGATCGATTGGTTGGTTGGTTGATTGATTGATTGTGATTGATTGATTGATTGAATAATTGATTGATTGATTTATCAATTGATGGATTGATTGATCTTTGATTAATTAAAAGATTGATTGATTGATGGATTTCATTTTTGATTGATTGACTGATTGAAGAGAGAGTGCTTGAAAGAGACAGTTGATAAAGTTCAAGGGGGGGGGGGGAGAAATAAGAGACAGAAAAGAAAATGGTAGAGGGGAATATTGATGAATACATATGTAGGAAAAATTGTAGATCGAGAGGGGGAGGGTGCTTAGGGGAGGGGGTGCTTTAAAAAATAGAATGGGTGGGAGACATTACATAGGGGATAGAGAGAGAGAAAAAGATGGAATGGATCTGCCTTATCAGGGGCCCCTTCTCTTGCCGAAGTGACGTGCAGGAAGCTACAGGAGGAAATGGGTGATTAGACTCGCAATGAGCATCAGCCTGAAAATATTCTTATCTAGTCTTTGATGATCCCATCTCTGAGCCCATACCCCTCTCCCCCTCCCTACTCAAAGTTTCCACATCGGGGAAAAGTACACACATTTAATGTTTGTTTGAGTTCGGAGGGGGTGTCGGGAAACCAGTCTGTACTGCCGTACACACGTGCGAGTAAAAATTGTTTTGAAATTGGACGTTTTGCCTGGTTTGATCTGAGTCCTCCCAGGACATGCGGATTGCCATTGTTTTAACCTATTATGATTTGATAAAGAGTCTCCTTATTGTCAATCTTCAAAAATTTGAATATCATTCATTTTATACCTCAAAGTACAAAAGAAAATTCAAACTTTTTTGTTAAAAATAAGCACAATTTCAAAGTGTCATAACTTTCTCATTTTACATCCAGTTTCAATGGAATTCTTGGAATTGAATTTTGTGATCATACTACCATCTGCTGAAAGAGACTTAAGCCCAAAAATAACTTTGAAAAAAAAATTATTCCCATATAAATTTTTTCAATTTGGAGGACATGTGCAAAGATATTTTTATTCAATTTAGACTTTAGTAATGATAATCAATTTTCACACATCCTACAAAAGCATCTGTGCAGGTGAAAATGTAAATGTTTATTATATTCACACAATGTTAAAATCCGAAATAGATCAGATATCTACATCTAATCTTTTATAAATCTTCATAACTTTTTAGTTATTTGCTTCTCCATTATTTGTATAATAAATGCTCATTGTTGCTTAGTTTTTATCAAAGGTTTTATCTTTAAATCTTTGTTTATGTTGTGTTGATGTTTTCTGTTTGTTTTTATGCAGTTTTATGATTATGAAATACTTCTTGACATTTTTTGTATACTACACTCTTTAGACATATTCAGACTGACTTGAAGTTTGAGAATACCAGATACCTCTGAATTTACCCCGATAAGAATATGCCAGCCAGTATTTTTTTCAGTAGAAAAGTAAACTATACTTCTAATATTCTTAAAAGAAAATACTGTCTAAATAGAAGGTACAATGTACTTGTCAAAATAGTAGGAAATTTCGCAGAGATTTCTCCTAGGCAGTGTGAAAGCAAATTACAAGAACTTTTCCATTGCAGCGAGTATGCTGAGTGCAGGTCCATGGGTTGATAGCTTGCTGATTTTGCAGTTTCAAATTGCGTGCCTTGTCAACTTTGAGAACTACCCTGACAGGGTCTGTGTTTCGATTGGGTATGGATAATCATAAATGATTATCGAGTATTCTAAGTTCTTGTATATTTACGGGTATTTTGGTGATCGAACTGGTTTGAAAGGATCACGTTTTGTTACATGAAGAAATAGTTTATGACTGTCTTTGATGTGAATGTACATGTATGTTCAACAGGAAACAGACATAGTCTGAAATTTCTCCCCCCATACCCAAATATAGACCAAGTACAATCGATTACCCTTCCCTGTAATCACATGTAAGTAACTGTGACATCTGCCATGATGTCTTTGTAACCATGGCAACACTTTTAAAAGCAAACCCCAAAATAGCAGCAGGGGATAAACAGTAATCATACCGCTGATCTTCTGCAAATCTATCCCGAAATGTCTCTGATCGCATGGAAATACTGAGGAGCAATTATTACAAAACCCCTTTTCCTGTTATCTTGTCTTTCAGGACAAAATATCCATCAGGGGCCAGAAGACACAGAACTTCAACTTACGTTGTACTTTACAAAGTCTTGTTTTTCTTTGTTGCTTTGGGGTGAAACTTGTTTAGTTTGGGCATGTCCTCTTTTCTAACTGATACATTAATGCTCCAGAATATCTTGTATCTTCACAGCATAGTTTTCACAATAAATTAGCAAGAATATTGTGAAGATATTTCTTTCCATTATCATTTTCATTGTAATTATTATTACTTGTATTGTACTCCTGCCAAATAAAATTTGAATTTGGTGTGAAAAAAATCAGTATATGGTTGGTCTTTCGGTCAGCCCTCTGCAAATCTTATCATTTTAACTCATTAAATTGTTTCTGCTGAATGCCGGTCATATGTTACTTGACACACACATTCGTCTCGGAACAAACACATGGGAGACACTGTTTTATGCCTAGTTTTGTGTTGTCATGTTAATTGCACAATCATATTACTATTATTATCATTCTTGTTATTGTTATTATCGTTATTTTTTTGTTAATACTATTATTTGTTATTAACAATAGCAGGATTATTATTTTCATTACTATTACTACTTTCATTATTGTTGTCATTATTTTCTGAATTAACATATCTTGAAAAAAGCAAGTTCTATGTTAATTCTTTAATTATGTAATATCCACATTGTTTATTGAAACTAATAAAACCCAGTCCTTTTTAATCGCCAAATGCTATTAGATCATACTTAAAATATAGTTAAAATGATACCCTTTGTAAATGGTCAATAAAGATATGTTTGCCATTGAACTGATGAAGTGAATTTCCTCTGCCTGATGATTCAGTATTAATCAGTGTCATTTTGCGCTGCCAGTGGAAGGATATATATCCAGCGAGTTGAGTGATTGGATCCTAAAGGCTTCTTGATTGGTGGAAACATATAGAGCATGTTCAATGTGTTGTTTTTTCTTCAAGTGTTCAAACTTCCAAGAATCATACGAGACTTGTTTAGACATCAAAACAATGGGGTTTTATTTACTTTCATGTTTATATTGCTTTTTTTGATGAATTTACAAACTTCAAAGAATCATATGAGACCCGTTAGGACATTGAAACAATGCTATTGCTTGTTAATGTTGATTTCAGACTAGTTAGTTTCAGTAGGCACTTGATT
The DNA here is from genome assembly GCF_018143015.1 of Lytechinus variegatus. Classification (NCBI taxonomy): domain Eukaryota; kingdom Metazoa; phylum Echinodermata; class Echinoidea; order Temnopleuroida; family Toxopneustidae; genus Lytechinus; species Lytechinus variegatus. The sequence continues at coordinate 16,678,508 of NC_054741.1, read as the reverse complement.
AAATTAATTGGCAGAGGAAGTATATTGCTATTGAAATATCAATTTATTTCATTAAAATGAACAAGAATGATACAGTTGGGTTGTATTGTAACCTATGCAGGAAAACATGAGGGCGATGGGCGATTTCACCCTCATGATAGCCCAAATGGCCCGTAAAATTCACAAAATGGAATGCCTTTTGGCGGCCATGTTTTCTAAAGTTGCCCAAAGATCCATTGCAAACAGTATTCAATGACATTTTGAAAACTCAATATACACATGTACTACATACATGTACATCTGAATAAGAAGATTTGCTTTTTCAGCATAATTGCTCAATGCACAAAACAAGCCTTTGAAATGAAAGAAATAATCCCCCCTAAATTCAGTGATCACCTAAATGTGGGGAAAATAGCCCCTAAAAACTAAATTGTTTTTTAACCCTTTTTGTAACAATTAAATGTGAAATCTGAGCTGATTTGAACACCTACTATCTGTTTGTATTGCATGAAGCCCTTGTACATCATTAGTGTTGATTAAGACCTCTTGAAGTCATGGTTAACAACATATCAACAGATCCTAACATGGTTGTTATGGGTGACACTCAGCTTTATAGGCTATTGAAGGAAATAGGTTGGAAATGGGAAGAACGGGAAGCATCATTTTCCTTTGATGATGAAAAATGTTTGAAAGTTCAAACATCTGAAAAGTATTCTTTTGAATATGTGTACATTTGAATTGGACTTCTGTAAACAGGTCATAAACACATTTATTTTGGAAAAAGAGGACATTTAAAAAAGAAAAATATATTACCTCATACCAGTCATTTTGCTCATATTTTAAAGAGAGTATCATGATATTGATAGCTGTCCATAATTAAAGGGGTGGTCCAAGCTGGAGATATTTCTATCTCAAAAATAGAGTAAAATTCACAGAGCAAAATGCTGAAAATTTGATCAAAATCGGATATCAAATAAACACATAATGAAGTTATTAAATGTTAAAGATTTGCATTATTCTGATGAAACATTTCAAGGCATGTCTATATGAATATTCATTAGGTGGACTGATGATGTCATATCCCCATTTGCTCTTTTGTATTTTATTATATGAATTCAGGTTCATTCAAATTTTTTTTCTCCCAAGAACTAAAACAATTGGATTGAAAACTGATTAAGTTCATTAGTTATTTATTTGCCACTTGATTTTTTTTTTCATTTCCATTTTAGAAATAAGATGGTTTCCACTTTTATCTGGAGATTACATTTTTAGTTGTAGAATACCAGGTTATATATGTCCTTTGTTTTTAAAAATTTATTGATAAATACTTAGCAATATTATTATTTTTATTGTAATTATTGTTTTAAATCTTCTTTTTCTTCACCCTACACTCTCAAAAATACAAATATGAGTCTGCCAACTGCTGGTCAAAATTGTTTACAAAATGAAATTTGATTTTTTTTTATCAACAAACAGTTGATCAGTTCATATTTTAACCAACTTTTTTGGTTGGTTGACAAAAATCTGAGAGTGCAGAGTTGGGGTCAACCAGGCATTGAGTGCGTCAATGATGGAGAGAAGATGCACATTTATTTGCACCATTAAAGTGATTGGTTAACATTGGTTTGACTTTAAAAAAATCTGAGCTAGAAGGTCACACTTGTCACCTGTGTCTGTGATATGTTTAAAAAATGAAGCCCAGAAATAATTGCGTTCGAAAATAATTATTTAGTGCTTCAAAAATTGAAACATAAAGTGACCGGAAACACCATCTTAATTTCATCTCATACACTTATGTGTACTATTTAGGCATCTATAAGACACCTATTTACAAAATCGGGGTTTGCCTTGTAGTTTTAGCTTTTCATTCTCAATAATGGTTGTTTTCAGGGTTCATTAGTTCTAATACATGCACTTGTACACATGTTTCACCTTGGTTTGAGAATTTTTTAAATCGGCTGCTCACAAAGTTAAACAATACCTTTAATCATTTGAGCTCTAGCTTATGTTATTTGAAACAATGGTGAACCATGTTTGGCTTGGTATATTTAAATCATTCAAAGAGTGTTTCTCACAAAACACCAACCTTAATGAAACACTAGTAAAAGTCAAGAATTTTCATACTAGAGAGAGAACTGTTGGAGTCATTTCAAGATATGTTTAAAGAATGATAGCCAAAAAATTGATATTGGAAGGGATTAAGAGCAAAAAGCAGTCCTGAGAATTCTTTGACTGTTTTAACAATTATTCTTGCCAAGCTTTAGAATTGTTGTGGAGTGTGAACAAGGTTTGGAGGAAAAGTCTGGTGAGTGTGAGTCATCTTCACCTGCACCTAATGGGCCAGCCTCTGCAACGGGAACTCATAATAAGGAGGAGGGGGGTAAACTGTCTGTGTAATAATCCACAGTGTATGTGTGTGTGTGTGTTTGATTTCAGGATCCCCTTGTCTCTACTTTGATAGGATCAGTTCGGATATCTGCATTCTTGCGTGTGCATGCGTCTCGTTTATGAGCGGGCACATTGAGCGCCCATCTCCTTTTCAAACTTTTGGATTAGCTTGTTCTGGCTGTTTTCTGTCCATAGCTGGATTTTTATTGGATTGTTTCTTGGATCCTGGGATGCCTAGAAGATCATGTATGTTCTAACAAAGTGTCGCAATCGTCTTTTCAAGACATTCCAGGTAATGTTGTCCAAGATGCTTCTTTGCATGGTAAACTTCAAAACTCTCCTTTCACGGAATTTCATAGACCTAATCGGCTGACGCATCGGCTTTGGTTGAGTCGGGTCTCAATTTATCATTTGACTTGGTTGTAGAAGGCCTTGTGACACAGCAGTAAGTTATAATCTTGATGAACATTTGCAGGAAATCGGTGCTTTTGGGGTTCTGTAGGCAAGTCTTTCAACTCCTTCAAATGTGTAACTTTTTTCTTGTATTCATAGTGTTGAAATCCTGGGGGCTTATGTTCTCATCTTCCTCACAGTTCAGACTTATATATATATTTTTTCACTCATGCTGAATTCATCAGAGGCTGCAATGCTAGAGGCCTATGTCAAAGTAAGGTCAGTCAGCGGAGTCTTAGATTTAGGTGACTTTGCACGCTGTCTGTGGAGAGGAAGCTCAGCTTAGATATCATATGTTTAATGAATTTTTTTGATTTCTTGTCTATTTTTATCTCAAGCAGACGGAAGATATGGGCAACCAAAATGGTACAGCACCATCAGGGGGAGCCGCCCCAGAGGTGAGCAATGCAAACTCTGGGACCACCAGCAACACTACCAGTAGCAGCAGCGGCAGCAGCAGCAGCAACAACGGAAGGACCAATCAGAGACGTGCGACCAGTCCTGGCATGCCCAACCGAGCAGGGAGAAAGGGTGCCCGCAGCGTGCAGAGCACTGCAGGAGGGACACCAGCACCTCCTACACCCACCAAACCAACGCACATGAAGTCTTCCAACCAACCCCAGAATCAGCACCCGCACCAACAGCAACAACAAGCTGCCAATGCACAGAACCAGGCAAAGGGCAACGAGTTTGTGGATTTTATTTACGACTATGCAACCAAGGAAAATGGCGAAGGAGGGGAGAGCAATGGCAAAAACGGTGAGGATTCAACCAACAAAAAGAATAAATCGTTTGATGCGGTGGTGGCCGGGGACCTAGCTGGACACAGAGAGCATGTTGATAAGAAACAAGGCAGAGGGGAGCGAGCCAGAGCACATACCCATGGCCATGCTGCGAGGAAACACAAGTCACCTGCCAATAAACCAAACACAAAGAGCACATTGGTTGTTGACTATATTGATGCTTCGCAGAATCCCCAGTCCTACTCATCTTCAAATCTCACTGTTCCTGAAATGAATGCGGGAAATGACTCAGGCCACCAATTTGGTGAGTTCACACGGCCCAAAGCTGCTACAGAGTCCAAGCCACACAGAGAAAGGGCAAGAGCGCAATCCCACGGCCATCGTAAGAAGGGTTCAGGTGATGCCAAGAGTCAAAACAAACAAAAGGGTACGTCTTCATCCAGCGATACGTCAGACAGAGAACACGTTGTCAATCTCTTGGCCGTGCCACCCAAACCTGCAAAGCCATCAGAAAATGGACACCGTAGCAAACTTTCCTCTAGTACGAATGAACTGGATGATACTTCCCGTGATGATAACAGGAGTCATGAAAACCTATCAGACGTCTCGGTACATGATTCCTCTATGTCAGAGAAACCCTATGAAGCCATGCCATCTGATAAGAACAAGAGGGACACGCCCCCATCATCTACCGGGGAAAATTTTGAAAATGGCACAAGTTCTTCAGATTTGGCCAAACTTAAGCATGAGAATGCTAAGCTGAGGAAAGAGTTAGCAGATAGTAGGAAATCTTCGGATAAAGACAGCAAAAAGTGAGTGTTCACCTTATATCATGGAAAATGTATATTGAAATTGTCAACCAATAATTGAAGAAAGTCTATGGTAAGTTATAAAATATGAAAAAAAAGTTGTTATAGTGAAAGGTTAACAGAACTTAAACTAACTGCTTCTTATTAAGAGTGATTTTTCAATTAAGGACGTTCCCCAGTTATGTTTTTGCGTACGCTGATCTGCACATGTTTTACGCTTTGCGCAGTGACATCTTCACGTATCGGCTGATTTTCCTGTGGTCTGCACTCTAACTGCAGATCTAATGTATTATTTTATTAAGCTATTTCGCTAAAAATAATCCATAGATCCCTTTTCAAAATTCCTCTTCAATTTCAGATTACTTTCTTTTGAAGAGCTGCAAAGTATGATGAATATGACCTAAAATTTTAATAAATGGGAGAGTGGTTTGGAATTTTTCCTCACTTAGATACTTAGCCTAATCACATTAGCTCCAACAAAAGTGCTGATAGTTTGAAAAAAAGAACATGAACCCCCATTTTTCATGGTAACTGACGTTAAATGGCACAATTTTACACACCTTTCATTGTGTGTATGAATATCTCTAACACAAATGATGTTTTGTTTTGTTTTATAGATAGATAGTCATACACACAATGAAAGGTGTGTAAAATTGTGCTGTGTAACGTTAGTTAGAATGAAAATGCCCTTAAGTGGAATTTCCTCTACAAATGTGCAATTTTTAGTAAAAATGACAGGGATTTTTAATTAAGTGCACCATTTATTGTTCTTCTTAAATTCTTCATTGAAATTTCAAATATTTTGGAGGTGATTTTGTCTATTTCACCGCATTTTTTTTCAGAAATTAATGTGCTTCTCACCTTAAAAAAGTAAATGAATATCAATATTAACTAATAAGCCATCTTTGGTATACAATTATGAACTTCAAGATGTCAATTAATTCTGAACTATAAAACTTGATGAAATTTATGTGGATTTTAAGTGAGTAATAAAGGTTTAATTTAAGCTCAGCGTTGTGATCGTTTGAGGTTTATAACTGCCCAGTTCTTTTGGTTGCTTAATTCTTGAGAACTGTCAATTTGGTGAATTTTGGAGCAAAAAATCAAACTTACAAACCCATGTTATTTTTTTGCATTTTTGCAATATTCAGGTTCTAAATTTGGTTAAAATGACATGGATTTAATTTTAAGTGTGGAATGTCCTTAAAAAAATTATATCATCTCAAGATCTAGTAGAAATGTTTTTACAGAATTCAAACAAATGGCTAACAATATTCATGGCTTAGATACGTCAATTGACGAAGAAATTATCACTAAGTCATATTTTCAAAGTCATTGAATAAATATTGGCATATTAATACCACATTATTGTGAAGTTTTGGCCTTTTGGCACCTTTAACATTTGAATTGTGAAAATTGTTGCTTATTTGATTTGGAGGTAGGGGACATTTTTTTTTATAATGTTATTGAATTCTGTGAGAGCCATTGATATATTCTGATTTTCTAGGTCCCAGAATATTGACCTGTAACTTCACAAAGTCAGTGTGCTACTACTACTTCATACAGCTTTTGAATTGTTTTGAATGCATACTTCAGTGTAATATAAAACATACTTGCCAATATTGAAAATTGCAATTCACATCTAGTACATGTCACGTACTACAAAAACATGAGATTGGTTGTTAGATGCATGGACAGCTTCATTAGATGGTCCTTTGATTCTATTACTGAGCATTAGACTGGGGAATGGCTAAAATAATCCTGAAAGTTAGAAGAAAACTATGGAAACCAAAATGTTTAGAAATAATACAGTAATACAAAATTGTTACTTCATTTAGACTTTAGTTGTTATCAAAAACACACCAGGTAATTATTACTGTTTTCTGTTGAATGGTGAGTCTCACATTCCAAACTTTTTACAAACAAAGTTTTAGTCGAAGTTCAATTATGCAAATTGTGTGGGAGTATCCATTATTATTTGTGAAAATCCAAATTTTAACTTTTAAGGATATTTAGTACCCTCGGGATAAGTTTTCATTTTTTAAACAATGTTTGCCCAACCCTCATTTTACAAACTTAGTGATTGCATAAAGTTGCCAACAAAAGGATATATCATGAATTTTTAGCCTATTTTTGCCAATTAAAAATGTGTTTCTGATATTTGGTCAGGATCGAAGTATTACCAAAATGAATTTTTAAAATATCACAAAATACACTCCCAAGCAAAACACTTGCTTATTTCTTCTAATCCACACTGTAACAGTTTTAAGTCATCCACATTCATATATGTAATGAACCAGAATAATAATAGACACCTTTGTTAAAATTTAGCAAATCTTGAGAGGGCTTGAAGTTGGTAGAAATGAACTGATACTAGTGTTAGAACTTATATTAAGAAATACTCTAATATAATAATAGTAATGTTTCAGTTAGATAAAGACCAGTCAAATCATTTTCAAAAGTTATCTACGCCTGTATGATAATTTTCCTTCAAATAACTTTAATCATGAAGTGAAAATATCTTGCCAAAGCCAAATCCTGCACCCATTTGCACAATGCTTAGAGCTTGATCATAGGCTCGGGGGCGGTTTCAAAAAGCTGATCGTAAGTTAAGAACGACCTTAAGAACAACTGGCGATCCTTTCTTGTGGGAAATGATATTGACCATTAAATGTTTATTGGTGATTATTTAGAGTGTAAGAAACGTTCACCAGTCGTTCTTAAATTCACTCTTAACTTACGAACAGCTTTATGAAACACCCACCAGGTAAGTGGGGAGGTTCCCTGGTAGGAATGATGTTGATTACTTTAATAATCTTGTGCAATTAAGTGTAAGAATCAGCTATGGTGCAATCTAATTACTAAGATTTGTGTTATAGGCCTAATAACTTATACCAGGGAGTCGTTTCATAAAGCTGTTTGTAAGTTAAGAGCGACTTTACGAACGACTGGTGATCCTTTCTTACGCGCTAAACCATCTTCAATGAACATTTGTTATGTACCATTTACCACTAAAAATGATCACCAGTCGTTCTTAAAGTTGCTCTTAACTTATGAACAGTTTTATGAAACACCCACCAGGACCCTTGGGAATTGAATGATTTACATTTAACAGAGGATGGATATCACATTTTCCCCTTGTGATTATATTGTTTCGTATTGATCCATGAACGCAGTCATGCAAAGAAATTTAGCTTCCAATGACTTGCAAATACATCATAAAAAAGATGGGAAATAGTATATATCATAGCAATAGAAAAATATATATCAGCAAAATAACTTAATAACAATCTGCAATAACTTTGTTTGTTTGTGACTGTTTGTTTGTGATGCTAGGATCGAGAATATGGAGGCGGAGATAAAGAAACTAAAACTACGGGAAGCGGAAGATGCCAAGACGCTGGAAACCATGGTTCAACACGTAGAGGCCAATCTCAAGAGAACTACGGTCAGTATGATAATTACAGTAGTACTCAAAAGTTAGTAAACCCCACCAGAAAATGAAGATATTTAAAGTGTTCCAAGTCTACCATGTTTTAGATAATAAGTTGTGAAGTTGCGTTGTGAAATATTGCATTCAATAAAGTTTGTTTCTTTGGGCTCGCCGAACAGTGAAGTGTTGATGTCTAACTTCAATACTCAGCATGAAGGAGTGCATTTTGTGTTGGGGTTCACAAACATTTAAGCACATCTGTATACTTGCCTATGAAGGGATTTTGTAGCTTTGTGGAGGTTTGCATAAACCTCAGCTGTGGGACCAAACATGCTGTCAATGCAAGTAATTATGTTTCATGAGGAAACGCGAAAAAATTAATTTTGCAAGCATCATTACATACTTCACCATAAGTACATTTAAAAAAGAGATTATTTTCCCTCCATAGCCAACAGTATTGACTTCAGTGTCTGTATGAATTAGGACTCTTATGATTGTAGTTATAATTATCACAGTAATTAAGCAACCATTTGCTTAAAAATATCAAGTGATTCCTGTCTGATCTAAAGGTTTGCATTAATGATTACTGCTGTAATAGCTGCAAGAGAAAAAAAATATTCCAGATCCTGAATGGAGTTAAACAATCCCTAATAACGCTTTATCAGAAGTGTTTTAAGAACTCTACAATAATGCAGCATAATTACCGTCTTAAGCAGAGTACTTTTCCTGCACTTCACATTTCAAGGAATGTATTCCTGCCAGGTACCCATTAACCTCACCTGGGTTGAGTTCAGCACAGTGTGGATAAATTTCATAGCACCCTCAAAAAGTTGTGCAATGAAGAAAAAAAAAGAAATTTAAAATAAAATAGTTAAATATATTATTTTCTGGATATTGTGTCATGTATAAAAAGTTGCTTGCATTAAAAACCTAAAATTTTGCTTGTTTTCATCTGTTTGAACTTTTGCTCCATTCGCCATATCTGCCCCCCTCAAAATGTTTGGCTCATTGCGCTAGTGGAAGAAATGCCTGTAAGTCTATTGCAAAGCAGATGTTATATACAATCAATCAAATCCTATTTTCCACAATAATTTTGGTCTGCAAAATTGTTACTCTTTATAGAGTGAATGATAACAATAATACTTTGCTTGCTAAATTACTGGACTGCATCCAAATATGTTAATGATTTTGTATGTAAGCCCACTTAATTAAGCCAAGTGATGCACACTGTTAAAACCACCAACTGGTTCTATTACAGAGAAAAATATGGGGCTAATTAATCACTTAATGCCAGAACATGTGATTATTCCAATCACATGGCGTCATTCCCTTTATTAAAGGGGGGCTAGGTTCTTGTATTTAAGTTGGCAGAGGGGTGTGAATGACAAATATTGATAATAATTCTCCCCATAGAATTCTCATACTTATTCATTATTTTGAGGAAACCAGATATTAGAATTGAGTAACTTATCAAACCCAAATTTCACCTCAACGGCCAATTTATTTGAATACATTAAAATCAAACTTACATGTACATGTACAAAGTACTTTGGATTGTCTTCAATAAGCATATTAAAATTTTTATGTAATAAACTGTGAGTGTAAATATAATTTGATTTATTTATCAATACCATATATAAAATGAAATAAAATCACTATTCATTTTGAAAGTTTTTGTATGCAAATATGCATTTTAGTCACTGAATAAGGTCAAAAATTTGAACTCAGACTTTTCTTTCTCTCATTTTATCTAATTTTTCTCTTTCTGACAAAATTACTTACGTAATTAAAGAGAAACTGCAAGTATCTCCAAAAAGAGACTTTGTACCTCTTTGGATTAACCACCTTGTCATACATGATAACAGAAAATAGTCCATGAATTAATGAATGAACAGGTGTGTTGTTTGATGTTTAGGTAATTGATTTAGACTTTTTATCAGATGTATGGATGTCCAATTGCACTTCATAAATCTTTGGCCTATATCTCTTGACACTACATATTTACCTGAGACTTTTCATGGATATTGGCCTGTACATTTTAGTTAAATACATCTTGCATGTTGTAGAGGAAAAGGGGATTTGATTAAAAAGAGGGAAATTGTGTAATGAGACCAGACTTCCTCTTTTGGGGATTATCAGTGAATTTATGTGACTTGTATATTCATCCAACAAAACCTTATTATGTATATCCTATTCTTTCAACTGGGCATGGTATTAAACTCTGCTACTTAATATTACTAATACCAGGGATGGCTATGTTAACTCATTGCCCACTGGAACAGTGTGGACTTTATAGGAAGCCTTTCTGAATTACGGAATTTAGTGATCAATGGGGTTACATGCAAAGGGGATTAAAGATAAATTCCAGTTGAGGTAACGATCTCAAAATGACTTTTTACAGAATCCAATATAACGACCACCCAAGTGTCTGTTTATAATAAAAAAATATGTGCAAAGGATTCTGGAAGAAATTGTGTAATTGCTGAGAAATAAGCAAAATAAGCACGGATTCGGGCACTTCCGTCGAGTCTCTATTCCAGCAATATAATATACACTGTCCCACGTGTGCCTATCTGTGTTGGCGATCTTCAGTGTGATTGTTTTTCAGCTTAGATTTTACGATTTCACAAAGTGCAGTTTATGTAACTGTACCAGATCTAGATCGACGATGATATAGTAATACTTAACCTTGGTCTTACAGACTTTCTCACGAAATACAGGCCTACTCTGCTCTTTATGATTAATATTAATACTGTACAGTGTAACAATATTGTTGGAATAATCTTATTATTTTTTTAATAAGAACAAATTGTACATGAGATGTAACCTTTCTTGTATGATTGAGGGATCATTTAATTGAGGGCATGTGTTTTGTCTATGCATAGGTGTGGGATCTGATATAGGGTATAAAGAATTAGAACTAGTATCAGCTATGTAGAATTGAATAAATGGGACAGTGATTATGTTAGAATTTGTGATACATTGATTTATCTCTGAACTGTATTCAGGAAAAAAAAATGGGACAAAGATTATATCATTCTGACAGTATATATTTTTTGTTTCAAAATGTCAATATTATTTTACAGACAAATAAAAAGGAATGAACAAGTCCACTTGATATTTTGAATTGTTTCATTTTGACATCTAATACCTTCATGTATGAAATCACATTGCTGTTCCAAGAAATTGGAGAAAAAAAATGAACCTATACTCTTTAAAATTGTTTCTCAGCTCAAATTTGAGGTGTAGTATAAAATTTCTTATTACTACCATAAGTGAATATTTTACCAGGGGAAAGCATGATTATTGTGCAATGTAATCATGAATTGTGATAATGAATTCAAATTTCCAGTATGAGTTTTCTGAAGATTTGCCAGAAATTGACACAAAATTTAAGAGTTAAGCCATTGTTTCAATCATAATAGAAACCAATATGGCATTTATTTAGAAGCTACTTCCTATGTCATTGACAAGTAGCCAGCTAACCTTCTATAAAGAATTATCTCCTAAAGGATTTGCTAATTATAAAATCTTGTTGAAAAATTTGCTATTTTTATATGAATAAAAAGGTATATTTGCCAAGTTACTCCATGATAATGCTTTTGAATACTGTAGTCACAATGTTGTAGAGATTAGCTAGCAGCTACTGGCCAACAGAAACTGCAGAATTATTAATTTTTCAAAGTTAGCAAAAATATCAAGTTAATTTGAATAAAAAGAGAAAATCAAACAAGTGTTAAACTTATTTTAGGTTTTATGAAATATATTTATGAAATTCATTTGTGAAATATTGTGAAATAATTGTCAAATTTGTATTATTAAGGCATGTTGGGCTTCTAATCTTTCCTGAAAAACAAGAATGCTTAACAGCATAATTCAATCCTTAGTTTGTTCATTGGTAAATTATTGTGGTCTGGATATAGTCACAAACACCTCAGTAATTCCACATAGGTTTAGGCCTATTCTCTCTGCTCAAAACCTACAAACAGAAGTTTTTTGTTTGTTCTGGCTCCAGAATTAGGGTTTATCGGGACGTGAGTCACGCAATTGATTTTGATCAAAGTTGGATGTGTCACGAGCGAAGTAAGCAACTTGTGATCGGCAGCAAGGGGCTAGCGCAAGTCACTGCCTTATCCTGTTTTGATTAGTGGGAGCCTTTTTACGATCCTTCAAAATAGGTTTATGGAGACCTGATCTCCCAAAACTGCCTGCACCGATAGCTAGGGTCAGTTAGTGACACAACATTTTCTCCTGCGACAATTGCTCTGGTCTTAATGTCTCAGAGGGCATAGGGTTAGATTTAGGATTAAAATAGAGCTTTTGGTTCAGAATAATGGAAAGATAAGGATTTTGGTTTATTTGGAGTTGGAGGTTAGAGTTTGTGTTTGGCTTAACATGCAAATGTCCTGGAACCAGGTCAGTTTCTGTGGGTATGGTCTAACTTTGTTTGTTCAAGCTGATTTCAAGTAGTCACATTGAACTTTGATTTGAAATGTGATTCTTAAGTTGAAATCCACTTTTTGATCTCATCTCCAGAGTATGTGTATTTTCTAACATAGTTAAGCAGCCAGACTTTTGGAAATGATATAAGCAAGTTGGAGGAGACTTGGCTGGAAACTGAATACGTTGAAAATCACTGACACAGATAATCACATGTGGGCACGTGCATTCATTATTGCGCGGAAAGAAACCCGTCAATTGACAGGATGCCTTGCTTATCTTGCTAATTACTAAGTAATTAACTCATTTTCTGCCAGAATCATTTGGCACATGATACATTTGAACTCTTGGTGGTCTTTTTGTTAGATTATGTGATCATTAGAAGTACCACTGGAATTCATGCTCAAAGTTAGTTTTCTCAGCCTTAGAATGATAGGCAGCTTATACAGATTTTAAAAATCTTGACAAAGAAATATGAACAATAGCATTGACAGGTTTTTATAGCCATAGGTGCCATTATGATTCAAAACTGACTATAAATATTAGCATGTTTTGCTTTGCTTATGAAGTTTATTTACTTGATCATGACATGGTTACAACCTCTTTAATAAACTTACGATCTAAACATGTGATCATGTAATGACTTTGATGAAAATATTAACTTGATTGATTTTTCTATGGTATTTCAAAATGTAGAAAGGATGAAAAGGGCAATTTGTGCTTACTGAACTATTTATGACTAATAGGACTGGAAGGTATTTTGTAAAGCTGTTCGTAAGTTACAAGCTACTTTAAGAATGACTGGTGATCCTGAAGTTATACACACCAGATTTCCATTGGCGTTGATTTTAGTTCAGACTAAGAAAGGGTAACCACTCACCAGTCATTCTTAAATTCACTTGTAACTTAAGAACAGCTTTATGAAACATCCACCAGGTGTTATTGGTTGTAATGATACATGATTGAATAGCACTCAATCAAATCTAATAAAGCATTTCTAGAAGACTTACATCCAATAGCAAGTCTATTCGGGATCCCCAAATATGTCACATTTGCAATATCTGCAAGGAGTATGCATCAATTTGCTTCAGCTGAAATTGATTTATCAATTGTAAAACAACAATAAAACTTTGCAATTGATGTATGATGTGAAATATTTTCTTGCAACACCCCCTAATGTAAACACCAAAAACAGAATTTGTTAACATTAGCTTGCCATTTTCCAGTCATTCATAAACTTGTAAATTTAGAAACTACAAGTATGAACCCCTTCTTGTTTTTGATGAGACATAATAAATTGCACTTTGTCTTTACCTATTACTCTTCATGAACAACCTGTAAAATTAATTTACATGATATTTTAGTAATGATTAGTTTAAACCAAGATGTTTATAATTCATGCCTTTATTTTGATGTTAATCTATTTGTGTCTTCCCCCCCCCCCCTCATTTCTTTTTACTGAATACAGGAAAGAGCAGTGACAGCAGAAAATACCATAACCAAACTTAAAGCTGAGATTAAACAACTTAAGGTGAGATTTTTTATATACAATAAGAATTATGAAAAGTCTTCGTCTGAGCAGCCATTCTTTGCAACGAGACAACTTGACATAGGGTGTCAAGTGAAATTAATTAAAAACAGCTCAACAACTAAAGTTCAAAGATTGTCTTTATTCATCCATATCAGACATTTGTTTTGTTAACAACTTAAAGTCAATTGACATCAAAATACCATATTAATCATATAAAGCTATTATTACATTATAATTATATACAGTAAATTTGAATACACATTTACATAATGACTTCAAACAGATTAGCCTCCATTTGAATATTAGATGACAATAATTAAGTAGGAATGCAATTACTAACATTGAAATAACTAGTAATTATTATTTCAGTACAAACAATTTAGTATTTTGTTCCAATAATAAAAATTAAGGAAGTATTAACATACTAATCCCAACAGTCACCATATTGCCTCCAAAAAGGCTTCATTTAGGTGTGTGTGTATATTCCGATTTTGATTATCAGAGAAAATAGGAGAAAAGTTATGAGATAAAATTATTTGAGTAGACAGATTGTATTAATGATATATAATACAAACATTTTAAGCCATATCCAACCTTTTTTTATTACAATTTTATGAAATTCAGGTGAGATCTTAGAAAGTATACACTACGTTTGTGGTTTCATGATAAAATGGCAAAATAACAGATTAAAAATCATTGTTGTGTCTAAGTTTTGATCAAAGCAGGCTATGATTTTGCCAAGGCAAAAAATTCAAGGCATAAGGAGCAGAAAAACAACAAACATCCCTACGTTTTACCATAAATAACTCTGATTGACATAGGAACGAATATATTGCTTTCACACCATTCTTGAAACGTACAAATATTTTGGCAGAAAGCTGTCTCGTCTTCATTTTTTACTAGGCCCAGAATAACAGTATCATCTGCATACTTTATGATCGATACGCTCTGACTTCTGCCTTACAATCGTTTGTGTGAAAAGGATGGACAGTAGTGCCGGAAGCACACAACGTGAAGATGAACCTGTATTAACACCCATTGTTATGGATATCGCAATTTATACTTTAACCATTTGCCTACAATATCAGAGAGAGAAAAGAAGATATATTTAGCTATTCACATTTTTAGGTGTAAAATTCTTTTTTTTTTTTAAATCTTCCAACTTCCCCTGAGGCTGTCCTGTAATTCACACTCTAATGTCACAAGATTTTCATAACACATGGTTGACTCAAAATATACATCATTTCTAGGTATCAATAATTTGTGGCATCTTTTATTGAGCATGATTTGTGTTTATAGTCAATACCCTGATTGAGCAAGTAAAGAAATATAGGTACTTGGCCTTAAAATGTTGAAATTTGAAGGAAATATTGTGCAAATCACAATGGCATATTTACTAGCTGTTATGGATGAATCACCAAGAATTCCTTGCTACAATGGAGGAACATGTATGGAGTATTGGTAGTAGTCATCATGGATGATAGGTACTTGGCCTTAAAATGTTGAAATTTTAAGGAAATATTGTGCAAATCACAATGGCATATTTACTAGCTGTTATGGATGAATCACCAAGAATTCCTTGCTACAATGGAGGAACATGTATGGAGTATTGGTAGTAGTCATCATGGATGTACCACCAAGAATTCCGTGCTGCAATGGAGGTACATGTATGAAATACTGGTAGCTGCCATCATGGATGTACCAAAAATAATTCCTTGCTGCAATGGAGGTACATGTATGAAATACTGGTAGCTGTCACTGATGTACCACCAAGAATTCCTTGCTGTGATGGAGGTACATGCATAGAATACTGGTAGCTGTTATCATGGATGAACCACCAAGAATTCCTTGCTGTGATGGAGGTACATGTATGGAATATTGATAGCTGTAATGGATGTACCACCAAGAATTCCTTGCTGCAA
Source organism: Lytechinus variegatus (assembly GCF_018143015.1). Lineage (NCBI taxonomy): Eukaryota > Metazoa > Echinodermata > Echinoidea > Temnopleuroida > Toxopneustidae > Lytechinus > Lytechinus variegatus. The sequence goes on along the minus strand of NC_054741.1, from coordinate 16,662,810 downwards.
TGGAGGTACATGTATGGAATACTGGTAGCTGTCATCATGGATGAACCACCAAGAATTCCTTGCTGTGATGGAGGTACATGCATGGAATATTGATAGCTGTAATGGATGTACCACCAAGAATTCCTTGCTGCAATGGAGGTACATGTATGGAATACTGGTAGTAGTCATCATGGATGTACCACCAAGAATTCCTTGCTACAAGGGAGATACATGTATGGAATACTGGTAGTAGTCATAATGGATGTACCACCAAGAATTCCTTGCTGTGATGGAGGTACATGCATGGAATACTGGTAGCTGTCACTGATGTACCACCAAGAATTCCTTGCTACAAGGGAGGTACATGTATGGAATATTGGTAGTTGTCATCATGGATGTACCACCAAGAATTCCTTGCTGTGATGGAGGTACATGCATGGAATACTGGTAGCTGTCACTGATGTACCACCAAGAATTCCTTGCTGTGATGGAAGTACATGCATGGAATACTGATATCTGTCATGGATGTACCACCAAGAATTCCTTGCTGTGATGGAGGTACATGTATGGAATCCTGGTAGTAGTCATAATGGATGTACCACCAAGAATTCCTTGCTGTGATGGAGGTACATGTATGGAATCCTGGTAGTAGTCATAATGGATGTACCACCAAGAATTCCTTGCTGTGATGGAGGTACATGCATGGAATACTGGTAGCTGTCATGGATGTACCACCAAGAATTCCTTGCTGTGATGGAAGTACATGCATGGAATACTGATATCTGTCATGGATGTACCACCAAGAATTCCTTGCTGTGATGGAGGTACATGTATGGAATACTGGTAGTAGTCATCATGGATGTACCACCAAGAATTCCTTGCTGTGATGGAGGTACAGGTATGGAATACTGGTAGTAGTCATAATGGATGTACTACCAAGAATTCCTTGATGTGATGGAGGTACATGCATGGAATACTGGTAGCTGTCATTGATGTACCACCAAGAATTCCTGGCTACAAGGGAGGTACATGTTTGGAGTACTGGTAGCTGTCATCATGGATGTACCACCAAGCATTCCTTGCTGTGATGGAGGTACATGTATGGAGTATTGGTAGCTGTCAAGAAGTCCTTGCCTTCCAGTCTTGTTTCAGCTTCTGAAAGTGAACTGAGTGACAGAGGATCCATATTCGTTCCAGTATGTCATGGGTTAACATGTTGACAACTGAAATCTAGCTCCACCCAAGAGTTTCCACTAAACAACCTCTTTGTGTCCACTAGGCTATGGGTTAACCTGCTGACTGCAGAACTTGGTAATTCCCTTAAGCTTTGTACAGGGATTATCCTGTTCTAGTAGGTAATGGGTTAAACTGTTGATTGCTGATAAGTACCTTACAATTCTAGTAGGCGATGGGTTAAAATGCTGATGACCGAATGCTGTAATTCTCATAGGCTTTGTAAAGGTAACGCCCAGTTCCAGTAAGCAATGGGAAAGCCTATTGACTACTGAATTCAGTAATTTCCATATGCTTAGGGCAGGTACTTCCCAGTGGGTTTAAGGCATTGATCTGTGGACTTCATTTTGACTTGCTTTATTTCACAGTTTTCAAGTTGTCTTCATTACTTTTCTATATAACAAAGTCATATACTTGTCATGTGAACCATTTATCTAATTTCCAGTATAACAAAGTATTACCCTATTGTACAATGCCTACTTAGCTTGTTGTACGCGATCAAATGGGAGGCTGAATGTCACACATTCGTACCGTTGCACACAAGACGTACCATCTAAATTTCATATTTTCGCTAGATTGCGGGGTGTTGTACAACAAAAATAGCGAATATTCTTATTCGTGCAATGGTGCGAGATTTCGCATTCGGTGAAAGAAAGAAACGCTCTATTTAACTCGGCTAATGCCTCGGTGAAAGAAAGAAACGCTCTATTTAACTCGGCTAATGCCTCGTTGAATAGAGCGTCTTTCTTTCATCTCATGCGAAATCTCGCACCATCGCACTCATGCCTATTCGCTATTTGTATACTATTGCACTTGTCCAATTTTCCTTTTGACTATAAAATGAAATGGTCATTAGACAAAATAACAATTATACCAAGTGATCAAGAGTTTAAACTGACTACTAAATTATGAGGTTCCCATTTACTTTGTACAGGGAGCAGTTGGTTCCAGTACCATAGGCAATGGGTTAAGTGGTCATTAGACCTAGTTATTCCATTAAGTGCCAGCAAGAAAAAAAATGAAAGGTGGACTAAAACACCTAAGCTCATGGGAAGACCAATAAAAATGTTCTACTGTTGAAATCAGTAAACCTTGTTATTGAAAAACAACTTACAATATAAAGTTTAAAATCAGTAAGTAAACAACATGAATAAAATCATTTTTTAAATTCAACCGAATGACCACTATTACAGCTTTATGCATTCACTTCAAGTTTTGCAGTATGGGGAGAAATGGTGCCTGTGACTTTGCTAATCTGTATCTGGATGCTACAAATTATATCCTTTAAAAAAGGATTATGTCCAAATATTTACTTTTGAAGTGGCTGGTAAAGGAATCTTGTTGAAATTCAGCTGGGTGTTAATTGAGATGCAAAGGAAATGAGGTTAAAACTGGTCTTAAAGTAGACCTGCTGGCTGTGTTTGATTATTTTTAGAATACTGAACAGCCTCCAATAATTTGTTCCAATTTTCAAATAATGATGATTATAGCTGGATTTATATACCTCTGTTCGCCAGAGGATACAGAGTACAACTATTATTACACCGGCTTTAGCGAGTGCTGCCAATTTATCCTACTAGGTGGAGGTACCTTTTATTTTGTATTAATATCTGGCATTCTAATCTTTATAAGAAATTTTAGTGACAATTTATATGCTTTCTTTTGATCTGTTGATTCTTTGTGAAAATTTATTTGTACATTTGAAAACATCAAGCGCCCTTTTTGGTAATTTTTTGTTTGCTTCTTAAAAAATTCTTATGAACACCTTAGTTATTGCATATCACTGAAAAGCTGAAAACAAATGATATCCTGCAATTTTCTGCACATTAAAGCCTCTTTCAAAGTTTGGTAAATTATGCCCCATAAGTGCATGTCACTATTCCAGGTCATTACTAAATTATTCATATGAACAACAACAACTACATGTCGCAGTAAGTAGCATGAACTCTCAAAGACCAGGGCCCCATCTTACAAAGAGTTAAAATGATCTAATCAATCATAACTCTATGGAAATCCATCAGTGTCACAATTTTTTCTACATGAAATTTGTAAAATGTCCTTTGTAAACACAAAGGAGAACACACCAAATTGTCAAGAAATCAATGAATTTAAGGATATACATTCATATCTAGAAAAATTTTTTAACAAACATTCATTTTATATATAGACTTTGCTGGCTTTCCATAGTTGCGATTGATCGGATCAATTGCAACTCTTTGTAAGACGGCCCCTAGAGCCCATCTTTATATTGGGTGATGATTGGATCCTAATAATATCAAGTTATGAGTGAACTTATTATAAATGCAATGATCCCCCCCCCCCGACGAGTTTGATACGATGATGACGTTTCTAGAGTTGAACTCTGATAATGATCATAATATTCCATCCTAGATCTCCTCTTACCCTGACAGGCATTTATCAGCTAGGACCTAAATATATACAGACATGATATTTTTAGGACTAAAATTGCAAGTTGTCCCAGTGATAAGTGACATAAAATGTTGATTTGTAGAAGGGAAGTTGATGAACTTGGTTGATTAACCCGTTGACTTCTTCTGAATTCTGTAATTCCCATAGGCTTTACCTATCCAGGAATTACTAGAATGGTCTTTCACAAAGATTCCAGTCTGTTTTAAAAATCTTTAAACAACAGAAAAAATAAATGTTCCTGGAATAGAACAACACTTGTTAGAATTATTAGAATATGTAGATAAATTCAATCTAACATGTGATATGTCCGGAAAATATACAGATTAATGAGCGAATGAAGACCGGAAAAACTACTGAAAATGCCAATCCGTTTATAGTGTGGTCAAATGTTGTTTTCTGTGTTAGCTACACCAGGAAAAGCACATGTTGATAAAATGAGTATAATTTTAAGAAAGCCTGATTTATTTTGATTTTATTTTGTTGTAAATAAGCATTCTGGTGTATGATAAACTTCCAACCATTTTCTGTCAAAATTAGATTTCTATACCAGAACTCAAAACTTGGCTTCAAAATTGTAACACATCACTGCTTGTTCAGATAGATATTGAGTTCTACCACGTATTCACCAATGGCCCTTTAACATAAAGCTTAGCATTTGATTTCTATGATTGATTGCATTGATTATTGATTATGGTCAATCTTAAGTATTAGCCCCCACAGTCAATTGCTGAGCCAATCACTAAGATAATCTCTATTAAGGAGTGAGGTCTTATAACATTTGCCAGATGAATAATTTATTTTTTTATAAATTCTGAAACTACTTCATTTGATTATTGGTACCGTAAGTGATTTTGAGCATTTTTTTTTGCCCATCCAGTTTGTAAAAAGTAAAAAAAACATGATAATAGATAAAGAAATCTAAATCTTGTTTTTGGAATTTGATATCCTTTTCACACAATAGTGGTTAGTAATCATTAGTGCTAATTGGAAGAATACCAATGATATCACACACTCACCTTTCGCTACGTATTTGAAAAGAAAGTCAGTTCTGTAGTCACGCTATGTATCTAAGCAAATATTTTGAATATTTGAAATTTTGTTTAATTTCTTGGAATGTAATTAAGAGTTAATAGCTTAATCATGTTATTCATTTCACCTTTTTTCAAACTTAGCTAAACTTATCAAATTTTTATGAAACTTTCAATGTATATTTATTTGTTTGATTTTGCTATATTCATTTGAAATTTTTGAGTGGACGTAAACTTTAAACTTGATATTTTGATAATAGTTTTGTATTGAGTATTATGAAAGCAATGCTACTTTTGACTACCCCCTTTCTGTAGAACTCTATTTTTAAAAATGGAAATAAAGGAGAAATTTTGATGGTTGACCTCAAAAGATTTAACTTAAATAGTCCAAGGTTCTTTCTTGTTTTAGATACTTCTATCATGAGCAATGGTTAATAAACCTTTGTTTGATTAGAGCCTATAATTAGTTTTGCAAAATTAAACTAAAGGTTATTCTTTTTCAAATAATATGACATGCATATATGTTGCCCAAAAGATTCTATTTAAAATCTGATTAAAAAAAATGAATTACAATTAAAAAGAAATGTCCCCAGCATGTATGTTATTTTTCTATTCAATGACTTGGAGACAGATATCAGCTTTAATTGCATTGCTTTCTTGTATATCGATTAAAGGGCTTTTATTGAGAAAATGTCATTAATAAGAGAGGCTGTTGTCATTCTGATATCCGATTTAATGGCCAAATAATAATTCTCCCCTAAAAAAAACATTAAAATATACATATGGTTTATTTTATCAGATTTGAATGAGTGGGGCTGATGTCATTCTGATGTCTGATATAATGGCCAAATTATAGTTTGAACTAAAAGATTTTTCAATTAAAATTAAAATTTGGTTACTTTAATCAGATTTGATTGTAAGAATGGTCCATTGTATATTATACATTGTTGAATCTTTACAAAAAGTGTTAGACAGGCTTTGTAAATTGAGCACCCTAGTACCAGGGGTATGAGAGTTAATTTTTAAGCTGATTTCAACTTATTTTAACTTTACTCTGTACAAAAGTGTGCAAGCTCTTTCAATGTCAGCATATTTTTTCAAATGAGCACTCTTCAGTTTTTTTTTTAAATTAACATTCTTCAGCTTTTTTTAGCTCTTTTTATTTGTTCTCTTTCACACCCCTATATTACTCAGCCTATCTAACTTGTTCTTGTACTAAGAAATCGGGCATCGCCAGCTGATAATTGATAATAATTAGCCAGGAAAGACAGTTACACGCAGGAGGGCTATTTTAGGGTATTTTCAGGTCAGCTGATGACACCAAGGAGAGTTCTAAATCACACCCAATAAACCCAATATTGTGTGTGAAGTTTGGACGGCAAAAGTGTAGTGTTATATTGGGTAGTAGTTGTTAAAGTCTGCCTGTAAAGCTCCATTAAAGGTTAGTATTTTGAATTTATAATTGAGTATCGTCTAACATTCCGGTATTATACAAGTCTTGTGGTCATTGGATGTTTTTCAGCTGTTAGAATTCAAATATGCCATCTATCGCCCTCACAAAATAGGTCTTAGATGCTTGCATTGCAGATTTTGTAATTGAATATTAGAATGTTACAAAGATGATATTCTGAAATTTTTTAGCTCATTCCATGTTCAAGAAAGGGTTTTATATTTGTAAACAAGACAAAAATGTACAGCTAATTTATTTTTTAAGGCAACCGATCAAAATAGAATTTGTAGATTTATATCAAACCCTTTACATCATAATTTGTAGGGTACTGATGTTTTCAGGTATCTATATGAATTGGAATAGTGACATGCACTTTGAGGGATTTGCCAAAACTAAAGATAGACTTTCAGGGCCTATTTCTATCAGCACAAGTTTTCAAATAATCCTGACGATTCTGATGTAGAAAATTTTTCCAATTAATTCTTTATTGAAATCATTTGAAATGGAAAAAAAATCGGTTAGCTAATTTTGTGTGATTAAGATCAAAATAGCAATACAGAATCATCTTAGATTTTTTTCACCATAATAACATGTAATTTGGTGACCAGCTGATTTTAAATGGTTTATTTTCATTATTGACAAGCTGACTTGCAAGAAAAGGTATGCTTTGGTTTTGGCTTGGGATGAATAGAAAAATGACACCAGTAGCAGATCCAATAGGGGGTGGGGATTTAGAGGAATTTTTGATGAAAAGGTGGAGCCCCATTAATCATGAGGCCCCATTTCATAAAGAGTTACAACTATTGTAACTTTGCCATTATGGCAACTACCATGGGAACCTTGATTTTGATTGGCTGCTGAGCCCTGTTGCCATGGTAGTTGCCATAATGGCAAAGTTACAATAGTTGTAACACTTTATCAAATGTGCCCCTGGTTTCATTGCTGAATGACATCGTACCATCACATGCCAGCCATGGACCAACAGTTATGAAGTGGAGCCTATAAACTGATATTCGAAACCAAAGCGAGAATTTCCCTTTTTGGTTGATTAAGATTGAGTTCCTTGAATTTCAAATCCCGAAGAGGTTTATTTGGTACATATAATTTTTCAGATTAAAGGGGGAGTTCACCCTTACAAAAAGTTTATTGTAAAAATAGAAAATCCATCAGTGATTGAATTTGTGACGTCATATGCAAGCAGCTTCCTATACAGCATGAAGTTCAAAAAATGAAATCTAATTTTCTCAAAAAAAATAAAAAGGTTTTATTGTACCTTCAGTATATCATTACACAAATCCTTTGTTACCAACTTTTAAAAAAATGTTAGTCATGAACCATTAAAGAGAAATGCCAGTATTTGCAGTAAACACTGATTTCATGAGAAAGTTTGTAAAACCAGGCTTAATTGTCAGTATATCAACGAGGATCTAGATCTGGTACAGTTACATAAACTGAGTTTTGTGAAATCTTAAAATCTATGCTGAAAAATGTTCACACTGAAGATCACCAACACAGAAAGGCACACGTGGGACAGTGTATTATTATTGCTAAAATAAAGACCCGACCTAAGTGACCGAATCCGCGCTTATTTTGCTTATTTCTCAGCAATTACACAATTTCTTCCAGAATCCTTTGGCACATATTTTTTATTCATACAAACAGACACTTGGGTGGCCATTATATTAGATTCTTTAAAAAATTCATTTTGAGATCGTTACCAGAACTGGAATTTATCTTTAAAGATTCAAAATTCATGAATTTTATGTTCCATAACATATGGAGTAGCTTCTACTGTATGTGCCATCACAAATAGAAAGCTTAAAATTGTAACAACTTCATCTTAGATGGATTTTTCTCAAATCTTCACCAATGTGCTTTATTTTGGGGTATTTATTCAATTTTTTTAATTTAAACATATTTCATCAGCGTGAAATTCACCTTTAAGCAAACTTGAGCTGATATAGATCCACCTTTGAAGAGAATGATACCGTAATGCAGCATGCCACCTGTTTGGAGAGGAGAGGGATCACTGAAGGGTTTATGGGTGTTCTAATCCATCATGGGTTTACAGTAGAACTAGAACTGATACTCTAGTTTCCTTTTGGCCTAATTCATGATGATCTGGGCTCAAGCTGGTTAGTTGATCGGAGAACAAATCCAATGACTGATTGAACATTGACCACAATGTACAACAGTCATGAAAATCAATTGTATGATCAGTTACTAATTTTTGTGAAATGCAGGCCCTGTACTTGAGATAGATAATTGCCTTTGAATGCCATTGTTTTAATTGAGTAAGTGTCTTTTAAACCATCTGTCTGGATTCAGCTGTCCTGACCAAGCTAGCTGTATAATGCTTTCAAATGGATTTAAAGAACAATGAACGTTTCCTTACCAAGTACAACTGCACTTTCCTAATTTTGCATAAAATTGTATGCCCCTTTATGAGTTAAAAGGTAGTTTTCTCTATAGATTTTAGTTTCTTTCACAGGAAAGAGATAGATATTGTCCTATTTTATATTTGTTTGTCTTTTGCAAATACCCAAGGTCAATTAGCTACCTAAGACATATTCAAACCTTCCTGCATAACAATGTCAAATTAAAAAAAAAAGTTAATACTAGAAATTGAGGTGTTATAATTGAGATCTCTGGGTGTTCCTTGAGAACCACAACCTTAAGTAGCCTTTGAAAAAAACACCAAAGAGTGTTCAAGTAATGTCAACCAAAGGTGTTGTAATTTCACCACCATAGCATATACCACATTATGATATAATGTCTCTATGGGCTTCAAAAGGATTTGGATATTATTACCCAGCTTTAGCTAAAAAAGCCTTTTATAGCACTCAAGTATTTCAAGGAATAAATTCCTGCCAGTACAGTTACCTCACCTGGGTTGAGTGCAGCACATTGTGGATCAATTTCTTGCCAAAGAAAAAAAAGTGTAGACTATTTGGAGGATGGATAATGCTTTCACATCTTGTTTAGATCATTAGATTGATTCATCCCTTTAAGGTGCCTATACATGAATTGTTTTATGAATGAAGACTTCACTGAACATACTCCCTTTGCACAGAGAGAGAGAAAAAAAGAGCCATGCCCTTTGCATTAACCAAACATGTCATTTCCTATCTCGCTACCACTGTCTGGCAAGCCAACATTCTTCTCAAGCTACCAAACCACCATGGGGCCCCCCTTGCCTGGATTTAGAAACATTATTAACACATCCTGGGAGGGGGATGTCTTGTTGCCATAGCAACATAAAAATTACATTGTCGGCAAGGTTGATATGTAAAGCTTTTTGCAGTCTGCAATCTCAGACCATAATTAGCCCTTCACTACAAGTAGGTTCTGGCAGAAGTCTAGTGGTAACCTGTTCAAGTTGTCTGAATATGCAGCCTAAGATCCCTGCCAATTGACTTGTGTACAGAAGACCCCTCTTGAAATTGAAAAAGCAAGTTTGTCTGTGCTAGTCTTGTGTAAAGACCAACTTCTTGATATAAGGTTTCAATCAGGGTCTGTGCCTGCGGACAAAAAGTCTAGGACAAGTGACCACCTGGCTATGCCCATTGTACATTAGATGTGGAGCACAGTATCAGTACACAATGCCTGTTCAAATTCAGTAGTCTGAAAATTAAGTCTATTTTAGGAGCATATCACATTTCAACGAAACAAGCTTTCATCAGCAGACTAAGCCTTTTGTTCTGATTATTATTTTTGATGTCCTTAATAAACTTACCACCCAACAGCTTCATTTAGTGTGCGGGCACAGATTTGTATTATTTCATCTGCGCATGGGTATGGAAGTGATCAGATCAAAATTCAATTATGAAGCAGTCATGGAATGTGGCATTCGGTTCTTATGAAGAAAAATCATCATTAGAAAAAAATTTATATATTGATAACTAAGTTGTATTGTAGATGGCAAAAATTGCCCAAAAGGCTATATTAGTATTCATTTTGCATTTTATCAAAGGTAAAATTTAGTTCTGAATGTGAATTTGAAAGGGGAGAAAATTGTCTCAATTGATTATGAAAAGCTCTTTACAATGCATCTAAGAACAGGTGTTTTTGTAAAAAAAAACAGAATTCCCAATTAATGATGAATAATTGAGCAGATTGCGGTTGAATTGATACACACTGTGCACAGAGAAGTGTGTGTGGAAATGCACCTGAATTGGCTACTCGATGGTTGGTATGTTTTACTTGTTATCTGTAGATATTATTTCTTACGATATTCTTCCTAAATGCCATGAAATGAATTTCATATTTTGTTTATCTGCAAAGTCTTCATATTTACAATTCATTTCAGAGTGAACTGGGTGGTGGAAGCTCTGGTAAACAAAAGACGGAAGAGAACAAAGAATTAAAAGATATCAGAGAAAAGGCCAACGCAGCTTCACTCAAACTTGCCACTGCAGCTAAAGAGGCAGAAACAAACATCAAGTAAGTATTGCATTCATCATATTGTATCATATCATATCTCGCAAAAACAGAATTGGAACTCATTTTTAGGGGCATTTTACCGTCTGATCTCAAAATACTTTAGACTCAAAACGAAAACAAAGACATCTTCTTAGAATGAGCATCCAAGTTTGGTGTTAGATAATGAAATCTGATACTGTTAGCTGAAGGATGTCAGGAAAATCAAGAGAAGCAGACCATGATTATAATCACATGGATGCTTCTGCAATGGGATGAAGAAATCTCAGGAAATCATGCCACAGAACTTGGGGTCAGATATAGATATTGCTCTATGATGGGAAGAAAGAAAGCAGACTTTATAATTCAGGGGGAGGAAGAAACTTACTTTGATAGGAGTAATTATTTATCATTTTTATTTTGTCAGGGCTATTCTGAAAACAGTCAGTCATGGCTCAGTTATGAAAAAAAGTGCTGTTATACCAAACAAATTTTCAAAGCATTTGTTAGTTTTAAATTGTCTTTTCTGGGCAGCGATTATGGCTCCTATGTCAGTAGAAACATGATAATGTCTAAATATCATTATGAGTAATATGATTGTTCTGATGTTTGCCTATTCATTGAAGATAAATTCATGAACTTATAGGCCTTATAGCCTTGGATCCATTTTTTGAATTCCAGTTTAGGCCATTGTCTGTATTAAAATTATGGGAAGCCCCCCCCCAAAAAAAAAAAAAATAATGATAATAAAAAAAAAATTAACATTGCACTTACATTAAATGTTTCCTATCTTTACTTGACACTCTTTCGTTTTTGAATGAAGAAGATAAATATTTCAGAATTTTTTCACAGTCAGTATTAAATGATTTGATTGTCAAATTAGCTGATAAAATATAAATGTACTGTTAGAGATTCCTGCCACAGATGGCTATCCATACTGAAACCACAACTTTACGACCAGAGTTCAAATCAACTCGAGTTCAGAATATGGGCCTTTGACATTATGATTATCCCAAGGAAAGTAGATTGTGGTATTCGTAGATGGAGACTATCCAATAAAAGACACTTCCTTTTCCTTTCCCTTCTCAGTGCAACACTTGCCCCAAAATGTCATTGCAAGTCTTGATAGCTTGCCAATGTTAAAGTAAATTTAGAATGTTCTCAAATTCATGTTGAAGGTAATATTTGATTTTATTTGATTTGCATTTATTTTTTTGGCTCTTGTTTTCATTTAGAATTCATAATAATGTATACATGATAAACAAAGGATAATGATAATAATAATATAGGGTATTAATATTGCACACATATCCACCTTGTTAAGCTAGGCGATCATAACGCACACAGCTTTTTAAGGAGTTACTTCCTACCGGTACCCATTTACCTCACCTGGGTTGAGTGCAGCACACTGTGGATCAGATCAGGATAAGTGCTGTGATACAATTTTTTTTTCTCCATAATACATCTTTCTTATTTTCTTGAAAAACAATATTACTGATTATAGACACATCGGAGCTTTTAAATTTTGTGGTTACCGTCATTTTTTCTTGTTTGCTTTCTTCCCCCTGCAGGCAACTCATGTCTGGTGTAGATGTCCTTAAAGTGTTGGCAGAGACATTAGCCTGCATCGATAGAATATCTGAAGACAAATCGGACAAGCCAAAGTCGTTTGGGACAGCTCTTTGATGAATCTCAAACCTTACATCACTGCATCACTCTTGGTCTTTCATGTCGAGCTTGAAGAAACCCTTTCTGTACTCCAGTGTGTACAGAAGGATGTGTTCGTGGAAAGAGAAAGAACAAGGAACACAAACTCTAGAAGAAGATATACTATTTTGAAAAGGAAACAATCACTTTTGTCAAAGACATAGTTGCATTACATACCGTTTGGATTATTGATTATTTTGAATGGGGGCCACAAAGTAACTGAAATCAATTCTGAATGTTTTGAAAGCAGTGCTAGGTGTGGTTTTCACGGGAGTCGCAAATTTAGGAAGTGTGTTTGCAAAGGATGCAAATGTCAAAACATATCAACGTTTCCCTTGCAACTATTTACTTCATCTTGTATATACCATTGAGAAACTACAGCCAGTCAACATAAACAAAGAAAATATGAATAATTAATCTGACATTTGCGCCCTTTGCAAAACACTTGTGAGCCCTGTACAGTTAGCATCTGAACTTTTGTTATAGAGCACAACTTTTTCAGGTAAATTTTTTCAAATTCAATGTTTATAATTCCATCATGTATTTGGTAGGTAAATTTGATTTCAATTTTCCTCTTCAAAAATTGCGATGACTGGATTGTCAAACAGACAAGAAAAAAATGCCTCCACCATCGCCAGATCAGACAGATATTACACATTTAATTTCTCAAGTTTTCAAAAAAAAAATTATCATAAGGCCACCAAGCAGGGAATCCACAGGTATTGGAATGTGCTATCAAATATGTAATACAGAAAATATTTAATGAATAATGGACCACTGAGGTTACAGTAAAGCCCAATAGGCTATCATTTTAATGATGATACCTGGGCACCATCTTACAAAGAGTTACAATTGATCCGATCAACCTCAAGTATATGGAAAGCCATCAATGTCATATTTTTTCTTTAGAATATTTGCATATTGTCCTTTGAAAACCAAGAGAAGCACACTGAATTTTCAAAAAAAAACTATGAATGCGTGAATATATATCATATCTAGAAAATATTTTGAACAAACATGTATTTTAGGTGTTGACATTGCTGGCTTTCAATCTTAACACTTTGTAATATGGGGCCAGAAATATCACCATCAGACACATTGCATTCAAGAAAATAGGTGACTCTGTCTATGTCAGATCTGTTTGAATTAAGCAGAATTCGACTTCGTAGATGTAAGTAACATATATGTTTGCATATTCAGGTAAAAAAAAATCCCTTGACCTATGGAGGGTCGACTTCAGCAGGATATTCTGTATTGTATTTTCAGTGCATTTTACAGTTTATAATAGCAGCAGTTCATCTTACAAGCTACAAACTTCTTTTGATTTTCTTTAATTTGTATTTTTTGCCGCCAACTCATGACTCTGTTGGAGATGGCGAGTTTTTACTTGGAAAAGGTTTTGATGGAAGTTCATGTTGAGAGAAGGGAAACAATTTTGAAGGCAATAGATAATACGTGGCAATGAAAGACTATGTCATAGTGCAAAAACTCTTCTTGCACAGAAATATTAGACTATGAATAAAATAATGGTCAGTGATTGAAAGAATTTTATGTAGTTCATTATTCACCATTATAATTTCAATTTGCACGTCAATCTTTTATTATTTGAATAATTAAAAAAAAATAGTCTTTCAAAATGTCTCAACTCCATTTGTGTGAAATAACTTAGCAAAACTGTTGATTGCTGTTCTCTTTGTTAGTGGCTTTGGCATAGTACACATTGTTATCGTCAACAGTTTTACTTATGATATATTTGAGGTAGCATGATAGCATCACCAAATTAATTGATAACACAGGAGCAGATCAAGTTGAATCTGAACTAATCTGAAGGTCAATTTAAAGGTGCTGCAAATTGTGTTATGTGCTACACTGCCAGCAGACCCAACGGCAGCATACATCACAAATATTGCCTTTTCCAGGGGCCTGTCTTCACAGTAACTTTAACAGTAAAATGTAAACTCTATTCATATATACCGTACATGTGGGGCAGTGAGGAATGATAATCTGTTAGATTATGAAAGCATTTTAAAGTATTCGAAATGTAATATGTAACATATTTCTGCTCTCTCTAGTAATTTTGGAGGCACAAATTCTGACTGTATGTACTTGAGAATCCACCTAGGTCTTCTAACTTCTGACTCAAATTTAATGATGTCCCATGAACTGTTTACCTTGATGTATGTTGTTTTAGTTTTATTTTAAGTAAAATTAAAAAGGGTCCAAAACATGCCTGTTTTAAAAGATGTTTATCTAACAAAATCAATTAGGAGTTCCATTATGTATCTGTACAATAATTACATGTATGCTTTCAATTTGTACATAGTTTTCAGCTACAAGTTTAAAGAACAAAAAAAAATAAGAATGTGCTATATTTAATTCCACAATTTCTTATAAAGTCATGGAATTACTTAAGATGAATTAACAACTATTGTGTACTTGTGTGATATGTTTCATTCCTAAAGCATATAAGTAGTGTATGATAGTGTATATAAAATATATGAAAACTTTATTACTGTGTTTTTTTAATGGAATGCATTACTTACATGTGTATTATATTGTATAAAGGCATTTGGACAGTATATGCTGATGTGCAATCGTACAGTGATTATACTTTTTATAACTGAATTTGTATGTAATATCATAGAGATTTTTGTTGATTTTATAATATGGCAGTTTAATACTCAAGTTACACTTTATGTCTTCCACAGAGGATTTATTCTAATGATGTATATATTAGAGTATTTTTGGAACCTCAAAGTGAGGGTAAATGACTGGTGTAAAATCAAGAATTGTCATGGTAGTTTAATTTAAACGAATATAATTACATGTATGCAACTGCTTGATAAAATATATTTACGAAGAAAATGAAACATTTAACAGACTAGAGCATTGGAATACCACAAGCAAAAGCTTGTGCCATACAACTCTGATGAATAAAATACCGGTAGTTGCTTTAAATGGGGCTATTACCAGATTTTTGCTTGTATTTTCAAGTTGTTGTTTTTTTTTTACTCGATTTTACTTTAAAATTTAACCATCTAGGCCTTTTTCTTTAAACGTTTTGATTACTATCTGGAATTCAAAGGCCCTTATTCTTGATGAGGTTTTGATTGTACCGTGGCACAAAACCATGGACTCCTGAAATTTTTGTACAAAATCACTCCTATTTCATTGGGTATACTAAGGAAAATCTAATAAATGCACGCTTCTGGCAAGAGTGCTGAAACTGAAAAGCCTTGTAGTCAATGAATGAATGAATTTTTTAACCCATTAGAATTTAGGTATGGCATTTTTCTAGTCATTAGGATTTAAATTTTAACTCTAGTGCCCTCTTTCTGTAACATGTTTATTTTTAATTCTTATTTGAAATATTGGTGTGAGCACTTAGTTTATATTTTATAATTGGACATCAGAAAGCTAATGACAAGGGTCATATCCTGAGACTTTCAACCTGCTCCAAGCTTGAGAAGGTCTTTTATATAAAACAAGACACTGAGAACTATGGAGATATTTTATTTTGAACAGTCACCCTTATGCTCAATCTGTAAATTTATCCAATGAAACAGTTTTAGTTTATGTCCTTCACACTGTAAATGTTATGGTGCACATGCATTAATAGTAATGAATTGGAATGGTGACAAGCACTCTTGGTGGAATTAACATGCCAGATTAATTGCATCATTACAGGATTTACTTGTATCACTGCTATTCGGTCTAAATTGGCAACACTGGTATGTTAAGAGTTACACTATTTGATATGCTATCTGTAGTCAAGGAAAGGACCTTTTAAAAAGAGCATCTATTTCACTTTTGCTTCAGTTTGACCTCTTGCATGCCATGTTAAATAAGCATGAGTAAGATGTGAAAGTCTATGTAGCCTGCCTCGTAATTGGGTTTTGAAACTCTTGTTGAAATGCTTCCCCCAGGGAGTGGGGAAAGTGCATCTGATGACCAGGGTAATAGGATATATGTAATTAGATGTCATTCCAGTGTATTAAGTGCTATATAACTGCCGATTTATATTTATTAAAAAAAAGAATTTAGTGATAATTGGGGGAACTTAACTTTTACAAATAGCACTCACACTGGTACAAGCAAAACCAGGGTTCCATAACACAAAGTTAGCAATTGATCGTACGCTTGATTTTTATGATTGATTGTACATTGTAGTCAATGGAATCAATTATTGCTAAGTTTTGTGTTGCGGGCCCCAGATGTTAGGGCAAGTGAAGTTAGCAAAGGTAATTGTTTATTTTCATGCATTCAGCCCAATTAACATTCATTCCTAGGATATTTTATGAGATATAGCTTTAATAACTTTTTAATTCTCATGAAATTTTCATGAAACTCATAATACTGGTCACTGTAGAGGTATAAATCAATACAATTCATTTATTTTCCAGTCAAAAACACAAGTCAAACATATACATACACAAAAGTAATCAGAAATGCCCAAAAGAAGGGCAAAGCTTTCAAAGATTTGCCTTTTGGGAAAGATAAGCAAACATACAAATTCTAATTAATTAAAATGAAATTTGGAATGCCATGATAACATTCAATATTGGTTTGATACACTTGATGCATGTACACCATGCAGCTCAATACAGTTAGATCAAGCCTCAAGAAATATAAAAAGATTTAGTAGTAGTAGTAGTAACTCATGCTATTTAACATCCAAATTATTCAAAACAAAGAAATAGATACAAACATAGAAAAGAAAGAATACCCAGGACATATCTAAGTTTAAAAAAAAACAAGCAGGGCATACATAACATAGATTATGATAAAAATAATGGGCATATAAAAACAAATATTGTTACCTGGAATTAAAAATATTTATACAAAATGAAATTATAGCGTTTAAAACTTTAAATATTCAGTCAATGGGAGTTAATAGACATTGACTAGACATTATTATCAAGCTACTCTATGGCCTTTGTAAATGATATATGCAGGCGTACATATACATGAAATTAGATTACATTTCATCACTTGTTCATGTATTTATGAGAAATAACTCAATATATTTTATAGCTGTTGCATTTAAAAAGAATCTAAATAAAAATCATATTTGATAAAATGAGAGATGTTGTCTTTTGTTTCAAATGTTTTTGTATGAAGTGTGTTTGAATGGTTTGTTTTCTCCTATAGACATGGATAAAAAAATGATTGGTGACATTGGGATCACCTGAGTCCTGTAGGCAATGGGTACTTAAAGGGATGGTCCGGGCTGAAAATATTTATGTCTTAATACATAGAGTTGAATTCACTGAGCAAAATGTCGAAAATTTCATCAAAATCGGATAACAAATAATAAAGTTATTGAAGTTTAAAGTTTATCAATATTTTGTGAAAACAGTCGTCATGAATATTCATTAGGTGTGCTGATGATGTCACATCTCCACTTTCTTTTTCTTATGTTATTACATAAAATTTTTTTTTTCATTATTTCATACTTGTGTGAATAATACGTCTCCCTTATAATGAAATAAGTTGCAGCAATAAATATCTCATGCACTAAGGAAGTTGTCAATTCAATTTTTCTAGTTCTTGGAGGAAAAAATTCAATAAACCTAATTTCATATAATAAAATACAAAAGAACAAGTGGAGATGTGACATCATCAGCCCACCTAATGAATATTCATGACGACTATTTTCACAAAATATTGCTAAACTTCAAAATTCAATAACTTAGTCATTTGTTATCCGATTTTGATGAAATTTTTGGCATTTTGCTCAGTGAATTCTACTCTATTCATTAAGCTATAAATACTTTCAGCCTGGAGCATCCCTTTTAGTATTTTTCTTATTTATGAAATCTACCCCATCCACACCTCTATATAGCTGATAAGAATGGCCATCCAACTCCTTAGATTTTGAAGCATTCATAACCAATAGAATTTTTAAAAGGGGGTGAAAATAATGCATTTTTTTGTCACAAGGTTATAAAATTGTCTTTGTGTCAAGAAGAGTAATTATTAGGTCCTAATAATGACTTTTCTTGACACAAAGACATTGACCTGAAATTTTATGAAAACTACTCCAAAACACTATTCGGGGCAGAATGATGTCAGATTTCAAACCTCTAAGACGGGAGATGCATTCATGACCAGAGCATGAAGAAATAATATAAAACTTATAATTTTGGCTAATATTTTCTAAATCCAATTTAATTTGGGGCGAAAAGTAGGCCTGATGATTTTCCAAATTTTATTTCTAAAAAAAATTCACTGATTCGTCGGCTAGTAGAATTAAAGAAAAGGGTGTTGGAAATATAATCATAACTAAATTAAAATGATTTTGTAAATATAGTTTTATTTTACTGGGGGCGTAACAACATGGTCAGCAATGAATAATCATTTTATAAATTATATTACTTCTTTCCAGTTCCATCTTAGATACTGCTGAGATTGGGATCAAAGCATTAAAGACAAGTCCACCCCAATAAAATATTGATTTGAATAAATAGAGAAAATCAAACTAGCATAACACTGAAAATTTCATCAAAATCGAATGTAAAATAAGAAAGTTATGACATTTTAAAGTTTCGCTTTATTTCACAAAACAGTTATATGCACATCTCAGTCGGTATGCAAATGAGGGAACTGATGACATCACTCACTATTTCTTTTGTATTTTATTATATGAAATATTTTTATTTTCTTGTCATTGTCATTTGAAATAAAGTTTAATTCCTCCCTGAACATGTGGAATTCAATAATTTTAATATTTTGTGCTTCAGGCAAGGAGGTTCTAATCATCAAATTCGTAAAAATTGAAATATTGTTTAATTCAAACAATAAAAAAACAAAAGAAATAGTGAGTGAGTGTCATCGACTCTCTCATTTGAATGAAACTGGCTCGTTCATTTAACTATTTTGTTAAAAATAAGCGAAACTTTGAAATGTCATAACTTTCTTATTTTACATCCGATTTTGATGAAATTTTCAGCATTGTGCTTGTCTGATTTTTCTCTATTGATTCAAATCAACATTTTTCTGAGGTGGACTTGACCTTTAATAAAAAAATGAACACAAAATTTCTGAACTATTCCATTGCCATTCTTAGGAAAATAAACATAGTTTATGGCTCTTTACTACAACTATCCAGATTACTGCAAGTGGCCACTGATTTTCTCGGAAGTGAAAAGAAAGCATCGAAGTCAGAGAATGCAGAAAAAAACGTTTTGCTAGACATCAGTCTAAATATTGCAGACGACGTGAAGTCAGCGAAGTTGATTCAAAGCGATTTGACGAAATACGCCCACTGTATCGTTATTACAAACTAGTTTCAATGTGGAACGCCAAAAAGAAGAAAATTAAAAATTCTGATAAATATTTGGGTAATCATCACCGGGATCGATATCTTCTACCGGTATGAACTGGATGTATTTCAGATAATGCGGGTTGGACTGTGAAAAAATCAATCAAATCGTATTTAATAATTGCAATTTTGGCAACGCGAAATATTAGTATAATATCATTTAAAAGTCTCTTTGGCTTGCCATACAATGCTCTACAGCAGATCAGCAGCCGTTGTCTGCTAGCGCTACGGAACAGGCAACTTGGGTTCGCGGGGCGCGCAAGGGGAGGCCGATATTGTGGTACCGATAGCACGCTATACCAGCCGCCGGCATGCAAACAGTATCAGCTGGAAAGAAGAGTCAATGATATCACCTCCCCTTCGTTCCAAATACACTAAAATGTATAGTTACACTGTACCATACCTTCACAGAATGTTGGGAGTGCTCACAAAAACTAAAATGTCGATTGGAGCGTGCTCTTTGATAGCATTTTTAGTTCGTCTTTTGCTCATTCTTTATGGAGAAATTCAAGACAGGCTGATGGTTGTCAAATACACAGACATTGATTACCATGTTTTCACAGATGCTGCAAGTTATGTTATGCAGGTAAATCATCCAACTGTTACTTCTTTACTTTAGAAATCTACTTACAGAAAGTATGAACATGATGAAAGTTGTTTGTTAGTCTGAAAATAAAAAAGGGTTTGTTAGATCTAATCTAACATGTCTAATTCTTGACTTACTTAGTCTTCATTTGGTGAGTGAACTGGTCTGAGTGATATTGGGCTTGGCCTTGGCTTTGCCTTTTTCTGCTAAAAAAATTTGTCTTAGCCTTTTTTCTGCTAAAAAAATTAGTCTTATTGTCAAATAATGATGAAATTGACCTAATGATTGATTGATTACTCTTTATTATTATTTTTTGTTGTGTATACTTATATTAAATTAATGTATCTGTTATTATTTGATTAAAAAAATACAATATAAAATATTGTATCTGTTATTTCAATGTTTTATGAGCTGAGAGATGTGAAATAAATGAAACTGAACTGAATAAAGAAGGGGCCATGTGTGTGTGCACACATAAAAATTGAATTGAAGTCAAGATTTAACATAAATTTCTTTTCATTTCACAAAAATTTTCAGTTGATAATGTTTCTTATAAATTATAATCTAATGAACGAGGGTGCCAAAAATCTCATTAATATTTGAGAGAAATAGGCCTATATGATTTTCTTGAAAAAAAACCCCTCAGCAAGTCATTTTCAGATTGAACAAAAAAAATGGTGCTTCATCATGTTTTTGATATTTTGATAAGAAAGGCTGCATATTTAGGCCATCACGTGAACTGCCTGAAATTCATATTTTTTTACAATTTTAACTCAGATTTATATGTATTGCAGCCTTGCAGGTGTAAAGTTTGTAGTTGTGTGTCTACTAGAATCGCCTTTGCTCAGACAAAGGGGAATGCACAGGCTTTGGGAACCTTTCCATACTTTGGATAAATGTGTAGGTATTAAAACAAAATGCAAGGAAAAATCTATGAGTTTTAACTTTTTATCTATTTTTTTTTAGAGTTGCCCTTTGGGGAACAACTTGGAATTATAGGATACCAAAAAACTCACAAAGAGAAGTAATCTTAATAGAAAGAGTAAAATATGAGGAACAATTTTAAACAAATTTAATTAAAATCGGTTATGAAATAAGCAAGTTATGGACGTTTAAAAAGTCTTGTACTTTCTATGAGGATCCTCAGATTGGCCACCATGCTTCAGAATTGCAGATTATGTGGACAACTCTCCATTTGTTTGGCACACAAATTTTAAGATATTCCACTATCTTTCAAATTGCATCTTACCTCCTGAGCATAACATGTCATCGGAAAATATAATTCACACCACATTTACATGTCAATGTCAGGAGGAGATAATATGAAAAATGTAAGTTAAAGGGGAAAATATGAAAATTTGTGGACAAATTTGAAGCATGTTTGCCTGTGAGGATCCCCATCAAAACTTTGACAAGGGTTTTGAAACTTCCATAGATTGCTCCTCTCATTTTAATTTTTCTGATAAGATGGATTCTCTTCTTTTGTATTTTGGTTTTCTTTAATGTAAGAAAGGATATGGATTTATACAAACCTAGAAAAATGTGAAATGAAATAGGGCCAAAAGTTAGTATAATGTGTCAATCCAGGTACGGTACTTTGCTGACTCAACAGTATAGATAATGTTGATGTGTAAATTTTGTTATTGGGTGGATCAGGTTATGTGAAAACCTTGTATAAAGGATGAGAGGTCATGCAACTCCCTGTGTCTGTCCTCCCCAAAATTTGTAGCTTTGTTGAAGTGATTGATACTTGTTGATGTTCTACCTGAGTGAGGGGCCACTGCATTGACGTCCCTGGGGCTACCTGAGGGGTAGCCGAGACCCTTGCCATTAGCTCTTTGTGAATGGATAATATTTTTGATTGATTACCAACCATTCATTGAATTATTTATTTAGTCTATGTGAATGAATGGAAGCTCTACTTCAGCCTCTTGTACTTTTTATTAGGTCTAAGACACTCTAGAAAACAAACAAGCAAAAAACAAACATCCCCCCAAAAAAAAGAAACATTGAATTCTACATTCACACATTTACTTCTTGTGAACTAACATGTAATCTGTATTTCATTATCAAGGTTTTTCCCCTATTTAGTTATATTTTTTTCATCAGGGTCAGTCGCCATACGAACGAGCAACCTATAGATACACACCGATCTTAGCGTTCATGTTGACACCAAATATCTGGCTCTCACCGCTGTTTGGAAAACTTCTTTTCTGCGTCTTTGACATTGTGGCGGGCATTCTAATCTATGACATCATTCGGATCCAGTCCTATAGTGTCTCCACGGCAACAAAGGGGGCCCTCCTGTGGCTGTTCAACCCACTCACCGCCGCAGTGTCCAGCCGTGGCAATGCTGAATCCATCATGGCTGTACTTGTTCTGCTAGTCCTACGATGTCTCTTGAAACGACAAACTAAGCTCTGCGCTCTCTTCCTGGCTGTGGCTGTCCATTTTAAAATTTACCCATTGACTTATTGTTTGCCAATATACTTCTGTGTCAAGTTACCGGAGAAGAGATTGATCCAGCGTAAATTGCGGACAAAATGGAATAACATCCAGGAGAAATTTTTGGATATGTTCTGTCCAACAAAAGAGAGGATAGAGCTTGTAGCTGTATTCATTGCATCATTTGTTGCTGTGACTGCTGTTATGTATCAGATGTAAGTGTCTTACTATCAGGTATAATTGTGTATCGTTTTAAGTTTATTTTTCCATTTGGGGAGCCAATTTATTGCACAACATGTTAGAGAAAATACAACCTGCAAGGCATTTCACTTATTTTTACTTTATTATTTGGCCAATGACAAAATAGTAAGTGATTCTGTGTAGTTGGCTTCTCTTCATTCTAACTGATAGCATCATACTGGTTCTATGGATTGTTGTATTATCCTTTTGGGCCTACATGTACCAGTACATATGGATTTATTTTAAAATTATTTTTTGTATAGAAATTTGATGGTTTCATCCTCAAAATATGTTAAGGATTGGAAAATCTTGCCCATGGAAATGATCATTACATTATCGGATTAAGTACAGTACAAATAGCCTTCTTTAGAGGAAAATTAATATGAATCAGAACTACATGTATATACCGTACCTGCGTACCACTCCATTTTCATTGGAAAATTCTTTGATATCATTTTGATATGGCTGCCTGTCAACAAAATGTAGGCCTATGTATCACAAAGAGCTATGCTGGGTATATCGAGGTTGTAGTAGATCTTGCTTTTACTCCAGATTTTTTGCAAATATACGGTATTATATTGGGGGATAATGATTTCTTAATTTCATGCACCTTATTCTGAACTATCAAGATTGTTGCAGTTACATTACTTGTGATTCAATCGTATCTTCACAGGTATGGTGACGACTTTCTATCAGAGGCCTACTTCTATCACGTAACCAGGCGGGATGTCAGACACAACTTCTCCCCATTTTTCTACATGCTCTACCTAACTTCAGAGTGGCCTTCATCTTTCCTTATAGGTCTCCTGGTCTTTGTTCCTCAGGTCATTCTCCTAGTAGCATTCTCACTCATATACTACAGAGACATCACCTTCTGCTGTTTTGCTCATACCTTTGTCTTTGTGACCTTCAATAAAGTCTGTACATCTCAGGTTTGTAAGCCAATGAATAATCAGGGCTATG
The DNA here is from genome assembly GCF_018143015.1 of Lytechinus variegatus. Taxonomy (NCBI): domain Eukaryota; kingdom Metazoa; phylum Echinodermata; class Echinoidea; order Temnopleuroida; family Toxopneustidae; genus Lytechinus; species Lytechinus variegatus. The sequence continues at coordinate 16,639,006 of NC_054741.1, read as the reverse complement.
GCAGGGCTCCAAACTAAACCTTTTTTTCTACTGGTCCAACCTGTTCATGTCAGACCAGTAGATCCCCAATTTTTCAATTTTTTACTGGTCCGAACATAAAGTTTACTTGTCCCCCAAAATAAAGAAAAATATAAAAGGATACTTCGAGTTTATTTTGCTGACATTAATCGCCCCCAAAGTATAATTCATGAGAGCCATTTCTCAATTTTGGGGAGTCATTTTTGTCTCACCTGCGAAGCAAAGTGAGACTATAGGCGCCGCTTTTCCGACGGCGGCGGCGTCAACATCAAATCTTTACCTGAGGTTAAGTTTTTGAAATGACGTCATAACTTAGAAAGTATATGGACCTAGTTAATAAAACTTGGCCATAAGGTTAATCAAGTATTACTGAACATCCTATTAGAGTTTCATGTCACATGACCAAGGTCAAAGGTCATTTAGGGTCAATGAACTTGTTGGAGGAATCAACATCGAAATCTTAACCTGAGGTTAAGTTTTTGAAATGTCATCATAACTTAGAAAATATATGGACCTAGTTCATGAAACTTGGACATAAGGTTAATCAAGTATCACTGAACATCCTGCATGAGTTTCACGTCACATGACCAAGGTCAAAGGTCATTTAGGGTCAATGAACTTTGGCCGAATTGGGGATATCTGTTGAATTCCCATTATAACTTTGAAAGTTTATGGATCTGATTCATGAAACTTGGACATAATAGTAATCAAGCATCACTGAAAATTTTGTGCAAGTTTCAGGTCTCATGATTAAGGTCAAAGGTCATTTAAGGTCAATGAACTTTGGCCATGTTGGGGTTTTTTGTTGAATAACCATCATATCTCTTTAAGTTTATTGGTCTAGTTCATTAAACTTGGACATTATAGTAATCAAGTATCACTGAACATTCTGTGCGCGTTTCAGGTCACATGACCAAGGTCAAAGGTCAATGAACTTTGGCCGAATTGGGTGTATCTGTTGAATTACCATCATAACTTTGAAAGTTTATGGATCTGATTCATGAAACTTGTATATAAGAGTAATCAAGTATCACTGAACATCCTGTTCGAGTTTCAGGTCACATGATCAAGGTCAAAGGTCATGTAAGGTCAATGAACTTTGGCCATGTTGGGGTTTTTCGTTGAATAACCATCATATCTCTGTAAGTTTATTGGTCTAGTTCATAAAAAGTGGACATAAGAGTAACCATGTATCACTGAACATCTTGTGCGAGTTAAAGTAGTATTCAAAGTCAGCACTGCTGCTATATTGAACCGCGTGATGCAGGTGAGACGGCCAGAGGCATTCCACTTGTTATAATTTACAAAAGACAAGAAAATATAATTTGTATCAGTTTGATAAATTTTGTATGGTCATGTCAGACCAGTAAATCTGGCTCTTTCTGAAAAACTACTGGCCCGAGAGCAATTTTTACTGGTCTGGGACTGTCGGACCTGTGCCAGTGTTGCGTCCTGGCTACGACCAAAATCGAATTGGGTCTCTGATTAAAGGTAGAATTGATTGCCTTCTGGCGATGGGTCTGAAAACAAAATAGACCTGGAGCTTTGACCCATTGCAATAACATTAAAATAACAGCTTAAAACTACTGGGGCCCGTTTCTCAACAACTGGACTAGTTAGTCATATCTTTATCCACCAACAACCGAGTTAGTTCCCATCTAACTAAACCTGTTTCTCGAAAGTCTTCCTAACTAGAATGCCTCGATATCGATACTATCGGTAAAAAGAGCAGACGAGACGTAGCCTTAGTCACAAAATAGCATAATTTTCAAAAAGAATTATGCATCACACATACTTAGACCATGAAGACTGGAGCATTCAATTGCAGAGAAAATCAAATTATGAATAATTCATTTCATGACTATAAAGTCACTTGTGGACTTTGAGATGGGTACACCGGGATATCCAATTTTAATAGTTTACGAAAGTAAACCAGAACGGTTTTCTTTGTAAAATGATGGTAATTATACGATCTTTTACGATTCCAATCGTCATCAAAATATAGTTTAATGAAATATTTTTAATCATTGATACCGAAACATACGATATTTGACAAATTGCATGCATAAATTTGAGATTTGAGAATTTATCCAACTTTTAACAGGGGTCTGAAAATAAAAAAAATATACAAGTTGAGTTATGGATGGCCTGACGTGGTAGAATCTTTATCGATTAAATCATTTTTCTATTTCAAAATGAATGGATTTGTGGCGTTAACAATTTTTATAGTTTATTTGCATGACAATTGTCATTTAATGCATTATCCCACAGGTTTTGTGATGTAATTTCAACCTCTATGATTGATTACGTAAGATTATAATTTTAAAATTTCTAACCAATTTTGCATGTCATAGTCTACCCACATGATGCCACTACGTCATTAAGAAAGAAGTTAGGACAGGCTCGGAGGTGTCATAAATATTTAGTGAGGTTGTTGTACCCGATCTTGGTAAAGAGGGCTTCGTGAAACGGTTAGCGGACAAGTAGCTCACTATCTCCGATTTAGTCAAGAAGTTAGACTTATGACGGTGTTGAGAAACGGGCCCCTGAACTCATGCAATTTTATTGGCTGGTAGTATATCAATAGTTCATTTGTTATAATAAGAAGACTTCATGAAATGCTAATCTAGCATTGGTCCGTTTCATAAATATGGCACAGTCTTTATAAAGACTTGCAACTATGGTATCTTTGCCACTATTGTAACCACCATGGAAAATTTGATTGAGATTGGCTGCTGAGCTCTGCTGTCATGGTAGTTACCCCCTCGATTGGTGTTTCATAAAGCTGTTGTCAAGTAACGTACAATTTTACCCATGGCTGGAGACCGTTACTAAATCATTTTATCATTCATTTTGAGATTATGCCTTCAAGTTATTTTTATTTTATTTTTTATATTTGCATGATTAAGAATTGTATACTTGAATTTTGATTCTCTTCTGCCATATGTGTTTCACAGAAAACACATTGTTATATATATAAAATATGTATAATACCATATGATAAGGTTAATCTTGATGAGATCCTGCTTTAAAAAAAATTAATCTGGATGGGGCATTGCAAGAAACTTGCAATCAATAGCAAGTCAAGTTTTGGTCTCAAATCAGTCATAAGTCCAGCAGTTAATTGCAAATTTGCACTTCATTGCAGGTCTGCTTCTTGCAACATGAAGTAAAAGTCATCTTCCTATAGTAATAGTTGAAAAATATCATCAGTAACCTAGCAACAGAAATTTTGAATAATGGATTGCAATTGGTCATTTTCAAACAAAAGTGGACATGGGGGTGAAAATTAAAACTTGCTGGAAATCATTAGGCTTCAATGTTTTTTGAAACTAGACATCTTAAAGTATATTTTTCCATTTCATTTACATAAAATTATTAATTATGTCTTGAGATACAGTGAATTTTATGCAAGGGAAATTAAATGTTACAAAATGTTGATTTTTGCATTAAAATTCACATATTGCCTATCACAATATAAAATTTGTATTAGAAGCACATTTGTTGGCAAGATACAAGCTGTGTATTGTATCTAACTCCTAAAAAGCAAAAAAAAATTCTGTGAAGTGTTTTTCTGAAAAAAATTGGGTTTCAAAGTTTTCAAAACTGGTTGTCGTGTCACTCACGTTTTAAATGCAAAAAGTTTTCTAGAGCTGTGTATTCTGAAAATTAATTTATCCCAGTACTGGAGCAAATACAGTTTATCTGTACCTTATTGTATATGAAGTAACTTTGTCCAATGTGTTAAGGTAAAGCTAAAATTAACTGTCAAAGTTGTGTCGTGTCACTCACAATGTCGTGTCACTCACAAAATGTCGTGTCACTCACGTATTATATTGTGTATAAAAAAGGACATCCATTAATTTTTGAAGCGTTTTACCAGGGATACAGTCAAAATGTTGTTCCTGACATCATTTAGGCCTATTTCAGGCTAATAATTTCCTCCATCTTCCTAATTTTACTCCTTTTTATGGAAATATTGAATTTGACATTGAGTTCATCTATTTTCTCTCCTCTCCTTGGTTGCCTTGGTTTAAAAAATCCTGACAATTTTCCATTGGTGTGAAGACTCGGATCCTAATTCATATTTTGGTTAATGTACTGTGATTAAGAATATAACAACATAATCAATCAACCCAAAATTATGAATGTATCAAGAGAAAACCACTATACTTAAGCAATGGACATATTTACAATGCATAAAGGGTTGGTGAGGGTGATGGTTCAAGTCATACCTACACGTAGGTATTACTCGAACATTCTCTGTCTCCATTTACAGAAATAAGCAGAAAGTTCACCTTTCTTTTGAGTAAAGTTATTTCTTTGTTATACTCAGCTAGAAAAGTCACGGATCCTTTTTTGAAATTTGCAGAAATTTTAGTGGTAAAGTAGTGTACATGAGATATAAGAGATCACCATGAACACCAAACATTTTTTCAAATTCAGAAAAGAAAATATTTTTCTTTTCCTTCTGATTGATTAAATCAACCTTTTCATTTGCCATAAAGCTTGTATTCCAGGACATGAAATAAACAAATTTGCAAGAAAACAAACATTTCAGGTGAAGCAATGAAAAGGCGCTTACAAATTCCAGCAAAAAGCATAGAGCTGAATTTTGGTACAGTGCCTACATGTACTGCCTTGGGAGGGTCCACATACAAGCAGTGTTCAGGAGAAAACCTATGCTTGTTGAGTTGAATTTCCAATTTTCTCAAGGCGATTTGCTGATAGTCCATCTGAAGTGTGCAGCAACGTGATTGTGGTTTGGTACCAAAAAAGACATTTAAACTGCCATGTCCTATTTGGACAATGCCTATAAAAATATTAAAGGAGGATAATATTGTAATCCAATATTTCAAGAAAAGGGAGTCATACATGATATCATTGGCTACCAGACCATGCAAGATGATGTGAGTGACTATTGAGAATACCTTTCTTACAAGGAAAAATTATTCCATCCGTTGTGGATGCTGAATTGTATAAACCTGTAAACTTTCATATACAGATAGGGAGAAAGAGTCAAAGTTTTGAATGATATCAGGCCACAAAAAGAATGTTTGAGTTGATGTCAATGCCAAGACCTCATAACACCTCCTTCAAGTGCCTCCTCCTCCTCTAAAGAGGAGAGTGGTAGAAGCCCTAGTGTGACAATGTGGTATGGTATAGGGAATGTGAGTTGATGGGCAAATATGACCATAAACCAAGAATAAAACATCAGGATGACATATTATGAACTTAAAAGAAAGCAGTTATGTAATTAAGCTTGTTTTTTGGTTAATGGTATTTTACTCTTCTACATCATGCAAAAAATACTTTCAATGTTGAGATAAATGTTGTATTTTTGCACTTGTCGTGTCACTCACGTTTTGGATGTCGTGTCACTCACGGTATATAGGAGGGTACCATTTTCCATAGAGAAGGCTTGATTGATTTCGACCATATGTGTTAGATAGGTACACTATTTATGTCCATTTACTGGTACTCACAGTACTCCATGACAACTACTTGGGCACGAATCCAACCATATGTGTTAGTGGTCAGAAACCCATGTCCAAAATTTGTCGTGTCACTCACGCACCATTTTTTAATCATATCTGCTAAACGAATTGTTGAATTCAAATCAAACTCGTAGTGGCCCATGCCAGTCCTACATTGTATATAATATAGTAGTCATGATTGATTCATAACCTTAAAGTTTGAAGATATGAGCCCTTAAACCTCTCCGATTGTCGTGTCACTCACGTTTGAAAATGACCAATTATGATATTTTCTAGCAACACCCCCTGTGTGGCATTTCTGATATCCGAATGTGCGAATTGATATTTTTCTCACCGACTAATGATGATTTGTTCTCTTTTTCTGCAGTATTTTTTGTGGTACCTGACTCTATTACCTGTCATCTTGCCAGCCACTATCATGTCTATCAAGGAAGGACTTGGTCTGATTACTGCTTGGTTCCTAGCCCAGGTAAGGGGAAATGTCACTCTAGTTTCCAACCCCAGAGTTTGCTAGCTATATTTCCAAGATATTTCTTGGAAATTACAGTCTCCTAGTACGTGAGAGTAGTTCACACATTTGATTTTTTAAAGTAATTCCAAGGAATTGACAGAAATATAAATGTTTGATTTTTAAGGACTTTTTGGAGACTGGAAAACATAGGTTGATGAGGCAAGAGTGATTTTGAATTGAGAGATTTAATGGTAATCTTTACCCCAAAAAAATCGCCAATGAACAAATGAGTCTGGTGCATTAAGTATAAGCTCAGCTGTGTAGATTATTTTTAATTTCTTTTGACACATTTTTCATGGTTTTAAGGGTTTTGCATGAAAAGTTATCGAGTAAAACCAAAAAGTGTAAGATGTCCTGAATGGCTTAAAATGTGTTAAATGGGATTTCATCGCAACAGTGATCTTGTATTATTGACAGTTTCATAGGACAGTTGTTAGGAGCATCAAATCTTTTTTATGTGTATTGATTATTTGATTCATTTATTCCATAAAGTAGTGAATTCTACATTGTTTTTTACATTGTAATTATTCATTTAAATTAGTCTTGTGTTTTCTCTGCTGTGTCAAATAAAAAAAAAGAAGAAGGTGATTCTGGATGTTTTTCTGATATTTAAACCAAGATTCAACCCTGGCCTGGTCTAAACTAGAATTTTAGACCACACTTCTGTATAAAGCTAGGTAAGGGGTTACATAATACTTCTATATTCATTGCAAAAATAATATGCCACTTTATTATTACATTATTTATCTTTTTCATATTTTCCAGTTCTCATTCCATGACAAAATTTTTTCTAGACTTTTTAAACTGTTTTCTACAGGATTCGAATGATCTTTACTTGGTGTTTAACTATTGAGATAATTGTCTTCTCTCTTCTACAGGCTCTATGGCTCCTACCAGCATATTACCTTGAATTTGAGGGAATGGATACCTTCCTCTTCATCTGGTTAGCTGGACTAGTCTTCTTCATCACCAATGTCTATATTTTGGTTCGCCTAATTCTTACGAGAGAAACATGTAAAGAAGGCAAATGCCTCAAAACTTGCTAGCAGGTCATTGAACATTAGACTTAATCCCATTGACTGCTGAGTTCTGTGATTCCTGTGGGATTCATACGGGGACTGCCACTTCCAGTAGGCAATGGGTTAACCTGTTTGCTGCTGAATTCTGTGATAACTTGAGGCTTTTGTACAAATACATCTGATTCTCATAGGCAATGGGTTAACATGTTGACTACCAGATTCTGTAATTTCCATAGGCCTTGTGTGGGGCACTACCCGATGCTAGGAGGCAACAGACCTGTTTGACTACTGAATTCTCTGATTCCCATAGCGTTTGTTCACTATTCATCTGATGGGTGTTTCATAAAGTTGTTCCCAAGTTCTGATTGACTCTACGCACAACTGGTGACCCTTTCTTGGGTTATTTGTTTTAATAACAAAAATGATAATAGCTTGATTTGAATAGTGCTTTTGGCCTGAGGATACCAGGCGCTTTCTATAGTGTTATAGCTACAGTGGAGGGCAGTGGTCGGCCCAACCGGCACAGAAGATTTCTGACCACCACTCATGAAAAACACTGCATCCGTCCACCACTAATTTCAGATGAAAAGTGTTTCAAACACAACTTCTTGCAAAGAGGAGTTGCACTTTGGGTTCATTTTCATCTTTAATCTTTTTTTTGCATAATTTACAGTAAACATTCTTACATCTTAGATTTGCTAATGTCAGATTGATGTTCCTATACTTCTGGCTTTAAGACCACTAACTCAGCCTGAACAAAATCTTGCCATAAAATAGCAACCCCCACTAAAATTGGTCTAGCTAGAGGACTGATTACATTGGAAGTGAAAGAACTTCTATTTTTAATTTGTTTAAAGTAAAGCTCTATTTATTAAACTTTGTTTTACAGAATGTTTATTGAGTCTTTTTTTTCCTTCAAATTGTCATATTTCCTTTTTAGATTAATAGGGCCCACCACATTTACAGGATGCAACAATAATGATAATAACAATAATATTAAAGTCATAATTGGGCACTCAGGAAATGTGAAGAAGTGAATGGAAGTCTGTGTAACCAAGATCTTTCCTCATTTTGATCGTATGAAATCCAGAAGACAACTTGGGCACAACCAGACTGATATTTGGAAAACTCTGGAACATAGTAGTATAAAGGTTCTTAGATACACTTGAAATTATTTGGTGCTTTTTGCCCGGGGGGGGGGGGCCACTTCCATTCACGAGTGGATACCATGCGCGACCATGGGGTCGCGAAAAGCACCCTAAACACGTAATTTCCATATTCTGAAAATGCACCCCTTAACAAGTATTGGCGTGTGAAACCCTAGCTACCCTTAACGAGTATTGGAAACAAAACGATACTCTTGGCAAATCTTCCCTGAAATGAACCCCTGAACAAGTACAGGAATGTTTTATTGTTACGGGTCCTTCAGTCATCGGCTTTATCTTATTTTGTTTAGTACGACCCCACCTTTTACACCTCGTGCAAATCGGACTCTAAACACGAAGTGTTGAGGCAAAAAGGACATCCTTTATAAAACATTTTAATTTTGTTTTATCATCCCCGCAAATTCGACCCTAAACACATAATTTTCCTATCGAAATAGATACCCTTTTTTCAGCATTATTGTGTTTTGACACCCTTATCACGTTACGTACGTAACATGCCCTATCGTGAAAAGACATCCTTTTTTACGTGTTTTTTTGGTCGCGCATGGTATCCACTCCTCAATGTAAGTGCCCCCCCCCCCCCCCCGGGGCTTTTTGTTAGAGCAAAGAAGTTGCTTGATCCTGATAAGAAACACACATTTCATAGCTATTCAACCAGCTGGGTAAAATAAGCCAAAGTATGAATTTTGATTGAAAAGTTTCGGGATACATTCATTCAAGTTTAACCAGTCAGGGATCAATGTAGCATGCATGTATGTGAGCTGGGGTGTGGTTCCATGACAGGAGGGGCCTTAGAAGCCCCCCCCCAAAAAAAAAAAAAAAATGAATAAATAAATGAATTAATAAGGAGAAGGTAAAGAAAAGGGGAAAAGAGAGAAGGTAAAGGGGAAAAGAGAGAAGGTAAAGGGGAAAAAGGACAAGGGATAGAGGATATATAGTAAGAGATGGGGGAGAGGGAAAGACAAGGGATGAAAAGAATGAACAGAGGGAAAGGAAGGGGGAGAAAAGAGAATGGAAAGGGGAGGGGACAAGAAGAGAAAAGGGAGGGATGGAAAAAAGGAATAGAGAATGAAAAGTAAATGAAGGGAAAATGAGAGAGGAAAGAAAAAGGGGAAAAGAGAAGCAAATGAAGGGCAAAGGTGAAGGGAAAGAAAAGAAAGGAGAACGAGAAGTAAAAATGAAGTGATATATAAATAATTCAAATTTTTATTATTTGATTTGTGACATCATATGAGAGCAGCATTCCTACATAGCTAGGGAATTGTAAAAAAAAAATCAATGAAATTTCATTTACTCAGAAAATTGAAAATAGTTTTTACTGTACTTTTTGCATATCAATAGACAAATCATTTCACACTTGATCATTTATAGAAAAAATAGGAACTATTAATGGAAATCATGCAATTTATATTACATAACATATGGGCCAGCTTCTCATTTGTGACGTCACAAATCAAGATTTTAAATTGTAATAACTTTCTAAATCTTTAACAAATTTTTCTCAAACCTTAACCAATATTTTTATATAATTTTCCCGCTATTTATGCAAACTTTTCTTCATGGTGAACTTCCTTTGGGCCGGCCTTGAATTTGAAGTGTTGACGCCATCTACGTTTGTTCTGAATCAATAAATTAAAAAAGAGAAAAATGGCTGTCATCTGCTATGTCCGTCAAATGTTGACTTCACGATTAACTTTTTATGGAGCGGACAATTTACAAAATACATTGATTTTTCGATTAAGTACCAGTACACACTACAACAAAAATAAAGTTACCCATGGCTTTTCTCTTCGAAAGTTCGAGAAAATGATGACCAAAAAGAAGTAAGTTACACTTTATTCCCATGTATTGACTATTGTGTCTGGCACAAGTGGCAGTGCTTTGGTGCATGGTCATTCACACGGATCGATAGGCCCTACGCGTATTGCATCGCGAGGCCGTTGTATGACCTGTACTTGTAGATGGTTATTTTAGGCGTTTTAGTTTAGGCATGTTACTTTGTTAGGGGTCATCTTAAAGAATGAAATATTGTATTTGTATAGCTCTATAATAGAGCGTAGCCGTAGAGGGCCTGGAGGGTCTAATTCAAACAATGAAACAAAAGAAATAGTGATTAGTGAATACAGTCATACTCAGTCATACTCATAGTACCTCTCTTCTTATCCGGCCTCCCCTTATCCAGATCTCTATTATCCGGACGCACACTTGCCGAGATTTTTTTTTTTTTTTTAAATCTAGTACAGGTACGTGAGGAAATGAGATTTCAATCTAAACTCAATCCTATACATAAACCCACTCTGATTACATATATTTCCAACAATGTCATAGTCATAGTCACCCTACACCAAACATATTTTTAATGAAAATATCTCACCCAAATCACCAAAAGAACTTTAGGAATGATAATTTCCAGTAAATCAGGGTGCAGCGCAAACATTTCATCATGTTTCTCTTTTTGCTTCGCGGGAAAAACAACACATGTCTTGCTAGCTAACTTTAGGCCTCAATACGGACAGCGCCATCTATCATGTTTGAGCCTACAGTCAGTGGAACAATGGCTGACATTGCGAAGCTGCGATACCCGCCACGATGATCTAATTTTAAAACTTGGTTTCATCGAGTCATTCACTTTCTTTCGAAGTATGCTCGATGTATACCTCAGTCATTTTAGCAGGTAAATTATCCAAGAGTTTTGGCCATCGATCGATTTAATTTCAATAAAAAACACTGCCTATAATTTGCACTGACTGTGCAGTGAATATTGTCTTTACATTACCGTACACCCACTACAATAGTGCAGTGTAGCTACCGCCGGTGGCCTGGGGAGGCAGCCGGCAGCGCAGCTGCATGTATTTAATATTGGGTCTCCCAGATCCGGATAAATCCCTTATCCGGATTGGTGCTGGTCCCAACGTGTCCGGATAGGAGAGGTCGGACTGTAGTGGATCATCAACTCGCATTTGTAATGAATTATGAGGTGTGCATACATAATTTAACTGCTTTGTGAAAAAGAAAGTGAAACCTTTGCGTGCTGTCACCAAGCGGAAGACAAAGAAATCAAGATGGCGATGTAAACACGGCTGTAAGCTCTTCCCATCTTTTCATAACAAATCTCTCGTTTTTTTAATGACTTCTTTAAAAATGAAATCAATATCGCAGAAATGTTGGAAATGAAGTTGGACCCCATGTACATGTTTTAGAGCTAGATCTTTAAGAGGGAAAGTAGAATTCTCGGGGGCGAAAGTTTCTGGTCTTGTACCCGTATGTGTGGAAATATAGGTAGGGCTCCCAGTCGTTAGTGGGGTGTGACTCTATACGTACAGTATATAACTTTCACTCCCCAAAACGCCCCAGGCTATCTAGGCCCAGGGAACCCAGGACTCGTCCTTGTAATATTAGGCAGACATAGTTACTCTCCATGGGGTAGCATAGGGTCACAATAGCACTCCAAATAAAAAGGGAAAATATAAATTATGCGCTTACCTCGATGATATGGATGAAGGTCTATAGTGACACAGAATCCTGACATTGAAGCACAAACTGGACCCTTAAAAAAGGAAAAGGTAGACCTCTACGTTGCGTTCGTTCTCGTATCAATCGGCCATTTTGTTTTCAATTTGAAAGAAGAACCAACGAGACAGAACTCTTCCTTTTTTTTGAGGGTCCAGTTTGTGCCTAGATGTCGGGATATTCTGTGTCGCGATAGACATTCATCCATATCATCGAAGTAAGTGCGTATTTATATTTCCCCTTTTATTTGGAGTGCTATTGCGACGCCATTCTACCCAGTTTTGGAGAGTATCCTCTGCCTCATATTACACAGACGAGTCCTGGGCTCTGGCCCGCTTGTTATATTTCAAATAAACATTTTTCTGGGTTGGACTTGACCTTTAAGGAGTACATTTTCAAATCAACGAAAACATGATTTTGATGCTTTTTGAAACCCCGTGAATCACTGGCGTAAATCCTTGCGTCCCACCTATTGTTCAGGGGGGATGATCTATTGTTCCTTCCCCCCACTTGAATAGCATGACGTCACAGATTTACGCCCATGCATATCATATCGCCCCGAGGCCAGTCAATATTGCTTTAATGTATATGATTGTTTGGGCAGTGTTAGATTAAAAATAATTGCAATTTATCAAATTTTCTGAATGTATACATTAAATTCAGGTGTTTGTTTAAAATGTGCGAGTCTCAGGAGTATTCTGAAAATGAAAAATAATCTTCGAGTTGACGAAAAAAAATAAGATGATCATTGATAATACTTTAAAGTGAGACAACCAACATTTACTTTGAAGGTATTAATTTTGATCTTGTTTGTTGATTTACAGAAAGAAGTTTTATTCTGATCCTGTGCATACCAGTCAGCTTGGGAAAATGGTGAGTTTTTACATAATTTTTCATCCATTTAAAAAACAATCTTTTTCTAGGAGTGGATCAAATAAGGATATAAGTTGATATGAATTATTAAAGACTCTGGACTTGAAAACTTTTTGTCTTCTAATGCAGCTAGTATAGGACTTTGAGATGTTTTATTAATGAATCCAGAGTTGGCAACTTGGCATAACACTTGAAAAATTAGTAGTGTTATTAGTAGTATACTATTAGCAGATATTAGTAATAGTAGTTTTGGTCATAGCAGCAGCATTTAGATTGTAACTTTCATATAAATTAGTCATACATGTAAAAATTAGATTTGTTACCTATACTTCATTTGTGTATTAGACTATTGTTTTCACAGTTAATGAATTCCTTAAACACCAATTATTTCATTTGTAGTAGTAGTAGTATTCATAGCCGTATGCAGCCAAGGGGTAGTTGCCCCCCCCCCCCAGGAAATTTTGAAAACTTCCTTTTTTTCTGAAAATTTTCACAAATTCACCAAAAGTATGCACAAAATCTTTTAATTTCACTTGACAAAATTAAATGCCCCAATGACAAGCTGGGTAGCTTCACTCCCTCGCTTTCGAGAAAGTTACGTGTGGTGCCCCCAGCAAAAAATTTTTGCATACGGCCATGGTAATATGAAATAAAAGAAGTGGTATACTAATTAGAACTTAGAAATAAATCTGATCATATGACAAAATGAGATTTATTACATTTTTAGGACTATTATATACTTAATTTGAGTATTTGACTATTGTTATCACAGTTAATTCCTTAAAAACCAATTATTTCTGGTGTTGTGTTTATTTTACCAGACTGTGCTGAATCCAATCTCCAAGAAACCAGAGAATAAGCATGGTCAAAAGGAAGGTGTGAGACTTCAAGTCTTCAACACCATCTTATACGAACACATTGTTGATCTGGTCAACTCCAATTACATCAGTGAAGAGTTGGAGCAACTACAAGTACAAATTCTCTCAGTGAGTTATATGACTAATACCTATAATATACTACAACCTCAATCTCATTGTCTGTATGAGGGGTTAAAGCTGTACCAATTTACTGGTGGGATTCGATCATTCGAGGGAGCTCAACACTCCTTCCCCCATTTCATGGTGGTATTTCTAGTTGAATTTTTTTTTTTCAATGTGACAATTCTAATAGGATTTCTTTAAATATCTGGCATATTTGACTTTTCACATATCAATCTACAACAGAATTAACTATTCAGGGAATAGCATGGATTTTTTTTCTCATGAAAAAGCATTGTTTCCAAGATTCAGCTCTGCCCCTCCCTCTCCATGATTTTTTCCTCATTTTTACAAAATAGCAGGTCAGGATAGCTCATGGATTGACTAATAATCATTAAGAAAAATGGAAAAGCTTGTGTATCATCCTCATTTTATAAGAAATGAAAGAGATAAGAGAGCTCACAACATACTGAAATTATAATTCTGTGACATTAATATGAACCTATTGTGAATTTGTTTGTTTCACAAGGAGGATATTGTCAGGATGACCATTTTTCCAAATTGAATCAATCATGTGACTGTAAAAATATCAACAATGCCATTTGCGATTATGTCGTGCCTTTTTCACAGTAGAGATGGATGTTGAATTATCACTTTTTTGTTGTTAGCATAAATATCGAGTTTATTTTTGCATTGTGTTCTGTAAATCTGTGATTGTTTTATAAAAGCGACTATGTTACATTCATATATTTGACTTAATTGCATTTTGTAAGAATGTCAAATTCAAATCAATAAATCCAAAATGTAATCAATATCTAAATCTAATAAGATACTTTTTTACTCTGTTCATTCATAAAAAAAGGATACTGTAGTTTATGATCGATGTTGATAGTTCATTTTCATTTTGTACATGTTTACATAGGTTCGTGTAGCAGGCGATATGAGTGTAGCTAGAGTATATTGGCAAGCTTCAGGAAATGCCAAGAGTGATGACAAGGTGCAGGGCATCCTTGATAAATACACTGGAAGAGTAAGGTATGTGTTCCAGTCTTTAAAAGAAGATATTCACCCTGATTTTGGAAGTTGGTTTTAACAAAAACAGAAACATTAGAAAAAAGTATCGGTGAAGGTTTGATAAAATTCCATCAAAGAATTTCTAAAATTTAATAAGTGTGATGTCCTATGTGAACAGTTCCCCAATATGAATTCCAATTTATTTTAAAAAATCCAAACATAAGAGTATAAACAGAGATCAATGCTCAGATATTTAAAAAAAATACATGACATATTAAAGATTTTTAAGGGCCTCTATAAGCTAGTGAGTGGGGCAAGGATCATAGTGAATGTTTTTTTCTTTTAGAAGGAAAACTGGAAAGTAGGCTTTTGTGCCTTTGATGAAAAGAAAGTTTTTAAAATGATTTTTCATTGCCCTGCAGTTATAGTATAGCTCAATTTTTAATCAATTGCATCTATTCTGTCCTCGTCCATTTAATCTGTTATTCCCTTTAAATTCCTCTTCATATTTCTGTCTCCCTGTCTCTACCTCTCACTTCACAGACATGCCCTTATCTCACTCCATGTCCTGGGAAATGTACCAAGAGTATGCTTCTTGAAGGACAAGACGGCTGCAAACATCGCTGAAGTCGATCACCTTCTTGCCTCCGCCGACTTCGGACCCATTGACAATGATTCCCCAACGGAGGGAGCCCTCCACGGAATAGAATGGCATGGTTCATACGATGCAGATTGGCAGGATGGTTTCACAAGAGAGCGTAAACATGGTAAAGGAGCAGAGGACAGGTTCAAAGGACCAAACTTCTTCGCTGTTGATCATGCAGATGCATTGGCACAGATTGCAAGTCAGAAGAAGCAGGAATCTTCCAAAGTTCCAGACGGATTTTCCCCCATCACAAACTCACTTGAAAAGTTCAAGGTGTTCCAGAAAAAGAAGAAAATAAAGAGGAAAATGGAGGAGTATGACATTGACAGCATCGATCAAGAGGAGGATTTTGAAGTCGAAGACCCACGAGAAACTGAAGATATTTGAATGATTTATTTAAAGTTTTGTTATATGGTGCAAAGAGACACTGGGTGATTTCAAGTACAGTGTTGAAATCTACGTGCAATTCCACATTCACCAACACCAACCCCCAGGGATTGGGAAAATCATGATTTCAAGTTCAGAGTTGGTATTGGCAATCTCAAGCTCGTGAACAGTCGCAGAAAATGATGAAACAAACGTAAAATTAGCTTTTACAGTTAAGATGAGTGCAAATCATTTGAGCTTTATATATTTTGATGAAGAATAATATTCACTCTTTCAAATTCTTGAATTAATTAAAGCATTGGTATTCTGTATGAGAATTTAATGCATTTCTCTCCAATTTCATTTTCGTCATCGAGACTTCTCGCGTGAAGTTGAGATGATTTAGCAGCGCAGCTCAGAGGCACGAGTGACATGTGCTATCGATAAACGCAATAGGTTTCGTTCCTCTGAACCCAG
Source organism: Lytechinus variegatus (assembly GCF_018143015.1). Classification (NCBI taxonomy): domain Eukaryota; kingdom Metazoa; phylum Echinodermata; class Echinoidea; order Temnopleuroida; family Toxopneustidae; genus Lytechinus; species Lytechinus variegatus. The sequence goes on along the minus strand of NC_054741.1, from coordinate 16,622,931 downwards.
CTCTGTAAAGCTGCCTTTTTACTCTCTCAACACCAATACCGAACACCGTACTTGAAATCACCCAATGTATTTTTAATCATCTTTTATTATAAAGAAATTTTATATGATGAAAAAAACATGGTCATTTTAGGTCCAGATGAGTCCAGAATAATTGGTGCAAAGAATGATATGCCTGGAGTTGAGACATGGGAGGCATTTTCACTGTCTTTAAACTGTGGTGTCATATCTCGAGACACCAAACATCACAAATAATTGATTATAACCAAGTGAATCAGGAAAAAATTACACCTCACAAATTGCTTACTCAATAAAAAAGAAAATGTCATAAACATTATATATGACCTGAAATTAATTTATGATTTGATACTAAAGTGTTCATGAAACACTTCTCATAAATAATTAATGAAAAGGTGGTTGCAGTGGAATTTACTATCGGAAGATGACATAATTGACAACCAGATTCATTCATTACTTTGACACAAATCAAAATGTACGCCATGCCGAAGAATACCTTGTTTATCCAGGCATAAACCGTTTGAGAAAATACCCTTTCATGATGTATACAATACTTCTGTTTCATAACATTTTTAAATTGAATTTGTGGTTTGTGAGGTGAAAATAATTTGGACTCGCTCAGATTATTAACCAAGCAATTCTTTCATGGTGCAATCTTCAAGGCACCATCCCTGACCCAATGAACAGAAAAATACAAATAAATGTATGCTTTACAAGAAATATTGGTTGCTAGTTATTGGTATTTATTTCTTTTAGTTCAATATTCAACTTAATAAACTATGACTCCTCAGAAGTACATGATCAAAGCGATAGTACATGAACCTACATACTATATTCCAGGGCTTAGACTTTACGTATGTCACACTTCCTAACACTTTGCTTGTGTTGTAAAAAAAAAAGCCAGCTAAGCAAATCTCTACTCAATGTCTATAGAGTATGTGAAAAACAAGACCTCAACCTGTCGGTATTGGAGCAACAACCCCCCCCCCCCAAAAAAAAAAAAAACTGAAGAAAACATAATGCCACATGCCATTTGATGGTAATTTTAACGGCTTTTACAGACTAAGATTTTAGGGGGAGGGGTATTTGCTCCAACTCCATAAGATCTCAAATGCAAAAGTTTCTATTGACACACTTCTTCAACATGTCAAAAGTGTAGTCAAAACCATTTTCTTTCAATTAAAGAGGGAAAAGTTACTTGATATTCAATGAAACAGAAAACAAAGTGAATAGTGAGGTCGTTATGACCCACATTTCATTGAAGGACAAGTCCACCCCAACAAAAATTTGATTTGAATGAAAAGAGAAAAAAAATCAAACAAGCAAAACACTGAAAATTTCATCAAAATCGGATGTGAAATAAGTTATGAAATTTTAAAGTTTTGCTTAATTTCACAAAACAGTTATTTTCACATCCTTGTCAGTATGCAAATGAGACTGATGACATCACTCACTTTTTCTTTTGTATGTGAAATACAAAAATATTCAAATTTCCTTCCCGTTGTGTAAAACGATTAATTTTTCCCTGAACATGTGCAATTAGCATTGCTTAATACTACATGTATATGGTTCAATCAAGTTGGTCCCTCTTGTCAAATCTGTAAAAATGAAATATTGTATAATTCAAACAATAAAAAACAAAAAAACAAAAGAAATAAAAACAATAAAAAACAAAATAGTGAGGGACATCATCCACTGCCTCATTTGCATGTCACTGGATTGTGCATATCACCGTTTTGTGAAAAATAAGCGAAACTTTGAAATACCATAACTTTCTTATTTTACCAGAGCTGCCAAGTAGTACTGATTTTCAGTATTTAGTACTGAAAAGTGAGAAGAATACTGATAGTTTCATTTGTATGTGTGGTCCTATGGTATTTTTTGAAAATATTGATTTCCTCACTGAAATACTGATTTTCAGCTTCAAAAATACTGAAATGTTCCTTTTCAGGTTGGCAGCTCTGTTTTACATCCTATTTCAATAAAATTTTTAGCATAATGCTTGCTTGATTTTTCCCTTTTTATTCAAATCAACATATTTCTATGGTGGACTTGACCTTAAACATATCACCGGTGTGGTGCATATATGAAAAGGTGTCCAAATTTCGTGCATAATTCAAAAATTATCACCAGGGTCAAATTAAATATTAGAATATTCATATCTTTTTACAAAAACCAATATAAATAGCTACCAAATTAATGGCAAGATTGTATACTAAATCTTTATTAAGAAAAGCGCCGAGAAGGTCAAGAGGTTTTGCCAGTATTGTGATCTAAAAATTCTATGCTGATCAACGAGTGCACGCTGTGCTGTAAAACGGTTCTGAAAAAGGTTATACCTTTTGCACACAATAGTTTTGAGAACAATGAAATAAGCACAAAAGGCGAGAATATTTGGATGGACAGCAAAATGCTGTATAGTTGGTTTTTATTTTACTCGCAAATTTGATATCTGCTTGCAAGTTCGTGATTTCCATGCTGCTTGTTGAAAATTTCAGATTTTTCTTGTAACAATGCTAGAGGTGACATATTTGCCGATAATTTGAAAATAATACAGAAATACTGATCTCCTTGAATAGAGATTTATTTTACAGGGTAATTCTAGGTTGCTTTTTTCATGTTGGTGATGTAAGATATGGATTCAGAATAGTTCTTGAAATATTAAAATGACCATGCATGAAAAGTGGACACACGTAAAGTTTGGACACACTGCTATAACCTTTTAAAATGAAAATAAGCAAAATTCTAAATATTAAATGCCAGTAACTCTTATTTTACATCAGATTTGATGAAACTATCAGCATGATAGCCGTTGAATTTTCTCTATTCACTCTTATCAACTTGTCAATTGGGTGGACTTTTCCTTTGAGTTGAAAACAGCTAGAAGATATATTTATAAGCATCTATAATTATCCAAGTCAGAGATTGAACAATTCATCTCATACCTTTAATAAATCATATCTGTTTGTTTTGGTGAGAGGCATCTAAACACTGCAGCTCCACTTAAAGTTACAATACATAGAGATGCCAATCTTCAGAAGTAAAAATCAGTAATCCAGTTGTTCAGAATACATTTTAACATGAAATTAGTGAATATAGTGATATTATAATTCCTCGAAAAAGTAGAACATTACATCGTGCAGCACATTTGCAAATAAATGTAAAGGATGCACATTCAGATAGTAGATTTTGTACAAGCAACTTTCACACGAGTTCACCACTGCCCAATTCAATATTTGCGTATTCAATGTATGCATGTCAATTCATGCTCATATTAATAACTATTGAGGGTGCATTTGTTATTTTGTAAAGAGGTCAGAAAATTTTGAGTAATATTTGATTTTTTATAATGATTGATGGTTCTGCATTCAGATCTATCTATTCTGGGGAGGGTTTCAACAACATTTTTATCCAACAAGTTGTAAAATATGACAACTTTCCTTGACGTTGATTGGAGGAGAAGCACTGTTCCTATGGTAATTGTCAGATAAAACAGAATTTATCAGATAAAACGTCTGACAAGACCTTTCATAAAACGCTCCCTTGATAATTCTTGATTGATCAGGGGCATATCGCAGGAACACCTGTGTTTATACCCAACTCAAAAAAATCTTATGCAAGTCTTGAATGTGGATTCATGATATGGTATTATGGTGTTATTTTCATTTCAAATTAATATAAAAAGATCTGTCCTTGCAACTCGTCCAGCAAATAATGTTATCTTTAAAGTTGCATTTGCTCAGAAGTTCCCTTTCAGATGAGATGCATTTCCAAGGATGTCATGATGTCATCGAGGCCCGTACTTCGAGTCACAAGCACATGTACATATTTGTCCTTGCAGTTGTCCACTAGGGCCATCTGTCCCATTACAGGTACCCAGCTTTCTCAAAGAGTAGACCTGTACGGACATCTCAAGGATGCCAGTCTGAACACAGCAAAGCCCTACGTGTGCTTTACAACATACATGTATAAGTCTGTAAAGCCTCAAATGGGAAGTCGTCAGGGCCAGAATCAAGGCAAAAGTCTCTGCTATCCGCACAGTCTGCAGTCATTGCTATGTAAATCACATCTGATAAGTAGCTGATCCTCCATTGACTGCATTGTATATGTAAGTGTTATTGAAAGGCACAAATTGACGCGTAATGACCTTAATGACCTCTTGGGCAGCGACACCTCCGATGAATGCAGCAACTGAATGGAGTTCAGCCGCACCGTATCGACATCTGAAAGAAATAATATGAATTCACCAATATCTAATATATCTGAAGACAAATAATTAATGGGATAACGACAACTTAAAATAATGCATGCTGTTATAATCAGAAAGAAAATTTGATTTTCATCAAATCCTCTTTTGAAATAACACTAACATTAAATCAGGGATCTGATTCATAAAGATGTATGCAAGCCATGCTTTAATGAATGAAATGTGTATGCAAGCCATGCTTTAATGAATGAAATGTGATCTGTCGAGGGTGATTCCCAGCATCTAAACTTAAATCTGATCTTGTGAGATTCAAATTCTTTGATCACCAAGAATTTGAATGCAAAGTTTATCATTCATCAAAATTCCATAGGTTATAGAATATTCATTCCTCAATTTTTGTTGAGTATCCCATTTATGACAAAAAACAAAGGGACACTGGATGTGTAAATAACTTACTAACAGCTTTACAAAACACTATCATGGTGTTTTATAAAGCTATTAAAATTACAATTCGATTTATTACTAATTTATGATCCTTTCTTGTGGTAAATGACATACCATATTTAGTTCCTGAGAAAGGATCCCAAAGCATTCCTAAAGTCGCTTGTACCTTACGAACAGCTTTACGAAACAGCCCCCAGGACTGATAGATTTCTGCATCATTCAAATTACATATCCAACTTGCTATTAAATGCTAGTTAATGTGCATTACATACAATCAAAGTCTGAAAGATGCTCATTTTAATGAATTTGGTTTGCAGTTATTTGTCCTTGCAAGCAAAAAATGGTATGCCAATGCACACAAGCCTTTTGACAAAACCTTGTGACTAATACAAGGAGGTAATTCTTATTTTCCATGCTACAAAGTGACTGAGACAAGACTAGCTAGCTAACCTAGTGAATGCATACATTCACAGAGGTTTGGGTGATAGGTCTGATTTTACTAGTCACTTGGATTCCAATATACATCTCAAACATCAAACATGGAGCTTTGTGTATAGGATGAAGTCCAACAGAATTTGTACACCTAAGTTGATAAGCTTTGATGCGCCTTGTCCTAATAACGCTTAAATTAAATCGCAAGTCTGGTAATATAATTTTGTTGACTTATACTCACATTTCCCTAATGAAGTCTTCTTTGATGGTTGCACTTATATTCCATTCCTGTAGTAAACTGTTAGCACATGCCTGTAGAAAGACAACATGAAACATGACATAAATTTATGAAATGGTGGCAGTCAAAATTCATGGTTTCCTCTTTAATATAAGGTTAGTAACTGAAAGAGAGAGAAAGAGACAGGTTTATTTTGATGCCTAAAGCAGCTTGGGTGATTCAGCATCCTTTAAGATCATAACTGTTCAATTCCATTGACCATAATAAAACTTAAGATGTGAAACCCAAGACTGAACCATTTTTTCCCATCAAAACAAAGCTATTTTCTAAATCATGATTACCATGACTTAAGCATGAAATCTGTCTCTTTTCTGTGTGTGTGCATTTGCTCTCAATCACTACATAAAGTTTAAAGGGGAATCCAAACAAAATAAAATGTTTTTAGAGGAAAAGGAAAAATCAGACAAGTATATACATGTAGATGAGAGTTTGAACAAACAGTAAGAACGATATGAATTCATAAAAGTTGTAAAAATTGATAATCACTATACCAATAGAGACTTCATAAGAATATTGGGCATGGACTAACTCTGCCATTACTCCAATGCATAAAATGGCTAAAATGATTTTTTTTCATAAGTATTACTAGTACTTTAATTTCATGTTCATTTCATGAGAACAAAACAATATGCTACATGTGTTATATTTTTATTACTGCTCCAGGGGAATAGGCACTTAGAGAGAGAACCCACAAATCCATGACTCTTAAGTGCAATCTCAATTTCAAAACAGCCATAACTATCTTATTGCTTAGTTTGATTTCTTTAAAACTTTCCCCATTTTTTTTTACTTATTTTTCTCGTCTCTTACACAACATAACAGAAATAGAATTGATAAAAATCATCATAATAATAACATATTAGTTTAAAAAAATTATTATAACAATTTACCTTTAATCTTCCAAAGTCTTCTTCTATCTGATCATCATACCAGCCAGGATATTGGTTGTATTGATTATAGAATTTATCTACTGCCCTCAATGCCACGTAAAGACACATCTCACTGTCTGGGTTCTCAAGATTCATGGCTGAATGGGAGAATACACAAAGTTGTATTTATATAATTAAGCAATTTCTGCAGGTAATTATCATAATACAGAAAATAGTAAGTTTGTATCAATGCAATTAGGCAATTCCAGCAAGTAATCATGAACTATAATAAACATAATAGTTATTACAGGGGAAGTTTGCTACTTGTGTCTCATAAAAACAGAAAAATTTGAGAAACACATTGGTGAAGATTTGATGAAGGTCCATCAAAAAATATTGAGTTACGATTCTTTTCAAGTTTTTCAATTTGTGATGTCACATACGAGCAGCTTCCCCAAACATGTTACATAAATTCCATAAATAACCAGTTTGAATGGATAATAGAATTATTTTCCTTATTGAAGGGTAACTTTCAAAGTTATGATGGAAATCAACAAATACCCCTAACATGAACAAATTTCATTGTCCCTATCCAACCTTTGACCTTGGTCATGTAACCTAAAATTCAGGCAGGACGTTCAGTAATACTTGATAACCCTTATGTCAAAGCTTCATAAACGAGGCCTATATACTTTCTAAATTATGACATTTCAAAGACTTTACCTTTGATTTAGATTTTGATGATAATTCCCCCAACATGGTATAAGTTTATTGGCCCTAAATGACCTTTGATCTCGGTCATGTGACCTCAAACTCTCGCAGGATGTTTAATGATACTTGATAACCAACATGGTATGTTAGTTTATGTCCAAGTTTCATGAACTAGGCCCATATACTTTCTAAGTTACGACATTTCAAAAACTTAACTTTGAATTAAGACTTGATGTTGACACAGCTGTCGGAAAAGCAGTGCCTATAGTCACGCTCTAATAGCAGGCGAGACAAAAATTTAAAGAATTTCCTCTCCATTTCTGATTCTCATTAAATCTTAACCAATATTGTTCTTTAATTTTTCTACTATCATTACCAGGTAAACGTACCCTTTACAGTGTGTTATAACTTTCAAAGCTCTCATGATAGACATTAAGGAAAAAGGAAAGATGAAGGAGTATTGATGAGCCGAGAATCCCGAAATATTCTCCAAACAATTTTGTTTTGGAAAGGGCCGAGCCAGTAAATAAATATTTATTTATATCCCTACTCTAAATGAAAAAATCTTGCCCAACTTTATTGTTCATAATTTCAAAAATAATTTTAAACTTTTCTCAAAGAGACAATTGTACAATTAGATTTTGGTTACCCCCCCCTCAGTATTTTCATAGAACCTGCAGTATTTTAATTAAAGACCGTACAAAATAGTGGAAGTGAAGACTTTACCTATATCAGCTACATTAACCTTCTCTGGTATATGCTCATCCGCTAATGCCCTGCACCTCACTACACGCAGGAAGGATGAATTCTTGCAAAACAGACGGATCTCAGACTCTTGTATACTATCTGGAGACTAAATGAAAACAGAAACAAATTTTCTCATGAATTTCAGTATATGAATATGGGAACGATCCAATCAACAATTGCTCAAATTGAGATAAACACGGGATATTGTTGAAACACAAAAAGTCAATTTTGTGTGTAAATTATATCCTGAAATTCCATCCTGAAATTCTATCCAGAAATGCCTGAAATGAATGAAAAGCTACCAAAAACCAAATAGCATATTCACAGAAATCGTTTCATTGTTTTCTTCAATTACTCAAAATGAATTATCATGGACACAATAACTACAGGCTTCCAGTCAATGAAAAAAGCACCAATGAAAGGAATTGTTTTATTTGACAAATTATTTGTCATCCTACAGCCACCATTAGATCTGCTTTTTAGTCAAAATGTACGGAGTGGGATAAACATGGATTTGATTAAATATTTTGGATGAATTGGCCAATACAGTTAACAGAAATAATGACAATATTGTTATACACATACCCTCCCTAGAGCAGCTAATATTTGTTGTACACGTGTGGATACCTGTGACACATCATGTCTTGCCTGTTCCAAATACCTGACATGACGAATGGAAAAAAAAAAATTCAAAGTTTAGGTCTGAGCAGACATGATTGAACTAGAAAGAGAGAAAATTACTAAAAAATGCATACTTTCTCATTGAAGGGGAGGCACACACCTACAAAAAATAGATTTGAATAAAAGAGAAAATTCAAGCAAACATAGCACTGAAAAATTAATCAAAATTGAATGTAAAATAGAAAAGATGTGATATTCTCAAATGTTGAATACGGATACTTGACAATCATTCTTCAGCAAGTGGTTTCATAACATTTAATATTAGACAGCTATCATTGCTTGTATGGACTAGGTCAACGTCTTTGTAGAATCCAATGTAAGGCCTTGAATCAATTCATTGCATTAGAATCAACAAAAAGCTCACTCTTAGTCGTTTTTTTTGTAGCTACAAAATAAGACTTACAATTGATTTTAAAATTGATCATAACATTGAATTTATCACATTCAAAATCAATTGCAATGCCTAACACTACAAGGTTAAACCTGCTGTATGTTTTTAAAATCAATTTAAAGGATTCATCTCCCAACATTTTTAACTAAAAAAAATAGAATTATAATCAATTTAAAAGTTGATCATAAAATCAATTTTATCAAATAACAAGGCAAAAGCAATTTTGTGTCTCGCCCACTTAATATGAAAATAACCAGAAATATCATGATTTGTGAGGGCACGCAAGAGAATATCGAAACTTCATTGTGAAATGACTGGGATGGAATAACACTTGTCATAAGAGCCTTGCAGGTAAACTTTAATGTTGACCTGAAAATGACCTTTGACCTTACCATGTGACCTCCGACTGCAGCATAACACGCAGGTCCCCCAAGTCCATCTACCATCCAAGTTTGGGTGAAAAGTGACATACGGTTGCAGAGTTAGGAGTCATAAGAGAGTCTTGCATGTAAACTTTAACGTTGACCTGAAAATGACCTTTGACCTTACCATGTGACCTCCGACTGCAGCATAACACGCAGGTCCCCCAAGTCCATCTACCATCCAAGTTTGGTTGAAAAGTGACTTACGGTTGTGGAGTTATGTGTCATAAGGTTTGTGACGGACGGACGACATTTGGATCCCTAAGTCTCGCCTTCACCTCTGGTGGGCGAGACAAAAATGTATTCCAATACATCAACCTATTATCGAAGTCAATACCAGGGTCCAATATGAATATAATGTAAAACTAAATAGATTCTTGACTGTCCATTATTTACTATTATCATACATCATTTTGTTTGGCGCCGTTGCCTGTGCCGAGAAGGCAAAAATCAAACTGAATCACTATGACCATCGGATCTCTCCTCCCGATATAACTGATTGCGGTTGTGCAGGTGAACCTCTACACCAGTACTAGTCTTATCGTAATAGTATAGTGGGTTGTTAACAAACTGGTGACTCTCCTCTCCTTTATTAACATCCTAGCCAAAGGACAGACCTGTATGTAACGGTTAGCTGAATGTATCTCTTGAAACTAGCAGTCGTATCAGGGATTGATCTTCATAGAGGATGAAGTCTAAGCATATGATAGTTGGGAATGGTACCAACTTTATATATTTTTTATCAGTCTTTACTTCATAACACCTTTGACACCATAACAAACAAAATAAAACTTAGCATTTGCTTTTGCTTACACATTTTGGAGCTGTATGTATCTCTTGGAATCAGCCGTCATATCAGGGATAGATCCTCGTAGGGGTAGTGCTCCATTTCCTTCATTCTCAGTGAACTGTTTGACTGCCTGGGCTAAGATCCAGTAATTTGAACTCTACAAAAACATAAAATTCATTCTCAAATTGGAAGAAGGCTGTTTGGGAAATCTTCAATACTGTTCTACAGAATCCTATGTAAAATCCTGTTAAGATTTTGTGTAGCTTTTTATAGAATAAAACTAACTTCATAAAAGAGGTTTCAATTGTACCATGGACTATGCAGATTTCTTGTATTATCGCACATCATGCAAACATCAATTTAGCATTCTTTGCCAAATGGATAAATTTGTTTGGAGTCTTCTTTCACATTGAAATAGGCGTAATGATATGCACAAAATATACAAAGTCCATGAATTTATACCATGGTACCAAAGAAACCACGTTTGTGAATACAGGCCATTATGCTTGGGAAACATTTAAATATTTGTACACCACAGTGATAACTGAGTAACTGATCAATATGTCTTATGCATATGACATCATAATCTTATAGTGCCCTCCTTTAGAGGATATAGGAAAACAGGTAAACAGAGTTGTCAGAGATGCGCCAGCTGGAGATCGGAAATGTATGAAGGCAATAGCTTCAGCCTCAAATGGCAGCACGATGACATCAATGCATGAGGTCTTTGGGAGAATCAAGCAGTCTAACCTACCTCTGACGTTAGGCTAGTACATGCTGGGTCTGTCAGGATATCCTGGACTTGGCTTGGGATCCTGGTCTTTGTCAGGGAAGCGTTGACAGCCTTGATGGCTTCATCAAAGTTCTCTTCCAGCTCCGGCACGCCATGTTCGTTGACCAGAATCCCTCGCCTGATCATTTCCTTGAAGGCAGATTTCTCTTTGTAGTTCTTAGGCATCTCACTGTCATGCTGTTCAACAAAACAAATATTTCACTTAATACTTTTGTTTTGGTATCCTCCTCAAATGAAAGGAGAGAGTTTAGTAAACACAACAGAAGGTAAAGGGGAGAAAAGAATGACAAAAATCAATCTGCATAGGCTTATGCTCAGTTTTCAGATAACTGTATTATTCTTGCCGAAGCACAAAAATAATCAAATCCATTCATATCTTACCTCTTTTCTCCATTCCTCCAAGTAGTTGTGTAGAAGGATGAGGTAAGGCGTATGCATGTGGTCCTGTAATAATAAAATCAACAAAGGTCATGACTATTGCTACTACAGTTTGAATTCATGATTTTATGTTAGCCACAGCACCAACCTGAAATAGACTGTTTTGCATTAAAGACCCTGACCGGACTTAAAAGTGATATTGACAAATTATACACTAATAGAAGCTCATAAACTAAAAAACACAGCAATGATTATAATACAGGTTTATTCATTTTCACTACTTGCCAGCTGGGTATTTTGCTTAAGAATAGCTCCAACTATCAGGTTTCCAAAATAAGCTTTATATATTGCTTTTCATCAACTGATTTTAAAGGCCTCTGATGTCGTTCTGTATCAGAATTGTCTTGATTCCATAGGTTTGTACAAAGAAAAACACCAAGAATCTAGATTAAAAAGTGGCATTAAAAATATTTCAGGCATCTCTAAGCCTTTGTGAGGCCATATCATACCTGTTTTGACATAGAAGCAAGATCAAAGGACCTGGCAAACTCTTTGAAACTAGAGAATGGACGATCCAGTCTCAGGTCATCATGGGCATTGTCTGGATGAGACTCGATAACTGAAAGACATAAAAAGAGACTCATCATTTTTTAAAAATCCATGTTGTCTTGTCAGAATTTTTTTTCCACTTTAAAGGTTAAACTAAGTCTAGGGTGGAGCAAGTAAAGATATTTTTGCGATCTCGGTTAATCTTATATATAACCACAAATACCTGTTCCTCATAGTTTCCTTCTCCAAGTATGATACGCAGCATTGTCAATAATTAACAAATTTACATACAGTTGTACTTCAGAGGATAGTTCAACAAAAAAGTCAAAATCAATTTCAAGTTTGTTGAATAACTCAGTGTCACCCATCACTTAAATAGCCATTATCACTATTATCATTATTTATGTTGTTTAGTTTTTAACTCCTGTCATCCTTTCAGTCATCCACATTTACCTTTTTATCCACTCCCCATGTAAGAAATATCAGATTGCCATTAATGTCTTATCACCAATACCATAGTCCAACCTTTAACGAGTCAGCTAACAAGACTTCTAAGATCTATGGCTCATCCTACTAACCCTAGTCACTTACACTGAACATTTCCTTACCCCTTATACCAGAGCATCTTGATAAAAAATAATAATGATGGTATTTTTAGATACCATTAGACACATTACTTGTTATTTGTCATCAAGTAATTCTGTCATAAACATATGAACTGGGGCCTCTCTTGCAAAGAGTTGCAATTGATCTGTTCAATCATGACAATAGAAAGCCATTAATGCAGAGATGCCAACCTCTTGACACAAAAAATCAGACTGAATATCCTCAAAAATCATATTTTTTAGTGAAAAATCAGATTTTCACGAAAACTCAACATGACCAGTGCAAGCCTTGAATTAAGCAGCTGCAGGCCGGGGGCAATTTTTTTTTTTAAATTGCCCCCGGCTCGCGGGCTTTTTACAGGAACCGGGGGCAATTTTCTGGAACCAGGGGCAATTTAAAAAAAAAGAATATAACTGTGAACCACACTCCAAATTTGTTTATAGTAAGCGCAGCTCCTGCAATTTTTTAATTAGTACAGAAATAGCATGCTAAGTAATAGGCTTATTCAAACAACTAAGAAATCAGATTTAAATGTTTAAGTGTGTTTTGACACCCTCACTCCACATCCCCTTTACATGGGCTTATTTACTTTTCATCTTTAATGAACCACAAACAATGAACCCCCCAAAAAAAAATCTAAATAAATGAATAAAATAAACATAAAAAAGAGAATTCAGATCAAATAATAAATTTAGAAAAAAATTTTTAAGGTTTTTTTTCATGGTTAGAATCACGGTTGTGGGTGAGTGTTTGTGTATGATTGTGACTGTGAGGTGCACTTGGATTGCATATAAATTATGTTAAAGAAATGAAGAAATTAAATCAATATCTAACTCAGTCTATTCAAATTCCAGCACATAGCCACAGGCTACATGTAAATTTTTAAATGTACATGTATTGTAGGTTCATGTACCTTAAGTTTTTCACAAGTTATTTGAAAACGCAGATCTTCACAGAAAATGCCTTTCATTCTGGGAGAGTCTAAATTCTGTGAAAATGTATTCATTAATAACTTAAATATTCATCACAATGAAGAAATCATGAAGTTTTTTTGACAGTTTTCAAAAATTAACATGAAATCTAAACTCTATCTGAAACAGAAAATCACCATCACTTAGGCCATTACTGATAGAATTCTCACCCAGAGCTCTGGCAGAGAACATGAGCTCAAACTGGCTAGCTAACAGCATACAAGTACCACACTCAAGTGCACGGCGTCCTCCCATTTTTTTTTTAGATGGAGCCTTGTTTGATGATTTATTGTCTGATATTTACCCCTCACCAAGAAAGAAATTAAAAAGCTATAATTCACAACTATTGATTTTGGATAAAGATTAATAAGGCTCCGTTTTGACAAGCAAAGTCGGCGACTGTGAGGATAAAAGACTCGCACATCCTATGTGCTGTGAACGGGGATTTATCTCCTGTGCAATTCAAATTACTATATCACAGAATTGTGATATCCCGACTGGAAATGTGTGCATTAGAAATTGCACATGGTGAAGTAGGAAAAACTGTTACCGCTACTGGAAGCACGCGCGTACATGTATTACAGGAAAAAAAAAGACGGACGTAGCTCACTTTTTATGGTACTGAAAAAAAGACGCACTTGGCAATTTGAAACTGTGCTTATACATACACAGCACACATATATGGGACAAAAACAGGACAATGACAGAAAGTCGGGAAATCTTATTTTTGATGGCCAAAAAATCGTACTGTCGTATTTTACTTGTTTTATCATACTAAATACAATAAAATAGTACTAGTTGGCATCTCTGTTAATGTTAATGTCAACATCTAAAATACATGTTTGTTCAAAATAATTTCTAGAAATGATGTATATTCATTCACTTTTTTCTGGACAATTCTGTTTGTTTGTGATTCTGTTATTAGCATTCCCGTAAGAACTTGGCAGGACAGCATTTTTGCTGGTAAGCACCAAGCTTTCAGTATGCTTCTCTTTGTTTTCAAAGGAAATTGAGCAAATATCCTACAGAAAAAAATGACACTGATGGATTTCCACATACTTTAGAAAGAGCAGATCGATCAAAACTCTTTGTAAGACGGGGGCCCTGAACTACATCTCATTTTATCTTGGGTCTACATAGGTGCTGCATACCTGCCAAAGGTTTCAAATTAAAAATCTTCCTGGAACATAGAAAAAATCTATTTTCAAGCAGAAACAAACTAAAAGTACACTACTTATAATTACAGAATCTGATTTTGCTTAAGATTGTTTTTCTCCCTATTTTGAAAGGAAAAATCTTATTATGTCTGATAAAATCTTATTGGTTGGTGGGTATGATGCAAGTTAAAAAGTAATAGACAAAATTCAATACACAATTTACTACCCAGATAATCACCTGTGTGCTCTTTGATGGCCAATCTCATGTAGCCGAGGAAACCATAGCAACGGCATACCAACAGAGGAATATCATTACTCCACAATACAGCAGCCAGATCCAGTAGAGTCCTAAAGACAAGTACACACACACAGATTTATTTTGATTTTGAAACACTTTATTTTCAAATCAATAAAGTTACAAACACATTGAAAAGAAAATGTAATGAGTTGTCCAGGTTCTCGCACATTACCACCAAATGATAAATCAAATGATAAAAGCAGGACAGACAATACAGAACATAATACAAGATTAAGTAAAGGATAATATATCAGAGCATAGATCTCGATCACGATAGTCTGTAGTGAATTAAATAAATCATGCATTTTTAGTATGCCCTCCAATGCTACAGACAAAATTTGAAGGGAGGTCACATACATGTACATGTATTGCTGCACAAGAATAGACTCCTTGTGAAAGAGAAGATTAGAACACATTGAAAATATATAATGCAGACCATCTGCAGAAAGGGCAGGGTGCTACATAAGCACTTGCCCGATTGCTCGGGGCAAGTAAAAGTTAGAGTTAGGCAAGTGTTTTGAAGTAAAAACCAAAACTACTTGCCCGATTAGGGGAAGCAAAATTCTCGCAGTAGAATGACCAAAATTAGGGTCAATACCATATCATATTGACCCTGATTTTGGTCATGGCAGGCAAGACAAAACCACTTGGACAAAGAAATGCAATAACATGGTAGATCAGTTCATGTCAAAAGAGAGAAAAAGGTAAATGGTTTAAATAACCGCAAAACTTTCCTTTGAAGAGGTAAACCTTTTTTTTTCAATGATATTTTCGGACAAGTGAAATAATATTTCCAACTATTTAAACATTTACTTGCCCAACCAGTGCAAGTGCTTCTAAAAAGTTATGTAGCACCCTGCCTTAACTGCATTGTTTACTGCCTATTGGCAAAAAGGCAGATTATACAGTACCTCTCTGGTAAAGCAGTCGCTATGACGGCACTGAAGTTATCAAAGAAACTGGGGTTGCTTTCCAGAAGTTGCTCAACAGACTGCAAGAGATACACAGAAAACTTCATATCAATGATTGATAGTGAATACATGGCACAATTACCATACCTGTTGCATATTATACACCGATAATGTCAACACGTATAACAAATATAAACAATAAATGTAAAAAAAAAAAAAAGTTATTCAAGATATTCAAGTCCTATTTTGAAAGTGCAACATGGGCATGATCCTGATATCTGATTAGCGAATAACAATTTAAGTACCAGTATGACAATCTAATATTCAACATTTCTTTTTTCATATCGGACAAAAAGTTTACAATTAATTCTGCAAAAAAATTACAGGGTATAAATAAATACATAAATTGCAAAGAAGGTGAGGAATAATTATTACTACTGCTACTACTCGGGGTTCGTTTGCAAAATTCTATGTGTTTCCAGAGCAGTGAAATGGAAAATCTATACTCATCTATCTGATAGCTATGCATGCATTGCAAGTCTAAGCATGAATTTGATAGAGGATGGTTAAAACAAAGTGAAGACCTTCCAATGCCAGAAAAAAATTACGTAAATCCCATATACGTCTAAAAAATTTCATTATGTATCCAGTATCCCATGTAATGGGTTTGTTGGCTCAGTTGGTAGAGCGTCCGTCTCACTACCAGTAGGTCGGGAGTTCAAACCCCGGCCACGTCAGACCAAAAGACGTTAAAAGATGGGAGTTGCTGCTACCCTGTTTGGTGTTCAACGATTTAAGTGATAGAGCAACATCGATCTGGCGCTGCACAGTGGCTGCCGGGACCACGATCACTTAGGCAAAATGAATTTACGGAGTATATATATTTCAGATATCTATTTCGAACGACGAATATAGATTCCTTTCCCTAAATTTTTCCTCTGGAAATGAGTCCTTGGACACCCTGAACACAGTAATTCATTCCTGCTACTACCAGTACTTCTATGATATTTGATCTTACCTCCTCTACGAAATCTCCTCTGACATCACTGTTCAACTCTTGAAGCAGCTCTGAAGCTACCTGAGCCCTTGATTGCCCAATACTGTCCTTCGTAAAGAAAAAACTGAAAACCAGAAAATAGAATTTTAAATCAACATAATACAGAAATTAACAGTACAAAAATATATAAATTTATACATTATCAAAGCTAACAATAAAAAGTTTCAAATTATGGAAATCTTATTTTTTAGATGATTTTAATATGAAATTTTCAATTATTTAGATATGTATACAAAGAAGTATAACACATATTAGCTTTCAATAATAAGCTTCATTGAAATAACAATTTTATTTGAAGAGAATAAAAAAAATAAGGTGAAGGATACAGTACAAATTACATGTATTACTTCAGAGGCAATCTGGAAGAAGTTAACATATTTTAAGAGTGATACTGAGGAGACACAGCAGTCATAGTCAGATTGCATAATTGCATAATGATAATAATCTGGGTATATACAAGGGCACATAAGACATACATTGTACATATCTAAGCACTAACAAATTAGTTATTGCCCTAGTCATTAGATCTAATGAGTCATTCCTGCACACAACATACTGTATGCACATTCTACTCTCCCTGGGGAGTATTCCACCCAGTCACCATGTGATGTGTACAAAGTACTGGACAAGCTACAATGACATTCACATCCTACTGGGTTGAGAGTTTCAAAGTGTGGATTGACACCTTGCCAAAGGACGCAAGGCTGTGGTGGGATTTGAACACATGCCCTTTTAATTTCAAATAGCCACTATACCAAGGCTTTTCTTCATTTGAAATCACACAAAAAATATTAAGCAGTCAAAAGGGATGCAATCAAAGTTTTACAAATCTCATCAGGATGCATTTATTATTCTAAGCTTCTAAACTATCATCATCACTCACTTGTTACCGACATCGTCACCTTTGACCTTTCCACCGTCAACAATGGTGAAAGAACCAATTCCTGGTAAGATAAGATTCTTGAGGGTTTCTGTGCCAGTAGCAGTAGCATTGACAAGACACACATGAGCTGATTCTAATGCTTCTTGTCCATGGTCTCCCCAGGTTCTGTGTCAAGACAAGAGCAGAGAAATCAAATATTAATTGACATCTTTAACCTTGTATCTATAGATTGGCCGGCATATCAGAAAGCCTTGATAAAAGTCATAAAACACACACACACGAACTCGGCAGCCAGTTTTTCCACTCCGGTGATGGATTTTGAAAAAAAAAGAAATAAAACATCAGCTGAGCATGCGAATGCAGGCGATGAAATTTAACCAGATATTTTCGGAAAGAAGATTTGTCATGTCATTTATTGATAAACATTGATAAATAGACAAATAATAATTTTAGCCAAACTTTAGGGATTTCATTAATACAACTTTTCCATACCTTGTTTCTTTTAGTTTATTCTTTAAAAAAAGTCTAGGGGTGACAAACGAATATTGTGTATTCTGCCCAAAAATTATTTTTGTAGCCCAATGCAGTCTGGTTATCTATGAAATATGTCTTCGAGAGAAATTAGTTTTAGGAGAATGAGCAATAATTAATCAGCAATGTCTTTAAATGAAATAATGAATGATAGGTGCTGGACTAGTGTCCTGTAATGTTGATGAAAACACAGCATTATGTTTTTTTTTAAATCAAAGGTTAATATCATATGAAAACCATAAACACACATCTTATTTATACAAAAAATAATCCATCTCCATTCAATACCCTACTAGACGTTGCAATGACCTTCATTTGCCTAGATGCTTAGAACGCTGTTCGCCCAAAATACATTTATATGTAGAGGCCCAAAATTTTGGAATTCTCTTCACCCTGATATCCAGTTTTCCCCTTCTCTTCATTCATTTAAAAGAAAATTGAAATTAATATTCTTACAACAACTCATATTGATTCCTTTACCTCTATAATTTATTTTGTTTACCTGTTTACATGTTGCCTTCGGTGATTGTGTTAGATAGACTACACTTCTCTCTCTCTATCCCTCTTTCTTTCTTTGCTTTTTTTTCTCCATTTCTCCCTTCTTCGGATTTTTGCAGTTTGTGCAGCAATGTTTGTTTATTTTTATTGTTGTTTTGTGTCTTATTTTTTGTTGTTGTTGTTTTGTTGTGTCTTCATGTCTTTTTTGTCTCTGCTCACCTTTTAATATTAATTTCCTTTTATTATAATTGATTTTTTTATATCTTTATTTCATTATCTATTTTGTATTGCTGCTTGTTTTTGGCCGATATAGATTTAAGTGTTATACTTTTTTTCTTCTTGAGTGGTCCATACTTTACAAGCTTTGCTTTTTTTAGTGGGCCACTCCATTTTTCCAACATATCTTGCATATTGTTATCAAATTGGAAATATTATCTTCTGTATCAGGTGTATATTCTTTATATTTGGTTTATTTGAATATTTATGTCACTATATTTTCTGATGTTACATGTATGTCTTATTGCATTATAAATTTTGTTGGAAAAATGAATAACTAAATAAATGAATGTGTCATATACATTTGGAATTAATTACTTCTATTCCCTTGATTAAACTTTGTCTGTCACCAGATGCAATAATACTTGCCACCCAGGAAGCAGCGGCAGCAGTTGAGTTCCAGGACATGGCAAAGGAGCTAAATGATAACAAGGAGCTTGGAGCAGTAGTCCAAGATGAGATACAAGCAATTTGTACACGGTAAAATATGGATTTCATAAAACGTGTCATGTACATTTGGAATTAATTTGTACCTCTATTCCCTTCATTAAACTTTCTCTGTCACCAGACGCAACCATAATACTTGCCACCCCGGAATCAGCAGCTTCGAGCGAGTTCCAGGACATGGCGAAAAATCTAGATAACAAGGGGCTTGGAGCAGTAGTCCAAGATGAGATTTGTACATGCAATCTCTACATGGTAAAATATGGATTTCATAAAACGTGTCATATACATTTGGAATTAATTCGTACTTCTATTCATTCCCTCGATTAAACTTTCTCTGTCACCAGATACAACCATAATACTTGCCACCCCGGAAGCAGCAGCCGAGTTCCAGGACATGGCGAAAGATCTGGATGATGCCAAGGAGCTTGGAGCAGAAGTCTTAGATGAGATACACGCAATCTCTACATGGTAAAATATGGATTTCATAAAAATAACCATTCTCTAGCGCTTTATCATAAAAGAAAAGTTAAAAAGTGGAGGGAAGGAAAGGATGTTTGCATAAGCAGGAATTTCAATTCCTTACTTTCAAAATAATTAATGAATGCTCAAGTTTTATCCATCACAGCAAGTGGAATGAATTCGAGTTGATAAGTACAACTTTGCTTTAAGCCTTGCAAACGAGATAAGATTTTTGTTATATTCCATTGGTGAGATATGCATCCTTTTCATAAAGTCAATTACGGTCCTTAGGGTATGGCATTCCCGCTCTATTTTTTTTGCTGATTGACAAGAAGACAACAAAAGTATTAATAGTAACACCCTTACTATCAATAATCAAGGACCAGATACATTCATGGACTTATAATGGTATAGCGACGGTGCAGTGGACCAAAAATGCATCTAAAGAAGATTATCAAAGTATGTTTCATCCCATCTCCGACTTGTAGAGTAATCAGTAAAGCACATCTAGGGGGCAATGGGAGAAAGGTTATTCCCCGTCGCCATGTAGTTGGAGGGACACATTTAGATTCTGACTTGGAATTGGTATCTGGGTGTTGCATGATTGATTGTGAAGTCTGGTGAAAACTTTTTGGGGGGCAGGGGTATATTTTCTCAAGCACAAAAAGGTTTATTATGATTATGACTTCACATTTCTAGGCTTCTCATTTTCAGAGAGCGACCGATCGGATTCCGATTTTAATGACAAAATAGAACTACAAAAACAATGAAGGCAATAAAAGTTAACCAGATGCATTGTATTTTTGGCACGATGATTTGTCATGTCATTGATAAACATTGATAAATAGACAAATAATAATTTTAGCCAAACTATAGGGATTTCATTATTACAACTTGTCCATACCTAGTTTCTTTTAGTTTATTCTTTAAAAAAAGTCTAGGGGTGACAAACGAATATTGTGTATTCTGCACAAACATTACATTTGTAGCCCGATGCGGTCTGGTTATGTATATCAAACGTCTTAGAGAGAAATTAATTTTCAGGAGAATGATCAATAATTAATCATCAGCAATGTCTTTAAACGAAATAATGAATGATAGGTGCTGGACAACTGTCCAATCGGTGATTGTGTTAGATTGACTACACTTATCTCATTCTCTTTCTCTATTTGCCTTTCTCTTTCTCCATTTCTCCCTTCTTCGGATTTTCGCAGTTTGTGCAGCGATGTTTGTTTATTTTTACTCTGTTGTTTTGTGTGTCTTATTTTTTGTTATTGTTGTTGTTTTGTTTTGTTGTGTCTTCATGTCTTGTTTTTGTCTCTGCTCACCTTTAAACATTAATTTCCTTTATTATATTATATTTCTTTATTTCATTATCTATTTTGTATTGCTGCTTCCTTTTGGCCCACATAGATTTAAGTGTTATACTTTTTTTTCTTCTTGAGTGGTCCACACTTTACAAGCTTTGCTTTTTTAGTGGGCCACTCCATTTTTGCAACATACTGTATCTTGCATATTGTTATTATCAAATTGGAAATATTGTCTTCTGTATCAGGTGTATATTCTTTATATTTGGTTTATTTGAATATTTATGTCACTATATTTTCTGATGTTATGTCTTATTGCATTATAAATTTTGTTGGAAAAATGAATAAATAAATAAATGAGTCATATACAGTTGGAATTAATTTGTACTTCTATTTATTCCCTTGATTAAACTTTCTCTGTCACCAGATGCAACCATAATACTTGCCACCAGGAAGCAGCAGCAGCAGCTGAGTTCTGGATAATGTCAAGGAGCTTGGAGCAGTAGTCCAAGATGAGATACATGCAATCTGTACAAAACGTGTCATGTACATTTGGAATTAATTTGTATCTCTATTTATTCCCTTGATTAAACTTTGTCTGTCACCAGATGCAAACATAATACTTGCCACCCAGGAAGCAGCGGCAGCAGTTGAGTTCCAGGACATGGCAAAGGAGCTAAATGATAACAAGGAGCTTGGAGCAGTAGTCCAAGATGAGATACAAGCAATTTGTACACGGTAAAATATGGATTTCATAAAACGTGTCATGTACATTTGGAATTAATTTGTATATCTATTTATTCCCTTCATTAAACTTTGTCTGTCATCAGATGCAACCATAATACTTGCCACCCCGGAGCAAGCGGCAGAAGTGAACTTTCAGGACATGGCAAAGGAGCTCAGTGATAAAAAGGAGCTTGGGGCAGTGGTCTTAGATGAGATACATGCAATCTGTACATCGTAAAATATGGATTTCATAAAAAGAACCATTCTCTAGCACTTTATCATAAAAGAAAAGTCAAGTAAAAAGTGGAGGGAAGGGAAGGAAAGGAAATGTTTGCATATGCAGGAATTCCAATTCCTTACACTCTTAAAATACTTAATCAAAATTAATGAATGCTCAAGTTTTACCCAACACTGGTTAACATAATACCGTCCACAACGTCAACTATTGGTTAAAATTTGCGTAACTCACATAGGGTAATCAGTTTGTATGGTTGGGTGAATCTAATTGGCCATCAGTTACTAACTGCTCAACAGTTGGTTAGATTTTCAGGTCAAAAACCTGTCTACAAAAATAAAACCATATATGTTCAGGGCAATAGCTAGTAATTCAAACCTGGCCATCTGATGTCATTAGCACATGGCAAGGAAATAAACATCTCTGGAACAAAAGAGCCCTTTATAAATACAATTTCATGAAAGGCATTATATAATGTTTTGCATAGAAACTTTGTCGTACAAAATAAGGATTATATGTAAATTTTGACTTTTATTACCTACTTGGAATCGAAATATACACGTTTGTTGGCACGTATATAAACCTCGGATTCATTTCTGTTGCCTCTTTCATTGTTGGAGTATTGAACAGCGACTTGTGTATGCATTATATGAAACGCCACAGATTTGCTTCATTTTTGTTTTCTTGATTATT
The DNA here is from genome assembly GCF_018143015.1 of Lytechinus variegatus. Taxonomy (NCBI): domain Eukaryota; kingdom Metazoa; phylum Echinodermata; class Echinoidea; order Temnopleuroida; family Toxopneustidae; genus Lytechinus; species Lytechinus variegatus. Next base: position 16,600,149 of record NC_054741.1, on the reverse strand, counting down.
GATTATCAAACGATTGTTTTAATTGTTCGGAAGAGGTATTATTTCAGATGTGTACGATTCTGAATACTGATAATATATCACTATTATCATCCATCATATATGAGTTTTCAGATGGATAAAGAGTAATGGGAATTGTATCCAAATTATTAGAGGTTTCATAATGTTGATTTTGAAGTATATTATTACTGAAATCATGTAGGGGAATTAAGAAAGATTTCAAGAGGTGTATGTATGATATATATATGGAATGGACAGAACATGACTCGTTTTTTGATAAATCATATTGGAGTAATTTTTTGCCCATAAATAGTTACTTTAAATCATCACGTCAATTATTTTATTTATATTCAAATCTTTCTATAACTTGTAAGTTTGAATTTAAGGATAATACTTTGTACTTAATTGCTGTAGATGATCAAATGTGTAGTGACCAATATTCATTTTTTGTATAGACACAGAAGATTCCTACCAACGAGGAAAGGAATGATAAACTAAAATAAAGTGAAGATGACACAACGAGAAAATAAAGGATTTGTAGCAGAAGTGAGATGAATTGTACATAGTGAGGAATGAGAGGGGGAAGAGAGGCAGGGAGAGGGGAAGGTACACGAAGAGGTGAAGTCTAACCTTGAATAGAATTATTCAAAGATAACTATATATGGTAATCACGCTAGTGGAGAAGTATGAGGTGGCATGCAGTTTTGTGAGCTACCAGTTCAGATCTTTCGTTTAAAAACTTCGAAAATTGATATTTGTGAAACTGAAATGAAAATAAGACATTTTTGTATGAAATAAAAAAATAGAGAAAGTCAGTTGTTTCGATTTTTTGTAATCCTCTGTTATGGGATTTTTGACCCTGACCTACGTTGACTCTACATTGACCCTGGGCTGACCTGATGTTGACAGCCGTCTAAAATAGAAATAGACTAAATACTTAACAGCAAAGGCCCTAACAATATTCTATTCACAAGGATATCAGCTTATTGAAATTAGCTGTCATATTTATTATAAAAGTAAATAAATAACAAGCTCCCATTAGCATGAGCTTTATGATAGTCAAGAAAATACAAAACAGATGAGAAATCTAATATAATTATCTTTCTCTCTGAATCATAGATCAATTACATAATTGACATTAACAGACTTGCAAAATACATTTCCTTCACCGGAAGTATCACATGAAATAATCATAATTTGAAAAACAAGGTTTTTATAAATGACACAGAATTGTATGACTTTAAATAGCAAAATACAACTTTGTTCTTTTTTTGTAAGGATGATTATATTCACTTAGAAGAATGGAGTAAAATAGGAAATATATATGTCATTTGGTAACAAAATGAGCAGAATATATATATATGTAAATTTGTCTTTCTTTCTGGAAACACACATACCATATTAAGCATAAGAATGGCATAAACATTAAAAATATATACATTACTTACACTTCGGCATTGAGAAGAGAGGAACCTGCCTGCACTGGGTCGGGTGGCAAACGCCCTTTTGCTTGGTTAGGAAAACACCCCAATTCAGAGACCTTCTTCTCCAAAATCAAAAGTCTGAGTGAGCTGGCTTGGCTTTTCTTGCCAGCACATCAAACAGAAATATGTAACACAAAGAGTCTGTAATCCACACACCTGTTAACCTATAGTCTACTTATTATGACAACCCAGCCTGCTGAAATACCAGGCCACCTATCATGCCTACAGTTTAGTTACTATGGGTAACATGCCTAATGAAATGCCAGGCAACCTACCATGACTACAGAATACCAAGGTATACAGTGCACATCTGTACATGGACTTTAACAAAAGAGTTATCCAGTTTTGAATAAGATCCTACAGCAAGGATTTATCTTGATTCCAAGATAAATTACAGCAACAATGGAAGCAAGATCAACGTTTGGTTCAGGGGGGGAAGACTGGTAAGTCAAACTCTCTCACTCAGGAAGAGCAGACGTCCCAGGATCGTCCGAAATATCATGATTTTTGTTAGATTTTTTTTTTGCTTCAAGTTTAAACTTTTTCCTCTTCCTTCTTTTCTATCCTTCTTTCTTCATCCTATCCTTCCTGCTTGCTTTTTTTTGTTGCATCTATTTTTTATTTCCTATCTTTTTTTTCCTTGACATTTCTCTCTGTGTTCATTTTTCTTTCTCTTACTTTCCTTCTTTATTGAATTTATTTTTTTTATTTCCTTCATTCTTTCTTTCCTTAAACTTTTCTTTACTTCTTTTCATTCTTTCTCTCCTTCCATTATTTTTCTTGTTTCATTCTCTCCTCCCTTCATTCTTTCCTCCTTTCATTCTTTATTTTATTTTTCCTCTTATTCTTTTCCCTGAATTTTTTTTATTTCCCTTCCTTCCCTCCCTCCTCCCTTTTCCTTCTTTCTTTCTTTCTTTATTTCTTTCTTTCTTTCTTTCTTTCTTTGCTCGCTCTATGGCGAATGGTTAAGGATGAGTTGATACAACCTGTTGATTTTTTTTTTTACAATTTCCTATTATGCACCTACGACTTGAATCGAGACTGATAGGAAAAATTCGCATTTCGATTCTTGTTTGCGTGATTTCCACCAAAGTATTTGGACAGAGTATCTTGGCCAAAATTTGGAGGTAAGCGTTAAAATATTAATTTTTAAATGTATAAGTTTTGGCGTGTTTTATTCCCTCACATTCGTGTGATGAAAGATACATCAAAATGCATTATGAAATCACATGCGTAGTGCATGTGCGGGGTTAGTAATAACTTGCATGCATGTCTCAAACTAAAGTCAAACCCCCGTGTCAATATCACACCCAAAAAAGCTTGGTTTGGTCTTTGGACTCGTTTAGGTTAGAAGCTATCTAAATTTTTGTTCTCCTGCCTTATATTGTTTTTTAAATGTACATGATGTAAGTAAATTTTGAATAGCCCATCACTCAGTGCATGCATCTCTCAATCTTAGGCGTTCGCCACTTGTTCACTGCTACCACCCTGCCTGTGGGGAATCTACAGGTAGGACTATGGTATGCCAATGTTGTACAGAGCACATACTTTAAAAAAATCATTAAAATATCACTTTTGTGACCAAAATTACCAATTTCCATACAGTTGCAATTTATTTTTCATTAGTAACTTGGGAATAATTTTTGTATTCACAAGACACAAGAGCGCTCAAAAACTTGAATTTTGGGCATATTTTTTTGTACGCCCTCTATTGGTGGAAAGTAATATGGCAAGAAAATGTTCATTTTTTTTATCTCTATTTTTAATTAAGAAAAAATAATTTAAAGAATCAAATTTAAATAAGTCACTCAAGTTGTATGTGTAATGGAAACTTTCAGTGTAAAAAATCAAGCATTTGCCCCAAAGAAAAAGAGAAAATAAGCCAAACATTGCCACCCTTACTTTGCCACACATGGAGATATAAGTGAGAACAAGGTTATATTATATAACCTTGTTCATTGAATGAGTGGGCGTTCTATATTGCTATAAAATTTGCACAGCTTATGTGCTGTAGCTTAGCCATAAGTAGGTAACTTCGCTTGTGTGCTGATCGAACTCATTTCTCAAGGAATCGTGAGATCGCCTACACAAGTTGTGTGTATAACAGATTGCACGCGTTGGTGATGTGAATGAGCTTAATAAAAATTCATCTAAAACCGGTGCTATGTGCGCCGGTTTTAGAGGGATATTACGTGTCTGAAATATCTTAGACTATGGTTATTTATTTAATCAACAAATACCTCAATTGGCGATCATATTTCTTGGCTTTGTCAATCACCGGACTTCCCCTGGATGCTGCCATTATAGTGATTTTCCTGATGATATCGACTACAAATTACGCGATGTTCCCAACAACAGCAGAAAATGTTTCATGGTAATGTTAATATAGCAAACCTTAAATGAAAAAAAAAAAAGATTCTAGGGATTTTTTTTTGGGGGGGGAGTGACATTTCATTGTTATGATACCGACGTCAGTACACTAGCATCTGTGTGTATAGTGTTATTGTATAGTAACCACTAGCATTCCATCAGAAAAAAATTGTTTTCATAAAAGCAGAAATATCTGAGAAAGTTTTTGGAAAAATGCAGGGAGGCACTCAAGATCAAGTTCATATTGTTGCACACACGAGTAATAAAAAAATGAATTAAGGAATTTTTAGCAGATAATGGTGTGTCACTCATTTATGGTGTCAAAATAAAAAAGCAAATTTCACTGAAAAAAGGTAGGTACATGTGTTTGTAAAAAAAAAACAATTTATAGGATATATATATAATTGATAGGGGCAAGGTTGTTGAAAAAACATGCCAAAATACTTTTAATAAGGTATAAATTTGGCCAATGGATAAAACTTATTTAAGGTGGGTTTGTAAATCCTGAGGTTAAGCATTGGGACAACAATATATTGATTGATCATTGATCGCCACCCCCTTTTCTCCCTCCCCCCCCCCCCCCCCCCGAAAATTTTCAACTTCTTCTCCTCATTCAAACAAATATATTCAGGAAAGCGAAATAAAAGAAAACAATGAATTAAAAGGCAGAAAGAAAAAAAAAGAAACTAAAAAAATGAAAAAAAAAACAATGTACAAAATGTATGCTGGAAGAACCAGCATGCCAATTTATTCATTTAAAGTATTTTCACTTGCTAATTCTCTATAAATACTAACATCCTCTAAAAGTAAAATAACTGTCATGTAGTTTTGCTCCTTTCTGCCTGCATATCAATGGCATTTTTAAAGATTTTTTTTTTTCTCTTATACATTACCATAAGAATTACCATGGCTCAACTTGCCCATGTTTTCTGGCTCAACTTACACCAGTCCGAACTTTATGCAATATTTTTACATCCACACATTTCTTATGCATTCATCATGTAAGACTATGACAAGAATGTGAATCCATACCTGGACTAACAATATTGTTCTTATTTCTTTATTATATTTAAATACATGTGTGGGCAAAAAGCACTGATCTATTTCACACCCTTTTCTACTTTTTTGGCTGAAATTTGTGATTTTCCCTCTAAAAAACACTTTTTGTTTCAAGTTGAAAAAAATATGGTGGGGTTAGTGGTTATCAATATATGACATCACCACAATGTCGGACCCATTATTGGCCTGGGGCTGGTGGCTCAACTTGCCCCTATGCTTAACTTACCCCGCCTTCCCCTAGGCATGACAAGATGGTTATCTAAACATCTGGGTGGCACCTTTAAGCTTCCATAGATATCTAAACAGAATTTTCCTGTTCTAGTATAGTGGGTGTGAACTTTCTAATGAAATCTTGAGAAATGACAAACTTCACATTCACATGCTTCTTAAGAGATCAGATTTGAACTTCTTTTTTTTACAGGATTAACCATTCTATCCATGTGATGTCATGCGTAATCTGAGACAGATTTAATTAAACTTTTCAAAGCATTATAAAGCTATTTCTTAAATCTTATTGTGACACTGACATACAGGTAACTGCAAGTCTCTTTGAAGATATACCTACTTTTTCAGTTTTAACATCCAGTCTCTGAGGCCTGTATTCTGGAAAAAGGTTTCAATTTTACCATGGTATATTTTGTAATTATCTGTGTTATTGTTTGAACATTTTTTTACCTTATTACCTTGTAAATACATTGCAATTCGGTCTTAGTTGCGATGATGTCTTGATTTTTATTACTAAACCATTTATCCATAAAACCATGGATTATGTAGATTTATCATATTATCGCGCTTCCCTTTTAGCAAACTTAAGCATGCGTTTCAGTGAACGCGATGAAACAAGCTTTATATGTATGAAAATCTGCATAGTCCATGGTTTGGTACCATGGTACAATTGAAACATTTTTCCAGAATACAGGCCACAGAGACTGGATTTCAACTTTTACTATGGGAATCAATGGGTGATTTCAAGTCCGGTGTTGGCATTATTGGTGTTGGTGTTAGTGTTGGAATTTGAATTTGCATTGCTTCCCCTAGCTCCAAAATCTATTTTTAGCATGTAAAACTGATCCAGATCACATTATTGACATCTTATAAACTAGTTTTCAGGACCATCTTCATTTCATGTTTGGTGTTATACTCGTGTAAAAAAAAAAACACCAACACCAATAGGTCAACACTGAACTTGAAATCACCTAATGTTACTTGGAATCTGGTTTCGTACCCAACAAGGTTACGACTCATAACTTCCAAGAAGATTTATAAAACATCATTCAGGATGATTATCCAACAACGATTCAGATACATACAGATAATAACAACATATGAATGCTAGGTTACCATCACTTTATTTACGTTAATATAGTTTACTTCACATTTCACAATGATATACGGTACATGGAAACAAGTTGACTACGTGTAACTTGTATAAATAGGACAGAACATAAGGACATTAAAAATAACACAAACCTTGATGGCAGGGGAAGCTTCAAAGTATTACAAAAGTCACATGTAAAATCATTTAAAATACCATTTTTCAAACATGGATAATATCATACATGAATTTTGAAAAGCAATTGAACTACCAAGCAATGTGTGACATAATTCATTCATTAAAATGACAAAAAATAAACACATTTCAATGTGGATTACTTTAAAAATAATTATCATGGCAATACAACCTACATAAACAAAGTTCTGAATTCAAAATTAATTTGAATGCTGTTCTAAAACTTCAACTAAAGTGGCTAAAACTAAAAGTGCAATGTTATTGTAGGTTGTATAATCTGAATGCCAAGTTAGCCCCCAAAATTTACACCTTACACTTGACCCTGAAATGATCTGTTGGACATTTTCCATGGCCATTCAGCCGGGCGAAATATTCTGACTTCCCTACGTGCTGACTTTTCACTTTCAAGTCTCACACATCTTTTTACACTAAATTTGCCTAAGTTAAAGGGCCCTATTTCTAGATTTACAGTCAAATGATTTAAATCTTTATTTTCATGCATAAATTAGCATAATTAATTCATAATCAATCAAATAAATTGATTTAGTGAAATTCAGCTATGCAACCTAATAGATCACAGGATTTTTTTTTTTTTTTGGGGGGGGGGGTTTTGTCTTGATTGCATGATTCATTGCTCAATTCATATTCAACCAAATTTGATTTCGTGAAATTCAGCTATGCAACCCCATAGATCACATTTTTTTTTGGGGGGGAAGAGGAGGAGGAATTTTGTTTATCTTGATTGTGCAATTCATGACCAAGGTTGAGGGGGAGCATCATGACAGGAATTGAAAGAGTATTAAAATACCATGGGACTATCATAGTTAACCATGCTTCACAGTAAGCTATAAATAGCAATAGTATGAAATTTAAGAATTTTTATAATGATTAATCAATTTTCCTTGCCTTAGTCTCTGGACAAAGTACAAAACTCATTTTTTGAAAGGTAAGATATGCATCTTGATTACAAATCAGATAAGTTTCAGATCATACGCAATCCTATTAATGGCTCTCACTTCACTACAATTAAGAACTGTTTACATCTATGTGTTCTCTCAAACAAGAATGCACATGATAACCTTATTTCAAGTTTACTGCCTATAATGTTGTACGGCTATTCAATCCTCAGACATATTGGGACTCTTTGGGAGTTCACCTGTAGGTGTCAACAGTTGCTCCACTCCACATTGCGATCTTTACAATTTAGCACAATATGAATTTGGGTTTAAATAAAGGCAGTAAAATGATAAGTGTGGCATAGAGAATAAGGTTAGAGAAACCAAGGAGAGAGAGAGAGAGTAAAAAAGATAATGGACAGGCATACAGGACTTGCAGAAGCATGATAATTATGATACACAATTTGCCTTACTTGCGGCAACTGAAATTAATATTAAATATCAAGCTCCTGCCCAAATAAGCCAGACTTGCTAGAATTTCGCAAAGCTACAGATTGGGCTGTATTAATGGAAAATGGAACCTTTTGCCAAGATAAAGATCTGAGAAATAAAATTTGTCTTGCTAAATAAATTCACATCCATGCACCACTTTATGTCTGGAAAGATGATTGTGCTCATCCTACGTCCCTACGACCGTGCACTATACATCATTTACGCTCTTCTCGCTTATAGTATTTCAATGGAAGATACTTATCAATGATGCTTTGAATGGGAAGCTCATATTGTTTTGAATCTTCAAAAGTTATTCATTTCTTTGGCATCTTTGGATAGACTTTATTTCCAGACCTTGCGATTGGAATGAGTTCCTCCCTGTATTCCATTGGAAGATACTTCTCAATGAGGCTCTGTAGAGGCTCCTTGTCCGAGACTAGGCGTTGCCTAAAAGCAAAAAGAATATATACAATTTAGCCATTGAATGAAGCAGCAGGCATGTGATATGTATATATTTACAATTTGGGGCCCTGTCTTACAAAATGGATACTGGCTGATTATGCTTTAACATCCATTTTCCATAGTCCCTGGGGCCCATATTCTCAAGTCCGGATTAACTTTAACTCAGGGTTTAAAGTTGTGGTTTAAGTATGGATAACCAATTGTTACATAAATCACTAACAGTAGAGATATCATATTTCAGCTCATTTGGCTCTCAAATCCTTCATAATTGTCTAGGAATTATAAACAGGTGATTGTCTTCACCATCAATGAATCAGGAAAGAGCACAGTAAACATGAGAAACATACAACGTAATGAAAATTTCAACAGTTTTGGCTTCCCATGATTTTAGTACAGAGTTAGTCCATGGTCTAAGTTAAACCTGACTTCAGAATACAGGCATATGTCATTTACACACTTCCTCACTCACTCTCCTATGGGTCAACCATTAGTGTTATTAATATAATCATAAAGCTACATACCTATGCATGAGGAGTTCAACATCAGCTTGCTCTATGGTTTGCCTCCCAGCATGCTTACAATAGGCCATCAGATCTTTGGATACGTTCTTGAAAAACTTACTTGAACTGTGAAAGGTACAATTAAAATGAACATTCCTACATCACTATGTGCTATTTCATGTTTTAAATCGTCTCAGTTGGTATTTAATAAGGTAACTTACCAACTCTGGTTTAACTTTTTAAACCTTTATAAATCCAGCTATTACTATAATATATATAACACAACAGACCATAACCTCAGTAACTTCAGGTGGTATCCATATACGGAAGCTATTATATACCGGTAATGGCAATGGATGACTGAAACATGTGGAACTCACTGCAAATACATTGCACTTCCTTTGTTAATTGATTTGCCTAGCAATACTCCGTCAATTATTAATGTAATATAATTTGAGGTGGATCCAGGGGGAGGGGGCCAAGTGTGACTTAGGGTTTTATGAATATGGCCCCCTTTAATCAGAAACATCTGACAGCTAAGAGGAAGATCCCATCTACGATTTTTATTTTTATTTTATTGTAACATATTTATTCAGGATAAAGATACACATGATCAGTCAAGGCTGTTTCTTACTCACACTTCATCAAGCGCAGTCAAGGCATTACGGGGAACTCTTGCCTTGGAGAAGTGTGTGAAGATACCCCTTGTCAGGCTCTTAGGTAGGCTGGGTGCAGTTGGGGGCTTCCTTGATCCTGGAACTGCAGGTTTCTTTGGGATATCCTTCCGGTAGACAGGAACCGGGCCTTTCCTAGGAATTATGTGTGTGATTGGTTCAAAGAGAAAAAAAAAGCTTAATGAAGTTCTGGTACTAAGATATTTTTTTCCCTGCTTCACTAGTGCATATTTGAATCTTTTCTAAATAAATTCTTCCCCCAAAATGTTCAGCAATCAGGGATAAGGGCTGAAAATTTTCCCCTTATTCCCTCAATTCCTGATTGTAAGAAAAATCCAGAAAACTTATCCCATTGCCTACTGGAACTGGATATTCCCTGTACAAAATCTACATGAATCTCAAAAGCTCAGTATCCTATGGGTTGATTCCTTATCTGACAAAATTCCATTACGAATTGCAAAATTGCAGCAATATGCTAGAGTGAATTTACAGTTGCAATGAACTACAAATTTCAACCCTGTAGAGGCAATGTACTATAAATTGTGAATTCATTGCAGCAATCATACAATAATTTGTAACTTCATAGCAATACTTGACCTCAACAGTAGTATTTTTAAAAGATATGTTTTTACTGCGAGATTCCTACCTGTTTGACGTCTCTCTGAGTGATGTTGGTCTCCTAATCTCTGGGGTAGGGTGTTTTCCTCTATCCCTCAAGTGTGGTGTATTCAAAGGAGAGGCCATGTAAGATCTCGAACTAAAGTAAAAGACAAGGACTCAACAGAATGAAAACATGATATAAATATGCATGTACTTAATAATCATGATAATGACAATAACACCAACAACAATAGTCATAATACGATGTTCCTATTAAGCACTGCATACTACCCTGGCTCTCGCTTGTCTACGCTGATCAGGCGCTCAAGTATTCCAAGGAATATCTCCTTACCAGTTTCCCATTTCCTACACCTGGGCTGCGTAACACAAAGATTAGCGATCAATCCCTAAATGGACTGACCAATCAAGATCAACGTTACCCGCGCATTTGGTTGAAAATACTGACCAGGAACCAATCAGAAGTATTCTTTCACATTTGCCATTCATCGCTAAGCTTTGTGTTACAGAGCCCAGGTAACCATTTCATAAAGCTGTTGATGGTGATCCTTTCTTACGTGCTAACCAATCACCAATGAACATAATGGTGTATACCTTTTACCACAAGAAAGGATCACCAGTCGTTTTTAAAGTCGCTCTTAGCTTATAAACAGCTTTATGAAACACCCACCTGGTTGGAAAGTGGCAAATGAAAATAAATGCCTTGTCAAAGGACAAGAGTGGTGCATTGAGAGCTGAACCCGGACCCTGTGGTTCATAGTCTGGAGACTTACATACAAAATACAGTGGAAATGGAGGAAAGCGGCTATGCAAGACGCCTTTGAAATCCACTATAATCTAAGGCTTTCATAGGGGCATTCCAGCATTTCACTTAATTTCATCTATGATGAATGTGAGAATTAATACTGCTGTTCCTACTAGTAACAACACCAACATGCAGATCACTGGAAAATGCCTCCATATGCATTGATCAGAGAAGAAAGAAGTTAATAATGGCAATCTTAACACTGATTCATTCAAAAGATTTCATATGTAACAAGTATGGTTATTAAAGAGGATTTTAATTTGATGCAGACGAGTTCTTTTTTTAATGGGGTGATATTCCAAAGTGCAGGGGCAGAACGGGCAAAACTTGGATACAGCAATTAGCAATGAATAGATGCTTGCAAAATTCCTGTGTGAGAGATGCGGCTTTGAATTTGGGTAGGGTGCCCTAGTAAAATCCGATGTGACCAATGAGAAGATACCGGTAATTGCTTTGAGTGAGGAAGGTCAACCTATTGGATTCAGTATCAAAGGTGTCGAGAGTGTACATTTTCATTTCCTTTACTCCACTTATTAGTTTGATTTTACTGGGTTGGTTCTTTAATAAACAGTATGCTGAATCATTACAAATGAAAATAAAATACACATGACAGATTCGTATTAACAAATTGTTCACTAATGAAACAAGATCTTGCTTACCCCTTGATAGCACTGTGTAATTGTGTCGGTTGAGTAGGTGCAATGACATTTTCCTCATCAAAGACACCATCATCATCTTCAATATCCATCTCTTCTTCCTGATCCATTCCATCATCAGGCGTTTCATCGTTTGTCTCATTGTCCGTTTCATTTCCTTGTGGCAGTCCCTCTTTAAGAAGACACGGCATTTATTTTATTTCATTTCATTTCCATATTTTTCATTTTCTGACTTGCCACTGCAATGACAACAATAAGTCACCCACAATGAATTTTGAGATTTTTATTGAACCTGACACGGCAAAAAGGTTTAAAATGAAAATTAACTGTCGAAATCTGTAAACAATAACCCAAACAAATACTTGATTGAATGTAAATGCAGAATGAATTCAGTGAAAGCTTCAAAAAAATAAGAAAACAAGGTTTTAAGTTTGGGGGTTCATTCAAGCATGAGATGAGCACACTATGCAATCTCAATGAAACTTCCAAACAGTCCAGAAAAAAAGTACTGTTAGAGAAACTCAGTTATCTTGCCTTTTATTCGACATTGCAACTTCAAATTTTAACAGTATAATTAAGAATTACTCTTTCAATAAATTCATTTTCAATTTTTGATTTTTTGGGGGAAGACCAATTTCTATTGTGGTTACTTAAAGAAAGCCTTCCCCTGTGACTTGTTAGTTTTGCGGTAGCGGGTCATATTTTTTCAGTAAACAAAACAACAACAAAAAGTGACATATCTAAGATAACAAATAGTAAAATTTGAAAACGAAAATGACATCAGAGGCCAACAAAAAGCAGAGCATGTAAAGATTGGGCCCCTGATGTACAAACAAACAGATATATCAATACATACGATACCAAGACTGAAGGGGAGCGTTAAGGGGTAAGGAAATGGTGAATAGTGATGTGGCGAATAGTTTTTTTTTCTTATGAAAGATTATAATAAATATGAAAATACAATATTAGGTAAGATTTGTTTGATTATGAGCATATTGTTACCATTAATAACGTTAATGAGTTTTGAGGAACAGGAAGATTCACGACATAGCTCTTCATCAGTGAGGAAGAACAGTGCATACTCCTGACAAAAAACAGGGCACACTTTTCAAAATTTTGATGAAAAGATTAGACAATAGTCCTTTTCAGGACTACTCAATCTACATGGCGTAGCTGTAAACTGCTTCACCAAATTATAGAGCTTTGTTCAATAACTTAAATCTCTTCATCACCTTCCACTGTCTTTGATTCGTCTTGTCTCGATTCCTCCCGCCTCGATTCATCTTGTCTGGATTCATCTCCTCTTTCTTCATTATCTGAGTCACTATGGGAGGAATGTGGTACCCTTATGGTCTCCTGGCTGGCTTGCACCATGATGGAGTCTTCCTCTAAGGAGCCACTGAGGTGGGATGCCTTTGAATCTATGGTACATAAACAGAATATAATTGATAATGATCATAATAGTGGGTTCTCATAAAGAACTCCTGTCTGTCATGTAATACATGACCAATTTTTGTTAGCGGTAAGCTAGAATCTATTTGATATTGAATGCACAGGCAAAACCATTGCCAATTTGACAAAACTTTTTTTAAAATCAACTTTGTACTACACAATGGGTGATTTCAAGTTCAGTGTTGGGAGCCTGAAAAATGCTGTTGAACTAAGCTCAGACACCGAGTTGGGTTCAGAAGTACGATGCCAATTGCATTGTAGGTAGCTCATGATGTCATGCCGCTGCGCTGCCAATCATGATCTAAGCAAGAAGTCTTGATGATGAAAATGAAATCAAGGAGAAATTGCAGTAAAATCTCATCGTAAAAAATGCAAAGGCAAGAATCACTTCAAGAATCCGAGTATATATTATTGGTCATTAAAATAGCTCTAATGATTCGCACTCATCATAACTGTTAGAGCCAATGTCAATATAATATTTTTTTTCAAACTGTTCATTGCCTGTTCATGAGTTTGGGATCACCAACTCCACACCTGACACTGACACTCTAGTATACCATATAATTTTCAGCTTTGCAACTTCAAAATTTTTACAGTATGAAGAAGAGTGATTGTTCTTTCAAACACCGTAAGCCAATTTTTCGAAGTTTTTCTTTTGAAAACCAAAATACTATTTTTCATATTTAAAAGGAACCTGCCCTGGTGAATTATTGTTGATGTTGGGGTGGAGGGTCACCTATGACCTACATATTGACTCTCTAGACATGCATATAAGTACCTCTCATCTCTGACACCGAGTCATCTGGGACCTTAGCAGATGGAACCTGGAATGATGAATTCTCTAGCAGCAGCGATCTACGGCTCCTTGAACTACGACTTGACCTTTCACTAGCTGGGTCTTCAACAAAACTCTGTATTCTATAGCCTTTTTTTGGCTATAAGCAGAAAAAAAGAAGATAGTACCATTCATTAGAAGAAGAAATGATTGGTTCCATGTGCAGACATGACCCTATCATACATATATATATTGCAGCCTAATGCCTACACAATGACCAGTGATAAGCATTCATGAGTGAAGTACAGTGACCAGTCATAGCTTTATGTTAGAAATGTATCCAAGGTATCTTGTGAGTGTAATTACTATGTCCTCCATATTTTGTACTCCTTGCATATTTCTCCCCTTTCTTAAAAGATTATGATCTGGGCCAATATTCATAAAAATATTGGCAATCCTTAATTATTCTTGTACTTACAGGTGAACTATCACGCCCTTCTTCTGCGATGCTATCCAGCTGTGTTCTGTTCCCAGTGGCATCCCTAGACCTTTCCATCTCGTCTTCATCCGTTGTGACCTCACTCTCCTCTTGCCCGATCCTATCTCTCACTCTCTCTGCAAATTCCTCCCTGTCGATGGCATGTTGTCTTCTCCCTCGCCTCTCTCTCTGCTGCGGTCTGATGAAGCGTGAGAGAGCATGGTCGATGGGAGACTCTACAGAGGATGAGTTTGTGCTGGTAAAACAAGATAATTTGAGTATTAAGGTTAGTAGGTCATTAATGAGGACCAGTAGTTCTGTATGTCAAACACTAGTAATTAATCATATGGATACATGTAACAAATCAGCAACTGAATAACAAGATAATTTATTACAATCATCATTTAAAAAATGTATTGAATATTGTGGTCAATCACGCTCACAGGACACTACAGGCAATACTGCTACCAAAGTGTTTGCACAGAACAACAAAAATCATCAAATCCCATAACTACGAAAATCATCAAATATTTGTACACTTCAATACTGGCTTATACAGAAACCTAAACAAGGTAGATTCATATTGAATTTCAACAAAGTATACAAACAAAGGTTACCTCTCAGCTCTGTCCTGAAATGCATTCCTTTGTACTGATGGTGTAGGTTGCTTGAGAGGTGAAGAGCGTCTGGTACCTATGTGCACTGCAGGTGTCTGGATGTCAGCTGTAGTCAAGAAAATAAATCATTGAATCAAATGAACGAGTCCTCTTCTTATGTCCATAGGATGAATGGATCACTCTTTTACTAGTGTTGCCAAATGCCTTTCAATGAAAATAAGCCCAAAATTATACCAAATCTAACAAAGAATGTTAAAAAAAAATCAAAACATAGTGTGAACATTTCCATTGCACGAAGTTGGCTCAGTCGGTAAAGCGTCTGCCCGTCGAACCAAATATCGTGGGTTCGAGTCCACCCCGGGAGGATGACTGAAGCCAGTGCGTTGTGTGTAAACGTCTCTCCCGTTTCATAGATGCAGGCTATGTTACAGTGGAAAACACTCTGTCCCTCTGATAGGACATTAAATGGAGGCCCCGTGTAAAGGAGAATCACCATCTTGGCACGTTCAGAACCCACTGCACTATTCGAATAAGAGTAGGGGGAAACCCCGGTGTAGTGGTCCACCTGCATTTCCCAACCAGTTATCGGGAGGAGAGACATGCGGGTCACAGTTCTGTGTGCGCACCCTTCTTGGCGACCCAGATTGGCTGGCTACTCCAATGCGCCTCTGAATGTCTTTGACAGATATATGGTGCTATACAAATGATGTGCATCATCATCATTGCATCATTTCTTTTTTATTCAAACCTACAATTCACGTTTTGCATTTGAATGATTTCAAATACATGTATAAAAAACTGCACTGGATAAACACTAGAATCATCAAGTTTGCAAAGTAAAATTTGAAATCAAAGTTTGTTTTTCCTCTCTTATCCACAAGATTTCAACTCTTGTACATGTATCTATTCCCTTATCAATATTCATCTATTTTTAGTGCCTGAACTTTAAGAAAAATTTTAGGATTTGGTAAATCCATAAAAGAGTAAATATTGCTAATCTGATTCATCATATGAACTAAAAAGCTAACCTGCTTTCAAGAATCCTGTGATAAGCCCTCTTGGTGTTGGGTTGCTACCACCTGGAGTTGCTAAAGTCTCTAGCCGGTTAGATCTACGTCTGTTTGATGGGGCAGGTTTGGGGAGAGTACGTGGTGTCTTTGCACCCCTGACTGATGAAGGGGTTGCTCCAGGGGTGCGAGAGGGGGTCATCCGGGCCCTCTTTCTGGGCGACTGACGAATCGTCTGTGCCGTTTGGAGGAACCCCTGGATCTAAAATATCAGGGTCAAGAATAAGAGAATTGTGTTTGAGGAATTAATAAGTGATTGCTTGGGAGGAAATGTCTTTTGTCCAAAGTATGAGAAATTGCTTGTTACACATAAAGTAATTCCACAAGAACAGTTAAGATATAGTTAAAGGCATTGGGTAACATTGACTTTAAAAATCTGAGCTGCAAGGTCTCATTTGTCACCTGTGAAGCACTAAAAAAAAAATTGCAACTGAAAATGCAAAATCACTATTAAGTGCTTCAAAACAGTGTGTATTTACTATGTAAATGAACCGAAACACAACCACAATTTTATTCCATGTCTTGCAATTAGACTCATCAGGAGATAAATTGAATAATTTTTCAGTCACAGATCAACATGTATTTTGAACTAGTCTGCATGAATTTGTCTGTCTGAATTTGATTTTTCTGGATGTTTTCTTGTTAACCCATGAACAATATAAAATGCAACACATGTCATCAAAGTTCTTGATCTTTTGTAGAATAAGATCTAAAATGTTAACTGTGACTTTACTGCATTCCATGTATGTCACATGTAGTTATAATGCTAAAGAGTTTGATAATCTCACCAGTGTCCTTGGAGTTACATTGTCATCTACTGCCAGAGATCGCCTCTTATTTCTCCTTACAGAATCCATACCTGTAAAGCAGACCAAAAAAAAAATAAAAATCATACCAAAAAACTTTGCTCAGGCAAATTTTCACAAGTTAAGTTCCTGTCACATCTGATCATCTTCAGACTTCAACGAGATATTGAACGAGTAGCTGGGATCATTTTATTACCTGGCTTAACCCTATTTTAACTGAGCCATTTCAGACCAGGCTTTAACTGGGGAGGGGGTGTCACTTTGACCCCCTTCAAATCTCGGCCACTGATCATGCGATCGCCAAGTAGATTTGCCTCTCATTTTTCCTCCTCCTTTTTCATTCCCCTCTCCCTTTTCTTTCTCTTCCTCCTCCTTTTCCTCTTTTTCTCCCCCCCGACCTCTTATCTTTTTTTAAGGGGGGTTGATCTGCATCTGCACTCAGCTGGGGCATTATCATGTAGCTGTGGAGTAGGCAAGTCTTGAGAATTTGAGCACTCACTTGCATCTTTTTGTACCAAAAAATACATAGATTAGAGGGGGAAAGTTTATTTACTTGCACACTGTATGCAATCTTTTATCAGATAATGTATATACACTTGCACACTGCACTTCACCGGTACAACAATACACCAGACGGTGGCCTGCACTCATCTGTTTCCAGAAGAAAAAGAAAGATATCAGAATATATAAAACCTCAATCCTATTTGGCAACGCAAAAAGGATGAAGAGGGAGACTTCAATAAGAAAAGGAAGGGAGAAAGACGAAAGAAAGATGGTACGTAAGCATCGCCATCGAGGCGGAGGTGAGGTTCGGGATATTTATCAGCAAATGGCAATGCACGCATCGTCTTATTAGACATCTAGCACTGCTCATATCAATGTCGTAGCTCAGCTTAAAGCTACCATAACAAAGAGGGCACGATGGCAAAAAATACATTGGTGAGTTACATCCCATCCCGTCCCATGTTCTCACAATATTTTCTGAATTTTTTGGTTCATATCAGTTTTAAAAGAAAAATATTTCTCGACTTATGAAGTATGAAGGGGAGCCCCATGTCTGCACACCTAAAACTTAAGATGAAACATGAATTTATTTTTATTCCACAAAAGTTTTCAGTTGATGATACAGGTAGGTATTATTATAAGTGTGCCAAAAATCTCATAAAATTTGAAAGAAATAGATCTAGACCTACATGATTTTCTTGGAAAAACCTTCAGTCATTTTCAGATTGAACAAAACAAAGGTGCCCCTTGTCTGCGCACCTGTTCACTTTACACAAGATTCAAGGATATTGATGAGAAAGGCTGCATTTTGAGGCCGTCACATGAAATGCCATAAATTCATTATTTTTCCACCATGTTTTTAGTCAGATTCTTTAATGAATATCTATGTATTTCAGGTGTAAATTTTGTGGTCGTTGCGTATTTATTCGAATCACGCTGATACGCATGTGCGCAGCAGGCACTGCGTAGACTTAGGCAGTTGGGGCAATTCATTAAGGTATAGCCATAGTTTAATTTAAGTTTCATTATAAAGCCCAGCCACTATGGAGATCATATTATAGGCACGCGCCCTGGCTCGATAAAGAGTAAGCCCACGTTAGTGATTTTTACTCTCTATTAACTAAAAGACTATCTATTTAGCTAGGTCGTAGGACTCCCATGGCTAGTTGCACCGTCCTACTTAGACCAAAAGCTTCAGTCTTTGTTATGTTGGTTGTTCTGCTGAACTTCATTGGCTCCACTCGCCAATGTCCGACCGAAGTTCTAACTTGATCTGTACAGGGACTCAATCAGTCAATGGGCATGTTTATGTACGAATCACAGTTAGTATCAAGTTAGGATAAACCAGGGAAGTGGGACTTGCGCGATAGCCGAAGTCAATGTTTTTTCCCCTTTTCATTTTTTTTTTCTCCTATTTTGGTGCATTTCAGTCCAAAACGGAATTAATAATCTATTGCCTATCTAGTATTGGTCCAGTTCTTTATAGGATGAGTGGGCCTACATGGCCTACTAGTACTAGCTAGGCTGGGCTAGGGCCACTCATGGTTTCAAATCGTCTCGTGTGTGAAGGATTCATATGCACCTGGTGCACGCGAATCTTTCACACCATTTTTACTAAAATAACTATGACTTTACATCATAGCTAATTAGCTATGACTTATAATTTTTCTATAACACTTACCGAACCATATCGATCGTTTGTTGAATTCTCTATGTTGTTTGTTTTAATAAAATAAGAGCATTTTCGTGATCTTCACGTAGATGCCTCTTGATCAGCGTTGATATCAACTTTTGCCTAAAGAGGGCACGCGATATTATTCACCAAGCCAGTAGGCACTTAAGAACCAAGTTTGAAAGGATACTCGTAAAATTATGTCACTCTCGCCGATGAATATTCATTAGATCGTGGTCGTGCGTGTTCAATACACACCGAGTGCATGCATGCAGAGAGTTTGTATTGAACACGCACGACCAGGATCTAATGAATATTCATCGCGAGAGTGACATAATTTTACGAGTGTCCTTTCAAACTTGGTTCTTAAGTGCCTACCGTACCTTTGTTTACGGTGTTGCAAGCTAGCTGCATTCTAGGCGATCAGCATTATTTTCTTGCTCGTTCAATCCACTTTCATCATCATCTTGTCAAAAGATGGCGTACTTTACCAATAAGTATATACATGAGATGCAACCTGTTGATTTTTGGTACAATTTCCTATTACGCGCTGACGACTTGAATTGAGAATGTTCGATACGAAAAATTGCTTTTCGATTGTTGTTTGCGTACTTTCCACCGCAGTATTAAGGACGGATCGAACGGAGTATCCTGGTTGAGACTTGGAGGTAAGCGATAAAAACAGTTTTATAAATAATTTCCAATTCATTTTTTTTTAAAACTAAAACTATTAAAAAGAAATCATTAGTGGAGAAATACTGAAACGTTTGGCGTTTTTTATTCCCTCACATTCGTGTGATGAATGAAAACGTCAAAGTCCACTATGAAACCACATGCGTTGTGCGAGGTTAGTAATACTAACCTCGCATTTCGCATCCTCGCATGTTGTGTGAGTGGGCTAGGGCCTACATGTAGGCCTATTTTTAATTTTATGAAATAAAGACAAAAACGATGAGCCCCGTCTGGGGATTTTGCGTTGTTAACCCCCTATACTAATGGTGGCTACACGATTGTGAGCCGTCTGTGTACGAGGAGAAATAAAAAATAAAATATTAAAAAAAAATCCTCGAAAGAAACGGCTGCCGAGCTGCCAGCCATGTCAGCTGTTTACGTCCGACTTGGCACGGGTCCGGTCGGGGACACTCGGCGGTACCGAAGGTCGCACTCCGTGAGGCGGAATTACGCGGGCTATCCACCGCCTCATCATCCACCCCTCTTTGAGCAATATAGTATAAACTGGTACATAAAATCATGACTCAAATGATGGAGGTAATACCATACAATTAACTCTCTCTCTCTCAAATAATTGAATGAACTGCCACGAAAATTTTTAATATAAAAAATTGCTTACCTTCTGATTATTGACAGTGTAATCCAAGCAAAGTTTATATTTCGCGGATGTTGTTTGCTGCCCTCTCCCGGCTGTCGCATCGATCAGCTTCGTGAACTACGTTTTTTGTGTGGTTTTATATGGAAGCTTAAAAGTGCCACCGAGATGTTGAGATAATTATCTCGGGAAGTCGACATCTTGATAGCAAAAGATAAGATGACGAGATCCTGGATCTCATCATGTCGACATCTTTTAGAAGAGATGATGAGATGACAAGATCCTGGATCTCATCATGTCGACATCTTTTAGAAGAGATGTTGAGATGACGAGATCCTGGATCTCATCATGTCGACATCTTTTAGAAGAGATGATGAGATGACAAGATCCTGGATCTCATCATGTCAACATCTTTTAGAAGAGATGATGAGATGACAAGATCCCGGATCTCATCATGTCAACATCTTTTAGAAGAGATGTTGAGATGACAAGATCCCGGATCTCATCATGTTGACATCGTTTAGAAGAGATGATGAGATGACAAGATCCTGGATCTCATCATGTTGACATCTTTTGGAAGAGATGATGAGATGACAAGATCCCGGATCTCATCATGTTGACATCTTGTAGAAGAGATGATGAGATGACAAGATCCCGGATCTCATCATGTTGACATCTTGTAGAAGAGATGATGAGATGATGAGATGATCTTGTCATCTCAACATCTCTTCTAAAGATGTTGACATGATGAGATCCAGGATCTTGTCATCTCATCATCTCTTCTACAAGATGTTGACATGATGAGATCCAGGATCTTGTCATCTCATCATCTCTTCTACAAGATGTCAACATGATGAGATCCAGGATCTTGTCATCTCATCATCTCTTCTACAAGATGTCAACATGATGAGATCCGGGATCTTGTCATCTCATCATCTCTTCCAAAAGATGTCAACATGATGAGATCCAGGATCTTGTCATCTCATCATCTCTTCTAAACGATGTCAACATGATGAGATCCGGGATCTTGTCATCTCAACATCTCTTCTAAAAGATGTTGACATGATGAGATCCGGGATCTTGTCATCTCATCATCTCTTCTAAAAGATGTTGACATGATGAGATCCAGGATCTCGTCATCTCATCATCTCTTCTTAAAGATGTTGACATGATGAGATCTGGGATCTCGTCATCTTATCCTTTGCTATCAAGATGTCGACTTCCCGAGATAATTATCTCAACATCTCGGTGGCACTTTTAAGCTTCCATAGTTTTACCTTGGGTTTTGATGATCATGGAGGTAAGCATAATTTCTTGCGGGGGGGGGGGGTAGGATGCGTAAACCTTTTTTTGAAAAAAAATCGACTGCCCTCCTGTTACGTACGGCCATGTTCATGATTCTGTGTTAAGTGGGGGATATAACAAGTAGTTACGCTAGTGGGGGGGGGGCAGTCTGCCCCCCTGACGAGCCACAACCCATGTAAAGGACGTATCCCTGCCCCCATGATGAGCTCGAAAGACCTTTTTTGCCCCCCTGACGAGCTTAAAGACCTTTATTGCCCCCCCCCCCCTGACGAGCTTGAAGAACTTTTTTTTTGCTTGTCAATTTTTTTGGCGGACGGTTCCCCCCCCCCCGTGGAAAATCCTACGTACGCCTTTTTTGTGCTTTTCATTCATATTTTTTAATATTATTTTTTTGCTTGTGAAATTTCTCGGTCAATCTCCTCCTTTAAAAAAAGCTATATCCGCCCCTGGTGTTACAAAATAAAATCACAGCAGGCAAGTATCGAAGGTAATTATCAACGCAAATAATTGAGAAAATCATAATAGTTTAAACAAAATATTTAAAAAAACAGCATACACATTATGAGTATCTATACACTGGAAACAATAGAGCACATTCAGTGACAAAGTTGGTAGACTGCAGGGGCGGCAGAACGTATTTTCGTATGGGGGGGGGGGCAAACCCAAAAAAGGGCATTTTGGTGCATCATGAAATTGTGTGGATTGTTTTTATTAATACCTCAGTCACATTTGCTCTACGGCGCGGTGGCCGCACGGTGAGTCGAAAACAGCCGTTTTATTCATGTAGCTCTGGTAGATAAATGTTAAAACGGTTGTTTTCGACTTGTCGAATAGCATCCTTTGAGCAAATGTGACCGAGGTATGAGTTGAGCAACGTTTTTTTGTGATTTCTGATCGAAAAGATATTTCAAATCTGAAGTTGTAAAACTCGCGCTTTGTGATATTCTTACCAGAAAACTGGACATTCTAGGCATTTTATTTAAACAGAAACAGAATGACTACCTTACTAAACAATCGGATTGTTGCAAGCACAAAACACGAGCCAAAAAAATAATGTGTGATATTCCAACCTGAAAATCTAACATTCTAAGCATTTTTGTATGAACAGGATGAGTATCTTACTAAACATTAATGATGCGAGCGCGAAGCACGCCAGAAAGTTGTGATTTTCTCACATGAAAATTGGATATTCTAAACACTGTTTGTAATCAGGAACAGAATGAGTACCTTAAAAAAAACTGATGCGAGCGCGAAACACGAGCCAAAAATGTGTGAAAACTGGACCGTATTCTATGAATTTTGTAACCATAAACAAGACAAATATACAAGGACTAACCCTTATACTAAACAATATGAAAGTGCAAAGCGCTAGCCCCAAAAATTGTGATTTCTAACCTAAAATTTCATTTTGAAAAAAGGGCATTGTTTCGTACGGGGGATTTTTTTGGGGGGGCACTTATATTGTATATCTATCTATATATATATATATATATATATATATAAAACGTTTAATCAATAATCAATCAGTCATTCAATCAATCAATCAATCAACCAACCAACCAATCAATTCAAGCATCAATCAACAATTCGATCAATCTATCACTTAATCAACGAATCAATCTATCGATCGATCAATTGACCAATATTATTGATCAATAAAATTCAATAATCAATCAACCAATCAACATACGTGCTTCAAATTGCAAAGAGGCAGAGATGCAGCTGTATTACACGACCTTATTGTTTACAATGATTTGCACAACACATCGAATTAGAAATACAAGTTACCCAGGGTGCAAAACCCACATTTTGGTTTAGATTTTCATTTGAAAGGTCCTATAGTTATAATCAATGTATGGTCCATGCTATGGGCAATCTCTCTTGGGTGGACTCTTCCGTAATTATTAACCTATACTTGAGCACTGTGTACCACGGTGTACGTGTTTACATGGAACACAATATGAAATCACATTTAGTATTTGTTATTTATTTATTCATTATATTGTATTTATTTCATACTGCAGGGCGGGCCTATAGAGATGGCCACTATTAAATTTGAGCATTTGAAATATTCACACAGTCGACAATGTGAACACGTTGTGAACAGTCACACTGGAAGGGGGACTCTACTGCACAGGTCTAGGCATCCAATAACTGGCGGATCCAAGGGGGAGGGCACAGCCGGCCCGTGCCCCTTTTAAAGCCATAATGAAAATTTTTAATGTAAAAATACCGTTTTTACCCAAGTGTACATCCCCCTTTTGAAAGTGAGGACCCTTTTTCTTGCTTGTCATAAATCATTTTCCACGGACGAGATGACCTTCGATTTTAGGTGGAAACCTCTTTTTTTTTTGCTTGTCAAATTTTCATCGGGAAAATGTGGACCCCCCCCCGCTGGAAAATCCTGGATCCGCCCCTGTCCCATAGGTCCATGAAGATCATGGGGTGACCATTTAAATATCACAATAAGATGGCATATTTTATACACACATTTACAGGACAAAGGAGTGTATGTGTATGGGGCGGGTGGGGGGTTGAAATCCTGCATCAACCCGCCGCCCCCCCCCTTCCATGTGCTCTGCCCGAAAGGAAAGGACAAATTTGTAGGTACTTCTTTTTTGGACATCATAAAACTAAGAAATCCGACACAAAATTTATGTTTCAAACTTGGTTTATTTCTTAATTAGAGCAACAATATTTTTCCGACACAAACTTTGTTTCAAACTTGGTTTATTTCTTAATTAGTACAACAATATTTTGCAATTGCCCATACACATTTATTTTGGCCTAGTCTATACTAAAAAGCTGGTGCAACGATCGATACTGGTTTAAAACCATATTTAGGAAAGTAACAGATTATATACAAAATTTAGTCAAACAAATAATAAACATTATTAATCAAATATATTCACTGCGGTACAAATCTAACAATGGATGTCATTTGTCTTACCATTTCCAATATTGTACCAGCGTTCGTCTGCAAGAGTCCTACCAAAATTTACAATCATGATTTTACCATGGATCTTGCTATATTAGGGAAAGTTTTGGAATGTCAGAATCTGAAATTTACCACAGCCGCCCCTTTACTTGAAAAGGAAAATGGAATCTTCAAGATTTACCCCATCCCCTCAGTCATCAGGTAGGCCTAATTTTTTTTTCCAAATGGTTAGAAGTGACTGTCAGTCCGAAGTATCATAAAGCTGTTCGTAAATCCATATAAGCTGCAACTTGATTTTTGAAAGGCGTTTTGGTGTAAGTTTTTTTAAGGGCTGACGACAATATTATTCTGAATTTAAAATGGGAACATCAAGAAAGCAGAGTAGTGCATAATGTTTTTAAGCACCGTGAGATTTATGAAACACATCTGTGAGAACAATCTCGTTTAGAAGAAGATGGGTAACTTCAAGACTTCGTGATCAAACACTGTGCTGTCACCGGACACGCTCACCTGAAAAAAGAGAAAAGCATTGTTCGATTGTACAAAGTAATTGTTGGATTGTGATTAATCTTTTCCGATTACCCCCCCCCCCAAAAAAAAAAAAATAATAATAATAACAATAAAAAATAACTAAATAAAAATAAAAAATAAAATTTCTTTGCAAAGCTCGGTCCAAATAAAATGATGTAAACACTTTTCCAGGATAAAGAGGTGCACAAAAGAAGAAAGAAAAAAAATGAGGACAAATTGGGTCGCGTTAGGGATGGAGGTGGACAATTGCATTGGAAGTTAAAGGGAAAGCTCACCTTGGAGAAAAGCTGATTTTTATAAAGCAGATAATAAAGTTGGTGAAGGTTTGAAGAAAATCAATTAAAGAATAAGACTTCTAGATGATTCTTAATGGGCCTATTTGAATTTGAGACATCGTAACTATGAGATCAGCTGCCCCAATACATCAAATACTCTTTTATTTTTATGGAAAATGATGAATAGAATATTTTCTATAGGAGGGGTATTACATTGTATATATGAATGATGATATACTCCCCTCCCGAACAGGTAAAACCAATTTGAATTTTTTAAATAGAAAATTGCATTAAAAAAATTATATCACATGACACTGAAACATAAGTTTTTATGTGCTGACTCTCTCTTTAACCTCATACACCTTCATAAATCATCACATTTTACGCGCAAGCCCATATAGGCCAATGAATGTCTCCCTGCCGCAAGTCAATAAACCAAATACAAACAATTTGTAGAATATTAATAATAGGCCTATACTCTGTAATTTGATGATATACATGGGCGGAAATCTGTCCCCAAAGGTAGGGGAGACCAGGGGCTGAAAAATTTGTCAAGCAAAAAAAAGGAAAAAAAAGGTTTTAACCCTAAATTTAGGGTCATTTAGTCCAAAATACATGTATTATTTCGATTGTGAATGATGAAAATGTTCTCCATCAAAAATAGCAGGGGGACATTTGATATTATGTCCCCCTACTATTTTTGGTAGGGGGGACGCGTCCCCCCTGGGATTTCCGCCCATGATAATATAGTATGGTAAGGCGAAACCTTATCTATAAAAAGTATATAGCCTACTGAAAAAAAAACATACATCTTGTACAGTTCAATGAGAATGAGATAGTGGTAACAAAGCTCACCGATTGGTTGCAATAGCTTGGTAGAGTGAACCAACGATCAGGATCGGGTATGGAACGGGTCATGTTTAGTACTCCACTGGCAATCACGAAAGAAACTAGGAAAAACACAATTATCTCAGTTTTTAAGAATAATCCTATAAAAGAAACACATTTAATTTGAAGTAAATATGAACCAAATGTAAATAATTAGGGGAGTGTTCTTCCACGTTCTGGAGAACCCTATTAAAAATAATTTAAACAACGCTGTTTACTATGTGAACCGCACAGTAGTTGTTTAAACATTTTAAACAAGTGTTTAAAATCTCAAACAACAAAGTCTAAATTCAAATATTTAATTATCAATGATTTAAGTATGGTTATTAGGTTTTAAACTTAATAACCCAGCACTCAACCCAGGTGAGGTAAATGGGTACCTGTAGGGAGTTATTCCTCAGGAAGCTGTGCGCTGTGAACGCCTAGCTTAGCCGGGTAATATAGGAGCGCCTTGAGCAAACAAGGTGCGCAATACCCTATATTATTATTATTATTATTATTATTAAACACTTGTTTAAACTGTTTAAACAACTACTGTGCGATTCACATAGTAAAAGGCGTTGTTTGGATTATTTTTAACAGTGTATAGCGAGCAAGCATCGAACCACCACACAATAAACCCCTTCCAAAATGTATTTATTGAATAGAATCTCATAACATTTGAATGAAGAAGAAAACATAGCCAGTGCACCTATACTCACC
The DNA here is from genome assembly GCF_018143015.1 of Lytechinus variegatus. Classification (NCBI taxonomy): domain Eukaryota; kingdom Metazoa; phylum Echinodermata; class Echinoidea; order Temnopleuroida; family Toxopneustidae; genus Lytechinus; species Lytechinus variegatus. The sequence continues at coordinate 16,573,289 of NC_054741.1, read as the reverse complement.
ATCCTGTCCACCGCTGTTGACCTTGCCGAAGATAGATCCTCCCGTAGGTATACAGGATCCATGGACCGTGTTCAGAGCTACCACACCGTCTAGAGGATCCTTAGGACTGGTATAGGTGTAGGACCAGGTATCTACCTCCAATCCTTTGGCCCCGCCCAAGAAGAAGGTGGTCGAGAAATCTGCTCGCTCTTTTTTATCGATAGAATGAGAGGAGAGGAAAGTTGTTGTTAACACGCGCAGTGTCTGCAGGCCTCGATGCATTTTACATAGGGCAGGTATATAATATAGCACCAGGAGCTATTAATAGTTCTGTAATAGCTCCATGAGAGGACCAAGGATTAAAAAAATCTCTATACCAAAACTTGAAGTACTCAATGGAAGCATGAAAAGAGCAGATGTATGTAATGACATTACATTATTTTGTTGGTCTATGTATATAATATGACAATAATGCAAGTCTTACTACTTATTTGTCTTTCAATCTTCTCAATTTGCATTTAATTTCATAAGCAGTGGCGTACCGTAGGTCACAGCATGGGGGGGGGGGGGCACCAGCCCCCAAAAACTTAGTTGGCGCGCAAAGCGCGCCTCATTTGCCAGGTATACTGACCTAATATCCCGCCTAATATAGACATTTTAAGGACTGTGTTATTAAACGGATATGTATCTTAATGATAAAATAACGAAGCGCGAGCTGAAAATTGTTGATATTTAGACATAAAGAAGGATTATTATAAGCAAATTTTTGTAGTCCTGATACGTACCTGTCTCACTAAACCCCGGGGGGGGGGGGCACTTCCATTCACGAGTGGATACCATGCGCGACCATGGGGTCTCGAAAAGCACCCTAGCCTAAACACGTAATTTCCATATTCTGACAATGCACCCTTAACATGTTTAACAAGTATTGGCGTGTGAAACAATACCCTTAACAAGTATTGGAAACAAAACGATACTCTTGGCAAATATTACCTGAAATGAACCCCTAAACAAGTACAGGAATGTTTTATTGTTACGGGTCCTTCGGTCGTCGGCTTTACCTTATTTGGTTTAGTACGACCCCACTTTCTACACCTCGCGCAAATCGGACTCTAAACACGAAGTGTTGGGGCAAAAAGGGCATCCTTTATAAAACATTTTAATTTTGTTTTATCATCCCCGCAAATTCGACCCTAAACACGTAATCTTATTAGCAAAATAGATACCCTTTTTTCATTATTTTTGTGTTTTTGACACCCTTATCACGTTACGTACGTAACGTGCCCTATCGTGAAAAAGACATCCTTTCTACGTGTTTTTTTTGTCGCGCATGGTATCCACTCGTCAATGTAAGTGGCCCCCGGGTACTAAACAAACTATGCGAGCGCAAAGCGCGAGCTAAATATTTTTATTTGATTGACCCTAAACAGGGTAATTTTAATAACTATTTGTTTAGGAATTCTTTAAGAGCATACGTACCTCACTGTAGTCATCTAATGCGAGCGCAAAGTGCTTGCTGATTTTGTTAGAATTAACACATGAAGCACTTTTTGTAGTTATTGTAATCATATGATACGTATCTCATTAATTGCTAAAAAAATTTGTAGTTCAGATCTGAAGAGGGTCATTCTGAGGCTTGTTTAACGTTTTCAGTCATCGTTCCAACGCTTGTTTTTAGGAATTCACTAAGGCCATACATCTTCGCTAACTAAATTGATGAGAGCGCGAAGCGCGAGCTGAAAGTTTTTTATATTTTGATATTCAGACCAGAAAAGGGGACATTCTAAGGATTGTTAGTAGGAATGACCAGACCTATCTCACCGATCCACTAATACGAAAGTAAATACGGACTGGAGCTGATTCATATTCAGACCTTAAAAGGGGGTAGTCATGAAAAAGAAGGATATGTCACTACATAAAACAATAATAACTCGCCGAGCGAGGAAATATATTTGGTGTATATTGACTTGAAAACGGGATGTTTTGTATATCTCATAAAACAGACAATGTCGTTCATATAAGTCTTACCTGGTACGCAAGGACTTGGCTCTGGTTGATAGGCCTTCCTCTTCAGACAGCTCCGTGTAACTTCATGTATGATCCATTCAGTATCCTATAGTCAGTGATAGTGAAAATGAAATTAATAATGCGAATGCAAAGCGCTAAAAATATTTGATACAGGCCTAGACATACTGACTAGAAAAGGGGCCACTTAGTAATACGAGAGCTGTTTGTGGGAATTGATTAAGATGATACGTATCTTGCTGATAAAATATTATGAGCGCGTAGCGCAAGCCGAATATATTTGATATTCAGAACTTGTTTGTAAGCATGTACAAGAACGTATCTCACTGAACACAATAATGACAATTACAATCGCGAACGGAATAATGCATTATTGACTTGAAAACGGGATATTTGAAGTTCCATTTTAACCTTTTTAACAGAATCCTATCTCCCTCAATGCAAAGCGAACACGAAGCGTAAGCGACATTTTTAGTTTTCTGTAATGGCCTGAATTTGTTCTTATTTTTCCTACCTATTCCCCTTCCTTTGTTTCATTCACTTTTCTTCCTTTTCTTCTCTCCTTCCCTTTGTCAGACAGATTTGAAAGCTAGACAAGTAATTTACAATGGCGGCACATACTATTTTTAAGCAAGTATTTATGACACAGACACAAGTCGCACAATTGTTTCTCCTCTTACCTCCTCATATTTTTGGACCACACGGTAGACATGCGAGCTTTTTCCGTCGACATTGTTCACGTACATGGTATATCCAAACCTGCGATTGATGTAATCGAACGCTCCATAAGCATAGGTGTGGTATCCCTCTGGACTACCATTATCTATGCCAACGGTTGCACCTGCACAGAAAACAAGCAAGAAATAAATTACATTCGAGCACTGGAGTATAGCTGGGGAGGGGGAATCTGGGTTGACCACCCCCCCCCCCTCCTCAATAAAAGTTCCACCACCAAGAAAAATGAGATAAAGAAAGAAATGGACAGGGAAAGAAAGATATATGATATCATTTTCTAAACATACGTTAAAAATCTATCAAAATGATTAATTTTTCGTACAGAAAAGATCAAAATTACTTTTCAGGTTCGCTCGCTTGCTCGCGACTTAAAAAATTGTTGTCCCATATACCAATGTTTGGCACCTCCTCATTTCTGTTTTTCTCATTACGCCACTTTTCCAAGCCCGAAGTATTTACAGACAAAGATGGGGGCATGACGTTACCCATATATTTCACCATTGCTATACGACCAAACTTATTTCTGGTGATTTTTTTTATTCATGTGAATAGAAGAATCTTTGATGCTTTTATTATATCCACTTCGAACAGAATTTGGGCACCATAACAAACATACTTGATAAATCTGTCATTGAATTTCGTAGGCTTTCCTGATATTGTAGTTTATCGATCCATTATGCATGTGCATGTATACAGTTTCATGTTTTGTTTCTTGTAATTATGCAGGATAATTGAAACAAAAATGTCTAAAATCACAATTGATGTCATCAAGATAGTTTTGCTAACTTGAAATAAATCTGATATCCCCTTTCGCATGCGACAATAAAGATGCAAACAAGGCCTCGATAGGAATAGGCCTAATCTTGTTTAAGGTTTCCCTTAATTGGCTTATTGTATTAATTTAATTTTTATTAATCGACGTGACGTATTTTATCTAAATCATATGCTCAAGATTTCGTGTCGTAATAAGAGGACGGTGTCCTGAGCCTAAACAAAAAAAATATCCACTTCCAATGTAAAAATAGATCTAGGAGCTCTTTTATTTCATTACTAAATTATTATCATAACGACAGACCGACCAAATTTCCCTCATTGCGGCAAACATACATTTTGTATTAAACCTGAGTCATAGAACCAAGCACAGATCGGGGGGGGGGGGGGAGAATGAAGTGTTCACCTCTAAAGGGCTACATGAGAGGTGCCCTTTTTCCACCCTCCCCCCCCCCCCCCCGATTGGAACTGAGGATATCAGATTTTTATAGGGCGAAAATAAGGTCCATTTTGGCAACAATAAAATTTCCCTCTCTAGAAACAGTACCGATCAATAAAAAAAATAAATAAAAAATGAGGGAGCCAGACATGGCCTGTGGGGCAGAATTTCTGCAAAGCTGCGAGAGAGTGAAGTGTACGAAAAAAAAATCTGGCAATTTTAGTACAAAAAATACTAATATTGTAAGAGATCTATACGTAAAACTGAGAAAATGATATTATATTTCACACTTTTCTCTCTATTACTCTGTTTTTCTTTTTCTGGTCGTGCAATTTATATGGGTCCATTTGGCCCTAAGCCCCCCCTCCCCATCTGTAAAACTGTTACTAGAGATAATTTGGAAGTTATCCTATAAACGGAGGTCTGGGGTTCGAGCCCAGAGCATGTACCACACGTCACCACTACCATTATTCCATGAACGTTCATCCTGATTGGTGGTTGGGCTATGATTTATCTTTTTGATAATTAATCTAGTAACGTCAAAATTTCATGTTTTTTTTATTAAAAAAAACAAACAAACTTGCTGTCAGGATGAATTTGTTCTTTTATAACTTACCATTTCCGGCCATGATCTGACGAGGTCCGCAACATTGACGTGCACTGGCCAGAGCCACAAGGGCAAAGAATATTAGCAGCTTCATGTTCAGATTCTGTATAGAAAAATGGAAAACATGTTTCAATCAACAGCATAAATGTGTGAAAACGTAAACACATTGACAAGTTTTTCACGATTTTTTTTATTGTAAATGACTGAGCACCTGAATGATTCGATTCTCATCGGGCGACTTTCTCCAAGCGTAATCAATTGCAAAAATCTTCTGATGCAGCCTACTCTTGACAGTTTCTATATAGATCGTAGGCCTATACTATTTGATAAATGGCGTATAGGGGCAATGGCGGGGAGGGGGGGCTCAAATACTCCACTCTGAGGGGAGCACAAGGGAGGAGGAGTGGAATGAGAACCCAACATGGAGCGGAAAGATCAAACCACCTTACAAGTTGAAAGGCTAACATATAAACTTGATGAGGGCGGGAGATGCTCTAAGAGACAAGGTTTGATCGATTTGCCGACCAGCATCATTGGCTGGAAGGGGAGCGATAACACCTATAACTGCCCTGAGTATTTTCTCCTAGATATTATAGCCACTGATTTTGACAAAGCAATCAATACTATTGCTCTACTCAGAAAATATCTTATTTTGTTCCCTCCCACCACTGCATAAATATGATATATGGTAGAGTCAACAAATAATTTTACAATTCTAATAGGTCTACATTTTAAGATTACGTGATCACACTGTTGCATTTTTGGTAAAGAACCAGGGGCAGTCAGAGCAATAATTCCGTACAATTCCATTTTTGAAAACTCCAAACAAAATTGTGATGTCAAATCCGCACCTGCGTAAAAGGAATATGGAAATGATAGCATAGAATATGGGTATACGAAGTACGAATTATGGCGGCATTCGCTGTCCATACAGATACCAGCTGCTCGCATGAAAAAATATAATCATTTTATTTGAAATTAAGAGAAAAGAGAATAGTAATTTACTCACCTTTCTTAGCGAAAAAAGAAATAAAAAGTTGGCTTCGTCAACTTTCTTCGTAGCTGAATGTGTCAGGAACCGTGTGGCCAAAGCGGTGCATTCTTGCAATATTTATACCCTTTCGCCCATTTAATTTCAAGCGATTTCATGAGGCAATATTTTATTTTTGTAACTACGCGCCAATTAATTAGTTCAAATTAATAAATGTCAATACGATATACTCTTATCACCAAGCACATGGCAGCCAAAGTTCAAAGATAATTGTGAATTGTTCGTGGGTCAGATTACAGAGCATATTGTATGAAATAAGGACCTATCAGTTATTAATAATAATCACGCGATGGTGGATCAGCACCGCACCCAGTTAAAATGGTGTGATCAGATACTTAACCCATCAAATGCTGAGCTCTGCAAGTACCAGGAGGGGACATATCCCCCAACTTAAGAAATAAATAAATGAATAGGTGAATAAATAAATAAATAAATGAATAAATATAAATAAAATGAATAAATAAATAAATGAAATGATTATAAAATCAATCAGTTAATTGACTAATGTATGAAATAAAATACAATGAATGGATAAATAAAACATGAAAACAGTAAAAATCCAGAAAATGTAGTGCCATCATATACAAACAAGTTTATCTATAATTGAAGGTCAAGTCCAGCCCAGGAAATGTTGATTTGAATAAATAGAAAAAATAAATAAAACTAGCATAACTCTGAAAATTTCATCAAAATTGGATGTAGCATTTTAAAGTTTTGCTTATTTTTCACAAAACAGTGATATACATAACTCAGTGACATGCAAATGAGTCAGTCGATGATGTCCATCACTCACTATTTCTTTTTTTATTGTTTGAATTAAACAATATTTCATTTTTTTTTTCAGATTTGACAATAAGGACCAACTTGACTGAACCGCATAGCATAAAACAATGCTAATTTCACATGTTAAGAATGGAATTGATCGTTGATTCACATGACAATGAGGAGAAAATTAGAATATTTCATATAATAAAATACAAAAGAAATAGTGAGTGGATGACGTCATCAGTCTCCTCATTTGCATGCCGACCAGGATAATTTAACTGTTTTGTGAATTTAAGCAAAACTTGAAAATTTCATAACTTTCTTATTTTACATCCGATTTTGAAGAAATTTTCAGAGCTATGCTTGTTGGATTTTCTCTTTTTATTCAAATCGACTTTTTGTTGCGGTGGACCTGTCCTTTACGAGACAATAAATCAGGCGTTTTGTCTTTTTTTTTTATTCATAAAGTTCCATTTATTGTTCCATGCTTTTGGCAAAGTATAATTTTCTGAAGATCTGTAGGAGGAATACGCAAATACAAAGTTTATCACATACCGAATAGAGTTGAATAAAATAATATAAAAAAAAAATGGAATAAATTACACACAAATATACTGAAAAGAAAAGAAAAATAAATGGTGCATTTATTATAGATATAATAATCTACTCCTTGATGTGATCTGCGTTAAAAAAAACTTACATATCGTCTATGATAATAGTCATAGAGTGGCAGACTCTTTTTGATTTATCTATTTTATTATTATCATTTTTTTATTCCTTACATATCCACAATCGTAACATTTTGGCATTACCTTGTTATAATCAATTTACTTACCTGTCCTCTCCTTCTCATTAAGACTGATATTTTTTTCTGGATCCTGCAGACTTAACAAGCTTTGCTTTTTTTATGCAGGTTCCCTCATATTTCACTCTTTTAAACTGTCTTTAATTCCAAATCGCTATTTTCTTTAATTTGAATTAATTGTTATGCCTTGTCTGATTTGTATTCTCATGAGTTTTTATATTGTTTTTCACATTTCTGTTTGTACTTGTGAAATATGTAAAATAAAATAAAATCACATCAAATAAGTAAATCAGAAAAGATATAATTTCGTTATGAGTTGATGCCAACTAACGTGAGCTTTATTGAATCATGTTATCATTTAAAGATGTTTTGAAAATGTAACGTATGAAGTCATTACTGCGTTCAAGAATAGATTCTGACCGCATTGTTAGCCTGCGTTTAAAAGGCATTCTTCAAGGTCATTGATAATTCATGAGTTTTGGTTTCATGATTAACAAATTCTGCTTTCATGTCAATTGCACTGTTACCTGATCTATGTTGAATGATTTATTATTCATTCTCAGAAAACTATTAACTTTGATTGAAAAAGAGGAACAAAAAGGGAAAGGGGGAAGAAATAGAAAGAAAAGTAAAAACAAAAAGAAATCTGCCTCGTGAATTCTAATTTTCTATATTATTCCATTAAGAAAAAGTGACGTAATCTTTCGGCCGTTTTACCCCCCCCCCTGTATATCTTGGCGTGCCCTAAACAAATGTGTCGATAAATTTAAAAGCTACGTGACTATTAGAGACCTGTGTCATGGTTTGTTATCATGGTTATTGATAAACCATATAAAGGAACCAATGAAATTTAAGTACAATTGTTCTTGGTTTGCATGTCGATAATTAAAAGATATAATTGAACTGTCTTTTTTTAACGTTTGAATATCGAAGAAAAATATCACAAATCATTATAAAATTCACAAATAATCATATGAAAGTATTACACGTTATTCATTCGTATATGATGTGTGATAGGAAGCAATATCACTGTTGTACAGCGAACAGGAAAAAAACGCACACACACATACAGCTAATTCAATGAGATTAAAAGGCGTAATAATAATGAAGATAGGTTCAAGAGGAAACGCACAACAGGAAGAACGTACAAGATGAATTTTTGAAAAGTGCAAAATAAAGACTAATCTTGAAAAAATAAACCTTCGGCAATTTTAAACGTGGTCTCTTTGCCAAGTGATACCCATCAATAATTTGGATCAGTTCTCTTTATTCATGAGAGCAATTAAAGGGAAGTCCACCCTGACTAAAAGATTATTGTAAAAACAATAGAAAAAATAATAATATCATTGCCGAAGGTTTAAGAAAAATCCATTAGAGAAAAAAAGAAAGTTATTAGAATTTAAATTATTTGATTTGTGACGTCATAAGCAAGCAGCTTGCCTACATGAAATTATGGTAAAAAATCACGAGACAAAAAATATCAAATTTTATAAACTAGATCTAAAATCCTTTTGCAAGTGAGCTCTTCAGAAGTAAAAGGTATTTTCAACTACCAACCCCAAATAAACCAAAATGAGGTGAAAATAACTACTTGCTCCAGTCTCATTATCTCAGAGGGCATATAGGGTTAGAGTTAGAAACTTTTGGTTCAGAATAAATATAAGGATTAGGGTTTTGTCGGTTAGATTTTACATTTGGCTTATCGTGCATATTTCCAATCGGATCCATTAGAATGATATAACAAAATGTTTCAAAAGATGTAGTATAGATGGAATAATAGATTATATATATAGGCAAATAGGCTTTCCATTATCATCTATACCATAGGTAATGATATGATAAACGAAGAGACGTGATATGGATATTTTCAATAAACAACCTACCAATTTTTCTTCGATGATTTATTAATAAGCGAGGTAGTTCTTCTTTCAAGTGATGCATGTAAACACTCTTTTATCAATTTTCATTATCTGCTGCTAGACCAAGTGGATTCGGTAACATGAGTTGATAGCACACACACCCCTTCACCCACACACACACACTCTCTCTCTCTCTCTCTATATATATATATATATACATAATGTGTGGGGGTGGGTGTGTGTGGGCGGGGTGTATGGTGTCTGCACACTAAATCTAACCAAAATCTAAATATCATACAGACTAAATCACAAATTCTATAAATTCACCAAATACTTTAAATTCCGGAGTTGATGTAACCGTTCAACAAGGTACACGATGCGATTCGTTATTTTTACATGAAATGTATTCACGCCATTAAAAAAATTATTGGCAACACGAAATCTCAAATATTCACCTAGACCCCCAGCTCGCACCTCACTCCTATAATCGCTATGGTAACCGGGGGCCGTTTCATGTAGTTAAGAGCGACTTTAAGAATGACTGGTGATCCTTTCTTGTGGTAAGATCGTTGAAAGACCACTGAAAGACTTAAAATTGGTAAGGTCTTACAGCGGTCTTTAGAGATCTGTCAATGGTCTTTCAGAGATCTTTTATGCAACAAGTGATCTTTCAATGGCCTTTGCCTGGTCTTTCAATGATCATTTATAAGTCTAAGAGTGATCTCCTCAAAAATCTTGAGAGACTGCCGAAAGATCCTTGAAAGACTATTAAGACCTATGAAAGTTTGTCAAAAGACAACTGAAAGACCATTTTCCTGTAGACCATTGTAAGACTGTTTTGAACCGTTTCAAAAAGATTTGGAGCGCAAGAAGACCAAGAAGACCACTGAAAGATTGGTCAGGAATCGTGTAAGACATCAAAGACCATTGTAGGTTTATTGAGAGACCTTTGAAAGATCAATCAGAATTCATGGTCTTCCAAAAGTCTTCCAGTGGTCTTGATCTCTGTGAAATGGTGGCCCCCATTCCACAGAACGTGGAAAGACCACTGAAAGACTTAAAATTGGTAAGGTTTTACAGCAGTCTTCAAGATCATTGAAATTTGTCATCTCTGTGGAATGGCTCAGGAAGACCCCTCAAAGAACTCTGAAAGACTGATGAACGTTTCTTGTCTTACTGGTCTTAGACTAGTCCTATAAAGATCTTTCAATGGTCTTTCAGATATCTTTTATGCAACAAGTGATCTTTCAGAATTCTTTCCATTGACTTTGCCTGGTCTGTCAATGGTCTTTGAATGATCTTTAAATGATCTCTCATGAGTCTTACAGTGATCTCAGCGAAAATCTTGAGAGACTACCGAAAGATCATTGAAAGACTATTAAGACCTTGGAAAGATCATCGAAAGACCACTGAAAGACTGCTGAAAGACCACTGAAAGACCCTTTTCCTGTAAGACCGTTGAAGACTGTTTTGAACCGTTTCAAAAAGTTATGGAGCCCATGAAGACCACGAAGACCACTGAAAGATTGATCAGGACTCGTGTAAGTCCTCAAAGACCATTGTAGATTCATTGAGAGACATCTGAAAGATCAACCACAATTCATGGTCTTTTAAAGGTCTTTCAGCGATCTTGTTCTCTGTAAATAAAGTCGTTCTTAACCCACTTGGTGGTGGGTGTTTCATAAAACTGTTCGTTAAAAACTTTAAGAACGAATGGTGATCATTTCTTCTGGTAAATGGTACATACGAAAAATGTTCACTGCATGGTGATTTTTTAGCGCATAAGAAAGGGTCACCAGTTGTTCTTAAAGTCGCTCTTAACTTACGAACAGCTTTATGAAACGGCCCCAGGACTGGACTTTATTTGTTTGTGCACCTTTGGAACTCTCTCCCTGCTTACATTCACGATGCACCCAACACTGACACTTTAAAGAAGAGACTCAAGACGAAGCTTTTCCAGAAACAGCACCGATAGTTATGTATTAAATTTGTTTATTTTGTCACTCTGTAGAATATGTAATTGTGTATTAACTGTTTCTATTCGAATGAATGATTCTAAATATAATGTAATATTTTATTATCTATTGGTTATTATTATCATATTCTTTTCTGTTTCATTATGTATATGTGTAAACAGCGCATTGAAATGTTTGTCCTTTATCAATATTACTGTCATTAATATTATCATTATTATTATTATTATTGTAAACTTCAGCTACGGTTTATAAACCTCTATACCTAAAACAATTAAAGCATTAGGCGAAGTCTACATATGTTATCATTATTGCTATCATCATCATAATCATCATCATCATGACATTTTTACTTTTATTTTTAAATCATCTTAAATGTTACTATTATTGATAAAGTAATATATTTGTTATCATCACCATATCACTAACACTACCATCAGCATCATCACCGCCATCAAAGGCTATCCCTACTAATATTCATCATCACCACCACCAGCAGCATTTTTTATCATTATTTCCAATATCATGATATCATCTTCACCGCCGCCACCATTACCACCATTATCATTAGTCGTCATTCTTACTGATATTATTCTTATTATCGTAATCATCAATTATTTAAAATTATATTCATAATATCAATGGTTTGGTCATTATCACCATCAGTGGCGGACCGTGACCCGGAGGAGACAAAGCATTGGGGGGGGGGGGGGGCACAGCATTGTTCACAGACAATGCAGTGCCCCCCAAAGCTTTGTCTCGTCCGGGTCACGGTCCGCTACTGATCACCATATCATCATCATCATCACCATTATCATCATCACCACCATCGTTTATATCACCATCTAAAAAGACCATAGCAAAGAAGATGCCCCCTCCTTCGAAAAGAAAACAAATGAAACACCCCAAACTATATATAACTATCAATAAAAGGAGGTGCCATACATGTAGGTGCGACAAACGTTATTTGCTTCATCTGGTTCATCTCTTGGGAGTGTAGCCACTTTAGGTTTCATCCCATTTGCTTTAAGATCTCGACTAACCTGAATAAAACATAACATGATACAAACGATTAAATCAACAACTCTCATCCGAGGTTCGTATTCAAATGGTAAAAACGCAGTTGGTCTTCTTCTTAGATAGTCTTTTGTCCGATGGGGCTAAACCTATCTGGTCCACTACCAGTTTGATTAAATTGCTGTTTAGTCTACAGCGACCGACTACGACTCTTGGGTAAATATCCACATAGTCTAATTAGCTAATGTCCAGATGCTAAATATTCCACTTCGTCTATTATTTTGCATATTGTCAGATGAAAATTTGGTTCATGAACGGTTTATTTTATCATTTGTTTGTTTGCTTGAAATTTATTTCTGCGTTCCACATGTTCAACATAGTACAACATAATCAATTATTACATAGATTTTACATATATATACATCTTAGACACACGTATCATTTACAATCTCTTTCTGAATATAAAAAAGTATATGAAAAATATTATTTAACTGAATTTCAGAACGCAGGAGACCGTTGTCATGAGCGACCTGCTCATGACGACTAAATGACGGAAGACCTTCAGTCAAATGGTAATTTGACTAAATGGCAATTGAATCATTGCTTAGGCAGATTAACTAGGATTAGACCATGCATGATGAGACCAATATTGTCAATTCACTTCTGCCGATGATGAAAAACGATCATCCCAAATGAAAAATCAAGATTTTTTTTGTAGGTGAATGTAAGCCCTTGCACACTTTTTAACTGCAAACTATTAATCATCCTTTCAAATAGTTAAAATGTCAACGTGTTGGAAAATTAATCTTTTGAATTATGAAAAAAATACCTTTCAAAATTTACCTTTCAAAATTTAGATAACCCCAAATTAGGAGTGTATTTCGTTTAATTGCGGACGAGGGGCCATGACGCGTCCTTTTCTGAAATACGAATTTGGATTTGAAATTTGACTTGCAGACTACGTGACGATGTCGAAATTCAGCATACACGTACCTTGCAACGTGACCCCCCCCCCCTCCCTGTGGTAGGGGGTATTAGGGAATACATAGATTTCGTTCACGGGATCATTCAACAATAAATAAACTAAATCTGGATGGAAAATAGTTTAACTTTTTACCTGTTCCGCCTCTTCGAAGACACGAAGGAAGTTATTTCCGAGGGCGCCCTTTATTTCTTCTTCAGTCCACTGTCTCTGGATGAGTTCTGTTACTAGGGCAGGGAACGTGGAAGCATCTTCTAATCCCTCAGGGGCACTACAATATTATACACAGACAATCACAAAAATTGATCTTTATAATGTTCAATGTTCACTTAAATAAGTTAAACGTTAAAGGTCAGATTGTTTTCCCTTCCGTTTGGGGCCAAACAGTTACTCCCCCCCTCCCCCACAAACATGGTTGTACCTATCAGATCACAGAGATAGGGAGTTTAAGGACGAAATGGCTGTTCTAAACTTCTGATACAGCAATTCTTGTCAGAGTAAGTGTTCTTTGTCATTTGACAGTATATTTACTCTTTAATTGAGTCCGTACGTAACGTGTAAAGAGCTCAGACCTCAATTTGTAAATGCATATTTGTAAATTGAAATATTGGCATTCGTATTGGGTTTCACTAATTATGTAATCTTGTTTTTTACTCATGTGTTAATATAGCCAGCTATGTACACAATGATGTATTATTTATATTATTAAAGAAGTTATTAACCGGACCCCTAGAAAACAATATGATGACTGATGGAGCTACCTTGTTCAATGAAAACAAGAATTAAATCAATAAAGAAACAGATCAGTAATTGCAAATATGAACATGTCGAAGATTTTGATTTCTTTATTTCATCATGAACAGGGGACTGAAGAATCCCACATCCCACCCAAAAGAGCGTACTATTGGCGCAAATCTTGAAAACTTACGTGTCAATCCCGTCGTAGTCACTGCCAAACCCGACGCATTCCCAGCCACATACTTCTTTTATATGATCCATATGATCTAGATAATGATGAAATTTTTGATTTACAAAGATAATAATTTTGGAATTCTAGCGATAACATGGAGAAGGAAAAGAAAAGGAGGAGTGTGTAACTGTTTTATGTTTATTTGTAGTTTTATCTATTCAGGTTATCATTGCTTTCCACAACGGCCCTGTCTACAAAGCATACAAGTTGTTATAATCAATACAATTAATGTAATTATTTAGAATTCATTTGTAAAGAAGCTCTTGAGCTTTAATTGATTTTCTTTTCAAGCGTTCATGAATGTCGACCTTAAAGGAAACCGAAACCCAAGAAGAGAAGCAATCTTATTGGAAAGGGTAAAATTAGAGAAACAATTTAAACAATTTTTTTAAAATCGGTTGTGAAACAAGCAAGTCATGGAAGTTTGTAAACTCATGTTTTAGTTTCTACGGGGATCCTCAAATTGGCAACGTGCTTCAAAATGGCTGATTTTGTGGACAACTCTGATTTTGTTTTGTACACAAATTTTCAAATTTTCCCTTTTGTTTTACATATTTCACATTATCTCCTCCTGACCTTGACACATGCGGTGTGAACGATATTTTCCCATGACATATGCATGATCACAGCATGCTGTGCTCAGAAGGAGGCAAGATGCAATTTGAAAGATAATGAGGAAAATCTGAAAATTTGTGTACATAACAAATGGAGAGTTGTCCATAAATAATTCATTTTTAAGCATGTTTGCCAATTTGAGAATCCCAATAGAAAGTACAACAAGAGTTTTCAAACTTCCATAACTCGCTTATTCTATAACCGATTTTTTATAAAACAACTTTTAGATTGCTCCTCTCATTTTATTCTTTCTGACAAGATAAATTTTCTCCTTGTATATTTGTTTCCTTTAATGTTAAGTATGTGTAAACCTGACAAAGAAATGATATCAAAATTAAACGTTACTCATGATTAAAATAATATGACTTGAACAGATAAGAAGTTCAGAAAAACAAAACACTGAAAGTTTCACCAAAATCAGACAAGGAATGAAAAAGTTATATTTTAAAGTTTTGTATTATTTCGGTAATTCCTATGCATGTACATCGTTTCTGTAAGCCTGACATAAGGAGAGTCACCAAGTCACGAAGTTAACAAAATCAATTTTGTGTCATCGCACGCGGATATCTCCACAACAATGTCACGTGATGTAGATTCATTAAGACGTCAATGAAATTATAATGCCTGCGAATTCGATGAATCTCCTGACAGTGGCGTACCGTGGGTCACGACATTGGGGGGGCACCAGCAAAAATTTCGGGTCACTTAGGGAGCGCGCGAAGCGCGCTCAGTTGACAGGCATACTGACCTAATAGAGATATTTTAAGGACATGCAGTGCCATCAAACGAATATGTATCTCACCGATTAAATAATGCGAGCGCGAAGCGCGAGCTGAAAATTTTTGATATTGAGGGCTAAAAATTGACATTATAAGGAAATTGTTTTGTAATCATGATACTTAACTGTCTCGTTAAACAAACAATGGGAGCGCGAAGCGCGAGCTAAAATTTTTGTATATACTGACCCTAAACAAGGAAATTTTAAGGATTATATTTTAGAATCCATTAAGAGTATAAATATCTCACCATAGTCATCTAATGCTAGTGCCATCCTTTGCTAATTTTGTTAGAATTACATCTAAACACAGTCATGAAGCACCTTTTGTAGTCATGTAATCATGATTATCATACGTATCTTACTAATCAAATACTGCAAGCGCAAAAGCGCGAGCTGAACATTTAGGAAATATAGACCTAAAGAGGGGCATTCTAAGGGTTGTTTGTAGGAATTCTCTAAGACCCTACGTATTTGACTAACCAAATGATGCGAGCTCGAAGCGCCGAGCTGAAATTTTTGTATATATTGACCTCAAAACATGGATAGTTTAAGGACTATAGTTACGAATCCATTAAGTCAGAGTATAGCCTACATATCTCACCATAGTCATCTAATGCGAGTGCCAAGCGCTTGCTGATTTTGTTAGAATTACATCTAAACACATGGAGCACTTTTTGAAGTCATTGTAATCATGATTATCATACGCATCTCACTAATGAAATACTGCGAGCGCGAAGCGCTAGCTGAAAATCTAGGAAATTCAGACATGAAGAGGGGCATTCCAAGGCTTGTTTGTAGGAATTCACTAAGACCCCACGTATTTCACTAACCAAATGATGCGAGCGCGAAGCGCGAGCTAAAATTTTTTGATATTCAGATAAGAAAAATTGACATTTTAAGGACTGATTTTAGGAGTTCATGAAGAGCAGAAATCTCACCAATCCACTAATGCGAACGTTAGCACGGACAGGAAATGTTTTATATTAAGACCTTAAAATAGGTCAATAACTTTCAGTAGTCATGGAAAAGAAGAATATATCACTACTTAAAACAATAATTACTCTAATTGCGAGGAAATATATTATTTTGTTGTATATTGATTTGAAAACGGGAGGCTTTAGTACAGCAGTTTTATATGTCTCGTTAAAAAGTCTATGCGAGCACCAGAAACAATGAAGACACAATTAAGCAAATAATGTTTCATAAAGTTGTGAAAAATGCTTCTTATGTTATATAACATAATATAACACTATGATAAACAACAATTTCTTCTTTCCCCCACTACGTTTCTCTTCCTTTTTCCCTCTTTTTCTCCTTTTCCCCGTTTTTTTTTTTTTTGGCCATCCGATTGGGGGGGCACGTGCCCCCCATGCCCCCCCGTAGTTACGCCACTGTCTCCTGACATGCATACACGCCATTATTAGAAGGAATTAAGTTAGTTTTGCGAAATATATATATTTTTTTACAAATAATATTCTATAACACTGTTTGCCAGCCTCACGTATGTGACGTCGCAGAATATAAATATAAACTCTCCATGTCCCCCTTTGAAAGAGTAAGTCAAATTTGCATAGATATCTAATGTGTCTCTTATCATTTTGTCTTATTCTAATTAATCTAACTAATCGAGTCCCCTTTACGTTACACCCCGCCCCGACCCCTCCTCATCATTCACCTCGATCGTCATAAGTTGAAAAATATCATACCTGCTACTTGAGCCAGCGTGGCATACGAAGGGTCGGCCGTAACATTATTAGGTGGGCAGTTGATATATAACGTGTAGAAGTTTACCATTACAATACCTTTATTTTCTTTCTGAAAGGAAGAAGAAAAAGGACATATGATTTTAAGTCATGTGTTGTAGTTACAGTAGCGAAATCGACTCTTACCCCCCCCCCAAAAAAAAAAAAATCATCATCATCATCATCATAATCTCTTGGAATATGTTGGACTCGAAGTTCATGTCCTGGTCACAGTGTGCCTCACAAGGACCTCGATTACGGCAGACAGATCCGTCTACCAACTTCAGTGCCACAGTTTCAACCAATTCTAATAATATTTTTACATGCCTCGACATACGGCTACATGGTCGGCTATCACAAGGATATATTTTTCCATGTCCTCCATACGCGCTATCCACCCTCTAGAGGAGCTAATTTCACTGCTCTTGTCGGCGATTCTGGGAAATGAAGCTATAGGGCCTGACACCTTCCTTCATTCCTACCGAGCAGAAACGTCCATGTGCAAGAATATAATCATCTTGTAGATCCAGCTGGTCTCAATCCCGTGTCTCAATGAATTATAGGAACCTTTACCTTGAAGGTAAACGCCGTCACTTCACCTAGCTCTTTTAAGGATGGCTTCCTCGATCCCTTCCCTCAGTATATCCATCACTGGTTTATGCTGGGATCTCCAAATTAAGCCTCTCGATGTCAGACTGCTCGATCTAGCATAAGTAAGTTAGGGGCGCGGCTTCCTTTTCATCCACACTGACTACATGGTCGTCGAGATGAAGGACGTCATCATTACTCATAATGTGACCTCTCCACACCTGATGCATTGTCTCCACATCGTAGCTTGCTTGGATTTCAAGCCGGATGTCGGTTGAACCTCTGGTTGCTTAATGCCTGGTCACACCGCCCGAGCGTTGTTGGAGCGGTCGTGGAGCGGTAGGGAGAGGGGGTCGAATTTCGGTCGTAAAATTGGGGGAAAAATTGAAAAAAAAAACAAAAAAAAACAATCGGAATCGAAAATGGTGAACGATAGCGAGCGGTGATGATTTTTTCTCTCCGCTCCACGACCACTCCAACAACGCTCGGGCGGTGTGACCAGGCCTTAACAGCCATCCAAGAGTGCTGCATGCATGGTCGTTTCTCTACTGGACATGTTCTTGGCGGCCACACATACTTATACTGCTTTATTGTTTGCTCAGGATATTCAGTATATAGACTATGAACATTTCCTAATCATTCTGTTTCTGTTATAACAACGCTACATGGCATTATTGCTGGATTCTGTGTCTAGCATAAACCATCGATCTACACTAGATATGAAGTCAGCCCCTAGTACTGGACATCCCAATGTCTGATCCATTAAGCGGCACGGTAATAAAATGCTAGGTCAATGAATACACGGATCTTCCTTACTGAATCTGGTCCAGACTACGTCCTGGCGATGATGTATGTGTTGTCTCTTTGAATGAAATGCCTTCTGAAGGTGCGATTATCAAGGTATACACATGACCAAGACAATACCGCTTCTACAGTCTTGATTTCAGCCCTTTCTCATTTGTCACACAGACCACCTACTGAAGCCCCTCCATCTCTTTAGCAATGGATTTCCCGGAAATTTGTATGAAACTGGCCCTCGGTGCTCTGTTAGATCAGTCTCCTTACTGTAGAGTTGGAGATACCTACTATCTCGCGCTTATGATACCATCATAGCTCTATCCCTTTCCTTGACTCTAGCTGCAAGGTTGTAGTTTCTAAGTGGGATAGCTCCGTTAGCCGTTTTAGTAGGTTCCTAGCTAGCCACCATCATGGACCCACCCTTTGTGACTGATTAAAAAAAATTATATATATGGCTAGGAATTGCGGTCGTGTTTGGGTATGCTGGTCAACATGTTAATATGACTGGGATTATTTTTTTAGAATTTGCTAGTGCTTGAAAAATCAATCTGATAGCTTTCAAACATCTTTTGACTTTTCTAGTTGGTGTCCGTCAGTGGATTCAGACGTAATCTCTATTGTAACACCCCTGCACAGCTTGAGAGACCTGATTTTGGTCAAGGGTGGGGCTACATGGGCTGAGGTTAGGATCTAAGTTTGGCCGATTACGTTTAAAATTGTTATTGTCGCCAGGAATTAATAATACTATAAATGCTTCAATTTTTGGTGACAGTTTACATACCACTCTCCTGAGGACACTGTCTGGTGCGTTTCGGTAGTGGTTGCATAGTGCGTATGCCGAGGTGTGGCTAAAGATGACCGGTGCTTCGGTTACGTCAAGAGCGTCATTCATCGTGTCTACAGAGACGTGTGAGAGGTCAACGAGCATGCCAAGACGGTTCATCTCACGAATTACGTCCTGTGTAGTCGATAAAATGGAATGGATGTTGATAAAATAAGAATTCCCAAACCCAGTACCAATCCTTTCGCACAATAGGTAAGCTTTAGGAAAGGTAACGTCCACATCTAATCTGGACTACGAGGAGCATTCTGTTTTATTTATGGCAAATCAGTGGTAAAAACTGCTGAAATCAGAAACCTCAATATGGCATATGATTTTTAAATATAACTTAATTCTCGCTGGTTCTGAAATAACTCAAACCTTGTCGCTATTAATCTATATATTCAATTCTATGACGCACATGAAAATGTACATTAAAATACTTTGTTCGAGTGCATTAGTTGACACCAGTCCCAACTTGCAAGAAGGTCTGTGCCACTGGTCGAGAACCTTATATCACACGAGTATTGTAATGCAGCCACTTGATGGATATCGTAAATGGCAGTGTGACCATAAAAACAAATGGCAGAGCCTATACATATATATCATGTACAATGTCAGTACATCCATTAAGTTAATATAGGCTGATACGGGAGATAGAATATACTTAATTTGATAATAAAATCACCAATAGTCCTATCTGGAAGTTAGTTAGAATTTCAAAAATGCTATCAAACGCATTTCCTACATTAATTTCCCTGTTCCTCCCTTCCACGTCAGCCTCTCTCTGCAAGTTTTTTTTCTCTCTGTATTTTAATTTCTAACAAATCTCTCTTCTTTATATGATTAAAGAAAACTCCTGGTTATACAATCATTACAGGCACGCTTATATACTGCTTCAGGTCGGTCTTATACCTTTCCAAATTCGCTGAGTCCATTATGTTGGTCTTCTGGTTCAAAGTCTTCCTTCCAGTTATCGGCCCTGCAGAAATAAATGTTAACTGGTAGAAATCAATATATGAAAAAAAAATTGAGATAAAATAATTACAGTCAAGCACACATCCACTTCTACGCACAGAAGACCTCCGCACAGAAAGAAGTATTCTCTACTAAGCGCTATTTTCGGTAAATTGCCAATTCGTTTGCTGCCAACTCGTCCACTCAACCTATGGTTTACTTTCATTTAGTCTAGTGCCATTCCGTCCATCAACATTTCGCCAAACATCCTTTTGGTCCAATCGTCACTTCGTCTAATCACCATTTTGTCTCGTAACCAGTTAGTCTAATAGGCCCTATCCATTTTGCACAATTTAACACTTATAGTCCAATTAGACCAAATGGTGTATGGGCTAAATGGCCATTTGACCAACTGGTTATATAAGACGGAATAGCCAATGAAAGCAGACCATGTGGTCAGTGGACAAGCTGACGGTAGACAAAGTGATAGTAGACGTGTTGGCGATTGGACGAATTGGCATTAGTCGAATCGGCAGCAGACGAATGGGAAATAAACCCTGTTTTCACGGGGCTCGAGGACGTTTTTTAAAGGTTATGCAAGGGCGCGAATGTAAAAAACCTAAGTTGCAGCACAGTCTAACTTTCGTATTTCATGCGACAACGTGCAACGGAAGCTTCGCCAATTTCTAAATTATGCAAATAAAATGAAGTATAATTAGAATTCTATCAAATTCAATGAAGTACAATTCGAAGAGGGTTAGCATCTGTCCAGGTGCTAGGCAGTGCGACCACACAAAAGAAATTCAAAGTAATTGAAAATTCAAATAACGTACGGGACCCTGTAAACTCGGCAAGAGTACATAAGTAATCATCTTTCCAAAAGGGAGATTGCCAAGAAAAAAAGAAACCCCATGAAATTGAAAATACAGTTTTACACAAAAATGGCTGTATAATATTAATTAACACGCCGTCATAATTATCACGGGATAGATCCGTCTAATGATCGGTTCGGTTTAATAATGACAGAGGTAAAAATGGCAGAAGTAAAGATGACAGAGTGAAAAAATGACAAAAATGGCCAGTCTAACCCCCCCCCATGCAATAAATTCTCAAAAAGCCCCCGCATATACATAGATTAAATAAGGAGTGCATGTCCCGGTTAGGCATTTATCATATATCATTATGTCTTCATCGGCCTAACTACGAATTCGGTAGAGGTGTACCGTGAGGGCTTTTTAAAAAGAAATCAAATGACAGGATTTTTTTTCATTCAATTTATCAGAAGCAAAAGAAAACTGCACTGTTTGCATTAATCTTTTTATAACATTAATTTTTGTCTGGCTGGTTCTTTTGATCTAAAGCTGTGCTTGGTTTACCGATAAAAAAGGTAGGAAGAATAGACATGAGAGAGGTGGAGAGACAGAGAAGGTTTAGGGGCGGGGCAAAACATAGAGAATATAGGGGAAAGTTTAGACGTTAAAATTGTCACGAACGATTGTGGTTGAATATTTTCTCCTTATTTGTATGCCGTCTGTACTATTCTTTTTAAACATTTGAATGACAATAAGCATGCGTTCCCAGGTTATGAAAATTAATAATAATCTTGTTTTGGCTGGTGAACCAATTTGGGGTCGATCGAGGGTCTGGTTCAGATTCTTTGAAAAAAAGACCCTTTACCACTGCATCCAATATGATATTGAATATAAACGTCTTGATGATCATAACGCTTGAAAGTGGGAGTGCTGTTGGGAATTTTGAACACAAAGCTCTAAAGCACATTCGAAACGGGGTCCGACCATTTGACCGAAGGCCCGTAAGACCGAAGGCCCGCGAGACCGACTTTTTTTTACCTTATCAGGTGCCGAGTGGTTTAAGGCACTTCGTTGCAGCGGAGTATGCCTGCATCAGAGGGGAGGGGGCACAGCCATTTATTTCCCGGTAACTAAGTCCAGAATAAGTGGCTTTGCTAGGATTTCATTTTAGGGGGCGGTATATAGTGAGCACGCGGAGTGTGCGAAACACTTGATAATGAGCGCGCGAAATGCGCTCCTTATAAGGGGGAGTAAAGCACGGAAGCTCTGACGTTTTCTTCGAATTGTTCCTTGTCTGCTCCCGTGTCCCGTGTTTCACACGCTTAGCGTGCTGACTACAGACTACCGCCCCGTTGAATCCTAGCTTCGCCACTAATTTTAGACTTAGTTAACGGGATTTTTTTTGGCTCTGCCCCTTCCCATTTCAGGCAGAAAACGTAAGAAGAGCGGATGCAGACAAGGAACGATTAAAAGAAACGTCAGACCTTCCGCAATTCGAAATTTTTCCCTCCTCCTCTCCGTTAACAAGCAGAGAACGTAAAAAAGAGCAGGAGCGGGCAAGGAACAATCTGAAAAAAGGTCAGAGCTTCCGTGCTTCGCGCGGGAGAGGGGGGGACTCCCCTTATAATATGGAGCGTCCATTGCACGCTCATTATTAAGTGTTTTGCAAACATCGCGTGTTCACTACCGCCCCCTAAAATGAAATCCTAGCAAGTCAATGATTCTCGACTTATTTACCGGGATTTTTTTGGTCTGCCCCCCCCCCTCCGATAACAGGCAGAGAAAGTATTAAGATGAGCGAGAGCAGATAAGGAACAATTAAAAGCAACGTCAGACCTTCCACGCTTCTCGTGGGGGGGTACACTCCCCTCCCTGCACCCCCACCCCGTAACAGACACCTATTACTCCGCTGCAACGATGGCCTTAAACCACTCGACCGCGGCACCCGATGAAGGGGGGGGGGGTCGGTCTCGCGGGCTGTCGGAAACAAATTTCCTTGAATAAAACACCCTTTTCCTCTTTTTAAACAGACCTGTTCTGTTTAAAAAGAGGAAACGGGTGTTTTATTCAAGGAAATTTGTAAGATTCCATACATCAAATACCAATTTCCTGTAGGATTACGCAATTCGGTAAGATTACAGGTGTTCTCGAGACTCTGCTGCAGGAACTTCTTTTATTTTTTCTAACAGTGTATAGGGGCCATTTTGAATTTCATAATACAGTATTTATCTCATGCATGACAAAAGAAATGATATGTATTGCTATGAAACATGTTGTGAGACAATATTTTACTCATAGATGACAATTACATGCATTTTCGTGTGAAAATTAGTTTCTCCATTCGCATTGTACATGATGAATATAGGGGCTATGGCGGCCATTTTGAATTTCAAAATACAGCATTTATCACATAAATGGCATATTTACAATTATGTTTTTAGTCAGTATTCCACTCGTTTATCTTAATAATATGCATTTTAATGCTCAATCTTGTCATTTTTTTGGCCCCGGCCATTGCCATTGTACATAATACTCTTTGGGCCAGTGGCGGCCATTTTAGATATCAAAATACAGCAATGTTCCCATATTTGACATAATAAAAAATATATCTCATTAGTATTGGTGATTTGCATATATTATTTCGTTCATACATAGCGAATTTTGCAGTTTATTGCTAATTTTTGTGAAAATTAGTTTTCCCTATTCATGTTGTACATGATAGCGTATACAATGGCCAATGGCGGCCATTTTGAAAATCAGGAAAATGAATATTTTGTCAAAAATTATTTTTTAAGATTGTATTTCACTCCTGCCACACATATTCATGCATTTCACAGCCAATGTCCGGACAGTTTTATGAGTTTCGTGGGTAATTTGCA
Source organism: Lytechinus variegatus (assembly GCF_018143015.1). Lineage (NCBI taxonomy): Eukaryota > Metazoa > Echinodermata > Echinoidea > Temnopleuroida > Toxopneustidae > Lytechinus > Lytechinus variegatus. Next base: position 16,549,322 of record NC_054741.1, on the reverse strand, counting down.
TATTTTGTCGGCCATATTGGACTTTGCCAATTTGCGGAAAATGCTCAAGCTTGATGGCATCATCCAGATTAGTAATCAGCACCTTCGAATTGACAAGAAACCATGAAAAAATATTATATATATAAAAAAACAAGGTTTGGTCAGTTTTCTATGGGGCCTATCCTGGACTATATGACATCTACGATAGAACCGAGATTCTTGATCTTCATTAGTCATGGTATCTCTAATGTGTATGTTGAAAAAAGGATATATATACGAAATAAACAAATAAATGTAAAAAAAAAAATCGAATTTAAATGGTGTCATCCGAACCAGGCAACCAGCACCTTCCCCAGCTATGGTGATTTCATTTAAACCAACTTATTAGCCAAAGCTAGAATCTCTGACAAATGTTATTGCTAGAAATAAATTTAAAAAAAGAAAAGAAGAAAGGGGAAAGGAATTTTAAAAAGAAAAGAAAAAGGAAAAGAGAGGAGAAAATTAGAGGAAGAAGAGTGAATAAAATAAGATGAGGGGAAGACTTGGAATATTGAAGAATTATGTTTGATGAGATAGGCCTACATAAGATTCTTCCTCAAAATATAAAGTTTTGAAGTCAATATACAAAACATATTTCAAATTGGACATCGAGCTTTCATTATCTTTTTTATTTTATTTACAAATTGATTTTTCAAACAAGTGATCTGTAAAATGTCCGTTTTATTGCCTCAGTATCAACATTTTCAGCTCGCGCGAATTTACGCCTACTTCAGCACCCCTCAGCCACAAAATCGTTCCCAGGGCACTGGGCGGTTTCATAAAGCTGTTCGGAAGTTAAGAGCCCGTTAAAGGGGAAGTTCACCCTGAAGAAAACTTTGTTGTAAAAATAGCAGAAAAAATAGTAAAAAATATTGGTGAAGGTTTGAGGAAAATCTGTTAAAGAGTAAGAAAGTTATTAGAGTTCAAAATTTGGGATTTGTGACGTCATAAACGAGCAGCTGCCCCATGTGTTATGTAATATAAAATGTATGAATATCAAATTTTGTATGGTTCCTGATGACTTAATTTTGTTTTCTTTTCATGATCGGGTGTGAAATGATTTGTCTATTGATATACAAAAGTTACAGTGAAAACCATTTTCAATTTTCTGAGAAAATGACATTTCATTGATTTTTTACCATTCGCTATGTAGGAATGCTGCTCGCATATGACGTCACAAATCAAATAATTGAAATTCTAATAACTTTTTAATTATTTGATGAATTTTTCCCAAACCTTCGGCAATATTTTTTATTATTTTTTCTGCTTTTTTTACAATAAACTTTCTGTCAGGGTGAACTTCCCCTTTAAGAGCGACTTTAAGAACGACTAGTGATCCTTTCTTTGAGGTAAATGGTACAATGAATTGGCGATGGTTTAGCGCGTAAGATAGGTTCACCAGTCGTTCTTAAAGTCGCTCTAAACTTACGAACAGCTTTATGAAACGGCCCCCAGGTCTGTGCCTGCAGACTAAGAAGAGACCATCCGGTTATCCTTACCAAGGTGTATTGCAGCTATGTGTTATAGTCATGTATCTGGTACCAAGGTCATAGAAGGCGCGAAGTACTGCAAAACTGTTATCGATGTTATGACCACCCTCGACTCCAATAAGGGAAGCAATCTTGCCGTTCTCAAAGGCGTCTCTTATACCTGCAAGATGATGAAAAAAATATATATATAAATGGTTTTGTTGCCAATATGGCAATTCGTCTATTGCCAACTTGTCTACTCATCACACGGTCTAGCTTCATTTCGTATGATGCCATTCCGTCCATCAACATTTCGTCCAACAACCATTAGGTCCAATCATTACTTCGTCTAATCACCAGGTGGGTGTTTCATAAAGCCGTTCGTAAGATAAGAACGACTTTAAGAACGACTGGTGATCCTTTCTATCTAGTAAATTGTATACACCATAGGCGATGGTTTAGCGCGTAAAAAAGGATAACCAGTCTTTCTTAAAGTCGGTCTATGGCGCGCGCGCACCCATACACACACCCACCCACACTTATGTTCTTTATCCATCTCTCTAATGCTATCTCTCTCATTCTTTTTCTCTTTCTTCCCGTCTCTCTTTCTTTTTCTATCTCCCCGTTTCCCCTCCCCCAATGTTTGCAATGTTTACCAATGATTAAGATAGGATCTAAAAGGATCTAAAAGAACAATACATACGAGCGCTCGTTTATTATTACCATTGCGTCTCATATCCAGTTGATCTTATATCCATTAGTTTTTACTAATTTCGTCCAATTAGACCAACGGTACACGGACTAAATGGCTATTGTACCAAATGGTTATTAGGTAAAATGGTGAGTGGACGAAATGGCAATTAGACCATGTGGATAGTGGACGAACTGATGGTAGACCAAATGAGAGTAGCCGAGATGGTATTTGGACGAATTGGCACTGTAAGACCTATAGACCTATAAATAAACCTTTCCCTCGCCTTCTCTCATCTCTATCACTCTCTATCCCCCCCCCCTCCCCTTTTTCTGTCACTCACCTTGGGCAGTTGTGACGAATTCGAAGACTTCTGGGTACTCCTGTACCATCCTCTTGATGACATCTATCTGAGCGATAGCGTGCACGACAGCATCTTTATATTGTGATGTGCAATAGGTGTACGCCGCCCAAAACTAGAAAGGAATTATAACAATAACAAAATAAGCGCAATGTGGGGCAGATCCAGGATTTTAAATGAAAAAAAATACAGGTAAAAATTTGAGCGTTTCTTAAGAAAGAATACGTGTTAGTTACATGTAAACAAGCATGGTGTCCAGCTTCCCCCCCCCCCTGCCCTGAGTAAAGCTTACCTGTGCTCCAACTAAACCTTCCCTGAGCCTAGGAATGTCTGTATGAGTTACGTTAAACGTTGGACGCTGGTTGAGGTCGATGCGAGACAAATCGTTGTCTTCATAAATCACTAGTTGCCAAGGTAAATCGTTGTGTCTGCATTCATAGGAAGAAGTGTGAACAATACATGTATAGAAAGTAAGCTACACTGTCTTGTATTACATTTAATTGCATCTGACTGGTTTAGGAATTATCTATCTCAACGTTTTCACTAGGCCTAGATTGTTTTTAATATAGTGGTAACTTCCATCATGAGAGGGTCCAGTGTGGAGTTCCACAGGGCGCCGCACTGGGTTTTTATCGAGGGTTATGTCATGTTCTCGATATTTGCAAGTTAGCCAATGTTTCCAAATTTGTCTGCTTTGTCAATTATGGGGCGAAATGGTTTACTTGATAAAAAAAATGACTGGGGCTAGCACTATATTTACAGGCATATGTGGTATCAACCTTTAAAGGCCAAGTCCACCCCAAGAAAAACTTGATTTTAATAAAAAGAGAAAAATTCAACAAGCATAACACTGAAACTTTCATCAAAATCGGATGTAAAATAAGAAAGTTATTGCATTTTAAAGTTTCGCTTATTTTCAACAAAATAGTTATATGAACGAGCCAGTTACATCCAAATGAGAGAGTTGATGACATCACTCACTCACTATTTCTTTTGTATTTTATTATATGAAATATTTTTATTTTCTCGTCATTGTCACGTGAAATGAAGTTTCATTCCTCCCTGAACACGTGGAATTCCATTATTTTAACATTTTGTGCTTCAGGCAAGGAGGTCCTAATCGTCAAATTGGTGAAAATTGAAATACTGTATAATTCAAACAAACAAAAACAAAAAAAATAGTGAGTGAGTGACATCATCGACTCTCTCATTTGGATGTTACTGGCTCGTTCATATAACTATTTTGTTGAAAATAAGCGAAACTTTGAAATGTCATAACTTTCTTATTTTACATCCGATTTTGATGACATTTTCAGCATTGTGCTTGTCTGATATTTCTCTATTGATTCAAATCAACATTTTCCTGAGGTGGACTTGACCTTTAACAAAATGAGGAGAGGGGAAGACTTGGAAAAAAATGATTAAAATATATTTTATGTCACTATATAAAAATTTCGTTCGCGCTTCCCCATCGCATTGCCCGTTCTATGAGATTCATATCTTGCACAATAGGTTGATACGGAGCTTAAAAATATCAAGTTTTGAAGTCAATATACAAAACATATTTCAGCTGGGACATCGAGCTTTCATTATTTTGTTTTGATTTACAAATTAAAGCTAATTTCTGTCTTTGACAATCAATACTGACCCCCCCCAAAAAAAAATGTAGGCCTACAAAACAAATGGTAGAAAATACAAAGAAATACACAAGAAATTCAAAGAACAATGTAATAGATAAACATTGACTGTAACATAATTATTTCAAGGACCGTGCAATTATTCATACTGATACAAATGCTTTTTGTACCAAAATTGATAAACGTTCGAGCTGATATTTTATAGCATGATATGAAAAATATGCATAAATTTGCATAATTAATTAACCCCAAACAGAAGAAATCCCGAACGGCACACATTATGTATGCAGAATTTTGCAGTATCCATGTCTGTAAAAGAGAATATTATAAATGAACATTATAGAAATAAGATTCTGAATGGTCAATTTGGCATCCATTTTGTTAGTGTGAATTAGGTGGTCAAAATCGGCTTGGGGACCGGTCTAAAAAGATTCAGCTCATTAAAATTGTGTGAAATTGACCAATCCCCAACTTTTATTCAAAAAATGATTCTACATAGAACTCAAATGGGGTCTGTTACGACTTCAGTCTCGATCTGACGCCCCCCCCCCCGGGGGGGGGGCACTCGATCCAAAAAGTAGTAGGTATGTGCCGCTAGCGAGACAAAAAACGGGGGAACATTATATCAACAGAATGAATGATAATAATGAGGTTTGCAATCAATGACGAAAATTATGCATGCAAACTTCAGACAATTTTCCATTGCAAAAATATGAATGAAAAAAATGCATGATTAAAATAATGGATATCTTATAAAACAATTAAATTTATTTTCGCTGTGGCAGGTTTGGTAAGTGTGATTTGAATTAATGAAACGTTTAAATATCCTCATTAAAAGAAACAAGAATTTAATTCCGATATCATCTGTTCATTTTTTCATCATGAATCTCGATTTGAATGAAAATATATGATTTAGTTTCATCTCAGAAATATCACGTATCGCAAGTTTATTATTTTTTTTTTAATTGAAGCTAATTGCAAATTATAATTCCACGTGGGCTCGTCATACTAGTAAATAGAGTCTGTGTGCAAAGACTACGCCGTGTGCGCTGAATTTGAGAACGAGGCGGCACGAGCCGAAGTACAAATTTGGCCAAGTCCAAACGCATGCGCACGCGGGTTTATTGCGCATTAAAGTACGGAAAAAAACTTCGCAGCCCGGCGGCACGGGCGCAGGGTACGCTAGCGCAGAGGCGATGGTCGGACAGCGCTCTGCGGCCGCTTTTCACCAAATTGCGGCTCATTGTATAGCAGATCAATGCGACCGGAACGGCGTAACGGAAAATATGCGAAGCCTTGGAGCGGATTTCTTTCTTCTTTTTTCTCGATAAGAAGAAAATGCTATATGCTTTGGAGCTGCTTTCTTGTTCTTTTTTCTCAATAGGACAAAAATGCTATGCCTTGGAACGGAAATTTGAGTGTAAAAATGGGGGTCCCCTCCGCTGCACATACTATGCATTATATACTGAATCCCCCTCCCCCCCCCGGGATCTGACCGTCTAGTTCGAAAAAAAAACCCACCCTACTCTTTCGTTGCATACACACTAAATAGGCCTTCTCCCGTGTTTCACTGGGTGAAAAGTTGAAAGTGTGAAAACGAAAGAAGAAAACACGAGCAATCGAACAAGATAGCCAACGAAGCTTGTAAATTATGACGTACCCGTCTATCAGAGGCACCTCTCTCATATACTGCCTGGCCAAATCTGAATCTCTCTTACTCTTGTTATTCAGCGACACGGGAACGGCGATCGCGACGACGATGGCCACCAGCAGGATGGTGATTCCGACAATGATGAGAATCAAACGACCACGCTCCATTCTCAATGATTACGGTTCCGAACCACGGCAGAGTCAGAAACACGAATGAATATATCCAGGGTAAACCTAAATGGAGAGAGATGATTTTGAACTCTTCTGCAAATCGGCCTCCTTGTGACGAATGACCGCTTAATAAGTTTCCAAAACGGAACACACAAGTACAGATCAATGCCGCTTCCTATTGAAGGCCACGCCCACTTTCGTGATTCCCCTTTAATGTTCGATGTGTATAGTGGTATGTAATTTCAAGAACGGAGCAATGTAACAGGTTTCCACTGTCAAGCGAAAAATCAACAACAAAATTTCACATGCTGGTTTGGGATCAGATATTGGTATTTCATTATCATGAACATGGTGAATATACGGGAGAGGGAGGGGGGAGAAGAGAGAAGAAAGAGGGGGGGGGGGATAACGAAAGACAGACACACATGCCAGAAAAAAACTCAGTAAGAACAGCATTTTAAAACAGAGTGAGAAAGAGCAATGCTCGCAAAATATCAACGAAAAGAGTTACCCTGAGGTACCACAAAGATATTAAAATGATAATAAAAACGGTTTTTGATGAAATTGTACAAAATAATAGAATGACTGAATGAATGTACTATTTTGCTACATTCTATATTCCCATGTACGTCAATCATGATCATATACTTTATTGTACATTTTGTGAAGGAAAAGAATATCCGATAACATGGTAATGATAGTCGTCAATAACTCTCTATTTATACGAACGACAACGTTAAAAATATTGGTTCTGAGATAACTGAGCTTACATATCACAAATTCAAGAACAAAGGGAAGAAAAAGAAAAGAAGTTAATATCCATGGGCATTGTCCGTTCTCCAGTATGGAGATCGTTTTGCAGAGCTGATGAGCTACTCCAACAGTCAAACCATTACCTGTTTCGTCATATTCGGGGGGGGGGGGGGGGCATGGTTCGCGAGGATGATCCAATGGAGGCAAGAAGGGGGAGGGGCGCTTAGTCAGAGGCAGATTCATTGCGGAGGGGCGCACTTCTCTGACAATCCATAAGCTTTCACCCCAATGAGTAAGCTGATAGCACATAAGAAAAGAGAGATATATCATCCCTTAAATCAAAACATTAGTACAATGTTGTTTTAAATAATTTATTTTCTCTATAAGGTGCGTCCCCTAGATCCTCCACTGGGGATCTCGATGGGATTTTTTTAGTATGCAGCATTTAGTGGGAGACATGGTTGTCCACTTACCTGGCAAGGAACACTGCCCCATATCTTTATTTCTGAAACTACTGATAATGTAAAAAAAAAAGGGCACAGGATATTATTACCCATTTTCATCAAAAATAATATGGAAAATGTATATGTGAAATGAAAACATGATAATTTTCCTTATCCTAATAATGGAGTAGGCCTACTACATCTACGCGGATCGGGGGGGGGGTGGTCAAAGCGCTTGTCTTCACCCCCCCCCCCCGTCCATGGTGACTGAGCTTGAACCGACCCTGGGCAAGGTCTACATTGACAACCTCACATCATTTGACCTTGTTAATACAAGGAAATGTTGCCATGGTTTCGTTGATAAGCCACCAACTGTTACATGGCTTTAAAAGTTTTTGAGCGAAACCTGCTTCTTTTATTCTTTCAGGTGGGCATTGGCAAAATAGTTAGAATAGTGTCGTGTGCAATATGCAACTGGTTTTGATGTGTCGTGCGCAACTCTGCAACTGATTCTGATGATGTGTGCAAATATGCAAATGATTACGATGATGTTTAAAAAACCCGACTACAACAACATTGATCCACGGCAAATACATACACACACACACGCACACGTAGAAAGGTAACTCCCCTGTTCAAAATTAACTCAACGTGCTCATTCACATACGACTTTTTTTTTTTTTTTTGGGGGGGGGCAAAGTATTGCAGTGAGCCCAATTAAAAAAAAGAACCGTTCTTAAATTTTGCAAGTTCAATAAATTCTATTTTAAAATCTTCTATTTAGATGAAGCAAAATGACTATCTGCATATAATGGTACAAAGAGATAATCATGTAAATGAACAATGTTACAATATTATCTAAAGTTGTTTTCTCACTCCTAGCTGTAACTGTTGAAATGAGATTATTTCGCCAAATCTAAAAGCAGTCCATCATCCGGGGAGAGTGAGGCTTGAGCTAGAAAATTGTTTATATCATTTTGTTCTGACTCGATTCTATAGATTTCTATTTGAATTTTGAAAAGGGCTGTTTTTTTTTGGCTTTGCTATTCGTTCTTGAAGCCATTTGGAGTACAACTGATAATTTGTTATCCTTTTTATTTGTACTAGTGAAATATCAAGGTTGTCTTAACAAAAATTGGGGCTTTTAAATTGTTTGTTAAAAACAGAAAGATTTGGAATACTCTTTAGCCCAAAAAAGAAATAAGCTTTCCATCCACGTCAAAAAAATTGAAATTTGAAGTGTAACCAGGATATTTAAAAATGTGCTTATAATTATATATATTTTATAATTCAACTCCCTTTTTAACCCATACGTATACAGCAAATATCAACTGCACAATGTTATATGTTGTTAATGTGTTTGCCTTGTTTATTTTTATTGTTTTAATTGTTATTGCTTTTTTTAACAAGAACTCTGATCTGTCATAAAACCTCACAAATTTTGTCGTGACTTTATGATTCAATAAAACATACAAATATAAAAGAGAAGAACGCTAATGTGAACGCGAACGCGAATGAAGTACAACTTTTATTTCTTTCAAACGGATATCATTGTCATCTCCACTATAACGTATACGATGATAAAATTAACCGTTATCATGACAATGTATCGGGGTTATGAGTAGCTGGGTCAGGGGCCTCATACATCAGGGCATAGCTCCATGATCAGGGTTTGAGTTGCAACACTCTCTGAGGCCTTCAGCCGTATCCGCGATTCTATATTCTTTGATGTACCTTGGAGGGAAAAGAAAAAAAAAAGGACCTGGGAAAACCTGAAATATCATTGTTGTTCAACTATACAATCATATTTCCATGTCATCATTTTTACCAGAGCGTGTCACTCTAAAGAAAGAAAAGAAAAATAAAAGGCAGGAACGGTTGAAAATGGTTAGAACACAAATAAGAGAGCCGAGTGTACATTCATGCCATGATTGTCGAGGATTCGAAATGGTAGGCATATCCCATAACTACGGGAAAGGTTGGATTTTCAGTGTACATTGCCTTAATGATTTGTTCGTGATTGATTAAAACACTTGATCTCTGAATAAAAATTATGTTAATTCTTAAAATACTCTGTAAAAACTGCGGTGTTAAAATTACACCCTAGAGATTAAACATAACACTAAAGAGTGTAAATGTAACAACAAAGGTGTTGTAATAACACCTATAGGTGTAAAACTGACACCACCAATTTAACGCCGGTGTAAAATAACTGATGTGGTCTTCTATGTACACCGGTTAACACCACATTTTTTGCTGTGTACTATCATTTCCGAATTTCGCATAATTTTTCAATGACAGAATCTGTCACATAACTTTTTTTTTCTTTATGAATTTTACCTTTTCATGTTAACATGACTTCCTCCAAACAACGTCCATCAGTAGGCATATGATATCCTGCCAAGATTTTTTTTCTGTCGCCAAATTGTGCAAAACTTAAGAAGTGGGATGCTCCTGACACTCTCACCTGCATTGTTATTAATTATAATGTAAATAGCATAATTAACATTATATTATTATCATGTCCCAGATCTGTAGATTGCATTATTCATGTTACATGTCTATAAATATATGGCATGTAAAAATTCACGAATTTTCATTTATAGACGATCAATAAATACTTATATTACGCGATTCAATATAGCAGCAATCTGACATGGAAAGAAAACTAAGATGAGATATAAAATGACTGGATTTTTGTTTTAACTAGGGTGTAGGAACAAAATTACATCACCAATTTTAATGAGCTGTGCATTATTTTCTTCGTTATGAAGTGCTTCAATTAACCAAAATACAAAAAACACTAAATATTGGGAGTCGAAGTCTGAACATTGCAGAAGATTTAAAAAAAAACAGACCTGGGAGGGGCTTTCTTTAACTGTTTATCTAGTTTGTGTACTGAGGTTTCTTTTATACAATATCACTAACGCACTCGGCGAGTATAATTCTTTTTCAATAGAGAGCTATATAGATTTTCCTGATAATGCATATTGACATGTCTATCCATGGCCTGTTTTATGGGTGATCTAAATTGCAAATTCAAACATCGTGAATATTCTTTCCAAAGAAACCCATATATAAAAAAATAAACAAGTACGTTTCTGGTAAGAGAAAAACACTGATGCACGCTATGCTATACTATACGTTAATCAAAATGAATGGTCATTGGGGTGGAGTTTATTTGGAATTGCAAACCATTTACAAAAAAAAAAACTACCCTGACGAAGACGACGCCATGCAATGGAAGCGACAATAGATGGAATGAATAAAATGAGAAAATAAAGCAACAGAAACACACACACACAATGGTGCAGGACAACTAATAACTATAATGCAGGCCTCCTTTTTTTTTCTTCTTCTTCTTTTTCTTCTTCTCCTTCTTCTTCATCATCTTCTTCTCCTTCTCCTCCTCCTTCTTCTTCAGTGAGCAAATTCAGAGGAGAGAAAAGAGGAGAGAATTTTCTTTTTTCCAAGTTATTTACTCAGAATATGAAGAATTATATATTTCGTGGCAAATACAAGCGTGTTCACTGTTAGCGAGTAGGTTATGGGAAAACACAATACAGATTTTCACTCTTTTAAACTTACATTAGAAAAAAAAAGTTCCTGAAAATTTTACTCTAAGTTTCTGCATTTGAATTAAGATGGTATTGACTTTAACTTTAAACTCAAGAGGCTAAATACCACGAAGAATCGTCCTTGTTTAATGACAAATTACTAGCTCCATTCTAGAATCAGAAGAGGAAACCATTTGAGGAGATTTAATCTCGTCTATTGTTATTGTAACTTAATCTGTAGATATTAAAGATATACTCTTGCATTGTTCATATAACAGGTTTATCACCTTTCCGAGTATTTCAGACGCTTCCCCAGCGATGATGTCGCTACAAAAAAAAATGCATATTGCGTTTGGTTCATTGCAATCCTCTTAACCTGCTTAAGAATAACGAGGCCATACAATCCTAGACATATTGGAAAATATTATGGGGGAGGTTATCCTATTTCTAGTAACTTAATTACATCGACGTGTAAAATTAGCCGAACTGGTGCATGGGCCGCGGAACGATTTTGAGAGGGGGGGGGGTTATGCAAAAATAATCAGATGGTCATTTTTACGTTTTTGTACACGGTTTTGGAAAAAAAATGTGGGGGCTGAACCCCGTAGCCCCCCTCCCCCGTTTTGAGGACCCCTGTGGTGGCCCATGAATGGAAGGTCGTGCGTTCGATCCCCGGCAGAGTAATTCCAAATGACTTAACAAATGGGACCTTCTGCCTTCATTCTTGGCAGGCGCTCGAATTTTGAAGATGGAGAAGGGTAAAAATAACATTTTCTTATGCAAGGTCCACTGCAGGGAGTTCATATTCACGACTGAATCGACCACCCTGGGTAAATTATACTTATCCATTATTCATTATAAGTATGAAATATGATTTTCAGGAGAAAAAACAAATCAGGAAGTGTGAAAAAAAAACACGTTTGGAAGTTTATAGATTTTCAAGCTAAATCCAGCTGGAAAATGATCAGAGAGCAACTTTAAAATACTGCGAAGTTTACTTTTGAAGAGTAAACTCGTAAATGAATTTATAGTACGTGGAGTGGGTCAGCAGCTTTTGAATATGGGCAATACAGTCTCGTCGGGAGGTGGCTCCATGATTTCATGAAAGAGGGGGCAACACGATAAATTACCAAGGGGTAGTTTTAAACCGAAATTCTCTCATACGAGAAAGTACACAGTAAAAACACTGTTTAAGATTTTATACAACGCTGTTTACTTTATGAACCTTGCAGTATTTGTTAATAACCGTTTAAACAATAAAGTTTAATTTATTGGAGATTGGATGTTAAAAATTAAACTTTGTTGCTTAAGATTTAAACACTTGTTTAAACTGTTAAAACAATTACTGTAAGGTTCATATATTAAACAGCGTTGTATAATTTTTTTTACTGTGTAAAAGGGTTGTCCTTCTCACTTCAAATAAGAAGGGCAACACTCGTGAAGACTAAGGGTACAATGCAATTTTCACTCAAGGAGAAGGAAGGAAAGGAATTGAATGCCCCCCCCCCCAGTATTCACCATCGGTTTTATCTGTTTATTATCAGAGGCTAAAATACTCTTTCTGATAGATGAGGTCTGTATTACAAAAACATATAGAAATGATTCAAATCAAACTCACAGTTGCGAGAGGACTTTGAGATCAATCACAATTCTATTTGGTTTTGAATCTATGGTACTTCTTATAAGACTGTGCCCAGGAATGTAATGGGGGAGGGAATGGCATGACATGACCTCATTAATTTCACAGGAGTTTTATGATAGATGTGAAATTGATCTTAAGTAATAAACTTTTGTGAATATTATGCCCAAGCTAAGTTTTGACAGGCGTTGAGATTTATGGCAAATATTGAGTACCAAATGCAAGTGCTGAAAAGGGGGATCCAAACTTAACAAATTATTGTTTGATATGGTTAAAACATAGTAAATACTGCAATGTAAGGTATGTCATACAAAATTTGGGGCACTACTGGGATATAAATGTTAGGCTTTCATTGGACCTCTAAGAAGAAGAAAGCCATTTCATCAATGGCTCTGAATAGCGACCCATCCATCTCTTTATTTGTGCAATAATTATTAATTTTTGTGCCTTGTAATTTTGCTACATTTCTATACATAACATAAAACCAGACCAATCCAAAACTTTTTTGCATGTTTTTCCCCATTGCCACATAGCATGTCTTCTCTATTTCCAACAGGCACCTAGTAACAAAGAGCAAATTACAAAGGAACACATTCAGATTGTACATGTATGCATAGCCTCAAACAGAGGAATTGATTTTATTTTGTCAGTTCTGTTCCAATACAAGTGGATAAGTCAATCAACGACGTTGTTCTGACCAGAGAGGGTCCACAGGCTGGGTGTTACATATGTTTATCAGCATCATAACATTTTTTTGCTTAGCATCATCTACAATGTTAACTGAGATATACACTTTAGAAAACACCATAGTCATTTTAACCATGTAGAAGTCAACTATGTACCTTTGGGGCATGTTTTGAAAACAAAATTTTAAAATGAGTCTGACCAGAAAATAATTCTGATGTAGACAAAGTGATCCTCGGCCTCAAGGGCCCCAAGCCTTGTGGGAAGAACCTGTTCTGACCATCATCCATTTTCATAATGATCATTTTCTAATAATTTTTCTTTATATATATATATACATACACAGTCATGCACAATTCACTCACATATTGTAGTTATCATGCTTTTAAAAAGCTTATCCAATTTAAGCAAACATATTAGGTAACCTGTTTAGTATTACCTATGATAAATCTTTTGAAGACAACAATTTTTTACAAAAAACATGCTAAAACCATACAGGATCTAATTTATTGCATTATTATTCACAACCAATAAGATCAAGTTCACTCCCCAAATCAGAGAAAAAATGTAACTGCAATTATTGAATTAATAATTGTGATACATCTTCATTAATCACCCTAAACACCATTAATTTATTTATTAGTAAAGCAGTTCAAATTTTGAATTTCATTTTTTTTGGGGGGGGGGTGGGGAGTAAATAATTTTATAAACATTAAGCTTTAAACTTTTTTGCTGATCCTATATTGTTTGTTGCAATAATATTCCATTGTATTTTGAATAAGTACAATGTGATTATCCTCTAAAGACCAGTCAATGGTATGAAATAACCTATATTGTATTTTGAATATGTACAATATGACCATCATATAAAAAGCAGTCAATGGTATGAAATAACCTTTTTTGTATACACTGGTCCTTGGCCAAATAACACAAAATGACGAAGTACACAATTCTATAAATAATGCATTATTTGAATAGAGAGACTGGGCGCATGGGAATATGAATAAAGTCTGCAATAATTTCAATATACTTTAGAAATACAGACATTGGAAATAATAAGCTTCTGGCATTTGATACTTGAGCATACAAGTATGCCAACTCACATAATAGCAAGCTGTTTCTCATTTAATCCCATTTATTGATATCAGAGCCCATTTCATAAAGGACTTGCAACTTTTGTGACTTTGCCATAATGGCAACTACCATGGTGACAGGCTCAGCAGTCAATCATAATCACTGTTGCCATGGTAGTTGCCATTATTGCAAAATTACAGCAGTTGCAAGTCCTTTACGAAACAGGCCCCAGGAATTTTTTTTTTTCAAGATTTGCCAGTTGTTAACAACAATCAAATGAAATTTGATATCACATCAAGAATTTGATTTGATATTAAGACATAGGATTCAATGATAGAAAGGTTTACCATCATCATCATATAAGCCATATTCAATTGGTGCCAAAGGTGCTTGTCTTGAGCTGATGCAATCCACTTTGTGCCAATGAACTTTGTGAGCTTATCACTCTATCTCAATTTTTGTCTACCCCAATATTGTGATCCTAGCCATGGTCTCCATTCTGTGATGCATTTGGTCCATCTATTGTCATGTGATCTTGCAAGATGGCCAGCCCATCTCTATTTCAATAGTCTGGTTCCTTATCTATTGTATGGTTTTGCTATCATGTTTTGATATCTGTAACATTGTACGTTCCATACTGTGTTGAGTAGTATTTAGTTTCTGTTCCATTTCCTTTGTCACAGACCTGGTTTTGGAACCATAGGTCATTGCCAGTGTAACACATTGCCACATGTTAATCTAAATCACACAGGTATGGCAATCCCTCAATAACCTTTTGAGTTTGCACCTTTCAATATTCTTACAACAGATTTGATTCCAAAGAACAACAACAATAATACTAATACATGGAATCTGTATGGCGTACTTTCCATCTTAATCAGATGCTCAAACAAATGCTGTAAATTCTATCATCATTAACAATAACAAATTTGAATTGGCAACATCTCTTGGTTTCTGCCTGCATCTTCATTGATGTACGAATTGAACCCCCCAAAAGAATCACATACACCTAATGCCATGGTCACATTTGTTCTACGGCGGCCATACGGCGAGTCGAAAACAGCCGTTTTAACAGTTTTTGTCCAACTACATATAGGGGGTTTGAATCAAAATTGATAAAACGGCTGTTTTCGACTCGCCGTACGGCTGCTGTAGAACAAATGTGAGCATAGTCTAATTTGTCTTTTTGATATATCAAGGAGTAACCAGCACTGTGCTGCTATTTTCCTTGGTATTGCTGGCAGAAAAAAAACGCCTGAATGGTTCATTTGTTTACTTCTTTGTGCTTGATCATGTAACACTAAATAATGATGCAGAAAGAGAACATTCAAGATTTAGTCATTGTAAAATGATTACTGGTTGTAACAAACAATGAATGAATGACTGGGCCATGTTGTACAAATATTTACGATTGATCCGATCAATCGCAACTATGGATGGCCAGCAACGTCAACATCTATTATGCATGTTTGTTCAAAATATTTTCTAGATGTGATGCATATTCATCCATTCATTGTTTTCTTGAAAATTCACTGCGCTTCTCTTTGCATTAATAGGACATTGTGCAAATTTTTCGTAGAAAAAATTATAACACTAATGGATTTCCATAGAGTTACGATTAACTGAATCAATCGCAGCTCTTTGTACAACAGGGCCCAGGTTGTTTCTTGTAATTAATCTACGACCCTGTGGCATGATGGTTAGCAATTTGATCATAAGGATGAATCCTAAAATTAAACCTAAATCTACAATGGATGCTCCTGATTGATGAAAGTTTAAGTTGTATTTCTAGAGCTGCCAAACTGAACAAGAACATTTCAGTATTTTTAAGGATGAAAATCAGTATTTTGGTGAGAAAATTGGTGTTTTCAAAGACATACCATAGGGGACCACATTAAACTGAAAGCTTAGAAATCAATATTTTTTAATGAAACCATAAGTATTCTCCTCATTTGTCAGTACTGCATACAGAAAATCTGTCCTACTTGGCAGCTCTGCATTTCTCCTATCAAGTTGAGCTGGACTGAAAAGTTAAGCTGGGTAGGTCCCTGGTAATTCAATCTATTGTCAAATGAAATCAATTCAAATTTATTCCATGAACTTTATGGATTCTATGAGACAGAAAACTTTCAATGAACCTCTAAAGCTTAATGGAATATCCATTAACGGAAAGTACAATTTTTGTTCAATATCAAACCATAAAAGCCACAATAGCCCCAAATTACAAGAAATTGTAGCAATGGGGAGATATAGATACATGCAGATTTCATTTATAAACAGCATTACTTTAGTGCATATTCAACATTCTTTGGAAAAACGGGGAACTGTCCCTGGGAAAGTGTCTTTGACACTTTTTTTATCATATACGACAAATTATACACAAAAAATCCATGATTTTAAAAGCCCTTCATTGTTTAATCCTATTTTGTTTATTCAGGCCAGTGTGTTTGTCAAAAAGTGTCTGAATTAGCAGACTAAAGGAGCTGAATGGGACTTGTGTAGAGTTGAAATGACACGTACATTATATTAGACTATATACTAGCACTGTCGACAATACATTATGCATGCTAGTTGACCAACTATGGAGCTGATTAACTCAATTCGACTTGGGAAATGTGATGTGCATTGTAATCACATATTTTCAGTAAAGCACAATATTGTCACCACATATCCCCCCCTAGCCTTTAACCCTTTCCACACATACTTCGCACCAATGGACACTTAGTGCTACGTAGGAACTTCACGTTTCACGCTCAAGCAAACAATCAGCACTGAGGGGTTCATGGCCCAACGCACAAAGAGTTAATCAAACATAAAAGGGATATAAACTGAAATATGGCATAATAATAAAAGCTCCTCTGGTAGTAGTGAGAGAAAAAATGGTACTGTTGTTTGATTATGCTCCTTCGTATCAATGACATGAACTTTCAATAGGTGGTTTCAAACTGCCTCGATCATAAGAATCCCCGTTAAATCATGAGAACTTTTTTAGGCTAAAAAATACCCATTAGTTATTCCTGCATTTACACCACCCCGAAACATACCCTTTGGGATAAATTCCTGAAGTTACGAGCATGCGCAGTATGGTCTGATAAGGAAGCGAGGTGCGAGATTCAAAATCACTAGCTCAGCAGCCACCCAAGGCACCCACGCCTAACTACAGCTGGGCTAAAGTTCCTGTACATTATTCTCACATTGACAAAATACCTGCGACCTTGGAAAAATCCCCGAAAAAGTTCTCGTAATTTTGACCAGTACCTACTATTTAGTGGGTATTTTCTTTCGAGGAGATTACGCGCAATTTGCTTGGTATTTTCTGATTGGGGTAAATTTCCAGATCAGAAAATACCTGGAACTGACGAACTTCGAGGCGGTCTGAAACCACCTAATGTTTGTTTGCTTTCAAAGCGTTCCAAGGGGCATTAAACCCCGGGAAATAACACAGATAGGTAATACACTACAATAGCTACCCTGGCCTTCACTCTGGAAGTCTTTCCTTTTTTGTTTTAAGTTCTACTGCCAAATGACTTTAAATACCACCTTTTCCTGTTGTAAATAAATTCAGGAAGGAAAGGAAGGAAGGGAGGGAATGATGTAGGTGGTAATTTATAGTTTGTATGGTACATTCCTTATTTTCTGTGATTGCATACGTGAAGCACTACAGTTACATCATTCTTCCTGTCATGTAAAAAGAGATAGGGAAGGGAAGTATGTGAGGGTAGGACAGGGAAGAGAGAGGGAAGAGAAAGAAAGAAAGAAAGAAAGGAAGGGAGTGGTGAAGATGTGGTTATAGACAGATGGGACAGAGTGAAAGAGGGAAATAGGGATTAAGAGAAACAGAGAGAATTGGGAACAAGAGAGAGAGAGAAAGAGGGATGGGAAGAGTGCAGAAATTTAAACAATGTCATGAAATATGGTAATCATTTATGTTTAAAAAGTCAAGAAGACATCATATTGCTTTAAGCAGAAGGTGGCAAAGGCAAGCAACTTATTTAAATTTTACACATAAGTGCCATTTCTTAGACTGACCCAAATGCTAATAAGTAATTTTAAAAATTTAGAAAATGGGGAAAATTGAGATATGCAAAGATTCTGAGAGAGAGAGCATTTCAAAAGTTTACTGATTCCTTGGATTAGACTATCAATATTTGAATATTTCACAATAACATCTTGAGATGGAAATGATACAAAAAGGGAATAAAAACCTTTGGAAAAATTCTGATGAGGTACAAGGCAAGATAGATCAGAGAGAAAACTGAGAGATATAATGTTTGGAAAAAGAGGGCGCCAAACAGGCAATCAGATATTTTAGATCAACTCTCTAGCACCTTTGGTTGTCATGAATTTTGGATTTGAATGTAAGCAAGAATGAGATTGCAAACTGAATGCTAACAGCAAATTTCAGCAGCTAATAGTGACTAAGGTTTGTTGAAGTCAAGTTATAATATTTCTTTGCAATGTTGCTTTGCACCGCCATGACTGTAAGCAATCGAGGAGAAGTTCATCCTGATGATAGAGACGAGAATTGGTAAGTTTTGATGAAAATCCATCAAAAAATTTTCTTAAAATTCATGAAGTTTTAAATTGTGTTGTCCTATACAAACAGCTGTCTGAATTGAATAAATTTTAATGTTTTAATGGTTTATGATGTCTGAAAATGTTTCGTTTATAGAAAAATATATGAATTGATGTGTCGGATGATATGATGAATGCAAAAGTAAAAATCAATTTCAATGATAACATGACACATGAAGGAATGGAACTGTTCATGTGTGACGTCAACAAATTGAAACTTGATACATCGACAACTCAGTTTATCTTTGATGAAATTTCAGTGAATTTTTACCTACATGTTTCTTTTTGCTTTCTTTTATTAAAACAAATTTACTATCAGGGGGTACTGCCCCTTTAAAAATGCTTGCTTAGCTTCAGTTATCACTTAATGAATACAAAAATGCATGTATAGGCTTTACACACCTCGAATTTGGTGGTACTTGATCTGGCCTCTAGCACTACCCTTAACATGGGACTTATACTCAGGTCCATTCCCTCGAATTGTGAGATGGGTTAGCCCCACATTTAGTCCAGGTTGGTAGTTCATAAAGCTGTTTGAAGTTAAGAGCGACTTTAAGATCGACTGGTAATCCTTTTCTTCAGTGCTAAAATAATCACCAATGAACATTTGAATAGTAAATATCATTTACCACAAGAAAGGATCAACAGTCATTTGCAAAGTCACTCTTAACTTATGAACAGCTTTATGAAACAGCCCCCAGATGGGTGTTTCATAAGTTATGAGCGACTTTGCAAATGACTGGTGATCCTTTCTTGAGGTAATCATACACCCCAAGTGTACACACCAGGTGTAGATTTAGCTCCAAAGAAAAGATCACCAGTCGTTTGTAACTTTATGAGCAGCTTTATGAAACGCCAACCAGGATTATCTCACCCAGGACAAATTCAGCGGTTGTCCAACTAACATATATAAGCATACTTCTTAGTAATGTGTAGTATACATTTATTAATGTTTGGAAAAAGATTTGTGATATGACAAATCCTGAATGAATAAGATGCTGCATCCCCCCCCCTTCAGAAACCAGTCATAAATTTTGCAGTAATCCTAAGAGTACATGTTCCCTTGCTTATCTTGAATACTAGTACTTGGGGAAAAATGATGTCATGGCGGGAGGTTGGGAGTGAAATACCTGGCCAAGTCATACCAAAGACTTCCAAAAAATGTAACCTGCAATCTAGCCAAGCACTCAGCATATTACAATGAGAATGGGGAGGGCTAGTAATAACATATTATGTTATGCAGAGCCCACTGGAAGATCAGCTTATAGCTGAAGTGGCCACCTAGGTAAATACAAGATATTGTATGTCATGAAAAAAATACTTTCATGGAAAGCATGTCAGAGAGATCACGAACACTTAGTATTTGAAAAAGTATCAACTACGCTGCAATGAGATCTCAAACACTTTGACACCTTTGAAGATTTTAAGAGGTACAACTAATGACAACTGGCAAATTGTCTTTTGACTTGTTTGCAGTCCCTGAAGTAGACATTACTGTCAGACTAAAATATGAGATATTACTTATAAGTCATATTAAACACACTTTCATGGAAAGCATGTCAGAGAGGTCACAGAAAGTATCATATTTGAACAAGTATTGACTACACTGCAAGAAGATTTCAAACACTTTGACACCTTTGAAGATATTTTGATCAGGTAAAACAATTTATGGCGACTGTCCAATTGTCTTCTGACTTGATTGCGGTCCCTGAAGTACACATTACTGTCAGACACAACCTTGGAAGGGTACTATCAAAACCCTTCTAATTCCCTGGGGTGGGAATCAGCATATATGGCACCTTACTAAAAAGTACAACCAGGTATTTCTAGCAGGACTCCAACAATAATTTTTTTCCATAGTAATATTTGCAGTCAAAATAAAGGACTGCAGAAAGTTACTGTGAAAGACGCTTATGGCCTTTATAACAGGATTCCTGCTATTGGACACGGTAATAAAATTGTAATTCTTTTGAGGTGCCTCGCTCACTTCGTGAGAAAATATCTTCTTATTGCAAAAGAAACAATTTAAGAATTCATATAATATTTCATATTACGGTAATATTTAAAAACTAATCTTTGCCTATGACCACCCATGTCTCCTTTGTAATTTTTCTTCTTTCTTGTAGGTCTTCTCCTCCTCACTGAAGATCTTGTCGTACCCCTCCTCAAGCTCCACCTCTTCTGTTCTCGTTGCCATGGAAGCCGGTTGCCGTGGGAGACCTAAGAGAGCAGCATCGAGAGGGAGGACGGCAAGGTCGTCATCCTGATCGGCGTAGAGGATACCAAAGTCCTCCAGGATGCTGCGGGCAGTCTTGGAGTTGAAGCTGATGGTGGCACCTGTTCTTTCCTGGACCCATTGTTCAACGGTCTTATCAAGGGCTGAACCAGATATACCACCTGAATAAACAGATAAAAGAACAAAGAAAATTAAATGTAAAAAAGTAAGAAAAAAGCACATTCGCATGCAAGCAAGTTCAACATTTCAAGAAGCACACAGAAAAAATATCAAGAATATGGGGGGGGGGGTAGGCTAACTCCCTTCCCTCATTTTCAGCCCTAACAATTTATAAAGATTTCCAACAAAATTTGGTTAAACAGAATAGCAAAGTGAATCATCAATAAGTTTTACCCTGTCCAATTTTTTTCTAAACCAGACGCTCACTGCTCTGACAAGACAATACATCCCTCATGACTATATTGGCCATGAATGGTAACTGTCTCATTATTCTATTTTATCAGGGACTATACTGACATTCCACCTACAAAGGAAACAATTAAGGATTCCAATGTACAAGAATCTATAGAAACAAACATGCATCATTCTGATTACCTAATAGTGGAGGAAGACTTGTTGGATCGCTGTTTGCTGCTTCCCTCACTGTGTCAGGTCTGTTTGTGAGCAGGAAGGTATAAGCCAAAAGACACTCCTTGAAGCTCTCATCCTGCGCCCTGTCAACGACCAAAGCAAGGAGCCCTCTATTGTTGGCAACATTCTTAAAATAAAGAGTCTTGGATAGCTGCATCATATATCTAGTACGTCGGTTCTTGTAACTGTTCCACCCACGAAGACCAAAGATACCAGCCGCTGTGGCAGCGATAAGTGTCCATTGAAGCTGGATGTCAGCTAGAAATGTAACAGCTTTCATCAGTAAGCTGAGGGAACCGATAGATGCCATAGCCATCAGGAGACCTTGATCAAATGCACTCATCTTTATCTTGCCATCAGGAAGCAACTGCTCTATTGCTCCTGTAGGTATTTCTTTGAACATCTTTAGCATAAGCTTGTCTTGGCCCTTTGGTTTGACAGCAACAACAATGCGCTTGTAGAAGTGGACAGGAGCAGGCGGTGACCTCTTGGATGCCTTGTAGAAGGCCGATTTTGACAGACGTGTGTACCAGGGAGTGGTGTCTGCAGGTAGTTCCTTGCCTAGAGCCCAGAATCTAAGGGTCTGATAGTTCTTTGGATTTACACTAACCTGGAGAAAAAAAAAATCATAAGAAGTTGAAGCAAATGTTCATTATTTGTAACAATCAAGTTTAAATATTGTAAAGCATATACGATATTACAACCTTTGAATAAATGTTGACATTGTGAACTACATCAACCTGCTTTTAATAAAAGAAGCACATTCTAAACACTGCTGATCATAAACTTGCAAGAGATAGATATTTATTCAATTATCTCCTGTCAAACTAGATTTTTTTTTAAATAGCATAATGTTGATTTGTTTCTTTTTTTAGGATGCAGCTGTCACAATCAACCTCATTCCCTTCATACAGGTATAACTGTAACAAGAAAATTTGTAATGCAAACTTACTGTATGCCATAATGGAACAAATAGTCAGTTAACTAACGTTCTGATAATACCAAACTTGAGTTACTGATTCGTTTGGTTTATAAGATATGACCAGTTCTTGGAAAGATTGTCGGTGATTGCCTCAAGTCTGTCACGATCAGGCAATGTAACATAAAAATGACCATTGTATGAAGATCACATCCCTATCTCTCTTACAGAAAAGCAGAGATGAAAAGGCTTAAATGCAAGAAGAACATTGCCAATGTGAGAGTATCAAGAAAACATCAGGCAAATTAGAACAGTTGTGTTGAAATACTGTAAAAGCTGTTATTTTCACAGGGGTTTTATTTCCGCGGATTTCACGAATTGCCAATTGGCAAAAATATTGACACATTTGGTAATCAGTGCCATTCTCTAAAATGAAGTGGAAGTGTTTGATATATAACTTCTGATCGCGAAAATGTTCGGACCCCCCGCGATTCATGAAAAATTATGTAGGCCAAAATAACAGCTTATAAAATAGCTTTAAATGATAAAAATCTTATCCTCTTTTCAGACTGGCTGGGAGGCTGATGAACAGTCAAACCTGTCTTAGCTGTCATCTGTCTAAAGTGAAAACCTTTCTATTGTGCTCACATTTGAAAGGAATGTGCGGTAAAGAACCTGTCTATAAAGGCCATATTCTACAATGGCCACTTTTCTGTTTCCCTTTGGTGGCCTTTATTGCACTTACATTAACCCCTTCTCCTGCCATATGTTCATCAAGAGCCTTCTTCACAACATGGCTTGGAAGCTCATGGAAGTTAGCACTCTCCATCAGAGCCTGGAGTTTCTGCATCAACCAGAACTCACTGTCCTCTTTCTCCCGTTTCCCAAGTAATCGGTTAGCTATGGTGTCCTTATCTGGGTTTACAGGGTCAAACAGTTGCTGCAAAGAATATCATTAAAGAAACAAGAATAAGTTCTTAGAGATTGCTACTATGGAGTTTCACCAAGCGATGTAAACAAGGGTTCAATAACAGGAGTAATCAAATGACCATCAAATTAAAAAGAACAAGTAAGAAGTCTTTGTTAAAAATTTGTGAAACAGAATAGCAGTTTTATCATTAATTCAGAGCTGATGAAGACTTGCAAATGTACCGTACACCCATAATAAAGGACAAAACTGCTATTAGATCAGCCACTGGTAATTTATGTCATTTAGTACAAAGTCTTCATTCTTTTAACTTATAAATTAAGCATTTTCATAACTTGGGCAGTTCATGTTAACTGCTTGTCCATTACACATCTACCACTATTTTTTTTATCAATTAATGAGAACCTACATTATGGATAGTTATTTTAATGCTGCAGCATTGTTTACTTTTTTATTCTTAGTGGTTAAGTATCAAAGTAATGACATCACAATTTTTTCAGCATATTTGATATCATATTTTGGTAGGGCATGATGAAATTCCTCAACTGAGACCAAATGGGAATCAGTCCATGGGGGCCAAAGATAAGATATTATAAAATTCATAATTAGCCCGACTGAAGTCAAAGCATTATTTGCCTGGTTTAGCACCAGGCAAAAAAATGTAATTCCAATGGGGCTACCGGTATATACCACTCAAGTTCATCCAATATAATAAATAAATATCAATGATGTAATAAAGAAATCAGGATTCAAAGGAAACATAAAAATAATTGTCATAATTCTGTCATAATATTATGACAGAATTATGTCAGCATGCAAAGACTTAACAAAAAATACCTTAAGTTCTGCTAAGACACCGTGGTACTGTTTGCTGATGGCATTGTCCATGGCGATGGCAAACTCCTCAAACCTTCTCCTCTCGGCATCAGTAAGAAAGTCATCCTCCTGCATGAGTTCCCTGATGAGAGATCGTCTGGAGAGAGGGATGAATCTCTCCCGGAAGCCATCCTCGTCGTTAGGGCCAACGTCCAGGACAGGGTTCATACTCGTTGCCTTGGTCACAGCCTTATCTTGGGCGGGGCCCGATGACGGGGTCACTGCTGTAGTGGGAGTGCTGGTAGCTGTCGTGCTGGTGGTGGATGATGAAACTGATGATGACTGAGATGATGATGGCTGGGTAGATGATTGTGATGAAGATGTTGGTGATGACGATGATGAAGCAGATGGTGTGGATGTGCTGGTTTGAGGAGCAGCTGAAGAGCAGTAGCAGTGCTGCTGCAGAGGCCAGGGTTGAAACTTCTGTTTGTAGGAAAGGGAAACAACAACATTTGTGAGATAATGGAAGAGTACACAGCAATAAAATTATTTTTAAAAAACATGGGACTGACTATCATCACCATTATTGCTTATGACGATGATTGTAAGTTTTTTCCTAGATCTCTCTTGTAGCATCAAACCTTTTTTTTCACATTTTATTTAGCAAATATTCTCAAGGCCAGTGGCGGTTACTAGTTTTTATCCGACTGCTAAAAAATTAAAACTGCTCATGGGTAGCCAGAAGGAATGATGGCTAACCATCCTCTCCAATGTACCAGGATTTATGTATTTTGTAGCAAAGGCATGCACACATCAACATGGTTCAAACCCAGAGAGCTGAAATGGGAGGACGTTGCTCTACCAATTGAGCAATAATTCCTCCAAACACATGTAGAAAATGGATTTTTAGAATGACACATCTTTTTCCATTTGGTGTCATTCATGGGATCAGGGTCTCATTCCAACAATCACTTCTAGTCACTCTACCTTGTCTATCTTTTGAGGGGCCTTTCACAAGTGAATCTTAAATCATCATTGTAATGACGATTGCTTTTGTAATCAGGACTGTGATTATCGTACGTGATTCCAATCATGTTCTAGTTTGGTTTCACACATGCTAGATTTTCATCATTAGCCTTACAGTATTTTTCACCGGAATCATCATTCAAATTACGATTTTTTTTTCACAGAGTGAAAGGATGATAGATCTGATTGTTTTGTCTAATCCCTATTACATAATGAAACTTTTGCAGTGTTTAACCTTAGATATTTTCCTCCTTCTCCCTTTTTTCTATAAAAACATTTTCTTTTTCAATGCCCCCTTTCTCCATTATCCCTACATGTATGTTTCTTTCTTTCTCTCTGTCGATCCCTCTCTCTCTCTCCCTCCCTCACACATCTCTTTCCCCTCCTCTCTCCTTCCCATTTAATCTCTCATAACCCTTTTCTGTACATCAACATGCATCTTAGCCTGATATCTCACCTTTGCATGCTTTTTGCAGGTGCTGTGGAATGGTTTTGCAAGTGGGGGGGGGGGGGGCATGGGGGCTGACCATGGAAAAAATCATAATAATCACAAGATGGGTTAATTAACATTTTTGTACACAGTTTTGGAAAAAGTGCGAGGCCTGAAGCCCTGCAGTCCCCCCCCCCCCTTCCACAGCCCGTTTCGGCTCTGCATAGGAAGCACTACTGTAGCTTTGGAGAAGCTACAACATGGGCGGGAGATGGTGGTCATAAAACTGTTCAGAAGTTACAAATCACTTTACAAGCAACTTCATAAACAAGTGCTGATTAAATATCTTCTGCGTTTTTAATTGCAATAGCAAAATTTGAACTACACAAATGAAGGTTGCAGTTCTTGCATTAATGCAAGTTATTGCTAAACATTCTTCATATAAGAGCATTTTTTTTTTCCATATAATGAAGATTTTTTAAAATGTAAATACTGTCACAATTTGTGAAAACATCAGATATTATATAACGTTCTACAACAATTTAATCATGTTTTTTTTTCAAAATACTGTCAAGATTTTTTGAAAATTACAAAAAAATTTGGGCATATCATTTTGGCACTCATGACAAATAGACATTCTAATCTGACAGAGACCTTGATAATCCAGCTGTTTAGCATCATTTGTAATTATTTAAAGCAGCTTCATACTCTAGCTCTCTTTCAAACTTTGGAGGGACAAATAACTTTAAAAGTCATACACAATATACATGTAGTTACACACCTCCTCTACAAGTTCAATTACCTGATCAGAGTACAAGTAGAATACAGAACTGCTAAAAATAAATTATGATGACATTTTTCATAAGGTTATCATCAGATTGAAGTCTTGTGACTTATTATCATTTCAAAGGCTATGGTCAAGCACTGTAATTATCTGTAAATCATTTGCATATGTTGATAGATTATTAATTCATCTGAACAAATAAAAAAACTGCCAAAAAGTAGAATAAAATATGTATCACTCAGAGTGGGTGGGTAGGGGAGCTGGAGGGTAGGGGGGGGGGCTCTTTTAGAAAAATCTATGGAAAGCCACTTACACCAGTGTTGTTTTTGTCTATTAAGCTTTGAAGGACATTCTCTGAGAGATAGATTGTACTGAATAACCAGCAGAAAAATATGACAATATATGTCATTCTGTAGAATTTCTAATTGTTTTAATTTAAGTTAAAATATGCTTTTATCAATCATTCTCTTTAAATTTACATACTACATGTATATATGTCATTTGACTCCAAATTCATGGAATTATTAGGAATAAAGGCATATGTTTACAAGAAACTGAGACATTTACAAGAGTTTCTACCTTTAAACATTTCAAAGATTAAATCATTATCTCTCACTTTATTTCTCACACTAAACAGTTATCTTATGAATATAATAAATAAAATCTAAGATCAAAAGCATACTGTAATATACAAGAGAAAACAAAAATCAAACAACTCATCAAGGAAATAAAGGTTTTTGAAAGGAATAAGTAAAATATGGCCAAATTTCAAAGTGGAATAACCCGTATATCATTATCAAAATTAAATTTATGAGTGTACAGATATCAAAATAAGCTTAAATATTTGAAAAATATTGAGCTCATATTGTAAAATTATTAACACAAGTATGAGACATTATCAAAACAAAGTCCAGGCAAGCATATATGGTCATTTTCAAACGTGAGTGACACGACAATCGGAGAGGTTTAAGGGCTCATATCTTCAAACTCAAAGGTTATGAATCAATCATGACTACTATATTATATACAATGTAGGACTGGCATGGGCCACTACGAGTTTGATTTGAATTCAACAATTCGTTTAGTAGATATGATTAAAAAACGGTGCGTGAGTGACACGACAAATTTTGGACATGGGTTTCTGACCACTAACACATATGGTTGGATTCGTGCCCAAGTAGTTGTCATGGAGTACTGTGAGTACCAGTAAATGGACAAAAATAGTGTACCTATCTAACACATATAGTCAAAATCAATCAAACCTCTATGGAAAATGGTACCCTCCTATATACCGTGAGTGACACGACATCCAAAACGTGAGTGACACGACAAGTGCAAAAATACAACATTTATCTCAACATTGAAAGTATTTTTTGCATGATGTAGAAGAGTAAAATACCATTAACCAAAAAACAAGCTTAATTACATAATAACTGCTTTCTTTAAAGTTCATAATATGTCATCCTGATGTTTTAATCTTGGTTTATGGTCATATTTGCCCATCTACTCATATTCCCTATACCATACCACATTATCACACTAGGGCTTCTACCACTCTCCTCTTTAGAGGAGGAGGGGGCCCTTGAAGGAGGTGTTATGAGGTCTTGGCATTGACATCAACTCAAACATTCTTTTTGTGGCCTGATATCCTCTTTCTCCCTATCTGTATATGAAAGTTTCAGGGGGAATACAATTAAGCATCCACAAGGGATGGAATAATTTTTCCCTGTAAGAAAGGTATTCTCAATAGTCACTCACATCATCTGGCATGGTCTGGTAGCCAATGATGTCATGTATGACTCCTTTTTCTTGAAATATTGGATTACAATATTATCCTCCTTTAATATTTTAGGCATTGTCCAAATAGGACATGGCAGTTTCAATGTCTTTTTTGGTACCAAACCACAATCACGTTGCTGCACACTTCAGATGGACTATCAGCAAATCCTTGAGAAACTTGGGAATTCAACTCAACAAGCATAGGTTTTCTCCTGAATACTGCTTGTATGTGGACCCTCCCAAGGCAGTACATGTAGGCACTATACCAAAATTCAGAGCTATGCTTTTAGCTGGAATCTTGTGCCTTTTCATTGCTAATTATTTGATCATATACCATACCACGGGAATCCAGGGAAAGCCACAAGGTAAAAGACGCAGTCAGTACCTGATTCTTGCAGTCTGCTACTATTACATAACAACTACAAGTCATTAGCCTTTCCTTTTCTAAGCCCTTGGATGTCACACTAAAATCCAATTCAGCATCCTAACCAGGCTCCTTTTACATGTATACCTCAATACCTTTTTCCCCTCGAGGTCCAGCTCTGTTCTTATCAGGGTACCCCCCCAAAAAAACAAAATTGATCTACTGGTACATGGCAACCCATCCAAAGTTGCTCAAATCAAAATGCGGTCTTGGTTGGGACTTGTTGGGACCTACATGAACATGCATCATTTTGTTGTAATGAATATGTGTAAATGCAAATCTGCTCTGAACACACATTGGCCCGCTTACGGTAGTTTGCTGTTCATACCCTACATAGTAGTTAATCACTAGCGGTATGAATGGTGGCCGAACAAATAATGATTTTGAACTTGGCATGTAGCTGCTTCAAGCAATATCCAAAATGTTCTATCAAATCTCAGTACATTCTCACCTGAAATGTTTATGTTTTCTTGCAAATTTGTTTATTTCATGTCCTGGAATACAAGCTTTGTGGCAAATGAAAAGGTTGATTTAATCAATCAGAAGGAAAAGAAAAATATTTTCTTTTCCGAATTTGAAAAAATGTTTGGTGTTCATGGTGATCGCTTATATCTCATGTACACTACTTTACCACTAAAATTTCTGCAAATTTCAAAAAAGGATCCCTGACCTTTCTAGCTATGAGTATAACAAAGAAAAGAAAGGTGAACTTTCTGCTCATTTCTGTAAATGGAGACAGAGAATGTTCAAGTAATACCTAGGTATGACTTGAACCATCACCATCACCAATCCTTTATGCATAATTGTAAATATGTCCATTGCTAAAGTATTGTGGTTTTCCTCTTGATACATTCATAATTTTGTGTTGATTGATTATGTTGTTATATTCTTAATCACAGTACATTCACCAAAATATGAATTAGGATCCGAGTCTTCATACCAATGGAAAATTGTCAGAATTTTTTAAACCAAGGCAACCACGGAGAGGAGAGAAAATAGATGAACTTTATGTCAAATTCAATATTTCCATAATAAGGAGTAAAATTAGGAAGATGGAGGAAATTATTAGACTAAAATAGGCCTAAATGATGTCAGGAACAACATTTTGACTGTATCCCTGGTAAAACGCTTCAAAAATTACTGGATGTCCTTTTTTATATACAACATAATACCGTGAGTGACACAACATTTTGTGAGTGACACGACATTGTGAGTGACACGACACAACTTTAACAGTTAATTTTAGCTTTACCTTAACACATTGGACCAAGTTACTTTATATACAATAAGGTACAGATAAACTGTATTTGCTCCAGTACTGGGATAAATAAATTTTCAGAATACACAGCTCTAGAAAACTTTTTGCATTTAAAACGTGAGTGACACGACAACCAGTTTTGAAAACTTTGAGACCCAAGTTTTTTCAGAAAAACACTTCAAAGAATTTTTTTTTGCTATTTAGGAGTTAGATACAATACACAGCTTGTATCTTGCCAACAAATGCGCTTCTAATACAAATTTTATATTGTGATAGGCAATATGTGAATTTTAATGCAAAAATCAACATTTTGTAACATTTAATTTCCCTTGCATAAAATTCACTGTATCTCAAGACATAATTAATAATTTTATGTAAATGAAATGGAAAAATATACTTTAAGATGTCTAGTTTCTAAAAACATTGAAGCCTAATGATTTCTAGCAAGTTTTAATTTTCACCCCCATGTCCACTTTTGTTTGAAAATGACCATAAGAGACAAGAGGTTTACTATATGTATGTAATGAAAACAGATTCTATTTGTTAATTTTGTTCCTTTTTCATATTTTGTGAAGCGTATGAATGGCAATCAAGAACAAGCTTAATTAATCACTACTACACTGTAAATCATGAGAAAGACAAGTACATATATACATATTTATTTTTTATTGCAACAATTTACACAGTCACCCAACACTTTTATTTATCAAAACTTGGTGTTAGGTATCTTGCTTTTCCCCACAATGAGAAATGCATGAATGTTTTTTGTTCACAATGCTTAGAATGTTAACTACATGTAAATGTAGTTACAAACCTGATTTCTGATTGATCGACACCTCTACATAATAGTTTTCAGGCTTGTACAAAACAAATAATGAAAATTCATATTTGTACAATGGTACAAAATTTTGCATTTTGTGAAAGGAAATTAATACATGTATATCCACCGAGTTTTGCATATCGGTAATTGAATAAACATAGTCTTACATCAGACTCAATATCTACTCTCTGTTGAGTACTCTTATAACTGCTACAATATCTACTAGTATTCTTCATATTAATATAGCATATCTTTTCAATATTCCTTATGGTAAATGCAGACACAACCTTCACAACAGAGAAATATATTTAGTATAAATGTAACTTGGCAGGTGGACGGATTGTTTTTTTTCACATTGAGCAACCCAAATAATGTACATGTATAACCGGCTATTATCCCAGCAAGACAAGCAATTCTCAGATCTCATTTTGCAATCAAATGAACATATAAAAACAGTTTTTAAAAAAGACCCTCCCCTGAGCATGATACATTAAGTTTCATAAAAAATCAAGAGTTCAACAAATAGTTTAAAGATAATAAATTAAGCCAAGCTCAGATGCATGCGGATCTCTTCCATTCATTATTCATTTATCATTTTATTGTGTCAAGAATAATGTCATCAGTCAAAATTCTTCGGACGAGGGTTCATTTTGACAGTGTATACATCTTTACCATGAAGTCCTGTCATGAAAGTCAGAAACATGTTGTCATTGGTGATCGTCACCCGAGCAAACCCCCCTAAACTTGCGACGTTATCATCCATAAACTTGAGCCATGAGGGAGGGATGGAATCTGCATGCTTGCGAGATGGCTCAACGATATCCGCCGATCCTATTACAAAGTACTCTACAGTGGAGTTATCCTGCTTGATGTGCTGGAGATTATGGTCATGTCCAGAGAAGTAGGCAGTGACATTGTACTTTTCAAGAAGAGGGAGCAACCTGTCAACAAGAATCTTGGTCGGTCCATGCTCTGCAATGGACCAGACCGGGAAGTGACCACCAACGATGAGGTAGTCAGCAGACTTGGAAGCTTCTAATTGCTTCTCAAGCCAATCCCATTGCTCCTCTGCAGCTGTGGTACTAGAAGGTCCCGGAAGGTCAGATCCTGTAGTCTTGTCATGGGTGTTCCCACACAGAATAACAGTATCAACAAGAATGATGGCTAACCTCCTGTTGAAGTTGGGAATCTCAAAGGTGTGACTGTGATAGTAATCAGGAAACATCCATCTCTGAGACACCTTCGTGTAAGCCACCTGTGCAGATATATTTCCATAGTGATCATGGTTTCCTCCAACTACAAACCAGGGAATCTGCATCGAAGGCCAATGGAAGACATCCTCGTAAGTCTCCTTAAACCGTGGATCGTCCACACTGGTCACTCCTTTCTCATAGAAATTGTCTCCAAGAGCAAGAATAAACTTGGCAATGTGATCCGAAGCAGTATTGGACATCTGATTTGCAACAGCCCACTGAAAAGGGCTGAAGTAGGGCCATATTGGTATGCCACCCCAGTCGGCTAGGACCAGGAATGTGTAGTTGTTTGCTACTGTCTGGAACTTTGGCTCATTCCCTGGAGAAGCAGCAAACCTGCTTATTGCGAAAACTGCACACACCTGCAGCATACATGTATACAGAAGAAGCTTCATGGCTGTTCTTTCCTTTCTTTTTATTTATCCTGATAACTTCACAAGTTAATGTGTTTCTTTATCAACAGTAACTATAGTGTGCATTCATGAGAAATTCTTCTGCCAGTGTTTATGTGTTGAAGAGTGCATGTATACTGAACACCATTGACTTTCTGTTCTGTCCTCTTCTTAGCTATCGCCTTTTAGGATAATAACAATGAGAGCACGCATCCTATAGAAAAATGAGATAGACTTTGATCAGTAATATCTTTGTAGGGGACTTCAGATATTGGTGACTTAAATCATTTGTTTACTTCCTGATTTCACAACTAGTCTTGGTATTCAGACTAAAACTGCAGAATATTTTTACTGCTATACCATTCAATCTGCATTACATGAACTTTTTCTTTATTGTCTATTTCTCTCTCCAATCCCCCTCTCTCACTCTCTTCTCTATAACCCCTCTCCTCCTCTATCCCTCCCTTTCTCTCCCTTCTCTCTTTCTTTTACTCTTTCTCTCCCTGTCATACTCGAGTGACCTGAAATCACTCCTCATAGACTTACACTGAGAGCACTGAAAATTACTTTACCATGAAAAACATATTACAAAAATATACTACAAAAATGTTGTTTGCTCACAAGGGGCAACCGCGCAAACCAGGTTTTTGTTGTTTACACGATATTAATATGTATAAATTGCAGAGTGGACTCATTGAAACTTTGATCAATAAGTTTTCACACAAGACTAGCACAGATACAAGTAATTGACAGGGGCCTTAGGCTGCATATTCAGACCTCTTTCTTCTAGTGAAGGGCTTGCACAGCATACCCAATGAACAACCAGTGCAATCCAGTTATTCTCCTTTTTAAAATGTCATATCTAACTCTAATCCATCTCACCATCAACAGGGCATCGATTATGGGGTCTGTGGCTAGTTTACAAGCTGAGACTCAAAGTTGACACCATTCACATTTAATGCCATGTCTAGGGTGGAGACTACACTCTGAATCTTATGTGTGTGTAAAATAAGAAGCAGCCACAGTATTTGAGTGAATCTACATAGTCTCATTACTTCAGACTCTGCATTATGCACCATTCAAAACCCAAACTTCATTGCTTACAGACTAGACTCTGGCTTGCAGTATATTCTCATTCAAAATATTCTTTTGATCACAGCCATCTATAAATTCAACCATTGGAGAGTGACTGATGACAAAATAGTGAGACACACTATGCAATGTCATTGATTTGTTTTTTTACTAATTTCAGACCAGAATGCTGGGGCCGATTGCACGAAAGGGTCTTTCCAAGAACCGTCTTTCGTGTCGCCCATTTATTATGATGCGCCATGTGAAACGCATTTTGAATAAATTACCTGCAAACATATTTTGTTCATCCGTTAAAACAAAATCTTTGTTTATGAAATGATGTGATGTATCATGAAATTGCATACAAATTGGTTTTAAATGCTAGCTAACAAATTTTATTTGATTTATCATACATTTCAGAAATATCCCGCATACAGCGTATCATAAAAGATGGGTGACACGAAGGACGGTCCTTGGAAAGACACTTTCGTGCAATCGGCCCCTGTATTCTTCCAAAGTCAAATTTCACCTAAACTGAACAGATTCTGTGGGTCCAAGGAGGCATGATGACAGATTAGTCAGTTCAGCATAGATTCTGGGCTATATACGCTATATTGTTGCCTAAAAGGTCAATTCTGTTATGTTTTCACTACATTAATGCTAGGAGTGACCACAACCCACTATTTTTACAATTCTCACCTCCTTCATCGTCTCCTCTCCCCTTTTCCTGACTTTCTTTCCCTTCTTTAGAAGTTGTTTTTTTTTTTTTGGGGGGGGTGGTGCCACCAAATCTGGATCTGCCTACATGTACATTTATTATTTTTTGTGAGTGGGATGTGCAGGTGTGTTTCTTCTTCTTTTCTGTCAATCGACAGGTCAACTATTAATTTCGTACAAATTTTCTTTTATTTATTTATTCTTATTATTCTGCCCTTTTCTTCTTACCACAAAATCTACATCTTCAATTTTCATCAAAATATCATCAGGTATGGGGAACTCTCATGTCATCTGTATGAAACAAGTTCAAGGTCAAAAGGTCATCATGACAGCATCTAGACGCCATTTTGTAAAATCACATTATCAACCATATCTTCATTATCAACGCGGGCACGCACTCGTCAGAATTTTGAAATACTCAAAATCACTTTTTGACAAGGGTAGGGTATGATTCAGGTCATTTTACAAATTTCAAACATTTGCGTGCAAAGTATAAGTTAAAATACTGCACAATAAAAGATATCAAAATTCCTTTCAATAGGCCTGTAACAAGTAGTGAATTCGTATTTTTAGTGTAATCCACAGACAAAAAAGAAGGCTTCAAAAAGATAAAGTGTCCGGACACCCGACCCCCCATCCTACAGTTTTCATCATGATGATCATTATTCAGTGACTAAAAATGAATGGATTGATTTATAAATTTTTGTATTTACTGGTACCTTGATGCATTATTTATGAAGTTATTATCATGGATCATTTATTATGACATTATGAAGTTATGGATGTTACAAGTAACAAAGCCAGTCGATGTTTGTATTCACTGGAAGAATCAATATTAAAAGAATACTGTAAAACAAAAAAAAAAAATGTTTACTCTCTCAATGTCAGTTGTAGTAATAATTCATATATTATACTAAAATTAAGATGTGATTATGAATAATTATTATCATTATAATAATTTATGATCACGTATTAAATCTATCCATAACTTGTTCTTCAAAACTGCATTTTGTAACATTGCTAATCGAAGGTACGTACGAAGTGGTTCAAGGGTCAGACCCACTCACACGTATTGCGAGGTAAGTATTATTAGTATACTAACCTCGCACCATGAACCGCATTTGGCATTGGATTTCTAACTAGTGGGTCGCGCGTGCTGCGACCCCATTTCTGGTGTCCACAACACACAACATCTATGGCTTGATTTTTCTGTGCGCAGCGGCATGTAGTGAACCCTTGAGTGGGTCAGACCTATTGTGTTTGCTTTGTTGACAAACAGATCGAGGAATCTACACATGATCGGTCTGGTAAAGTGGTAAGAAACCTTAATATTTTCGCCTTTTCAATAACCAATTTTGGAAACCTTCATATGCATTAGGTGTATGAATGTGTAAAAATAAATAAAATAAAAAACATTTACCTGATTTTTATCTTAAAAGATGAAATCCATCTTTGTTGACCAGTGTCTCTTATTATAGTCATACATATATTGCAGGCAGTTCAAGGCTCCATGATGAATAATTAGTAGTATTACACTTATTGTTTATAATCACATTATAAAATTTATTATTTGTGAAATAATAATTTTTATCTATAAATTGTTCTTCAAAACGGCATCACTAACCGGATGTACGTCATACTTAGGCGGTTCAAGGGTTGACCCTACTGTACTTGCGTTGTGTAAATTTGGATCGAGGGATCTACACGACATCGGTCTGGTAAGAAACTTTTATTTTATACATTTCGATTGACTGTTTTTTTTTAAAAGTAATGAGTAGAGATAATTAAAATCATGACCAATTACATGATTTTTAATAAAAAAGATGGATTTCCTGGGGAAATCCATCTTTTATGCATATATGAACATGGACGGAGGTTCAAGACTCCAATGATGAAGAAGTATCAATTTTTTTAACAAGACATACCTATGGATACCTATGGATGCTTCTGAACGCAGTCTAAGACTCTATATTCAGTTCCAAATTCTGTCTCCTCTTTAGGTTGGCCGGATCATGTCCTGGTGGGTCAGCATCAAACTTGAACTTCACAGGTTCGCATCTCCAATACTTATCCAGTTCATTCTCGAAACTATGGACAGTGGGTGAATTTACTAATTCATTACTAAAGCTATTCCAAGGTTTCCTCATTCTTATGTAAAAAAAGAATTCTTACGTTTCTCAGTTACTGACCTCAGAATGTACAATTTTTTATCATGACCCCTGGTAGGCCCACGCACCTGTCCCAAATCTGGCACTACCTCTTGGTCATACCTGTGAAATAACTTGTATGTTTCGATCATATCTCCTCGCGCACGGCGATATGCTAATGTAGGAAGTTTTAGTTGAATCAATCTTTGTTCATATGGAAGGTTCTTAACCTCAGGTACCAACTTAGTGGCCCTTCTTTGTACATTTTCTATTGCTTGAATATATGGACTCCATACTGCATGAGCATACTCCAAATGAGGTCTAATCAATGCTTTGTACAGGAGTAAGAAGTTCTTCTTGTGGAGATAAACAAATGTTCTCCTAATTAGATTCATTAGCCTATTGGCTTTATTTATCTTTGACTGAAAGTGCTTGTCAAAACTAAGCTTTCTGTCGACAATCACTCCTAAATCTTTACTAGTCTCAACTTGTGATAGATTATGTGAGGCGTTATCATGTGTCATTGTATAGTCATTGAATTCATCATTCTTTTTACCTATTGTAAGTACGCAACATTTATCCAGGTGGAAGTTTAATAGCCACTTGTCTGACCATGAAACTAGACGATCTAAGTCCGCTTGTAATAACTCAGCATCTCTTTATATTTTACATGCTCATCATGGAGTCCTTAAGATTAGGTCAGGGAGGGGCTATCAATAAAATAAAAGCAGTGTTGCCTTTTTTACCAAAAAGTGACAGTTTGTTACTGGTTTTATTTATTACTGGTTTAGCGGATGGTGGTGGTAGCGAAGTGTAGTGGAGCCTACACGAACCATTGCCTGAGGTACGCCGCCGGTAGCCGCTGAAGCCAGACGACGGAGCTCCCCGACATGCCCGAGTTGTGACAAGTGTTTTGTGCATGTGATTAGCCAGGCGGCTTCTTGAGAGTAAAAATCATTTACTGACGTAGGCTTACTCTCAATGGAACCAGGTATTCCTATCCATGCACGTGCGTGGATGGAAAACCTGAAACTTTCGCCCCCGAAATTTCTACTTTCCTTCTAAAAGATCTAGATTTTTCTAGCCCTAACAATGGGATTCAACTTCATTTCCGACATTTCTGCGCCATCAAATTTATTTTTAAACAATTCATCAAAAAAATGAGAAAAACATCAAAACAAGACGGAAGAGACTTGCCCGATGTTTACGCCGCCATCTTGTTTCCCATTGTTCTTCGTAAACGTTACGCGACGCACGCGTCTGTAACGATGGGGGCAAAAGTTTCAGGTTTTGGCGGCCTACACGCACGTGTATGGAAAGGAATACCTGGCTTCATTGAGAGTAATCCTAGCATGGAGGCGTTCTGGGGTAAAAATCATAGTACTATTCGTACCTTTACCCCCTAACGCCTGGCACTTGGCCCTATAGGGCCGTACGTCGGAAAGGAAAATGCAACTATACAAATGCACCAAACAGCGCCTTATAATTTGAATCTGACGTTAACACTTCTGTACATGGGTATAAATATCGGTTAGGAAAGTTTGGTACGATAGAATTAAATGAAAGGGAACAAAAATCGCAGAAATGGGATGAAGAAATAAAAGTAGAAGAGAGTTTACTCACATTTGTTGTCTTCGCCATCTTGGATCCATTGTTAATGCAACCTAGTTACGTGACGCTTATAGAGGGCGGCAAAATCAAGTGCTAAAATGTCCCGCTTCAACCACTGAACCAGGGGGGTGTTTCATCAATATTGTCACGCGACAACTGTCAGCGCTGATATGAAACACCCCCCTGGTTCAGTGGTTGAAGCGGGACATTTTAGCACTTGATTTTGCCGCCCTCTATAAGCGTCACGTAACTAGGTTGCATTAACAATGGATCCAAGATGGCGAAGACAACAAATGTGAGTAAACTCTCTTCTACTTTTATTTCTTCATCCCATTTCTGCGATTTTTGTTCCCTTTCATTTAATTCTATCGTACCAAACTTTCCTAACCGATATTTATACCCATGTACAGAAGTGTTAACGTCAGATTCAAATTATAAGGCGCTGTTTGGTGCATTTGTATAGTTGCATTTTCCTTTCCGACGTGCGGCCCTATAGGGCCAAGTGCCAGGCGTTAGGGGGTAAAGGTACGAATAGTACTATAATTTTTACCCCAGAGCGCCTCCAGGCTAAGTAAGCCTACGTCAGTAACAGAGATGCCAAGTTAAAAAAAATGTTATGCGTGAGATTTTCATGACTCGACGTCTCTGTGCGCGCGCGGCCAGTACTTGCACTCGTACGTTGCGAAAAGCAAAAGGGGCGCGCGCGCATGAGATATGGGCTTCAAAACCATGCGATGCACGCACGGGATTCATCATATCACGTACTAGCTGTGTGCTGACTGCACTCTCGATTCGTCTCGCGTGCCGTGCTAGACGCGAAGGCGGTCGGCCAGTCGTATAATCTGGCGAATAATGCTACTTTTTCTATTTTTTTTTCTGTCGGGTCCCGATGCGTGAGAAAAATGGGTGCCATGCGTGAGATCGTGAGACGGCCCCTGAATGCATGAGTCTCACGCACAATGCGTGAGACTTGGTAGCTCTGCAGTAAATGATTTTTACTCTCAAGAAGCCGCCTGGCTACAATCCTACATACATGTGTCTAAGAGTAAGAGAGCCGGATGTTCACTAACACAGAAATCAGGAGGTGGGACCATAGTAATGAAATTCTTGACAGCTTTACACAGTCACAACTCACAAGAATAAAAGTTGGATTGTAGCAGTATTTCTAACATTATTGGTAGCTTTAACTGTAAGATTATGGTGCCTAAGATTATTTCATACATACCATCTGTCTAATCATGCAACCAAAGCGCAAAGGCAATGGTTGTAATCTGAGTAAATATCTTGCAGCCATAGTGGAAGACTCCTCCAACAACGAGCTCAGCCGAATAAGAGTTAGTTGGTCTATCGGTTGGTCGATCGATCGGATAACGGGGTCATAACGGAATACATAAAAACTTTATGGAAAGAATGTGGTTGTTTATTTAAATTACGTCAAATAGAAAATGTTAATTGGAAGGATATTCATATTGGAGTTAAGGTTTTTGATATAGGGAAGGAACAATTACTAAATCATATTATCTTTCTAATTAAATTTATGATATTTGAGCATAGTAAGGCTAAAAGAAGACCCCCAACCCCTCAAGAGATAAGGAAAAAGATATTGGAAAATGAAAAGGAGGAAAAAAGAATAGCAGAGGCACGTGGAAAATTATCCGGTCACCTGAGGAAGTGGGACAATTTTCATACTTCATGATGACGAGGCACTCCGAATCCATTTGTTTTTGTTTTTAATAAATGCATGGCACTTATTTTCATGACAGCTGCCTTAACACTTATGCGGACAGATGAAATGCATTTGATCTGGTGGAGGTATGTGTGTGTGAGGGTGTGTGTGCGGGTGTGGGTGTGTGTGTGTTAGGGTGTGTGGGCAGGGGGTGTTTGTGCGTGAATCGGTTTTGAGTGTGATGGGGGTGGGATGTGAGTGTGCGGGAAGGTCCGAAGATAGTAAATCTTTTCTCATAAATCCTATATTTTGATAAACTTACAGGTTTCTTTACAGAGTTTTCTTTGTGATAAATGGTGAATAATTCGATTTTAGGCTGCACTTTGTTTTTCTTCAATTAACATATGTATTATGTATATATAAAAATGTAAGAGAAAAGAATGTACATCAGACACTTACAACAAATTGAATTGATTTAGAATTTATTTATGACATTATTTAAATTCATTTTTGTTAAGAATTGTCAAATGTAACCATAATATTTGTAAGTTCAAATCAAACTTTGTAATGAATGTTATATTTTACTATGTTCAATTTTGTTTTATGAGAGAAGAGAATAAAAGATTAGTAAAAAAAAAAAAAATTTCTCAAAAAAATGATACAATTCACAAAAAAACGTGTCTCGACTATCTTATGGCCGCTAGCTTCACAACCCTGAACATTTTCTACAAAATTCTTATCAAGAAAATGACAATAATAGACTAGTTTCACAAAGCATATGCGACCAGTGCTTGTAAAGCTCTAATTTTACTACAAAAGCCTTTTATTCTTGATTTTTGTTAGAATAGACACTGTCTCGGGTCAGTTTTAGATTTTACTATCATTCTCTTTTATAAGTACTGTACCGGCCGTCACCGTCGCCCTCTACGGTTTCGACCACACCACCCCACTCCCTTTCACTCTTGACCGGGTATTGGTGGACATATCACCCCTTAGCAGAAAATAAGATGTTTAATATTTTCAGGATAGTCCGAGCGGTAAGACAGTTAAAAAGGGTGAGGTGGAGGGGAGAGATGAAGAGAGAAAAATAGATGGAAATATGAAAGGAGGTGGTGTTTGTGATAAATTATTTTTGTTCGTTTCAATCAAAGTATATGATTTTAGAATTACAGGCAATGGAACACTTAAGAAAAGAAGACACAATGGTTTGGAGACAAGATTTCAGGTTCAACAAGAAAAACAAAAATTATAATTTTAATAATTCATCATTCTGTACATCAAACAATTATTTCGCCACTGTTACAAATTGTTATTTCAGATTTATGTATTATCATTAATCAACTCTAATACATGTATTTCATTCTTTATTAATTCTTTAAGATAGGGGACTAATATTTCTATATTTCAAATAAACTTGATAATAAATATCGTTGTTGGTGATTAATCAATAGTTCAATATTCGAATGATTTATTCGGGTATATTCTTAGTTGTTTAAAAAAAAGTACTTGGGAATTAGTTAATTACCTAATTTGTTTAGGCAATAATAAAGAAACAAGAGTTCCGTCTGGCTAGTTTGAGTTGAGTTGTGTACAAAGGTACGTTGGCCAGTTTAAGTAGTTGGGGCCGTGTCAGAAACTAGTCTGCCCCGAATTATGAAAATTCACTTCTATATATGCGCTCAATGCGTACGTGGGGGAAAGCCTATGCGCGTAGCCGCAGTGCGATGCTGTACACAGGAGAGCGGCGCGCCTATAGAACCAACGGACCTCGAAAGTTACAAAATCCAATTAAAATGCTTATTTATACAAAAACTGTAACTGCTATAGTAATAAAAACATAGCAAAAGTTTGCATTATTATTTTATACAATGTAATAAGACATTTTTATTTCAATCTCTTATTTGTAAAGACATTTAATTATAATAAACAATTATTTAAAGAACAATATGAGGATCCGTAGTCATCTTTCTTAGTTTGCGCGTGCGCTGTTTGAACTA
Source organism: Lytechinus variegatus (assembly GCF_018143015.1). Lineage (NCBI taxonomy): Eukaryota > Metazoa > Echinodermata > Echinoidea > Temnopleuroida > Toxopneustidae > Lytechinus > Lytechinus variegatus. The sequence goes on along the minus strand of NC_054741.1, from coordinate 16,507,696 downwards.
ACAATCCGATCCTAAGTTAACGGCAAAAGAAGTGTAAATTCAACTATTTCGACTTCTTAAGTAATCACAAGTGAGGGATAGCATAATGAAGGTAAGTAATTTGTTCTCATTTCTGATACTATACATTTATCATAGGCACATATATTTTATAATAATTCTTTTTGAAGTATTTTTTTTACGATTTATAGTTAGATTATGTGAACCGGGCGGAACGGCGCGTCGTTCCGCGTCCGCTTTGTTTACATATAAGAGTGTTCATACAGTGTTTCCAAAACCAAGCCTTTTTGCACTAAGCAAACACGGCTGAATAAAATTATACACACAATCCAGACCATAGTTCGTGTTCATACTCCAGACATAAAGATAATCAGAATCTCAATTTGGTTACCTTGAAAATATAACTTACAAAGTGAAACTGGTATAGCACAATAGCGAATTACTCGAGTGAGCAGGAAGAGAAAGAGAGAGGGAGACAGACAAGATAAAAAGGTAAATAGAAGTAGAGATATAGAGGGACTCGAGTTGATTCTTAATATAAAATTAGGTAAACTTAAAATCCTAGTTTGAATCAGGGAGAGGCCCGTTACAGTACTGTGTATTTCCTACCTACATTGATGTCTGATGAGGGCAGCATGGTGTAAACGTCTGACATACTGCGCTTAAGTATTTGATGATCACTTTGTGATTAATTTCACTTTTAACTTTGTCCCAAATTTATTTTAACCTCCGTAACGAATACTGCCACAAGTTCCTTCTCCCTTTCAAACTGAATTATATTATATGATAATGTGTCTGCAAGTAGAGTGATAATCAATAATAAATAATTGATAGGGAATTATCATATGTGTTTCCTGTTTTACACGAAAATAAAGGACTATTCTTACAAAATGAAATGTATGACTAAACAGATTTAACATCCGTAACGCACCTTAAGAAGATATGCACCTTAGCAGTTCTGTTGAGGAGTCAGTATTATATAGAATAAGAGACATCTTTCATAATAAATACAGTTTGCAAAGTTAGGGCTGCTACATAAGGACCACGTTGGACCTTAAAGCATAAAGACATTCTGTAACGCATTAACTTCCGTAACATTTTTTCTTGAATATGCTACAAATTTGTGCTAAATTGAATCACTCCGGATCATACAGATATAAATCATATAAGGTACCCTCCACCTACTTACCCATAAAAATGATAGCTATTCATCCTTGTAAAATTATTATTACACACCTTATTTTCGACATCACTTTGTAAAGAGGGAAAATTGCCAGCAAAAACAATTTCCCGCGAATTATTTACGATATTTAATGTTTTTGGAATTTTAAATAATTCATACTACAAATTTGGAATATTGGCATCTTCTTTAGAACTTAACAATTTTAACTTCCTTTGCTATATAAAGTGCATTAACTTCCGTAACAATTATTGTTACGGAAGTTAATACACTTCTTCGATGTACTTTGCTGAGATTGATAGTACGATTCTAGTTCCAGAACATGTGACATGGCTTTGTCTAATGCTGAAGTCGGCAGAAACGGTGGAAAGAATTGGAATAAGGAGAAACAATAAAACTTTCATGGACAAGGAAACAGAAAGGAAAACTATTTGCAATGACTCATGAGCAATGATGAGGAGGGTTATTTCACCGATCAAAAATGTGAGCGCAAAGCGCGAGCTAAAACTTGTGTATAGTCTAACCTGAAAACTTGAGATTCTAAGGAGGATATCTGAATAAACTATTAATGTGAGTACAAAGTGCTAGCTGATTTTTTTTTTTAGTATTCTGACTGAAACCTTGACATTCTAAACAGTGTTTGTACCAATTACAAGGATGGGTATCTTAATTGATGCAACTGTAAATTTGTTATGTTTTGATCTGAAAACAATCATTTTGGACGTTTTAATTTGAGAACAAGATATATATCCAATAAACAATTATTGAAAAGGTAAAACGCGCGCTTTTTGAAGTTTAGAACCCAAAACGGGACATTCTATTAACTTTTTGTAATCATAAAAAGGATGGGTGTCTTGCTAAGGAACTGATGCGCAGCGAGTGCAAAGCTCTAGCTGAAAATATGTCATTCCAATATAAAACAGACATTTTAAGCACGCTTTCAAATAAAGAGGATATAAATTGAATAAAAAAAATGATTTCATGCAATAGAATACAAAAGAACAAGTGGGGGTTACATGTATGTACACCATCAATCAACTCTTTTAATATTCATGAAGATATGCATAGACCAAACTGTTCCCCTAAAATAATGCAAATCTTTAAAATGGCATAACTTCGTTATTCCTTGTTCGATTTTGATCATATTTGCAGTATTTTATTTTTTGAGATTATTTTCTGTTCAGAACATATTTTTTGAGCCTGGATGACCCCTTTAATGCGCATGAAAAGAGCTGAAATATTTGATATAGGTCTACCTACATGAAAACGTAGAAAGGGGTATTCAAACACTCAAGGTTTGTTGGAATTTATTAATGAAATACGTATTTCGATAATCAAACATTTTGGCTATTCATCATTTTTGTAAATCATTTTTGGAACAGGATGCGTAATTGGGTATCTCGATGAAACAAAATAATGAAACAAAAATTGCGATTGGATCATATAGATTTCATTAATAATTTATGTATTTCTGATATTTTAGCCTCTTGTTTCATTCACCTCACTTTATTATTATTCGTTTCCCCATGTCCTTTTAAACGTTTTTCTCTCTCTCTCTCTCTCTCTCTCTCTCTCTATCTTTTTTGGCTATTGGCAAGCGGCGGGATTCCTCGTAACCCAGAGAACTCATCCTGGTTACAGGACTATACGATTGTTATATTTTGTTTATTGCCAGAAACTTTTAAGAACTTTTAAGATGAACTGCAATTTTGTGGCCCTGTTATTCGGTTTTCTCATTCCAACTTTGAACAAGAACGACAATAAGATTACAGTTTCCGTTTCATGTTATGTTTTCACATTTATAGGGGGTGGCAAATTAAGCTATACAGTGCGTCCCAGAAAAAACGAAACCGAGATTTAGCGATCATTTATCATTACTTAATCATAAATAAAATAGACAAATGACCCACCAATTTAAAGCTTAGAATCTCCTCTTTCATCTGATATTACTTAGATTAATTTTCATTCACGCATGAGTGAGCAAATGCAATTTGAAGAAAGGATATCAAAAACTCATTTGGCGGGGGGTATCAGGGTTTCAAAAAGAAAATCACATTTTTGAAAAGTTCAATATCTCCTCTTTAATTTGATACCTAAATTACAGAAAATGGTCACGAAATAACAAAGTTCTGGTCATTTGAAATAAGGGTGTCTGGAAAACGAAGACCGAAGACCGAAGACCGGGGACACATATCACACTCGTGTGAAAGCGTTTGTAGTTCACGCACGAAGTGTGTACAAAGCAGTGCAAAGTGTGTACAAAACACGTGCGCGGGTTAGAATGGACTTTGGACCTTGCCCCCTACACATGTTCTCCCATTGACATAACGCATGTCCCCGGTCTTCGATCTTCGTTTTCCAGACCTGTTGTTGGGTGTCTGGAAAACGAAGACAGAAGACCGGGGCCATCGCATCCGTCTAGCAAAAATAAACCATTATTATATTCAAATCAAATTCAGGAATATTCTGATATTGGATATGTAATGAATTATGATTGGTTGATAAGTTAATGATAATTGATTGAGCAATATATCGCGCTCAGCTCAGCTGGCATTAAAATTTTATACCATTGACATAACGCATGTCCCGGTCTTCCGTCTTCGTTTTCCGGTCCTGTTGTTGGGTGTCTGGAAAACGAAGACAGAAGACCGGGGCCATCGCATCCGTCTAGCTAAAATAACCCATTATTATATTCAGATCAAATTCAGGAATATTCTGATATTGGATATGTAATGAATTATGATTGGTTAATGATTAATTGTATGGATATCGTAATGTGAATGATAAGTGATTGAGCAATATATCGCGCTCAGCTCAGCTGGCATTAAAATTTTATACCATTGACATAACGCATGTCCCCGGTCTTCGATCTTCGTTTTCCAGACCTGTTGTTGGGTGTCTGGAAAACGAAGACAGAAGACGGGGCCATCGCATCCGTCTAGCAAAAATAAACCATTATTATATTCAAATCAAATTCAGGAATATTCTGATATTGGATATGTAATGAATTATGATTGGTTGATAAGTTAATGATAATTGATTGAGCAATATATCGCGCTCAGCTCAGCTGGCATTAAAATTTTATACCATTGACATAACGCATGTCCCCGGTCTTCCGTCTTCGTTTTCCAGACCTGTTGTTGGGTGTCTGGAAAACGAAGACAGAAGACCGGGGCCATCGCATCCGTCTAGCTAAAATAACCCATTATTATATTCAGATCAAATTCAGGAATATTCTGATATTGGATATGTAATGAATTATGATTGGTTAATGATTAATTGTATGGATATCGTAATGTGAATGATAAGTGATTGAGCAATATATCGCGCTCAGCTCAGCTGGCATTAAAATTTTATACCATTGACATAACGCATGTCCCCGGTCTTCGATCTTCGTTTTCCAGACCTGTTGTTGGGTGTCTGGAAAACGAAGACAGAAGACCGGGCCATCGCATCCGTCTAGCTAAAATAAACCATTATATTCAGATCAAATTCAGGAATATTCTGATATTGGATATGTAATGAATTATGATTGGTTAATGATTAATTGTATGGATATCGTAATGTGAATGATAATTGATTGAGCAATATATTGCGCTCAGCTCAGCTGGCATTAAAATTTTATACCATTGACATAACGCATGTCCCCGGTCTTCGATCTTCGTTTTCCAGACCTGTTGTTGGGTGTCTGGAAAACGAAGACAGAAGACCGGGGCCATCGCATCCGTCTAGCAAAAATAAACCATTATTATATTCAAATCAAATTCAGGAATATTCTGATATTGGATATGTAATGAATTATGATTGGTTGATAAGTTAATGATAATTGATTGAGCAATATATCGCGCTCAGCTCAGCTGGCATTAAAATTTTATACCATTGACATAACGCATGTCCCCGGTCTTCCGTCTTCGTTTTCCAGACCTGTTGTTGGGTGTCTGGAAAACGAAGACAGAAGACCGGGGCCATCGCATCCGTCTAGCTAAAATAACCCATTATTATATTCAGATCGAATTCAGGAATATTCTGATATTGGATATGTAATGAATTATGATTGGTTAATGATTAATTGTATGGATATCGTAATGTGAATGATAATTGATTGAGCAATATATCGCGCTCAGCTGGCATTAAAATTTTATACCATTGACATAACGCATGTCCCCGGTCTTCGATCTTCGTTTTCCAGACCTGTTGTTGGGTGTCTGGAAAACGAAGACAGAAGACCGGGGCCATCGCATCCGTCTAGCTAAAATAAACCATTATTATATTCAGATCAAATTCAGGAATATTCTGATATTGGATATGTAATGAATTATGCTTGGTTAATGATTAATTGTATGGATATCGTAATGTGAATGATAATTGATTGAGCAATATATCGCGCTCAGCTCAGCTGGCATTAAAATTTTATACCATTGACATAACGCATGTCCCCGGTCTTCGATCTTCGTTTTCCAGACCTGTTGTTGGGTGTCTGGAAAACGAAGACAGAAGACCGGGGCCATCGCATCCGTCTAGCAAAAATAAACCATTATTATATTCAAATCAAATTCAGGAATATTCTGATATTGGATATGTAATGAATTATGATTGGTTGATAAGTTAATGATAATTGATTGAGCAATATATCGCGCTCAGCTCAGCTGGCATTAAAATTTTATACCATTGACATAACGCATGTCCCCGGTCTTCCGTCTTCGTTTTCCAGACCTGTTGTTGGGTGTCTGGAAAACGAAGACAGAAGACCGGGGCCATCGCATCCGTCTAGCTAAAATAACCCATTATTATATTCAGATCGAATTCAGGAATATTCTGATATTGGATATGTAATGAATTATGATTGGTTAATGATTAATTGTATGGATATCGTAATGTGAATGATAATTGATTGAGCAATATATCGCGCTCAGCTGGCATTAAAATTTTATACCATTGACATAACGCATGTCCCCGGTCTTCGATCTTCGTTTTCCAGACCTGTTGTTGGGTGTCTGGAAAACGAAGACAGAAGACCGGGGCCATCGCATCCGTCTAGCTAAAATAAACCATTATTATATTCAGATCAAATTCAGGAATATTCTGATATTGGATATGTAATGAATTATGCTTGGTTAATGATTAATTGTATGGATATCGTAATGTGAATGATAATTGATTGAGCAATATATCGCGCTCAGCTCAGCTGGCATTAAAATTTTATACCATTGACATAACGCATGTCCCCGGTCTTCGATCTTCGTTTTCCAGACCTGTTGTTGGGTGTCTGGAAAACGAAGACAGAAGACCGGGCCATCGCATCCGTCTAGCTAAAATAAACCATTATATTCAGATCAAATTCAGGAATATTCTGATATTGGATATGTAATGAATTATGATTGGTTAATGATTAATTGTATGGATATCGTAATGTGAATGATAATTGATTGAGCAATATATCGCGCTCAGCTCAGCTGGCATTAAAATTTTATACCATTGACATAACGCATGTCCCCGGTCTTCCGTCTTCGTTTTCCAGACCTGTTGTTGGGTGTCTGGAAAACGAAGACAGAAGACCGGGGCCATCGCATCCGTCTAGCTAAAATAACCCATTATTATATTCAGATCAAATTCAGGAATATTCTGATATTGGATATGTAATGAATTATGATTGGTTAATGATTAATTGTATGGATATCGTAATGTGAATGATAATTGATTGAGCAATATATCGCGCTCAGCTCAGCTGGCATTAAAATTTTATACCATTGACATAACGCATGTCCCCGGTCTTCGATCTTCGTTTTCCAGACCTGTTGTTGGGTGTCTGGAAAACGAAGACAGAAGACCGGGGCCATCGCATCCGTCTAGCTAAAATAAACCATTATTATATTCAGATCAAATTCAGGAATATTCTGATATTGGATATGTAATGAATTATGATTGGTTAATGATTAATTGTATGGATATCGTAATGTGAATGATAATTGATTGAGAAATATATCGCGCTCAGCTCAGCTGGCATTAAAATTTTATACCATTGACATAACGCATGTCCCCGGTCTTCCGTCTTCGTTTTCCAGACCTGTTGTTGGGTGTCTGGAAAACGAAGACAGAAGACCGGGGCCATCGCATCCGTCTAGCTAAAATAAACCATTATTATATTCAGATCAAATTCAGGAATATTCTGATATTGGATATGTAATCAGTTATGATTGGTTGATAAGTTAATGATTAATTGTATGGATGTCGTGATGTGAATGATAATTGTTCGAACAAAATATTGCTAAATTTTAAAATTCAATAACTTTGTTATCCGATTTTGATGAAATTTTCGGTATTTTACTCAGTGAATTCTACTCTATTCATTAAAGTGATTGGTTACACTTGTCACCTGTGTCTGTGATATGTTCCAAAAATGAAGCCCAGAAAAAATTGCGTTCGAAAATGATTATTTAGTGCTTCAAAAATTGAAATATAAAGTGACCGGAAACACCATCTTAATTTCATCCCATACACTTATGTGTACTAGTTAGGTGTCTATTAAGACGCCTATTTACAAAATCGGGGATTGCCTTGTAGTTTTAACTTTTTATTCTCAATTATGGTTGTTTTCAGGGTTTATTAGTTCTAATACATGCACTTGTACACATGTTTCATCTTGGTTTGAGAATTTTTTTAATCGGCTGCTCACAAAGTTAAACAATTCCTTTAAGCTATACATACTTTCAGCCCGGACCATCCCATTAAAAACTCCGTATAAAATAAACCTAATTGTAATAGAAAGCAATGTCATCGACCTAAGACAGGTGGCAAGCGCGCCCTTGTGAATGTATTTTCCATACGGTCGGCGAACATGAAACAATAGTGCGTCGCTAGCTTACTACTTTGCGGTTAAACCGGCCGAGACGTTCCCACGCGTACATTTCGAGACAGCAACATTCAGTACGCGTTTGGAAGCCCTGTTTACACGTGCATCGGCTTTTGGCTCAGAACCATAGGCCGATGCAGAATTGGCTTTTATGGTCTATCTTGCACCGCAGAATCGGCTAACCCTCTCTGGGAATCGACGGGCGGACGACATTTATACCGTTTTCATACTGAAGGCGAAGTTGAGTTACTCCGGAATAACTCCGGATTGAGTTTATACGCTTGTACTGCGGACCGACTTTAAACCCCCTTTCATATTGGCAAACACCGCAGCGGTGTATCCGCTGTTGTTGCCATGGTTTCCAAGCGAGTTCGCGCCATACGTGTTGCGAGATCACAGCGATAAGTGCATACCGCATTTCCGGTGCGGAGTAACTCCGTTTGTAACCCTCTTCTCGAAGTGGGTTGAGTACACCGCTTTCATATCAATTTGTTTGCGCTCCTTTTTTGCAGTGCGTAGCGTGTTAAATTATTTCCCTATGGAGAATAATAAAAAAATACGCCTTTTTTGACGGATTTGCTAAGATATCTCCCAAACGCGTCAACAAGGTGATCTATCAAAACAGAATAGAATAGAGCAGATTCTCACCTTGAACATGATATGATTTTCATTTAATTTTAGTCAAATTAAGTTCTGTCACTTTTGAGGTTTTTGGAACCTTTCTTGATGATTTTGGAAATCCATTTGTACATGAGCCAATGGGCAAGTGCAGGAAACGAAACGTTTGGTGCGACTTCACATTGTTGTAAAAAAATATATACGTCACAATAGACCCTATCAAAAAAAGACATTTTGCAGAAAATGCTGTAGATTGCGAATACCTAAGAATTATTTTGATTGGATAAAAAAAACCTCTGTCACTTTTCACATTTGCAAAAAGCTTTTGCAATAATTGGTCACTATAGTTTGGCGGGTTCAGCCGATGGCATTGTGTGTACACAGTACACACGCATAGCTAGGCAACGCAACGCGTGAAGAATTTTGCACGTTTTCATTATTCGTACAGCGACGACTTGAGTGTATGTTGGATAGGACCGTACCACTTTTGACCGGGGGGTGTGCCAATGAATGCAAGTGATCAAGAACAGTTACAAAACTGAAGGGAGTGAGAAAACAAGGAAAGTGAGAGGGAAATTTATGAAAACAAGTAATGCCAGGAAAAATGATAAGAAAAGGAGAGAAAGGAGAAGAAGTGAAAACACGCAGCTGAGTGCGCTCACGATATGTAAGTTGAACACCCCTGCACCGCAATGTAGCAGCCCGCCACTATACACGTAGATTGCCTGCACGATGCGAAGACAGCGGCGCGTATTAGTGACTGTGCGTTAAACGTCCCATTTTTATGCCTTATAAAAGGAGCGTTTTTTGTACACAACAAATTGATATGGAATCCGGATCAACTAATCTCAGAATTTTCATATTGCCCTCCAAAGTGGAGTAACTCCTCCTGGACTCCGGACTAACTCCACTTCGGCTCTCACTATGAAAGGGGTATTAGTCTCGCCTTCACCTCTTGTGGGCGAGACAAACAATGAGAGTGGGAAAGAATAAAGAAACAAGAGGAGAAAGGAAAAGGACCAATAATTGGAGTGAACACATCTAATCATCCTGAAATAGGGCCTACTAATAAACAAGTGAGAAAGGGGTTAGAAATAAAGAGATGGCAAAGTGAAACAGAAATTTTAGTCGGGAAAGAAATGGATAAGAGCAAAAAATAAACGGGATGCGAAAATGCTAACATGAAATCTGAACAGAAAACAGAAAAAACAAGAAGGAAAAAAAATAAATTAAGAACGCAACAGCTAGTGGCTGTCTCAGGCCCCCCCCCCCCCCCTGAAAAAAATTGGCAGAGCAAAAAAAAGGGAGAAAGAAGAAAAGATAAAACGAAAAGAAGAAGAAAAGATAAGTGGAAAAAAGAGGAGGAAGACGAGTGAATGAAATAATGTGAGGGGAACACTTGCCAAAAAAAAAATCTTTCATGTTACCATAAATAAATCTTTGCGCTTCGAGCCAGAATTGCCTGTTCGATGAGATTCATATCTTGCTCAATACATCTAGGCTGATATGGAGCAAGTTTTGAATTTATTATACAAAACATAATTAGCTCGGACATCGAACTTTCAATATTTTTTCATTCACAAATGTAAGTGCTCTGTAAAATGTCCGTTTTTGTCTCACCTGCGAAGCAAAGTGAGACTATAGGCGCCGCTTTTCCGACGGCGACGGCGGCGTCAACATCAAATCTTAACCTGAGGTTAAGTTTTTGAAATGACGTCATAACTTAGAAAGTATCTGGACCTAGTTGATAAAACTTGGCCATAAGGTTAATCAAGTATTACTGAACATCCTATTAGAGTTTCATGTCACATGACCAAGGTCAAAGGTCATTTAGGGTCAATGAACTTTGGCCGAATTGGGGATATCTGTTGAATTCCCATCATAACTTTGAGAGTTTATGGATCTGATTCATGAAACTTAGACATAATAGTAATCAAGCATCACTGAAAATTTTGTGCAAGTTTCAGGTCTCATGATTAAGGTCAAAGGTCATTTAGGGTCAATGAACTTTGGCCGAATCGGGGTATTTGTTGAATTACCATCATAACTTTGAAAGTTTATTGGTCTAGTTCATTAAACTTGGACATTAGAGTAATCAAGTATCACTGAACATCCTGTGCACGTTTCAGGTCACATGACCAAGGTCAAAGGTCAATGAACTTTGGCCGAATTGGGTGTATCTGTTGAATTACCATCATAACTTTGAAAGTTAATGGATCTGATTCATGAAACTTGTACATAAGAGTAATCAAGTATCACTGAACATCCTGTTCGAGTTTCAGGTCACATGATCAAGGTCAAAGGTCTTGTAAGGTCAGTGAACTTTGGCCATGTTGGGTTTTTTTGTTGAATAACCATCATATCTCGATCTGTAAGTTTATTGGTCTAGTTCATAAAAAGTGGACATAAGAGTAACCATGTATCACTGAACATCTTGTGCGAGTTAGAGTAGTATTCAAAGTCAGCACTGCTGCTATATTGAACCGCGCGATGCAGGTGAGACGGCCAGAGGCATTCCACTTGTATTGTCTACATATCAGCATTTTTTTAAGCTCACGCTGCGTGGTCACATTGTTTGATTTGCCAAGTTCCTATTATCTATAATATTCTATTAAAGCTTGTGTATAGTTTTGGTAAATCCACCAAAATGCACCTATCACTATTCCAATTCATTGCTAGCTAATATGAATGGATATGCTCTCTAACAGTTATGATGTGGAGGATATGAAATGAAAATGTGTTTTACAGGATAACTTTTGCGATTTTACATGGAAATTTAACTTGATCGGGTCACCCGATCAAATTAAAATATCTGTGTGTTTTTGTCTTTCAATTAAATCCTATTCCAAATCATGGAATGGGCTGAAACTTTCAAGATATTTTCTTTGTAACTTTTGGATATCTAATTACTAAATTTATAAGATAAGTGCTTGAATGCCCATTTTTTTAATTTAGAACAAGCATCGCCGAGAGAGGACGCTATATATCCAAGATTTGAATATTTGAATTTTTCTCAGAGAACACGAGCTCTACGCTTCAGTAAGACTGTCATATTAGATAATATTCGATTATCAATCACATTATTGACCCTTTACCAAAGCTATACCGAGGCTTTAAAGAATGTATTCAAAAAGCCCAGATTCTAGGTCCAAATCTAAAACATGCGCGATAGCCTGCATGTTCTTTTTTTAAAATCTACTTGAATTATCCAGTTTCACATCATAATATCAATAATTGTCTGCTCGCGCTTCACGATCGCATTAGTAATGATACCCAATTAACTATATCTTATTTATGATTTACAAAATATGAATAGTGTCCCGCTTTTAGGTCTGAAATCTCTTTTTTTTCCTCTCGCGCTTCGCGCTCGCATCCATTGTTTCGTTACATACCTATCCCTTTTATTGATACAAAAAGTAATTACCATTCTTTTAGGTCGGAATGTTAAAAAAATGCTTTATTGAAATATATATACCGTCTTCGTGGGTACCTATAAACAGTCCTTAACAGGTCCCTTTTCGATAATGCTATAGGACAGTTAATAACAATTTCTGCTCGCGCTTTGCGCTTGCAGTAATTATCTAGTTACATACGCATCTTGTTCAGGTTCACAAACATTGCCCAGAATAGTCAATTTTCAGGTTAAAATATATACATGCAATTCCAAAAATTTTCAGCTCGCGCTTCGCGCTGACATATATGGAGCTTAAAATATCAAGATTTGAATTTAATATACAAAACATATTTTATCTCGGATATCGAGCTTTCATTATTTTTTCACTTTTACAAATTGATTTTTTCTTGAAAGTGCTCTGTAAAATGTCCTTTTTAGGTCTAAATATTAACATTTTCAGCTCACGCTGCTCAGTCGCATTATTTGATTTGCATAGGTCTACTTCTTTATAAATTCTTACGTACCGTCCTTAAAATGCATCTTAAACGAATTGTTTACTATCATGATTGCCAATTTGTTTAGAAAAATCAGTTTTTGATTATGTCATATTCTTTACAATTGTTTACAATTTAGTAATTTTGGTACTTAATTTCCTTCTTTAATGTTGCTTTCACCCAAGAGTAAAACACAAAACACTTCTTGTAATTTTACCATTTAGGGCCTAAATGGTAAAATTACAAGGTGTTCTTGTTTGTATTATCTTTGCATAAAGTTTTTGAGCTTGCTGGAATGTGCACCAATCGTTTCATAATTTTTAGCTTCTTATTAGTTGAATTGTTTTAAAATAACAGGATTATAAGTCCTACTTGACAGTGTTAGTGTTGATAGATGCGTTATCGACTTTCAATATATTTTTACCTATAAAGGTGTCTTTTTACGTTTGATCTATTTGCCTGATTTCTTTCCTGAAATTGAACCCGAAATAAATATTCAAAAAATGAGATCAGTTGGAATCGGAGATATTCAGCATTTGTGATTATTATGACTAATCGTGTTCAATTCATCTATGAAAACTTAGTATGAGGGCCAGTTTACACATTTTCTGATGAATATATGCATAGCCAAACGGGAGATTTCGGGTGCAAGACCCCCCCCCCATTTTTTATGATGCAGAAGGCGCCGCTAAACAAACAAAAAACGGAAAAAAAGAAGAAAGTGAGAGAATAGGAAAAAGAGCAATATCAAACAGAAAGAAAAAATTATCAAGGTAAGATAAAGAAGAAAATATTTCGAAAAACCTGTGCCACCTACCAAAACTTAAAAAGGGTCCCGCTTCTAACATTGATGCTGGAGAGAAGGGATGATTTTATGGGGTAATTGTCCTCAGGCAGGGGAAATTGTCCGGGGGATAATTGTCCTCGGGGGTTATTGTCCAGGGGGTAATTGTCCTCGAGGATAATTGTCCGGGGGGTAAGTGTCCTCGGGGGGCTTATTGTCCGGGGGTAGTTGTTCGAGAGTAGTTGTCCGGGGGGAATTGTCCGGGGGTGATTGTCCAGGGGGTAGTTGTCCGGGGTGTAATTGTCCGGGGGGTAGTTGTCCTCGGGGGGTAATTGTCCGGGGGTAGTTGTCCGGGGGGTAATTGTCCGGGGGGTAATTGTCCTAGAACCATTCACACAAATAACCATAACTTATCCGCAGCCAATCATAGCAGATGACGTATCCAAGATCAAAATATTCTTGAACTGGTGCAGGCAGGGGTAATTGTCCGGGGATAATTGTCCTCGAGGGTAATTGTCCAGTGGGTAATTGTCCTCGAGGATAATTGTCGGGGGATAAGTGTCCTCGGGGGCTTATTGTCCGGGGTAGTTGTTCGGGGGTAGTTGTCCGGGGGGAATTGTCCGGGGGTGATTGTCCGAGGGGTTGTAGTCCGGGGGTAGTTAAATTGTCCGGGGGGTAATTGTCCGGGGGGTAATTGTCCTAGAACCATTCACACAAATAACCATAACTTATCTGCAGCCAATCATGGCAGATGACGTATCCAAGATCAAAATATTCTTGAATGGTGCTGAATGATAGGCCTACCTTAGCTAGACAAAATTATACGCGATCCCGGTCTTCTGTCTTCGTTTTCCAGACACCCAACAACAGGTCTGGAAAACGAAGATCGAAGACCGGGGACATGTGTTATGTCAATGGTAGTAAAATTTTAATGCCAGCTGAGCTGAGCGCGATATATTGCTCAATCAATTATCATTCACATCACGATATCCATACAATATTAATCATTAAATTATCAACCAATCATAACTGATCACATATCCAATAACAGAATATTCCTGAATTTGATCTGAATATAATAATGGTTTATTTTAGCTAGACGGATGCGATCCCCGGTCTTCTGTCTTCGTTTTCCAGACACCCAACAACAGGTCTGGAAAACGAAGACGGAAGACCGGGGACACGCGTAATGTCAATGGTAGTTGCAAACGGCAGTTAAGTTGAGACTGCTTGTACGTGATTGCGCAGTATGAGGTGTATTGTACGTTATAATTGTTATGTATTAATTATGCCCTAGCTGATAACGATATCCTTACAATTAATCATTAACTTATCAACCAATCATAACTGACTACATATCCAATATCAGAATATTCCTGAATTTGATCTGAATATAATAATGGTTTATTTTAGCTAGACGGATGCGATCCCCGGTCTTCTGTCTTCGTTTTCCAGACACCCAACAACAGGTTTGGAAAACGAAGATCGAAGACCGGGGACATGTGTTATGTCAATGGTAGTAAAATTTTAATGCCAGCTGAGCGCGATACATTGCTCAATCAATTATCATTCACATCACGATATCCATACAATATTAATCATTAACTTATATCAACCAATCATAACTGATCACATATCCAATATCAGAATATTCCTGAATTTGATCTGAATATAATAATGGTTTATTTTAGCTAGACGGATGCGATCCCCGGTCTTCTGTCTTCGTTTTCCAGACACCCAACAACAGGTCTGGAAAACGAAGACGGAAGACCGGGGACACGCGTAATGTCAATGGTAGTTGCAAACGGCAGTTAAGTTGAGACTGCTTGTACGTGATTGCGCAGTATGAGGTGTATTGTACGTTATAATTGTTATGTATTAATTATGCCCTAGCTGATAACGACATCCTTACAATTAATCATTAACTTATCAACCAATCATAACTGACTACATATCCAATATCAGAATATTCCTGAATTTGATCTGAATATAATAATGGATTATTTTAGCTAGACGGATGCGATCCCCGGTCTTCTGTCTTCGTTTTCCAGACACCCAACAACAGGTCTGGAAAACGAAGACGGAAGACCGGGGACACGCGTAATGTCAATGGTAGTTGCAAACGGCAGTTAAGTTGTATGGAAGCTTAAAAGTGCCACCGAGATGTTGAGATAATTATCTCGGGAAGTCGACATCTTGATAGCAAAAATAAGATGACGAGATCCTGGATCTCATCATGTCGACATCTTTTAGAAGAGATGATGAGATGACAAGATCCTGGATTTCATCATGTCAACATCTTTTAGAAGAGATGTTGAGATGACGAGATCCTGGAGCTCATCATGTCGACATCTTTTAGAAGAGATGATGAGATGACAAGATCCTGGATCTCATCATGTCAACATCTTTTAGAAGAGATGATGAGATGACAAGATCCCGGATCTCATCATGTCAACATCTTTTAGAAGAGATGTTGAGATGACAAGATCCGGATCTCATCATGTTGACATCTTGTAGAAGAGATGATGAGATGACAAGATCCTGGATCTCATCATGTTGACATCTTTTGGAAGAGATGATGAGATGACAAGATCCTGGATCTCATCATGTTGACATCTTGTAGAAGAGATGATGAGATGATGAGATGATCTTGTCATCTCAACATCTCTTCTAAAGATGTTGACATGATGAGATCCAGGATCTTGTCATCTCATCATCTCTTCTACAAGATGTCAACATGATGAGATCCAGGATCTTGTCATCTCATCATCTCTTCTAAAAGATGTCAACATGATGAGATCCGGGATCTTGTCATCTCATCATCTCTTCCAAAAGATGTCAACATGATGAGATCCAGGATCTTGTCATCTCATCATCTCTTCTAAAAGATGTCAACATGATGAGATCCGGGATCTTGTCATCTCAACATCTCTTCTAAAAGATGTTGACATGATGAGATCCGGGATCTTGTCATCTCATCATCTCTTCTAAAAGATGTTGACATGATGAGATCCAGGATCTTGTCATCTCATCATCTCTTCTAAAAGATGTCGACATGATGAGATCCAGGATCTCGTCATCTTATCTTTTGCTATCAAGATGTCGACTTCCCGAGATAATTATCTCAACATCTCGGTGGCACTTTTAAGCTTCCATAAAGTTGAGACTGCTTGTACGTGATTGCGCAGTATGAGGTGTATTGTACGTTATAATTGTTATGTATTAATTATGCCCTAGCTGATAACGACATCCTTACAATTAATCATTAACTTATCAACCAATCATAACCGACTATAAATATCAGAATATTCCTGAATTTGATCTGAATATAATAATGGTTTATTTTAGCTAGACGGATGCGATCCCCGGTCTTCTGTCTTCGTTTTCCAGACACCCAACAACAGGTTTGGAAAACGAAGATCGAAGACCGGGGACATGTGTTATGTCAATGGTAGTAAAATTTTAATGCCAGCTGAGCGCGATATATTGCTCAATCAATTATCATTCACATCACGATATCCATACAATATTAATCATTAACTTATATCAATACCAATCATAACTGATCACATATCCAATATCAGAATATTCCTGAATTTGATCTGAATATAATAATGGTTTATTTTAGCTAGACGGATGCGATGGCCCCGGTCTTCTGTCTTCGTTTTCCAGACACCCAACAACAGGTCTGGAAAACGAAGACGGAAGACCGGGGACACGCGTAATGTCAATGGTAGTTGCAAACGGCAGTTAAGTTGAGACTGCTTGTACGTGATTGCGCAGTATGAGGTGTATTGTACGTTATAATTGTTATGTATTAATTATGCCCTAGCTGATAACGACATCCTTACAATTAATCATTAACTTATCAACCAATCATAACTGACTACATATCCAATATCAGAATATTCCTGAATTTGATCTGAATATAATAATGGTTTATTTTAGCTAGACGGATGCGATCCCCGGTCTTCTGTCTTCGTTTTCCAGACACCCAACAACAGGTCTGGAAAACGAAGATCGAAGACCGGGGACATGCGTTATGTCAATGGGAGAACATGGTGTAGGGGGCAAGGTCCAAAGTCCATTCTAACCCGCGCACGTGTTTTGTACACACTTTGCACTGCTTTGTACACACTTCGTGCGTGAACTACAAACGCTTTCACACGAGTGTGATACGTGTCCCGGTCTTCGGTCTTCGGTCTTCGTTTTCCAGACACCCTTTGAAATAAGGCTTGAATTTCAATAATTTCATAAAATGAAGAGATTCTCCAGGCTGGCTTTCAAACTCTCTCGACACTCTGTTTTGTTGACGATCAGCCATGCATTAAATCTTTTGTTCACGATGCGAAAGCTTTTGTAGGAAACCGGTGAAAACACGTTTATCTCATGAAATTATGGAAATACAAGCCTTATTTCAAATGACCAGAACTTTTTTATTTCTTGACCATTTTCTCTAATTTTGGTACCAAATTAAAGAGCAGATATTGAACTTTTCAGAAATGTGGTTTTCTTTTTGAAACCCAGATACCCCCCCACCAAATGAGTTTTTGGTATCCTTTTTTCAAATTGTTTTTGCTCAGTCATGCGTGAATAAGAAATAACCTAAGTAATATCAGATGAAAGAGGAGATTCTAAGCTTTAAATTGGTAGGTCATTTGTCTATTATATTTATGATTAAGTTATGATAAATGATCGCTAAATCTCGGTTTCGTTTATTCTGGGACGCACTGTATATGCGCTCCACATTTATCTTTATTTATTTATAAAAGGTAATACGAATACCTAAATATGGATTTTCCTAAGCTAACAATAAATATTGCATTTTGTAACTTGATTTAACTTCCGTAACGAAGATTGACAAGGGTAAAGGCCACTCGATGATTTGATGGTAAAGTATCTTGGGATTCCCAGAATTGGTCATGCACATGACGAAAATCTCTCGTTTGAGGGCTGTATACCCCATTTTTCCTTATCAACAAATATCTTCTCCCAGTAATACAAATCCTATTGCCCTCAAGAGATTAAATTTAAGTATAGAAACACCTGTTTCTTGACCTCGGTCCGCGAAGATAATTCACCCCAGCATCTACGGTCACAGCAGGGGGCCACACACGATGGATTGCAATGTGTGTAGTTCCGGCGAGCGCATGGCCATGGATGTATACACGCGTTGATAGAAAGTTTTTTCTTTCTTTCTTTCTTTCCTTCTTTCTTTCTTTCTTTCTTTCTTTCTTTTCTCTCTCTCTCTCCCTTCCTTTTTTTTTTTTCTTTCTTTCTTTCTCTCTCTCTTCCTTCCTTCCTTTCTTTCCTTCTTTCTCTCTGTCTGGCTGTCTAATTCTTTTCTTTCTAGACTTATTTTCTTCCTTCCTTTCTTTCCTTCTTTCTCTCTGTCTGGCTGTCTAATTCTTTTCTTTCTAGACTTATTTTCTTCATCCACCCCCTTTTGATCTACACCTCTAAAGAACGTGCATTTGCCAATCATATCTGTAGTAAGGCCTATGAATGTCCTTTTCTCAAAGCTGAGGTGTAGGCCTATACATAGAACATTAAAATACAAAGACCAGCATTATGAATCACAATGTTTGGATAGCATTTCAATGTTCTATTCATATCTATTCAGAACGTTTTCTAATTCACATGCGTTATTAGCAGGTGATCTTCTTTATCTCCCATTATTGTTCTTATTTTGTAGGCCTATAGCCTGTGTATACGGTAAACCTCCCTCTGAAATACCTTTCTTGGTTTCATGTTTTCTTTCAGATTTGTTTCCACCAAGGCGTGCCGGAACACTTTCAGTTTTTTTTTTTTTGGGGGGGGGGCAAAATCCCGAAGGGGGCACAATATTTTTGAAAGCGTGAGATACGGAAGCGATCGAGCGGAGAGGGTGTGGTTGAGGGTGTAAAAATTGAGTGTAAAAGTTGCGTTTCTAAGAGCATTCAAAAATAAATTTCTTGAGAATTAAACAGTCTTGGGGTTCTTTTTGATCCTGTTTCCTCCCTTCTGACCCAGACTGGTGTTTCTTCATGATCAGGGTCGCAGTTCCAGCAAATTACGAGCCTTATTGCAAACTCTATTGTTTTAAACCAATGTAATATAGGCCTTTTAAAGACTTTAAGATGACAAACATGCATGACCGTATGCATCCGGGGGCCACCGATCGAGAGGGCAAAATTCACCCAAAGTGTGCACGAAATCTTTCAATTTTATTCTAGAAAATGCAAAAGCTCCCCCATCACCATGGGCGGAAATCCCAGGGGGACAGGGGGGACGCGTCCCCCTACCATTTTGGAAAGGGGTACATAATATCAAATGTCCCCCTACTATTTGTGCTCTTTTATTATGGAAAAATTACATAATTTCAAATCAAAATTATATCCTCGAATTTCGAAATATATATAAACAGATAGTTTTTGTTAAGAACTTGGTTAGGAAAAGAAAAGGCATACCGGCCCAACTATTCTCCAACTCTCATCTAGCCCTTTATACCAGCCAAAGAGTGATGACATTGATGACATCGATGGCCATTGTCAATTTCATAACTAATAAAAATGATGAAAAAAGAAAATCGCCTCTGAATTTAGTGCATAGACGGTTAGACGAGAATGTTCCATACCCAGTATAATCATACCTTTGTTAATCCAATTCACTTTCCCTTTATTCCAAATTTACTTGGAATATACTGAGAATATTTTCATTGTTTGCGTACTCAGTATAAAGAATAGTTTTCATGAGTTATGATTAATCCTTCACAATGAACTTTAACTATGCTTTATCCCCCAAATTTTTGTTTTAAACACTCTATTAACGAGACTTATACTCCATTTTTACACAAAATTCCTGCCGTGGGAGGGGTCATCATAGGTAGATCAAGGGGCGAAGCGGCGGAAGGTGAGGCGAAAAATAAGAAGAAAGATAGGACCGGGAAGAAAGTTGAATGATGGAAGGGAGGTGAATAATTGGGAAAAAAGAAAACTTTCAGGACATGTTATAAAAATAATAAAATCGCTTGCGGTTTGCATAAATACACAGCCATCTTTTTATTTCAAAACGTGCTTGATTTTTTTTTCACTTTTTTGGATCGAAATATATAAAATCAAATCATTTATCTAAGAAGATATCCATCTTTTTCATAATTTGTAGGTTTAGATATTAAAGAAAATTAGCTTGCCATTCGGTTTCAGTCTGAAATGTATTCATTAAAAGGTTAAACGTTATCACACTGTAATAAGATGGAAAAGGGGCTTTTCAAAGGTATGTTTCACAGAGGAACTGTTCGTCAAAAGACGCCAGGCTTACTATGATAATGTCATTGCTCCGTCAGGGGCAAAATTGTTCATTTTTGACAATAGAAATGACAATTTTTGGGCATAAAAGTGCCTTCATCGTATACTTTTGTCCTTTAATTATTTAAAAATTTATCATTTTTCTACTTTCAGGGGGGCACATTGGGGGGGGGGGGCAAAATCTCGTTTTGCCCCCCCCAAAAAAATATTTGGGGGGGGGCAAGTGCCCCCTGCCCCCCTCGCTTCCGGCGCCCTTGTTAAAGATATATAGAGAGAAATAGAGATGGGGTGGAAATTCCACCCCATCTCTATTTCTCTCTCTCTCTTTCTCCCGACAAAAAGGACAGGGCGCTAATTTTAATCACCTCATATTAGCAGAATGATAAATTTTGAACTAGAAAATAAAACAGACATTTATCACAATCAAATATGGGCATGTTCAAATGGGTCGCTTGATCAAAGATAAAAAAGGACACTGCAAAGGAACTTTCACTATGAAAAGGGGGCTAAGGGGGGGGGGCCAAAAAACAACTTTTTTTAAAGTGATTATTCAACAAGATGTACTTGAGGAAGGGGAACATATTAAAAATGGGCACTGAAGGGATCGGGGTTCAACGGGCACGCGGTTTTGTAAACTAAGACACGTGATCGATCTTTCCAACACTCCATCTTCCGAACTCATCAATCGCCTGAACTCGCTCTCCAACGATGAACATTTTGACTTACAAAAAAATTAGCACAACATATCTAAGTTAGACATTTAATGATGGAAACTAAAAGTATAAACGACCCAAAACAAACGGTGGAATGGATGCAGCGCACATGGGCAGTTTACCGGAGAACCACGTGTGGTGCAATAATACGTTTGCGATTAAAAAATAGTTACAGGCATAGTTTGTATTTAAATTATGAATAAGACTTTTGGGTAAAAAAAAATAATGATTTCATATTTTTGTGCATATCAGCAGCATGATTATTATACTTTGTATGTTGGTATGCCATTACTTCTATTTTTCGACTGTATCATTGCGCGAGTGAACCCATTTTCTTGCTGGACGGACAGAAACTATGCATGCATCGCGGTCCTTGCATGCTAAGCATACCGTAATTTTTATTCGCTTACTTTCCTTATTTCAAGGTCGATTTTGTTCGTTCGAAATTGAAAATGGACTAGTATTGGATGTCTGAATGTAATATGCCTTTGAAAACGTGATTAATATCGAATACAATAATTTCATTCCGAAGATCCTTCTACAGGCAGACAAGTCTTACGTAATAGCACAGCGTTGTTTATCATTTCGTCCTTGGCTCAACGCTCATTTAGCTGGCCCGTGGTGGTGAAATCGAGACAAGGGGATTACCTGGCCAAGATGGGTTTATCGGGGTTGGAAAAGTTTCCAAACGCGAATCGGGGTATAAAACCGCAGTTTGCAGTCCGAAGTGAGGTCGAGAATCAAACGGGACATTTTCGTAATGCATTTCTTAGGATCTTGCTTAGGATTACTTGAGGCCAGAAACTTCTAAGATGAACTAAAATTCTGTGGCCCGGTTATTCGGTTTTCTCATTTTAACTGTGACCAAGAACGACAACAAAAATGACAGTTGTCCTTTTCCTGTTCTATTTTAAACTTTTTTTATCGGGGGGGGGGGGATTTAAGAAATGCGTTCCACATTAATCTTGAAAAAATGATATACGAATACATTGATATGGATGTTCCTAAGCTAACAAAATAAGTATTGCAACTTGTAACTTAATTTTAACTTCCGTAACGAAGATTGACAGAGTTAAATGCCATCGAGAGAATTTAATGGTAGACTATCTTTGGATTCCCAGCATTGGTCATGCATTGCTTAGGATCTCAGGTTATGGATGAAACTTATTTTAAGGTTGTCTCATTCAAATTATTAACATTATACTGAACGAAAGATGTGCAATGATTTTTATAGTACTTTTTGTTATATGTTATTTGGTAAAATCCTGCTTCTGAAAAACTCTATTGAATATTTTTCCATCTTGCAAACATTTTGGCTTGAGAGATAAAATTGTTGATACCAAACTGAAACTAAATTGTGTGCATTTCAATTACAATCATTTCAAAAGTGATTTAATCGAGTAACATAAGTGGGCAATGCTAACGATTTACCTCCGTAACGTTGATATACAGTACTCGAGTTAATCCGGTCAGTACTTCAAATTGACGCAACAGTGACTTGCCCCTTTCCTGTTGCCACTTTCTCATACATGGTACTTTCACAATATGCATCTTTCAACCCATTCTGTAGACTTCATTTTTACGATTTCCCCCCCCCCCCCATCAATTGGTGCATTTTTCTGAGAATGACCCAACGGATAAATATGGATGGATGGATGGATGAAAGGATAAATGGAAGGAACGAAGGCAGGTGGGATGGATGATGGTTGGGTTGGTCCCTGGATGCATAGGATGGGTACATGGAAGAATGTCCGGAAAATGTATACTATCTGACTAGTTCACTAATGGAAATGATTGATTGATTGATTATTTGATTGATCGATTGATTGACTGACTGACTGATTGATTGATTGATTTGTTGGTTAGTTGAAGTCCGGAAAGTTTCTGTTTGATACACTTGGCGATCCAGGATCAAAGGGGGGGGGGGTGAGCACATGACACATTTTCGCAAGTAGGAGATTTGACAAGCAAAAAAAAAATAATAAAAAAATAATCTTTGTTATCTCTGGTATGTCCCAAGAGAGACAATACAGACTGCTTTACATAGACTTGTACTGGTAGTGGAAATAAACAATAGGCTTAGCTATTTCATTGACATTGTTGCTGATTTCACTGAGGTCATTCAAAAATGTTTTAGAAATGTAGAATGTTCCAGAAAGAAGGAGAATGATCTTTTAAAAGACAATACCAGAAGCTTCCATAATAGTGAATACTAGAAGTCTCTAGAATAGTTGTAATTAGTATATAAAGCTGGCAGATTCTTCAAGGACATCATCATATCATATCAGATCACTTCATCAGATCAGAGCTAAGAGTTTCACGCCAGACTTTATGTCAGAGCAGAGTTTATTTGCCACCTGGAATAATTATCTTCTGTGGAATTATTTGCACACCATCAATGAACTGTTTGCAGTTATTTTGAGAGAGGAATTCTCAGTTCTCATCGAGATCATCAACCTGTTTAATGAACGCTTTTCAACCCATGGATTGCTGAAATTGACTGTTAATCATCATCAACATCGTCTTCACAGACATTTCAACTAATTACAGTGACTCTTGTTATTCACCGTGCTTCAACATCGTTTTCATCATCGCCATCATTGTGAACTTTTACTTTTCGCCAGCCAAATTGGACTTTTACTTTGGATTATTAATAGGATATATTGCACATCTGTCACCTCAAGAGACGTAAGATAAATATTTATTTATGTTTTATTTATGATTGTTAATGTATAATCAATTTCCTGTAATAAAAAAAGGGAAATTAAATTTCAAATTATTTCATTGTTATTTGTTGCAGTATCGTAACAAGATCAACGAAAGTTTGAGAAAAATTGAATAAATTAAAGTTATGAGCATTTGAAGTTTGTAGTTTATATCATTATTGTATTAGAAAGAGTATTGGCAATTCGACGAAGATGTGTGAGGTCATAATGTGAACAACTTTTCCATTACTTTTTAAACTGCCTCTTTTATCACATCTATCGTTAGATCATATAGGGCATGTTCATCATATTTTCAAAGAATACATTATGGATAAAGAGTTTATATCACCATAAGAAATAACAAAAAGAGATATTTCGGGGTATTTTATAGTCCATCAAAGGGTAAAAGCTGGTCACATATTATTCCACATCTTTGTCGCTTTGCCAATAGGAGGATCTCCATAGCATTAGTGATCGCAATATTCAAATGCTTATTATCTTTCACATAATTCGTCCGATTTTCTCAAATTTTCTTTGATCTTATCACGTCTCTGATCTTATTCTTTGATTTATCTGCCACATGCACGCGCAAGCTCACTTATTCCAAAATGATTCATTCTCCTTTAAAGGCAAATGTAGGCCTATGTTAGTTCCTTCATTCTTATGTGATTTTATCTTTATATTTCTTTGGCCGAATCCGGGGGCCGAATAGATAATGAAAGAAGTAACAATAAACACTGCAATACAATTTTAACGAAAAATGTCCTAACAATTCACGCAATATATTTATTTTGTCTATAGGGCCCTATGATTCCTTCCTATTCTGTTTGTGCTTTCATACTCTTAAAAAAAACACACGAGGGGTTGGATCTGGCATTTTAAACTCCACCGACTACCATGACTACGAGACAATTTCTCTGCCGTACAACTGCTGCCTCCTCATTTCCAGTCACGCAAGTCCTAGCCCTCGACCCCGCCCACCTCCGCCTTCCTCCACACTCTCTCTCTCTCTTATTAATGTAAACAAACACTGCATCTTTACTGTCGGGAGTGGTTCCCCCGGTATATCAACTCCAGACATATGAATCAGCCCCCAACTATTCAATCGCGAACCATCGGCGAACAACAGCGGACCGGTACGTCTTGTAGTTAGTCGACAGATAGTATATACCCTACTGTACACTTTGCTCTTGAACTTTAGCAAGCCGTATAGAGCGCACAGAACCACAAGGCAAATTATATGTTCTTTTGAGGTTTGATTTTGATATTAGAAAGGGGACAATAAAAATAACTCTTTTTGCTGTATGAATTCTTGAGAGAAGTTAGCTAGAGTTTAGTCATGTCAGCTTTAGGACCTGGACGAGGTTCGGCACTGGGTCCTGGACCGAGATCTGCTCTCAGCCCGGTAGGTAATATATGATTTCATATTACTTTCATCAAGCCTATATTATCTTTGCTTTATGATGCTGAATGATCACATTATGACGTGTAGCAGTTGGAGACGCGCTTGCGTGCATTTAATCATCAACATTTTAAAACACCACAAGATTACTATAATCATTGATATATATTTCAACCAAGCAAACTATATTTTCTTGTATTCACCATCTTCATCAAGGATATACCTCTACATGTATTAGTTGACAGTCATGATGCATGACAAACAATCTTTGATTGACCTTTTCTGACGTACACATGTGAAGTAAACTTTCTGTGTGCAGTGACGCGTTCGTGGGCGTAGTCAAATAGAACACTGAAAATGTTGAGTGTTATCCAAACTGATAAAAAAGCGAATTATTGTAATATTGGACCTGTGATCAATTTTGAAAGTGTTATTATTGAAATAGTGTGATCATGTACATAACCATGGACCTGAAACATGTTGGAACTTAATTGAAGGGGGGGCACAGGAAGGACATAACCTCCATTTAAGCTACCCCCCCCAAAAGAAAAAAAAAGAGTTGTGTCATTTTTCTCCTCGAATTTCGTCATGATGTGGCTAATTGGATGTCCAAATCTCTGGCAGAATGGTCCTTTATGTTTATTTTAAAAAAGTAATATTCGGCATAATTATAGTGCGCGGATGTATGGCTCGGCACCCTCAAATATTTTTGTCTCATAATACGCAACTTTGTAAAAAAAAAGGACTATGCCCCCCAAAAATCAGATTTGTTCCATGGAAAGTTTGGATGTTTTTAACCATATCCGAAAAATGGTGACATAATTCGCCACGATATGTAGCATGCTATCCGTGCGAATGCAGTTCCACCATGTAAAGAATCAGAGGATGACAATATTCTATTACATGGTATTGTAACAACAAGAATGGGTTACAAAATTGTTTTTTTTTATTCATCACTTTATGCAATGTTCAAAATCAAACAAAGGAACATAGGTGTATACATAATAAAAAGGAAATAAACCAGGTCATGAACTATTAAATTACATGCAGGGCAACGGAGGTAAATTACAGAGAAAACGAATCACAATATAAACAACATTTACAAAAACAATAATAACAACAAATAAAAGATCAAAGTTCGAGCATTAAAAAAAAACATGAGTGGGTACGTATTTCAAAGAAGTGTTCGGTGAGTCGGTTATAGTCACACACACAAAATTTCAACCACAAATTAAGGGGATTTTGTCCCCAAAAAAATTGACAAGTAAAAAAAAAAGGTCTTCACATTTAATTAAGAGGAAAAAGGGGGCACACTTCTGTTTTCATGGCATTTTTACATTACAAATTTTTAATTTTGCTTCTCAAGGGGGGGACGTGCCCCCTGTGAATGATGATGATGAATGGGTTAGCAATGGCGAAGGCAAAAAATATGATGATGATGATCATCATCATCATGGTGGTGGTGGTAGTGATGTAGAAGAAGATGATGATGATGACAAAGATGATGTTGATGATGGTGATGGTGATGATGATTATGATGGTGATGGTGATAATGATGATGGGGGTGATGGTTATGATGATGATGATGTTGATGAGTATATTGATGATTATGATGATGTTGATGATTAAAATGGCAATCAAAACTTAGCTCTTCTGGTGTACCGTATAATGTAGGCTTATATGATAAAGAGCAACTGTCATAACTCCGATTTACACTATATGAGAAGGAATGATGATGATAATACATAGTACAGTATAAATGACTGCATAACATGAGCAGCTAAGCACGTCCCAGATAATTGTTTTATCTCCCAACGTTATTCAAGATGCATTCATCACGTACATTGATAAAGGTTGATGGTTTATCTGATGGGTAAATGAATCGTGTTTTGATAATCAGCGGTATGTTTATTAGCCTTTACAACCTCAGTCACACCAACGGATTCGACTCCCGGTCGACATAAAACGATAGCACCATCTCGCACTTCACACTGCAATATCGAGACGTGTTTTCTTTTTAGCGTGTGTGTGCGTGTGTGTGTGCCTGCATCATCAGGGATGGAACCAGCATTGTCAAATGGGGGGGGGGGGATTTCATGAACAGCTTCATGAGCTTCAAGCTGCAGTGGGATATATAGTCCTCAAGTACCTTTAGGTTTATTTTTTACCAAACAAAGGTATGTTATAAATCAGGATGGTCAATATGCTAGCGCGAATCGCGAACTGGCGTTTTTGTATTATACCGACCTCAAACGGCATATTCTGAGCAACGTTTAAATTCATGAACAGATATAGGATATGTTTTTTTTTCTATACACAAAATAATGCAATCATATTAATTTTTTTACCGACATGTGAAAGGTGCCTTTTAGAGGATTGTTTGTTGGAAATGAAATGAAGTACAAGACACAAACCACACTAACAAATATTTCGAGCGCGAAGCGCGAGCCGAAATTTCTTATGTATATATATTGCCCTGAAAAAAAAAAATATTTTAAAGCGATTCATCATACATGTATAGGGATTCGTGAAGAGGATCCGCATCTCAAAAACCAAATAATGCGAGTTTATGGTTTATAATAATCTTGTTGGAATATAGTGCAAGCGAACGAACCATTTTTTTTTTCAGTTTCGCTAGTGTATGAATATGATAACACATAGCTTCCTTGAATGATACCCAAAATGGTGGAAATCTTATTCAAAGAAATGGAAAGAACACTGTTTTCGAAGTATTATGGTCACGTATTTGCCAAAATGACCTTTGATACTTGAGATTTCATCATCATCAGGATGAGTTCCATTTTGATATTCTGCATGTATTCGTTAATGTAGATAACAAGAAATTTATACTTTTCACCAAAACTTTTGATTTATAATGCTTGTATTTTAGACCTTAGGAAGTTAAATAACATATTGCGAGCGCGACAATTTGTTTTTATATTTAGAGATCCGAAATGGGCTGTCGAAAGCGCTTTTTAATTTTGTTATCAATGACATGATAAGTATAAGAAAAAGAATTAAAGCGCGATTTTGGCTGCCTTTTGTATGCAATGCAATTTTGATATAAATACCATTATTGAAATAAGTTTTTTCGAAAATTTCTCATCTTACAAAAAGGGCCCCAAGCGAATGTCCCCCCTCCCCCTCTTTAACCCCAACTCTGATTCGGAAAAGACTGGAGTAGTCCAAAACATCTCAACCATGACTACAAACTCATCATGTCATGTAGCCGTTATGTTTAGAACCAGGTATTGTATGATGTAATATTTCCCTCCATTTTTTTCTAGACACTTTATTTCCTGACATTTCTTACTTTATGAAAAAGACAAAAAGACCCTCAAGCGAATGTACCCCCCCCCGCCCCGATTCGAAAAAGACCGGAGTAGTCCTATACATGTCAGTCATGGTGACTAGAAACTCATGTGGCCGTTCTTTTTTTTTATATAGCAGCAGGCATTGTCTAATGTAATATCCTCCGAAGGCAAACATCTCGTAATGATATAATTAACTGCGCAGTGATTCGACAGATTATTGAATTACCAATATGATTTAATTATCTACCGATTCCCCCAAAACATTTTCCATGTCTTTCCTTTAGTGCTGTTTCTTTTAATGGCAAAAAAACCCCGACACAAATCAAACGTTCATCCACTCCATGTCGTTCCCACTGTCGTGTGATCCTTTACGAACAACGTAATTGGCCTCTCGTGACTGATTGCAAAATTTCAGAAAAGAAATCTCAGATCAGTGCGATTGCCACAACTGATCTGACACGATCTCATACGATCTGGTACGATCACTACGATCAATCCCCGATAAAGATCACCATTTTAATCGCGGTGCATGTCATGACAGTGGGGACTACAGTCCTACGGTGTATAAAAGCAAACAGCTAATCTTTTGCGACTGGTAATATTTCTCTCATCCAGGACCAAAAAGGGATATATTTACCCAAATTTGTCTTATTCTTTATGAAAACAACAATTTGTTTTTCGATTTCATTTGTTTTATTTTCTCGATTGATGATAAAGGCGATGTTATTCCAGATCGGAAATCATAGGTATCACAAATGAAAATGAGACAGCGAATCGTGAAATAATCTTATGATATTTTGAGCCATATTTCATTATGTTGTTCCAATGTTATGGTAAATCATACACAGCTTCCGTCCGCGGTTGACAAGGTTTTCCTAACCGTCACTCGGCGACCCAGATACAATCCAACATCGTCGGTATGCAGAGTATGTAGAATGACCCGAGGGGAGGCCACACTAGATCTAGGTCGGGACTTCATCAATAATGACTTGAAGAGGTTACAATGATCGCGTATATGAGCTCATTACAATCAGTCCTAATATTAATAATATTGATGATGGTTATAATGATAATTGCAGCAAGGCCCATAAAATTATTTGATTAAAAGGATTATTCTAACTTCTTATAAAAATATTTTTAAGACAAAATTGCGCTTATGAACATTTGAACGCCTGCTTCCCGTGATGCCTCGGTATAATAGATGAAAGAAGTATTGGCAAGTCAACCTAATGATGGTAGCATTTTACTCTCCATGAAAACAATGAATGGTAACTTATATAAATACCCGATCCAGTGGGTGATTTCAAGTACGGTGTTGAAATCTGGTGTTGGTGTTGTCACACCATCACTAGCCACAACACCGAACTTGAAATCAACCGATGTTGTATTTCAATGCTCTCTGTAGTATAGGACTATTTTGTTGTTCTGTCTTTCCGTTTCATATTTTCTATTCAATTCATATGCTCTGTTTAAATAACGAGCATCACCTCTCTAATCCAACATTCATCTACTTCAGCCCCCCTCCTCCCTCTCTCTCTTTCTCTATCACTTCCACCCCCTCCTCCGACTCCCACAAAATAATTAGTGTCCTTACTTTACTATAGGTAGGGCCTTATAGCCCAGCTAATATAGGACCCACTTAATGGTCAGTTATGTGTAAATCAAGTGTACATCTTGACAAATATATCTGTTTTAAGTTCTTAAAAATTTTCTTTTTTCTATTTTCAAGTACTTTTTCTTCCTCCAATGGAGCCAGACGTAGCATCAACAAAATACCAATGACAAATAGAGACAGAAGTTACTCCGAGTTCGAGATGACACCTTTTTTTTAGTGGAGGATTTATCTTGTTAAATCTATTTTACAATGTCACTCCATTTTCCTCTGCTCCTCCCTGCACCCGCTCTTCCTCTTTATATTACCCCTTCCCCTCATCCCTATTATCATAATGACTACTATGTCACTGACACGTTTTCTTTTATCACACTTTACTTTTCCTATAATAGCTGAACCCACAAGAAGAGGAAGATAAGATCGATCGACCGGTTATTACCGATCAAGACGTAACGGAAGCCGGTGAAGGACTTCAAGCCAACCCATTCACTATCTCAGAATCATTCAACAGACTCGAGGATGGAGATGGTAATACTGAAATTCTACCGCGGTTGTTATAATGATTGACCGCGGTTGTATTGATTGACCCCCGTTGTGGTTTTGATAAGTGAAAAACGTCGTTCGGAAGTATCAGAACATGTATAAGCTCTGTAATTCGTAGAGCTGGAATATTATTAATATGATAATGATTCATTATTTGTTTGTGGCTCGAAGTAAGCATGCATAAAAACCCAGAAAAAAACTAAAGTAATGCCCCAATAGCATATTAAGATATACACATCGTTCGCATCTTAAGTAAAATATAAAACATCATCATGCTCCTCATTTATAAAGAGTACTTTATAAGAAATATCACTTACTGCATTTGGAAATAAATAAATCCTTCATATTCTTTTTGAATGATAAATATTTGTTACTAATTCGTATATGTAAAGATAGTGAATTGAAAATGTTATGTCCTACACAATTTATTGAATTATGGGCTAAGACACTGCTCGGAGTGATTAAATGATAATCAAAATATGAATGTCTAGTTGGATAGCTAGATGTATGTCTCTTTAAAAAGTTAAAATCATCACAAAATACTAACAGAAGAGAACTATTATTTCAACCAAAATATCAAAAGATTTTTTTTAAGTAGAATCTCACTGGCTGATATAAGGTATCCTCATGCTCCAGTTGTACCGACAAAACCAACTTCAAAACGTGATAGGTCTCTCAGCAGTTTGGTAGATGTTACTGTTACCATAGTAATGGTTAGACATATTTTGTTTGGCCTGTCAGTCTTGATTATCAAACCAAGGAAAATTTTCAGATCTTACAACTGGATGGCGAAATAAAGATGAAATGCATCCCAGAATTTAAATACACTGTATTATTTCAAAGTGTTGTATTTTATTCTCTCCCTCTCTCTTTCTTTCTGTAGCTCCCCATATCTTCAGCGGTGGAGCCAAGGGTAGTGAAACCGTTTTCCAGAAGGATGCGAGGGAAGCCCAGCCCGTCAGAACCCTGAAGAACGTTCCGCACGGCCATTGCGTCGGATGCGGCGAAAAAATCACGTATGTTATCTTATTGTTAATTATCTATTAATTTCGGCAAAGGTTGACGTAGTGATCAAAAGAATTTGAGGGGGCATACACGGCGTATGTGGAAAATTTTCAATCTATGAGCGAGTGTATTGTCACAGTACGACAATACGCCAGACGGTGGCCTGTACTTATAGAGAAGAAGAAGAAGAGTGAAGTAACCTTTTCGATACAAAAATCTGATTTTATAATTGATTTGACCTAATATTTAGAAAATAATATGATACATATATTTTAATTTTAACCCCTTTTCCACCCTTTTTTTTCTTGGTCGGAATTTTTTTTGGAGGTCCATGACACGCCCCCCCCCCTCAATGGTACATCAGTGTTAGGAGATAAGAGTATATCTCACGTTTCAGAGACAGTACACTCTGAGAAATCTTTTCAACCAATCACAAAGTTAGTTTGATTTTTGTCTCGCCATCAGAACAGAGCGATTATAGGTGACGCATTTTCGACGGCGGCGTCGTCAACATTGAAAACTTAACCAAGGTTATTTTTTTTAAATGGACTCAGTTAATGAAACCCGGTCAGAAATATTTCCATAATGTGTATACATGTATATGATCATGGAAAATTATTTTAGAGGATTTCATTCGTGGTTGCACCAATTCACAAATATGAATATGACAAAAAAAAATGCGAAGGAAAGACAATGACGTTTTATTTATATTACTCCGTTTGTTGTACTTTAAAACACACACGCAATGAAATGTTCTGTTTCTAAATTCAGTCTGTTAATGTGTGGCGATTGAAGATATACATAATTATTTGTGCATCACAGTGATGTATTTATTTTATGGGTATATTAGTGCTCCAACACTCATTTATTTGGATTTAGATAGATTACTTTATTAATATGATATGTATCTATGTAAATGAATAATAAATGTATACTAGCATATATCATATTTATAATATTTGTTATATTATTTCATTTAAATCAGAGGGAAGTACACAAGGATTCGTGACCATGGATTTCACCACGATTGCTTCAATTGCGCCGTCTGCGGCAAGAATATGAGAGGAATTGGTGAGATTTCTTTCCTTCTACATTTATACAAAGGAATTTTCTTTGACAATTTTTTTTTAATCAGTTACAACATATGTTTTTTATCACCATTTTTAAAGGATGGGGGAGAAAAGTTTTGATAGATTTACAGAACTCGCCCGATCCACCTTGATCCATATTGTGCAAAAGACATTACAAAACACTGATTGAAAAAAAAAATCATAAACATCCAATTGTAGTTAATACTCTGGCTCGAGGCATTATAATTTAGGAAGCAGCAAAGGAGACTGTTCTTATTATTTTTCAAGTGATGGGGCAGGAAGAAAAGGAGGAGGGGAAAAATAAGTTGCATGCCGAAAAGATAAGACTTGGTCCCATAAATACAATCCATGAAGAAAATTATTTACAAAAAATAATAATAAATCAAAATCACCATGGAGCACCCCCCTTATACGATGTCCTGCCTCTGTTGTGAAGTTAAAAATTATGTCAATAATGTAGAGAATAGCTAATTATTTCATTGTAATGGATATTCTGATTGTTTTCTTTATTTTTTTACAGCTTTAAAAAGTATAAAGATTTTGCACGATATTTCGATTGCAGTTATAATAGGGAACGTGTCATGCAAACGATACAGTTTCTATTTTTCTTCATTTTGGCATGGAATTTGATATTGACTCGAAATTTCAGTTAGCGTCATCACAATATTACTCGAAGACATTTGCAACTTTGTTAATGATGAATGTCATATATGTAGTTATGTATATGAAATTCTTCATTATATAACTGAACTAGCTTAACCACATTTCAAAACATGCTTATCAGATTTAATCCAGAAATTCTCTTCCTGGTAAACAAGACCAACATTTGTGACTCAGATTTTATCCTTTAAAAAAAATCAAATTTTATGATAGATTTTGACATAATGTTTAGAAAATGACATTCTTTACTCTCTTTTTTTTCTCCTTCATTTTTATTTGTCGTGATTTTTTTTTTGGGGGGGAGGCAGCGCCCTCCTAACCCCCCCCCCATCTGTACACCACTGCTTTTATGTTTTGAAAATACGTCATGTATTTAAAAAAAAATGTAATCAAATGAGACCTAAACCTTGTTAATGTTAGAATGTAATCACAATTTTCCATATTTCTCATTTTCAATCTGTAGATAGGCCTATATATGAAGTGTGGGATTGCATTTCACTTGCATCTTGCAGGCTACCATCTAGTTTTCTTTAAATCAACTTTGATTATTAATTGCATCTTAACTCACTTATCCTTACACATGCAGGCTATTATGAAGTTCGAGGAGAGATTTACTGCAAGAAAGACCGTCCTATGTGAAATGACTACATGAGCATGATGCATGGAGTGTGAAAATGGTATAAATAAGATAAACGGCAAATTTAATCGATATTTCATTCATAAAATTTCGTTTGGGGGAAGGCTTGTTGGTTTCCATGTATGCATGGACGAAACATAAAAATATTTTTTGTTTCTCTGTAGATGAATATTATTTAGAAATCAGTGTTCAAGTTAAAATGAAAAAAATGTAGGTCTATACGTTTGTCATGTTCTTATTAAGCATGCATATAAAATGATGCTCATGATTATTTTTCTTGATTGAATGCGGTAATGTGCATGTTTGCAATATTTAAGTAACATAAAGATTAATTTTTTTTATCTAGGATCAAAATTAAGGGTAAGATCGTTCTGAATGTGATGGAATGTTCATAATCACCTGGACCAAATAGAGACTTTATGTTTTCGTTAAAAAATCTTAATTTGGTTAGTGCTGTCATTATTTAGAATGAATATGATACCTGAAAATGGTAAAATAATTATGTTCAAATAAAAGAAGCCCCAATTTAAAAGTCGCATATATTAAGGTAAAAATGCATACCAAGTGAAAAAATGTGAACAAAATTAATATGATAAACACCCCGATATCATTCTATTTCAACTCTCGGTTCTTGTGAATGCTGCTCTTTGATTGATTTGATTTATCATTTTACATTTCACAGAAACATACATCTTTAGAAAATGAGATTATAATGACATTCACTTTTTTAAAAGTAATTTTATCCAAGGGCGTAGGCTAGTGTGCACGTGCACCCTCCCGCTGAGGCGGAGTTCCGACACTGACATAGCAAAACGAAATTTGTACCCCTTATTCTGCTTTTAGCAGCTGATTTTCCAAAATTTAGTTCCACCTCCCCAAATACTTCCACCTCCCTGCAGGCACCTCCCAATGCTCAAACCAGCATACGCCCTTGTACACTGTAAAAACTGTAGGATTAAAACTGACACAAATTGGTGTTAATAGAGGACCACACCCTGAGGTGTTAAAATTACACCCTAGAGATTGAACATAACACCAAAAACGACCAAAAGTGTTGTAATAACATCTATAGGTGTAAAAACTAACACCACCTATTTAACACCGGTGTAAAATAACTGGGGTGGTCCTCTATGTACACCGGTTAATACCACAGTTTGTGCTGTGTAGTATCACGTAAAATATAAAAAAAAATCTATAATTAAAGAATATAGCTTGTAAATATATGGATTTTGATATCCACGTTATAGTTTAAAAAGAATTAATTTTGGTAGAAATACATGGATATGGTGTATAAAGATATATTTTTTTAAAGACTGAAATGATTTGAAATCATTGGGATTCGTTTAGATATAAATCTGAACCAAGTTTGCTTGAAGACTCCACGTCACTTCCGCTGTGTGTAACGATATTGAAACGATCGATATCTTTCTTTGTAATCTATATCGCGTTTCATTATTTTTTTTGTTATCGTTGCGCTTTTATGTTTTTCGTATTAACCTGGCTACCCGTGTATATTACTGTGACTTTGATACCTTTTGTTTTTGGTTGTTTATTTTAATTGTATGCTCAAAATTATCTCTCCCGCCAGTCTCTGGTAAACTTGTAGTTTGAACAATTCAGAAAGACAATATTGTTGGATAAGCAGTGTGGTATATATTTTATTGTTTTAATGTTTAATATATTATTAAGTTTCTAATTCATTTGTTTCAATATGATTATTCAAATGATAATTAAATTAACATAAAGATACGAACATACAAAGGAATAATCACATTATGAAATACTCCATTGATATTTAAAATGAATGAATAATAAAAGGTTGGATAAATGAGTAAGTAAATGAAAGACAATCAGTTAATTAATCTTTAATACATTTTCAATCCATATTTCATGGGGGAAAATATTGTTAAATATGAATCACATCGCTTCATTGGACGCTATTTGTGAATGCTTTGAAAGAAGTGCATTTTGTTACAAAACTATTTGTACAAATTTGTTAAAATGAATGAATTATGATAATGTAATGTTTCGGAAGAATAGCAATTGCACTGTAGTGCATGATTTTCATTACTGACACAATTAATGGTTATAATTTGTTTTAATCACAAATCTCTTAATTTGCTTTTTCCCCATACACTATACTCTATAAATAATTGTCTTTTTGTCTTCCTTTTTTGCAGGTTATTTCGAGGTCAAGGGTAACTTTTACTGCAAGGTACACAGACCGATGTAAAAAAAAGTTGTCAACCAATTTTTATACCAAATGATTGCAAGTTTTACAATATAGAAAAAATGCTCCCTTTGTTATTCGCTTAATCCACAGTTAAAGGGATGGTCTGGGCTGAAATTATCTATATCTAAATAAATAAAGTAAAATTCACAGAGCAACATGCTGAAAATTTCATCAAAATCGGATAACAAATAACAAAATTATTGAATTTTAAAATTTATCAATATTTTGTAAAAACAGTTATATGCACATCGTCATGAATTTTCATTAGGTGGGCTTATGATGTCACATCCCCACTTTCCTATTTCTTATGTTATTACATGAAATCATAAATGTTTCATTTTTTCATGAATGTGTAAATGGTGTGTCTCCTTTATGATGAAATAAGTTGCGCTGGAAATAACTAATGCACTCTATCAGTTTTCAATCCAATTGTTTTAGTGCTTGGTAAATTTTTTTTGAATAAACCCAATTTCATATAATGAAATACAAAAGAACAAGTGGGGATATGACATCATCAGCCCACCTAACGAATATTCATAATGACATGCCTATAACTGTTTCACCAGAATAATGCAAATCTTTAAAATTCAATAACTTCGTTATTTGTTATCCGATTTTGCCTGGACCGTTCCTTTAAAACACCTTAGTATAAAATAAGTTTTTACAATTGACCTTCTTGATTTCGATAATGTCTGGATTAATTCTTACCAGCTACATACTGGATTTGTTTTTGTATCAGGAAGTTGATTCAGATGTGGAATATTATTTATTATCTTTTTAACAGAACATTAATATTGACTCGAGATAGGAAACGAATACTAGTAAACAAAACAGACCTACATTTAGAAAGGAAAAAAATGGGAAAGTGAATACTAGTAGCTTTGGAGAATCGAAAGACAATTATTTCATTCTTCGCGGCTTCAGCAACACTTGGGTGGCAATACAATGGATGTTTCTTTTGTAACAGGAATCT
This sequence comes from Lytechinus variegatus, assembly GCF_018143015.1. NCBI lineage: Eukaryota > Metazoa > Echinodermata > Echinoidea > Temnopleuroida > Toxopneustidae > Lytechinus > Lytechinus variegatus. The sequence goes on along the minus strand of NC_054741.1, from coordinate 16,470,205 downwards.
AATATTAGTTTCCTTATTGCTTTAAAATAGCGTAAAACGAAACAGCATAATATTTAAGAAAAAATTGATGAATTTGAAACAGTCAAACGACGGTATATTTATTTCGCGCTGTGTATACAGGGAACACGATAAAAATCAATATCTGATTGAGAAACATTGTTTGATGATTAAACCTATATCCTGATGGACTTGAGACGAAATGTCAGGCATTCAGATTTTCCAGGCAATATCTATAGTGATTTACGTCTAATACTGAATAATGATCAAGAAGATTAATTTCAAGAGGTTTTGGGTTAGGCTTGTATGTTGTTGGTTTTTTTTTCTCGCGAAATGTTTGTAAATTATGATCAGAGTGACAAAGTGTATTAAGATGAACGTGTTATATTTTTACACTCAAGAAAATACCTGCTAAGATTGATCTGGAAATTGATCCGGTCTGTTGTGCCACACACTCTTCTGACCCAGAATAAGATCCAATTTGACAAGTTTTTTTAAGCCAGGTCCGACCCTTAACTTATTGGGCCTTATTCCATGTTATTTTTTTTATACCAACGGAGTGTGGAACCCTATAACAGACCCGATTTTCATGTCAGTCACACCTGACATTTTTTTAGAGTGTTTAACGCATTTAATATTTTTATTGCTGTATTGTTTGTACATATTTATTTCGCACTGTTAATACTGAATGGCTTGCCTACGAATAGAAAATCAGATGTTTATGTAATTCATGCACTTTTCTCTGATCGCTTTCATTTATCTATAGCCTTTGTAAGTTATTATTTCTCAATTTTCTTTTGCACCTTTCTTGTTTATGTTGAAACGCACGATATAAAATAAACAATTTAAATGATGAATGTTATTGTCAGAATTGATTTGTTTTCTGGCTCACGCAGAAATTGCCCACGGAGATTGACAGCACTCTAAAAAAAAGAAATATTAACTAAACATTTTAAAGGTTGGAGGAGTGACAACATTTTCTAAATGTTGCATTTACCACTTTAAATGGTTCTACCCAACCTTTAATATGTTGGATTCAGCTTTATACAAGGTTGGATGTAACATTTGGAAAATGTCACTCCTACAACATTTCAAATGTTGAGTTAACATTCGAATTTTTAGAGTGAGGGAGATAGGGGTGGTATAATATTATTGAGGGGTTACAAATCACAAATGTGAGTGGAGCACGAGCTGATTTTTTATTTTGCGACATGAAAACTGGATATTCAAGCACTTTTTCAATCATAATTATATTGGGTATCTAATGAAACAATGCGAGCGCGAGCTGATAAACTGCCCTCCCCCTCGACTAGTCACAAGGAAGAAAAAGCGAAAAAAGAGGAAACCCAAATGAAAGTTTGTAAGTTAAAAATGCTGTTTCATTGCTTGTTCTGCATTATGATTATTGTACGAAGAAATATATAAATGTTGGAAATGGAAATAAATAAAATGAAATGAAAAAAACATGGTAAATTAATCAAAAATCATCCGATTATTCTGAGGCCTATCATTAAATTCGGTTCTTTTGAAGTGAGCCTATATGACCCCCCCCCCCCCCCTAACCTGGCTACTGGCCTTAGGATCATAACGTCACGGGTGAAAGGACAATGCTAGATTTGAAAGATGTACCCAAGATGGGGGGGGGGGGGGGGGCAGAGAGAGAGAAAAAAAAGTGTTGGAAAGGGACAAAAAACATAATTTACCCCTGTTTAGTAAGCGAATGGATAAAAGGAATGTTATTTTTTGTTAGAAAAAGAAAACAGTGAAAAGGAAAGAAAGGAGAAAAGGGAGTGGGAAAAGTAAATGAGGAGGTAGAAGAAGAATAAACGTAAAAGTAGAAGAATATGAGAAAAGGGCCAGAGGGAGAAAAGACAAGGAAAAGAAGACCCAGGTGAGAAAGGAAGAAAAAGGTTCATAGTTTCCTTCACAGGAGGCGGCATGGAGGGGGTGCATATGAATGAGAAATGTGAAATAGAAGAAGTTAAGTAAAAAAAAAAAAATCCAGAGGATGTGACGGCGGACAAAGCATATACTGTTTTTGCCACGAGAGGGCAGCAAATTATAATCCTGCAAAGATCTTTGATATTATTTTTAGTCGATGTCTATATAGGCCCTGCGATCCGAGTAGTACAGGAGTGGATCCAGCTTTCGCCAATAGCAGGGCCGGGGGGGGGGGCGTTTTCCTTTATATTTCCCCCGGTCGGCCGCTCGAAGTTGACTTTTTTTTGGGGGGGGGGGGGCTTTGAAGGGGTAGTCCCAACTGACAGTCACTTCTTAGCTACATAAACAAAACATGAAAAAATAAGCTCATAAGCCCTATTTAAATAGTATGAGCAAGATGTGTATGTAACTATATTTACTGCGAGCGCGAGCATTATTTTTTGAACAAACATTCTGGTCTGATCAAGAAGGGACTTGTTAAGGATTGTTTGCAGTTAGCCACGAAGACGATACATATTTCAACATTGATTTTTTTTCGACATTACGACCTAAAATTTTACATGAACAGGATAGGTAAAATAACTAAACAATGCTAGAGCGAAGCGCGAGTGGAAAAAATTGAGAGTTATAGGCCTAAAACAGGACATTCTATTCATGTTTTGTAAATCATAAAAAGGATGGGTAATTAGGTATCTTCCTAATGCGAGTGCGAAGCGCAGGCCAATTTTTTTTATATTGATCTGAAACTGGATGATAAATCTAAGCACATGCTTTAAATAAAGAACAGGCTGCGAATTTCGGATTTATAGAATCTGGGCATTCTAAAGACATTTTTATCTCGTGAATAAGAAGCACGCGCTGAAAATATTTGATATTGCGATTTGAACATGGATCAATATAAGCACAGCACTGTGTGGGAAAATTGTGAAGTGGATGTAGATCGCATTTAATAAATAATGCGAGCGCAAAGCGCGAGCTGATGTTTCATTATTTTTATTTCTACCTTTAGGACTGGGACTGTCATCATATGAAAAAATTATGACTATATCTTCCTATATTTAAGCGCGAGATAATACATGTCGTTATTCCTTTTAAGAAAAGGGACAATTCAATTATTAGGAATTCATGAAAATTTCATTATCTTATTTATTGATGTAATAAAACTAATGAGAGCCCGAAAATTGATGTTAAGGCCTGGCAGCTGGACATTTTAAGCGCTTTAATTTATAATTATGAATAATAGGACGCATGGGTTAATATATATTTTCAACAATTAATGTAAGGACTAGGCCTGCAGGTTTTGATTTGATTTTATTTTATTTATTGATTTCCGTTTCACAATTGTACACAATAATGACAAATATTATGATCATCGGTTGGACTCGAAAAAAATAGTGATTGGCAGTCCAACCTCCGCTAAATAATTCCCACTATGCTTTCTCAAACCCTGATGTATTTGTACATATAATATGTTATCATATCATTATTTTACATAATGTTATATTATATCTCCCATCATTTGGTAAGTGAGATACGTATATGGTCTTACAAACAAGCCTTTGAATGCCAAGATTATCAGGTCTGAATTTCAAAAATTTTCAGCTCGCGCTTGCAATATCTGATTAATGAGATACGTATCATGTTCATAATTACAATGACTACAAAAAGTGCTTTACGTGTTTAGGTGAAATTCTAAAAAAAAAAAAAAAAAAAAACTCTTGCATTGGCGCTCGTATTAGAAGGCTATGGTGAGATGTGTATGCTCTTCATGAATTCCTTTTTAAAAGTCCTTAAACTGTCCTTGTCTTGGGTCAACGTATACAAAAAATCAGCTTTATTCGCATTATTTGTTAAGTGAGATACATATCCGTTTAAAGGCATAGGTGACAAATAAAGCGCACTCGGCGCGCCCACTATAAGTGACTCAAAATTTTTGCTGGTGCCCCCTGACTTGCCCCACTAGTATCCACTGGTACCGCCTACCATAGTAGTAGAAGTAGTAGTCGTAGTAGTAGTAGAAGTAGTAGTAGTAGTAATAATAATAATAATAATAATAATAATAATAATAATAATAATAATAATAATAACAACAACAACAATAATAATAATAATACTAATAATAATAGCTGTATTTATATACCGCCTTTTGCCTGAGGATTCAAAGTGCATGCTATTATTACCCCGGCTTTAGCTAGTAGTAGTAGCAGTATTAGTAGTAGTAGTAGTAGTAGTAGTAGTAGTAGAAGTAGTAGTATTAGTAATAGTAGTAGTAGAAGTTTATTATTATTTTTATTATTATTATCATTATTATTGTTATTAGTAGTAGTAGTAGTAGAAGTAGTAGTAGTAGTAGTAGTAGTAGTAGTAGTAGTAGTTGTAGTAAGTAGTAGTCGTAGTAGTAGTAGTAGTAGTAGTAGTAGTAGTAGTAGTAGTAGTAGTAGTAGTAGTAGTAGTAGTAGTAGTAGTAGTAGTAGTAGTAGTAGTAGTAGTAGTAGTAGTAGTAGTAGTAGTAGTAGTAGTAGTATAGTAGTAGAAGAACCAGGGGAGTGCGAGGCAAGCCGGAGACATTGATATTCCGATTCCGTTGATATGGAAAAAAAATACAAAACGGGAAAAAAAGAATGATCGACACATTGACTGGTTGACATGAAAAAAAAGACACGAGGAAATACGAGTACCTTTATTTGGCTTGCATACGCGCCTTAAAAAGGTGTGGGCGGTTTCTCATTATACGCTAACCAATTAGAAAGCTGGGAATAATGTTATGAATGGACTGTTGTGGGTAAATGAACTTTGGCTGAAACCGGAGTGAACTTGCATGATGCAAGAAGAATCATGCGCTATTCTATTAATAGGGTGAAATGGATATCGAAGTAATCACTTTTATTCTTAAAAAATAAAATTGATTAAACATTGAGACATTTTCTTTTCTTGATCAATTTTCTTAGCAAAAATAACCTGTTTTCCAGGCTTGTTTTACAGATTATTTTTCCCAAATTTAAATCATATGTTCAATTTGTCAAATTCTTGGCATTACAATTCCCTTCTTTGCGAATGGTAAGTTCCAAAGGGTCACATGACATTGTTGATGTACGTAAACTACTCGTAGTAGTAATCGTAGTTCGGCTTTGTACATGTACACAATACCGGCGCGGCGATATTGATGATGACGCATATACATGCATGCACGAGAAAGTCACTGCATACCTTTATTTGAGCCGAGGCAGCAGACAGAGTCCGAAGATTATCGAGCCTCGTTTTTCTCTTAAAATTCACCATTTTTCTTAGGATTTTGATCAACGTGTTGATTATTCCCTTGCCGAGTACCACATTGATAGGCATCCAACACCAAGAAGATAAAATAGTGATTGCGACACCCGTATGCTAGCCCCATCTTCAAGAAAGAGGTTCACTCACGTGGCTCGACTTTGCGTATTGGGAGTGGTAGCACATGGTCCGCGGTACCGGCATATTTTGTTTACATTTTGAATGAATGAACTAGACGATTTAGCACTTGTGGAACTTTTGAAAAACATCAGTGTCGGTCTAATTTGTACTTGTTACTAGCCCTGCTGACTGTCAAGATCATATATAAATCAGACTGATCCAAGTTCCAACATCATTAGACAGTGAATTCGGTTTGCTTGAGTATTTTGCTGGAGAAAGAGATAAGGAAAAAAGATGGCTGACGAGAAAGGACAAGGAGATGCGCAGGCGGTAGCGAACCCTGTTGCCAATGGCAAACCCGCCGACGATGGCGACGATGACCGCGTCGCTTTGAAGCCCAAGATCTCGCTGTTAAATGGAGTAACGATCATCGTCGGAATCATCATCGGTTCCGGTATTTTCATCTCCCCTCAGATTGTGTTGAAGTTGAGCGGATCACCTGGAATGTCGCTGATTGTTTGGACCTTGTGCGGTGTGTTCTCGATGGTCGGTGCCCTGTGTTACGGCGAGCTGGGCACCATGATTACCATGTCCGGCGGTGACTACGCCTACATCCTCACCGCCTTCGGCCCCCTGCCCGCCTTCCTACTGCTTTGGGTTACCCTCGTCATCATCAGGCCAACAGCTCAGGCAGTGGTTGCTATGACATTTGGTCAGTATATTCTGCAGCCGTTCTTCTCACTGGATTGCCCTCCGCCTGATATTCCCATCAAAATTCTGGCAGCTATTTGCATAAGTAAGTCGGTACACAAGCATGACAAGTTCAAAATTAATGATTAGATCCAGATGCCCTTGGTTTTTTTTTTTGGGGGGGTTAGTATTTTTTAATTATTTAAAGTAACGATGCTTAAAAAGTAGATCTAAATCTAATATTACTTAGTAGAGGTCTAACAGCCTTATCAAATTTTATTTCAATTACAACACCCTATGTCGGTCTCCAGTGCAGTATCAGGTATGCAATAAGTGGAAAATGTGGTAAACATGGATTAAAAGATCCTCCAAGAGGTCTAGATCTACATTATAAATACATGTAATAATGTATCATGGGATGAATATAGATTGAGCTTAAAAATAGGTGTTTTAATTCTACTTTGAAGTAGAGTAAATAAAATTGGTGAAACAGAATTCCACTGTTCTGGTGTGGCTTTCTGAAACACCAGACTGGGATTCCGCCATATCCCCAGATAATTTGGTCTTGACAGTGATTTTCGAGCAGAGAGAAGTTTTATTGAACCAGAACAGAGGTTTAAAGATCTTGAAGATAAGCCGGGCAATACATTGGATATATGAATACAAGAAGTTTGTATTTGGACCTAGATTTAATGGGTAGTCAATGAAGGTCAGATAAGATACATGTAGGGGTGATGAGTTCAAACTTTCCTTTTTGAGAATAAGTCTTGCAGCAGAATTTTGTCTAGTCTTTGGGTTACAAAGTGCCTATATTGTAATTTGTCTAGAAGTGATTCCTTAGAGTGTGATAAAAAGCCTCATCAGAGATAAAAGGAAATTATGCAAATAAATATAACTCTTAAACAATCATATTGATTTGAACAAGGGCCTTCAAATGGGTTTAAAACTGAAGGGGGGGGGGGTGACCATGTAGAAAATCACAATGGTAACTGGTATGTTTTAGTTTTGTGCACACAGGAGGGGGGCGAGTGTTTAATTGCAGGTTCCACATTTAGGATCCAGGTGAGATGTCTGATTTTTAATCACCTTCATTCATGAAGTAAAAAAAACTACTGAGATAAAACCCTTTTTAATTTATAGACAGATGAGTGGTAATTGCTGTAGACTATTTCTTTATACACATACATTTATTCAGGGAAAAATTACATGGGGTGGGGGGATTTAGCCCCCAAAATGTTCAAAAGAGCCCTTGAACTTAAAAGAAGGAGCCCTGAAAGATCACCATTCATCCATCTTAAAGCTTACAAGCTTATCCAATGTTGCAAATTAAGACAGTAGGCTGTACATGTACATGAAGGCCAAAGTTGTGAAAAGAAAAAAAACAATATGCCTGCACATATTGCACTCTGCTTACTGTGGTCATTAAAGACAACTGACAGGTGCATGTCTATATTTTTTTTAATGATCATTGAATTGTACCTGCATCTTAAATGGAGCAAGATACAAACCACACTGTTTTTATTTTTGTTTTCCTTTTTGTTGTTTTTTACCTCTCTTGTATTGCAGCTTTTCTTACACAACAATAATGCCATTTTTATACAATGTACTTCATTCAATAGGTAGCCTACCTGTACATGTAATTTACTCGTTACATGTATATTAGTGTTGGGAACCAGACAGTTCATGTAGACGAGACATTAAAGCTCATTTATTTGAGAAGAATGCTCTCATGTCCCCATTGTTATAAATATTGATGAAATTTGTTGACCCCCACTCTCTCATGATGAGGATGAAGAAGATCAATAATGAAGGGGCTATGGGGGTACTGATGCAGTATATAGATGTCTTGGTTTGTGCTCTATTGACCGTCTGGGAAATGCAAACACTGGTTTGAACTGTAGATCTTAATATAACAAGCAATCTCTTCATACTCATACCGTATACCTTTGTACTTAAATTTTGACATTTTGGGGGCATCTTTCTATTTGACAGTACAAATTGGAAATATGACAATTATAATTGATTAATAATGATTGATAGCACATTGATTTTTCATTGTAATGTTCAAAGTAAAGATAATGATAAAAAAGACCTTACCATTCTTGAGCAGTTACATGTAGGTAAAAAGTGACAGGCGGCCTTACCCCTCCCCATGGCCTTATTTACTCCCACTCTCCTATAAACAAAAATTATTATTTTTTTTTACAAATTTTCAATACATTTTATCTCTCTTTGATTGTATAGTAGTAGATAAATGTTTGTTTGAAGTGTCATATTAGGCTGTATGGCAATGTTTTGGAAATGAACTACAATGTTATTCCTTTGTGATAAAACTGTTTACATGTACATGTATGCATTTGGATTCAGTATCTCTGAATAACCTAAATTTGAATGCAGCAGGAGGGCCTGGAGTGCCTCCATGTGCTTGCCAATTATTTCCCGCTCCACCGTAAGTCTGACGTGGGTATCCATTTTTAGAGGCAACCATCTTTGGATGCCAGCACAAAATGTACTATTGCAATGTGAACAAGTGATAATTTCCGCTTGGATGTCTCCTGCGCAAATTCTCTATTCATTCTAATTGATCGCCCAAAGTATGCAGAAGTATAGATCGGTTTTGTACAGCCTTGTCAAGCCTTTGTTATTGATGAAACGGCGGGAAGATTTGTTCTTTGTTAAATGGGATGTCATGCAGAGCTACGTTTGATTGTCATTTTTGAAGGGCTGCCAAAATGAGATAATATGATTAAGACTGAGCACTGGTTCCGTCATTTACATTTGCTCCGGCGACAATTGCTCCGCTGTAAATTCCACGCTAATGAATAGGATGACCAACGGCCAAGATTTATTATAGGCCTACACTATCGGCCTGTCCTAAACCCAACCCTCAACCTAACATGAAACCCCATTGCAACCCTAACCCTATCTTAGACGAAATTACGCCGGAGAAATTGTCGCCGGAGCAAATGTCGTGTCACCGTTACGGTTTCCTTCACGATGAAATACATATAGAATGAGAGAGGGAGGGGGAGAGAGGGGGGATGCCAATTGCAGGTCAGTGACGCCCCTAATTTCCTATTTTGATATTTAACACAAAAAATTAGTAAAATATGGATGAAGAGTGAACATGAACATGTATTAGTTAGGTTTCATGAGTATAACATTTATGTAAAATTGTTTAACGTATACATGTAGGCCTTTCTACCTCCATGCCTAAACAGTATACATGTACATTTTGGCAATATTTGGGGGTATAGGCCTACATGGCTACCAATATACATGTACCCCCTGCTGTAAATTCTAGAGCAAAAATGTATACGATTATTATTATAAAGCAGGACAAGACAAGAATGCTGCTCAATATTTTTTGTCGACATGTCTTGTGTTGCCCTGCAAGGGAATAGGGATGCTGCTGCTCAATATTGTTTTTGTCGACAAATTTGTGTTGCCGTGCCACTCTGAAAGTACAGTGAACTTATCACCTTACATGACCAGAACCTTGGTCCGTGGCCAGATGTTTATGGAATCACAGATGAATGTTTGAAAACATCACTCTCACTGCGCCAAACCACATCTCTGCACATCCAAACCCTCTATTACATGTACATGTATATTGCCAACCTTCGAGAAATTTGTATTTCTTTCCATACCTGTTTCTTTCATGCTTTGTGTCTAGATAGAATTTAACAATGTTTTGCAGAATACTCCATCATTTAAGGCATTGTTTTTCGTGATTAATCAAACCATGGTCAAACGGCCATACTCACTACAATTCCAGCTGGAATGGCAACATCAGTTGCAATTCACATATATGCACCTTCCCCATGCATGTGGGGCGGATGGAGGGTGAAAAATGGGAGGAAACGAACAAAATAAGAAAAGAGGGCAAGAGGAAGAAGAAACGTAAGATTATAGGAAGAAAGAAAAGAAAAGAAGAGGGTGAGGAGAAGGAAGGGGGATGAAGGGCAAGAGGAGGAGGGGGATGGGAAGAAGATGAAGAGAAGGAGGAGGAGGTGGGTCCAAAGATCGTGCTATTGCGATGACTTTGTTTCCTGCTCTCGGGAACGAAAATTTCCCAGGCTTTCTCCGGGGGCATCCGATGACACAATAGAACTGAAGCCACCACCTTGACCTTGTGTTTTCAATAATTATGAAAATATTTTGAAACAGAATGCTGTCCTGCCGTGCCGTGCGTTTCACTCACATGTCATCAGTGGGTCATGTACATGCGACTGTTTTTCTCAAAATTATTTGACGTTTGTCTGAAAGTGAAATTAAGGACGTAGGGCCTCCATATTAAAATATAAATGAATAAAATGGAAGTTAATGTCTCCTTGCATAAACATCTTACTCGTGGGAATACACATGGATATGTACTCTCACCTCGCCCAATATCAGATTAGTTTGGAAGTGTGAAGTGTAATGAAATTTTTAACCCCCCCCCCCCGCTGTTGCACTATAAATTAATGAGTGTGTACAGTGGCCATTCATTTTGATTGGGCTGGCTTGAATTGGTTTTACTTTGTTCATGACCATGGCCTATATACAACAAAACTGGACGTGTTGATGTTCCCAACAAGTTGGGTGCACGATTTCGTTCGCACATCTCAAAAAGAATGCAAACGGATACCAAATATCGAACATATTTTAACTTATCCGGTGGTCCTTATCCATCGAGACTGGATCGTCGACGTGCGTTTTGACATGCGCACATGCACACAAGACGAGTGCCCCCCCCAAAAAAAAAAATATTTAAAACTTAAGAAATGTATAACCCCAACCTACATGTACAACATGAGAGTAGACCTATATGATTAACCAAATCTCAATCAAAATCCTTACAGTATATTGGGATACATAATTCATAAAAAGTAGTCTAAGTTTGCGTCTTCGCTTGCATGCATACTGCGTATTATCCCTTCTTTGACACTGAAGAAATTAACATTTCACCGGAAAAATTGTCCCAATTACTTTGTTCATTTTGTACTCGGCATGTTTCATAATGTTTCATTGCTTTATTATTTAGTTAGCAATTTCATAGTAATGGCACGAATTTGGGTGCCGTCTGACTCTGTTCACAGGTGAAATATTCCATTATCCCCCCCCCCCCGATGTATTGTAGAAAGTTTCTGTACTGTTATCTGTCTTGACAAGTAGAAAGAGAATTTCAATTGTAGCAGGATAGAAGACGCATTATTTTACAATCTATATATTCCAGCAACACATTTCTGGGTGTGGATTTTTAGAATGCACAAAATGACCAACAAAAAAGGGGGGGGGGGTGTACTGATCGGTAGAAAGGACACAAGGAATCTCAAATGTATGGTGAACGTTAACATTACCCTCTTAAATGTATTTTCGAACGACGTAAAAGAAAATAATTTGATTTGATTACTGATAACCTTTGACCCTCTGCAGGGAATATTATTTCACAGACATACAGTAGAATACTGCATCATTATGTTTTAAGGATTTGAGCAAACGAGAAGAAATCATATTTGATTCATTCAATTATGAACATGATGGAATGATGCACTTTGAGGTCAGATTACTCCTTGGGAAGGTTTCATGAAATGAATTGTCAGACATGTACTGTGTTGCAAGAAAGCCCGTTTTATCCAACAGTTACCATAGTAACAAGGATTTTCAGCCAATCAAATCAAGGAAAATTGTCAGATCCGACAACTTGTCATGCAGACAAAATATGTTAATGATGCACGCGCTCGGGACAACGCAATCAGGCTTCGTAAATGATTAATACTATTTATTATTACGACTTATAATGACCAATGCCGTTATCCTTTAACGATCTATTGCAAATCTTTGTTTATTTGCATATTTAGTACCTAAAATATTCTCAAATTAAAGATTCAAGTTTGATAAAAACTTCAAGGCCAAAACCGCTCCAATAAAAGTTCATTTGAATTCAGATTGATAAAAGAAAACCCAAACAGGCTAAAAATTTCATCAAATTGGGTTGTAAAAAGGAAAGAACTCTGACAGAACTTACAAAGGTTTTTTTTTTACCTAACACTGTAATGTGTAAATCTTGAGCAAAACGGAAAAGGGGAATTTAGGTGACACCACCCACTCACAAATTTTCCTTTTATAGTTACGGAATGTGAAATTATTTTTCATAAATATATTGTACATTTTATTTTGCAAAGCACGTTCTTTGTGTATCATGACGCGATATTATGTTTCCAAACAGTTCTTTCACAAGAACGACACAGTTGACAAAAGAGCTACATGGAGCACGTAAATCAAATTAATCAATACTTTAATGTATTCAACGACTTCAGTCCATGGGGTGTCTAGATTTTTATTTCACCGATTATGATAATAATAATAGTAATAAAAACACGATTGTTTAATGTCATTCTGACTGGCAGACAGAAAGCTATCGTTGCTGTTGACATACAAAATGTATTATTTATGATTTGTTTGATCAGCTTGATTACACAACCAGATCCATCAAATATCACACTAGGTTCTTTATTAAAAAGAGGAATCCGAGTGGCTGATTTCAACTTGAGAGATTTCCATTCAGTAGAATGTGAAGGGAGAAAGTGAGGGTAGGAAAGGAGGGAGGGGGTAGAGAGAGAGGTGGGGTGGGGAGGGGCTTGCCTTGAGGGGAGGAGATCGAGGGTTAAAAAGAGGATAGTTTTGTCGTTTTAAAAAGTGCAACAGAAATCGTGTTCGTCGTCGTTTTGAACACTTTATCATGGATTTATGTATTGAAGGAAAGCCGGAGAAAAAGATGATATTAAAGGAAGAATTATTGAAAAATGATCGTCACAGTGGACAAAAAGGGGTATCAAGTCATAGTTTGAAAGTTATGTTAGAATAGAGTCTAGCTAAGATGTGCTGTACATCAGAAATATAATATTCCCGTATTATTGATGATTGCGATGTGACTTGATATCGAATTCATCTCACCATCAGTATATAATGTGATCTAGAGTGAAATATGAACATTCCGCACACCTCGTAAATGCAGTGAAATGAACTTCATAACTTTGTACTCTTTGATGAGCGTATTTGTACAAAAGTTCTGTCAACTCAAGCAGTGGCGTAATGAGCAAATAAAAAAAATAAAGAGGGCTAGATCTAGCGTAAATTTATTCTTAAACAGTTGCGAGCGACGCTAGCGTGCAAAAAATTTTGACTTTTTTATTACATGTACAAAAATCAAAGTTTGTGATAGATATGGACATCTTCAAAACATTTTTCACCCGTTTCTCTTTCCCTTTCCCCCCTCTTTTTTCCTTTTATTTTCTTGGTCGTGATTTTTTTTTCTGTACGCCAGAGAACTCAAGTTTCAGAAAGACTGAACGATTATTATGGTAACTGCCATTGTGGTACATGTACATGTAAGTACTGGTATATACATCAGAGATATCTTGCTTCGTTGGCTCATGAGTCTTGTTGCCATGGTAGTTACCATGATGATATAATCGTTAGTCTTTAATATTATGACACGGAGCCCTGGAGAATACTTTGTTTATACGGCGTTCAGAAAATAATGTATGTATGTCTTAACTATTGGGGGAATTTTGGTCTTCATTATTCCGGTTTTATTCTAAAAGTATAATATACTACCTAAACTGGAGGCCCAAATGTCAGCGCTCTTGAACAACGTTCGTGATTCCACCTAACACAGTATACCAATGATGGTATCAGATTTTTATTCATCCATCGAACCGATTCGATTTTCAGTGTAGGATAACATGTTTATCAACATGGCGAAATTATGTGGAAGGAAACGCTGTGAGACTGTTTCAGGATATCTGTGTCGTTAACCCAAGAGCTCACCCCCCCCCTTCTCACCATCGATCGATTAATAGAACACGGTGTGACGTCACAAACGAGACATTTGATGATCATCCGCCATGATGCAGGGGTGATAATTAACAGAGTTCTTTCGTTGTGTGTCGGTTGATAGCGGGTTCAACTCTAGATGGACATAGTTATATCGGGTGTTATAAAATATCAATTAAAATCGAGATTGGGAAGGTCCGAAACAGCATCAGGTGGCTTTTATTTTGCAGCTATAGGATCCATGATGTAATCATGTGGCTTGAAATTACCCGCCGAAACGATTACCTCGATTCATTCTGATTATCATTGATATCTGCGAAATCGGAGGACAATGCTTATCAGGAAATAAATTAACAGAAATCGATTTTTGTGAAGGGGAGGTCATCAGTGAGCAAGCAATGGTAAAAGTGATTCGAATGAAATACATCCATTTGTTTTCTCTCTGATTTTGTTTTATTCGATAACATTTCCTGACAAATTTAAATTGATTTTGGAAAAAATAACTGTTTGAATCGATTGTCGTTGGCGCTAGTGGGCATGGCGATTCTAGGAGTGGGGGGGGGGGGGTGTACAGGAAAAGAACCATGGTCTTAGTATCCTGTGGCGCTTTACATAATGTACATGCAGAGCCTCTGCTTTGCCCCCCCCCCCCCCCGAAATGAAAAAGTTGAATTTTTAAGTGACTTTAATTTTTGTTTATGTCGTGTGTGCTTGGGTTTCTCATCATAGGTTTGCCAGTGCAAAATTTTTATAGTGCAATTTTTATGAGAGGCAGTACAGTGTATGCTTTGTACGAACTGGAAAGATTTGGCGAAAGCATTTGAAGCCCCTTCGTATTAATGGCTTCATTGATGATTGAGTTTCGTGATTAGTTGTAAACAAAGCTAGCCAGTGGACAGGAGCGGAATAACTCATTAACTGTTTATCCATCGCTAATGAACTTCACAACGAATGTCGCCCATGGGTATCGTTCATTGCAAATCCCATGATAAACATCTATTTTTGAAAAAGAAAAACTTAAAGAAACCGTCACCCAAAATTTACATTTAAAAAGAGTTACTTGTACCGATATCATCCATTTTGTTTTGTTTTTAATGAACGTTTCCCGTTTTATCATTCATAAGCCTCTCAAATGTTTACATTCATGTAAAATTTACTTCATATTTATCTTTAATGAATAGTTGATTATTACATTAATGGTATCTATATTTCAAAAGCATTTGAATTCACTCTGTTCGTCAAACCTGAAATTGTTTCAATGGCGAGCTGCTGATGTCTTCATGATATAGTTCCGTTTAGTGATTTTTTTTCTCGCCGCCAGGCAATGAAGCTTGAGAAACCCCGATATAGAGGTGCCGAAAATGTCAAACCCGAACCCCCAAATTATCATCCCAAGTCGATCAAGTCCACTGCAATATTCATCAAAGTATTGATTTATTTTGCCCGCTATCTCACCCACGATCACATTGCATATGATGTTGTGCTTAAAAAAGAGTTTTCTCTGCTCACCCCCCCCCCCGCTCTCTCTCTCTCTTTCAATGACGTTCCCGATGGTTAAGTATGATGACGTCATTCATGCTTAATTGACCGTCTTTGTCATTGTGATCATTTCACGAAATTGACATTTTTTATTTATTTATTTATTTATTTATTTTTTTTTTGTGGGGGGGAGGATTCTTGAATATCTGGCAAGAAAATGTTTTATTGCGACAGTTATAAAGTTTTTTACTTATCGCGACAAACTTTGATCGTGTTATAGCTAACATTTTGTCTTAATTTGGATTTCGCCGGATAAAAATACATACATTTACTACTTAAAAAAAAAATCTGTTCGTATATTGATATATACCCATATATCATGTATGTTTCCATGACGTTGAACCCAATTCATGCAAGAATTCAAGCGTAAATCTTCTCTCTTTTTTTTTTAAACCCCGTGCTCCCCATCTTCCGTCTTTCTCTGAATGCGTATCCTTTCTTTCCTTTAACCCTTTCTATATTTTGATCATCTCTCTTTGCCACCCCCAGCATCGTCTCTCGAAATACATTTATGTCTCCCAAAATGACGTCAGAAATCGGTAACCAAAGCCTCATTAAACGAAGCGGTGATTGGACGGGGCAAATCAACCTCCGCTCTCTGGGTTAAATCGTTCCGTTTTAAGGTAATGGAGGGAACTCATCAAACAGCCGTCGGTAATATAATATTTTCCCAAGTTTCCCATTGGCTGCCCGACCCATGGGGAGCTTTAACAAGAGAGACGAAATTGAAAAGTGAATCGGAAGATTGACAATTTTGTCTATAATGAAGATAATAAGGCGCATATCGGGAATCTTGGAAAAGGAGATGTATTTGCGAAATGAAATAATTTTTGAAAATCGAAATAGATAAAGGTGAATATCACCCTGTAGAAAGTATTGGCGAGTGGGTTTTTTTTAAACATGAAACGAAGTTATAGATATAACAAAGGGTGAGTCAGTTAAAAAATGATCGGAAACGACTTCTTTCTTCAGCCATGTTCAAAAACATTAAACGTGCAAATTACCGTCTATTTTTTTTTGTATATCATTTTCAGCCCTTCCCACTTTCAACACCGTTCCGCGATCCTTGTTCACAAAGAAAATCGTTTGAATTCTTGTTTTGCACTGCAAACATCGATGAAAGAAAAAAAAGATTTAATGAGTCTTTGAAGTCTGATCATTTTGTTTAAACATATCGGGGGTATGTTTTAAAGGTAAATGTAGGCCTACTTTTTAAATTGCTGAGGAGATTGAAATAGCGATACACCGCGTTACGTTACAAGTATGTCCACGCATGTATGCACCGCAAAACCATCGCTAGTAGATATGAACGTATACAACTGTGTTGGTTGTACTAACTTGTACCGCACCGCGCAAGGTCGATGTATTGAGGCGCCACCAATCACGGCAGCTGGTGGAAGACGAGTCCAGGAAATTGGAGACTGTAAATAGCGCGTATTACCACGCAAAAACCAATCTTACTTCCTCTTCTTATCATCCGAAAGCACTAAACAACATCAACCGTTGGCAGTTTTGATGATGCAATATTCAGTTCAGTCCTACGCATACGATTTGCTGTAGGTATGGGGTATATTTTACCCGTCTTGAGTAGATCAACGCAAGCACATAATTTGTGAAGTAATCACTTCAGTGACTTAGCACCTGCCTCTATTGGTGTCTGATGTAATATTACTACAGGCAAGATTTCTTTTATTTCAGAGTCGAAATTGGTATTGATGGTATTGATTGGTCATGGTATTGATGGCTATTCACATTAATTACAATCTTCGTTGATAATTTTTAATCCCATTTCTTCACCAATATTGAATACTGAAGTGGTTTAAAATGATAAAATTTGTGCCTTTGTTAGCTATAAATAAAATTGAAGTGTATTATAAATATATTTCTACAGAGTTTAAAGTTTATGTTAAAGGGCACAAGTTGATGTGGGTTAAAGGCCACATGGGGGGTCACAGGTTCATAGGTCAAAGGCCAAACAGGCCTTTACTCAATTTCAAGTTAATAGAATTCTTCCCCCTTTTCAGTTGGGTTTCATTTTTTATCTTTCTTTACTGGTCCATGAACATCTTATTTTAAGAAAGATACCGGTGCATTACAAGTGTCCGTATTATATATTATCTTTATTACATACAAGGTGGTCACAATTTCACACATGTAGGTTAAATACCACTTGGATTTTTACACCTAAATGGGAGTAAACAAGTTCATAGGTCAAAGGCCACATGGGCCTTTAATACACAAGAGGGTCACAGGTTCATATGATCAAGGAGGTAACTCCTAGATATGATGTAGGTTGCAGGCCACAAGGGTTTTTAGTTACACACTTGATGGGGGGGGGGGGGGGGGTGTCCCAACTTCATGTACATGTAGGTCAAAGGCCGGATGGGTTTAATGGGTCACAATTTACATGTAGGTTAAAGGCAGTGCCATATGGACCTTTTCACACATCGGAGGGGGGGGGGGTATACAGGTAGGTTAAAGGCTAAATGGGTTTTTATACACAGGGGAGGGGGAGTCATAAATTGATGAAGGTTACTTTAAGGCCACATTGGTTTTTACACACATGGGGGGATCCCAAATTCATATAGGTTAAGGGTCACATGGGTTTTTACACATGGGTGGGGCAGAAGTTCATGTAGGGTTAAAGGTCACATGGGTCTTTGCACACATGGGTGGGGCAGAAGTTCATACATGTAAGTTAAAGGCAAAATGGGTCTTCAAACACATGGGGGGTCACAAGTTCATGTACATGTAGGTAGCAAGGTCACATTGGTTTTTACACATGGGGGGGGGTCACAATTTCATACAAAGGCCAAATGGGTCTTTCCGCACATGGGGGGGGGGGTCACAAGTTCATGTAGGTTAAATGCCCAAAGTCATGAAATAAAATTCATGCTTGGAGGCTTATTCAGGATGATTTTTGCAATTGCTGTCTACTCTCCAATGACAGTGACCCCCCCCCCCCCCGGATTTGACTTGGCCTTTAACAATGCAAATTACGACTTCATTGGATATCATCGCACTTATTGAAAATTGCTTCGTTAGAGACATTTATTGTGACTCAAGGGTGACAAAGTATAGCAAAACACCTGCTGGATTAGAAAACATCCATTTCAATTCAGTGTTTGCAAATAATTCAATGTACATGTAGCTCATTTGGCGTAAGCACACTTACAGTAGTAGGATGGGGGTCGGGTGTTCGGACACTTATTTTTGAAGCCATCTTTTTTGTCTGTGGATTACACTGAAAATATGAATTCAGTATTTGTAGTCATCTTCTATTTTGTTCTCTATATTTCTATAAAAAAAATGGGACCAATAATTCGTCGCTGGTTTCGCAAACCGACGTATCTCAGCGCGCGATGCGAAAAGACAGTTTCGAGAAAAACGCATTTAAAGATTTCTTTTTTTCCAAACAATAAATTCGTACTTATTATTGTACTAGATTGTAAATATTTTAGAATGCTAGCATACTAAGGCATTCATTCTGTCTGATGATAAGAATTTTCAGTTGCTACACATAAGAAACAAGAAGATATAAGCCAGCAAAGTGGTACGTCACTTCGCAAAACCAAAAAACTCGGCTCTCACAGAGAAATATGGGTGACGCATCCCTGTGCGTCCTTGAAATTTGCACCGAGACGCTAAATAAAGGTTTCGCAAACCGACGTATCTCCATATACGCGCATTGGCCTCCGTGTTATTTGACCCTCTTCCTTTTTTATTTTCTGTCTTTCGCTCTCTCTCATTCGACTCTCCCTCTCTCCCCTCTTTTCATTTCTCTTTCTTTCCATCTCTCCCTCTTTTATGACTCTCTCCATCCCTCTACTCTTGTCATTTGTCTTTTTCGTTCTTTCTCTCCGTTATTTGACTTATTTTATCGCCCTATTTCTCTGCCTTTTCTTTCTTTATCATTTGTCTGTCTTCATTTCTCTTTTTTTTTCTTTCCCTATTTTTCTGTCTTCCTCTCCATTTCATCTCTTTATCTTTCACTGAACATTCTTTTCTTTCCTTTCTCTCATTTGTTAGTCTTCTTCTCCTTTTCATTTCTCTATCTTTCCCTTTTTTTTCCTTTTCTCTCATTTGTTAGTCTTCCTCTCCTCTTCATTTCTCTGTATCCCACTGTATTCCTTTCTTTTCTCTCCCTCTCTCTTATTTGTTAGTCTTCATCTCCTCTCCATTTCTGTGTATCCCTCTATCTTCCTCTTTCTTCTCTCTCTCTCTATCTCTCTCTCATTTGTTAGTCTTCCTCTCCTCTTCATTTCTCTGTATCCCTCTGTCTTTCTTTTCTTTCTCTCTCTCATTTGTAAGTCTTCCTCTCCTCTCCATTTCTGTGTATCCCTCTATCTTCCTCTTTCTTCTCTCTCTCTCTATCTCTCTCTCATTTGTTAGTCTTCCTCTCCTCTTCATTTCTCTGTATCCCTCTGTCTTTCTTTTCTTTCTCTCTCTCATTTGTAAGTCTTCCTATCCTCTCCATTTCTGTGTATCCCTCTGTCTTTTTCTTTCTATCTCTCTCTCTTTCTTTCTCTTTTGTTAGTCTTCCTCTCCTTTTCATTTTTCTGTCTTCCTCTGACTTTTTTCTTTCCCCCTTTCATTTCACTCACCTCCTCCACTTTTCAATTCTCTACCTCCCTGTTTTCCCCCCCCCCCCCCCCGTCCTTCCTTGGCACTCACTGACGTTTCACTTTACATTTATATCCATCCTATATTCCATTCGTATGTGAAACTTTTATCAAATTTAAATATAAATTTAATGAAATTTGATTTCAATCAATAGTAGTAACCAATACGCAATGATATTTAGTACATTTTCTTATGAGTGCTGGATTATCAAACATCGATTTCAGGTATGCTTGTTTGTGCTCTGCATTCATGCCTAGACTGGTCATAAGGTTATGATTACTAAAAGCTAAAGTGATCTGTTAATGCGGATGGCATTAAGCAATTGCTTTAAAATTAAAAAACAGAGCACATAACCTGTAATAATGAATTACTGAAGGTCTTCTTTAAAATATTACATTCCATTCGAATACCTGAAGATTTCTATAACACATGTACAAAAAAAAATCAAATTATTCAGATTTCCCTTTACAGCCTCTTCTTCAATAATGGAATGTTTACATGCATTACACTTCATGGAATCTAATACTTTGCATGTAGTTAAATACTAGATCAAAATAAGTTAGAATTTAAATATTATAAATAAGCTTAATCATGTATATTTCATTTAATACTGCAATATTATAAAATTTTCACAAACAATATTTCTGAGCATCTGCAGGTATTTGTACTCATAATAAGACACGTTGACTTCCCCAAGAAAAATGTACAACAATTAACGATACCAACAATAACAATTACAATCAGGATCACGTCAAGAATAATCATTTGAAACTGCAAAATTAAGCAGATCAAAATGGTATGTACATAATAATCTTCTTCACACTGTGCATAACATCAATAAGGTCCGTTGATCCATTAGTATAAATGACATTGTATATATAGAATAATCAGAAGTCAAACTAATACTGATAATTTAAATTCAATAAATTCCATTCAATTACAGTCACAATTTCAATTAATCTCTATATAAAGTCACGAATCACATCAATTTGTTTGTAGTGCAGAAAGACAAGATAAAGGTTTAATGTTTAATTAAGAATGCATTGATTTTGCCAAACATTCTCTTTGAAGACCCCAAATGAAGCGAAAAGTGAAACTGAGAAATCAAAAGCTTGTAAGCTTTTGTTGTAAGCTAAAATGCATAATGCAAGTTTTAAACCTTTTCTCTGCTGGTCAGCTGAGTATTTTGCCTTGAAATAATTCAAATCAGCAGTATTCGAAAATAGGGGGGGGGGGGGGGTTGCTAGCCATTGCCTCGAATTCTGTGAGGTCTGTTTATAAAGGGTGCGACTACTTGTGTTTGGGTGTGAAATATATCAAAAGTTTTTTTTTTCCTTTCCAGATTAGGGATTTGAAAAAAAGAAGAAATATTTTGCCGAAGAAAAATTATTATGAAAATACAAAGTATGTAAATTCAATTGCTTTGTCAAATGACATGCAAACCAGAAAGCAAATATTTATAATGGAAAATTTGTGCACTTCTTGCAAACATAATGTGTTGTGATTCCCATGGTGCCTTCTCTTTCCTCCACACCATTGGAAAAGAATGTGGTTACATTCCATTTCCAGAGAGTACTAAATGAGAGGAAAGAGAAATAAGGAATCCAGATTAAGTGGACATTCACTTCTTGCAAATATATGTGTTCTGATTCCCACAGTATCTTCTCTTTCCTCCACACCATCGGAAAAGGATGTAGTTACATGCCAGAGAGTACTAGCTTTGAGGAAAGAGAAAGAAGGAATCCAGATTAAATTGAAGAAAAAAAGTCAGTTTATTGTAAAGTAATTGAATGTTATTATGAGTAATTTGAGTCACTTACAATGTTTCAATTACAATTAGATCAATTTCTCTTTCAAAACTTCGATTACAATTACAATTACTCAAAAATGTAATCAATTACTCTGTAATTGAGCCCAACCCTGGTATCTGTAAGTTTTGTCTGCAGAAATAAATAAAACGACATTCACAACACTGTACTTAATCCCGCGTACGTCACTTTGCGAAACCACTATTCGCTGTTTTCAACACGTACGTCAGTTTGCATGATGTCATTATTACGTCATCAAGGACTTTCCATGTCTAATTTCTTTTGGAAGTGATAGACAATTAAATATAGAGTTGAAAAATGATTATAACTCAAAAACCAAAAAAATCAAAAAATTTGCCACTTACGTCGGTTTGCGAAACCAGCGACGAATTGAATAGAACTTTGCTTGTAAATTTTTCCAAATGACTTTCTAAAATTGATTGTCTGGACACACAACCTGTCTGGACACACAACAATCGGGTATATAATAATGTGTGTTGGCTTCTACAAGAAGGGAAATTTTATAGACTAACATTACATAACACTATTACATGTATGTCTTTGCTTTTGCCATGAATTTTTGTACAAATGACCCCCCCCCTTTCCTTCATCAATTAGTTGGAGTACATGTAATATGCAAACAAAAGGACCCCTTGGGATGTTATTAAATATAGTCTCCTGCCTCCTTAGTCCCATCTGTACACCTATAAGTAGGAAGCGAGTATGCTTTGTTAATTAAACCTACAATGTACCTGTTGTGCTATAACGAGATTCATAATACTTACACCTTCAGATAATAGCCTTGTCTGTAGGCACATTTGCATTTTCGATTAGAGTATAGAGACTAGATTTTAGGTTATAAATACATGTAGTTTGTCAGTGTATAGTCCTTACTAGCCAGAAATTCACAATGCAGAGCTGCCAAGTAGTACAGATTTTCAGTAATTAGTACTGAAAAAATGAGAAGAACACTGATGGTGTCATGCAAAATACTGATTTCTCAAGTTTCAGTTTTATGTGTTGTCCTATGGTATTTCTTTGAAAATACTGATTTCCTCACCAAAATACTGATTTTCAGTTTAAAAATACTGAAATGTTCTTGTTCAGGTTGGCAGCTCTGACAATGTGATTGTCAGCAATTAAATAATGAATATTATCAACTATTCAAAATATGCCAAAGAAATTAGTTTTAAAAAGTGAAGATATCATGTACAGTGTGTACCATACATAGGTCTTTATTAATTGATTGCTTGTATACTATCAGATTCAATCATTTCAATTTAATGCATTACACTAAGCATTTGTATTTTGCATATACCAAAATTTATGAATATTTCATTAATTACACTATTAAGCATTAGTATTTTGTATGTACCATTATCTCTGAATATTTACATTAAAGGTAAAAGATAGTAGGCCTACATGTAGTTGCAGCAAACAATTATTTCATGAGAAAGTCTTTTATTAAATCAAGGTTATTTGTCAAAATATTATCATACATCTACAATGTATATCTGGTACATAAATGTAATCTCATCTTTTCAAAATCAGCTCAAAATCGATAATTCTTATGATCACTAACGCAGAAAAGCATATGTGGGACAATGTATTAATACTGCTTCGAAAAATACCTGACTTTGGAATTCCATGCTTATTTTGCTCATTTCTCAGCAATTACACAGTTTCTTCCAGAGCTAAAATTTGGAACATAATACGTATACAAACACTTTGGTGGTAATTTCATGGGATTCTGTTCCAACTCATTTTGAGGTCTTAACCACAACTGGTATCTTTAATTACACTATTATTAAATCATAAATATTTTGTATGTATATGTATACCCATATATTTCTGAATACCACTCTACCACGTGGCTGTGCATACCACCAGAGCCATGAATACGTGTAGATGATGCAAACTGTGCAACTATACACACACTCGGAACACATGTATATTTGGACTCAATGGGAAGTGTGAAATTACATTGTTTGAGCTTTGGGAGTGCTTGTTAACATGAAGGTCATCTTGTCCAGATGCAGAAAAGATTTTCACCTTGAAGTTGATATGTTTATCATAAAACCTGACCATCCCTTCCGTCTGGATCAACAAAGACTGTCTCCTCACATTTACTGATTTAGCTATAGGTACTGTACGAGTGTACTTGTCAGTCGGGTTTAATCCTGAAAAAAATGCCTTTGTTTGTAATAGCAATAGCATGAACCTACATGGTAATAGGCCTTTTAAACCTCTCTGGGATGCTACACTGATCCACCATAGGCCTGTGTAGAGTAGCTCCATGGTAGTATTCTTCAAATATGCAACTTAAAAAAAGTAACAAAAATTTGTGAAGTGTAAATGTTTGACGATGTCTGTGAATGTGATCCATACATTGCTATATAGAACATTTACTGTGGCTTACAAAACCCTCAACCAAGTATTGACCACTGACCTATACCTGACCTCTTATGGAATGATGGGCATTTGTCAGTCCAATGATTCCATTGAATGGAGTCTGTAGAAAAGTTGTTTTAGGGAAGCATGAAAGGAAGAGAAGAATCCAGACATCTTATGGGTGAAAGGGAAATCAATGACTGAGAAGAAAGCTTGGAAGGAGAGAAGGTGATGGAAATATTTCAATTTAAAGGAGAAAGAAGTGATAGTGGGTGTCACTGCAGCAGTGTGCAGTGAGTTCTATGCAATTTTAATGCTGTAAATATTTTTGATATATATGTTTAAATTCATATTCCACTAGATTTCTCATTTTGCACTCTGGCATTTTCTTAATCTCTTTCTACATGAAATCCCATAGGGTAGGTTATGTACTAAAGTATAGGTACAGAAAGCTAATTCAATAGAGCAAACCTTACGTCCACCCTTTATTGTTATAATTTGTATAGGAATGGTCAAGTTCATTGTTTTGTTCTGTGTAGAGCGCTGGGTAGTACCAGCTTCCTTGTAACTTTTAATTAGACTGTCTAATAAGCAGTCTGGCTTGACCATAAGTTCAGAACCTTTAAATAGAGATGCAAAAAGCCAAGAAACTTCAGTTCATAGTAAAGACACAGAAGAGAGAACTCCAGTTAACGTCAAGATATTTCTCGTATTGATTGCAACCAAGTGTACTTGTCTTATAGCCTCCAATTGGTAAGATTGCTTTTATGTTTTACTCTATCTTTCTGTTGATAGTTGTGACCAAGCTATAAGAATATATAGATTTATAATATGATTATACCTTCAATAGTTTCTTTCTTGAATCATAAACTTACTTGTGGTATACTTATCTTTCTATGTTATGGTATATATTCGGATAGATTTGGATTTCATGATATTTACCTTTTAAGACCTCATTGGTGTAATATTTACTGATAGTTATGTGTGCCATGTTTATTCAGATATACAATTAGTAGAATGAGTTATTGAATATTTATGTTCCTTGTTAGTATAGTGGAGATATATGTTTCTTGGTAGTATAGTGGATATATAATCATGTTCCTTGGTAGTATAGTGTACTTTGGTTTTATAGCTAGGAGTAATATAATATCCTAATACATGTGAAGTATTTCTGAGTTCTGATAGTATAGTACAAGTATTTCCTCTATATTTCTAGTCATGGTTTACATATATAGTTTTCTTATGAAGATTGTTTTACTAGTAGATTATAACCATTTGTGGGTTGTCTGAATATGTAAGTCAAAATGTATATTTGTATCTGTTTTGTTTTCAGTATTTTATCTCGGATTTTGGACCGTGGGATGACGGAATAAAGTTCCACATAAGCCACACTAAAGTCTGTGAATACATTTCTTTTGGAGTGAGAGTATTTGTTAGCCGAAACTCCGTCCGTTTATCGAGGATAAAGGGCGGCAGCCACAATAAAATACAACTGCTGTAGACATTTACGCTTCGTAAGGCATGAGTGAGCGAGAAACATCGGTGAGGATGACGTCACTGAAAGGAGCAACCAGGGATGAGGACCTGCATAGCCAAGTAAGTGGTAGCAGTAGCAGGAGGAGCAGACTGAGCAGGAGATCGAGTAGATCATCAAAAAGTGAACTTTCTGCCCGTAAAGCCTCACTGGAAGCTAAAAAGGAAAATGAAAGTAAAATGCTAATGTTGCTAAAAGAGGACAAAGAAGCTAAACAGGCCTTTCATCAAAATAGAAAGGCTGTTCTTGAAAAAAAAATGAAGACTCTTGAGCTTGAACAAGAAGATATGGAAAACGCCTATCTTAGTGAGCAGAAAGTGATTGCTGCTCAAAAGTCTATAGTTGCTGCAGACATAGAAATCTCAGAACTGGCTATATTGGAAGAATGCTGCGATGATGATAGTGAAACTGATGATGAGGTTTCTATTAAAGGACTGACACGGGAGAAAAGGAGCGAAAGGATGGAGAGATTCTTTGGCTCACAAGAGGAAGTCACAGTGAAAAATATCAAACCTGAGTCTCCCGTGGTCAATACTCCACCAGTTAGTAGCCCAGCAGTGCAAGCCAGACAGGATACAGCTGCATCATCTCTAGAAGATTGCCTGCAACAGCTGGCTCGTTTTGTAGCAGGACAAAATGCAGCTAGTAACCAACTAGCCGTATTCAGCCAACTCCCTAAGATCGACGTACCAATCTTCTCTGGTGATCCTCTGCAGTACACGCTATGGAAAAATGCCTTTGACTGTACAGTGGATTCAAAGCCAATTGGCGAGCAGTACAAATTGAATTATTTGAATGCATATGTCAGTGGCAAGGCTAAGGAGATAGTAGAGCACCATCTTTTGATAGGAGGGAGTAATGCATACCAAGAGGCTTTGAAGCAGCTAGAAGACAGATTTGGTGACCCCAATACGATAAGCGTCTCGTACACCAAGAAACTGACTTCTTGGCCGAAGATATCAAGCCACGATGCCAGTGGACTGAGGGACTTCGCAGATTTTCTTCAGAAAGTTGTGGCAGCCAAGAGGAGAGTCCGCAACTTGGGAATTCTGGATTACCCTCAAGAAAATGTAAAGCTTGTGGAGAAGTTACCAGGCTATTTGGAAGGAAAGTGGCGTGATGAAATCGACAGATGGCGTTCTCATAAAGGCCCACAAAGCTTCCCTTCTTTCACAGAATTTGCCGAGTTTGTTATGAGAGCTGCAAGCAAGGCAAACATCCCTGAGATGGAGCCATTGTCCAAGGAGTCAAAGCCGAACTTCAAAGCAAATCAAAGGAGTATGAAAGCAAGGACCTTTGTAACAAATGGACAAGATAATGAACCAAGCAAGCTGTCCAAGGTATCGCATAGGCATTTCCTTTTCTCAATGTGCCCCTTTTGCGAGAGAGATCATCACATTGAAGATTGTGATGATTTCGCAAAAAACTCTATACATGTGAAAAAGGCTTTCTTCAGGAAGAAAATGATATGTCTTGGGTGTGGAGGAACAGACGATCACTTTGTCAGAAATTGTAAGGAGAGAAAGTCATGCAAATTATGTGGGAAAATGCATCTCACCTGCCTCCACTACGACCAAAACAAACCAGACACAGCTGAACTGCAGGAAGGAACATCGCATTGCACATCTGTATGTCCGACGCCTGACCAGGAAGGGAGGGATCACAGTATGATCGTTCCTGTTTGGGTAAGGCATGTGGATCGACCATCAGAGGAGACACTAGAATATGCCATTCTTGATGACCAGTCAAACGTGAGTTTTGTCTCCAAACGCCTCTGCAAGAAGCTAGATGTTAAAGGAGAGAAAACAAATCTTCTCCTTACAACAATGCACCAGACAGGGAAGATAGAAAGTGAGAGGATTAAAGGTCTTGAGGTACTGGACTTCAACAAGGAGAATGTAATCCAGCTTCCAACCACTTTGTCCAGGGATTCGTTACCTGCATCCCGCTCCCAGATCCCTAAGCCAGAGGTAGTCAAGCAGTGGGACCATCTAAACAGCGTAGCAAGTAACATGATGCCATACAGGAAAGATGTAGAAGTATCGTTACTTATCGGTAATGATTGTACAAGAGCAATTAGACCACGTGAAATCATAAGTGGGAATGAAGATGACCCATATGCCCAGAGATCATTGCTTGGATGGGGAGTAGTTGGGAGAGTGCGTAAAACTCCTGGAGAACTCAAGTCTGCAACTTGTAACAAAATCTCAGTCAACTCATGCCCCAACTCTAGTTTCCAGACCAAGGTTAAGGCAAATATCGGCCCTGAAAAGATCATTCAAGCATTGGAAGTCGACTTCAAAGAGGAGAAGGAAGGTCGTCCATCACTATTGGTACACGATGTGAGGTCTCCTGATATCTTGGAGAAGGGAATAACACGGAGTCAAGATGGGAATTACGAAATGCCTGTACCCTTCAAGTCAGATCAAGTCCAAGTGCCTGATAATCGTCCTCTTGCTGTTAAGAGATGGAATCAACTGAATATTCCCCATCTTTCCGTCATAGGGGGAGTATGGGAAAGACAAATTGCTACTGTTCGTCGTGCTCTAGAGCCCCTTCTTATCAGCTCAGGAAACGACGAGTCTTTCAGAACATTCTTAAAAGAGGTTGAATCAATAGTCAACTCTAGACCTCTTTCGACGACAAACCTTTGTTCTCCAGATGCTCCTGAGCCTCTAACACCAAATCATCTGTTGACTATGAAACCTAAAATCGTGCTACCACCTCCTGGAAAGTTCCAAACGGCAGATTCCTATTGTCGCAAATGGTGGAGACGAGTTCAGCATCTCTCCAATGAATTCTGGCTGAGTTGGAGAAAAGAGTTCTTGGCTGAACTCCAAACCAGACAGAAGTGGGTTACACCAAAGCGAAGCGTCAGGGCAGGAGATGTGGTCATCGTCAAAGAAGAAGGAGAATTTCGAGGTAATTGGCCCCTTGGTCGAGTAGAGAAAGTCCTTCCTAGCAAAGATGGTCACGTACGCAAAGTCCAACTGATGATGGCAAACAAGTGTTTAGACAAAGATGGACGAAGGAAAGGTCAGCCAACTATCCTTGACAGACCGATACATAAGCTGGTGGTCCTAATTCCTACTGAAGAAACATCACAAGGAAGGATGCAATCGGAAGACCAGAGGATTCCCGATCAAGGAGCCAGCCAAGAAGAAAATAAGAAGTGATGTCTTATTGTAAATGTTTAATTTCTCTTTCTCTGAATCTGTCAAACTCTTTCCCTAGTATCCTCATTCTCTCTTCTTCTTCTTCTCCCTCTGCCTTTTCACTCTCTCTCTTTCTCTCTATCAGCATTCTCTTTCCTATTTTCATTATATTTTTCTCGCATTCATTATGTATAGAGTGATTTTTGGAATGTTTAAATTACTTGAGGTGTAATTTGTAACAGTAAGATCACTGAGTAATATTGATTTAGATTGAAATTCATTTCATTGCATTGGAATCGTTAACATGTTCAAAGCTCTATGTAATGATGATTTTCTATGGTCAATGTATTTGATGTGCTTGACATAATATATATGTACTAAGTAGTACATTTCGACACTTGAATCTAGTATTGTTATGCTAAGATGATCACATAATCAGGTGATTGAGCTATTTACATTTGTTTTAGTTTTACAGATAAATTACACAATGGGATCGGAATATCATGATTCCTATTTTGGGTTGTTGTTCTTACATTACTGTTTATACTGTAGCGAGTATTTAAATATTTGAGTCTATAATAATTTGAAATATTGGTATTCTGAATCAATTTATTATGTACTATTTTAGGTAACTGACAGCAGGATCAGTTAAAGGAGCCATGTCACTGCAGCAGTGTGCAGTGAGTTCTATGCAATTTTAATGCTGTAAATATTTTTGATATATATGTTTAAATTCATATTCCACTAGATTTCTCATTTTGCACTCTGGCATTTTCTTAATCTCTTTCTACATGAAATCCCATAGGGTAGGTTATGTACTAAAGTATAGGTACAGAAAGCTAATTCAATAGAGCAAACCTTACGTCCACCCTTTATTGTTATAATTTGTATAGGAATGGTCAAGTTCATTGTTTTGTTCTGTGTAGAGCGCTGGGTAGTACCAGCTTCCTTGTAACTTTTAATTAGACTGTCTAATAAGCAGTCTGGCTTGACCATAAGTTCAGAACCTTTAAATAGAGATGCAAAAAGCCAAGAAACTTCAGTTCATAGTAAAGACACAGAAGAGAGAACTCCAGTTAACGTCAAGATATTTCTCGTATTGATTGCAACCAAGTGTACTTGTCTTATAGCCTCCAATTGGTAAGATTGCTTTTATGTTTTACTCTATCTTTCTGTTGATAGTTGTGACCAAGCTATAAGAATATATAGATTTATAATATGATTATACCTTCAATAGTTTCTTTCTTGAATCATAAACTTACTTGTGGTATATAGAATACTTATCTTTCTATGTTATGGCGTATATTCGGATAGATTTGGATTTCATATTTACCTTTTAAGACCTCATTGGTGTAATACTTACTGATAGTTATGTGTGCCATGTTTATTCAGATATACAATTAGTAGAATGAGTTATTGAATATTTATGTTCCTTGTTAGTATAGTGGAGATATATGTTTCTTGGTAGTATAGTGGATATATAATCATGTTCCTTGGTAGTATAGTGTACTTTGGTTTTATAGCTAGGAGTAATATAATATCCTAATACATGTGAAGTATTTCTGAGTTCTGATAGTATAGTACAAGTATTTCCTCTATATTTCTAGTCATGGTTTACATATATAGTTTTCTTATGAAGATTGTTTTACTAGTAGATTATAACCATTTGTGGGTTGTCTGAATATGTAAGTCAAAATGTATATTTGTATCTGTTTTGTTTTCAGTATTTTATCTCGGATTTTGGACCGTGGGATGACGGAATAAAGTTCCACATAAGCCACACTAAAGTCTGTGAATACATTTCTTTTGGAGTGAGAGTATTTGTTAGCCGAAACTCCGTCCGTTTATCGAGGATAAAGGGCGGCAGCCACAGTGGGTATCATCATTGAATTCAAATCTAAAAGCAAGAAGAAGATAAAGAATTTGTTTAAAGAAAAAAAATCAGGGAAGATGAAAGGAGACAGAGATTGGATGTAATCAAATACAAAAGGAAAGAAAGAAGAAATTCAAAGAAAATGAGAAAAAGTTCTGAATGAACTCAAGACAACTACAATAAAATAGTAAACTCACATCTAGGCCACATCAAAAATTATTTTAGCAGACTAGGACCCCTGTTACATCTGAGAGATTCCCTACCTCGGGCCGGCCCGGGGCCTACCTCGGGTCGGAAAGAAATCAGATGTAAACATCCCAAACCTACCTCGGGCCACCTTTTAGCGAACCTACCCGAGACCACATCCAGAGGTAGTCTCGGGTAGGTATCGGGCCGGCCCCGGTCCACCGATTCGTAGATGTAAACGCACACAAGCTTTCGAACCTATCTCGGTCCGTTCGCCAGCTGTCAAATTACGTCATAGCGCACGCTATCCCCTCCCCAGAGCCCCGTCGTTCTTCGAATGTTTTTGAGGCATGCGACACGTGAATTGTGATTGATAAAGTCTTTGATTTGAGTGAAAAGAAGCATTTTAAACGTATCATTTTCAAGTCGATCATATCTTCAACGACTGCTAGGATCATCAGCATTCTTTCAGAATCTCGGGTAACTTCAATTAGCGCGCGAATTATTCGGAGCCTAGGTCGAGAGCGCCTTTTAAAGGTGTCAGCAATCGGATGCCGCTCGAAAAAGTACAGATAGGGCGATAGGGGAGGGAATGAAGACTGTGATGTAAACAGACCACATTTCGGACTCGGTCCGTTCGCGAAGCTAATCCACCAATAATCCAGTCAAGGTTGCAAGTGGACTCGGTCGGGTCTCGGGTAGGAAACTTTCAGATGTAACAGGGGTCTATGCTCAACTCAATCCAAAGCTACTGAAGGTTTACATACATGGACTTTCTGAGGTGCCATTTTAAAGATAAATGCCAGCTGTGGTAACAATCTCAAAATGACTTTTACAGAATCTAGTATAATGACCACCGAAGTGTCTGTTTGTATTCATATCTGCCAAAGCATTCTGGAAGAAATTGTGTAATTGCTGAGAAATAAGCAAAAAAGCGCGGATTCGGTCACTTCCGTCGGGTCTTTATTCCAGTAATAATAATACACTGTCCCATGTGTGCCTTTCTGTGTTGGCGATCTTCAGTGTGATCATTTTTCAGCTTAGATTTTATGAATGCACAAAGTTTAGTTTATGTAACTGTACCAGATCTACATCCACGATGATATACATGTAGTAATACTTACTGTACTTGGTTTTACAGACTTTCTCACGAAATCAGTGTTTTACTGTAATTACTTTCATTTAAATTGCTTCATTGTCCCATGTTGTATATAGGTCCATGATTGTCCCTAGTCCCTACCATAGATTTAGAAATATTTATTCATCCCGTTTAGTCCCCCTCCCCATTTGTGTTATAATATCGTCGCACGCACCAAGAACCGTCCTCTCTGCGCACTTGGCGAGGCGCGATAGCGCACTGTATCCTTTCCACGAACCGTCCTCTCTGTTACGATGCCCACTGTGGCGTAAATAATTCACTTCAAGAAAATATAAAGATACGAGATGAAACTTTGGAATCTGTACTGTCAAAAGAAGATGCCGGTAAATAATTTGCTCTCCTTGTAGGTGCACTTATTGCTGGTTTTAGAAAAGCTTTTTTTTAAATGCGTTTCCTGCCAAACTACATGTAACTTTCGCATCGAAGTGTGCATAGAGGACGTTTCGTGGTGCGTGCGACGATATATAGAAATGAATACTAAATAGTCCTGCACACTGTATAAATTTTAAACTTATGACATTTTACACAATCCTGGTGTTTATGAATCTTCCAGTAGTTTGAACGAGTGTTTAAAATCTGAACAAAGTTTAGGCCTAATTTTTAATATTTAATTTTCAATGGATTTATTGAGCATGGTTTGTTAATCTGCTAAACAACTACAAGTACATGTACAGTACTGTAAGGTTCATATAGGAAACAGAATTGTATAAAAAAAAATTCTGTATGTAGAAAACTGACCTTGCCCTAAAAATATTCTTGTCAAGGTCTCTCGTATATTTTTATGTATGAACACAACATGTTAGACTGAATGTAACCATATGGAAGGAGTCCTTCACTGTTTAATTGATTTCATTTCTAATCGTAATGACGTACTTTCAATTGAAGAGAAAACTGACAAGTACAAGTTTGAATATCTCCATGCAGTATTTTTGCTGGTACTTCTGTAAAAATTTTATGAAAATGGCAAATCCTCACTTTGCTGATAAGAGACAGAGGTTAGTTGCACATGTTGCATTCACAGTCACATATTAAAGGTAAAAAATGAACTTGGTAAACCAGGCCTGTGCATGTTTCATTGAAGCCTGTCCTATATTTGTCATGGTTGGATTTTGTGACAAGAAAACATTGACATTGCTCAAAAAACATAGTGGCTCGTATTCTGAAGTCAGGTTTAACTTTGACCATGGTCTAACTCTGTGCTAACATTATGGAAAGCCAAAAGTGTCAAAATTTTTATTAAGTTGTATGTTTTTATGTTTGCTGTGCTCTTTCCTGATTCATCGATGGTGAAGACAATCATCTTTGTATACTTCCCACACAATTATGATTGATTTGAGAGACAAATGAGGTGAAATTTTGCAACTCTATATTGTTAGTGATTTATGTAATAATTGGCTAACCATACATGTACATATTTAAACCACAACTTTAAACCCAAGTTCAGAATACAGGCAAGTGAGTGTATGTTCCTTCCTTACCCAATAACTGGGTAAGGTATATCTCGAGTGTTAATTATGTAAAACTGATATTTGAAATATTTCTTCTTTCTCCCCTCCATTTATTTCCAATCCAGCTTTCCTGACATTCGTCAACTCATACAGCGTCAAGTGGGCAACGCGCGTTCAGGATTTCTTCACCGCAGCAAAGGTCTTGGCCCTTATCGTCATCATCATCACAGGAATCGTTCAACTTTGCAGAGGTAAGTTTGGATTCTTCCTGCCTCTGTAATTATCCTGGTATTTTAAGGTGTATCCTACCCGATACTCTTCACAAATTTAATAATGTCACGCTCCATATTAAAGATAAATTCCAGTTTTGGTAACGATCTCAAAATGGCTTTTTACAGAATCTAATATAATGACCACCCAAGTGTCTGTTTGTATGAATAAAAAATATGTGCCAAAGGATTCTGGAAGAAATTGTGTAATTGCTGTGAAATCAGCAAAATAAGTGCGGATTCGGTCACTTCCACCGGGTCTTTATTCCAGCAATAATAATACACTGTCCCACGTGTGCCTATCTGTGTTGGTGATCTTCAGTGTGAACATTTTTCAGCATAGATTTCAAGATTTCACAAAGTTCAGTTTGTATAACTGTACCAGATCTTCATCCTCGATGATATTCTGACAATTAAGCCTGGTTTTACAGACATTCTCATGAAATCAGTGTTTACTGCAACTACTGGAATTCTCTTTAATGATATTTTCTTTTAAAAACTGATCAGACTTCGACAGTAAATAAACAAATACCTACAATGAACAGAGAACAATGTACAGAGAATGTACAGAGGTGCACAAATTTTGCAAAGTATCAGTTGTCTTTTTGTTTTGACATCACCTTGCAATCGCTCCCATCTTTGCACATTTGTTTCAGTGACATTAAAATGATATTGTTTTACCAAACGTGTTTTCTTTAGGGAAGAGTTTTTCAATAGACAGAATCAATTAAAGTTAAGGTTTTCAATTTCAATTATATGAGGCATGAATAAAAGAAGAGCCTGTATCTATGTAATTTCTAACCAATCTCTTTGAGAAAGGGCCCACACCCCAGTTTGACAAGTTGGGGTCTATTGAACAATGATTTATGACATTTATGTCATCAGTGTCCTCACAGTTTATTTTTTCAATATTATAAAAATGTCTTTATTTATGAGACACCAGGATGTTTACGCATTGATAAGTCATACCATGGACCCATAGGTCCATGGTCATGCTTCACTATTACTAGGTGCTTCTCCATCAGCCTGGTTAAACCATGGACCTATTATATCGAGATTAGGGAATTTGGTAGTATCTGAGTTCTGAGTAAAAACCGAAATACCTTTTGTACTTAAAACTGATAAGTATATACACATAAAACTGGATTATTTGGCAATTAGTGTTCAATTATAATCCCAAGTTGACTCAGAATTATACTCTTAATCTTAAACCTACAAAAAGGTGGCTAGTTTTGGCTATACATGTACCCACCAATCTTCAGATTGACAAAAATCCTGAATAAAATATTTTTTTAAATCTGGATGTATACATACTGTAGAATGTCTATAGGGTAGAGGTGTACAATTAAACACCCTGATTTTTCCATCAATTGCTCATGGTCAAGTGGTCGTAGTCACATGTAAAAACTCTACTGCACTGTTTCAATGGCAGGGGTCGGAATCTTGCTTTTGCTGGCTAATATTTGTCATAATTTTTTTCATTTATGAATTGAAGACCACGGCATGTATTCCATTGAATAATGATGAGACAGTAGTGAATTTTGATAGTAAAAAGAATAAACTTGACTCGATCATTATTTTGGTTGCGGATTTAAGTGGTGCTGGCCATAACAAATTTGGCATTTTTTTTCAAACTTCACATAGATCTAGTAGATTAGGATAATGTGGGTAAGAAGAGGACGATTTTTGAAGTTTGGCTGATGAATATGAGGCAATACATCTGTTCCCATCAGAACCATCATGTGATTTTGATCCTCAGGGATTACAAACTTTGATATATGATAATCTTGTATGTCAGGTAGTATTTTTCGTCTCCCATCCTTTTCAAAATATTTGCGTTTCAAGACATGATACATTGCACCATACAGAGGAAACTGGTTGGGGCTTGGGAGCAATTTGACTACATGGTTCTCACACTAATCCAGTATAAATGCGGAGGAGTGATACATTCTTTTTTATGATTGCAGAGTGCAAGGGTACCGAGTTCTAAGAAGGAAACATAATTCACTATGAATTGTTTACATTTTATTTTTTTGTGTTTTATACACTCTATAGTGTGTTCACACAAACATGAGAACAGCCATTTTGTTTATGATATATGAATGGTACCTTTTACACAAATGAAATGATGCTATTTAATTTTGGAAAATATGCACATTTTGACTATAGAAACTAAAATCATTAATGGGTCACAAAACAAGAGACATTGCTTTAAAAAAAAATTTCCTCTAGCTAGGAATCACATTTATCCAAATTATAAATTCTTGTGAATTTTTAAAATAATTATTGTTGAAATCCTAAATTCACATTGCATACATTTCATGTAGGCTCTATTTCTGAATCAAAAATTTGATGATTATCACGTTTTATTCTTTTTCAACTATTTCATCAAAGTTATTAAATGAAGGTACTTGTCGTGCAGGCAAATTATGAAATTTCCAGGGCAATAGTACTACATATATATGCTCATGATAGTCAAATTTGATTGTTGAAGAAATTAACAACCTCAATAAACTTGTATGGAGTGCATACATAAGGGAATTAATTAGAACACTTGACATAAAGATCAACCTCTTAATGAGAAGGCATATACTGTATGTCTCACATTTGCTAGATTCTAGTTCCTCCGAGATGATGAATTTAATTTATGTGCATGTACACATGTAGATGTAATGCTTGTGCAGTGACAAACAATAGAACCCCATGTGGTCAAATGGTTCACTGGAAATAAGTCAATCTCCCCTTATCCCATATGTTTATTGACTCTCTGACTAATTTATTACAATAAACACACATTAGGGGTGAGATATTGGATAGTGGTAGATTTTGTATTTCTTAAACCAAGACCACCTGTTACCTGTTGGAAAACTAACATTGGCTGGTAAACAATGTAATTCTGCCTCCAAGTTTATGATAAAGACAGGCACCCTGTTCTTATCTGCATGTACGTCTTTAACTAGTTAAGTGGAACCAGTTAACATGTGATGGGGATGCTTGAAGCGGTCTTGCAAGCATTAAGTGGTTTTCCAAACCAGTTTGGTCAACCCACCAGAATTCTGAACAACCCCTTAATGTTCAGCCCAAAACATATCAGCTCTTTGCAGTGAGCCTTTATATTTTTCCTATAATATATGAAGAACTAAAACCTTTGCTGAAAAAATTAGTCTTCTTTTGGCAGAGAAATATTAAATCCCAATTTCTCTAATATCTATTTCACCATCATTATTTATTTTGGTGGAAGTATTTTTTTAAACCAGAAAATATTTTAACTATCATTATCATATACTTTTTTTATCATGGATATAATCATCATTATTACTCTGTAAAGTCTGTATCATTCATTTTGTTTTTGGAATTACCATTTTTTCATTGTTAATTATTTTTTTGGGGGGGCCCTTTTTCACATTCAAGTGGATTAAATACATGTCATGTGCAGTCAGTTAACCATGATTCACTCTGGATGATGACTGTTGAGAATGGCAGAAATTTATGCAAAGTTGCAAGCATTGTGTTTATGTTAACCAATGTACTGTCAGCATTTACACATGTACAGTATAAAACTTGAAGGTTGTTCAAATGTTGTTAGGATATAGTTCTGCCATCATAAAAACATGGAGTCTTCAGTGATGTCTCTTTCAAACTTGACCCATCTTTGACCTGGAAAAAGTCGCACCAACCCTCTATTGTTTAACGGAACTATGAAATGGAGTCCGCCTGGGTGGGCATCCCAAGGAAGGAACATTCATGTTTTCAGTAAGGAGAGCCCCAAGGAAAATAAATATCCTTCCACTCTAGTCCTAATTGTATGCAAATCATTTGTCGTCGATCATCTCCTGATGTGTGAGAATATGACACTTGAGGTGCTAGGTATGGGCTGCCATTGTACCATCTTAAGAAGGTGATGGAGAAGTATGTTGACCCGGGTCCCACTGCACCAAAATTTACTGTCATGTAAACTTTCACTTTAAATAAGCACAAAAAAGTGTTTTTGCTGTGACCAGATTGACCCAAGTAAAACCTTTGACTTTGTCCGCCCCCCCCCCCCCCCCCCCCGGCACCTTTGAGAAAAAGTTCCTTCAAGACTGACCATAATTTTCTCTGATTTTTCCTCGACGAAATGGTAAAAAAAGTTGAAGATAGCATGGTTGGACATTGTCTTGTGAGCAGACGACACTTGAATCGATTTCCACTTTATGTGTACGTCATGTGTGCACACGACTATGTGATGTATGAGGAGTTCCCTTTCACACGCACAAGAAAAATCATATCTTGGAGCTTTCATACTCATATCCTATGAGATTCCTTTATATGCATGAACACATGCAGTGTACTAACAACCGACCGACCCTTGATTTTTTTTCTGTTATGGGTGGATAATTGTAATACAAAATAGAGCTTTCACAAAATATACATGGATATATCATGGACAAAGAGTTTGTACCATAAGAGTTCTGCAAAAATAGATGTTTTGGGGTATATTTCAGGGTACAAATGAGAGAGTTGTTCATGTGTGACATCAACAGTGGGAGGATCTCCATTGCAGTGACTTCAGCATTCAAAGGCTCCTTTTATGTTTGTTCTCAAAATATCATAAATCTTATTCTTTGATTTTTCAGTGTTGTACACAAGCTCTCTTCTTCCAAGGGTTTCACTCTCCTTTAAACTGAAAATGAAATACATGTAGTCCGGATAGTGGTAACATTACCTGGACCAACTTTTCATTTTTATACAACATGTTTAAAGAATATGAAATGAATAACATTAAATTTCATTCAAATCATGTTCCCTTCTATATATTTTTAAAATAATCTGTTGAAGTAAAAATCTTTCCATATGCTCTTTCTCAGCACTATTAAGTTCATAATTGTTTCCATTATATTTATCTAACAGGTAAAACTGAGAATCTCCAGAATGCGTTTGAAGGGTCATCAAGCAATGTTGGAGACATTGCACTTGCTATGTATGCTGGTCTTTTTGCCTATGGTGGTTGGTAAGCATCTGATCAGAGATTGAGCACTAGTCATTTACAGATTTCATTTGGATATAAATGAATCATTCTGAAATATTAAAGGGATTACATGCCTGTACTGTGTCTAAAAAGTTTGAACATAAAATTATTTAATCAAGGAGGAGGTGTATGGTATTTCATGTGGTGAGTTCTAGATAGAACAAGTGGATAGAGATAGAAATGAAGAGGAAAGAAAGATTAAGGTTCTTTTCTGAGATGAGTGTAGTCATTTAAAGGACTGTAAACAAATCAATTACCTGATATATCGGTGTCAATCATTTTTGTCTCGCCTGCATTGCAGAGCGAGACTATGGGCGCCGCTTTCCCAACGACGGCAGCGTCAACATTGAAATCTTAACGGAGGTTAAGTTTTTGTATATGTCATTATAACTTAGAAGTATATGTACCTAGTTCATGAAACAAGATCATTTTCCATGAGTCTTAGGTCACATGATCAAGGTCAAAGATTATTCAAGGTCAATGAACATAGTACTTCATTATCATTTGAATGGTGTTTTAGTGAATAATTATTCAATAGCTGTTTTCAAAGTCAGCACTGCTGCTATGTAAAATCGCATAATGCAGGCAAGACTGCCATTGGTATTCCACTTGTTCATTATTTCATAAACTGTCTTTAACTGAACAGAGTTTTGAGATAACATCTTGTCACATAACATGTCAATGGAATATCTGAAAAAATGTTAGGGAAATGTTGTTTGATATTTATGGGACTGGTATGTTTGTGCCTGTATTTTAATTCTGATGTTTTCTTCCTCTTTTTTTCTTATCTCTTAGGAATTATTTGAACTATGTGACTGAAGAACTCAAGGACCCCTTCAGGTAAATTCAACATGTAGGCGCAGTAACATTCTTGCGGCGTACACATACATGGAAAACATGAAATTGATAATCGATGTCTTTTATTGTATTTGCGTGTGTGGGTAGAAGAAAAATCATGTCGCGATCTTGATTTTGATCTAATATACAGTTAAGCATACTTTAGCTACCACGTGCAGCAAATTTCACCTGTCTATTAGGACTAGGTTGAATTCCCTTGCATAGTTTTCAAATTAAAAATGTCCATAAGGGCAATTTCTCACAAAGACTGCTTTTCTGGTCTCCGCTGGTTGGTTCTTTACAGACCAGCTTACCCTTGGCTTGACTGTACATGTATGAAAGAAACAATTTGATTTCTGTGTCATGTTTCATTCAAATGAATACATACCCAGTATGTGGATCATTTAAGTAGGGACAGTGATTTTTTGTAATCTGTTCTTTACGTTACAATTTTTACTTGAAATTTTTTTAAATTTACATGAAACGGTTCTTTTTTATTTACTGTATATTTTAATGATATTTTTATTTGTTTAGATCAATTTTTCAGAAACCGATTTATTGAAAAATAGAAAACCTCTGTATCTATGTAAGACAATGCCCGATGACTTTCAAATTATACAGAATTTATCGTCATTTTGCTAAATTTTGAAGAGTAAAATGGATTTCATTCTTTATTTGCTATTTTCTTTTTTTAAACATGTTTTGGTGTCTCACAGGAATCTTCCAAGGGCCATCGTCATCTCTGTTCCATTGGTCATCTTCATCTATGTTTCTGCTAATATCTCCTACTTCGTTGCTATGTCACCGGCTGAACTTCTTGCAACAGATGCAGTTGCAGTGGTAGGTTGCTCTCAAGACTTATTAGACAGACATGGTGGCACATAGCAGAGGCAATATAACCTGGTTCCAAAATTTACAAGGGCACTGTACGAATTCTACTTGGTCAAAATGTACAATAGTTTTACACAGGCTATAAACTTCAATGTCCATAATTATTTATTTATTTATTTATTCTCGAATATTTATACAGAGTGGCCTGATCAGCATTAAAATACATACAATGTACGAAAAACATAGTAACAGGACATTATGAGATACAGAAAAAGGGAATAAATACAAGGTAAAAATAATTATGAGATTGATTCAATCACAGAGAGACTATAGCTGATCGCCCCCACATATCAATTAGTTTCTGAATCCAAAGTCACAAAATGGCAAAAGACAGACCAATGAGAATGAAATGGGATTAAACAAACCTTCTAGATTATAATGCATGTCCTTTGTGGGCATGTTTAAGTGATTGGCTTAATCACAAAGAAGCTACAGGTATATTATCAAAATTTGAAATGACTGAAACAATCACACATCCACACACAGATACACACCATGTCCAGATTATCCCCACGTACAAATGTCATAATTTGGTGTTTTAATCAATATGGCCACATTCTATTAATCTTGACTGTGTTGTGGTTTCTCTTAGACCTTTGGTGACAAGCTCCTCGGAGTGATGGCTTGGATCATGCCTGTGTCTGTCGCCCTCTCAACCTTTGGTGGGGTCAACGGACTTCTTCTGACAGGGTCTAGGTAAGAAAGGAGAATAAGACCTTTGACCTTAGGAGTTTTCTAACTGTTCCTGACTGACAAAGAAATGATTAACAAGTTACCAAGTCAAGGTCAATTATCATATGGTGTAAGTCTGTGAACTTAGGATTCTGTTGTCAAATGAATGTTTTTTTTTCTCTCTTTGAAAATTTATTCATATCTGTTGTTGTTTTCAAAGTCGGGTGATACTGCCAGAAGCATTTTGCTTGATTTTTTTTTTTTTGGGGGGGGGCTTATTTACAATTATGCTCCACCATATCGAATACAAACATCCATGTGTTTGTTTTTATTCCTATGGTTTTTGCATTCAGAATCTACTTTGTTGGAGCTCGTATCGGCCACCTGCCGGAGTCCATTGCCATGATTAGCATCAACAGGAAGACTCCCTTACCGTCTCTTGTCTTTACTGTAAGTATGACCAATCAATCGTTGTCAGGCTTGAAGTCAGTCAGTTCATGCAGTTGACTTTAAAGAAGAAAGCTTGCATGAAAACAGAAAACTCAAAGGAACAAGTCACTGAAAATTTGAGATTAAACTGAACAGATAAGATAATTAGGCTAAAGAAGTTATTCTAGAGCATTTGAATTTTGAGATCACTTAAAGTCCACCCACCCACCAAAAATTTGGTTTGAATAAAAGAAAAATCCAATGAGCATAGCACTGAATATTTCATCAAAATCGGATGTAAAATAAAGTTATGACATTTTAAAGTTTCGCTTGATTTTCCAAAACAGTTATATGCATATCCTTGTGGGTATGCAAATGAGGGGAATGAGAAAGTAACCTACTGGCTATTTCTTTTGTATTTCATTACATGAAATATAAAATACTTCAATTTTCTCCTCATTGCCCTGTGAAACTACGTTTTATTCCTCCCGTAACATGTGAACTTACCAGTTTTATAACATTTCGTGATTCAATCAAGTTGGTCATTATTGTCACAGCTGTAAAAATTGAAATATCTTCTAATTCAAAAATTGAAAAACTAGTGAGGGACATCATAGACTCACTAATTTCCATATCACTGAGCTGTGCGTGTAACTGTTTTATGAAAAATAAGCAGAAATTTAAAGTGTCATAACTTTCTGATTGTCCATCCAATTTCGATGAACTTTTCAGCATTATTCTTCTTTGATTTTCTCCCTTAATTCAAATCAGCATTTTTTTATTGACTTGACCTTTAATAAGACATCTTTCTGTTTCATAGAAGCTATTAAACTTGTTCCAAGGGTTTCATTCACCTGAAAGCAACTAAAAGTGGTAGTTCACCCTGATAGGTTGATTGCGCATTTTTAAAGATTTTAGTTTGTTCACTGACGAGCTGCTCCTCCATATGTTTTGTGATATGTAAATTACCCAAAATGCCAAGTGATTTTATTTCTGCAGTGGATATATCATGACCCAAAGCATTTCACTTCCTCTTCTACAAGAAAAGAAGAAAAAAAAAGAGATTTCTTGGGCAGGTTGGATACTGAACTTGAAATTTGAAGTATCAGGAGGGGGATCTTCTAAAGCAAAACAAAACAAAAAAACTCAGCCAGACATTACGCATTAGTCATGGTGAAACACCAGTTTGATGTGATTTCAGGAAGCGTTTCAACAAGCACATGCCATCTTGATTACAGATTCTGATGGATGATGTGTGAAAGCAGTCTGAAATTATCACACCTCGGCAAAGTACAATCAAACAAGGTCAAATTATTGAATTTTTGGCATTAACAAAAGATCATTTTCACAATGATTGGGGATGCCAGATTCTAGATTTACCTTGCTATTATCACAGTGAGCACTGAGCAACCCCCTGTTTTGTAGCAGTTTCTCTCCCTTCTATATAGCTGTTTTCTAGCCATTTTTGAAAATGGCTTGAAAAAGGTTAATTTTGTCCATTGAGATTTCTCCATGGGTATTAGGACATGTAACGGCTACAAAAATTTGTCCATTCTGCATGGCTTTGAACACAGATAAACAGATTATAGTTTTGTCATCAAAGTTATAAATGCGAAAGCAAATCATAACATTTTACATTAATGATGGGTTTTAAATTGTTGGGCAATTGAATAACTGATTTTCATGCAATCTTTCAAGTATGCGTGGAGTGTAGAGCTTGATAGTAGGTTTAGCTATAGGTACATGTATTCTGAACTGGATTTTTAAATAAATTCTGACCAGCTTTACTCAGTACTGGTACTCAGTATACTGGGGTCCTCTTTAAGTTCGAAATAGTTGATAAGAGTGCACATTGGTTTGAGGTCAGTTTTAATCTACATTCATAATGTTACTTCCATGAAAGAAGTCAAGAGTATCAACGAGTTTGACTCATAATGGAGGAAATTTTGTGACCTTGGACAAATTAATGCTTTAACTGTGAGTCAGGCCATTAATTTACCCGTTAGAACAACAGCTTCTGTCTGTACATTCCACTGTGTCATTCCATGTCTCATTTACACAACATGGAAATTAACGGTTTGAATTTACATTTTTTAAAATGAATGACTGTATTATTACAATGACAGATCTCGACATTTCATAGGAGATCCATATTGAAGCTTAAAAGTGCCACCGAGATGTTGAGATAATTATCTCGGGAAGTCGACATCTTGATAGCAAAATATAAGATGACGAGATCCTGGATCTCATCATGTTGACATCTTTTAGAAGAGATGATGAGATGACGAGA
Organism: Lytechinus variegatus; assembly: GCF_018143015.1. Lineage (NCBI taxonomy): Eukaryota > Metazoa > Echinodermata > Echinoidea > Temnopleuroida > Toxopneustidae > Lytechinus > Lytechinus variegatus. Next base: position 16,426,257 of record NC_054741.1, on the reverse strand, counting down.
TCCTGGATCTCATCATGTCAACATCTTTTAGAACAGATGTTGAGATGACGAGATCCTGGATCTCATCATGTCGACATCTTTTAGAACAGATGATGAGATGACAAGATCCTGGATCTCATCATGTCAACATCTTTTAGAACAGATGATGAGATGACAAGATCCCGGATCTCATCATGTCAACATCTTTTAGAAGAGATGTTGAGATGACAAGATCCCGGATCTCATCATGTTGACATCTTGTAGAAAAGATGATGAGATGATGAGATGATCTTGTCATCTCAACATCTCTTCTTAAGATGTTGACATGATGAGATCCAGGATCTTGTCATCTCATCATCTCTTCTACAAGATGTCAACATGATGAGATCCAGGATCTTGTCATCTCATCATCTCTTCTACAAGATGTCAACATGATGAGATCCGGGATCTTGTCATCTCATCATCTCTTCTTAAGATGTTGACATGATGAGATCCAGGATCTTGTCATCTCATCATCTCTTCTAAAAGATGTCAACATGATGAGATCCGGGATCTTGTCATCTCAACATCTCTTCTAAAAGATGTTGACATGATGAGATCCGGGATCTTGTCATCTCATCATCTCTTCTAAAAGATGTCGACATGATGAGATCCAGGATCTCGTCATCTTATCTTTTGCTATCAAGATGTCGACTTCCCGAGATAATTATCTCAACATCTCGGTGGCACTTTTAAGCTTCCATAGATCCAGCCTTAATGTCCTTTAACTGATAACAAAAATATGCCATAGAGTAGGGGGCCAGGGGCTTTAGGGAGTATTAAAAAAAAGTATTGACCATGTTGCATGAAAGTTTTTTTATTGCTGCCAGGAAGTATTGATTGTTTTTTTGAGCGGTGTTACCATGCAAATTAGTCATTAATTGCAAAGTTATCTTATAAAATTTTGTGAAAGGAACTGGATTCTTTTTAACCTTTTTTACCCCGCCAAAAAATTATAATCATAGTAACTCTGATATGAAATTTCTGAGGAAAACTTTATTTTAATTAGCTGTTCAAAGATACCATAATCTCAACGGTCCCCTGGTTATCTTTGAACTTTGTTCTCTCTGATACTTTGGCAGAGGCAAGAAAATAACATCATTTCATTAAAAATAGAAAAATAAATCATCCAGAAAGAGCTAAATATTTGCATTTCATTAATTCAAACTGCACCTTTTTACAAAAAAAAGAACTCTGGAAGCTTCACTTTTATTGGAGACTTATTTTTTCTGCTTGGAAGTGTAAATACAGCAATTTTGATGAGACAAAAGTGTACAAACGTTAATCTGATTGTGAAGGGGTTAGTCATGCTGAACACCTGCTCTATGCACAAACTATCAGAAATAAAAACCACACCAACTGTCTACATTCACAGTCAACTTAAAAGCCAATGTTCAGGAAATAGCAATAAAATAACCAGGCGCAAGGTGTGGATGAAAAAGAACAATGGAACTGGTTAACAGTGAGAAACAGTATTTCTATTTTGGACAATGAAATACACCAGACGGTGGACTGTACTGTTTCCAGAAGAAGAAGAATGAATTGAATTTAGATTTTTCTACTTGTACAAATAGGTTTACATCTACCATTTTTCTCACCACTACTGCTGCTGTAAATTCCTTTTTTTTCTTTGCTCTATCCCCCAAAAGTATTGTACTTCCAAGTAATACTTATTGAATCTATGATAAATATAGTTTGATAAGGTCAGGTGATAGCTATATTGTAACATAGTCAGATAAGGACTGTTATATCCGGAAGGGAGAATGTGCTGGTAAAGCTATTAATAGCTGACTATAGTTAATAGACATTACTGTTCACCAGACAGAAGCTATTTTATGCAGGTACATGTATTTATGTTGAAAGTTTTTCATACTTGGCAACTGTCCTCATTTTCAATTCCATTCAGTTCAAGTCAGTTCTAATATTTGATAGAAACGGTCCCTTTTGTGGAAGAAAACAATCAATCTTTACCCATAATGACCCTTTGTCTCTATCTTTGTGATTGTGTATGTGTAAAAAAAAGTTTAAGCAACATCCCTATTAAAAAGAGATGAGTAATATTTTGTCTCGTGTATGGACTTGCGATCTTGGGCAGTATTGCCATTTTGCATTCTTACCATGCTTATGTCTTCAAATTGCCACATTCCTACAAAAGGAGAATTTCCATTGTCTTTAGAGTTTAGACACAGAAATAAAGAGACCATTGATGTGAACTTGTAAATAGCGTACCCACTCATCTGCAAAGCAGGGCAATACATATTGATCATCATTATCTGGTCAGACATAAGATATACCGGTAGGTAATGAATCGTGGTGATTTCCTTTTTAATGGCCATTAAGGTGTTGGTATCACCCACTTGCAAATTATTCATGCGAAATATAAATGCATATTATGTAATGGATTTATTACAATATTTTTTATTCTTTGGTCTCTTTCTATCTCCCATTCTCTCTCACTCCGTCTCTCACTCTCTCACTCTCTTACTCCTTTTCTGTTTCTTCTAACACTCCTTTCCTCTCTTTCTCGCTCTTTTTTACCCCTCTTTCCATCCTTTTCTCCTTGTCTTTCTGCCTCTCTTTCATTCCCTCTCTCCCTCTTTCATTCTTTCTCATCTACTCCTTCGTCTTTTTCTTTGTCTGTCTCTCCTCTCCGTTTCTAATACTGCTTTCCTCTCACTCTTTCTATCCTTCTCTACGTCCCTCTCTTTCTCAACCCCTCTCTGTCTTTCTCCCTGTGCCTTCCCCCTGCCTTGCCTGTTCCCCATCTATCCCCACCTCCCCCATCTTTCTCTCTCTTCCTTCATACTGCAGTGTATCTTGTCCCTGCTCTACCTGTTTGCCCAAAACATCGGTCAGCTGATCAACTACTTCAGCTTCGTCACGTGGTTGGCCACCGGGACGTCCATCGCCGGTCAGATATACCTCAGATACAAAGCACCGGACATGGCCAGGCCGGTCAAGGTGAGTGTGACATCAGGTCTGCCTACCATGGCACCTAGAGGTTATGTAATATGCCAAATTATATTGTTAGTCAAAGTTTTGATCGCATTGGATGATCCTCTACAAGCGCCATTACATGGACCTAAAATGGGCATCGGCAAAAATATCAGCTAAAAAGTTTTGATCGTTATCGGCTGCTGATACGATGATGGTTTCAGGTTATATTGGAGTAAAGGGAATATTGAAGAAATATACACAACTATAATATAATCATGATAGTACAAAACTACAATTCTCAAATAGGTAACTGCTAAAAAAATTATAATTGTCGATCTTTTATTGAATTATTTAAACCTATGAATTAACTTTGTCAGAAGTCAATAATTGTGCGTCTCATGAGAGGTTCAGTGCATTTCTTCCTAGTATATAATAGCTAATAACTGGTGGATGTTTTTTGAAGGTGTTTATAAAGTTATTGCATGACTTTAGGCACGACTGGAGCATGTTCTTAGGTGCTAAGTCAACTACATAGGGATAAACCATTTAGCACAAGAAAGGGTCACCAGTCGTGCGTAAAGCTGTTTGTAACTTACAAACAGCTTTATGAAACACCCACCAGAAATTTTAGACAATATGGATGTAATTATCTTTTAAGGCGCCAAATAATCAAGGGTCGTACATTGTTACATCTGGAAGCAAGATAATTTGGATAATTAGGGATTGTTTAAGAAATTGCGATTAGGAATGCATTGATTGTTATCCTAGGACTTGTGTGTCTTTAGATCTGAAATAACAGAAGATACACATGGCTGCTCTGTACATTGCATATTGGCACACCCCCAAGTCATCTTGTAGTGAAATAATAGAACAAATATTGCATGGTTCATCAACACTTTCTGGGACACTGAGCTTGATGAATTCAGAGCTCACATAAATTATGGACGACAACCCTTGATTTTTCACATACTTCCTCAAAAACAGTTAAAGAAAGGATGTTAACTAACTTGGTATCGCTCGGGATGGCTTGGGGAGAACCGAAAATTGGGTCAAGTTTTGTTTTTGATATGAGCACAGTATTTCACTACCTGCATTTATGCACAAGTAAAAATATGGAAATGAAGCTTTCTTCATGAAAGTTAAATTCCTACCAACAGATTGCCAGCAAATTTAAGTCTTAAAAAATAAACAGTACTCATTTTTTCTGAAAAATGACAAAAAAAGGGATGTAAGATGATTTCTCACTACACACACAATAAAAAATGGGAATAATAATCAATAACTCCCAGAGTGTTAATTGCCCACATTCTATCAAGCATGAGAAGAATACATTATATCTTTTTTTTTAGATCCAAAAGCCTCTTTAAAGGTTGGCTGAAGGTTCAATAATATGAAATAGACTCCTCAAAAAAAAGTATAAAATCTGACTTTGATGGATAACCCCTCCTCGGTTTTAGTGAATATTAATGTGTGATTGATACCAATGAATAGATCATTTAATTCTCTTTAAAATACTACCTTACATGATATGATTTTGGTTTACATGGAGGTGCAGTGCCTTGAAATGTGAGGCAAAATTCAAAAGTTGCAAAATGACAATAAATTGAAAGTCAGTGTTCTCTTTTTTCCGTGGTGATGAGTGAGTTTCTCAGCGGTTTCTTTTGTTTTCATGCACCTTAACATCAACATTATAATCAAACACACTGCTGCACATGCAAACACATAACAAACAAACATGCATGGGTATTTCAAACCACGACTCAAACCATGATATCTAACAGAACCATCACTACCTAAACCACAAAAAAAATAAAAATGAAGAAGCAGTGTCTTGATTGAATGGATTATCATCTTTATTGACACAGACAAGAATCATGTTCTGTATTGACCCTTCATGACTATTTCAGCTCGTTTTGCAGCTTTTCGATTCAGACCTCATCCAACACTTTTGAATCCTGCTCTTTTCGTGATGGCATGATCAAACAAGCATGGTATCATTTTAAAGAGAAATAAATGGTCTTTTGATTGATATCAAATATGCATTGTGTAAAATTTGGAGTTTGGAGAAGTTATTAGTCAAACTTAGATTTCCAAACTTTTTATAATCGGTTTATAATGTATTGTCATCTCATATTCCAACCTTGCAAATTGAAGTGACCATTAAATATTTCTTCAACTGAAGGTTCTCTGTGAAAATTTGAATTTACATCTCATGTTACTTAATGCTCTCTTTAATCTCAAAGTAATGTTTTATTTTCTTTTAATAAGGGCCCTTATGAACACCAATCTTTCAAATTTAGTGATTGCATATCAGATTTCTATAGATAATTATTTTTACCAATTTTTTGAGAGAAATGGTTTTATATCAAGGGGGAGGGTTGGGGGGGGGGTTCAGTTGCCATTTCTACCGGGGGGGAGGTGGAGATATTTTTCTTGTTATTTCAGACATAACTGACACAAATTCTTTCTGTATGAAAGCAGGAAATTCCATCCACATTCTTTGAAAAGAGTGTGAAAATAGAATATTGACGCCATAACCAGTACAACTGCATAACACAACATGGATGTTATTCATCCGACATCATTATATACCTACCCTGTTGGATATTGCAGACATATTGGAATGCTGCCAAATTCAATTAGCGTTTGGCAACATGCCCAAAGATAGATCTGTACTCTAGGCATATATATACTACTATGTGTAGTATTAGACCGGACAAGGTCACATGCTACTACATAGTATGTATTCACACAAAGAAAAGCATGTTCACACTTCCAAGCTCTGTTCTCATTGCTTTCTTTTTTAAGTTCCCTTTGTCTGAAATGAAAAAATACATTTTTAATGGCTCTGTTTGCGATCTGCAATTATGGTAACTGTAATTATTGTAAGTGCCATGAAAACCTTGATTCTGATTGGCTACTATGCCCTGTTACCATGGTATTTGCCATTATGGAAAAGTTACCATAATTCCAACAAGTCATTAATGATACAGACTGGGGATGTTCTTAGGAGGCTTGAAATCTGCTTGTCGACACTCTAGATAATGCAAGTGCGTGTTCTTGTGTTTTTATATTCTAATTTCTAAGAATATGTTAATATGATGTAATCACTAATGTGTGTATGATTCAAGTGATCACTTGTCCAATGCATGGGATTGCATCATCTATGATCATCAGTCTGTAATGTAAAATATCTTTGTGTTTTCTTAGTGTGCTTTGTTTTCATTCATATTGCCTCAAAGATGCATGCATTGCATATATTTTTTTTGTAATAATATTTGACATTTCGCTGGCATAAAGTATTTCTGTATTTTTTCCTCTTTCCAGTTAGAGAGCTGCCAACTATTAAGAAAAAAATCATAATTTTCAACAAAAAAAGTCATGATTTTTCATGCCAGATTATGCTAGTAGGATTTTGACCTGATTATAATGCTTTTTGAGGTAGAATTTATGAACACATTCAATATACACATAGTAATACATTGTACAGTTGTAAAATTTCCTTGCCTGACTAGGCAAGTTAGTTCTTTAAAATTCAAGTAATGTACATGAAGCACCCTGGATGAATATAACTGACCACCATCGGGTTGGCATTTATGAACGTTGTGCATCTGTTCTATGTACATATATATAAGTCCCTCAAAAGAAGTTTGGAAATCTGACTTTGGCCATTAATTTCTCCCAATTCCCAATGATACACAATGCATATTTGAAATCATTCAAAAGATCATTTAATTCTCTTTAAAATGATACCATGCTTGTTATGATCATGCCAACACGAAAAGAGCAGGATTCCAAGTTGCTGAATGAGGTCTGAATTGAAAAGCTGCAAAACAAGCAAAAATAGTCTTGAATGGACTATAAAGAACACGATTCTTTTGTCTGTGTCAATAGAGATGAAAATCCATTCAAATCAACCCCCTGTTATTTCACTTTTGATGTTTTGTTGTGGTTTATGGAGTGATGGTTCTGTGAGATAACATGGTTTGAGTTGTGGTTTGAAATACCCATGCATGTTTGTTTGTTATGTGTTTGCATGTGCAGAAGTGTGTTTTATTATAATGTTGATGTAAAAACAAAAGAAACCCGCTGAGAAACTCACTCATCACCAAGGGAAAAAAAACAGTGACTTTCAATATTGTGTCATTTTGCAACTTTTGAATTTTGCCCCACTTTTCAAGGCACTGCACCTCCATGTGAACCATAATCATATCATGTATGGTATCATTTTAAAGTGAATTAAATGATCTATTCATTGGTATCAATCACACATTAATATTCACTAAAGCATAGGAGGGATTATCGTTCAAAATCAGATTTCTAAACTTTTTTGGGGGAGTTTACATCACCTTTTCTAAGAAATTTATATTACCCCATGGCACGTATGAAATAATGACTTTGAGCTGCTGGATTGCTACTTTTTACTTTAAAAGGTTGGCAGCTCTGCAGTGATGAATATGACACACACACAAATAATTCTTGACATGAAAAACGAACACCCCCCCTCCGCTCATTCTGCTTTGTGCCCCCTATGCACAACATACAACCCTCCCCTTTGTAAAATCCTGTAGCCATACCTGGTTGATAGAAAAATAACCAGGCATTGCAAATTTGATTGTGGAGGATATAACTAACAGCACATGCTTTGAAATAAATAGCAAATGCTGCCTGAATGATACATTATTTTCTGAATTATACAAATTTGGGACACAGATAAAATGTTCCATGTTTCTGTTCTTTCCACCCAGGTGAACATTATTTTGCCTATCATCTTCTTAGCTGCATGCATCTTTCTTACCATCATGGGAGTGTACGCTGCACCCGTCGATACCCTCATCGGAGCAGCCATCTTGCTTTCTGGGGTACCTGTCTATTTCTTTGGTGTCTGGTGGACGAATAAACCAACTTGGATCCTTAGTGCTGTCCGTAAGTATATTTTCATTCCATTTTTCTACTTCTATCTGATCTGCTGCTATGTGCAGGGGTTAAATGATACGAATTGAATAAATACACTGAAAATTGAACATGCAGAATACAAGAAAGAAATGACTCCATTTATAGTGGATTGAAAATAAAGTTATGGAATTCACATAATTAATATATATGGCCTGAAAGAGTATCTTCTCCAAAATAATTTGATACCATATTTATGTAATACGTGTTAACGCCTGGATGATCAGGAGGCATTCTTTGCAATGATGTAAATTTTGATTTGCACCAAAGTAAGGCATGACTGCAAAGAATGAATCCAGATGTCAATGATATCATAATCCTACAAGAATTTGCACTAAAATCCATGTCAAAACACCTTTTTGGTAATTTACATTATAATTGTTCAATGAACACTTTTAGTATTGATTCTTAACTTAATTTCATTGCAAAGAGATTTTCAAATATGTTTACTAACTAATATAGGATTATGACATCATTGGCATCTGGGATTCATTCATTGCAGCCATGCCTTACTTTAAATTTACATTACTGCAAAGAATACCTACTGATTATCCAAGCTTGAAGACATATCACATAAATATGGTATCAAATTATTTGGGAGAAGATACTCTTTCTAGCCATATATAATGTTGATGTGTTCATGACATATCTTTATATTAAATTGGGGATTTGTGAGGTGTCAAGTTTTTTTTACTCACACGGTAGAGAGCTTGATTTCCCCATAAACCCCCAAATCAACAAACATTAAGTGAAATGATACATTTCATAACATGATCAGATAGCATTGAAGAATCGCTTCTTATAAAATGTATCCAGGATATTGAAATGGTCTTTACAAGTACCTGAAGTTGGAGCAAGATTATTTTCTAGTATTTTTTCATCATGTTGCTAAGGTCCCCATTCCACAGAACGGAACGAATCACTGAAATTTGTCATCTCTGTTGAATGGCTCAGAAAGACCCCTCAAAGAACTCTGAGAGACTGATGGATATTTTGGTCTTAGACTAGTCCTATACAGATCTTTCAATTGTCTTTCAGAGATCTTTTTCAACAAGTGATCTTTCAGAATTCTTTCCATGGACTTTGCCTGGTCTTTCAATGGTCTTTCAGTGGTCTTTCAATGATCTTTCAATGATCTCTCATGAGTCTTACAGTGATCTCCACAAAAATCTTGAGAGACTGCCAAAAGATCATTGAAAGACTATTAAGACCTTTGAAAGTTCATCAAAATACTGCTGAAAGACCACTGAAAGACCATTTTCCTGTAAGACCGTTGTAAGACTGATTTGAACCGTTCAAAAAGTTTTGGAGCCCATGAAGACCACGAAGACCACTGAAAGATTGGTCAGGACTCGTGTAAGACCTCAAAGACCATTGTAGGTTCATTGAGAGACCTCTGAAAGATCAACCAAAATTCATGGTCTTTCAGCGGTCTTGTTCTCTGTGGAATGGGGGGTTAATTATAAATAGCTGCTGTGCTTCTGGATGAGTGCTGCTAAACTACAACTCTTATAGTTATACCAGTTTCAGATATCAGAATGAGCTTGTGTTAAATCTAAGAATGTTAACACATAGCTATAATCAGTTTTATTTATTTTTTCATTAATTTTCTCTTTCCAGAAAGCTTCACAATCTGGATGCAGAAGCTTCTACACTGTGTTGCAGAGGAAAAGGAAGAATAAGCGCAATCATCCGTCGAATCATGAAAATGAAACCCCTTTCTGGGCTAAATTTGTATCTTTGAAGTGGATCGATACCAGGAAGATGTTCACTCTACTGGAAATTGCCTTCTCTTCCGGTACAAATACTTGCCTTTAAAAAAGAGAAAAAAAATTGAGAGAGAGAGAAAAAAAAAGAATGCTAGATTCCTAGCCACAAAAACAAAGAAACCATAATTCAGGATCAGAATTAACAGGTCCGGGCCGTGTTTCACATAACATCAGGGGATGTAACATGAAATGATGTGATCGATATTTACAATTGATTGTAACTCTCTGTACATGAATTGCCATAAACATACAGTTGTGCTCAAGTGTACAATTGATTATGTTTTGTGATACAGGGCCCATTCATATATTTATATTTACAGGGATGAGAACGCCATCTATTTCTGTGAAGGAATTTTTTTGAGGTAGTAAAATATCTTTGAAGTGCTTATATGTGATAAGCATTATATGAAAAGTAGGATACTATCATTATTATTATCATTATAAAGAGTGTTCATGTAATTTTTTGGTGGCAGTTGTGAATCCCAGAGAATTCAAACTTTATAATGGCATACTTTAAAGTTTATTCCCATGTATTCATGTCCTTATAATAGTGTGCATGTTCTGAAGGAAGCGATCATAAACATGATTGAGAATTTTATTGCATTCATTAATGACAATCATGATTGTGGCAGAAACGTGTTTGAAGATGGATCTTTCACAACTCGTGATGTTTCCTTCCTAAAGTCATGACTGATAAATGCAACTTTGTTTCTCGTGAATATTTTAAACAGATATTCTGGGGTGTACAATCGTTGCACCCCCTTCCAATATACTTGCCCAGAACATAATGTATATTTATTGCCCCTTCCCCCTCCTGTTCTACACAAATATAATGAAAATAAAAATTGATTAGTTAGTTTTGTTCAATTTCCAATAATATGAAAATTTGTACTAAATATGTATTATCCATTATTTTATACACACTTGCACTATGATCTTTACATCCATAGACCTTTGCTATTGGATCTTCATGATGGCTTGATTGAAATTATGTTCAGAAAGTGTCAAGTTTCTAGAAATTGATAATGAAGAAAGCTGGGCTTATATAGCAATTTTTCCAGAGTGTACACAGCTCAATTATTATTAATACTAAATCTTTAGCTTCAGCGGCTGGTTCTGCAGCAGAGCTAAGTGCTGTTACCCAACAACCAATATCTGTCGTCTCATTTCATCCATCACACAAATGAAATGAATTCTTCTAGATTGGTTTTAAGTTCTTGAATTCAGCACTATTTTAATATTTACCTCTTCATTCCATGCAGATATTTCTATTTCAATTTTTTTGAATGGAATTCAAATCTTGAATTCGTTTGTTCAGATGTTGGAATGGTCAAAGCAAGTGCACAAAGCAAACTGCTGACTTAAAAAAAAAACAAGAGGAACATCTATGAATTACCTTAATTGAGCCCCTCAAGTTTTGAGCATAGCGAAGGTGTAAATGTCTTTACCAGAAATTTATATTCTTTGACCGTCAGTTGTTGGAAGGTAAAATGAGAATGATTAACGCTTAAATCATAATAAAATTAGACTTTCCATCAATGTAATATTAAGCATTTTATAAAACATCACAAGCATTTATGACATTTGCTTAAGAATACTCTGTTGAAAGATCTATTTTTTTGTTTTGACTTTTTGGGTTGAAGCATTGTTTGGCTGACACTTCATTCGTTAATAAAACAATCCACCCTGTAGTATTGTTAACCTTGAGACATGTGCAATATATGATTGTTCCTGTGGACATGTCATCCAACGTGGTCTTGATAGAAGGGCGCCCTCTATTTTCATTCTAAATGGTAGTTATTGAGACTTATTTATAGGGAAGGTTTCACAAAGGGTTCAGTGTGACTTAGAGTCATGTTTACACGTCAATGCGCACTTCGAATCTGATTGATGGATGCACGTGCTCATGGTCTAACCAATGCGGTGATGCATAATATACCACATTCAACTGAAACTTAAGTGCAACTTTTAAGTTGCACCTTAATCTTTGTGAAACACTCCTAGGCTTAGAAAACCCAGGAATAGCTCATCAGAATGTATCTGATGCTTTAGAGGAAATAGGATGAATTTTAAGAAGTGACATGAAAAGTTTTTTTTTTTAAATAGAAGATCTGCCTGTTACTCTTGAAGTTAAGTGCTTACTTTGCTTGTTGTACGCAAGCAAATGGGAGGCTGAATGTGAAATGTTTGTACCGTTCATAATGTACTGTTGCATAAAATTTAGGAGGGGATGTCACAATACGATTTCAGTTCATTGCATTTTATAGTAATGCAGTTGTAATACGTGTGGGGAGTGCTAGCTAACTGTACATTGCTGCTGCAGATATAATGCGCGCGTTAGGGATTTTGCTTTCAATAATTCTTTCCTCATTTTCATAGATTAATGTAAGAAATAATCAATTGCTTGTATTTTTGCTTACTTCCGAGGGATTATACAACACAAATAGTGAATATTCTTATTTGTGCAATAGTATGGCATTTTGCATTTGGTGAAAGAAAGAGACACTATTCGGCTCAGCTATGCCTTACTGAATAGAGCATCTTCCTTTTACTTCAAGCAAAATATTGTACGGTCACACATGTTATTATGTAAAGCCTTTTGTTTTGTCTAAAATTTCACTATGTTCTCATGCCGTTTTGGTCAAGTTTATTAGAATCGTGTCTGTATCTTTTGCTTTAATTTTAGTAAATTTAGTTCTCTCTATAGCTGACATAACACCTTGTATAGAAGATTAACCTAGTTAAAGCACTATGGGGAAATTATTATTCCTTAGAAAGTCTTATTTTTCTTATCGTTGTTCTGAAATGGAATTTTAGTAGATTCTGTGTACAATACTTTGGTGCTTGGGTATTTATTCACAACTATCTCCCCTTTATTTATTCTTTTTTTTCATTTATGCTTTGTTGTTACATTGAGTTTTTGAGCAGTTGCTTTAATGCTTTCATTTTTGTTGAGCTCTTCTGCGATTTAGATGAAGACATTCTTAACCTCTTATTTCATTCTTAATGTAATTTTACGAGATTTGGTATGTTAAATTTGCTTCACTCAAACTTCATGCCAGAGAGGTGGATACACTTTTCTATTCTGATGTCTTTTTTTTGTATTTGTGACTGTGAGCTAAGATTGATATCATTTGTCACAAACTCTCCCTCTTCTGACTTTTATTGAATAACTCACTTTCACTTTACAGTAATAACCTGTTATTTTGTTGATATGTTGTTGAATAAAAATTAGATGTATACGGTCTTGTGTCTAGTTTAGCTCTGACTTGGGGGAAAAACTGCACAAGTGAAAAAGGCTTTTTAGTGTGCTTTACAAAATGAACATTGCATTACCTTTCATCAAGTCTTAACTCATAAAAAAAACACAAGTTTGATAAAGGAAGTCATTAGAATAATCACTTTAATTATTTCTTGTTCATTGACCAGTAAGTTGAGTTTTATTCATGTCTCTTCTGTTCTGTGTATGCCATTAATAACAGCTATTTATATAACAGATTTCAGAGCATACATAAGATAAGGCCTTCGTTTGGTGAAATCATTGGTGTATGTTTCTTTTTCACTTGCCATTCATCTATTTATGAACCACATGAAATAGCTTGTTTAATGCTACTGCATTGTTGTTGTGTTTATTCTTTCTGTTTACCAAGTTACTTGGAATGAGTTACAGTTAAATCAAAGATTTCATTCTATTTTTCTTAGGGTAGGAAGGAAGAATGATAATAGATTAAGAATGCACAAAATTTTATTTGATGGAAAAAAAATTCTTGCTGTATATTGATAAAAAGAGAAATTTGTGTACATTTAGAGAAGAATAAATTTTAGATTGTTAGATTTTCTTTTTTAGATGTATTTATGTTACTATTTACATGCACATCTGAAATAACAAGTCTATTTATGTGTTAGGTTGTCACTTAGTTAAATAGAAAAGATATTAGATAAGTTAATCTTAAGCTTTGTAAATTTGTACAGCGGGCTGTCGTGGGATAATACCGCCTTGTAGAATAGGCTAGTAGGTGTACCGGTAGTTAGAATCTTACTAATAATTGCTGTAAATGAAAAACCTGTCTTATGAAACGCATTGTAAATTTGCTGTGAAAATTGTTTGATTTGATTTTACGATGCTGGCGAAGAAAAAAAACAGAAAGCCTTTGTGGCAGTGATCATGAAATTCTGTCTGCCTGTTTAAGTAAAACTGTGTACATTTGAATTCTCCTATTATGAGTTGTGATTCGAATTGGGGAATTTAAAGAGTAAATCATATAGAGGCATGAGAAACAAATCTTTTTTCCCCAATAAAAAAAGGCCTGATTTGGGGTTAAGCTCGTGGAGACATGTATTAACTCTGTGTTTTGTAGTTAGCTTGTAGAGATATGATTTCTGGAGATGTTTGTTTGTCAAATAATTTGCCAGGTTATGAGAAGAGGAATAAAAACTTTCTGCATACAGGGTCTTAACTAATTCACAATAATTTGTGTCAGTTGGCAATTGTTATTTCTTTGGTTTAAATTTGTGATTATTTTGTAATTTGTGCAGAAGATGCGATTTCTGCATGAAAGAAGCATATATGATCTGAGATTTTCTATTGTCCAGACAATCGTCATAGTGTGAAACGTTGAGTTATAAGAACATTGTAGGTGTTTGAGAATGTGTGGGGGTGTTATGGTGTGTGTGTTTGCTGGTGAGAGGCGTGTGTGGGTAGGTACAAACACTGTTATAAGTTATTCTGTATTGTCAGCAATAAAGAAGAGTTTTCTTTTCCCCTTGCACATGACTTTATATATCAAATGGTTCCTGCAACTAAAAAATGAAATCCTCTCTTTGTCAATATTCCAGAATTAAGGTTTTCAGAAATTCTTTAAATTGAGCAAAATGGAAACAAATAGCTTCTTTTTTTTGCAGTTCTCATACTTGGCAAGCTTTGCGAATAATGTGCATCTGACAATTTCCATAAAATTGTCTTTCAGTGGTCATTCCTAAAGATAAATATCAGGCAATATTATTCAATTCAATTTTCAATTCAATTATGATATGCTGAGATCATTGAATGTACAATATCTATAACAGCAAAGGTGAGGACTGACTGGCATTGACGTCACATGCATCAATAAGAAATACATTATCTATTACCTTCTTAAAAACTAAAGCTAAAATCTACGTTTTACAAGAGAGTATCAATAAATAACTCACCTTTCGTTATATAATTTGTATAGATAGTAGGCTTCCCTTTTCCAGTAATTGGAACTGAATCGTACTTTCTTGTATTTTACCTTTTATTATTGTAACGCAGAGTTGAGTATGTACAAATAGAAATTGCACAATATAAATGTACAATTTTTGATGTCATTATTATTTATGAAGTCACATGATTGTGCATACCCTATTTTTGAGGGTATGCATAATCATGGCGAATTATTGATTTTTTTTTAACAAATTTTTTGTCCCAACATCACTTAAAAATGATGCTACATAAAGCTAATTTCATTTTTTGACTCATTTTGATTGCAGGAACCATTCAATATAAGGTAACCCCATCATTTTATGCAGTGAAATAAAAAAAAATAAAGATAAATCCAATCTTATTTAATGAGAATAATGGAATTTAAATCTGTATCTTCAGTGGCACAAATTTCAAAAAGTTATTGCAAAAGAATAAACCTGTGTCTGGTATGTGACACAATATATTTTCTACCAAGTTCATGGTATCACATCGTAGTCTTCCTAACCTTTACGCCTATCTGGTAGATATACATGTATCAAAATAAATTATTTCTAGTTATTTTGAAGGATTTGTGTGATTGTGAATGCCGATAATGCTCTTGTTTTGGGAATTCAGTTGTATGTTTTGGAATGACAAAACCTTGTGTGACTATCTGTGGTATTGGGGAAAAATCAGCTGGACAGGGGTTGCTGTGCAAGCATAATTACTAGTATATTCTTTGGTAAACATACAAGGAGTATAGTGATGTATATATTAAGTAATGATATATTCCATTTATGCATCATAATCCTCTCTTTATTTCGATTACTTTGCATATTCAGATAAAGATGCTGGTATGAAATACACTATATCAATATTAAAACTTTACAGACATGTACTATAGTTACTTAGCCTCGTATCTATGGTTTGATTTAAAAGTGCCCTTCAAATGGTGTATATTTCACTTCTATAAATATGATGATAATTTGATTGTCCCTGTTGAAATTTATAACAAATTTGCTCGAAACATAAAATTGCATTGAATAGGCTTGCATAATATTAACTTGTGGTCTGAATGTATGTAATGTTTGCAAACAAAGTGTTTATTGGGATGTGGTCTTGATATTTGAAGTGCAGTTTTGGTTCTCATCTGCTATAATGTTATTTCTTTCTAAGAATCACACCCCCCAAAAAAAATAAAAATAATAATAATATATATATATATATATATATATATATATATATATATATATATATATATATATTCTGTATTATTTACAAGTCATCATTGTTTTTAACATTGCCACACTATATCATTCAAACGTTCAAACAGGGTTTAAAGGAATACTTTATTGAATGTTTATCAGAATGTTCATGTTTAATCATTTCATCAAGTAGATGTTCTTTATTGTATGAAATATGTAATTCCTGTCCCTAAAGGCAACCGCACACCTTACGACTGGTCTGCGACTCAATTTCAGAATAAAATGTAGTAGAATTTGATGCTAATATTGAGACTTGGAATATCTTACTGTGTAATGTTCTAAATAATCATACGAATACCTATGATCAAATCTGTGACCATGGTATCACCCTTCTTAAAATAAAAGCAGTCGTACGATTGGCTACGATTTGAAACTAATTTGGCCTTTACTCCAAAATAAAGGCTTGCAAACTTTCAAAATGGTTATATTATTCTTTCAATTAATTTCAGCCTCAAATAAAATGATATGTTCCATTCACATCTTCAGAAAATGAGCAAAATGCGATTTGTTCCAAAATCGGATCGCGAACAGTCGTAAGGTGTGCGGTGGCCTTAAGACCCCTTCACGCCATCAGGTTTTTACTGATACTGGTAAAATGTGTAAAACAAAGCACTTTGTTCTTACACCAGACTTTGATTAAAGCTCTGGTGTTAGTTGGGTTTATATCTCCATGCAGAAGGCATCACTGCACAAATTGTTGGATCAAGTGCTACATTGTTAATGGTGTAGCCTGAGTTGGTGTCAAGAGTTTGTTACATTGTTACACCACACAAAATGCTCAAAGTAATACAGACACTGCGTTATTGTGTTGGTGTACCTTGTTCAGTGTTATAGGTATTTTCAGCTGTCACTTGTGTGGGAAACAATCCCAGTATTGCTGTGAGTGGTAAAAATTTGTATAAGAATAAATCCGATCATCATGAATCATGCTAAAGGAGATCTCCACACTTGCACATTAATGTCTAGATTGCATGTGTAGCTGTATCATGATCTCTTTGTTGTGATTTTTTAATCAAGATTTTGTGTCGATGCCGTGAATAGTGTAATGATGTATTAAACCAATGTAATGTAATGTGGAATATGTATATGATGAATATATGAAGATCCCGTGTGCATTGTACCAATATGAATGTTGACTCTATAAGCCCTATCTGAATGTAATGTACATGAATGTATATGAGATAGTGTATGGATTTTTTTCCTTTTTGATTTTTCTTTCTCATCTCCTGTAGGCAGATGAATAAATGTTTTCTTTAAACAACATTGGCTGTCATTCAATGCCTGTTCCTTTTGTTTCAGTTCAGTGTATGCAGGGAATTGTGAGGAATAATGTAGTGTAATCGGAAATAGGGATCCCTATATATGTACCATAGGATAATGTGAAAAAAGGTCATTTTTATTGCCTGAAGTCTCTTAGTTTGTAAATTTTTACTTTTCTACTGCCAAATCATGTTCAATGGGTATCAAAAGAGGAAGTTTTAGCAGCCATCTTAGAATTTTCTTGAAAACAATTATTTTCATTTTTTTAGAAGAAATTGCTAAAAATTTATCTGGACAGTCAGGATGATTAAGACGCTGCAGGGCAATGTCCACTCTAACTCTTCCATTCGAGGTTTCATTATAAACAAGAGGTTCTTTACTCAGTTTTCCCTTGTACACCTATCTAAGTAATTTATACCTTTCCGTTGCTACACATAGTACAAGCATTATGGTCTGTCATTTACACCAACAAAGTTGATGCCAGACTTATCAGAGTTGTTTGTTCACTGGTGGACAGATACAGGGCAGTACCCTAAAAAAGTTCCCTAACCAATCAAAAAATATGAAAGAAAAAAAAGGAAAGAAAAAGAGTGAAATATGATATTTGTTTATGCATATTTTTTATCAAAGGCATTTGGTATAAATCCTAATTTTGCTCAAATTATTATTTATACTGTCCACCAAACGATTGTAGCTACTATCTGGATAGAAAATATGAACAATTTTATTTTTCAGGAAATTTCTGAGATGGCAACCAAAATTGCAAATTATGGGACCCCATGGGACACGATTTGGCAATGGAATGTCAAAATTCCTATAGACGTTTCAGGCGATACATCTATCACCTAACGAGAAATGTACTCTCCCTATCTCATATGTTGAAGGTGGCATAATGAGTCAAAATGTTGAGGGGCAGAAAATAAAGTACAGGGAGATTTTTTGAATAGTTGTGAAAAAGTGAAGCCAGTGAGAAAAACTTTGAATTCTTTAAAGGACAAGTCCACCCCAACAAAAAGTTTATTTGAATTAAAAAGAGAAAAATCCAACAAGCATAACATTAAAATTTCATCAAAATCAGATGTAAAATAAGAAAGCTATGACATTTTATTAAGTTTCGCTTAATTTCACAAAAGAGTTATATGCACATCCTGGTCGGTATGCAAATGACGGAACTGATGACATCACTCACTCACTATTTCATTTATATTTTATTATATGAAATGTCCTAATTTTCTACTTACTGTCCTGTTAAAGTTTTATTTCTCATTGAACATGTTGGATTACCATTGTTTAACATTTCATGGTTAAGTCACGTTCGTCCTTATTTTCAAATCTGTAAAAATAATTAAAACAATTAAAAAAAAGCAAATAGTGAGTGGGGGACATCATCGATTCTCTCATTTGCATGTGACTATATTGTTTATATGACTATTTTGTGAAACATAAGCGACACTTCAAAATGTAATAACTTTCTTACTTTACATCCATTTTGATGAAATCATCAACATCATGATCACCTGATTTTTCTATATTGATTAAAATCAATATTTTTCTGAGGTGGACTTGACCTTTAAATGAAACTCTAATTTAGAACCATTATTATTACATAATAATCACTTATGCCATCTTTCCCATTCATTCTCTTTCTTCTTCTCCTTTTTTTCTTGGTCTTGGACCTTTCGTCTAGCCCTCAAGGACCCCCAACCCCCTTTATCCAGTGATCTTCACAATCAGATGAAAGACAACTTATGAATCTTAAAATACATTATCCCACTGAAAATGAAAATAATAAGGGGATGATTATGGGATGAATCGGAGAGGAAATGCCACCTTTAATTGATATGTATTCATAACCACAGGTATTTTCTTATTATATAATAAATATGGAGAACAAAGTTATATAGTGGGCAGAAGTAGTCTGATGTAATTTCTGCCCTTTTTGTTTTGCGCCCAAGGCCCCAAAAAATGTACGTAAATCGCTAGTACTATAAAAGGCTATATGAAACAAAAAAGGGGGACAACAAGGTCTCTTCACATAATTTACATGTCATCCTAAATGAAAGGTAAATTCTCAGAATAATAATGATAAGGGGAACCAGAATCCCTATTTCACATATTTGATGTGATGTAAAATAAGAAAAACAAATAATGAATGAAGAGAGAATAAAAAAAACCATGAAAACAGGCAGCTTTAGGCAGGGGCATCCAGCAATGTGCATCCTTACTTTCCCTTCTTTAATTCAGAATCAGTTTTGAAGGTTTGCTCAAGAGGCTCATACGAGACCACTACATTTCAATGTATGAACGAGACTCTAATATATTTTAAATGATATTTTTATTTTTTGTGGAGAAGCAATAATAAAGCGAAGTTACATGAAGTCGACCTGCATGATAACTTTGTTTCATTAATTAGAGTTCTATGTATATTTATTTTTGTCTCGATTTTTTTTTCCGAATGCCTCCCTCTTGCGTTAAACTCCGATGCAATTTTGTCAACAAGATTGGGCAGACAGAAAAGGAGGAGTGGAGAGTTTCCGTTGAACATTCTGCTAATCCACCTGATGGTCATCAAATTCGCTGGAGCCTGTTCTTAAGGTAATCCATGAATTCATTGTCAATGTGCTACTCTAAAAGCAAACTTTATCTTTGTAAAACGAGTGAAATATATTCAATTTTTCTGTTCCAAGTCCAATGTTTTGCTACGGCGCGGTGCCCGGCCTTATTCGCACTCGCAGTGTCAGGACAGCTGTTTTGCCTCGCCGGAGTTTCGGCGTCCTAGCTAGGTAACCACACCCACAGCCCAGCCCTACCCTATGGGTACCAAAATACCCCAAATTGAAGAAAAAAAAACGAAATCATGGTCTTATCTCGTAATTAGTCACCTCTCTTCTCGTGTGTGTCCACTTGTTGTGTACAATGGGAGTTGAAACAGTAACCAGCGCTGACGAAATAAACAGCAATTGAATGCCATGCCCATAATGGTCCATGGACTGGTGTTGTGGTGACTTAAATTAGGATAATGCAAAAATCATGCACCCACCTCAATTGAACCGACACCAGAATCATGACATTGAGGCAGCACCAGTACTATACAGCTGGCAGCCATCTGTTTCGAGGATTTTTTAAACATTTTGTCTTTTAAAATTTCTCCTCGTACACAGACGGCTCGCTATCGTGCAGCCACCATTAGGGGACTTGCAATGCAAAATCCCCCCGTCGGGGCTCTTCAATTTTTGTCTTTAATGAATAAAAATTTTGAAAGTTAACACAACCAAAATGCAAATTAATATTCCCTCTTGGCATTAATTGCCAAAAAACTGAGAAAAATCAAGTTAAAAGGAACAAAAACAGTGACTTACCTCGGCTGTCGCGCAAATTCACTTCCCCGTTTTATCCGATCTTAAGTACATAAACATATGGCCATTGAGTCCCCTGTACAGATCGCGCTAGAACTTCGGTCTCTGTATTTGGTGAGTGAAGCCAACAGAGTTCAGCTGAACAACCAACATAACAGAGGCCTTTGGTTTTTAGGCTTTTGGTCTACACCAGTACCAGACCCTTAGAACTGCAAAAAAAAAGGAAAAAAGGCTGCGTTCGTTCACTTGCTTCCAAAATTGCAAACAAAACTGGCCGATCAATATAAGATGCATGCGCTAATTTTTGAGGATATGCATCATGTAGCTTGGTAAAGAACAAAAAGAAACAAGATTGCAACATAAACATCGTGGCAGGTTTTCCCTGTTTTTTTCCGTGGTTCACGCATATGAATGGGATGCAATCCTTGGCTCCATGGAGAGTAAGCACACGCTAGTGAATGATTTTAACTCTAGGAGCCTCCTGGCTAGGGTAGCCTAGAGGACTCCATGATGATGTTATTTTTATGATTTTGATATTGTCATTACATCACAGAGCCTAGACATGACTGTGCCTAGCGATTTAATTTTATCTGAATAAGAAGGGAATTCCCTTCATATTAAACATTGGAACAACCGATCCTACATGTATTTTTAATTCTATTACATTACATACCTTTATACACCCAATGCGTATAAAGAGATGAACATTTCGCAAACAAAAATAGAAAAATGAAAAGTTTCTTACCAGACCGATGTTGTGACATCCATTCGTACACACTGCAAATAAAATAGGCTTGACCCTTGAACTGCTTTGATATCACGTAGCTTCGATGAGCTATGTTACGAAGTGCCGTTTTGAAGAACAATTCATAGATAAAAATTAATAATTATTTAAAAGAATCAAATTTGAATATTGACTGTAAATAATTCTAAAAATAATAATTATTTACAATCAAAATCTGAATTTCATTATTTGTTGAATACCGGTAGTAATTTTTATTAAGAGATATGTTGCAATGTACAGCAGTACGATGCAAGTTGACCAATCAGAACGCTTCCCACTTCGGCGCTCATGCATATTTCCAATGGGGATTAACAGTAACTTTTCACTTTGTATTGTGCTATATTCGGTGGCCAATAACACACAGATTTTCGGGGCTGTTCTGGGGGATTCTTGTAAGCATTTTTTTTCAGAATCGGACCCATGTCTCAGAGGATTATCAGTTGAAAAATAGGACCCATGGCTCAGGATTTCTTGCAATAGCAAGAACCATGTCTAAAGATTATTTTGAAAAAAAAAAAACGACCCACTGGAGCCGCTCATCCCCGTATGTGATATACACACACGAGTAACCCCCCCCCCCGGATCTGGGCCTATATTGTTGACCTGGAAAAGTTACTGAGAGACTGCCATTACATTTGTGAACAATTTCTGGTGGGGAAATTTGCTCAAATTCGGCTGGTGCGAAACTACATTAGCGCCCATGTTTGCATATTTGATCATGTTGATCATTACCTTGGGTGATGGTTCATGTAGACGCTACATGAAGCTACACCTGCACGAACAGTCACTGCAACCACCCTGCCGGTGCTTAATCTACATGTAGATCTTTACAGTATACAACACATTTTTAAAAGAAATCATTAAAATACATGTACCACTTTTGTAACCAAAATTACTCATTTCCATACAGTTGTAATTTACTTTTCCCTAGTAGCATGGAGATCAATTTTGTATCCACCAGAGTAGTACTCAAAAACTTGATTTTGGGGCAAATTATAGTGTATGCCCTCTATGGATGGAAAGTAAAATGTCAAGAAAATTACCATTTTTCAATTTCTATTTTTATTTTAGAAAAAAAGTAAGAATTCAATTTACTAAAGAGCCAAGTAATATGATGAATAGGTGTAATGGAAACTGACAGTGTAAAAAAATCAAGCATTTGTCCCCAAGAACGAGAGAAAATAAGCCAAACGTTGTCAAGTTATTTCCCCACACAGGGAGTAGTAACAGAGAACAAGGTGATATCATCACAACCTTGTTCATTGAATGAATGCACCAGGGCTGATCCAATGGATTGACACTTTGATTCACAAAAGGTGTGATTTTATGTTTATAAAATATATAATTCATTCACAAACACAATCTTACCAGGAACTAGCATTTTACCCTGGTTCACTCCTTGTGCATACTTCTATCAGTCTCAAAATCTGTGATTTAAAGCCAGTATCTATTTCCTCATAAAAGATAATTCACTTATAATTCCAAAACATCACAATTGTGAATTGCGCAAGCGTGGGGTCACGGGTGAAGACGCATGAATATTACCATAGGTAGGGATTATTTTGATATTTGCATATTCATTCATCAGATACCTATATATTTTTTTTTATATAGGGGTACATATTTATATTGGATATTAGAAGTTTACCGACACCTAAGATTTTCAGCCGATTCCATGCTTGAGAAGGTAAAATTAAATTCTGATGTAAAAGCAGTAAATTATCAAATGAAAAAAATGGTTCATATCCTTGAACCTTCACACCAATACCATTTTGAGCATCTATGCATTAATTGATATAATCTAGTAACAAAATGGAATAGTGACATGCAATCTGGGAGGATTTACCAAATTAAAGACAGGCATTAAAGATAAAATGGCCTCAGAATACCGCCCCAGAGAGAAAAAAAAGAAAATAGAATTATATAGGATTTCATAGAAGAAAAGATGAAAGAATTATCAAAAGAAATACATAAGAACTTTACAAAAAAGATGAAAAACTATAGAACGAAAAAAGATTATATAAGAAAATGAAAGAAAAATTAGAATATACATAAGAAATTATAAAAAAAGGAAAGGAGAAAACATAGAAATACATAAGAATTGATTGAAGAACAAATGATAGATGAATTGAAACAAAGAATTAAAAAGAATTTACTAGAAGCAAAGATGAAAGAAGAATTAAAGCATGGAAAATGGTTGAAAAATGGAAAAAAGGAAATACATAAGATTTGATTGAAAATAAAATAAAAGAACAAATATGGAAGGAGAAAACAAAACATAGATGGGAATTCATAGGAGATGAAAGAATTATAAAAAGAAATACACATTTTCTGAAAACAATATGAAACACTGAACCACAAAAATACATCAGAAGGTATTGATAGAAAATACAGGAAAAGATGATAAAAAAGCTTATTTTTCCCTCACTGGGAATCTTGAATACATGTAAATGATAGGAAGGGTGCTTGATACTGGCATCCAGAGAGGGGGGGGGGGAGGGCACAGACCCACCAAAGAATTTTACGAAGTTTCAGGGGGGGGGGGAGAAAAATAAAGAAGGAAAAGAAAAAGGGTGAAATATAAAAATGAAATACATAAGATTTGATCAAACAGAAAATGAAAGAACAAATATGGAAGGAGAAAAAAAAACATACTTGGGAATTCATAGGAGATGAAAGAATTATAAAAAGGAAATACACATTTTTTGAAAACAATATGAAACACTGAACCACAAAAATACATCAGAAGGTAAGTGAAGGTATTGATAGAAAAATACAGGAATAGATGATAAAAAAAGCTTATTTTTCCCTCACTGGGGTTGTTATCATGGCAAAATATCTTGTGATTTATTGCTGATGATCATTCCAAAAGTGCTCTCAGACCTGCCCTATCAATATTATGTTCAGGCTTAAAAAATACCAGAGGTTTCAGACCTGCCAGCCAGCAACAACACTGCAAAATCTGTATTTCTGATAAAAAAACAGTAATTTTATTTGTTCACGTGGGTATGAAAGCAAACAATAAGCCTACTTCCTGTCAAAATAACATGAAGATATCAATGTATTTGATCACATTATTCATTGCATATTTCAACTCAGAAACTGTGTGAACGTAGTGCTTTGAAATAAAGGGCCTAGATGTCCTACATGTAGCAAGTATATTTTCTGTGATAACTACACATGTTTGTTGAGAAGCTGCTACTAGAGCGATCCGCGAATGTAATTGCAAAATGCCAAGGACAATTTGGCAGGGTTGGACGATCTCAAGTTATGAGAAGATAATATCCTCAATGATAGCGTCTTGCACACCTCCTTGAAAGCTTGTTGTGTCCCTGAATGTAAATAAGCATCGTGTATACCTGTAATGGGCTCGGCACATCTTGTTCACAATAACACAGTTACACTGGGCATGTTGAATGTGAAGATTGAAAATGAAATCTAATTTGAATGGGTAATAAAAGAAGTGGAATCAAATCAGTTGGCTGAAGCTTGCCAGTCGTTCTACATGTATGCCTGAGTTGTTAATGTTATCATGGTAAAATAGATTGTGAGGATGTGCTTGTTAACAGTACAATCACAAGTCTGAGCTGAATGATGAATGCCTAGTAATGTAGGGCAGTTGTGCCATTTTGAGAAGATTTTTTTTTAGAAAGGGGCGAAAATCCAGAAGTTGCTCTTCGTTGCTTGGGAGAAAGGAAAAGCAATTATATTGAAAATCTGTGTATTGCATGTTTGGATTTGGCCTATATGGTGATGATGAAGATGATGGTGATAATCATGATGATGATGAAGCAATGATGATGATGATGAAGCAGTGATGATGATGATGATAGTGATGATGATTATGATAATAGTGGTGGTGGTGGGGGTGATGATGGTTGATATCTTGAATTCATGATTGATGATGTTGTTGATGATGGTGAAGATAATGATGGTCTGTTCTAACAAATTGCTACAATTGTTGCTGCATTCATTTTATACATTTATTCCAATACAAAAATGGTAGGTTTCTATTTACCAATTTCCCCATTCAAACTTTCAATTATAAGTTTGAAAGTTTAGGAGGAACTACAAATATTCCCGCTGATGTGTTCTTCAATGGCTAAATCACCTTTATCCTTCAGTAATTTCTGTGTTTTTTCCCTCTTTATTTGTCTCCATACCAAACAGGAATTTTCATGTAGATCATCAAGTTTCAGTCCAGAGTTGTATATATATTCAAAGGATTCAATATGGCATACAGAGGGGTAAGTCTAAGAATCTTGAATGAATGATAGCAAGTGTGCTTGAGAAGTTAGGGGG
The DNA here is from genome assembly GCF_018143015.1 of Lytechinus variegatus. NCBI lineage: Eukaryota > Metazoa > Echinodermata > Echinoidea > Temnopleuroida > Toxopneustidae > Lytechinus > Lytechinus variegatus. Next base: position 16,400,413 of record NC_054741.1, on the reverse strand, counting down.
GGGGGGGGCACAGATCCCCCAAAAAAATTCATTAAGTTTCAGGAGGAAATACAGAAAAGGGAAAGAAGGAAGAGAAAAGGGTTAAATATAAAATTGTTTTTCTTAATATGATGTTATAATCTATCTCAAAATTAGATTTAAAAAGATTAAAATTTTTGCCCATTCACTTTGCTCGCTTAAAGCTTTTTAGAAATTTTCATTTCTGGCCCCCTTAAAATTTTTGCCTCCTTACATCAAACAGAGAAAGAAAGAAAGACAGGATAGAGTCAAAGCAAGAGAGAGGGACAGAGACAGGGAGACAGAGGTACACATGTAGAATTTACAAAAGAGAGGGAGAGAAAGAGCCTCACATGTACAGAGTTGAAGAGAGCACTTGCAAAAAATGTCAACAAAATGTATAGGTTTATTTGTAATCCTCTCCGAATTGATCAAGTTTTTTTAGAATCATTGTGAAATGATAGTGTACATGTAGATGAACTCTTTTGTCAATAATATGGTTGATGTTCACTCAGTGGCAGGGTTACATTCAAAGGACAGTCTGAAGACTTTATCAGTTTTCTGATGAGCTCATTTAATGTTATCATTTAAATCATGATCTTTGGGAGTATTTACATGTAACGTTAACAAAGACTACATTTTAACCTGTCATTGTGATAATTGGTACTATCATATCCAGTTTGATCGAGCCATATTGGTTTCCTTGTATTTCTATTTGTAATTGTTTCTCTGGTTCAATTTATTTGTTTTGTTTAGTATGCGAGGGTACATTTGTTGATATGGATTTTATTTTTAAGGGTTTTGTTCCAAGACTCTTCATATGCTTCATATGAACTATTACCCTTTTTAGACAGGCTAAAATTTCCCTAACCCCGTACTATTGGTGGGGCTAAATGGCAATTTAGCCCCACCTATAGTACGGGGTTAAGCTTAGCCCACTTTCGTTTTACACAGCGTTTTTGCAAAGTGGGCTAACCCCACCTATAGTACGGGATTATTTGGCCCTGCAAAAAAGCAGGGTTATCCCACCAATTGCGGTGCTAAGAGCAATAGTACGGGGTTAAGATCGCATGTGTAAAACGAAAGTGGGCTAAGCTTAAATAGTACGGGGTTAAGGAAATTGCGAGTGAAGCACTTGTACTACGAATGATCGACAAAAACCACTAGTCCGGGGTTAGCGAGTTTCGTGTGTAAAAAGCAAGCATTCCTTATCCGGGGTTAGCAATAACAATTTGGCATGTGTGAAAAGGAAAAAAAAATAGTACGGGGTTAAGGATAGTACGGGGTTAGCGATAGTCCGGGGTTAAGAAAATCCTGTGTAAAAAGGGCATATGATAGAAGAACACTCCCTTCTTTGGACCAGGTATTGGGTAGAAAATCATATCATGTACAATTGTTTTTCTTTTTATTTCACTCTTCAGATTTATCTTTAAATTATAATACAAGTTCCCCATTGACATACATTTGAATTACTGAAAATTTGTAGCAGTGCAAATTTCCTCGACCAGACCTGAGTATTTCATAGAAATGATTTATTCTTATGGTAACGAAGCATAATTTTATTCATTTAAGCATACCTCCTCTTGAGACAATCAGTGGAATATGATGGTCCATCAGAACGATTGTTTTTAACTCCCCTGTGTTATGAATCACAGTTTATGAGTGATGGCCATGAATAAAGGATCTGTCAAATATAAGACCCATTGCATAAAACGCTTTGTAAAGCGGTGTGAATCAGCTCAGCAAGATCACATACATTTTTCTGCACCAGTGGTTGGTTTATAAATCTATCTTTCTTTTGCAAGTTGCTTGCCTCTGCAACGGTTTCTTTGTACTGCCTCACCATTTCAACTTTCAACTTTGCTATTGCTTTGTCAGATGCTAAAATCAAATGGAAGTGGCTGCAGTAAACACTGATTTGTGCGAAAGTCTGTAAAACCAAGATTAATTGTCGGGTATCATCATGGATCTCGATTGGTACAGTTTTACTTACATGTATAAACTGAACTCTGTGAAATCATAACATCTCACCTGAACACAATGTAGATTGCCAACACAGATAAGCACGTGTGGGACAATGTAATTTGCTTTTAAATAGATTTGCTTGAATCCCATGCTTATTCTGCTTATTTCTCTGCAATTATTGAGGGCCGACACAATTTCTCCCAGAATCCTTTGGCACATATTTTTTCTAATTTATAAAATGCAATCGGACACTTGGATGGTCATTAGATTCTGTATGAACTCTTTTTGAAATTGTTACAACTGATATTTTGATTTTACTATTTTATGTAAATCTCATCTCGTTTTAGTAGCTACATTTTATGAATTCAGTTTGAACTTTTTGAAAAAAAAAATAATGCCAAATGGAAAATGGAGTTATTGAGTTCACGTGTTACAAGTTTCAGTCTAATTTTCTCCATGAAAACGGAATGCACAGGCATACTGTCTGTCTGCCTCAAGTCACCCAAGTTGTTTATGCAGAAAATGTTATTAAAAGCCTACTAATCTCACATGAGAAAATCTGGGTCTTTGTGTCATGAAATCACAATTTGCCTGCATGAAAGTGCTTTGTCCTTCTAGTGTATATCATTTTCCTGTTCCTCAAAATGTTCACGTATGCTAGAAAAAACAAAAATTTCACAGCATCAAAATTTACAGAACTGTAGTAGAGCACAGCTTTGCAAGACGACTGGTGGCTGCCCACTGTCTTGCGCTGCCCCCGTACAAATAAAGACGGAGTCAACAAATGACAAGTTTAACGAAGAGGTGAAGGAAAGTTGTACATAATAGGTGGTTTCAAACTGCCTCGATCATAAGAATCTCTGTTAAATTACAAGAATTTTTTAAGGCTAAAAAATACCCATTAATTATTCCTGCATTCACACCGCCCGAAACATACCCTTCGGAATAAATTCCTGTAGTTAGGAGAATGCGCAGTATGGACTGATAAGCAGGCAAGGCGCGAGATTCAAAACCACTTGCTCAGCAGCCACCCACGGTGCCCGCGCCCAACTACATGCTGGGCTAAAAGTTCCCGTAAATTGCTTTCACATTGCCAAAATACCTGCGACCTTGGAAAAATCCCAGCGAAAGTTCTAATAATTTTGCCAAGTACCTACTATTTAGTGGGTATTTTCTTTCGGGATATTACGCGTAATTTGCTTTCACATTGCCAATATTACCTGGTATTTTCTGATCGGGTAAATTTCCGATCAGAAAATACCTGGAACTGACGAAAGTCTCAAATCAATAAGCTGGTATAATAACATATATCTGGACTGGACGACCAACAACCGGGTATAATAAAACCGACATGGCCTACGGCAGCAAAACAAAATGTAAACAAAATGAACTACCCCTCCTGACTTAGCACACACCCTTCTTGTCCTTCTTGGCTCAACATTACATGGTGAGAAAACCCTTCCCCAAATCGGTCCTATCACTTTTGGTGCAATGTGCCAATTAATCCCCCTGTAAAACACCCTACATGTAACAGCAAATGAATGCTGTTTTTCATAGGGGACTAAAATTTAATGTGATATTGATAAAAAGAATGAACTTTTTGTGGTCTATAATTCACTCTACATGGAAAATCTCATATTTTGACCTACGTTATTAGTTCTTGTACTGGAATTAGGTTTTAAGCTAATTAGCAGGACACCATCAATTGATGTGCGGTAGGATCAAGGCCAATTACATGTAACAGGAAGATTGTTTTACCATATATATGGATGATACATGTACATGTATGTAGGCCTAACTTTCCTATTTAAAAGTAAGTTTGTTTCTGAACTAAGAGGTGAGGTGTGTTGTTGATCTGGATACAGAAACGACTTCAAATGCTGGTGTCCTTTGTTAAAGCACCGATCCTCAATACAAAGTCCCTTGCTGAGGCCTGAAGCCATTGGTCCCCTGTTTGATTATAAGCGAGCATTGATGCACACCTTAATACCCAAGTGTCATCTATCCTATGAACAACTTCCCAGATGTCAGGGGTGTTGTCCTAGAAAGGCTAGAATTAAGAACGTGGCATGTCTGGCCTACATATTGTAGGCCCCATGTCCTCCAGGATCCTGGAGTAATCTAAAGATAGATCTGTGTCCCTGATTTAACAATGTTCAAAACAGTATTTCCCCGATTCATTGGGCAGAGTCAATCAAACCAATTGAAAGGAACACATACAAATGTTATTGATGTTTCAGTTACTCGATCCCCCATCCAATTGATCATCACATGTACACGATGTCATGGTGTGAGTACACATACGTTAAAACATCAATACAGCCGTGAATGGTCATTAATTGGCAGGCGACCCTGCTAATGCCCAAAACATTCTCCTTTATCGATGAGTGAATTTAATCATTACATGTATACCTACATGTATATCTTGTTCTGGTTTGAGTATTGGTGTGAAGCTTGATAGAACAGTTATGTAGTAAATATTTGGACATTGGGATGGGAGGGTTTCTTGTTTTGTCACTTTCTGACACGAAGAAACAAAAGTTGGTATTTAAGTTGTGTCCTGTGACACTCTAGCCTCAGGACTTGATACAGAGAGAGAGAGGGGTTGTCAATGCAGGGTAGAGTTACTGAAAGTAATTGGTGTTTGTATGGCATCATGTACAATGTAGGTGCTTTTGATCAAATTTCTTTAGTAGGCTAGATGCACAAATTAAAATCACAGATCAAAACACAAATGCATTTTTTTTTTTGTATTTTGGAGAGTATTCAATAACACTGTTTAACCCTGATATTAAGACCACCCACCACATACATGTACTATTCATCAGTGAGATTGACCCAGGAAGTAAAGGTCAAATCTGAAGTGTACATGTAGTAGAATCCTGACTTCAGGAGATCTTTGTTGTGTATTTTTTTCATCTGTGGTTCTGATGAATTGCCTTCAAAAGTCAAAATACATCTTCAGCATTTCAAGTTTGGTTTCCCAAAGATATTTTGTAGTTATTTATTTAAGGCTATTATTATTGACATCTTAAACATCTTTGAAAACTGCGATTCTAAGGTTTAGAAAGTGTTAATTAAGCTCAGCCCATGACTGCACTGCGAAAGGAAGGAGACAGGGATGCCTTTTTGACCCTATCTTGTTCAAACAATGATTTATTCTTGGGATGTGATGTAGGATCAGATGTTCTCCAAGTTATCTCCAGATAGCCTTTCATGCCACCACTGCTATCACTCTCCCCTCCCTCTCATCATCATCCTTTATCTTTGTACGGTGCTCTTAACATTCTTCTAAACCAAAGGTCACCAGTCATGTTAGCCTCTGTTTCATCTTCGTCACGGTCCGACAGCATCGGCGATACCCGCCAGATAATGCCACGCCTGTCAGAAACGTCTGCTCCAATATGGTCGGCACTATCCTCATGAAACATGCAACACCGCTAACGAGACCTCGTGTAATTCACGCCTTCCAAAGTCGTTTGTATCTCATCACTCTGTTTGTTGTTCATGGGAACATTAATGGTTTTTACAGCTCTACCTCATCTTCTCTTTCAACAAGAATGAGCCTCTTGGGCTGGTGCCATCTCCAGAGTGTATCTAATTTGAATATACACTTTTTTCATAAATAAAAAACTTGTACAGTTGCATATTGATTTTGCTATCATTGTCTCTCTGCAGCTTCTTAAATCATTATTTCAAAAATCCAAAATCCGAGCTCAGTTTTATCCAAGGTTTGTTGGAGTAAAAATGCACTGCGGTTGAAAGCAATGTAGTTTCTAAAATGTCTGAAACAGCCTCCATAATTTACCTCTGACATCGTTACAAAAGGTTGTTTGGAATGAACAAAGGTAGAAAAATCCTTTTACATAAAAATATGAGTTTTTACTCATGGCATGCTTCATCTACAACTGATGTTTTGAAATACAGGAGGTGCAGATATATAGATCAAATACTTTCTAATATTTCTCAAATGCATTCAAATTTCAAATCTTTTCAAATTAAGAATCATATTTCTTGAAAAAGTATTGTCCAATGATCTGTTATTATTCAGTTACTTTGATAAGAATGAATATCATAAACTTGAAATCTAGCTTAGATGCTCCTTGACACCTCAAATCATTGTGATGATTTACAGGCACATGTGTAAATTGATATTCTTCAACTTGCCTTTATAATGAGGAGCAAACATACATTATACATTATTGGAAAAAAAACACAAGAGTGATGAAATGTGACCTTATTTACTTCTCTTTGCATGATAAACCTCATTAGGGATGGGATCTGACCTCATGACTTGTGTTATAAAATGAACTGAATTTCTCTTTCTTTGCTCTTTAAAGGACAAGTCCACCCCAACAAGTTGATTTGAATAAAAGAAGAAAAATCCAACAAGTATAACGCTGAAATTTTTCATCAAATTTGAATGTATAATAAAGTAATGACATTTTCAAATTTCGCTTAAAGGGGAAGTTCACCCTGACAAAAACTTTATTGTAAAAATAGCAGAAAAAATAATAAAAAATATTGCCGAAGGTTTGAGAAAAATTCATCAAATAATTAAAAAGTTATTAGAATTTAAATTATTTGATTTGTGACGTCATATGCGAGCAGCATTCCTACATAGCGAATGGTAAAAAATCAATGAAATGTCATTTTCTCAGAAAATTGAAAATGGTGTTTACTGTACCTTTTGTATATCAATAGACAAATCATTTCACACCCGATCATGAATAGAAAACAAAATTAAGTCATCAGGAACCATGCAAAATTTGAAATTCATGCATTTTATATTACATAACACATGGGGCAGCTGCTCGTTTATGACGTCACAAATCCAAAACTTTGAACTCTAATAACTTTCTTACTCTTTAACGGATTTTCCTCAAACCTTCACCAATATTTTTTACTATTTTTTCTGCTATTTTTGCAACAAAGTTTTCTTCAGGGTGAACTTCCCCTTTAAATTTACAAAACAGTTATATGCACATCCTGGTCTGTATGCAAATGAGTGGACTGATGTCATCACCCAATCAATATTTCTTTTGTATTTGATTACATGAAAAAGAAAATATTGTAATTTTAACCTCATTGTCATGTGAAAGAAAGTTTTATTCCTCCCTGAAAATGTGGAATTTCCATTTTTTGAACATTATATGGTTGAGCCAGCCAAGTTGGTCATTATTGTCAAATTTTAAAAAATTGAAATCGTACAAGTATAATGCAAACAATAAAAAACAAAGGAAATAGTGAGTAAGGAACCTCATCGACTCTCATTTGCACTGAATTGTGCATATAACTGTTTTGTGAAAAATACGCAAAACTTATTATGTCATAATTTTCTTGGTTTACATCCGATTTTAATGAGATTTTCAGCATTTTGTTTGATTTTCTCTATTGATTCAAATAAACATTTTTCATGGGGTGAACTTGACCTTAAAGTTCCCAGGAACATGCCTTACTTTGAAAGAAAAATATGTCTTTCATTGTTAGCTCTCTCTAGGCTATATTAAAGTCAATTCTCTTTTTTTGGGTATTTTTCATACATGTACATCTACACGAGTCAAATTGTATTTTAAGGGACTCTTCTGTAAAAGATGGTAGTTAAAATTTGAATACAGACTCTTTGGGAACTGGTGACATATCGTCTGAATTTCCTATAGAGTGAAAATGCCACATGTACATCTATAGCCAATCACTGTGTCAAAATGAACGCTATAGTTTTGCGGGATGACTACTTGCCAGATGGATGTCCGGATGTTATGCTCATAATGCTCTTTTGTCAACAAATACAGGCCTTTTTCATCTTTCGTTAATGGCTGCCATATTCGGTGAAAATGGTCTGCGAAAGTGGAGCCAAATTAGCCATGAGAGGGATGAATTAAGAAAAGATGATGAGAATGAAACCTGGGGAGTGTTTTCATCAAGCATCTTGTCAATGATTGATTTGAACTGACAAGTTTGCTCTGAGCCAATCGGATGCAAGGATTTCAGTAGCTTATAACAAATTTGTTTCTTGAAATCCCACCCTGGGTGATGAAGATTCAGCATGATTCAGATAATATGAGCTGTATGTTGTAATGGTTTTAGCTCTGCTTTCCTTTTCCATTGATATCAAATTGCAAATTTGCCTAACCTTTCACTATGATTGCATCAAATTGGAAGTTGGATCCTTCGTTTTCTTTGTAATTTTTCATCAAATGTTGGTTGAGATTTGTGCTTGAACTGGTGTATATCATTTGGGTTCACAAATAAATGGCTATAGATACAATTTAGATGATTTCTTCTACTGTTGATTACTGATATCTTTAAAGGTAATGAGAAAAATCATAAATGAAGGGACAATGACTTTGTTTACCAGTAAATCAAAATGGTTCTTTTGATTCTGATAAACCTAGACGTAAAACGTTTCATAGGTAATTGGTTATATACCAGCTTGGCGTTTACCAGCAAAATGCTGTCCTGCCGAGTTCCTACGGGAGTTACCACAAACAGAAACAAACAGGAACAGATTCTTTACTTTTCATGTGAAACTTCATTGAATTTTCCTTTTCAAAACAGAATTCATGCTTTTGCTGTGTATTATACGCACACTTAATTTCCATTTTAGATCAAATTAGAAAAGGAATAGATATTTTTTTAAAGATGGAAAATCAGCATCCCTAGATTTAGTCATTGTAAATGAATCTAGATGATGAATTGGCAATACAGCTATGTCAAATTTGAATGCTCCATGAAGCCGTGAAGTAAATGTGTCATTTTAATCACATGAATGACCTACATTGATATGGCATGTGAAACATTGTAAATCACATTGCCTTTCAAAATTCATTGTCATGATCCGATTCCATGGCTGGTTTTCAACAATAAATCATTACAATGAAACCTGTTCTTGTACATTGTACAATGTAATTCAAAACTTCTGTCCTCTGTTAAATGTTCCATCACAGAATATTCTCAATTTCATGAACATAGATAGTATTTCATTTTGAAAAGATTTATGAGCTTAAAGAGATCTACCAGTAATTGCAATAAACACTGATTTCATGAGAAAGTCTGTAAAACCAGGCTTAATTGTCAGTATATCATCGAGGATCTAGATCTGGTACAGTTACATAAACTGAACTTTGTGAAATCTTGAAATCTACGCCGAAAAATATTCACACTGAAGATCACCAACACAGATAGGCACACGTGGGACAGTGTACTATTATTGCTCGAATAAAGACCCGACGGAAGTGACCAAATCCGCGCTTATTTTGCTTATTTCTCAGCAATTACACAATTTCTTCCAGAATCCTTTGGCACATATTTTTTATTCATACAAACAGACACTTGGGTGGTCATTATATTAGATTCTGTAAAAAGTCATTTTGAGATCGTTACCAATACTGGAATTTATCATTAATATTGTTTGCATGTGTGGTAGTTTAATAAATTATGACACAACATATTCTCCCGCCACATTTGCTGATTTTTCATGGGAACAATTGTCACTGGAGCAAGTTTAATTGAACCAATAAATAATCGGTCTGTACATGTATGAGCGATATGTGAAAGAATGCAAACATTTTATGTACTTTGGTTGTTTTATATACCTGTAGTGATACTGTGCCAGGCAGGGAATCCTTGAGCATTGATTAGGGAAATAATGTACAGGTATGCATTTATCCCTGCAGCAAATGTGAACTGTTGTAGAACTTCTGAAATGTTCACACTCGGCATCCTTGGTGTCAATAACGTTGCTAATACATAGTTTGTACAATATATTTTTATTTTAAGCCCAGGCACAACTCATTCAATATTGTATGGACTATGGAACACAATACTTTTATTGATAAATTTCATTGTTTTAAGTTTTAACATGTAAAAACTACCCAATTTAATCAGACTTCTTCAAGATGTGGAACCACTGAAATACCCCCAAATTCATATTCTACATGGCTGATTCAACCATAATAGTGATTGCATTGTGTAATTTGGTGAGCTGGAAAGCCTTGTGTAAGCCTGGATATGGATTGGTCTTGTCAGCCTCAATAAATAATGATGATCTATTACATGATGGATTGGATTCCATCAGAGGAGAACAGTTTGACATTTTACAGAAAATTACAATCTCAGAGAACTGGAAGCAATATAGACCATATTTGCTTCAAGTTCAGTGTCTGTTATATTTCATCATGATTAATTCTAGGTGGAATAAAGATTTATTGTATTAAACTTTATTGTTTATTTTAATTTTATAGCATCTATGTTTTGTAATTGTAAATACAATTATTGGTGAGTGGTAATTTTAATTGAACAGTTGCACTTGTATTCGCATTAAATATGAGGTGCACAACACATTTTTTTTTTTTGGGGGGGGGGTGGCCGGGGGATAAGACATCAGAAAATCAGACTCCATAATTTTGAGCAAAATATGATAATATTTTATAATATAAGATATTTTTTAATGGGGCATTTTAGGAAAGAGGGCATTTTAGGAAAGAGGTCATTTTGTTCCTCCTAAAACAAAGCTTTCTCTCTTTAACCCGCTTTCATGATTCCAGGAACAATCATTCTGTTTATGATTTCTGGCAAGCATGACCTTTGAAGTCGGTATCGATGTCCAGTTAATTCTTGATTTTTGAAAACCAGGCGTCCTTCTGCACCTGCCTTTTAACCAGTTCATCATTGAACTTTATTGTGTCCACCATCATGCATCATGAACATGGTGTACATTTGTACACGTATGTATCGGCAAATATCTCCTGTTAATGGACGTACATGTATAGTGTAAACACTTGGCCTATGCATTTAATATCATTGAATTCAAGATTTTTTATGACTGTCCTTAAATGAGCAATCCACTCCAGTCAATAATATTTATGATGGCCACGCAGTATTTTCATTATTTGGCTATTGTACACATTCGGGCACTTCAGTTTTTATTTTTACGATTTTGTATATTGGAAGAAATATGTGGGTATTAAAGACCTTGACTAAATGTTTAATTACCTCCAGCGTACTATGCAAGGATTATATTCTGTAATAACTCATTTATTTTAAGCTTTTGCTCTGTTTGATTACATTATTCTAAAGCTTTGCTGATTTTGTAAATAATTGAATGATCATCTTCATTTCATATTAAAAAAGACCACTTTCAATCATTAATTTGATGATTTTAAGGATAATATTTTAGATTGACAGAATTTTCCAGGCCTACGTTTTTGTACTCGCCAGCCAAAATTTGCCATGTACTGTATTATTAGGCCCCATACATGTAGGTTAAATTTGTCATTATTGAAATTTCTGTGGCTCTCTCTCTCTCTTATTTTTTTTTGCTTTCCAGGGCTCCTCTGGAAGCCCCTATGAAAATTTTTACTTGCTGATAATTGTGATATTATACCTGACGTGCCCAAATCTGATAGTACTGCATGCATGCCTTTGTGAGCCGTGTATATGACCAAGGAGAGATATCTCCTTGATATGACATAGTTTTATGATCATGAATTTTATTTTTACTTCCCCCAAAATTGTATATATTTGGAAGATATGCAATGGGTGATATTTTGGCTGGCTAAAATCATCTGAATCTGAATACAAGCCATGAATACACTATTGAATAATGAAAAGAAGTACAGTAGGCCTACTTATCTTCCTCATCCTTCATTCATGTACATACTGTGTGTGCCTCAAGGTCCTTTTGGAACCAAGAGTTCTCTTGATATGATAGACCCCTGTTACATCTGAGAGATTCCCTACCTCGGGCCGGCCCGGGGCCTACCTCGGGTCGGAAAGAAATCAGATGTAAACATCCCACACCTACCTCGGGCCGGCCCGGGGCCTACCTCGGGTCGGAAAGAAATCAGATGTAAACATCCCAAACCTACCTCGGGCCACCTTTTAGCGAACCTACCCGAGACCACATCCAGAGGTAGTCTCGGGTAGGTATCGGGCCGGCCCCGGTCCACCGATTCGTAGATGTAAATGCACACAAGCTTTCGAACCTATCTCGGTCCGTTCACCAGCTGTCAAATTACGTCATACATGTAGCGCGCGCTATCCCTCCCCAGCCCCGTCGTTCTTCGAATGTTTTTGCGGCATGCGACATGTGAATTGTGATTGATAAAGTCTTTGATTTGAGTGAAAAGAAGCATTTTAAACGTATCCTTTTCAAGTCGATCATATCTTCAACGACTGCTGGGATCATCAGCATTCTTTCAGAATCTCGGGTAACTTCAATTAGCGCGCGCGAATTATTCGGAGCCTAGATCGAGAGCGCCCCACTGAAACGTCTCACCCCACTGAGAGCGTTTTCATAGCAACAAGAGCGCTTTACGTGAAGTGATTTTGAAAACCACTTTCGTGTGATCAAGTGAGAATGCTAGCAAAGCGATCTTCCAAAGTGGTTTCCTGAATCGGTTTCCAGTAAACTAGTTTTAGAAAGTGTAATGAGAACGGCCTCTAGGTGATATATAAATGTACCCATTGTACAATATTCTTTTGACAGGTATTTCATTTGCTCTGTCCTTCAAACTTGTATAGGTGCCATTCCTTTACATTTTGAATTGAATTTTAGATTGGTTGAATCTGATAAGGTGATTCTGATGGAAAAGGGATTCTTTTATGCTGTGATGTGTGGAGGAATAAAATATAGATAGCCATTGCCTTTTTTAAATAAAGCCAGGGAATGTATACTTGTTCAAGGCCTATCTTGAAAATAAAGTATTGGGCGTTGCAGCCCCCCCAAAAGTGAATGTATAAAAAGTATTATATTGAGTTCATTTGTAGAGAGTAGTAGATAAAAAAGCACAATTAGAAATATTTTGCATAAAGCCAAGGGCAGGCACCCCCAACATGGGGCAAAGAGCTACAGTGTATTTGCCCCCCAAATATAAATATGGCACTTGCTTGTAGAAATTTTAAAAGTGCTCTTGTTATTCATGTTAAAATTAGCCCTGTTCTAGAAAATGTAATTTCCCCTACAGAAAAGTAATAACTCATGCTGTTAATAATGATAATGCCTTTCTTATCCTTACAGAAGAAATTGTGTTGGTAAGAAAGCATTGCAATATTTAACTTGCCCCAGGTAAATTGAATCATTCTCTCCTTCGGGTTAAAATTCTGAAAAATGATTGTACATTCATCTTCTTTTATCCCATCAATGAACAAGGCATCACTTATCTCCCAAGGGAGCTTGTTAAGGAAAGAATCAGGGAGGGTACTGGAGATAAATCTTTGATTGTCTCATCTTTCCCCGCCGTGACGACGAATCAGCTTTGGCCTGATATTGGTCACCAGAGCCGATGGTGCAATTTTGTCCCCAGCACATTTCCAGTTAAATCTCACAAATTCATAAATGACTCAATCATCCAATTCCATCCATACTTTCTCTCTTTGTCATTCTGTACCAGGTGGATGTACATTGTCGTGAATGCATGGGTGATTATCTTGGTGAAAGTGACTCACCAATTAGTATTTGGTATCTCCCTATATATGGTCCTTGATGAGTAAAAAATCATTCATGGTGCAATTTAAAGGGATCTTGATTATAGCATCATTTGTATTTGACACAAAAGGCATTCTCTTCACAAGGGTTAGTGGTAAAATTGAAGAAGTTGCACTGAGTCAGAAAGGTCCAAGACAAAAATGCTGTTTAATATTTACAGTACTTGTTTTACAGAACTTTTGAACAATTGTATAATTTCAAACAACCACTGATTGAAGATTAAGCAATACCAGCTAAAATTTGTTTTATATTGATAGACACAAGTTTAACCTGATAAACAATATAGTGAACAACATTTTCAAAAAATTGTTAATAGTGGTTTTACTCTGATATTTTTTACTATATTTTTTTCAAAGTTACCTGGTTTACATGAAGCTTTCATAGCATTTTTTTGCCAAATCTGTTCTTATAAGAAAATTACATTACTAAAAGCAGATTAACTTGTCAATGCCCATTTCATGAAGCCTAATTTGGCCCTATTACAATGTAATTGGAGCAAATTATTTACAATTTTTAGTGTAATTGCAGAGCTCAATGTAATATTGCTGAGGAGGATTTACTGAGTTCAAATCCAAGGAACCTTTTAATCGGCAAGGTGAAAGGTATTTGAGAGTCTGCATGGAAATTCAAGATTAAACTCCTGCTGAGAGATCAGAAATATGAATGATTGGCTAAAATCATAAGTCAGAAAATATTTGACCCTGTTAATAATGCCAGGCTTGGGCCTATTTCACACACCATAGGTGCTAAATCTTTGTATTACATGAATAGCCATGCTTACATTTTTTTTTCCAAATCAGAGAAGAACAAAAGTAATGATATGGTCATTGATATGAGAATGAAACTTTAGATCTTTTATTACAAAATAATTGTAGTTTTGGAAAGATCACATTGGGTATCCCATTCCCAATTTGATATTTTTGCATTTACATACAGCAAGCACTTGAATTGGATTGTTCAACTTTTTGTTTAATGGTTTGAGAACTACAGTGCTATTCCCATGTTTGTAATTAGCTTTTACAATAAATGCCACTAACTACCCAGGTGTAGCATTATTATATATTTCATGACACCTAGATAGATCCTTGCTATTTGATTGGTTGTTTGATATCGTTCATTCAGCCCATTTTGCAATGACGTCATCAACCGTGCAATTTTGGATCCATTCATCGTGCAATTTTAGATCCATACGATTTTGTCCATTGCACTCGTGCACCAAGACTGCAGCTCGTGCACCAGCAGTGCGCATGTTGTAAAGACGTAACAATCAACAGACTGAACTAGCACTGCATGAGCATGTTTTGTATCGAAATTCATGAATTTCATATGATTTTTTAGGTGTAACATTAACCAAATAATGAATGCTCTTTTCATTCGTGCAATGGACAGAATACTTCCTTCAGTAAAAGATGAAATGAATGATCCATTGCACTCATAAACATTCATAAATATGTATATCAGTGAAATGATACCTCTCTATATGTACAGTACCATCCTTATTGTGTCAGGTCATTTTTCCCTGTTATGCTACAATCGTTGGGGGGGGGGTTGATATTGTTACCACTTTCATCTTCTAATGACACACTATTGTGAAAATCTCTAAAATTTTTGTGGAAGTACAGATTCTTTTCTTTGTGTTAAGGTATCAAGACCTTTAAAAGGAACTGATGATAAGCCAGTCATGTTTGTTACAAACACATTTGTATAGAACAGGTTTCACTTTTAGGATTAAGTGTAGTGTGACAAATCACCAGTAGGGGAAGGCGGGGTAAGTTGTGACAGTTTTTGCTTTTTGCATGTTAGAATTGATATGATTAATAATCTTGTCGAAATAAGTACCTTGCCTTGAAATTTCATTCTTCTGAAATATTTTCCACCTATACATAACTTTCTACCCCAACACTGAAAGTCATCGTGACCTTTGAAAAAAACGATGACAAATGGCTCAACTTGCCCCATATATGGGGTAAGTTTGAGCCACCTTCTGGGGTAAGTTGAGCCACAAAAACTATGTACAAAATGTATGGGGGGAGAACCAGCATGTCAATTTTTAGTTTAAAGTCTTTTCACTTGCTAATTCTCTATAAATACTAACATCCTATAAAAGGAAAAGAGCAGTCATGCAAATTTGCTCCTTTCAGCCTGCATTTCAATCTATTTTTATGGTTTGTTTGTTTTTTAAGATACATTACCATAGGAATTACCATGGCTCAACTTGCCCCATGCTGTTTGGCTCAACTTACCCCGTCCGAACTTAGTGCGATAATTTTGTATCCACACATTTATTATGCATCCATCATATAAAAGACTATGACAAGAATGAAGATCCATACCTGGACTAATAATATTGTTATCATGTCTTTATTATATTTGAAGACGTGTGTGTTTATAAAGCACTTATCTATTTCACACTCTTTTTTACTTTTTTGGCTGAAATTCATATTTTTCCCTCAAAAAAACTACTTTTTGTTTCAAAGTTGGAAACAATGTGGTGGGGTTAGGGGTTATGCTATGGGTCATCAATACATGACACCACCACAATGTCTGACTCATTCATTATTGGCCTGGAGCTGGTGGCTCAACTTGCCCCTATGCTCAACTTACCCCGCCTTCCCCTATAGCCAAAGATTATCAGGAAACAAACTCTACCATTATTCTTGTGTCTTCTGGGGTGCGTTTATTCGACACTTTTTTACCCTAGAATCATGATTAGAATCATGATTCAAATCACGATTCTGCAGAATCACGATTGCGTTTAGTCGAAATTGAATATAATCATGATTAGAATCACAAACATGAAACACGAAAAAAGGGGCGTTTGGAAAGACGTTTCTGTAGAATCACGAACGAAAAAGGTCGTATGAACGATATCGTGATTTGAATCATGATTCTATGACGTCATTGTGTCGTGCTTCTTCCGGGTTCGACTCAAAGGCGCGCGCTGTGTTTCGTGCAGGTTAATTTTCGTGTAGCAGTATTGCCAGCATTTAGGAATTATCATTCTGTGTATTGTACCCCCGGGGTTGTACTGTAGCGTCATTTGTATATTTCATTGTTTTCATCCATCATTTCTTCAAGTTCCAAAGGCACAAATTGGACTGACGATGAACTCAGGGCTCTGCTTGTGCTTTGGGCTCAGCCTGAAGCACAAGCATCCCTTACCGGGATTCACAGAAATAAGACGATCCCTTTCAGCGGCGCTTGCGAGGGAGGGATTTCAACGGAGATGTGGCACCGCCTGTCGAGACAAAATTAACAGAATTCGTGCCCAGTACAGGACCATCATAGACAAGAAAAATCGATCGGGAGGTGGGACCGTGGGAGGGAGGATGATGACCCCTTCTGGTTCCCGATCAAAAACAATACGAGGTACAATTCGGAATTCTGGAAGTAAAAGATTTATTTTTCGGAAGCCGAGTAAGCGTTGCAAACGTTAGCTCCGGCGGCAGCAAAAATCTAGCAGCCGACGTGAAGTTAGAAACACGTGCGAAAATGTTGACCTATACTTCCTGGGTCAAACTGCGCACTGTGATGCGCACTGGATCGGCCCGAATTCAGGGAGAAACAGCGTTAGAAAGATGGTCGTATAAACGCTGATTCTGTCGGATCGTGATTCATGCTGCTGTTTTGAATCATGATTCAAATGGTGATTCAAATCATGATTCTGGGTCGAGGTCGCATAAACGCAGCCCTGGACTTGTGCATTGGCAGATATTTTGCCAATCATTTTTTTTTTTTTGGGGGGGCGGGGGCATATTTGTTTTTTTTTTGCTATTATTAAAGCAATAGGGCCTGTATTTTGTATGTTTTGTAACTTTTGCTATGTTTTTAAATGAGTGAGCCACTGATTACATGTAGGTCTATACTGTACCTGCTATTTTCTGAATAGAAAATACCAGATAATTTAAAGTCTCTGTTACACATCTGTCAGGTTTCAAAGGTGGCCCTGAAACAACCGCGTAGCCAGGATTTCATTTTGGAGGGGGCGGTAAAATGCACGCGAAGCGTGCCAACACTTAAAGAGCGCGCAAAGCGCGCTCCCTAGGGGGTGGGTGCAGGGAGGGGGAGTTTCCCCCTCCCGTGCGAAGCGCGAAGCTTTTGGTGTTTCATAAATTAAAATGAAAAGGAGCCGTCTCTCTTGTCTCTAGTGCCTATTTCAGCTCCAATTCAGTTGACTCCTTGTGATTTTAAACATTGTTTTCATGAACCTTAATTTGTTTTCAAAAAGTGATTGTGAACGCACAAAAAAGGAATACATTGGAGGAAAATAAAATAATAATACCCTCGCGCGAAGCGCGGAAGCTAAAGCGTTTTATCAGTTTTTTGCCATGAAAAGGGTCCCGACTAAAGGGTCTTCTCAAAGATATATTGAATACTTCCCTTGGAAAGATCAGATTTGATTACAAACAATTTAGCGACAGTGCATATCTTTAACTCGCAAAACAGAGGAGAAGAAGTGTATATATGCCGGGAGAAAGATATTCAGCCCCGCGCAGAGCAATGAAACTCTGAAATTTCAAAGGGCGGACGTTTCATCAAAATAATGCAGATATGTCTAATACCACCATCGGCTCTAATTAAAATGATTTTCTAAGATTATTGAACTTCTTTATGAGGAAATAGTGCGCAGAAAGTTGAAACTTCTGTGATTTATTGAAATTAAATTTAAAAAAAGAGGATTCCTAATTTCTTTGACTTATCCTGAAGTGCTTCATTTTTAATAATAAAGAAACTTAAGTGTCATTCAACATTTCAAACTGAGGGCGCAAAACAGGGCAGGAGATGAATGTGAAGGGAAATGACATGAAGTTTAATAGAATTTGATAAAAAAATTATATTGTACTTCTTTATTTAATACGACGCGAATTTTAGGAACCTGTTTGCCCCAGAATTATGGTTGTTTGGTAATGAGCTGAAAAGCAGGAGAAGTTGACTTTATGGAGGTGGAAATTGATATAAAATTTTACCCGCCCGGAGCCGACCCGACCAGAAGTTGCGCGATCAATTAAAAAAAAGATATCTTCATATACTTTGGCCTAGCCTTACTCTAATTCCATGCCCTAATGGATACATTTGAACTTTAACCGGTAAGAAACACATATACCTGAGGTGGAAAAACAGGGTTAGAGAAAGGGTGGGGGAAACAATGGAGAATTGCAATATTGTCATTTAACCTCGCGCAGCGCGGAAGAAAAATTCATATATAAATTTAGAGCAAGAGTGATGGAGTTTCTCTTTTAAGAAAAAAAAGAATAAAAAGAAAAAAAACACAAAGCTACCTTTCTCCCTTTCCTCCCTTCCCTTTTTCTTTTCTCCTCTCTTTTTTCCCTTCTTTTTTTTCTTTTTGGGGACGTTTTGGGGGGGGGGCGACCGCCCCCACCGCCCCCCCCTGGCTACGCGCCTGCCCTGAAACCAAAATGTTACAGATGCTGGTACCTTCCATGGTGCAGTGGACCCATATTACCGTAGCACAATCCCTGGTAATGTGAAAGGGGTCTGGGTAAAGACCGCTTCAGTGTTTTGTTGCAGGTCATTGCACTTTAATACTTAACATGTACTTATCCTTATTTTGGAATGGAAGAGAAACTTACACTTTTGTGGCAAATTCAAGACATTCTTGACATTCTTGTGGTTTTTGTGAGTGGCAGGAGTCAGGAAAAGAAACCAAGAAAGTTTATTAAGTCTCTAAAAAAATAATGTTAGCTTGTTGATCATCCCCCAGGGAGGGGGGGGGGGGCACTTACATCGAAGGAGTGGATGCCCTATGTGTCCAAAGAAATATATATTCATCTATATATTGGCCATTGGGTGTATTTGAAAACTTTGAATTAAGTCTTCTATGGCACCAAAATTCTGTTTACATGTTTTGGTTGTGCTCATAAAAAATTGATTGTGAATTAAATTCAAGCAGGTTTTGACAAAGCACAAGTAAATGGATGAACATCATTTGAGTTTGAAAATACAAATGGATACCTAAATAAAAAAAAATAAATTATTATTTTCCTTTGTACTTTTTTGAAGAAATCTGTCATGATCATTGCTGCTTTTAGCCTGGGCACGTTTTCCTCCACCGCAATAACATAAAAGTGCAATTCCAATTCAATCAAAGAATTGATAAAATACCCATATCACTTACTTGCCAAGTCAGAGTTGTTTATGGGTATTGTTGAATAGAATAGTAATTACAAAAAATTGCTGTTTAAGGAACCTTTGACCTTGGAGAGGGGGGGGGGTCAAACACAGCGATCGATTGTAAGCATTCTGAAATTGATATTTATTCCATATCTTAAAATGGACAATGTACATTTTTGCTGCTCATATTTTTCAAAATTGCCTTCCAATGTTTTAAATGCATTGAAAACCCCCAAGTGACAGTCTACAATATAAGACTGCAGTCAGATTGTATTGACGGAGTCAGTCATCAAGGATCTATTGATCACACTTCACCAGTCATGTCCTTCATTGACCCTGAGGTGGACAAGTGCTAAAATTATTGATTGGAGTTATGGACAGGGGGAAAGGATAGGGGGTGTCGCATGACACCCCTGTCATCAGTTGAGGTAAAGAATAGGGGTGAACCCTTACACCCTTGTGGTTAGTGGGGAAATAGAGATGAGGAATATCTATTCTATGCAGAATTACCAGTATTTCTTTTTAGGTTCAACCGATTTCCAATCAAGAGAATGGGAAAAGATGAGATAGGGGAGCACCTCAACTGAGGCTCAACACCCTAGTGCCACTTTTATATTGGTATGAGTTCTTGTAAGCTGCAACATCCATGTTGAGAGATTGAGTGAGGGATAGGGGCACACCAAATTACCCCAAGCTCAAGGTCATCAATACAATGACACACCCCTTTGATCATTACACTGATGTGAAAGGATGGTGGTACAGCTAGGGGTACATGATCTCACCCCTGTGAAGGGAATGGTGGTAAGTGATAGGGGAGCATCATGTCACCCCTGTGAAAGGAATGGGGTTAAAAGGGGTGCATCATCACCCCCACAATAGAGATTCTTGTTCCAATCGATTGCTGACAAGAAAGTATTGATCAGGTTAGGTTGAACATTGAAAAGGAGACAAGATGTCACTTCACGTCTGGTGGGATTTCTTGAATTGAAACTATTCGCTTTGATATAAAGTATTGATCTGTGTCTATACAACCATATAAACATACAGATAGTTTGTGTATACATGAAGGCTACCAATGCCATTCAAAGCAGTTCCTGCTTCTACATGTAATCACAAGAAGTCAGTTAATTCATCTATTCAGGAGGAAAAATTAATTTCATATGAAATGATAATTGACTCTGTGTTTTTTGTTGTATGATTGTATAAGGTTGAATTGAATATTGGCAATTATTCATGCAGATTGGAAGGGTGATAGAGAGTAAAGCAAGCATGAAGCCATAGCTGATGTGAGAGTAATGGGCTTTGTAGAGTGCATTGGCTCTATTGTTCCTGTATCGCAAGAAAATTGGCTTCTTTGTGATTTCCTGATGTAAGAAAACAAGAGCAGCCCATTTACGTCAATCCTGTATTGTGGGAATTGGGAAATTCTCCCTTACCTGGAGTTTTGATGTAATTTTCATTTTATGGTGTCATTGAGAAATAGGGAACAGCCAAGAGGGGGGGGGGGGTCATAAATGAACATTCATGTTTTATCAAGCAACCCTGAGGCTGCTAGCATAGAAACTTTATAGTTGAATTAATGAGTGGTTTTTATGGTTGCTGTTGAGTTCAAAAACCTATTGAAGATGCCTCGTTTTGGTTTTATATGCCTGCTGGTTAGCTATAATCTATTTTTATCTAGAAAAGTATACAAATACAATTTTATTGATCATGAGAATAGAAATCAGATGGAAGTCAAATTTCATGACAATATGGTGCTTATTTGTATTGTTTTTATTTTTCATTTTAGTTTTCACAGAAGAATTATCTGTATAATGCATGTGTGAATAGTCACAGGATTTTTATAGTTCCCTGATTATACATAATAAATGCTGAAAAGTACAGGAAGGAAAAGTCATCCTACTTGTACAAATATAATGGCTTTAAAAAGCAACACCAATTACCTTTGATGATAAAGATAAAATGAGTTATGTGAAATGTAAGTATGTATGCTCCCCTATCCTTATGTTCTTCTGAGTTTACTTCCTGTTAAAATGTAATGTTGTTTAAAAGTAGGCCTAGCATTCTTATTTAGATGATAGAATGTTTTTCTATGTAGGGCTACATGTATTTTAATGTCTCCCTATTTGTGCTAAACAAGGTCTCGTATAAAGACTGAACGTCCATTCTCCTCTGATGTAAAAAGCTACCAACTGTTCTGAATAAAAGTTCTCTCTGTAAGCCTATTATATTCTTTAATCAACTGCATGCTTGGTACCATGAGTCACCTTGCTCAGAAGGACCCACGATGCACTGGGAGCACAAGTACCATGTATTGTTCATCTATCCCAGTCTACCACTACGACAGTGACCAGACACTCCCTATCTCCTCGTAACACCTCTCCCAACCATCTCCACAAAGCATCTCTCATGCTGTCTCCATCTCAGAACAGCGACTCATCCTTACCACGATCTTCTATAATATTGTCCTTTCTGCTCTAGTGAGCTTGAAGTAGCATGCTTCAGGGGAATTTTTACTTTTTGTTGTGTTGTGTGAAAAGTATCTGATGGTTGGAGCGCTCATCCTATTATCTCCAAGATTTAGATTTGTAGGCCGTCTGTTCCGTGTAATACTCCAGCTTGGCTGAAGTGTTTCTTATACTTGGTATACCCCCTGAGGTGGATGTGTGTTAAAGGACATCATAGACTACATAGTCCTTTATACAACTCTTCTATTGATGAGTTACTTGAATCTACCTCAGTAAGGCTTCAGCAGTGTTGACCAGCAGACACTACCACTCAGGTTTCCCAAGAATTGCATTTCATCAGTGACATACATTGTGGATTGGAGAAACTTTTATGTTTTTGTCTACCTCTCTTTTGTGTTCGTTATCTTGAATGGAACAATTGATCGTAATTTTCTAGTATGGAAGGGAATTGTTTACATTCTATGGTATCGAGAGAATTGAAACAGATCAGCGGTGTCATGGATGAATAAAGTACAGTTAGTAATGATGAGGAAATAGTTTGTGGAATTTGAATGACTTCATGAATCTTCTAAATCATTTCAAAGAAATTAATTCACATCAGCAGAGCATATAAATTGAGCATAATAGTTGAAATTCATGAAGCCATCGTCCTGCCTTAGTCTACCCACTTTTAAAGTATTTGCAACTTTAATCTTGCAATCAATCTCGCAGTACTTTGACATACACTTCACATAGGGAAGGAAAGGAAAAGGGCGAGAAAAGCACTCTCGTCCACAGGGGGAAGGTGTTATACCTATTTATAAGAGGAACAGCTGGTCTGATGGTAATCGTCAACTCATCATCGTCATGCGTGTTTGTATCATTGCAATCGGAGTGTAGCGTGCATTGCCTGGGACCTAGCTAATATTTTCCCCACTCGCTCACAAGGTGTATTGCGTGCAAGCATGGATGTTACTGGTGAATAGGCTCGCAGTGTGGCGGCAGACGCTTACGTCATCTATTTCTTGAAGCAGAAGGGTATTTTAGGAAATCTGGGAGTGGGACGAAAGTATTAGATTGTGATTATTTTTTTGAGGACGATCGTTGGAGCGTTGGAGTAGGCAAAATGGTAAGTGAACAAAATCTTTTCATTTCAGTCATTAACATTTGATTTCCTCCTTCTGTATGTAATTTTTTTTATTTGACAAATTGATAATGGAATATCAAACATTAATTATGATTCACAATATTTAAGTTAATTTCATCGATATTGAGTCCTCATTAGAATGCATATTGTAGATGCATATACAGATCATGTCTTGATGATGATATTCTGGTTTAGAAAGTTGATGGGGCATTAAAATTTAACTATTTTTTAATAAATCGATATTCTTGAGAAAAGATGAAAAATTGTTTCGATAGGGCCTGTTCATGTTCAGTATTCAATCAGTATTCTCTTATTTTCTTCATAATTTAAAGATTATGATATAATTTGAAAATTGCATTCCTTAAAGGTCAAATCCACCCCAGAAAAATGTTGATTTGAATCAATAGAGAAAAATCAGACAAGCACAATGCTGAAAATTTCATCAAAATCGGATGTAAAATAAGAAAGTTATGACATTTCAAAGTTTCGCTTATTTTCAACAACATAGTTATATGAACGAGCCAGTTACATCCAAATGAGAGAGTCGATGATGTCACTCACTATTTCTTTTGTTTTTTATTGTTTGAATCATACAATATTTCAATTTTTACGAATTTGACGATTAGGACCTCCTTGCCTGAAGCACAAAATGTTAAAATAATGGAATTCCATGTGTTCAGGGAGGAATGAAACTTCATTTCACATGACAATGACGAGAAAATGAAAATATTTCATATAATAAATTACAAAAGAAATAGTGAGTGAGTGATGTCATCAACTTTCTCATTTGGATGTAACTGGCTCGTTCATATAACTATTTTGTTGAAAATAAGCGAAACTTTAAAATGCCATAACTTTCTTATTTTACATCCGATTTTGATGAAATTTTCAGTGTTATGCTTGTTGAATTTTTCTCTTTTTATTCAAATCAAGTTTTTGTTGGGGTGGACTTGTCCTTTAATTCTTGAAATGAGTGTGATGAAAATATGTAGGCCTACATGTATATATTTTTCTCAATTTTCCTAAGCTAATTGCAGATATTAATTTAAAAGCCATACCTCAGAGATATTGCTATTTATTCAGTATGGATTGTGACCTTTCATTTTGTTGTTCAATTAATATCTTTCAGAAAATAGAGGCAGTTCGGCATAGATAAAAGGTTAACAAGAAAACAAAATGAAATCAGAACAAGTCCAGTCTTGTAGTACACATTGCCCAAAGCATAAGATTACAAACTCAAAAGTTTTTTTCAATGATTTAAAATACACCATCTCTAAATGGC
Organism: Lytechinus variegatus; assembly: GCF_018143015.1. Classification (NCBI taxonomy): domain Eukaryota; kingdom Metazoa; phylum Echinodermata; class Echinoidea; order Temnopleuroida; family Toxopneustidae; genus Lytechinus; species Lytechinus variegatus. Next base: position 16,375,955 of record NC_054741.1, on the reverse strand, counting down.
TAGCAATGGTGGTAAAAGGGAAATTTCTTTATAAGGATAATCTCTGCTTGTGAAATGCCACTTAGGGTAAATTAGTAAAATCATAGCTTTACACAAATTCTTTTCTTAATCTTCCCAAGCTATTCAATTGTAAAAGTGACAAAGAGCATTTGCAAACTTTCATTCCAGTAGGCTTAAACTTTTACGTTTGTGAATTGAATAATCTGGTAATAATTGGAAGAGTGTGACAACAAATACTTTCACTTTTTTAAGCTCTAGAGGTTAGTGTCCGCTTAATGATGGGGCATGTATTGTGTAAACTAAAAGCATATTATTATGCAACTTTAAATTTAGCTTGAAGGATGATGGGAGATCTTCCTCCAGAATATAGAAATCATTTCTTTTAAACAAATCATGACAACTTAAAAATAACCCATCTACACATATAAAAAATAATTGGTACCTAAATAGGCTTTTCTGAAGATGTGTGTTTTTTAAAATATATTTCATCCTTCAAAATAGAAATGTATAATGTTCATTTTTATGACATTTTAAAGGATTATATGTCAAGGAGAGCATCATCTTTGAAAATTCACATAATGAATTGCACGACAAGTTGCTTTTTACCTCTAGTCAAGAAAGCGTTTTGGTGAAAGGGCAGTCAACCTTGACAAGACAAAAGGAGAATAAATTATAGAAAAGCCAAGAAGCTGAGGTTGACAGTGAGAACTTAATATGTTTATACAATTTCAGATGATATGACTTTTGTAAAACGTGACTTTTGTATGCTGATGAACATCTCTGCCACACCCTTCCCCTCTCTATGCTTCATAACTCCTGTTTCAAATTTATTTTACAATATGATGAGGAGGAAATGAAGATATTATTCAATACATGGCTTGAGAGGGTAGTGATGAAATCAGATAATCACTCAGACTGAAGACCTGTATTGACTGTCAGTCAGCAGAGGTCATTGCATAAACTAGATTAATAGAGGTATCCTTGATTTACTTAATCCCTTTTAATCTCTTGATTCTCTTACGTTTGAAATATCTAACCGGTTCTTGACCTGTAGGGGAATCTATGAAAAGTGCATGCTATATAGTAATATCTTCAAATGGGGTGACCTCTTGTTCAGAATGGTAGGTCACTAAAGGCCTCGATCTGCACACCACAGAGTTGGTCTGCAAACCAGTTTGGAATAAAATAATATTTGATGCCAATATTGAGACATGGTATATCATCTGTGCACTGTTCTAAATTACCGTACAAATACTACTATGTTCAAATCTATGACTATGCTATTAACCTTATTAGAATTAAAGCAAATTTAATGTCGACCACTAGTCATAATGATGTTATAGCAATCATACGATTGGCTTCGATTTGAAACTAATTTGGCCTTTACTCAATAATAAAGGCTTGCAATCATCCAAATTTGTTAAGTATATAAAACTCTCCTAGAAGCTCGGAAAATAAAAAATAGGCTTAGAAAAAAAGCATTTGCAAAGAACGCGTCAGATGAGGACCGAAAAGCATTTCGCGAAGCTTTGAAAGCGGTAGCCTATCTAAAGAATCAACAGAAATTGAATAACAAAAATAAACTTACCACCAAAAGAGAATCGTTCTACAAAAACAACTTTTGGAAATTTGCGAAACAGTGTTGTGAAGGATCGTTGGACAGCGATCAAAATGGCGGATCTTCCCCTACCTTTACAAAAGAAACCGCCAATCAGTATTACCCTTCAAAATATTCAACGGCAAATCCATTGGATTTTGGTTTGACAACATGGTTCCCCTACATTCCGGTCCCGAATGAGGATTATTTTTTCGACCTTTCCCCAATTCGCCCGAAAGATGTAAAAATGATCTTAATGAAAAAAAATCCTACATCAGCACCAGGTCCTGATGGACTTATGTACGGTTTGCTTCGGAAACTACCTTCAACACACTACTTCATGGCTACCTTGTTTTCCAAGATTCTTGTCTCCGGTCATCCCCCAGAATCGTGGTCAAAAAGTCGAATCTCCTTAATCCACAAAACTGGCCCAAAAGATAACCCCGGAAACTTCAGAATGATTTCACTTACATCATGTGTTGGGAAAATATATCACCAAATATTGGCGGAGAGATTCGAAAAATTTCTCTGCTCTACGGGTATGATCGACGACACAACACAAAAGGCGTTTTTGAAGGGAATAAGCGGATGCGTCGAACATTCCCAAGTTATGAACGAGCTCATTGCGAATGCACGCCTTATGAAGAAGGCCCTCCACATTACCTTCTTTGACTTGGCAGATGCGTTTGGATCGGTTGAACATTCTCTCATCTATAATACCTTGGAATCTTGCCATATCCCTGAAATTGTAATTTCTTACATTCGTAACCTTTATTCTGGACTGAAAGGTGTAGTAAAGTGCCCCTCTTGGACTTCTGATCCATTTGAATTTAAGCGCGGGGTGTATCAAGGTGATCCGTTGTCCCCCATTCTCTTTCTTGTCGCATTCAACCCTCTTATTAACTATCTTAAACAGTTTGAAGACAGATTCGGTTATGATCTGAATGGACAAAAGTACATAACACTGCCCTTTGCGGATGATTTTTGTCTTATTACAGGCAACCAGAGGACCCATCAACGAATAATGAAAGACATAGGACTTAAAGTAAAATCAATGAACTTAGCACTAAAACCGGCTAAATGTTCGTCACTATCAATTTGTAGTGGTTCCTCCAAGGATATTACATTTTGTATCAACGATATTCCATTGTCTACTTTGAAAGATAAACCAGAAAAGTTTTTGGGATCTTACGTTACTTTTCTTGGAAAGTCGCAAGATATTTTCGAAATCATTGACAAAAGATTGAATGATATGTTACGTAACATAGACAACAGCTTAATAAGGAATGAATATAAAACTAGAGTGTATATTCAGTACGGTCAACCATCTCTCAGGTATCTACTAACTGTCCACAATTTAACTGATACCCAATTGAACTCTCTAGATTCTTCCCAAACTAAGATGTTAAAGAAATGGTTAAATATCCCCCAATACGGTGCAACGCCAGCAATTTTGTATGCGCCTAGCGGCCTGAAATTCATGCTAATGTCAGAGTTGTACCTACAATGCCATACTTTATCACTAGCATCAACACTATCAAAAGGGGATACAAAAGTGAAACATGCGGTAATGTCTAAAGTTAACAGAGAGAGCAAGTGGGTGTCTAAACAAAAAAACTTCGGTGTTAAAAAATCTATGGAAATGATCAATGCAACAGAAAATGTTACTGAATCTCAATCATGGAAAGTAGTGAAAAGGGTTCTGAAGAGTGTTATATTAGAGAACAAACATGAGAAATGGTCTGACCGTATATCTTCTCTCGCTAAACAAGGCAATCTTTTACAATTGTTAGAGGAGGAAGAGAGTGACCTCACATGGAAAGGGATCATGTATGGTCTCCCAAAAGGTCTCTTAAGTTTTGCAACCCGGGCAGCAATCGACTGTCTCCCAACTCCAGAAAACTTGAAATTGTGGGGCAAGAAACTTAATGAAGCATGTAGCTTGTGTAGATGTAGAGGTTCACTTGTGCATATTCTAAATTCCTGCCCGATAGCCCTTGATCAGGGCCGGTTTACGTATAGACACAACAGCATATTGCGTCATATTGTAAATGAACTGAAAAGAATAGCAGAAGAAAACATGATTCCCGTGACAATATTTGCAGATCTTCCCGGTTTTAGAGTGGGTGGGGAACGATTCCCCCTAACATTATGCCGACAACTGAAAAGCCGGACTTGGTACTATTCTTCAGAGATATACCAAAAGTAGTGATGGCTGAGCTCACAGTACCATTTGAGCCCAATATCCCAAGAGCTAGAGTGAGGAAACTAGAACGATATGCACAGCTGAATGAGGATATTAGGGCAGCCAATTGTGAAACACAGTTGATTTGTTTTGAAGTTGGAAGTCGAGGTATTATTACTAAAGAAAACAAACAACAGATTAAGAAAATTTTCCGCCTTGTAAATAGTAGAATATGTAAGGACACCTTTCGCAAGATAAGTAAACTAGCTCTTGTGGGGTCATACGTGATCTTCAATGCTAGGGCAGAGCCGCAATGGACAGACATGACTCTTTTAGACTGATAAATCACATTGCATGGGAAGGCTTCTCTCTTTCTCCACTCACCTTTCCACTCTTCCATCTCTCTTTCTCTCAACCCTCTTTTTATCTTTCTCTCCCTCTCCCTTTTTTTTCTTCTCACCTCTCTCCTTCTCTCACTTTCCCTCTCACTCCCTCTCTTTCTCTCTCTCTCTCTCTCTCCCTCTACTATTTCCCTTCTCATCCATCCATGCTATCTTGTCAGCTCATCTAGTCGTCTGGATGTATAAGTAATTGGGGGATTTTTGTAAAGAAGTAAATATGCCAGTAATGCAATATCTCATTCACAAAACTTCGTATTGCACTCCCTTACTTCTGCTCATTCCTCTTTTTCTTCTTTTTCCTTCTCCTTTTCTGCCTTCTCCTTTTATCCTGTTTCCCCCTTCTTTCAATTCGTCACACTTTTTCCACCTCTTATTTCCCTTCATACAGTTCACTCTTTCTATCTCCCCTCTATCCTCTCTTCATTTCAGTTGTAAGGGAGTGTGCTTGATCTATTTCATTTTTTTCCTGCAATCACCATGTATAATCGTTTCATGTAAATTTGATTGTGATATGTTATATATTGTGTATCTGTATTTTTTTATTAGTCCTGTACTTCGTCCTAAAAAAACGAGTAACCTGGACTTATTTTCATTGTTTGTAACTTCCCTTTGTTTTGTTTTGAATAAAGGTGATATTAAAAAAAAAAAAAAAAAAAAATATCCTTACTGTGAAAAAAAAAAAACTGATCAATGTGGGATTAGTCGTGGCCTTACTGGGATATTGCTAGAAACTTGAATTGATCTCAAGTCCATTTTAGATCCTCAAATCTGCTGAAAGTCATTGCCAATTGATTGATGGTCTGCTTCTTGATTCAACAAGTAGGCTACGTATGTATAAATTGATATGCCTTTAATAATCAAAATTGATCTTTCATTTTTTTAATTTATATCTGAACTTTGCTATTGATTGCAGATTTCACAGTGGTATTCCTGCTTGTCATTGTTTTATCCATGATCAGTGTGTGGCATAGTGATGAAAAGTCATTTGCAGGACTCGGGGGGGGGGGGGGGGTGCACCTGCTGGCACCGACTATTTGTAAGATGACTAATCTCATTTACCAGGCACGTAGTCAGTGAAGGCCTATATGTATCCTCATTAGCAAATCAGTTAATGAGTACTTGTTCATTATGAGCATTATTAGTGCAGCTCTACAGAGAGAGAGAGAGGGGGGGGGGGCAGTGGTGGATGGGGGTGGCAGAAACAGATAGGGGCACAATGGTTAAAGTTTGAGGGGGGGGTTGTTGAGTTTGCGAACACAACTTACATTTGAGGCAGGTTGTTTTACTGGTTGCACATATTTTGTTAGATAGAATGGATAATTAGCCCATTAAGCTGAGTTGATTTTCTTTGTAAAATATGTTGTCTATAATCAGGAGGATATAGGCTTTTAGTTTTATGGATTAAAAAATTGTTGAGACTCATGATGAAAGAATGCCCCACAATTCAAAGTGACATCATTGAACTCTCCGGTTCCATATAGTCCGACATGATGTGTGCTAGTTTTTACTGTGCAGTGCATCATTCTCAAAACAATGTTTCAAGGATTTTGTAAACACCGGGTTATCACGTCATGTCAACAAATCACCTCCAAAGTAATCAGATGGAATTAACTTTCTGGTTAATCATTGTGGGTATTAGAAAGTTATGTTAGTGTTTCAGAATAGTGAAAGTATTTGTCATCATCACCCTATGACACCATCCATTGTTCTCTTCCAGTATCACACCTTCAGTGGAGGTAACACAAAACTTTGGGGAAGTTCCTAGGTGACATTCAGAAACAAATGTCAGCATTCAAACAAATTTATCATCCAGAAAGTATTTCCCACATAACAGATGTTTCCCCCAACTACTGTCATTGACCTAATCATTGATTAAGATATAATCATCCTGAGTTTATCGTTATTCTAAAGGATTGTAAAATATAATTGCTCTGATATTAATCCAACATATTATTCCATTCAACTCTAAAGTAATTTTTGTTTTAATGTCTGAAAATGCAATCATGATGGAGATTACAAAGAAGTGACATACGTCCACTCTAAAATCAGTCTATTCATATAGAGGGAATATAATGGAATTTCTTTTTTTGAATCTAAGATTCTTGTCAAATTGTCTAGATTGTATGTGTTTGAATTATATGATTATTTTCTTTTGTACAATTTTTTTTCCTAATGGACATTCTATACACTTATCAGCAATTTTTACCATAGATCAACACATTAGATACACTACTTTTTCTGATTTTAATTGATTTAGAGCAGTTATGAAGCAAACTCTATTTTCTGATGTGAATGTCTCCATAATGCGAGTTGTACATTCACGTGATTGCTTAATGGGTGTTTCATGTACATGTATCAAATGACAAAAGAATGATTGCAGGGGGTATTGTTTAATGTTTTGTGGCACATAATATGATGATCATATTTCTTGTAAGAACAATAGGTAGGCTAACTTTAAGTGAAGTACATGTGGTTGAAAACTCACTTTGATATTGTACACTGTGAATTTGTATGTTAAAAAAGAAGCCACATTTCTGAGTTACTTTAAAAACTTACAATGATATAGTAGACTATCATGTTTATTTTAGCGCCATGAGTAAAACTTTTTCATAAGAGAGAAGTGAAAGTTATGCTACTAGTCTTGTAAAAATGTGCTAATTTGCTCCAGGCCTAGCTTGACCCAGTTGTTGTCAATGACAGCTGACAAGAACAGTTTAGCATGAAATTTTGAAATTTTGGAATGCAAAATATCTTAAAGGGACTGACCTTTTCGATAAAGGTCATAATTAATATTATTTATTTAATTGTTTTTTGCATGTTAAAATGATTTTCTTTGATGGTCTTTGCAGAGATGCCAACCAGTACGATTTTATCGTATTTAGTACGATAAAACAAGTAAAATACGACAGTACGATTTTGGCCATCAAAAATACGATTTCCCGACTTTCTGTCATAGTCCTGCTTTTGTCCCATGTGTTGTGTATGTATGCGCCCGCCCGTGAGTGAGCAGTGAAGCCATATCATATATGTAATTTAAATATCTGAAAAGCCAAAATCAAGTAACTTTCAATTTACGATAAGCACAGTTTCAAATTGCCAAGTGCGTGTTTTTTTCAGTACCATAAAAAGTGAGCTACGTCCGTCTTTTTTTTCCTGTAATACATGTACGCGCGTGCTTCCAATAGCGGTAACAGTTTTTCCCAACTTCACCATGTGCAATTTCTAATGCACACATTTCCAGTCAGGATATCACAATTCTGTGATATAGTAATTTGAATTGCACAGGAGATAAATCCCCGTTCACAACACAGGATATGCGAGTCTTGTATCCTCACAGTCGCCGACTTTGCTTGTCAAATTGGAGCCTTATTAATCCAAAGTAAATAGTTGTGAATTATAGCTTTTTAATTTCTTTCTTGGTGAGGGGTAAATATCAGACAATAAATCATCAAACAAGGCTCCATCTAAAAAAAAAAAAAATTGGAGGACGCCGTGCACGCGAGTGTGGTACTTGGATGCTGTTAGCTAGCCAGTTTGAGCTCATATTCTCTGCCAGAGCTCTGGGTGAGAATTCTATCAGTAATGGCCTAAGTGATGGCGATTTTCTGTTTCAGATTGAGTTAAGATTTCATGTTAATTTTTGAAAACTGTAAAAAAACTTCATGATTTCTTCATTGTGATGAATATTTAAGTTATTAATGAATACATTTTGTCTACCTGCGAAGCAGAGTGAGACCATAGGTGCCGCTTTTCCGACGGTGGCGGCGGCGTCAACATCAAATCTTAACCTGAGGTTAAGTTTTTGAAATGACGTCATAACTTAGAAAGTATATGGACCTAGTTAATAAAACTTGGCCATAAGGTTAATCAAGTATTACTGAACATCCTATTAGAGTTTCATGTCACATGACCAAGGTCAAAGGTCATTTAGGGTCAATGAACTTTCGCCGAATTGGGGATATCTGTTGAATTCCCATCATAACTGAAAGTTTATGGATCTGATTCATGAAACTTGGACATAATAGTAATCAAGCATCACTGAACATTTGTGCAAGTTTCAGGTGTCATGACTAAGGTCAAAGGTCATTTAGGGTCAATGAACTTTGGCCGAATCAGGGGTATCTGTTGAATTACCATCATAACTTTGAAAGTTTATTGGTCTAGTTCATTAAACTTGAACATTAGAGTAATCAAGTATCACTGAACATCCTGTGCGAGTTTCAGGTCACACGATTAAGGGCAAAGGTCATGTAAGGTCAATGAACTTTGGCCATGTTGGGTTTTTTTTGTTGAATAACCATCATATCTCTGTAAGTTTATTGGTCTAGTTCATAAAAAGTGGACAAAAGAGTAACCATGTATCACTGAACATCTTGTGCGAGTTAGAGTAGTATTCAAAGTCAGCACTGCTGCTATATTGAACCGCGTGATGCAGGTGAGACGGCCAGAGGCATTCCACTTGTTACAGAATTTAGACTCTCCCAGAATGAAAGGCATTTTCTGTGAAGATCTGCGTTTTCAAATAACTTGTGAAAAACTTAAGGTACATGAACCTACAATACATGTACATTTAAAAATTTACATGTAGCCTGTGGGCTGTGGCTATGTGCTGGAATTTGAATAGACTGAGTTAGATATTGATTTAATTTCTTCATTTCTTTAACATAATTTATATGCAATCCAAGTGCACCTCACAGTCACAATCATACACAAACACTCACCCACACCCGTGATTCTAACCATGAAAAAAAATTTTTTTTTGTAAATTTATTATTTGATCTGAATTCTCTCTTTTTTATATGTTTATTTTATTCATTTATTTAGATTTTTTTTGGGGGGGTTCATTGTTTGTGGTTCATTAAAGATGAAAAGTAAATATAAGCCCATGTAAAGGGGATGTGGAGTGAGGGTGTCAAAACACACTTAAACATTTAAATCTGATTTCTTAGTTGTTTGAATAAGCCTATTACTTAGCATGCTATTTCTGTACTAATTGAAAATTGCAGGAGCTGCGTTTACTACAAACAAATTTGGAGGGTGGTTCACAGTTATATTCTTTTTTTTTATTGCCCCTTGTTCCAGAAAATTGCCCCCCGGTTCCTGTAAAACGCTCGCGAGCCGGGGGCAATTTTTTTTTAAATTGCCCCCGGCCTGCAGCTGCTTAATTCAAGGCTTGCACTGGTCATATTGAGTTTTTGTGAAAATCTGATTTTTCACTAAAAAATATGATTTTTGAGGATATTCAGTCTGATTTTTTGTGTCAAGAGGTTGGCATCTCTGTCTTTGACTGCCTTCCCCCTTCCTTTCAGTTATACACCTTCCGGAACTAGTGAAATAGAAAGCAAACACCGAGACCTCAGTCAAGGTGATGAAATTAGAGAATTGTTGCAATTTAGTGAAATCTTTTCATCTCCATTAAATTCTGCATTTTCGTTGGAATTTTTTTTGTCAGAATTTATGCAGTTTACAGACAACAGATTTCCAAGGTTATGCCCAACAACACACTCATTTGGTCTGATCTCATATGTATATGTTTGGAGAACTATTTTATTAAGTCCTGTAAATAGAATGAACTACATGTATCATTGGCCATTGAAATCTACCATGGTCAATCAATAATAAGGGTAAAGTAGACTCAAACCCCAGTCCCTTAGAGCATACAGTAGGTCTAGAATGCTTTGAGTAGGAAACTGTTGATGAGACATCTATGCTTGTGGGAGGATGTTATGGATTCAGGAATTTTGAGGTAAAAAGAAAATGTGCCATTGTGTTGACCTAAAAGCATCAATTGTGGTATGTGAGGACACAAGAAAATCATTACCAGTATATCAGATGTAAACATCTCTATTAAAGGGGTACTCCGGGCTGAAAATTTTATCTAAATAAAAAGAGTAAAATTCACACTGCAGAATTTCATCAAAATCTGATAACAAATATCAGTTATTGAATTTTTTGTTAAGCAATATTTTGAGAAAATAGTTATATACACATCATCATGAATATTCATTAGGTGGGCTAATGATGTCACATCCCCACTTTTTCTTATCTTATTACATGAAATCATATTTGTTTCATTTTTTCATACATACCTGTGTGAATGATATGTCTCTCTTATCCTACTAAAATAAGTTGCAATAATGAATATCTAATGCCCTCAGTTGGCAATCATTTTTTTTTAGTTCTTGGAGGATGAAAATTGAATAAGCCTAATTTCATATGATAAAGAACAGGAGGGGTATAACATCAGTTTGCTCACTGAATATTCGTGAGAGATGCCTAGAACTATTACACAGGAATAATGCAAATGCCATAACTTTATTCCTTGTTTGATTATGATCAAATTTTCAGTGTTTTGTTTGTCTGACTTATCTGTTCAAATCATATAATTTTCAGCCTGGAGTACCCCTTTAAAAATCATATAAAGCTCCACAGTCAGTCATAAATAGTTTCATTTTGGATAGTTACTCTAAAATATGAGAGCAGCATGTTTCAAGCAAAAAGTAATTGATGAAGGTGACCGTCAGTGACCAATGATGACCAATATAAGAAAAACACAAAAAAGCAAGTGCATGTGGGTGGGACTTCTTGGAATATTGTCTGATGGAATTTGAAAAGTGACCAAACTTCTCTGGTCATTTTCTTTTGTTATCAATGAAACAAAGTGAAACAGTGATTTAGGCTGACTGCCTGGGGAAATTACATTTATTAATTGAACTGAAATGACCAAATATTTGTGGTTGAGCCCAGACAGACACACCTTGTAAACGATATGATAGCTTGATTGCCAGGATAGTTTGGATAGTTGATTTGTTTCTATTGTGTCTATTCAGGTTCTTTCTTATTGTGTAATGATAATAGTGGAAGTAGCTGCTTTAAAAAATATTGCAAAGGGCATAATCATCATGATGCATGATGTTTTGTAAAATAAATTCTGCGAACCTTGGTTATCAAAGGATTTGAGGTTGAGGGAAGCCTTATGTCTGGTCACTCTCAAATTGGTAATTAGGAAATGGAGATGTTGGTTTTCACAGTACTTTGTAAGAAAGGAATGGTCAAGTGATATTTTGACTTGATTGATTGGTTGTTTCATAAAACCTTAGAAAAGAAATGATGCAAAAACTTTGTTCCATCCTTTTTTTGTATACTTGCTTGACCAGAAATCTGGCAAAATGGGAAGGAAATTCTTTGAATCTGCATCTTTCAAAATACGAATGGCTAATTTAGCCCATAAGGAGCTTGTATAATGACTTCACTTCAGAGTGTAGTTTTCTAGATCAAATTTTAATTACAAGCTCTGTAAGTGCTAAATTAGCACTTCAGTTTGGAGAGTTATGAGATTTTAAAATTCAGAAAAAATGTATCTATTGTACTTTGAGAGGCATTTATCATTCTCTATCCTGGGTAAATTCAATCCCATGGCTTCCTTGATCCTGTCAATATTCATAACATCTTAAGTTATTTCTGCAAGTCTTTTAGAAAATCACAAGCCACTTAGCATGCTGGGTAAGAAGGAAGTATGATTTTGATCCATTTATTGCAGGTGTTGACAAATAGGATATTATTTACAATAGGGGGCTTATATTTCAGCCTGTAGGGGTTGATGGAGGATAAAGCCCAAGTGGTATTGATATCACCATTGACATTTTAAGTGGACCATGACATTGTCCTCAAGGAGGCCTTTATTGTATAAAATTATTAATGAAGGATAACGAGAAAGGACTTGGGTTAGGGTTGGAGGTTAATCCAGAGTCCTTAATATTGATTGAAAGTGAAAAGAATTTTCAGGGAGGGGGTATGTACATGTATCACTAACAGTCATGGTGGACAATGAAATGATGGATGGATGGATGAAACTCTTTGGTTGGTGTTGTTGAGATAGTTTCAATAGATTGACAGTTCTCTCTTTTAAATCTTTTCAGCTGGTAATTTTGTCAAAGTGTACAAATATGATCATAATCATTTCATGACAGTGAAAAGTTATTTCCCTATTGAACTCATACAATCATTAATCCTTAACTAAGATTAGAAATTGCTATATGACTTTATTGCCAAATCCTATAATAGATAAGAAATCATTAATGGTAATGTTTGTTAGCCTGGAATAGGCTTACAAGCCTCTTTCCCCTTTGATTGAAGAACTGAAAACAGATATTCCACCTTGAAGTTAATGAGAATATATATGCCCTATGGAAATATGTTTCATGATATTTATTTTGGAAGGCCATTATCTTCCAAACGGGTGTTGTTTGTTTCTGTTTCATCTGCATTTTGTGCTTCTCTGCACGTGACTCCATTTCTGTTTTGTTGGTTTGGACCGGTGGTAAAGCAATCGGCATACCAGATAGCATCTTTTCTTGATCAAGTACTCATCAACTATCTCTTGTTGGTTGGCAAAGTGAATAAAAGAGGAGCTATATTTCCCATGACATCCTAACTGTGCAAACAGATACACGCTCTGTTATTGTGTTAGGCTGAAACGATGAGAGTTGTCCCTGGCAAAATATTTACCATCTTGAGTATTGATCAAATACTTCTCACTATTGGATGAAAAAGTAGGGAAGATCCATTAGAAGGGCACATTCAAAGTGCCCTTATTACATGGCATGACAGCTCCATGTCACAATATTCAATGGGTTCTTTTGGTGGAGAAGGATGAATTTTTTTGGCCTTTCATTGGAGAGAGAGGGGCAAGGGCCTAGTATTTCAGCCTTTGAATTCAGACTTTCCAACCACCCCCCTTCCACACCCTCCCATCAAAATTATTATGATGTGCCCTTTGTTTCCATTTAGTGGCTGAGACAAAATTATGATTTTTTTTAATGATCTCTTCTCTCTCCATGAGATATGGGTGTTCATCATTCATCACCATAATCATGTTTTTTTTTAAATAGTTATGATTTTTCCTGTCCAAGCAGTATACATAATATTCAAACTAATGAATATACATGTATGATACATGTATATTCATTAGTCTGAATATTACTATTTCCCCCCCCCCCCCCCCATTTTGCAATTTCGAAGTTTTCTTCTGCTTGTCCTGAATACACAAATACAACTTATGAAGAATATCATAAAAAAATCGTAAAAATGGCAAATATAAAAACAAGTCCTGTTGTAGATCCTACTCTTTGAAGGGTCATTATCCTGCAGACTACATCCCCACCAGTAACATAATTTTTTTTTTTAAAAAGGAGAAGGGGAGACAAATTAGAAGGTGGTGTTAAGATTAAATGGAGTCAGTTCTAGGTGTGAAAGATAATAGGTGAGAAGTGGTTCTCTTGATTTTAAGAAGAGAATGACACCATTAAAGGAGGATGACCCCTAAGAGGATTACAAAGGTGTGCTGTAAAGGAGATGGTTTTTTTACCCATTCAAGAATTTAAAGGAGAGGTATTAAAGAACATTGTCTCTTACTCTCTTACACCTGTACTTTTACCCCTGGCCCCTGTTCACATCAGAAAATTAATCTGTAGGAGAATGAGATTTTGACTGCTTGTACACCTAATGCACTTGCAGGCATGTCTTCCCTAAATCATCACAAAATGGTTTTCTGAGAGATCTTAACTTTTTGCCTAGCTGGAACTAGGTGATCTGACACCATCACCACAAACTAAACCTTTACTTTTAAAAGCATAAGCGTCTTTTCATTCCTACATAATTATAAATATTGATGACTATATGGTTTGAGTATTGGAAAGGACTTTAAGGTTAAGATTACAGGTAGATTATATTGCACAATGCTTTTGAGTTGAGCTTTTCTTTACAAGAGCTTTTTTTGTGACAAAGACATCGCTAAGAGTAGTTCAACGCCTTAAAATTTATTTGGAAGATGTCTTTGATGAGGAATGGAAAATTTCATTCAGTTAAATCATATAAAGTTACACATTCAGTTATGTGATACCACTTTACCTTTACAAATCCTAAGATTATTTCGATGAACTTGAGACGTTTGAAGCAGGAATATGATAGGCCTGCCTTGTCCACCGCCGCCTGACCAATTTAGACGATAATCCATAAATTTTGACGAAAGATGACAAACAGCAGCATGAGTTATGACCTAGAATTGCCAACCTATTCCCAATTAGCACTGTTTGTATGCAATGAAGGGCATAACATCAAAATGTCAAGCCAATAAATAAATTTGATATCCAATGATGTTCATTCTTCCATGAGACATGGAATGGGTCAATAATTCAGGCCTATTCGGGATAAAAAGTCAAAGTCAGTTCTCGGTAGTGCTGCCCGTGAACTCTTCTTGACTTTGTAAAGATCCGCCTGGGAACTGCCACGGACGGATATGCATGTTCCCTGATTAAACATTATACGGACATGCACCATTTGTTTCAAATTATTTCCTCTTTTGGCCAATTTTATTGGATTTTTTATTTGCCTTATGGTTTATATCACTCACCATGAATTCACTGTGACAGAAGAAGCAACATATTTACATTATATTCTCATTGTTGAGGTTTTTACAGATAAACCAAAATGCTACATGGTATATGAATGAACATTTAATATTGCATGTTCACTGTTGTATGGATATGGTTCTCTATATATTCATGAATTTTTGACATTTAGCAGTACAAAGTACAAACTGTGATTAAAGAGAAAATGTTGATGTTTCGCTATTTATAAAAGAGGAAAGGGAACACAATTTAGACTTTCATATTTCTCAGAAATTTATGGTTGATCAAAGAAAAGTGGGTGTTTTTGTATTGACACAAATGATATGCTTCATGCCTTCCACATAATGATATGCTCTTTATCAATTCATTTTATGATTTTAGCAGAAGCTGGAATTTCGTTGCAATTAGTTTATGATAAAGGTGAAATTGAAAAGTAGGATTTCTATTTAAAAAAAAGAAAATTTCTGTAACATGAATAATATTCCAATGCATGCTTGGTATGGTAATTTAAAAGTTATTTGTCATAGTTTTGACATGAAACCATGCTGTTATTCCGCAGGATGTTGCTATCCCACTAACTGTAAAATTGCAAATTTGCAAACCATTATTGTCATTTGACTTTGATGATACCATTAAGCTGTCGAAAAGAGACATTAATGTCGGTGATTTAGTGTTCAACTTGATGATTCAAGAAAATTGTTATTCCATTTTAGTGGCTGTGACCACGGACATGTTGTTATTTATGTGCAGTCCTAGAGGCATAGAAATCAACTGAATATTTTGAGAAGTGCATTTGCATTTGCAAAGTGGGAAATACAATTATGGCCTGATGCACAATTAAAATTTACCCCTGAGATAAACAAATTGCCTTTATAAATTAAAAATAAAATATCTCTTTAAGTACAGGAAAAGTCATCTTTTTACAATATTAAATGTGGATGTAATTTAATTCCAACCCAGGTACCTTAACATTGCTACTCCCCCTCTCCTTTATCATATAATTGCAGGACTAATTTTAAGGCTATTTAATGGGATTTAATATTTAATAATTCACAGAATTGACCTTTTAGCTGAATCATCGCCAGATCAGCTGGGTTTATTCATTCATTGGTCATCTTGAATTTATGAAATTCCATTGGAATAACCTGGACAACGAATGCCCTTTCCCTTTAGCAGATTCTTGGAAAGAATGCTAACTATTCTTATTTTTTATGAGTTTATTTTGTGTTAATTTACAACCTTTTTTATACAGAATTTCCTGACCCTCTTTGATTGTAAAATCTAGAAATGCTGATGCTGTGTGTTGTATGAAATGTGTGGTTAAATATTGTTTTTTGAAATTCAATAAAGGTTTGCAGTACTCTTACTGTATACTAATATGAATTTATGAAATGCATATGATATCCTTCAAAAGGTGTACTGTTCCATAATAATGTCCATCTGTGGCAAACCCTATGTATAGCAATGGATCCTACTAGTACCATGGTATGCTCCAGCTAAAGCAAAAAAAAAAAAAAAATGGGGTAACAATATTGCAAAACAGAATGATAGATTCAATCAGGACTTGGACATCAGCCTCTCCAGTCAGATGTGATGTTTTTTGGAGAAGTGTTTCACAAAGCAAATTATCAGTGATTCGTTATGAGCAAATCAGATGCAAGGGTTTCAGTGTAGCTTGTCATTGAAAAATACGGTCACCTGTATCTCTGTTCCTCTGCTCTTTTCGATTGTGTGAACATGCCTTTGAATCAAAGCAATAAAATTTCAGTGTTCTTTCTAGTAAACAGATATGACAGGCAGGTGAGACTGCATTCCTCTTCATGGGAAACGATACTTTCACCTCCCGCCCTGCTCTCCTTCTCGTACCCCTCGTAAAACATCATCACCTTTCACATCTCTGGTTTTTGTCAAACTCTTCCATCCACAGTTACTACAATCTATTTCTATGCATGGTGGACACTTGTCATCCACTTAGCCAAATGAAAAAGTGTGATGTTTGTGGTTTCAAACCACATTCAAAGTTCCTGGTGTATTTCAATTTTAGGCGATTTGGAAATTATAAAAGTTCCTCGGGTTTTACAAAGCTATGTGATGTGTAATCTATTCTTGTGCTAGACTCTGAAAAAAAAGGTTTCGCTTTTTATTGTCTGGGGAGGTGGTTAAAGGTAAATGCCAGTTGTGGTAACGATATCATATCAAAAATATCAAAATGAGTTCATACAGAATCCAATGAAATGACCACCAAAGTGTCTTTTTGTATAAATAAAACATATGTGCCAAAGGATTCTGGAAGAAATTGTGTAATTGCTGAGAAGTCAAATAAGCACAGGATTCGGGTCAAGCGTCGGGCCCGACATTCAAACAATAATTATACACTGTCCCACATGCGCTTATCTGTGTCGGTGATCTTCAGCGTGAACATTTTTCAACGTAGATTTCAAGATTTCACAAAAATCAGTTAATGTAACTGTACTCGATGATATACTGACAATTAAGCCTTGTTTTACAGACTTTCTCATGAAATTAGTGTTTACTGCAACTACTGGCATTTATCTTTTAACAGTACTTCAATTTCTTTTGTAAATGCATAACAAAACAGGTGATACAATAGCCTTAGGACGTAGGCCTATCCTTTAAATTAGAGAAATTTTGAAGTTCACAAATCCAGTAATAGGATGTATCAGAACTTCAGAAGACTTTTATTTGTCCAATATTTCAACATATAAATATTCATGTTTCAGGTTAAAAAAAGTTGGAGCATTGGGCTAGATGGCTTTTGTTTCAGAATTGAAATTTCTTCTATTTCAAGTAGAGCTATTTCAAATATCTTGATTTTCTAGATTCAAACTTTGGATGACTGGGGCCTACATTTATATAGGCCTAGTTTATTTAAAAATTTTTGGTGACATTTTCTGTAGGCCTGTTAGGCATATTGGCAAATTAGTAGTAGCATGGACAGAGTAGTTCCATGGTAGTAGGAATAAAAAAAAAATATAAGAGGAAAATCAAGCAAAATTGAATGAACAAACCCAATTTGGATCCAAATTTGGTCATGCCATTGGAATGTGACCTTTTGACCTTGAGACAGTGAAAGATGGATGTTCTTTTCATTTTTTTTGGGGGGGGGTATTCATGTATACTATAGCATTAGTCTCTTGATGCAGGCTCTTTGTTGGACACAAAAAATCATGAAAGTCCTGCTTGGAACTCAAAACTCGCATAACTTTTATGTATTATTACAAAAGCTTTACTACATTGCCCATGGAAAGCTGAGAACATTGCTTTCTACATGGTCTTGTAAATCAGACTTTATCTTGAAATAAATGACAAACTATCTGTATATGTTTCAGCCTTCAGTTTATCCTAATTTCCCTCCTATTGTAAGGGATATGAAGCACACACCTGCTCTAGAAGCACCCTTTTTTTACAAACGGAAAGTCTCAAGTTCGTGAGGGGTATTTGTGCATTTGTCGTAGTCATAGACGATTCTTACTGAGTTGCATACTAGAGACCCTAAAAAAAATCATCTATTGATTTCTCCTCTTCGAGCACTAACAAATATTTTCTTCCAAGGAAGCTTTGGCTCAATTCTGCATAGTTTCATTTAATAAGTTTGATTCATAGTTTTCTCCAATCATCTCGCATTTTCTCCCAAGTTTGAATATTTGAATCCCATGGTTTAATGTACTGAGGTTCTTGTGATTTCCCTAAAATCTTAAATTATTCCAGTAGATTGGCCTATATGATTTTATATTGTAAAAAAAAAGTTTGTTGAAGACTTTGAGTTTGACAAAAGCAGCATAAAATTACTTTCAAAGTGGGCATTTGTCTAATTTGTTTCTCAAAAGTAATAGGTCCAAAGCCAATTCGTCCAATTTCCAACTCGTCTACTATCTTGCAATGCCCCAAAAGTGTTAATTTGGCAAATGATTGAAATGAAACAAATATTAGACCAACTGGTTAAAATACAAAATGGTCATAGACGAACTGGGGATTAAAGTGATTATTGGACCAAATGGTTGTTGGACAAAATGTTGATGGACGTAATGGCATCAGAATATTGAAATTATCATCCTCGGCAGCTAGGTGTCTGTTAATACCTCTGGGCACTTTTGCCTTTGCCTCAAAGTCTCTGGGAATCTTAAAGGACAAGTGCACCCCAACAAAAACTTGATTTGAATAAAAAGAGAAAATTCAACAAGCATAACACTGAAAATTTCATCAAAATCGGATGTAAAATAAGAAAGTTATGGCATTTTAAAGTTTCGCTTCATTTCACAAAACAGTTATATGCACATCTCGGTCGGTATGCAAATGAAGAACTGATGACATCACTCACTCACTATTTCTTTTGTATTTTATTATATGAAATATGAAATATTTTTATTTTCTCGTCATTGTCATGTGAAATGAAGTTTCATTCCTCCCTGAACACGTGGAATTCCATTATTTTAACATTTTGTGCCTCAGGCAAGGAGGTCCTAATCTTCAAATTCTTAAAAATTGAAAAATTTGTATAATTTCAAACAATAAAAAACAAAAGAAATAGTGAGTGAGTGACATCATCGACTCTCTCATTTGGATGTAACTGGCTCGTTCATATAACTACTTTGTTAAAAATAAGCGAAAGTTTGAAATGTCATAACTTTCTTATTTTACATCCGATTTTGATGAAATTTTCAGCATTGTGCTTGTCTGATTTTTCTCTATTGATTCAAATCAACATTTTTTCTGAGGTTGGCTTGACCTTTAAAGAGACCCTCAAATTTGATTGGTTGCAATGTATGTTTATAGTACTGGTCAGTATTTAAAGTAGACCCTAAAGTCATTTTGATAAATCCCTGGTCTTAGGGTTAAGGTCTAAGGGTCTATGGTGTTAGACTATTAAGGCACACTTGACATTGTTGTCAAAGGAACTCCTTACTGAAAATATTGCCAACTTCTCTTGCACAATGCATCCTCAACGAAATGTTGCCTGGAGCGGAATCAGACTTGTGACAACAGTATTGGAATCCCACAAAAAAGTATTGAAGCAACTGTTCAAACAAGGTTGACCCATTCTGTAGATCCTTTAACCACTAGGGATTTCCATCTTTGTGATCTTGACTGAGAGGGCCAAAGTTTGGGTGTAGGGTTGGGGGTAAGGAGTATGATAACAAAGTTTATGATATTTTAAAGTAGCAACCTAGTGGGTGTTTCATAAAGCTAAGTAATTTAATCTCTAAGTAATTAATGACACAAGAGATAAGACAGATCTTTTGTGCAAATGCAACTTGTTGCTTCAACCATGGACTTAGCTTATTTTCTTGTATTATGAAATTGTCTTTGCCTCTGACCTTACTGAATAATTACATTATTGCATTATTGAATAGTATAGGTTGAAAATTGACAACTTTTTTCAGTCCATTTCATTCTGAATTGCATTTTTTTAAAAATTGAATATTATTGTTCCCTGTTAGTGTACAAGTCAGTTCCTTTAAAACTTTTTGGAGTCCAGACCACACGAATGGCTCAGGGATGGTGCTTTGTCAAAATGTGGTTTTGTGAAGGGAAATGTAAGGAAGCCTGCCAGTGTTTGAGGGATTGTTTCCTCATAAAACAAATTTGTCTTGAAGAAATTGAATTTTGTTATACTTGCCCGAATTCAATGTGATTTTGACCACCAAACCTGGCTATAGCCTAGGCATACATACTTCTTTTGTTTTACCTTTAAATACATTTTTAGAGGGGTAGCTTATGGGTTTTTTAAATTAAAATTATCATGCACCATGGGATTATTTTAAGTGGTTTGTCAGAGATTTAATAAATGAGGTGTGAATGATGGCATTTCCTTCATAAAGGTTCAGTTTACAGTTCTTTTCTGTATTTTACTATTTCAAGTCAGTGTTACCACAAATACATATACTTAGGCTTTATACACCTATATTGTGACCTATGCAAATAAATCAAAGACATTGTGCATTAGAAATAAGTGGAATTTTGCCTTGGAAAGTCTTTCTTCCCTTACAGTGGGACACGAATGTTGTATTTTCATAGGTCACATGGCCATCACAATTAGAAATCAGGTGACCATTTAGTCACGTGACAAATTAAAGCACACCAAGTGCAAGGATATGCTTGATTATACATGTGGGGCAAAGTGAGCGATTTACAGGAAACACTTGTATAAAACTTTATGAAATGAAACCTAACACTCACAGCATGAGGGAAGGTTATCCTGAATGCTGCCATAGGGTGGTGTCCAATTATGTCTTTTTTTTCTCAGATTCATTATTCATTAGTTTTAAAACGTTGGGACAGTGATTAGTAGTAATTATCTTGTATTGCCCCGCCCCTTCGTACTTATTTCTATATTTGGAAAGGGTCAAGGGGAGTGTTGGTATTCATTTGTCTCTAAACTGGTAGGCCTATTAAAATATAAGGTAATGTTATAGGAAAAGGGTGGGGAGCATTTTATACTTTTCTACCTGAGGAGTGAGCATCAATTATAATAATAACAACAACAAAACAACTCTTATACCGTGTTTACACAGGGACACGGCTCGGGGGTTCGACACGCGAGCCGTGCTCAACACGGCAATTTTATGCTGTGTAAACGCGATCAGTGTGATCCGCGAGCCGTGTCAAACACGGCTTTTTTGATCCGCCAAAATCGTAGGTTTCAACCCGCGAGCCGAGTCAGACTCTGCAATTTTTTCGTGTGTAAACAGAAAGCCATTTCGAACTCTCTTGACCAGGTCACTGCGCGCGCTTTCACTTTTGGCATTGTTGTTGTTCGCACGGACAAGATTCGATTCCGGCGGTGAATTTCCCGCGTTGAATTTGCAACGTCATAATTCTTCTTCCGTTCGAGATCCGCGAGCCGTGTTGAACTCGCCTTTTTATATGTACGTATAAACGCGATCTCTGATCCCTTCTTCGCAGTGTTCAACCCGGCTCGCGGATTCAACACCCGAGCCGAGTCAATGTGTAAACACGGTATTATTTACCAAGGGTGGCCAGTTCAACATGATATGTTATCATTTCCTTTCTCCATTCTCAAAAAGTCAAGCACCTGACAAGTAGGCAGAAGGTTCATACTTTTAATTCTTTAGTATGACTTGGCCAGGGATTGAACCCACAACCTGCTGGTCATGAGGCGGGCACATTACCTCTGAGCCATTGTTTTATTTTTTATCCTTTTTAGAGCAGGGACCCCCCCCCCCTCCACCAAGCTTAAGTAATGTTCTATTTTGGGGGATCAAGTTGCCCAGGATGGAATATTATCCACAGCATGACAAAATGTTTCTAAAATTAGTGAAGTGATCTAAGAGGGAGAGTACTGCTGGGTGCCAGATGTATATACCTGTTTAGGGCGTCGTCAGGGATGTCTAGTTAATATGTCCTAAACGGTTTTGACTGTAGTCAGCGGGAAGCCTTCAGGGGCAAGCTCCAACATCATTCGACAATCTATTCCAAGGTGAGAAATCATATTTTGTACATAAGCGGAATGTACAAGAAATCCCTCTTCAAATTAAAAAAAAATAGTAATTCAATTGCAATCATAGAGAGTTTTAAGATACACATTACAGGTTGCTTTTAAAATTCTGAGGCTAAAAACAAATCTTGATTTTCTTCAATTTGATAATAGCTTTCAACACTTGTGAGCCTTGTAAGATTAACACCACAATGAATTGTACAAGTAAACATAAATGAATCTCTATATCTGGCAAACTATGAACAAAAGTTACAATTAATTGTAAATATCAATTATATATTCATGTTGCACCCTTACCACCTCCCCTACACCAACACTAATTGATTGAGGTCCATGGTCACATTCAGATTGGCAATATCACATGTGAATTGTGATTTTTTTATAAAGCACATTAAACGCAATCTGAGTTGTGCCAAAGAGGTCATTAAGTTGAAAACATGAATTTCATCATGCATTGATATGGTTGATGTCCAATTATCCTTATAATAATGATATTTTCCTCTACCTTACTTATTTCCACTGACTCCATTTCATTAAAGTATTTTATTACATTTGAATCTATTAAGCATTAACTTGTGTTTACAGCAGCTTCAAGCTTTACAACATTTATGCTAATTAGGGCATCTATGCTTGTTGTGCGACCGACTTCACACCCACGAGGGGTCAGTTTAAACGTGAGTTGGATGAAGATAGATGGGATATTTATTTCTCAGTGTGATGATCTGGTAAGATACCCATCGTCCAGCTAGATTGATCCCCAGCTGAGTTAGATATGAGTCACTGGATGTGGGTTGGAGGTGGTGTGTTGGGCATCGTGATGCAGCATCCATCTCTAAATATGCATGGAGTCTCTCTTTGCTAGTATCACAAAATGGCAATGGTCATAAATATTTGCTTTCCTTACTTTCTCATCTGTATTGCTCTATCCATACTAGTATTTTTGTGGTCACAAAGCTTCTTTCATCTCTCCAACATTTACCACCTTTTCTCTCTTTCTCTCACAGCAGCATTTCAAGATCCAAGATTTACGAGGCCGCCATCATTTTCAAGCTTAATCGCTCACGATTTATTTAAGTGATATTTTCCTTCAATTGAATAATGCTTCTTGTTAATATTTATTTTTCATTGCATTATTATGACTATTGTTTTATTGTTTTGTAAAGCTAAATGTACATGTAGATTTGTATCTTGAATGCAGAAATTAAATAAAATAAAAATTATTTCATCGGTCCATGAATGTAGGCATAAGAAGGATTGATCAGTCAGCTTGCATCTCTTTACCATCCAAAACTATCTCTTTAGAAGTTCAAATATGCCCAGCTCTCCACTCAATCATGTCCAGTCACTGAAGGCTAATCACTAATTGATGTTTGTTTTTTGGCCATTCTGTCATGGAGCTCGTCACAAGTCACAAAGCTTGTATTTCCTTAAGGGGATTTTTCATGAAAGATTGTCACTGATTTTCACTGACGACACATTTTGTTAAATATGTTGTGATTGGGTTAGGAAAAAATTGATGAAGTCATTGACAACATGATATGTGAAACTTGAAATGTTTCATCGTTGGTTGATGATATGTCCAGCTTTCTTCACTGTAAAGCATCTAGATCTTAAATCGATAACACAACAGTGTAAAGGTTCAGTAACCACAAATGCTCATACCCATCAACTGTTACAATTTGTGTTAACAAGAATATTCATTTTCTTAGTGCATCATTAATTGTAACTTTATCTTCAAATGTAGAAAAAATTATTAAAACTTGCATGAAGATATTTTGCAATTTAAATTTTTTTTTTAAAGGATTCATATAAATCTATGAAGTAGGCCTATGTTACATTCTAAAAGGAGTATTCAATATTTGCTGTCCTTTTTTTATATACATGTAGGTTCTTTGTCTGATTCATTTTCTTTTACTTTTACTACATAATAAATGATAGAGAGCCCTCGCCCTTCAAGACCGTTCCATCCATGCCCCCCCCCCTTATTCCACCCTTCCTCCTTCCCCTCCCTCTGTATATCTTCATCCTGTCCTATGAAATGAAGATAGGTGAGTTTCAGAACTCTCTCCTTGTTGTTGATGGGGTTGTAGCATCCATGCAGGAGACATGTACCGCAGTGGGAGTCCTCTAGACATGCTCATGCATCAAAAATTTCTGACAGACTGTGCGAACCAGACCCGTCTTCCAAAACAGCTAGCCCGATGGCAGTGCAAACCTCCAATATTTGTGATACCAGAGACAAGCGAATTTGGCCCACATCAGTGTGTATTGGTATGCGAACTTGTGTGTACTTGGACATGGGACACTGGTCTTGTCTAGTCTCCGTATTCAGACTCATTGATGTCCTTTTAAAAACAAACCCATGATTGGTTGAGGAGTATACATTCATAGCATGCGGTGAGATCTGCATCAGTTTGATGATTAACAAATATATATGTTAACACTCCGTTTTGAAAATTATTACACATAGAATTGGTTTTAAAAATTCTGTTGTATCCAATCTACTTCAGAAGTTTATAAATTAAAAAAAAAGACACAGTATTGGTCAAAGGTGTTGATGAGACTGACAACTACCCAAAGTGTTTCTCACCTGGGATTTTGTAAAAAATGGTGCATACTTTGAAAAAATGATTTATTTTTACTTTGATATTCGAGGAGGATTGTCCACAGAAGCATGAAATATAATTATGTCGATTAGGTCTTAGGATAAGACTGGCGATTATGACTGTGACCTCTTGTGTTTGTACGTGTGGGTGTCCCTTTTCTCTTATTCTTCCAATCCTCGATATAGCCTATAACTGATGAAAGCCCTTCTATTATGAGAGAGAGAGAGAGAGGGAGAGAGAACGAATGAGTGCACAGAGAGTCCATAGATCATATCTGAGTCATTCGCATCCAGCGGCATGCATGGAGTAGGATGTGTTTCCAGTGACTCGTTCCGTTCGGTATAGTTGGGTTCTATATAGGATATACCACCACCAGTAACGGGGACACCTATTACGATGGAATCGTTAGAGGAGAGAAAGCGTTACTGTGGAGTGAGTAGAATCAGTACTTTCTGTGTGTTGGATTGAGTCTGTGATTGTGTATTGGAATGTGGGGTTGACTTAAGGGACTGGGGAAAGTATTTTTTTGTCAAATGTTTCCCCATGTAATAGTTGGTTATACCAGCTTGGCGTTGTGCAGCAGAAAGCTGTCCTGCCGAGTTCTTACAGTAGTTACCGTAACATATTAAAACAAAAGGAAAGGCACATCCTGACCTTCGTAGACTATCTGTATTATTCATGGTAAATATTGTGTAGAAATTCATTTTCATAATTCATATTACATGATAGAAAGGTGGAGAGAAAGGTTCTTGTATGGACATGGGCCTGTAGGCCCATATTGATGATAAACTTGATGTTATGTAATAATTTATGCTGAATCTTCATCCATATGCATGTTAACATTTTATTTTAATGATGATAATGATAAACATCAAAATCAACATGAATTTCATACATTGTAGATCCATGATCATATTCATACCAATATTGATACATTAATTTTCTCCAATCCCATGTAAAGCCTTGAATAAGCATATCATTAGGCATACAGGCATAACAAGCCTATTTTTTTTAATCTCTATATTACACCGTAAATATTCCACACTTTTCCAAACTTTCCATAGTTATGCTTGTAGGATATGATTGATTGAGGTACCAGACCTGTCTCTCTTTTTGCGGGAGTGATGAAAGGTAAATTTATGAATGCCACCACTCAGTGTATGAGTTGATGATTGATATTACAGTCTGTATTTCTCATATCATTCTACAATACAAACACAAGGCATAGATGTTAATGATTTATGTATGTATTTAGCACATGGTGCAGTGCAATCAAATTGGCATTAGTTCAGCCAGGGTAGGAAATACATGAGGGCAATCAATGGGCGAACAATTTCCCCTAAAATCCTCCAATGTGAATGATTTAGGGTGAACACTTTTTTTAGGGTGCCCCAAGATCTACTACAAACAATATTCAAGAGTGGGCCTATATTGAAAATCACTCCTCTCCATTTTGTAGTGTATAATGATATTTTCATTCACCATTTAGGCCTAATTGATTGTTGCAAACATAAATTGCCTGTCAATTTCAATAAATAATTGTTGAATAAACATTTCAGTGAAAAGCAGTTGTTTTTGTATAATAAATTATAAAGTACATGTAGGCCTGGTATGTTAAACTACAAAAAATTGTGTCACACATTCCAGATTCCACTTTATGTATACATCCATTGAATTTTCTGTCCCCATATGCTTTTCCACGCTACATTGGATATCACTCAAAATTGTTCACGCTATGTGCAATCCTATTGACTATTGAGTCATATGACATCACCACCACTGGGCTATTCCGCCTGGTCCCATCTATAGGAGGGTGTGTTGGGGGATGGGAAGACTGTTAGTTACTATCACTCTTGAATAATCAATGTCCTTGTATGAGTCATAGAAGTCTTGATGACTCTTGAAGACTCTCCTCCTCTTAAGCTCGTTATTGATTTGTTAATCCCCTTTATATCCCTTTCTTCTTGGCCGACTTACGTACCATCCCACATGGACAGTTGTAATTAAGCAATTGTGTAAGTGAATTTGCTGTCTGAGCTCGTCCTGTGGGAGTTCATTTGGAAGCTCCTTGGTTAAAGGGGAAGCTCACCCAGATGATAAGTTGGTTTTAATAAAATAAAAAGAGTAGTGAAATATATTGGCAAAGGTTTGATTCTGTCAAAGAATATAATAAGAGTTATGAATTTTTAGGTTTTTAATTTGGAATGTGATGATTGCAATGATTGTTTTATTTTTGGTTTAATTTTTAATACTTTGTTTTAAACCTTGGCTGTAGATCTATTGAATTTGAGCCTGAGGTTAACTGCTAACAGATACTAAAGCTTTCACTGGAAACAGTAAGGTTTATGACCATTCACATCTAAATATAAATACACATGAACATTCCTTCTTAATGATTCTCAGAAAAAAAATCTAAAAAATATAAAGGCACAGTCACAATTTCACACCTCTGACTAATACTTTCTCAGTATGACTCCTGGTCCATTGAGTCAAAGATATGGAATTTATTTTTCAAAGGAGGGGGTGGTATTTAGTCCCGGCAGTCCTTAAAAATCTAGGTCGTGTACTGTACTCATGGAGACAGAACTTGACCTTTGGATAGTTTGCGAAGGGAGACTTCAATGTGATCAATAGAAATGTTTGTAAAGTTCTGAACTGTCAGACTGGAGACTTTTGACAGTGAAGGTGCCTTGGTATACATGTAGTCTATGGCAATGGACTGCACACCTGAAAGTTATGGGTTCAAAATGTGGCCACAGCATTTGCCCTTGAGCGAGGCATTGGATCTGCAATCTTTCACATCTTTTGGATGGTGGCGTTAAAGGGTCAGTCCCAGAAGTAAATAATCATCTCTTATTGATATAGGCCTACATCTACAAAATTACCAAACCTACCTACACCCTTGAATAGCTAAACACCAGGCAGCAAGTATTAATGAAGCCTCAGAATAGGGTCTGCATTGTTATGCTAAGAATTAACTTTATAACAGGCAGTAGCTGAAACAGCTGACTTTGAACTTCAAAGAATTTGAATGACATAAATTTGTTGGATTTTCATGCCTCATGATTGTCTGTTTACATTATTGTAACAATCGAAAATCAAAACAGTGAAAAATATGGAATAAGGTGTGAGTTTTCGATCTGAATTCCAATAATAATAGGCCTCAACGGAATGTAAACATAAAAACAAGCTGATGTAATTCAGTAAAAGTGCACTGAACCATTTCTTTGTTATCTATGAATGGTATTGTTGTTGTTTCTTTCTGAGAATAAATGATAGCAAATATTTCCCTTTCATTTTGCTGGAAAGCCTTTATTATTTTGTAATTAAAAGTTTAATTACGTCCACCTTCTCAGAATTGCGATTGGTTGTTATCTTTATCATTTACTATATTAATATCATCACTCATATTTCATTGTGAATGTGAAGACATCTGATGGACTCCAACGCTACCCCCCCCCCTGCCCCACACTTTCTTCAACGATTAAGCAACTGAGATAATTTTTCATAAAACATTTTTGATGGTTAGTTTCAGCTTGCATTGAAGTCGTCTAGTCCTACACGAAGGGTGATTAAAACATCCTCTCGTACACTGTGTACAAGACTACAAGTAAAGTATATTCTAATTCCTTCTGACAAGGTCGAACTATGGTATGGCGGCAGCATGGCTAGCATTTTATTACCTGCTTGAAAGAACAAGTTCATAAGGACATATTAATAGCCACACAGGCTTCAGTTCTATGATACACTGAATGCACTAATTGATTACTGTACCATTTGGCAGGGGGCACCTACTTGTACTTCTAATTAAAGGTTAAAAGTCATTGTACATGTACGCTTGTCCCTTCTGCCTTGTCCATTGATGGAGTTGATTGGGTGTTGACAAATAAGTTGGTTAAAATATTTCATTTCATTTTGAAGGTTGGACGGCTTAATCTTAATACCATAACTTTAAAAAGAACTTTTAAAATTTGTTCTCTTGCCTACATGTATTCTGCAAGGGGAGTGTATATAGGGTTATTTTGTATTTGATGATTATTCAATTTCTTTTGATACAAAATTTATACATAATTTAAGAATATATTTGAGAAAAACAATCCATCAATTTCAGTTCATTATAATCACGTATACGTGCCAGAATCTAAATATTGATTCTGTATGGTCGACCAGATACTAGCAAATTTATTATCAGTTTTCATTTATCTTGAGCAAACATAGGTCAAAATTTTAAGGATGTCTGTCCATAGTCTGTCCATTTTTTAAAACTCTGTTAACTGCTGTGTTTGTTTTAGTCAGACCATTACAGACATCATTAATCACTTTATGTACTTTGTATAGCTTGTGCTAAAAGTTGTTTGTTCTTGAGGCAATATGAGAGTTACCTACACTAAAGTAAATAAATGTAATGTAATGAGTTTGAGAGCTGAATAATCATGAATAGGTCAGAACCAAAATTTGTAATCACAATTGCATTGATCCTTTTTTTAATAATAATAATACTAATCCATTTTTTATGTAGCGCATAATACATCGGAACAACTCAGCACTTTACAAATATGTATTATTACCCCGTTCATCGGATCCTGATATACCAGCATACAGTGTATGCACTTTCTCCACACTCTGGGGAGCATTCCAACAAGAGTTCCATAACTTGATTGCTAGGCATACTACATAGGCTTTCACATCCTACCGGGTACCCATTATAACACCTGGGTGGAGAGTGGCAAAGTGTGGATTGATGCCTTGCCAAAGGATGCTAGGCAATTGGTTTGATTCAAGCACTGAGTGGGTGGGCTTGAAATGAAGGAGAATTAACTCTAATGAAGGAAAAAAAAAGTCACTTGAGCATTCACCTTATATGTAGCTTATGAAATTAGATTGATTATTTCACCTTGGGCCATTTATTAACTATGCCAATGTACATGTATAATGTATGTAATTCAACTGACTTCCTGAAAATTGATAATTACTGCTGGTTTAATAACTTTTGATGTTCACAAAATATACATATTTCAAAGTTAATCAGGCTTAGAGCTGGTTAATGAAGAGTGAGATATATATAGCTTTTTCAGAGAGAGAGAGAGATAAAAGCATTTGAATTGTTATTTTGTAAACAGTGTTATGGTCACCGCATTTACAATGAAAGCATTAGATATGTTGGTGCTGTTTCTTTCAATTTCGTTTCACAGTTTCCCAATAATTATTTTTTTTTACTAAGTGTATGAATGACTACATTCAATTTGTTTCCATCCATGAAGGTTAATTAAGAGGAATAGTATATTGATGAGATTTTAAACAGGAGTTTTAAATGGAGAATATATATCATGTACATAGAGAAGGGAGAGTTTTGGTAGAAATACTCCTCAGTGATTTTCTCAAAAGCATAATATCTGGAGAAAAAAAAATTAATTCAAGTTTTAACTGCCAGCCTGAGAATATTGTTGAGCTCATATATAAAGAGTGAATTGATGGAGAAATGAAAATAAAGGGTTTGAAGTTTACATCACAATTAAGTTAGGCAGGGTTACTCCATCAGTTTATGAATAACCTGAAATCAGAAGTGTCAAGCAAAACAAACAGGCACATAACTTGTTTCAAATAATGGTCTGAATGAAAAATTGAAAATAATGGGCTTGAATAGAAGAAATGTTAGTTCTGGATAATTAGGCCTACATTATGGGCAAATCTTTCTCTAAAGCTGTGTGAGAATCTAGCTCTACATCCATGAAGTTCTGTTGTATCTTCACTTTTCATCATGGTTTATTTAAAACTGGTATGTTTTCACTAAAACAACAGAATTTACAATTTTATCCTTTACTACCTCGAACGAAAAATATTTATTTTTCATCATTCAAGAAAAAAAATATATTCCTGAGCCTGGCACATTCATGTTATTGATTGACTTGAGGTTAGATGTACATTTTTCTAATCAAAATATTTGTTTTTCTCAGAAAAAAACCTGACCACAGTCAAATAATGTTTGGATGTAATATTTTTATTTTTTCATTAATTTCATCATGGTAATCTAATTTCCTTTCTGGTTCATTGTTGAAAATATAGGTATAAGTAAAATGTATGCTGATCCGGGAGGGCTACTAGTAGATCTATGTGTAATTTATGAGTAATTGTCCCTTTGATCTTTGGCAAGTTTTGGCTTTAAGAAGAGACACTAATTCAAACATGCCTTTGACATCATGCTTACTGCTTTAGCCAACATGATAATTAACCTCTTCATGAATGATACCGTTTTATATCAATGAAACTTCCTGACTAAAGATTGCACCGATTAATGTATTCACCATCTTATATGTTAGTTTTGTAACCAAATGACTGTACTTTTGCTAATTCTG
Source organism: Lytechinus variegatus (assembly GCF_018143015.1). Lineage (NCBI taxonomy): Eukaryota > Metazoa > Echinodermata > Echinoidea > Temnopleuroida > Toxopneustidae > Lytechinus > Lytechinus variegatus. Next base: position 16,344,927 of record NC_054741.1, on the reverse strand, counting down.
CCTTATCTGCTATGATATGTATGAGTTTTTATTTTATATATATAGGCATATAACGATATTGCATTTTCTCACAAGTGTGGGTGGCATATACATGATAAAAATCTTTATATTAAACTTTGCGTAAATATGTTTACACTATTTATATACAATTTCATTGCTACATATTCCTTTGTTTAATAATACAACCCCAAATTATCCCTCAGTCACTGTTAAACATCTTCCTAGCATTGATCACATGGGTTGACAATTGCAAAGTTCATATAAACCAGAGGTAAACCACACAAGGACACCATACTGTCTGGTTGTTGCTGTTTTCCCTTTCCATATAAATTAAAATAATGAACAATTAAGGCCAAGGCTAGTGGAATACCGGTCTCTCCTGAATTGTAAATGCCATGATTCATTATCAAATCATCAATACAATGAATTATGGTGTCATATTTAGTCCAATTTAATATGGAACTTTCAGAGGATGTGAATTTCATCACTGAAACATATTTTTAGGATTTTCTTCATAGACATGTTTTTGTACAGTGTTCATTTGGTGGTTCCCCTTTCCCGAAATTGCATTTGATTTCCCTTTTAAAATGTTTTTTACTTGCAAAATTACACATAAATATCTCCTTGTCCTGTCACCAATTAATAAACTGAATGAATAAATGAACGAATGAGAGAATGAGTGTATGTGTATTAGTGACTGAGCGGGTGAGTGAGGGAGAAATAATTCTCTAATGCACCACACTTGATCACAGATATCAAAAGAATACACTAGGAGGTTTCAGACCGCCTCGAAGTTCGCCAGTTCCAGGTATTCTCTGATCGGGGTAAATTTCCCGATCAGAAAATACCAGGTATTTTGGTAATGTGAAAGCAAACTACGCGTAATCTCCCCGAAAGAAAATACCCGCTAAATAGTAGGTACTTGGCGAAATTACGAGAACTTTCATGGGGATTTCTCCAAGGTCGCAGGTATTTTGGCAATGTGAAAGCAAATTACAGGAACTTTTATCCCAGCGTGTCGTTGGGCGCGGCGGCGTGGGTGGCTGCTGGGCTCGTGATTTTGAATCTCCCGCCTTGCCTGCTTATCAGACCACACTGCGCATGCTCGTAACTTCGGGAACTTATCCCGAAGGATGTGTTTCGGGGCGGTCTGAATGCAGGAATAATTAATGGGTATTTTTTAGCCTTAAAAAGTTCTCGTAATTTAACGGGGATTCTTGTGATCGAGGCAGTTTGAAACCGCCTACTTTGATATATCCATCAGTTTAAAGAGTGTTTTTTCCCCATTGTATATCATCCCCGAGCTTGATCATTCTATTACAAACCTATGGTAAACTTTAAGAATTGATTTGGATTGGTTTGATTTTAATAAGAGGTGAACAGAAATGGATATGGTCTTTGTGGTCTAGCCTCCCTGTGCCCACCTGCTGAGCCACAATACCAATCATTGTGACAAGTCTGATTAGGATTTTAAATCATTTCATCAGATTCAAACACAATGTTCAAAGTCAATAGAACAGAGAAAACCATCAGAAATGAGCTGCAAAGCCAAACAAATGAATGTGAATGTATATTCATGAAAGCTATTTTTCAACTCTCATTTTAGAGTTGTGTATTTATAAGATATAAATGTAGCAACACTTATATAGCATTGTTATCCACCTGTTATAAGGTGGTCCATTTTCAGAATACGATAAGTTCATAAAATTTTGCTCACTCCATATAACCTCACTCCATAACCTTCATCAATAGTTTTCTTATTCACGAATCAGTTTATTCTTGATTTAGATTAGGAAAGACATACAAATGAGATCCTTTTGTACTTCCTACCACCATTTTTCTTTGTGAAATGAGAAATCACTTTAAGCAAATAATTGTGGCAAAGCAATAGGGGTCATTTTCTGATGTCCATTGTTAATAGACATGTCTGGGATGAGAAGATAAATGTCTCCATCCAAGGCAACAAAGGGTCTGTTCTAATATGACATGGTGTTAGGTGGAAGTGCTTGTGAACTTAAATTTGGTCATAAAAGACATTGATAAAAGTACATATCATACAGAGATCAAAGATGAAAAGTGTATGTGTCATATACTTACTGAGAAGTAGGGGGTGCAAGATACCAAATAAAGCTTTTCATCACGTGTCGTATGATTCCTTCTTTTGTTTAAATGCAGATCTCAAACCTACTTTTGGTGAATTTGCAAATGGTATTTGGATGAGGGATTTTTTGTTGAGTGTTTAAGAATGCTCATCACACTCCACACCATACGATTGCTTACAATTCTGTCTCTTTCAGAAGATGACATGACCTACTTTTAATATATCTCTAATCTATTCCCAGAAAGATTGTCCTGTTCGATATCATGGATTCCTATTGCTCCCATATTTTTTTCTCTAGATTGTGGTTTTCCTATTACTTGTACTCCTAAAAATTAAAAAATTTGCACCCCTCCACTTACACCTTCCCCTGGTAGAAATCCAAAGTCTGTTCCTGTAGATAATATACCTACATTATTGTACTTGAGGTTTATTGAATTAAGTTTTCATTGGGTATTAAACATACTTTCTCCTTTTACAAAATGATTGTAATCACATATCAGAAAAATGTGAAATAAAGATTTGTTTTAACATCCTGGTTTCAGGAGCTTATTCAGGTTAATTAATGGTCTTCAGTTAATCAAGGTCAAGTAAGTATATTAATTAATATAATAAGAGTATGATAAGCCACTCGGGGAGGTTATCTCACTAACTGCAAAAGAGGGAAGTATTTGTCTGTCGGGTCTCTCTGATCTTGAGCTCATTGATGGTGTCATTATGCTTTCAGCTGCATGACTAATTAATAACATGTATATAGAATCTGATTTCTTGAAAGTAATTATTGTTCTAATTTTGATCATGCACATAAAACTATCATATTGATATCACTCACTATGAAGATAAGAAGTTTATTTTGGCAAGAGAAGGAGGTGATTAAGTGAAATGATATTCAGTTGTGGCAATACATGTGGTGTCTTCTTGAAAAGCTAGATGTAGAATGCATCTATTGGAAGGAGGTGGATATTATATGCATGGCAGGAATGACAGCGCCCTCTTTGATGTTGGAGAAAGCATTGAAATTACACTTCCTCTATTGGGAACACATGAGTATTACAGACCCCCATTCACTCACGTGTTATATCATAGCTCATCAAAAAATCATTAAAAATCAATCCCTCGATAGATTTTGCTTTAATTCACTGACATTAGTCACAATCAACAGTACATTAAGACTTGATATGTTAATCAGGTACTTGCCCAGCTCAATCAAAAGTTAAATGGCCTGAAATAAGACTAACCATAATTTCGGCCAGTTCATTGCCAGAAAAACCAGAACTGCATTGTGGGTAATAATAATTAAAATGAAATACAAAAATGCAGTCTAGCCTCCCCAAACGCCTTAATTATGAAAGAGTATGAACATAGCATTATCTCTATCGTTTTTCTTTTGATATACAAACATTTGATCTATTTTTAATGAATTATTTTAATCAACAAAGTCATGTGATCTTTACTTACGCCTGTCCGGCATGCATTGCGCGCAGATGAATTACTCTCGTGTGCCCTGTTGGCCAACTCTCCTTCTTTTTTCCTAATCAAATTAAAACTTTGTTCTTTCTTTTTAAAATTTCATTTGTTATTTCATTCATTAATTTGAATGTATTCATTGTTATTACCATTGATTGTTTTGTTGGGGGATGCTTTTTTGCCATTTCCACTCACACAACCCTTCTTTATTTTATTTTTTTTAAAGTCTTTGTCTGTGTTGAGAGTTCCAATCTCTCTTTTCCCTCTCCCTCTTTACCACTCATTGCCACTGTCAATGTTCCAGAATAGAATCGAAAGCCAGGCGATTTCATTCATGAATTAATTGGGTAAATAGCCCGGAGAATGTTGCATTCAAGCAAGTAACAGTATCTCCTCTGTGTCTCATTTGAATTGATGGAACTTGAAAAGCCCAGCTCCCTTTTCTCCCCCCTCTCCTGCCTTTTTTTTGTTCCATGGGAGAGTTTATTTCTAGTCTATTATTAGGGTTAATCGAGGGTTTGGATCATGCAGGGAATGTGGGGGAATGTCGTGAATGTAGCTTGGGAACCAAAGAATTTACATGCTCTTGGGCTCAATCTTCTCAATGCTTTTGATACTTTCAGACCATTTCATAAATGAATGAAGAATATAATACTGGTTATAAAGTATCACCGTATTAAATTTGAAGTATGTTTGGAGGTATTACTTTTCAGACTACTTTCATTTTGCCCAAACCTTATATTAGGCTATGTGCTCTATAGATATTGCAAGCAAATTTTATGGTTCCTTATGTCTTTAGGGGTATGACATTTCAGACTGCAGTATTTCATATTTTAAACCTTTGAGTATTATTTTTTTTCTGTAGATTATTAAAATAAATGTGTTGGTTTGAAAAGAAAACCCACAAATTTAAGATAAAAGCTGCTACCTTTATCACTGAATGTTCTTTTAATTTCTTTGCATCACATTGTAGGTCTATTTGTCTGTGTTAAAGATGACAAAAGCAAATAAAAAGGATTACGATATGTGTCCGGATGTTGGGTGGAATTAAAACCCGCCAACACGCATGTAACTTCCTTCCTGTCACATGATCAGTCAAAAGGCTACTGTTTTCTTTGACATCCACCTATACCTTACATTAACATGTCACGTAAGAAATCTGTGCCAGAGCATCATGTAATACATGCATAAATGCAAAAAATTTTATTTACTATAGAGACTTTTTTTTAATTGACAGACGTTTCTCTCTTATATGATAACGAACAGATTTAAATTTGTAAATACAGCTTGTGATGTATTTTGAGAAAAAAATCTTTCCATCAATCAATCAATCAATCTAAAAAAGTACATATACCTTTATTTATCAGTGTTATTTTGATGCACCCAATATTGCGCATTCAGATATTCTGTTTTGAAAACTTGTTTACATTACAACCATGCTTGTCAAATTTCTTTCTTTCTAGATTCAAGTAAATGTTATAAATCTATTTTTTGGCAAAAAGGTATGTAATAAAAACAAATCATTCAAAATTTTATGGAAGATTACCATTTCATTGTTGAAAGATGTGAAGCTTAATTCAAAGTAAACAGAAAATCAGTGATCCATGTTCAATGTTGTGTCTGAATCAGTTATTCTCTTTCAAATGAACACAATTTCTTCTGACAACATTTACATCATCAATCATTTATGTTGTATGTTCTCCATTGTAGACTTGGAAATACTCTAAAAATCAAGTTAACAAAATACCCTTTTGAGTGTAATGTAGATCTGTCATTAATCCTCCTTAAATACATTATGAATTTTCTTGAAGGGGGGGGGGTAATAGTCAGGGAGGTTATGAAAAGAGGAGGGGATGGGGAGATGTAATGAGTTATGATTTTGCACAATAGGCTCGAGACCTTGACAAAGGACCATAAATCATGTTGAAATACCCAGGTTCCATGGAGGCATTTATAGATCATCCCTGCGAATTAAAATCTTGCCCTATTTGTGTGTGTGTGTGGGTGTGGGGGGGGGGTGAAAATGCTCAAAAGCATGAGGAAATAGGGCATGCCTATGACCTAGGGGGAGTATGCAAAAGAATGCGACTTCTGACCCATAATGTTGAAACTTTTAATAAGAGGATAGGAAAAAAGAATTTGGATTGCAGGCTAGGCCTAAGCTGAGGAGAAGACAAATCATGGGAGAAAAATTGAAAACTATTGGGGAAATGTGTCTAGAGAGAGAGGGAAGAAGAGAGAGAAAGTGGAGGGGAGAGGAGGAAGGAGAAACGTTGAAAGGGAGGAGAAATTGAATGTTTGACAGAGAAGTCAAAATGTAATAGATGAAGAAGGTTGAGAGAGCGTAAAAGATAGAACAGACCAGAAGTCGCAGAAGGAGGAACACATCCTGTAGATGAACCACCCGAATGCTATGCATTCCACCTCCAATATTGACGCTGAACTTGGACCAGAAAGAAAGCGTGACTGTGACGGAGAAAAAAGGCGGAAGACATTGTGTAACAGCTGATAAAACCGATCATTGGATCACTCAGTGAGGAGGAGGAATAATGTTTATTTGTGTCAAGTTTGTGGACTGGTTTCCTGGTAGCTGATAGGATGTCCAGAGTGACTATGACACATCCTCTGTGGTGTGGGCCATCTTCCTGTGCTGATGTCGTTGTCTTCGCCTTTCTCTGTAGTCTTGTCAGGGTATTGTCATACAATCCACCAACATTAGATGTTGACTCTACCAATCTCTGTGTGATTGTTGCTCATTTTGTGGTCGGGTTCATGGATTTCATGTCAACACGGGGAAGTTATATGTGACATAGGATTATTTCAGAGCTTTTGGAGTTTAAGATTTCTTATAACCAGTGACTGGATTGGTGGATCCTGGCCAAATATCCTTCCGTTTTCCACGCTTTGTCAAATTTCTTGGTTGGATATAGAGCATGGGTGTTGTGATGGAAGGGTGTTATTGTTAATTGTTGCTGTTTTCAGTTGTGTAGCCTAGTCAGAAACATCTTGATACAGGAGGCAGTTCTTTGGAATACCAAACACAGTACCTATATATCATGAGACATGATTCTGTTGCTCCCTATACACCTTTTAAGACAAAGAAGGGAAAAGCTACATTATTTGCATTCCGCGCTGCCATTTTGGTTTGGAACAAGGAAATATTCTTGGAGATCCAATGGATTTTTCTCACAATTTAATCTGACTTTCATCTGAAACATTCATTTATATGATGAACTATTATTCCATAAGTGGCAATACTGCAATACGAAATGATACTCGTTCTTCCTTGTTGCTTGGTCAGTTTATTGATGAAACTATCATTTCGGAACTAAACTGAATAAGTTGAAAATTGCTGATTTTCATCACTCTATGAGCAGATCATTATCTTACTAGCGTCGGCTAATACTTGGTTAATACTAACATATTTTGGAATTTGAGAATTTGAATTTTGTATGAATGGAAAATAATTGATATGGAGGATAAACAAACAACCAGTGTATGTGCTTCTACAGTACCAATGACAACAGCAGTGAGCTTGCCTGAATCTGTTGCTATGCCAGTTATTTGTGGTTTCTACTTTCATGAGGAGGCAAAAGAGGTAATGAAGTTCTTCATGAGTAAAGTTTAAGTAGACTTTTATGATTATGGTTATTTTTTGTTCAAAGGCTTTCATCATACATGTAAACCAAGAAATAAAAGGATTCTCACATTTGCAAAACCTAAATCAGGATCTAAAAATGTTAAAATATCCATTATTTTCTATTATTCTTCAAGAAAGCATATTTAAATGGAAAAGGATTTTTTAAGTGATCAATGTCCTTCTTTAATGTGAGAAGGGTGTAAGCCTATATGCATTGTTTAATCACCCAATACACACATTGAAAATACTAAGATATGAAAATTAAGTAATTCCATTGATACGAAGGCCAACTTAGGCCATGTTTATGCTAAGAAAAGGTGCGTTTGACCAGAATCAGGCTTTCTGGGGAAGTATAAACAGAACCACGATCGTAAACGTGTTTAAATGACGTCATTTGGTACATGCTTCCGGTGAGATGAAAATCCGCGGGCAAATACAGTCGTATTGCTCCATGTTATCTCTACGTAATAACAACAATCGGAAAAAAAACTTTCAAAAAAGGCGCGCCCAATTTGACCTCGCTTTACGATGCGAAGCCAGCTGGAGATCATGATTTGCTCTGAAAAGTTAAGCATAAACAGCACTCCCAGAACCACATTTACGATCGGCGTTTTGAATCGACGTTTGAAATCGCTGATTCTGTCCTCGCAATGGAAGCATAAACACACCCTTAGTTCATATGAACTTGGACCATGTGGCTGAACGCACCCCTGCAACGCCTAAAATATCCAACATTTTATTACTGATACTAAATTGCTCTTTATCTTAAAGTGTATTTACAGTTTCAAAGAGGGATTTCTGTTATTTTTATACATATTTATATAATGATATGTATAAAGCACTAGTGTATACTTGGTTCATTTAAGTGATCAAAATATGGTTTCTGCTTTGGACCTTTGAGCTGTTAGTATTTACCCTTACTCATCGCTAAAGTTATGCGCAGACATTCTTGAAATGGTTTCAGAGAAATCAAAGTTTAGGTGATCAGACTTTGTCTGTTGCAGCCGTCAATGAAATTGTAATCAACCGGAAATGTGATAATGTTATCAGTTTAGTTCAAGTATGATATTCTTGTTGTAAAAATTTGATATTAGCATGGTTAATTGACATTTTTTTTCTATTTTACAACTGACCCAATATAAAGTGGGTCTGAGTAAATGATGTTTAAGAAGATCACAGCTAGTAACTGCACAGCTATTCCTTTAATATGTAGATTCTAGAAAAGTATTAATGACATTTTATAATGTATTTGAAGTACCGGCAGTGACTAATGTCAAACATTAGTATTTACATCTCTAATGAAATGTTATAGCATGAACATGCAATATCAAAGAAAAATTTTTTTTTTTCAATTCTTAATACAAAATTGCACTTACACATGTATGTAAACCAAATAACCCAAAATATATTTATCATGATTGCTGCATTTTTCTTCTTAAAAGATAAGGAATACAGACCTGACAAGTGTAATGCTAATTAAAAGATAACAAACCTTTGTATCCTTGTTTCTTGACACAAGGTTTGTTTAATGAAGGTGCTATCTTACGGGGAATTAAGGAGGTGCCAGTGTTAAGTGCAAAGGAACTTAAGTTAATTCCGTGTTTAGACAGTATGATAATGTCCTGACTTTAAACTCTACATAGATGTTTATGTGTATCAGGCAAAGTCAGTCTTTGCGTGTATGCTCCAAATCAACACCAAACACGAATGTAACAAATGTCACAAATGCTACTACTCTCTTCTCATTTGTTTTTTCTTAGCATGAATACATGCATTAGATTATCTCATTTCCTGACTAGCAAAATGGTGTTAGGTTGCTTGTGTGCAGTGATATGAATTAGCACACTTCAGTTTGATTGGACTCTTTCATCCTCCTTGCTTACCTCTTGACTTTGTGTTTTCAAAAGCGTCTGTATTTGATGGGGGTACTCCAGGCTGAGAGTGAAATTCACCAAGCCAAATACTGAAAATCTCATCAAAATCTGATAACAAATAATGAAGTTATTTAAATGTTAAAGCTTAGGAATATGATTGTGTAAAAACTGTAATATGCATGCCCATCATGAATATGCTAATAGGTGGGCTGTTGATGTCATGATAATGTCAGCCTTGTAATATGATAAGTTGCAGCAATAATTATATTCTATATTAAATCTGTAGTCAATCCAGTTTCTTCTTGTCATTATTATTTATAGAGGACAATAGTTATGGATATTAATGCTGTGAGCCATTGCTCTTGCCCACTTGAAATATCAGCAAACAGATTTTACAGTATCAGGATGTGTGATAAGAAAGACAAAATGCATTATGACATCAGAGGTCGTCCTAATTTGGGTAGATGTTGCCATGCATGGGATACTATCATTCCCATAGGGGCTGGAAGGTTGAGTGTGACTTTTTTGTCTCACGAAACCACAAGATTGAACAGTAAGGACCCGTTCTCATCTACTTTCTTTGAACTGGTTTCTTTTAAACCAGTTTAGAAGAGCACTTGGCTAGCATTTTCATTACAATCTCCCGTCCGTCCCGAATTGCATGCAGTTTCCAGGTCCACTTCACATAAAATTTTCTAGTTGATATGGGTATGCTATCAGTGGAGTCACCGAAAGAAACACACTACACTTTTCCAGACGAAGGTCACTTCCCGAAGATGGGGTTGTGTCCTTGCCTACGCTTAAACCTGTTTGTGGCAAAGCGTTATTGAAAACCACATCGTGAGGTGGATTTTCAAACTGGGTTGGAAGACCATTTCATAGTGTGTGCACGTTGTGTGTAGAATGCCTCTGCTGTGTTTTCATATTTCGCCCGAAACATTTGCTTACACTGAAAGCATACCCAGAGCAACAAGACCACTTAACAAGAAGAAGTTCTAGAAACCAGTTTAAGGAGATAGTGATCAGAAATGAACTTCAGAGCTGGTTTCCTTAAACTTTAAGCTTGTTTTTAATAGAGAAATCAGTTCAAGAAAGTAGTTCAGAACTGGGTCTTGGTCTAACACCAAGTTGTTGTTTATGAACCAATTTGTTCTTTTATTTTTACAGCTTGTATCACCAACATGAGTGGCAAATGGGACCTTGCCGCTCAAATTTGTAAAAGTCAAATCAATTTTGAATGAGGCCTACAGCAAACAGCCACCCCTGTTCATAGTTTTATTCATTTCTTTCATCCCATATATTAAGGGCCCATCCACTTGAAAAAAATAATACAATTTTTCAGATTCTTCTGGGAATTGTTGTGTAAATTGAGGCCTGCTTCCTCCCTCATTCAGTCTTTATTTTTGATGCCAGTTTGTTGATCGCCATGAGATACGTCTCAGTGACAACACCAATGAACTTAAGACACTTCCTGGTTGTATTATTAACCACGGTGACGGGTGAGAGAAAGTTTCTTCAACGTCTTTAGAAGCTGCCTGTTTGCGTCACAGGAAGATTGGCGTAGAGATGCTGGGCCGATAGCCGTTGTGCAGCGCAATGTTTCGGACATTGAGGATACAGGGTCTAATGTGCTGACGGCATAGCAGAGGTGATTCAGCTATCGTGTGTAATGCTTGCCTGAGGTCACTCAGGTCATCAAGTTTCTTATGACGGCGATTAGACGTACTTAATTATTGAAGTTTAGTTTAGATATGTGAAAGTAATAAAAGATGATGGTAAAAAGTGAAAAATATCAAAGTGATGGCATGAACTCTATATCATGTTAGTCTGCTATGCAGACCCTGAATGGCTGGTATGGTGGGATCTCAGCAAAGCAAACCAGCCTGGAAGGGCAAGCGATGCAAGCCATTTGCAGCCATAGTAGACCTAGTCTGCTGTGCAGACTCATTGAATCAGCTGTGGTACATACACTGCAGATGTAGGTCTACATTTGTAGACTAATATCATGTATACATGGTGATTGTGATGATACACAAGATTAAGAAAGCATCATAAATATGCTTTATACAGGTGGATAGACAGAGAGAGAGAGATAGGTGAATAGATGGATGGATAGATGGAGGGATGGATGGATGGATGGACTTGTCCTATGGTGTAGCTATAGGTGTATTTGTTGACATGGATACTAGTATTTAAATTGGTTTTTTGGATCCGAACCAAACAAGAGTTTGTGAGGAGCTGGTGATTCACATGTAACTTGTCACTCAAATTGTCAAAATTAATTTATCCGTCAAGTCGATAAGAAGGTGGATGGATCGGTTCAGAAAGGCAGTCAGGAAACTGTACCTTTTCTATATAAAAAAAACTTTTCGTTGAACTTTTGAGCCCCGGATGATGCATCAAGAAGCGCCAGCATGCCGGGGACACTTGCATTTTTGTTTGTGGAAACATTTGTTGCAGAAAATCTCTTACCCGCACCTTGAAAAAAAGAGAGATTTTGTGTTTCATGTTTTTCCCATAACAGTTGTCAGGTATTCCAAGGCCATTAACATATAGTTACATCATCATGAACAGGTCTTTGCCTTGGCTGTTGGGAGCTTTTGGTTCATGAATGTCAAAGGGTTGGTTTAGCAGATGCGCGCTACTGTCTCGTTTGTACCAGGGAATTATTGATTTGTACCCATTTACATTCACTCCTGAATATTGTGGGAGAATAGAGGCTGGAGAATCAGCAACATTAAATAAATTCCTTCAGAAAAGGCATCTTTTTCTTGATGCAATTTAATTGCCTCATTCATTACTTTTTTAACCCTAGAAGAACAGTTTTTAATTACATTTAGTGCAAACCATGGTTGTATTCTAGTAATTTTTTTATTTTCGGTCATGAAAATAAGCGTCTTTCAAAATGCACACATGATATGAGAAAGGTGCCTTCTAATAGTTACTTAAACATATCTTAGATCCAAGTTGACTTCTACTTCATGAGTCAAACTGTGTGTAACACTTAAAAAGATGATAGTGGTGTAGCGTGGTGATTGTTAGTGTTACAAGACAAGATCCAAGACAAATCAATAGTCTGTCACACAGTGATTATAGTTCATTAGCATTTATTCTAATGATGATAAAAATACTAATCAAGGATGAAGATATATACACAGTAGGAAAATAGCTGGTTATAAATTATAGCTGTTATATTAGGTACTCCCCAACAAAGGCCATATGGTAGCCCCTAAAAAGGGATGGCGAGGGAGACCAAGCAAGCAGTGTCCTCTGGCAAGAGACAGAGAAGGGAAGTCCTTCTTTTATTATTTTGGGGATACAACTCTTAGTTTTGCCTATTAGGGGGGAGGAGTTAAACAATGTATCAACTAATCAGGAAAGAAGGGTGGAGCATAACCAAAAAATTGCTTGAACGCTGGCTTGCAGGCCCATTTTTGGTTTAGGGTTATGATTTGTATTTTTTATGTTAGCAAGTGAACACAACCTTGGATGATGTATAGTGGGTGAAGAAACTCGAGAAAGTATGGAATAGATTATGAAGGCTCTGGATAGAAGGACAACAGACTTTCACAACATCTTGAGAGTTGACTCAAAAGAATTGTTTGCCAGAGCCAGAAAGGTACTTGTTAAACCTGTACATCCTTTTTGGCTTTAGATAAAATTGAGAGAAAATGGCGAGAGAGAGAGAGAACAACAGAGATCATTTCAAGATTAATACAATGAATATAGAATGATTAATTGTAGGAGCCTATTTGTTAATGCTATTATCATTTATGAAAGAAGGATAAAGATAGTGGATTTAAAGTAGAGTATATGTGTTATCCCCTACAAACCCTTTAAATCCCTGTTCATGAATTAATCCTCATTCATTGTTTTTTATTGTATGTATACATGTAGGTTTATTGTGTTTAAAAGGGCTTCATGGAAGATCAAATTTGGTTGAATGATCTAACCTGGTTCAAATATGAATAAATACAGAAGATGAAATGAATTTGGTAAATAATAAGAAAAGTGAGATTACAAGTAGTCCACCCAATCGACAGAAGTTGACAACAAAGTGTGAATTGATAAATAAAGCAAGAACATGGGATTGTACTTGTATCATCATAATCTTTGAAAAGGAAAGAAAGGGAGAGGGGGAAAGAAAGAAAGAACCGTGATGATGTCAATAAGAATCCCAGGAATGACCTAGGGAAAAGGGTCTAAATCTCTCTCATTTGGTTTGCATTAGAGCTTTTTACGGAACTCCTGATAACAATCAGATATTGCCTAAACGAGTCAGAATGAAGGATTTGTCGTTAAGTGAAGATGGGATGTACTTCGTTTCAAGGGTCTATGTTTACGTACTATTCCGCACACACGTTGCGTAATGTACGACTGTCCGTGTGTTATTGTGCTTCAGCTCTTCAGGACAGTTCATTTGCAGTGTGTGCGTTATGCCTCTGGACACTGATCCTGCACCCCGCCCTGACTTATAAATACGAAGCTCCTGTCTTGCGGTTGGCAGAAGATTTGCTTGTTGACATCTCTCCATTTGCAGGACAAACAGGAGAGATTTGGAAGAGAATCAAGGAGTGTTGGTAGCAGGTGTCTCAGAATATCTGTAGGTGGTTGGAGCATTTCCAAAACACCTCTGTCATTTTGGGAAAGTGAAGTTTGGTTTTGGAAGAAAGTGATTTTCTCAGATTTTCTCCTGCGGAGCAGGACTTCATCTTACTGTCATTATGGTCCATCACGGAACTCGTTTGGTTTACTATATTCGGGATATTTATGCACATGTGGTAAGTCAATGAATGCATCTACCCATCTTGGCTGAAGATATAAAGACTTGATGGTTTTGTTCCTGTTGTTGGTAGCTGGATAGTCTGTTTGATTTGAGGTCCCAAAACAACACAATTTACTCTTCCCTTAATGTATTTAAGTGCATAATTTGGACGTTAAGGATAATGCACAGCTTTTTATTTCAGCAAAGAATATGTAGAAAACTCTTTTATTGGATGTTTTATGATTGTATCCAATTCATAGCCAAGATCTGGTCATAAAGATAGTGACTATGTCCCTTATTTTATCGAAGGATATTATTAAGAACACACTTTATATGTTATAACTATATGGAAAAGAAAGAAAATGGAAGGAAAATGTGTGAAATATAATTTCATTTTGTCAGAATCTATCACAAAATTAGATAATTCTTATCAAGATGATCAATAATGGTGCTTGCTGCCTTGCTTACTTTGCTCACTTGTGATTTTTTTTTCTCATAACTTTGCTCCATATGTATTTGGCCCCCCTCAAAGGGCTACCACAAGTTTAACTGATCGAACAGGTGTGTATTTAACTTGTCATGTTTTATCCTGCGGAAATGTATGCCCTGTATTCAGTTTTATTTATTTCCATAGACCATTTTAGAGTGGTGTAAATAATTCCATGCATATATCTTTGTATCTTCAGATGAAAGCATGATGACAATAATATTATTGATGTAGTTGAATTCATTTATCATCCTGTTGGTACACCGACAATGACAACAATTATCAACCTAGCAAAAAATAGAAACAATCAGCACATTTCGGAAAAATATCCAAATCACATCATTGGTTGATTGTGTAAAAGCTAACTTTTCCAAGAAATGTCAACAAAACCTTTGCTTCTGTTCAAATGTTTTGACATCTCTCTCTCTTCAAGCTGTGCTCCTTGCTATTTATATCCACTCAATACTTCTTTGCGGTTAACATGTTCTTTTCAAGTTGCTAAGGACTTCCACAAGCACTGTTCTGCTTGTTTATTTGTATCCTACCAATGATTTCTTGCTTTGGTCTTGTCCAGCCGAGTTGGATAATTTGTTTTTCTGATTTAGTTGAGAAGAGAAAGACCAAATTGTTGAACCTGTGGGTGTGTGAGTGGTTTGTAATGAAACTGGGTAATTCTACAGGAAGCCTGAGTGGCTGTTGTAATATTGATTCTATGGGGCGTTGCAAGAAACTTGTGATCAATTGCAAGTCTATTTTCGTTCTCGAAATCAAGCATATGCCGTGCAATTGATTGCTAATCTGCTCCATGAAACAAGGAGTGTTATCTGATTTGCTGAAGTTAAAAGTGATCAATCAACTGTAAAATTGTAACAGAATATTTGCAATTGATTGGAAATATTTTATTGCAACACCCCCTAAGTCACCTAAACAAATCAAAACATTTAAGTTTCCATACATTTATTTGATATATTCACAAATTTCCATGTCACCAAGAGATTTAAGTCACTTAGTTACTTGTCAAAATATTTACCTCTTGAATTTTGAAGAAAATACAAAACAGTGATCTGGCAACTATTATGGTAAAACAGATGAAAATATATGTCATGTCTTTCAACTAATGAATGTCCATTTTGATTTCCAAATTTCCAACGATTCATATGGTCATTGTTAGATAAGCACAACCGATAAGCACAACCGGCCTTCTCTTCTAATTGATTGACTTCTCTTATTTCTTTATCTGTGTAGACATACACACCTTATATTATTTGCCTTTGATGACTCTGGTGTTTCATTTGATTCTTAAAGTCAACAAAAATGACTGCTGCAAAAGCAATGGTCAAAGCATGCAGAGTTATTTCTTTTATTATGTTTGTTTTGAGGCAGAGTGGATTCTTAAACTAGTTACTAAAACCATGTAATAGGCCCATGCTTATTACATTATTAAAAGAGAGGTAACTTCTTAATAACAAATGCCAACTGAAAAACTAATTTGAAAATCAATTAACATTGGTGTACAACAATTTTGTGGAATCACTTTGACTGCTAGAACAAAGAACATTCCATAAACAAAAGCTCTATGAATATTCCATGACAAAAATCTTTTGAAAGCCTTTTATTTTTTATTTCTTCA
This sequence comes from Lytechinus variegatus, assembly GCF_018143015.1. Lineage (NCBI taxonomy): Eukaryota > Metazoa > Echinodermata > Echinoidea > Temnopleuroida > Toxopneustidae > Lytechinus > Lytechinus variegatus. The sequence goes on along the minus strand of NC_054741.1, from coordinate 16,328,966 downwards.
AAGCCAGAAGGCCGTTAACCATTTAGAAATTTAACAAGTAGGCATCTTTCTGACTCTCAGATGGATACTATAGTACCTGTTTACTATAAGGATATATGAATGTGTCCTTGTGGGAATGTCAATTTCAGAGCAGTCGCAAATATTCATAGGAGATGGCGTGGACAAAACGTCTCTTACCAAACAACTGCATCATTTCTCATCCTATCAATCCCCCTTTATGTACTTCTTCCAAACCATTGGCCCATCCAAAGCTCCTTCTGTTCTCTTCTTTTTCTCATATTGCTTCCCATTTGCCCTGTCAGATGTGATAAAGCTGAAAAGCAATTTAATTTTCTCTGTCTACAAATTCATGAACAATTCCCCACTCTCGATGTTTCTTTTGTTTGGGTAGTCTGGGTGTAGGATTGACAGAATATAAAAAAAAAATAGATGAAATTTGTTGGTTTGTGGGTGAGAAATGAATTTGAATGATTCGGGAATGGGATAAGCTGCATGGATATATAAATTTCAATTACATGTATTAAATTGAATATTCTCCTAGTGCAAGAGAGAAATTAGAAGAGACAAACAAGAGAGAGAGAGAGAGAAGCAGACAGAGAAAATGGAATATAAAGCAGGGGGAGAGAAAGAGGGGTAGAGAAATGGGGAAAAAAATATCAAAGCTCAATAGATAAAGTAATCAAATATATTGAAGTACTATTTGTGTCTAACTCTAATACACTTTCTGGTCCGTGTTGATTTTAGCAAATTAATTTTTGTTTCAAATAGTATATTTACCTTGAATCTAAAAAGTGATCATAGGGTATTTCTGTCATGAATGTCTATGGAATGTTTCCTTAAAATCTAGTCAGAGCTGAATCCATGCAGCATTTGTTTGTAGAGTGCCTAAGAGACATCTGATAAAGAGTTGTTAAGTGCTTTATAAGCAAGTATCATTATCATTTTAATCATTTTTTTCTTTCAACCTTACAGCATGTACTTGCCAAAGCTCTGTACGACAACACTGCCGAAGCTCCGGACGAGCTAGCGTTCAGGAAGGGGGACATCGTGACCGTCTTGGAGCAGAATACCGGTGGCCTGGAAGGATGGTGGCTCTGCTCCCTCAATGGACGTCAGGGTATCGCCCCTGGCAACCGCCTCAAGCTCCTTGCAGGCATCTATGAAAGCCCTAATCATCCCATCACCAATGTGTCTCCTCATAAGGTATGTTGATGAATCAAACCATATGTGAACAGAACTTTGTTTGAAACCATGTAGTGGCAGATCCAGGCGGGGACGCAAGAGACACCACATCAATGACTTGAAACTCACCATTGAAAATACATATTAATATAGCTAAATCTAAGAAAAATTTGCAATATTTATTGCATTGCTATGTAATATCTCGGAGTTCACAAGACACTGGTAAATGTTTTGATATTAACCATCTAATTGTGATTAATTTTCCATTAATCATAACATTTGTACGATGTTTAATGTGGATTTCATATGAAGTGTTATCAGTAATACTTAATGAAATCCTTGGACAAATATCATTTTGATTTTCAGAGCTGGAATTTAAAGATTTTGAGTCCTTGCCATAGATTAAAACAGTCAAACCTCAGAGATTATTGTTGGATAATTTACTCACACAATTTGAATTTAATTTTTGATAGCTTCCCCCATATTACTCATGAACTAAATTAGCTTGATATCTCAATTCATTAAGGAGGAATAGGAGGGGTGTATGGTGTGGATTTACGATTATTGGTGAAATTAGAGAAGGATTTAGGAGTGTGACTCTGCGCTCAGCTGCAGGATTCTAGAATGAGATGTTAATCCCAGCTTTCGTCATCATATTTCATAATGACGTGGAAGAAGTGGGGAAATCTCCTGGTTTACGAATCATGCAATGTGGGATTTCATTTAAAGGAATGATAGTTTCCTACATTAGCAGGTGTGTGTGTGCGTAGGGCTTAGCTCTGTCAAGGCGCAAAAAAATACAGCACCTGGGGAGTGAAGACGTGACCTGTTTTACCTCTGTTGCCTGGCAACCTATAGGTGGTGATATATGGGCGGAGTCAGAACCTTGGTACTGTAATGAAATCATCTCTACACTTGCTACAATGGCCCTTGAGAATTTAGCGACCCAGCAAAATATTATCTTAGGTTGTTACTGGGGTGCGATTGATCTTTATACTGGAGTGTACATTCTTAAAATATATTACTCAAGAGGAATAGTTTAAGATTCAACTGGGTGAAACTATAGTCAGAAATGATTTCATTGTGGCCAGAAAATAGTCAAAATGACTAAAGTATTAAGTTTCACCTACCTATTGCTTTTTGTCTGCCAAGAGTCTTGTTCAGTGTATGTACTTCAGATAAAAGTGGAAATCACTATTTGAGGGAAAAGCATATATCTAGTTCAATCATTTTCCTTCAAAATTTGCATATTTGAAAGAATTCAATGAAAATCCATTATTTATTTGAGAAAACAACGGAATGAATAATACTAATGATAGATCATATACATTGAAGCAAGAAATTGATTTCACATTTTAATTTTCTCTGACAAAGTCTATGACTAACTAATCCTCACATTTGCTTTCGCATTCTAAAAATGTATGTGACTCAATTTTTATCTTCCACTAGTTGTGGCCTGGTAAAGGTCTCAAGCTCTATCACAACACCACCTTGTTTATAAATTTGGAATGCTTCAAAAATAGAATAGAGAATCAGGCAATCCTGATCTGATTTTCCTAACTTGGTGTAAGAACAGGGCCCCGTCTTACAAACAGTTACGATTGATCCAATCAATCTCAACTGTATGGAAATCCATCCGTACCATAATTTTTTCTACAGGAAATTTGCATAGTAAACAAATAGAATCACAATGAATCTTCAAGAGAATGGTGAATGCGAAAATATACATCAGATCTAGAAAATATTTTGAACAAATTTGCATTTTAGATGTTGACATCACTGGCCGTCCGTAGTTGTGGTTGATCGGATCAATCGTAACTCATTGTAAGACAGGGCCCAGGTCTAACAACACACCCTGTCTTTCAATATATATGCTATGTCATGACTGGTAAAAAAGGAAACATCCCATGGTCTGTGATATCTGAGAAAAAAAGGTGATCACATGATATAGCATGTGTTCATTACTTGTTGGAATCTGATGCCGTCATTTTGGTGATGTTCCGTTTTCAAATTTATTTTCATAAACATCAGGGCATGAGTCAGTAAATGCTGGATCAAGCTTTGCTCTTCTTATTTGAGAAGAAGTACATTTCTACAACCTTTTTAATTTTGGAATTGCATCATTTCAGATAAATGTCGTAATGCATCCATAAGTGAATAGGGAGTATTTGCACCAGGTTGCAGAATGGTTTAAATGAAATAGAAAATGTGTTGAAAATTTTTGTGTTAGTTTAGTGAATGTGGTCATCGGTACTTAGTATGCATTCATCCTTATTTTTTAGAACGTATGTTTTTTATTGTGTTTTTGCAAATTTAAAAAAAAGTTATATTCACATTGAAGACAAAATCCCTTATCACTTCTTAGTGCATTTAAAGATTTTTGCAGTGCTCAACTTTGCTGAACTTTTGATGCGTCCTTGAATGCCAATGAGGCAGAGCTGTTTCACTGTCAATCCACTGCTTCATGGTGCCTGGACTTTATAGAATGTCAGCTCCAACCTGTCAGTTGGCATGTTCATTAACAAAGACATGATAGCTTTACCACCATGCGTTCCATACATCATTTAGAATGTGTGGGACTAATAAAGGCCGTTTTGTCCCCCTCAATATGTTAACTTGCTTTCTTTTCAAGATGTAATTTGGCAGGAGTCAGATATGCTGATCTATCTAAAAGCACATGTCTTTTCCCTCTTGAATCTTTTTTTTGGAGTATTTTTATAGATAAGATATTTTGTTATAGGATATTTATAGTTGCCATTTTGTTTTGGGGATGGGGAGATAAGTCACTTATCCAATCCTGGGTAATAATAAAAAATCTGGAAAAGTTTGGTTCAGAACCCTTTTTTTCATTTAATTATAAAATATATCACTATATCTGCCATCTTGCAATATCCACCTGCATAGTTGTATTTTGCTTTTCTGTAGTAACCAAATTTTTAACAATTCTAATCTAGAACAGGTGTCTTGTGGTTTAGAAGGCAAGTGTGGTTTGGAAAATCTATTTCAGTACAAATCTACAAATTTGTATAAATTGGAGTGTAAAATTATTTTGTTTGGGAGATAAAAAGACGGTTTGATGTACTATATGAATTATGTGAAAGTGGTTTGGCAACTTTGCAAGGGAAATTAAAGTTAGAGAAGGAAATAGGGAAGTTCTGAAAAGATATGTGGGGAAAAGGTTTGGATGACATATGTGGATATATATTGCAGCAAACAAAGAATAAAGCTTTAGATTTAGAAAGGAACATCAAAGTGAGAGAGAGAGAGAGAAAAAACGGGGGAGGGGCAATATGCATGCAGAAAAATAATGGAGCAATCTTTTATTGATGATAACACTCTTTACTATCTTTCATTATGCTTAAATTTCTGTTGGTAAAAGAGGTAAGTGAGAGAAGAGTGGGAGATAGACAAATTGAGATAGAAAGAGAGAGAGAGATGTTTGGAATTTTGAATGACAATTGATAGCATCAATCAGAGGTAGATCTGAACATACAAGGGTAGAATACTGCAGCATTCTTCACATGCATTCAAATAGAAAATGAAACGAAAAATAAAACTAGGACATGGTGAATAGAAATAGATTATCCAAGATGTATGCCACACTTATTAACATACATCCCTTCTGATAGAACCCGCCGTTTCCTCGGCCTCTGTATGTTATGGAGTAGCTCTTCCATATTCTCATGGAAGATTTTGTCATTCTCCGTCATGGGTTATGTTTCACTCCAAATTTCTTTAAGAGTATTGATGTTCAATTTGGGGTCAGCCAAAGTCTAGACAGTTTCCCATCACTTTCTATATTGTCTCTCAAATCTTCTGCCATATTTCTTTGCAGTAAAGGGGGAGTGCTTGATTATGGTTTGACTTTGCTTATTTTGTAAACTGAGAAATATGTTTTGGTGCTATACCCATGATAAAGTATCTGTAATCTATTAAAAGTGCTTGCATGTGGCAATATTGTTAATCCATTTTTTTCCCTTTCATGAACTATTCTAGAGATGAAAGTTGGGAATCATAGAAATAGAATTCACATGATGGGGAAACATTGTATTTTAAGAAAATTTTTAAAAACACTACTTTATGAATTAGTTTAGAAAGGAATTGTAATTATGAGCTGTGAACTCAGTATTTTCATGTGTTAATGCATTTGCCACATGACACATTAATGGGGTTTTCAAAATTGCTTCTGTGACTTATTGTGACTTGTGCCACTGTGGGGAATGTAAATCATAACCAAATGGCTGCTTGATCAGATGTTAAAACATTTTACAGGACAGGAGAAAAAAAATTATCTGCTTCGGCACCAGCATAGAATGTAGGATTGATTGAAGTTTGGAAATATTCAAATTTCTTGATGCTTAACTCATGGAAGTTTGAAGCTCAGTTATGGTTTGTGTTTGGTTGTGTACGTCACATGCTTCGTTCTCTACATAGATACAATATTTGATGGTAAATGTTTAAAAGATACACACATTGTAGATGGGCTATTTGAGAAACAGGTGCATAACTTAACCCAGAATTTCCTGAGAGAAAATTCCTTGGAATTATGTGAACTGCCTGCGTAGATTCATCAGAGCTTTAAAGAGATATAATGTGTGATGGGAGATTGAAGATGTTCAGTGCCATCTTTTAAGAATATAGGAAACCTTGGATGAAAATAACGCATATCATAGATCCTTTTATCTTTGAGGATCATACATATTTTCCCCCATGTGGATTGTAATAGTATTTTTAACTTGCATTTAACACACTATCCTTCCCTATGTGTTTGATTATGCGCAGTCATGCTACAGTAGATTCTTAAGAAGTCATTGACATTTCACAAGTTGAATAATCTTCTAATTCAAAGCATTTATTTCAGACCAGACTAGACCACAAAACCTGTCTCATTTACTTCTCCTATGTCATATTTAGCCAAAGTCATACAGATAAATATCTGTGATTGCAAGAGATTTGAATTATGCAGTGTTACCTGTAGTATTGCATTGCTGATATGTTGAGAAAAAAAAAACAACATAATGTGATTGTTACCCATGTTGTAGCTGAGCTGCTGTATGGGTGCTAAATGTTCCGAGGAAGATAACTGTGTCAAGTGCAGTAAACTGTGGATGATGCAAGAGAAATTAACACTGGGATGAGGTTCTATAATATGACCCTTGAAAAAAAAGAGGGTCCAAACTGCTATGTCAGGATGCTTTCACATGAAATCAGAGGATACTGAACAATAGGAATGAACCATAATGCTCTGCATGTAACATATTTAATAGTAAACTGTTAAGGATTATTGATATCATCCTAGATATTGGTAAGGAATCTTAGAGCATCTTAAAATTGCATGATCAGTGTGTTGATGAATCATATTTATTTCAGTATGGGAAAGATTTCGTCCAAGATATGAAAAGGAAGTCTGACTTTTTCATATGCTAATGTGGATCGAGATAAGCTCCATCGTTTGCATTTCAATTTTCAAAACAGGAAAACCTGATTTTTTTTAACCTCTCGGATGACGTGCTTGATGTCGGGAGAAATTATTAAAAGTAGTGTTTTCTAAATGCTTCTCTGATTTGGGGAATTTAATCAATTGATGGGTTCAAGGAGTTTGTGATTTTGCAGTGGTTGAATTTGCTTGATTGGCAGAATGCAAAAATATCTTGATTTTACAAAAAAACGTGCAAAAAGTTATTTTTGATCAGTTTGAAGAAACTGATTAGCTGGTTCCTCAAACCTCCCCTGCCCCGCCCCCTCCCCAAAATGAAAATGTGAGAATGAATACATGGATGAATGAATGAATGAATAAATAAATGAGTGAGTGAGTGAGTCAGTCAGTCAGTCAGTCAGTTCAGTGGGGTTTAATCTGCACTGTCACATTTCAAGAAATATTGTCATGTGGAATATTTCTTCAAATTGTGAATAATTAAAAGGAGGCTTCAATGGTAGAATATTGTTTTCCTCATTATGTACAGTATACAATCAGAACAGAATTTATAGGGGGGGGGGCATTGTGGGAGGACATCTCTAAAAACATTGGTGTCAGGTTTCAATAATCAAGTGCATACATAGGGCACTGACCCATTAAGCAGGAAGTTATTGTCCTCCCTGTCTTCTCAACAAATTCATTCCAATTTCCTTCCTAATACGGTCATGTTCCAAAGCAGCTGTAGTAAATGGTGACTTTCAACTGTACGGCCACGGGATGCCTATTTTCCCCATATATTACAAGCTAGGATTTGTGCCAAGTTTCACTTAAATGGTTCAGAGATGAAGTGATTACATCTCCTGTTCATCTAGGTAATCATTTATATCTGCAGACATTTAAAGTGTTCGCATTACCCTTATGATCACAAAAATATGTGGTGTTTCCTGATCCCGAATTCTGCTGAGATACCAGGTTTTTTGCCAGTGTGAAATATGGAGTATTTTTGTGATCGGGTGCAGTGGGGGGGGGAGCAGTCAAATGTATTATAGTACACATGCATGGCCAAATTATTTCCAAACACCCCCCCCAACAAGTTTTTTCTCTGTGTGCAAAACAACCCCCTGAACAAGTTTTTTTGCGGGCTTTGTTTACACATTTTGGCCCCTAAACAAGTTGTCAGCCAAAATATGACCTGGGGAAACAGCTTGGGAAAAAACATACCCTAAACATGTTTGGCTAGTCTTTAAGAAAAAAAAGCTTTTTAAAAAAAACACCCTAAATATGTTTTGACCCTGCTTTTTTTTTAATGAGTTGTGGAGGTTATCAAATTGAATGAAAATAGTGAACAAGAGAGGCATGCCAATGTGGATTTATAAAATGTACTATCTATTAATTGTGTAAGATGTGATTGTTTTGGGTTTTTTTTCAACCTGCTTAAATAGGTTACCATGCTTCTTGATCCAGAACGTAAATGATACCATTTCCCAGTGGTTTGTACTGAGATTGATTTCAATTCAGAAATTAGGTATAAAGTGAACTTACTGTGAAGAGGAAGTTGATTTGGATGAGGGGGATCCATGGGCTGCATCATTGGATACATCATCAGACTGGTGAATATATAGCTTTGTTTCCATTGAAGCGCTGCAGTCCAGTCCAGTCCAGATTAAATGCAGGTGTTGACAGCTGCTAGAGGATATCATGTCAAAGGCATCACTCAGCTTATCAAGGATGATCCAAGAGCTGAATCCATATTATGTTACTTTCCATAGGGCTCGGACTCTTCATTACAATAGTCTCTCAACATCATATTTTGAAATGTGAGAAGGAAGCCTGACCTTTCATTGACTGGTTGCAGTGTTATTCCATTTCCAATGATGTACTTGAGTAACTTGACTGTTGTTAATCTTACCTGCACTGTAACAGTACATGTTTAATTAGCAGGTGTGATATGATTATTAAAATCTAACATAAGTCAGTCGAGTGGTCTTCCAGAATCCATGAATGCTAGGGGACACCTTGATTTTCATGAGGGAAGTCTGACATATTTTTTAAATATATGTCCATGACTGTTTCACATCCTTTCACAAATAACTTTTTAGTTACTGCTCTCCCCCCTCCTAATTAAGGATAGGAAATTCAAAACATAGCAAATAATTAATTACAGTCATGATATGAAAGCAACAATGATTATAATATAATAATCAATTTTTAGTTACTGATACCATCGCCCTAATGAAAGTCTTTTTTTTTTTTACCTTTCTTAAAAGGGATTTTCTATTATTCATTTCTGGAGAATGTCGTTTGTCTTGTTGCCTTGGCCCACCTGTACAAACCTTAAGGTATGAAGCAGACGTGAAACACAAGCAAAATTACAAATCCATGTCAAAAATCTCTTGGACCAGAGGAGCTTATGCAGACACCTTGAGTCCAAACTTAGATCAGGAAACTGACCTTGTGTGTTCTTGATCAGATGCTATTTCCAGGGGACATCCAGGGCTGTCAAAGACAACCCAACCTCACCTGTCATCTGATCAAAGGGGACAGACCTATCAAGTAACTGCTCTCTTGAGGACATCATTTCCTAACCTTGCTCTTGACTTTCCCCCATTTGCTTTCCTGTGTCAGGTATTCAGTTCCATGGACATCTGTTCCACATTGAACTTTTTTATAAGCAATTTAAACAGGGATACTCTAAGTCAAGTTTAGTATTTTTTTTGGTTTAGCTTTGGGTTTATGCCAAATTGTTTGCTGTTCGTTGGCAATGCATGATGTATCTTGGGTGCTCATGTATTTGAAAGCTTAATGTTTTTAATTCTTACAGCATGCAAAATACATGAGGGTGACAACCCTAAATTTGTGATGACCCAACTAGCCCCTAAATTTTCCTAATTGGAATGCTTTGGGATGATCATTGCCACAGAAAATATTCAAGAATATCTTGAAAATGAATGCTCTATCTAAGGCAGAATGTTGATATTTGTATCAACTGCGTAATTGCTAGTTGCAAAAAAAAAATAGCACCTAAAAATAGAACGTGTAGGAATACATCTCTTGGTGGATAACTTACCCTTGGATGATCTTATAGGATGACGAAATCCTATCAAATGCCAAGGATAAAGATGAACAATATTTTCCTGTTTGTCAGTGAGAAAGTTTGATATTAAAAAAAGAACATGATAATCTAGATGGTATCTCAGTTTCACTTCAGGTACGTACAAATACACAGTAAATTTTACCCTTGAAGCATAGCTTTGAAAGTTGTTTAGTTCAACCTTTGTTGCATTTAAGAGATTTTACATTGATCATGAAAACGAATGGCTTTTAAAACTACAGTGCGTATCAAAAAAAAGTTTACACTTAGAAAAAATCCTGTAAAATTATACATTTGTAATATCCTGAAGATTTTTCCACATTTTCACATTGGTACAGGTCCATTTAAGCAAATGACGATAAAACTGTCGAAAAATGTTTCCGCTTGAGTGAGCACCACTTACTTTTGAAAATTTAGTGAAAAATGATTTGCGCAGAACTTTAAAATAGTTATGCGAATAAAAGTAGACCTTAATCATGAATAACACGTGGAATTTAGCTCGTAAAATTGATTTGAAGATATCTTTTACCTATTTAACTTGTTTCTTTGCTCAAACCACTTCGAGGAGTGCATTGCGCCACACCCCACTCTCCCACACACCGAGGCCATCGGGACGATATTTGCCTTACACTGAGCTGTGATTTACATGAAATGGCTTAGGCTTGATTTTCATTTCGTTAATCATTGTCAAGCTTGGAAAAAGTGTGGAGAAACAAGTATTTAATAAAAAATGAAACGTAAACCCACTTTAAATGATAAAAACTTAGTGAAAAAGTGCTAGAAATGTCTGATATAAAACTTTGGTTCAGATTCAGTTATGTCCTCAGATTCAGCAGGCACAAAAAGGGTGCAAAGTTGTGTATACTAAGTGATTAAATTTCAATTTGGGTGGCAAAATTGTTAGAAAATGCTTGAATGTATCCGTTTTATTTCAATTGACTAAAAGTGCAAGGGAAATGTATGAGAAATGTTTGGCAGGGTAAGTTTGATTTCACCCTTTCCCCTTGACACAGCGTACAAACGGGCATTTCTGCGCAAACAGATTTCTGCGAGCTTTACAAAAATGGACAGTGCTCACTCAAGTGTAACATTCTGTCAAAACTTTTACTTTCATTGGATAGATTAGACCCAAACCCAGGATTGTATGTGAAAAAATTACCCACATGTTGCATATTTTTAAATTACCAGGCCTTTTTCAAAGTGTAAACTTTTTTTTGATACGCACTGTATAAACCAAAGATGTGGGATAAGTGGGGGTGTTTAAATGGCAAAGCTGCACAAGCATGGACCTTTGAAACATTTGAATTTGCAAATACAATTACAAAGATCTCTGTCATAAATAATTCTTACTCTGATCGTGAAGCTATTGATTAAGCATTTTTTTGGTTAGTTCTTCATACAATGTCACTTCTTGGTATTCTAACCCCCCCCCTCTCTCTCTCTCTTTCTCCATCACTGCACACACGCTATTCTCTGTTCACTCCCATCTTTTTCTATTACTATTTCCATCTCTATGTCTGACTGTCTCTCTGTTTCTCTCTTTTGATATATCCACGGATCCTTGATACATCCCTTGACCATCTATCTATATACATGAAGTTGAAGTCCTTCCGCATCCCACACCAACCTGCCAGTTTGGATCATCACCCCCACTAATCCACTCTGATTTGGCGCTTCCTTTCTGCCCGGGTGCCGCATACCTTGGCACGTTCCAACGATTAATGTGGCAGCCCTCGCTTTAATCGGTCATGGCATTCACAAACGCCGACGTACAACTCGCCATCCCATCGAGCCCCTACAACCTTAGAGTAATTGGGGGCCATGCATGGCTGCGGCAGATATAAGGGCGGTTTGCCTTCCCTGTTTCCTCATATTTATTGCATCTCTCAGTATTCTTCATTTAATTCTCTGTCTCCATCTCCTTTCTGTTCTACGTGAATGTAGCATACTTTCTTTGCTTGTATTGTAATGATCCTTCATTTTTTTTGTTTAATTACCTCTTTGTCCTTTCCTCCTCCTCTTCTCTCAATCTTTATCTCTCTCTCTTGATCTCCTCTATGTTTCTCCATCCCCAATTGCCCCTGTTCCTGCTCTCTCCATCTTTTTCACTTCTGACAGCCTCTTCTTCCACCTCTCCTCTTTTTATTGTGCAATCTTTAGTTTCTATCAAGGATTGTATTCTCTCAACTAACTTCCATATAGGCTAATTCATTTTCTTAATACATATTGAGTACTCATCAAGCAAGTTCAAATGAATCAGGAACATGATCAAGCATTAAAATACTCTGTTTCTAGACATCAATTTCCAGGAGAGTAATTTTCAAGGAAATTCAATCAGTACAAATTATTGTGGATGGCCTCAGTCCATGTAGTTTGAATTCCAATAAAATACATTCCCTGTGCGTGAGTGCTTCCATGTCGGTCCATGGTGCTATCGAGTCTGATATTGATAAGCATGAAACTGCAAGGAGTAATTACATAACCATGATAATGTACCACAATCGTTCCACTGTACTTTTCCTCTCCTTTCCACTGTTATATCTCATTCAGTTGTCATCACATCAATTTTCGCACAGCCGATTTGGTTTTCCTCTTCTCGCTATCGAGGGGCAAATCTCGAGTGAAATGTCACTTGCAGTCGTTGTACTTGGGAGTTGATATCCCATCCCCGAACCAAGCTTGTCCTCAGTGATTGCATCAAACACATATATATATCTGAAAGATGATGTATTAACGGTGTAGTGCACCATATCTTGTTCTTTTAAAGCTCCTAATTTGTTTGATTCTCTCTGTACTGTAATGTTGTTTCTGTTTATGTTGATGCATTCATTTAGGTCCACCGATTTGATAGGTTTTACAAAACCAAACTTTTCTACCGAATGAATGCATTTAAGAATTCATATTGGATTATTTTAATAAAAATGAAATGCTTTTTACCATATTATTAACACTTTGGTTTTTCGGGGCTTGTTAAAGGACAAGTCCACCCCAACAAAAACTTGATTTGAATAAAAAGAGAAAAATTCAACAAGCATAACACTGAAAATTTCATCAAAATCGGATGTAAAATAAGAAAGTTATGGCATTTTAAAGTTTCGCTTATTTTCCACAAAATAGTTATATGAACGAGCCAGTTACATCCAAATGAGAGAGTTGATGACATCACTCACTCACTATTTCTTTTGTATTTTATTATATGAAATATGAAATATTTCTATTTTCTCGTCATTGTCATGTGAAATGAAGTTTCATTCCTCCCTGAACACGTGGAATTCCATTATTTTAACATTTTGTGCTTCAGGCAAGGATGTCCTAAATCGTCAAATTCGTAAAAATTGAAATATTGTATAATTCAAACAATAAAAAACAAAAGAAACAGTGAGTGAGTGACATCATCGACTCTCTCATTTGGATGTGACTGGCTCGTTCATATAACTATTTTGTTGAAAATAAGCGAAACTTTGAAATGTCATAACTTTCTTATTTTACATCCGATTTTGATGAAATTTTCAGCATTGTGCTTGTCTGATTTTTCTCTATTGATTCAAATCAACATTTTTCTGAGGTGGACTTGACCTTTAAAGAGGGAATGGTTCCTTTGCGCAATCTGCACTTTTAAAGGGGTATTCGATGCTGAAAACAATATGATGTGAATAAACAAAGTAAAATGTAACAAACAAAACACTGAAAATTTTATGAAAATTGGACAAATAAAAAAGTTGTTCCACACAATAAAAAAAAAATCATCAGCCCACCTTAAATATGTTTGATTACATGCATATAACTGTTTTCACAAAATATTGCTTCACTTGATAATTCAATTATTTCTTTTTTTATCAGAATTTGATTAAATTTTCACCCCGTAGTACCCATTTGGAAAGGAAAAATATGTTGTAGCATTACTAGCATTATAGCATGCATTGATACAATGAAAGCCATATATTCTAAAAACCACATTTATCTTCTTGAATTTATATATTTCCATCACTTTATATACATTGATTCAAATTGTGTAGTACTAGTAACTTTTTCAAATTGGCACCTAAGAGTAAAATAGTTTAGCAGCTTTTCAAGGCTAAAGGGTACAAAATATACGTAGTACAAACAACTGATCTGGAAAAGTGAGTTTTATATTTAGCATCCTCTCTTGTTCAATTGCTTTTCAATTTAAAATCAAAGGACAGGACACTTGCATCATTGAAATAGCAAAATGTAGGGCAATTTGAGTTGCAGACACATTGGCAAAATTGAATTCATGAGCAATTTAATTGCGGAGAGAGCCGATTCGGACACGTTTATGAGGCTCATAAAGAAAAAGTTGCTTTATCATAGTGTGTCCTTTTTCATAGGGAAATGTTCATGTACATGCAAGGTGAAGTCTGTCATTAAATAGTTGTTCATAATATTGCTGCAGAGTTGGGAGTTCTTTCATTTTCATAAAGAAGGATTTCATGGCTAAAGTTTTTTGTCTAATTTTTAAGTAACTTCTGTTCTAGATTCCTTGTTTGTATTTCACACACTATGGCCCTGCATGTTCTCCCTAGAAAAAAAAATGAAAAGGCAACTTTTTGTGTAAAATGGCGCTCCCCAGCATTATAAGCCAACGATTCAATGACATCCAACATAGATCCATCACTTTACAAATATACTAACCAACAAAAGATGATGACAATGATCAAAGCTTGAATAGTACAGTGAATTTTTAATTCTTTGCGCTGGCATTGAATGTATGAAATGATAACATGTGTTCTATTGTTCACATGGTGACAAATCTGTGTTTACCCTGTAAGAAATTGTTCAAATGGGAATTCTTTTTCATGTTTACATTTTGTAAAGCGATTCTCATCAGGTTTGTATTAGTTGTATATAAATAAGGGATTTTTTTGATAGGTGAGAATGATGAATGAGAATAAAAGAATGAAAAATGAGAAGGAGAAGAAGAATGGCTTGTGATAATGAGGTGGGAAGCTCTCTGTGAGATATCTCCATTTTTTTTCTGTCATCTTTTCTGGTTCAAAACTTTAGAGTTTAGAATCATAAAACAGGGGCCGCGGAACCAGGGGGCTGGGCTTCAGCCCCCTACTTTTTTCCAAAACCATGTACAAAAATGTAAAAATGACCATATGATTGTGCTTTTTAGCATGGTCAGCCCCCCACTTTGAAAACCGTTCTACGACCCCTGCAAAATAATAAGTTTTTAACAAGACAAATGTAGATAAAATATGCAGATCATAGAGGTGTGATTTCAACACACTTCTATTGTGTCCAACTCCATGTGATTAACATCATCATGTAACAAATTTTGATTTAATTTTTTCATCTTAAGTTTACTGCAGAGCCGTGTATATTATGATTTATAATCTTTCTGTTTGCCTCCCATTAATCATATAAAAATGCGAGGATAGTCTATTACCGGAAACCTTATCCATATAAGACAACTTACGAAAATTGCTTGGCTTATTTCAATCCCTCAGTCAAGATCTTATTTTCTTTTCCTGTTTGTTCAGTCAAACTCGCCTTCATTGTCAAGCTGGCACTGCAAATGGAGAAAATCTGAAAATTTGTGCATCAGACTTTGCCCTTTTTGTGGTAATGACAATATTTGTCATGACACACAAGCATGGATGATGATTACTGCTTTCATGTTTCTTTTCCATTTGTTGACAGAAATGGAAGTATGGCGTTTGAGTGATAAATGGCTAAAAGCAAATGTTTGGTGTAAGATGTTAAAGAGAAATTTGGGTTTTGGTCAAAGTCAATACTTCAGAACTTTTTCATCTATGTCAGATAGTGAATCCTGTATTATGGTACAATTAAGCATATCTCTCTTATGTTACTTAGTATAGTAGCATCAAAGCAAACTCACGTAAACATAATTCCTTATTAAATAATGCTTTGTTCAAACACGACAGAACATATATATTTTTCAATCAACCAAATTCTAGTATAATAGTAGCATACAAATGTATTTACATCTACTTGAGATAAACAATTGGTTGCAATATTCTGTGCTTTCATAGTGGACAGTTTCAGACTACTTTATTTCTACATTGCCATAACTCAATTATGTCTTTAAGTGATTTTCAACTCAGAATGCAAACTCAATTATGGATTGTTTGTAGAATGGCTCTGACATTTCATGAAGCAACATTTGAACGGACATGTAAATAGAATTGAAAGCATTATCTTTCCTGGATGTGGTGTGGGTCAGTGCAAGGCATGATGTCAACAGACTGAGTGGGTCTGATGCGCTCGGCAAATCTTAAAATAAAAGCTGGCAGTAGAAATTATTGTTTAAAATCTATATGAATACAAGTAGAGAGGTTACTATGTTAGTCCTACAGATCGTTGGAGTAAACTAAACTAACTAACTAGTTGCAAATTCGCAGTAAAGTTATGCATTGTCACGTTCATATCTACGTGGTGTTACTGAATCATTTATTGTCAAATATGAAAATGATATTAATATATATTTTTCATTTAATGGATATAAAGAGGACATGTGAACAACAAGGAAAGGGAGCAAGGTAACTCAAACTTAAATAGGTCTACTGTTGTAATAGCATGAAATATGATTTGGTAAAGATTGTCTGCTATACCAAGCGATAACAACTTTTACAACCGCAGAGTCAACAAAATTGGTGCCGAACTTTGTGTGGTGTGTGTTACAGTCAAGAACTCGTTTATCATATCTCCCTTCTTTATGAGTCACATGACAAACAATGGGGTTGGGAACATTTTTTTTTCTTTCAAACTATCCATATTTTTACAATTAAATTATATTCTAAATTGTCCCTTCATTAATAACGGGAACATAAACTAGTACAAGAGAATGAAGGGAAATGTCATCATTTTATTATAATTGAAATTTAATAAATCTTTGATAAATAATGCTCCCCACGTTGAAAAGAAAGAAACGTAGCCAAGTATCAACATGTTTGGTCAATAATTGGTAAATCATCATTCATCATTTCCAAATAATCTGTCTCTACACTTGGTATAATTTCTTTAATCAAATTTAGATAAATATAATATTATATATTAGACACATAAAGGATAAAACAAATTAATCTGATGATTTAAAATATCTTGGGAAATTTTCAATTCAAGTGTAGGCCTAATAAAATATTAAGATAATCGTTAAACACCTGTTTGTTTTATATGGATCCTTGGAGTATGTAACTGAAGTTAAAGTCAGGGGACCCTACTCAGTGAATATGTTTCAGATGTTTTTCTTGACTGTTTAGTATCCAATTAGAATCAAGGTATTACCCCTGAAATTCATCAATACACATAATTACCCTCTCTTGTTTCTTCAATATTTATATTATGTTATGTTGAAAAGGGGGAAAATGTGTTTGAATTTTCATCATGCATGTAACATGCATAAGAAGGACCATCCACATAGAGTATATAGGTAACATATTATGACGTTCAGTTTGGTGCTGAATAATTATCCTTCCAAGTCCAGGAGTCTGTGGATGGTGTCTTTGGACCATGACTTTGTTTTGCTCTTTCCCCATCGGGTAGGCAGCAGCTGATCACCATGTTAATAACCGAAGCATGACAGGTTCAGAGAGGCCGACTCTGACTCTCAATCTGGGCCGCGGAAATCACATAGTGCTCCTCAATCCACTCTACCTGTGCATGAACTCTCCTGGACCTCCAAAACAACATCGCGCTCATCAATTTGGAATATATGGAGGTGAACTTGCGTGAACCTCAAATATCAACATTGTACTCATCAATTTATTTGGAATATGTGTATATGAATAGAGTTGGACCTCAAAATACATTAGTGTACATCAGTGTACTCATATTTGAGTGATATCATGGCAGAAGAAAAAAGAAAGGGGAGGTGGTATGAAAAGGGGTTTAGATACAGAAAGTGCGAGATTGGTTCTTGGAGAGGCTGTTGAAAATCTAGTCCACTCTGTGCATATACACAGCAAAACACTCGTCATTTTACTCTGGTGTCAAATATTTGGTTTTCACACACATTTAGTTGATATTACAACACCTTTTATTTGTTACTCTTTCTCTCTGGTGTTATGTTCCATCTCCAGGATGTTATTTCGACACCTCAAGGCGTGGCCCTCTATTCTAATGACACTATATGGTATCAATTTGAATGCCCTAGTTTTTACAGTGCATTTGCTTAACCAGTCAGAAAATTTTAAAAAAAATATACTGGAGGGGTAATTTAAGAAAGGGGCACTGAAGGAGAAAAAGGAATTTTAAAAAAAGCTTGGAGGAACATATACAGAAAAGGGGATAAAGGTTATAATGAAAGAAAGTATATGAAAATAGACAGTAAAGAAAGGGATAAAAAAATCACTTGAAACTCTTTGTATCCTCCTAGCCCCAAATGTTGTAATTGGAATCATTGATTATGACATTACAAAACATGAAGAAAAAATGATTGTATTTGCTATTCTATCTGGACCCCACTATTGGTCATCAATTCAGATGGATCACGACATTGAGATGATCACTCGATGCATTCGCTCTCAAAGGTGCAAGTCTGTGTAATTAACATTACCTCTTGAAGAAAATAGCAAGACAGCAACACTTGTGTGTACATATCATTTGCATGTATAACATTCCTGGGATGACAGACATAGGTTGAGATTCCTTCCGTCAACAGTTGTTAGTGTGTAAATGATGTTAACACAGATCCTAAAAAACGCAGGAGCTACAGGCACTTAACCCATTACCTTCTGAAATCATGGTTGTCTGGTGCTGAACCTATGAGAATGGCAGAATTTAGTAGTTAACAGGTAAATCATCAAACTGTATAATTTTGTTTGAAGGAATGAACATGTAAATTTACGATTGTTGAATCTAAAGTTGATATTCATCATTCATAGTTAAATTGAAATATCATATAATTCAAACACTAAAAAACAAAAGAAATGGTGAGTGAGGTAGTGACATCATTGACTCTCTCTCATTTGCTTTCACCGAGCTTGGCATGTAAGTGTTTTGCGAAAAATAAGCAAAATATTAAAATCTCATAATTTTCTTATTTCATATCTTATTTTGATGAAATTTCAGCATTCTGCTTTGATTTTTCTCTATTAATTCAAAATCAACTTTTTTCTCAGGTGGACTTGACCTTTATATGATAAGCAAAGACTATTCAGAGAACTGAAATAATTTAGGAATGTCCCTCTCTTTTCATTGGCATTTGGTGTCTGTTGAGATAAATGGATGTTTCATTTCATCTTGAAGGTTCAGTCACGTGTCAAATGTTCAGACGAGAATTGACCCAATTATGAAAATGATGCATGGGTCAAAGGACAATCCCTGTCCCTTTATATGACTTATTTGTACCACATAGAGAGAGTTCTTCATGAATTGCTGTAAGATTACATGGATGGAATTTGGACTGTGGTTACGTGCATGAGCAATAATTACAAATTGCAATACTAATTGTTAGTTGAAATTTGAAAGCTGATGGCACTTTATTTTGCGGTTATTGATTTAAAGATAAGATGTCTTCTATTGGAAGGAAGACTGATATAGCAGACATTGTGAGGGGGTGGGTGGGGGGATTGAAACCAGGAAAAACAGACACACACACAAATATATACAGACTTGAAGAAATAGATTGAATACTTTCAGGCTCAATATTTGAAAGTGAAGGCAAATAGACATGTGGTGGAAGGAAGGAAATTATGAAGGCGATGAAGTGCCAAAGAAGAAAATACCTGGAAATTGTTGTACCTGAAAAACGTGAGGCAGGCAATCACTTCTAGTTAGGTCCAGCAATAAAAATGCACTTTGTGAGAGGGAGCGGGGGATTTACACATTCACATCTCAAATCCCCACAGCCAATAAAACTGCTCTCCTTGAAAATGGAGTTTGGTCAGTCGTGCAGAGAATGTAAGCAAGCATGGATGGTGTGTTCAGGCTCGAGAAAAGAAACGATCCTGAAATGTCTGTTGAGATCAGGGGCCCGTTTCATAAAGAGTTACAAGTACTGTAACTTTGCCATTAATGTAACCACTATGGAAGCCTTGATTGTGATTGGCTGTCGAGCCCTGTTACTAGTAGTTACCATAATGGCAAATTTACAATAGTTGTTCTGAAATGGGGCTCCAATCGGGAGGTGTTAACTAAAGTGTGTTAAGAAAACACCTTGTACAACCATGAGATTTGAATACACTTTTATGTTATTTATCCATCTTCTCCCTGTCTATACTAGTCTTATCTATCTGTCTTTCTAATTAAAATTCTATATTGCAGATTTGCATGTAATTGGAGGACTTACGCTCAATTTTGGGAGTTATGCTCAGTTTGCGTTCAATTGCAAGTTTCTTGCAATGCCCTATAAGGATCACTCTAGCTTTGGGGGAAATGGATGGAAATGCTCACAAAGTTACATCTCAAGTAGATGTGAACTTGTTTTCGCTTGTCTAGCAACCTTTGCTGCAGAGTATAGGGAAGGCTTCCATTTGATCCCCCATGCATACATCTAATACAGAGC
Organism: Lytechinus variegatus; assembly: GCF_018143015.1. Lineage (NCBI taxonomy): Eukaryota > Metazoa > Echinodermata > Echinoidea > Temnopleuroida > Toxopneustidae > Lytechinus > Lytechinus variegatus. The sequence goes on along the minus strand of NC_054741.1, from coordinate 16,308,785 downwards.
TGTGATGTACCTCATGATTTACATTGTATTAATAAAAGTAGGGACAAAATAGATAAAAGTCTACCATGGAGTTGATGTGGAATTATTAGAGGCATGTGAGGTGAAACCTGAAGTCCTCCCATTTTTGTTTTGTAGTCTCCAGATACATTTATCCGAAATGATTGTTTTGTAAAACTTGTCAATTTCAATCATAGCATCAGTTTGTTAAGTTTGTTGGGATTAAATACAGATTCAGATCTCTTGCTAAGTATGAAATGTTGTAAAAAACCACCTACATCAAGACTGAAATTTTGTTTCCAACTGTTCCTGAAATATGCATTGATATTTACACTTTTTTTTTTGCTCTTCATTTTTTTTCCATGTGCAGAATGTGTCAAACTCCTCGGGTGCATACATGTCTTTGCAAGCAAACACTGGTCTTTCATCCACCGAGGACTATGACATCCCACCTGCTCGTAAACAAGCTCCCAATGCCAGCTCCCTGGCATCACCGCAGCAGAAACAAGGTTTGCATGTTTCACCAACGCACCATGGACGGACGACACCACCAGGACATGAACTCTACGACACACCTCCAAGCGTGCAGAGAATCTCCCCAAATGAAACCTACGACGTGCCACCGAGGGCTTTTGGAAGCGGTGAATCGTTGAACTCAAAGAGCGGACAGAGCTCTCCAAAGCAGGAGAATATCGGTGAGATTTATGACACACCCCCTTGCAAGCGAGATGTGCCTGGTCAGAACACTTCAACTCAGGATGTGTACGATATTCCACCATCTTCCCAAAAGATGAAGGATGAAAAGTTTCCATCAATGAGCACTCTTGACTCTGTTGATACCTATGACATACCACCATCGCAACAAAGTGATAATGACTTGTATGATGTGATTCCTCCGCTTAAAGGTGGCCCTATGTCACCATCCCCTGTAGAACTATACGATACCCTACCACAAAGAACTCCTACACCACAGCGGGTGTATGAAACACAACTGCAAAAGGACACTAGTGACTTGTATGATGTGCCTCCAAATAAGCAGGTTCAACCTGATGAACTATATGATACACCTGCAAGACATGGACATGAACTCTATGATCAACCTCCTGCTGCACGTGGTCTAAGACCACAACCAGGTAGCACACAGAGGCGCATCTCTGATCACGTGTATGACATTCCTCCAACAGTAACACAGGACAGGCCATTAGTAGGGCCTGTCACGCTTTCACAGCACCATCGTTCTGCAGACGACATTACAGATGGAGTCGCTAAGCTGTCTCTCCCGCAATTATCAAAATCAGCAGACTGCATAGATGAAACTTTAGGGAGGAGGTTAAATCTTGACCGTGATGCTGCCATGGACCTGCTTATTAAGCGGCAACAAGCTCTTGACTCTGCAGTAGCATACATGCTCAGTTATGTCAGTAGTACCTGGAGGCATCAGAACAATCTTGAACCTCATATTCATGAAATCAGAGCGGCATGCAATCAGCTCAAATTAATATTTAAAGAGTTCATGGAATTCTGTGATGGTGTCCTGGTGAATGCTCTTTATGTTTCGGATCAGAACCTCCATGAAAAACTTAGTAAGCAGTATAAGCCCATTCAAGATGAGCACCAGGTCTTGACTAAAGCGTCAGCAATGCTGGATGAACTTAATTGGGATGTGAACACACTTATGTACAAACCTGGTTCAAGTCCAAGTAATGAACTGGACACTTTTGCAGTCACAGCCAGGGGGCTTCCAGATGATGTTAAGAGGTTTGTGGTATTTGTCCAGGGTAACTCATCACTGCTCTTCAAAAGAGCAGGAATCATCCAGAACAGACCCTTGCCAACACCGCCTCCAAACTCTGCAGGAATGTCCAGCAACTGGATGGCTGCAGAAAAGGAGACCCTTGTGACTACAGCACCCATCCAAGCCACCAGGGAAACTATCCGCAACAGGCCTCTGCCGCTAGTGCCAAGTGCCACTGTTGCTCCTCAACAGCAGATCCATGCCCAAACTAATGGAAACCACATCATGCCTGAAAATGGTAAGATGCCAGATTATGGCTATGTCCAGAAACCCCAGTCAATCAACAACAGGCAGATAATTATCACGACAGATCAACCTCCAGTGTCACCACCGCTCTCTCCAGGAGATCAACAGCTCCTGACCTTCTACTACACCGAGGTGGAGACTCTTTTCACTGCCTTGCATAATGCCATCGATCTTTTCTTCTCCTGCATCGATGGCAATCAGCCGCCAAAGGTGTTTGTTGCTCACAGCAAGCACATCATCCTCTTGGGTCATAAGCTGGTGTTCGTTGGCGACACACTCCACCACAACTTACACAACCTTGAGGTGAAGAATCGCATCATCCACCACAGTGACTCCCTCTGTGACTGCCTCAATGTCAGTGTCAATGCCACCAAGAATGCAGCTCTCCAGTTCCCTGCAGTTCAACCTCTGCAGGAAATGGTTGACAGGATCACGGACGTTGCATCCGCCAGCAGAGACCTCAAGGAAATCATTTTGCTCAACACTCCTGCATGATGACAGTATGACTCTCAAAGATAAATGGTGAAATTCTCTTTTAACTACAGAGGCAGTTCTGTCTCAACAAAGTGTGTGGATAACAAGGATAGAGCAAAAAGGTCTATGTGAAATGCATTTTACTAAGCATACTAATGCTTTCATCTTTCACTCATCAGGTTTGTAGAAAAAACAAATCTTTTCAATGGCTGTATGATAAAAAATGAATTGCATTATACAAATGCATATATGCATGTATGTTTATTTGCTGCAGCTACACAACACGACATTGTAAGGTTTGTCATGTTTACGATTTGTAACAAAACAACCGAAGAATTGATTGTAAATGTTTGTGTATGTTTAAAACAGTTCATCTACAGAAATACATGAACTAAATTAGCAGTCAGTATAATCAGTCATTGTATTATACAGGGCCTGCATTCAATATCTTTCAATGGTGAACGTTGAGATTGCAGTGGAAGTTGAAAAGACAAAATAATATCAATGTTGTGTATTCTTCCTTGGAAGTCATTTTCCATCAGTTCCTCCAAATTCCATGGTTATAGTTGCATTCATAACAGATGTAATTGAAGTCGACTCTGATTGCAACATTGTGTAATCATTTTCAATAGTAACATGAGTCTGTGAAAGCCAAACTTAAAAGACAAACTAGCAAAACTGACATTGAATTTTGCGTAAAGTGGTAGGTTAACATGTAGATCAATATATCATGTAGATATGCTTGATGCTAATGAACAAGCACGTGTTTGATTTGGAGTCCAAGAGGTATCGCTAAGATGATAGACTACTATAATTGATGATATTCTCTGTTTAATGCATGTTTCATGTTTTAGGTGACAGACTGAATTACAAGCTTGGTAATGTCTGTCGATTCTCTCAGCCCAGACATACATGTAGCACAAATTGATATTCAATGGTAATTATAGTAATTTTGAATTTGTTGTCATCAAGTTCACGTTAATGCTTTAGATAATGTAGTAGTGTAGAGTATTATATCTCTTCTTTTTAAAATCTAAAATGTATAGACAATAACAATAAACTGTGCTGGTCACAATTTTGCTATTTCTCTATTGTGATAATTCACTAATATTCCTTTTTTTTTAAGTGGATGTGTAATTGGAATGTTTTTCACTATTGCATTGATCTTTGGTGCTGCTTGTCAATTTATGTAATTTGATTTCTTACATAACAGGTTGTAAATTATTGCAAACAAATGACATGGTATTTTGTACAAAGCATGCAAACCTCATCATATTGCAAAATATCAAAGTATATTTTGTGTGTTTGATTATATCAGAATTTATCTCAGATTGAGAAATATTGATAGAGGCAACAGTATGGGTTAGTAATCTTGTAGGTACTGTGTAAATTCATATTGTAATAATAGTAATAATGATAAAAATACATGTGTTGATAGAGTAGATAACATCAGAAGTCTCTATTAAAGTGCTCTGTAATAATGCAGCCTAAATACACTGGCTGTATCACAGCAGCTTTTGTTGGCTTTTCAATTACATACCTTCTAGTCTCCAATTCACCTGGGTTGAGTGCAGCACAAAATGGATAAATTTCTTGCTGAAGAAAATTAAGTGTGGCTGCCTTTCGTATGATGTGAATCCAAGGACCTGTGATTATCTATTTGTCCAACTTGTAAACTGCCAAAAGTTATAACAATATAATGTACAATGTTCCTAAGCACTGCATTCTCTTATCCTAGCTGGAGCATGGCTACCCTGATTGGCCACTCAAGCAGTCAAGGAATTTTGACCTGCCAGGTACCCATTTCACTTCTCCTGGGTAAAGAGTGGTAAATTCTCATTTGAAATTTGACCTAAGATCATTGAGAATGCTCACTCCAGGCTACATGTACTTTATAAATTAGCCTGCATTTGTAATGTACCATGAACAAATAATCCACACTAAAACCTAAGTGCACATTCACATACGTAATGTTTCAGGTAACCCACTAAAAAGAGTTGATCCGTACTAATAGATAAATCTATCATCTGTCTATATTATTTTCATCTCTTTGTGATGGATGGCAATGAGTGTGAATTTTTGTACTTGAATTTCGGTGTGAAAAGGCTATTACTCGAAAGCTTAATGAAGAAAGGGTGGCTCAAAATTTGTGTTGAATGCCAGGTAAATTTGCCTGCTTGGTTGGCCGAAAGTGGTTTTTACAAATTGGATAATGCCCCAAATAAGAACACTTATGTCGTCCTTAAAACGAATCTTGTGATTGCACCAACCCAGATATTCCAATCTTAAATGATGCGATGATTTTTAAAAGATGGGCTTAATGAGGTGACATGCTATTTCAAGGATGGCAAATGACTTAAATTGTCTTCTGATTATTCCAGCTCATATATAATGATCATATCTCGGGAAGTTTGCTGTGTTGTACTCGTCTGTAAATAGTGCAGCCAATGCGTATTGGAAGATAACAATTAATTTAGAACTGCTTAATATAGAGGGAGTGTTTTCCTCTTTCTCATTTTGTGAAGAAAGTTTGAATATGGAAATAATTTCAAGTAACGTGCTGTACAGAGCAATTGTTTAACTGAATGTGGATTTTTGGATTAAGTCTTTGTTCGCGACCAAAAGTTGGTATTTTCGCTTTTGCATTCCAGAGGTTTTAAAAAGAGCTGTACATTTTCCAGTGGATTTGGGATTACATCATCAGTCAGGGCTTTAAGTATGTTGCTGCAAATGATCATATTCCAAAATTTAAAAAAAGATATCTTTCAGGATTTATAGAAATACGCTTCAGTTCAGACATCTTTTATAGTGTGCTTTGATAGCAAATCTGGGGCCTGTTTCGTTAAGAACTTACAACTGTCGTAACTTTGCCATGATATCAACTACCATGGCAAAAGAGTTCAGCAGCCAATCATAATCAAGGTTTCCATGGTAGTTGCCATAATGGCAAAGTTACAACAGTTGCAAGTCATTTATGAAACAGGGCCCCTGGTGGGTGTTTCACAAAGCCGTTCATAACGTTACACATGACTTTACACACGACTGGAACAATAACATTTAGCACAAGAAAGGATCACCAGTCACGAGTACAGTTTGGTAATTTATGAACGACTTTTTGAAACACCCAACAGAATTTGATAGGCTGAACTATGGTAATAGCAGTGTTCATACCATTTTCTGTTATAGCTGACTTGAACATGGATGAATGATAGAGAAATGGCAGCGGAATTTGCTTGTCAAATACCAGTATAAATGCAGGATTATTATTATTTTACTGTTCAAAGCATTAAATAATTTCTATTTAATTTCTAAGGGCTTAAAGTAATGCCCAGACTGTAGTCATTATCACAATATAATTAGAAATTTTCTTCACAATGTATTAAACCATATAAATAGCTCAAATTTTGAACAATATAGTAATAAAAAGTAGACGCGGCATGCATCAAATGATTTGTATAAATATGTGCCGTCCTTTCTGTACTTGCCACTATAAATACAATATAAATACTGGACTGGAAATCACTTTGGAACAGTTTTTTTTTCAGAGCATCTTGATGACTTTTGCAGTTGAAAAGAAAACTATAAAGTTCATTTCCTGAGATGAAATATAAAACCACATCTGTTGTTTAAAAGAAGAAACCAATTCATAAAACAACTGCTCTTTTTAAATCCAGAAATAATTTTCATCCATTAGCCTAGTGGAAACAATGTTAGGTAGATATAACAGACAGTTGGATGGCATGTTCTGCAACTTTTCCTCCAACTTTGGTTCTCAATTCCTCAACTATATTTGTTTCAACTTGTTGCACGGTTACTAAAATACTAAAATACTAAATAGTTAGACTCAGATAAGAAACCTTATAGAAAACATTTTTAATGACTCTAATATGATGTATGAAACAAAGAATTTGGATTACATCCTATGTGGCTAAGAAAGTGTTTATTCAGCTAAATATGTGATTAGCTAAAATGATGATGCTCTTTCTTGAGAAAAGATTCATTGAAGTCCTTTATTTTAATTGACTGGTGGATTTTATGTTACCATTTATAATAATTATATTCTATACATGTATATTGTTGTTGCTTTTTGCTATAAAACTTATTTATTTGCCTTTCTTTTCAAGAGCTTTTTTAAATCAGAGACTTTGAATTTGAAAGGCACAAAGTTTAGTAATGTGTACATATTACTGTGTATGAGCTTTCCCTATATAAAGATAGTGTATTCATTCTATTCGAGATTCATCAAATAACAACGCTAGTTTGTTAGCTGAAGATTGTGTCTTTGAAATATATTTGTCTTTTACAATCTTGGAGTGATTGAAATGAATTCTACTTAAGGAAAGTTTATCATCATGTACTTAAAAAGATGAGAATTAAGAAGGATATTATATGAGAGGATGTTTTTGTGAATGTGTTTGTAGATATGAACCATGTATGAGTTTACATCAATAAACAGATATTATTCATGACAATGATTTTTTTTCCAGTTTGATTCATGATTTGTTGGAAAAGGATAAATGAAGCTAGAACTCAAAATTCAATAACTTATTTGTTATCAGATTTTGATGATATTATCAGTGCTTTGCACAGTGAATTTCACTCTATTTACTTATTTTCAGCCCGGAGTACCCCTTTAAAGTAATGGTAAGGAAGGAAAGAGTGTGTGAGAGACAAGGGAGAATGCGAAAGAAAGGAAGAGAGAGGGATCAAGAAGGGTGACAGAGGAAGAGAGAGAGAGAGAGAAGGAAAACTGTAATTGAGGAAGAAAAAGGATTGAACATATTACATAAAGACAAAAGGGAGAGAAGGAAAGCTGTAACTGAGGAAGAGAAAGGATGAGAGAAAGAATAGAGGGGAAAGGAGGTTTTATAAAGACAGGGAGAGAGAGAAGGAAAACTGTAATTTAGGAAGAAAAAGGATAAGAGAAATAATAGAGGGGAAAGGAGATCATGAATATAGAAGAGAAAGATAGGTTGGAGAGATGATAGAGAAAGGGGGAGAGCTTAAAGTTGGGGTAGGGAGGGGTAAGAGAGAAGTGGAGGGAGAATGACAAAGGAGAGGATATCAGATATATGACTGAGGAGATGAGCTAAATTGTGTAGTAAAGGAGAAAGAGAAAAAAAAAACGAAGAGAGAGAGGAGCGGAGAAGTATGAAACAGAAATTGGTCATAATGATGTATCCATGAATATGACAAAATAAATGTACAGAATATGGGCAAAGAAGATTATCACAAGACAAGAATACCTTGTCAATGTAATCATGGTCAACTAACAAAATAAAGAGGTACACAGAGCCTGGAACAAGGCACCTTTCTTTTATGCTCTTAGCCCCGGGCAAAAACACAATATGACATAATCTCAGTGAACATGGCAAGAGGCTGATACATTCCGGAACTAGATCTCGGTCAACTTCTGAAGAGCAAGCTAATCATTGTAAGTGGTCAATAAGATAATGAAATTTCACACTTAACGTTCACAGAGCCATAAATGTGAAAATCAAACCCTCAGACTAATTTCATAAAGGAATGAGGCTATCTTCATTCATACTCCGATAAGCCTGCCAAGAGATGTTACTATTTTGAAGCAGGTTGATTGAATCATATTTCATTAGCATCATGAAGTTGTACCACACAGAAACAATTTACTAAATTTTGTGTGACTTGGAGTTTTCATTATGGTAATTTATATTCACTTAGAATGCAGAATCATCTGGTGTTGAATTTCAACAACCCATTTTTAATTTATTGTATAATTCATCAAGTTTAATACTTCGGCAGATCTAAGCAATAAACTTTATCATATTAATATTTTTAATATAGAAATGAATAAGCACAGATAAAGTAAATAAATGAAAATATTCCAGGTATATGCTAAATTGAGTAATTATTTTACAATATCAATGTCAGTAAATCCTGAATTTCTATTGTACATTAATGAAATGCAAACAAAACTGAAATCACCCCAGCATTTAGGTGACATTTTTATATTGGTCAGTGCCCAAGGCATGGTCTTCTCTGTGTCGGATACAATTAATTTCACAATGAAATGATTCCCCTGGAGAGATGTTCTTTATACCAAGGGGTGAAACACTGATTAATTGCACTTGTAGTCTCATGGCAGAAACACAGGGGGGGGGGGGCAGTCTAATATATTGCTGTTCACACGCGTGACCAAGGAATTTCCAAACACCCCCTAAACGATTTTTTCTCTGTGTGCAAAATAACCCCCTAAACAATGTTATTATTTATTTACACATTTTTGGCCCCTAAACAAGTTGTCACCAAAACATGACCTCGGGGGAAAAAGCTTTGGGACAAAACATACCCTAAACACGCGTTTGGGTAGTCTTTAAAAAAAGCTTTGGGGGAAAAACATACCCTAAATACATTTGACCTCGCGATTGACCATCGACCTGTCTTTCAAAACCACCCTTTTTCTTGAAAATCAGTGTTTTTTATACCCTTAATGATTCCACGCGCGGACCGCGTCCAAAACTGAAAAAAAAAACACCCCTTTCCATGCGTTTTTTTTTTGTCTCGCGTGTGTACATTAATATATTTGACTGCCCCCCCCAACCATTGGTGGAGGCAGAAGAGGAGGAGGAAAGAAGAGAACTCTGTGGGATTGAATACTTCAGAGAAAGAGAAGGGACACAAAATAAAGCTTGGGAGTGAAGTGGAAAGAATAGTCCAGTAACATTTCAATGATCCAAATTTAGTGCACCAAATGATTAACTCGGGAGCGAGTTGACTCGGTAAAGTCGACCAAAAGGTTGTGGGTTTGAGTCCACCCCAGGCGGATGACCGAAGCCTGCATTGTGTGTAAACGTGTCCCTCCCCTGTTCCATAGATGCAGGCTATGTTTCAGTGGAAAGCACTCTGTCCCTCGGATAGGATGTTAAATAGAGGCTCATGTAGAGGAGTTAAGAACCCACTGCACTAAAGTAAGGGGGAAACCCGGTGTAGTGGTCCACCTGCACTCTCCAACCGGTTATATCTGTTTGCTTTTTGCCTCCCAGGCACAGGTGACACCAAACAAATAATACTAAATGATAAAAATAATAATACATCAGGGAGACAAATGTCCATATATTGTTTTTTTATTTCAACAATATCACATTGTGTTCAAATAGCACACTGAATTTTCCATTTATAACGTGACAATAATAGCCAAACATTATTTTCAAGAAGAACTGATGAATTGAAATGCAAAGACTAGTATGCAATGTGGCATAGATCTATATTCCGCCTTTGCACTGCATCCTGCATAGATTAAATATGACCTAACGAAATCTCAACATACTATAATGTAAAAAAAAAATGATTTAGAAATTTCATCCCTCCAAGGATCCACCACCTGGAAATTGTCAACCCATTGTGCATACAGGCATCAACTAAATTTGACCCTAAAATTCATTGGTGGGTTCGAAAAAAAGGGGGGGAACAGTGCAATTGAACGCTTTCCCAAAATGACTGAGTATTATTCTTGAATTTACATCTTGCTTGTGATTCTTGCCCCAATATAAGTAATATGGCAAAATACATCCTTATATTCATTCTGGTGATTATCAAATGCAATACAATTGTTGAACAGTTAAAGGAAAAACAAACATAGCACCATCTCTCGTCCTCAACTTCTCAAATGTGGCCAGGTTCCTGACCCACAATGCAACATTCTGAGGAGTGCAGTCTGGTAATATAGACCCAATTGAATGATAACCCCTTATTCACAAATCAATACATTCATACCGTAATATCCCTATTACCACATAGCAAAACAAGTAATTTTCCTCTCAAAATGTTATATTCATGCTATGCAATTGGAGATTAATTTTATTCTCTATATTGTTGATAATCATCTCAAAAGGTATAAATCAAGATGAGCTAATTATAACACACTGTCAATGAGAGACCAGAAATAGTGGTCACTTTGTTCCCCTTTTAATACATGAAAATACAGTGACAAAAAAAGATTCACACAAACATAGTTGATCCAAATTGCTGAGTTTTAAATTTAGCACCTATCTAAATGATTCAGCACCTCGGATATTGAGAACCATTCAGTTCACAAGTTCAAGGCGATCCTAATCTACACATGTCTCGGTAGATTTAATAAGATGAGACAACTGTCCCTACAGCAGACATGAATTCATCATTGTCAAGACTGAGGCATAACTGCAATGGATGCAGTTAAATTCGTAGTCACATTCATGCAATTTGATGGAAATTAGAAAGAGGATATTTGTACTGAATGTTGAAATTGCCGAGATCAGGGAAAATGTACTTGATAAATTTCAGAGAAAAAAAATATCCATCACATTACTTAATTGATTTACTGATAAATACAACATATAGGATGATGAGCACTTTTGGCCTATTGGGAAAGAAATACAATAATAAGCTGTAAACAAAATTACATGGAAATCTGGCTTCTACTGGCAAGTAATGAAATATTACAAAAAGTATCAAATAGAATAAAACAATTACAATTTCACAAATACAATCAAAAGAAAAAACAAAATTAACATGATGAAAAAGGAAAAGTGGACATTGTCATTTCTAATCACGTTGTGTCACTGAAGTGCAGACAGGGGCTGAAATATATATGTGTACAAATAAATGGCTCCATCAAAAATTACAAACTAAAACATATCATACACAAGTCGAATTTCAAATACAACAAAGTTATACAATCAAATTACAAATATAACAAATAAATACATTTTTGATGACTAGATTCATAAAAGAGATACATGTATATGAAAAAAAGTTATGCACCTGATTAAAAATGGTAAAGCCCCCCCCCCCCCATACTTGGTGAAAATAATGATAATGCGATTGATCATAGCTTGTGATCATCATTATCAAATAATCAAATATATTCTTCATTAATTTTTATGTTTTGCTTATGAACTGTGGGTAGATTATAGAAGCTTGGAGATTGGAGAAGGCTGGACCAATGCAAGGAAAATTGATACAAGAACAAGTTTGTTAACCCTTTGAATTTAAAAGTTTGTCATGTCAACATTAGTTTGGCAAGGGGCATATTATGATATTCCCTTTTTTTTCTAACAGTCTCGAGGAAGTAAAATGTTTCCGTAAAACAAATTAGTTTAATATGCACAGCATACATAGGATTCACTGATATGTATTTCGTTATCAATATTGTCAATTTTATGTTCAATACATTTACATGTACTTCAACCTATTCAAGACAATCTCATAAATCATCGAAATCTGCTGGGGTCCTGTCCATTTTCTGGTTCTTACAGTATAAACCAAGGATTTTCAGATTGGACTTTCCCCTCCTCTTCTCCCCTGACCTGACTAAACATATCTCAACAAACGAGGGCGCTATTTGGATGCAATAAAAACACATTATAAAGCTCTTGAGTAAAGATGTAACTGTCCGAACAATAAACTCATTGCCAGTCTGGCAATGAGTCAATCTATCACATTACTTTTCTTGCAGATATGTCTCTATTATGCTTTTTACACTGCACATATTTTCCCTAACCCCGTGAAATTGTAGGGGGTCTACATTCTAGCAAAGTGGGCTAGCATGGTAAATAGTATGGTACTATTTGGCCTTGCAAAAAAGCAGGGTTAACCAGCTTATTGAGGCCGTGCTGGCACAATTGCGGAGCTGAGAGATGCAGTGTGAAACGAAACCAGGCAAAGGAAAAGCGGGGCTAAGCATTAGCCAATCATAGAAGTCGAAATAGCACGTTGATAAATCACGCTCTGTGTGGCAAAATCATCAATATTCATGAGCTGTGCGATAGTCCGGGTTAAGGCTTTAACCCCGGCTAAGCAAATAGTAAGGGGTTAAGAAAGACAGTGTGAAACCAAAATAAGATAGAATGGGTTAAGGATAGTCCGGGGTTAAGGAGAGTATGGGGTTAAGGAAATGCAGTGTGAAAAGCATATACTGGTACATGTATTGGTCCTAGGCTCATTTCAAATACATTTCATCCTGTCACGTGATAGTCTATATGTTCAGGTGAGTTTAGGCCGTACAGGGAAATAACAGTGCTACATGTAAGTGCCTTGGCTAAAGTCTACCTGACGTACCATTCACATACTTATATACTTGAATGCAACTGAGGAAAGAAGAGTATAAAAAAATGCTCTGATAATTTGATATAGTGAAAAACCTGCTTTCATACTATAATGATTTGAATGATATATATTTTGTTTACAGAGGTAGCTCATACATGTACTGTTATCATCTTTTTAAATTGTTACTGTGTTACTTTTACTTGTACAAAAAAAGGTACATACAGTGTATACATGGACAAAGAAAAACTGCATTGATCACATGTTAGCAAATTCATTTGAGTTTCAGTAAATTTCTATTTCATGTGTGTGAGACAAAAAATTGAGGAAAACACTACTTATCACTCTCCTTGCTTAAATTTTTCCCCAAGAAAAACTTATTTTTGTAGTCCTATAAGATTTGACTGGGATAATAAAAAAAAAGAAATTTGATGTATACTGTACAATACTACAGTAATACATGTATTTCAGTCTCAGTCTTTGAATTGTTAATTTACAGTTGAGAAAATCTTATCCTGTCGGCAATTAAAAATAAAATATTACACACAAATAATGCACACATTCATATGAACTGTTAAATATCACCATTACATGTATACACAATCTAAGTTGGCCATCATTCTTCCATTTGAGTAATCCAAATTTTCACTATAAACCATCATTATCTTGCAGTCGTAATTCAGATTCCAATCTTGAAATGCAGTCCATTTTCATTGTAATCCTCTATACTCCATCATTCCTTGTAACCGTGTAGTCTTCATTTACAAACCTTCGCTATCATGTTATCGAATATAGGTACGGAGTGCCCAATCAACGGCAACAAAACAGGTGAAGAGCTGATACCAGAGATTTAATGCACTTCCCAAGCAAATCAGTCGTAACAGGAGACAGGATAAGAAGTGAACATCAATGTTTTCATGTCCACATCAGGTTACGCTATCTGCTCTTGTCTTTCTGTTGATACTTCCCATAGCCTGCTGGCCTATTCTTTGTATCCTTTTCCGACTTAACGTCCATATCGTCATTTTTTCCGAGAAGTTCTCGCATAAGTTTGAACCGAGACAGGAAGGCCACCCACACGATGTACCATCCTGTGAACAAAGAAATGATTTGAGTCTAATATTATTCACATGCTAAATGTATGGTCATTGAAAATACAGTAGACTTTAAAATATATTTACATGTTCTGCTATAAGTTAAAGTTACAGACAAGGTAGGGTGTTTAATTGTTTGTATGTGTGCGTGTGTGACTTAGTTTTCTTCAGACATGCCCCTTTTCATAATAAGGTTGCTATGATATAGTTTTTCCAGTTCTTGCAGTAATATCATCTTTCATTTGAAGAACCAATCAAAACGCAAAATTTCCTCTGCTGTCATGGTAGTTGACATTCAAGAAAACGACTTGCTATCATAGCAACTCTTTATGAAATAGGGCTCAGGGCCAGGGGAGCGTTTCATAAAAGGACTTGTCAATGTTTTGTCCTGTTTTATCCGACATTTACCATACTTAAAGGAATACTCAGCCAATTAATATCAAGGAAAGTCATCAGGTCTGACAACTTCTCGGACGGAAATTTTGATGAAAAGCTCCCGAGATATTTATGTCTTGGACTGGCCTTTAAGGCCACCGCACAACTTACGACTGTTCATGATCCGATTTTGGAACAGATCGCATTTTGCTCATTATCTGAAAATGTGAATGAAAAATATCATTTTATTTGAAGTTCAAATTAATTGAAAGAATACTTATTTTTTATGAAAGATTGCAAGCATTCATTTTGGAGTAAAGGCCAATTAAGTTTCAAATCGTAGCCAATCTTACAACTGCTATGACGTCATTATGACTAGATATTAAATTTGCTTTTATTCTAAGAAGGATGATAGCATAGTCACAGATTTGAACATAGGTATTCGTGCGATGATTTCGAATAATATACAGTAAACTATTCCATGTTTCAATGATAGCATCAAATTTTAATACGCTTTATTCCAAAATCGGGTCACAGACCAATCGTATGGTGTGCGGTCGCTTTTAACATCACCATTCGAAAGACATGACCAGGGCTCGAACCTCTGCATCAATTTGGAACTTCTCGACAGTTTGAATTACAGATGCATGCCACAATGCCCTGGGTGGGGTCTAGATTCATCCATAAATTACAGAATGAAACGCTGGGATGAGTTAGATAAAGTTAACGACCGCTTATGTGTGCAAATAATTTATGCCACTGATGTTAGGCCTAAAACCCAGGATTACCTTAAAGGGGAAGTTTACCATAAAAATAGTGAAAAAAATATAATAAATATGGGTGAAGGTTTGAGGAAAATCCAACATTATCAAGATTGAACAAGGTGGTTAAACCACGATTCTCGCCTGATATCACGATCAATAAAATCCTCTTGGACACATTACCCAATGGTTATACCAAGTGTAAATACAAGTGATGCAAAAATAAACAAAATAGAGCAATTTGAATTAAAACTTGACTTTTTGACCCCAAGATGACCTTTAACCCCATCATCCTCATAGACACACATGCGGTATTACCCACGGACCATATGTACCAAGTGTCAACATAATTGATGCAGAAATAAAGAAATTAGATCAATTTTAACAAAAACTTGACCTTTTGACCCAAGATGACCTTTAACCCCATCACCCTCTAAGATATAGGCCTACACATGCGGTATTACCCAAGGACCATATGTACCAAGTGTCAACATAATTGATGCAGAAATAAAGAAATGAGATCAATTTGAACAAAAACTTGACATTTTGACCCCTAGATGACCTTTAATCCCATCACCCTCATGGACACACATGTCTTTTTTACCCAAGGATCATATGAACCAAGTGTGATTGATGAAGAAATAAAATAATAAGACTTAGAGCAAGATAAACAAAAACTTGAACATTATCATTTGAGAATTATTATTATTATAATACATAGTAAAATTTAATATGTGATTGTAAATAATATTTACAATCACATATCAAATTTTACTATTTGTTAAATAATAATTTTAAAATAATTATTCATAATCATGTATCAAATTCTATTATTTGTTAAATAATAATTTTCATCTATGAATGGTTCTTCAAAACGGCACTTTTGTAACATCGCTTATCGAAGGTACATCATAGTGAAGCGGTTCAAGGGTCAAGCCTATTGTATTTGCTTTGTTTACAACTGAATTCAGGGATCTATACTGGTCGATCTTTAAACTAACACAGTTTTTACACCTTCATACACAGTAGGCACATGAAGGTTTGGAGATAAATAAAATAAATAAATACAAACCGATTTTACCCTCTAAATGTGGATTTCCTAAGCAAATCCATCTGGGTGTATAGGTCTTGCTGGGAAGGATTATTTTCAAAACTCCGTGATGAAAAGTATAGGTAAAAATATTTTTAAATATCATAATAGAGTTATATCATAACCTTGTTCATTGAATGAGTGACGGAGTCCTCAACTTATGTGTAGGCTAAGGAAAGCAACTTCATAATCATACTGGCCAACTTTGCGAGAATTTCCCCACCAGTAATTGTTCGCAAATGTCATAGCAAGTCTCTCAATCACAATTCAAGGTCAATATTGCCAATAGCTTTTTCTGAATATCACGATCTTGCATCATCGTCAGAATCCTGACGTCGAGGCACAGACTGACAAGTTCTCTCCTCCCCAGTCTCGATCGGCCGTTTTTGTTGTGAATCATAACAAAATGGCCAATCGAGACTGGGGTAGGAGAGAACTTTTCAGTTTTTTGAGGTTCCAGTCTGTGCATCGATGTCAGGATTATTTCTACTACTCGTTAGACCTTCATCC
This sequence comes from Lytechinus variegatus, assembly GCF_018143015.1. Classification (NCBI taxonomy): domain Eukaryota; kingdom Metazoa; phylum Echinodermata; class Echinoidea; order Temnopleuroida; family Toxopneustidae; genus Lytechinus; species Lytechinus variegatus. The sequence continues at coordinate 16,292,384 of NC_054741.1, read as the reverse complement.
ATATAATCGTTGTAAGTGCATAATTTCTGTTTTCACAATTTATCTTGCTAGATATTTTGACCATAATCTACCCTTGTCCCGTGAGTATGGGTAAATACACGGTAAGCTCCTGGACGCCGGACCACCTTCGCGGTCCGGCGCACCCTGGCCTGGCCTGGGTTAGACCAAAAGCTTCGGTCTCTGTTATGTTGGTTGTTCAGCTGAACTCCGTTGGCTTCATTCACCAAATACAGAGACCGAAGTTCTAGCGTGATCTGTACAGGGGACTCAATGGCCATATGTTTATGTACTTAAGATCGCATAAAACGGGGAAGTGAATTTGCGCGACAGCCGAGGTAAGTCACTGTTTTTGTTCCTTTTAACTTGATTTTTCTCCGGTTTTTGGCAATTAATGCCAAGAGGGAATATTAATTTGTATTTTGGTCGCGTTAATTTTCAAAATTTTTAGTCATTAAAGACAAAAATTGAAGAGCCCCGACGGGGGATTTTGCATTGCAAGTCCCCTAATGGTGGCTGCACGATAGCGAGCCGTCTGTGTACGAGGAGAAATAAAAAAAAGAAAATGTTAAAAAACTCCTCAAAACAGACGACTGCCAGCTGTCTAGGCCCTCTCACACAACATGCGAGGTTAGTAATACTAACCTCGCACAACGCATGTGGTTTCATAGTGGACTTTGACGTTTTCATTCATCACACGAATGTGAGGGAATGAAAAACGCCAAACGTTTCAGTATTTCTCCACTATGGAATTTTTTTTTAATGATTTAAGTTTGTTTTAAAAATGAATTGGAAATTATTTATAAAAGTGTTTTTATCGCTTACCTCCAAGTCTCAACCAGGATACTCTGTTCGATCCGTCCTTAATACTGCGGTGGAAAGTACGCAAACAACAATCGAAAAGCAATTTTTCGTATCGAACATTCTCAATTCAAGTCGTCAGCGCATAATAGGAAATTGTACCAAAAATCAACAGGTTGCATCTCATTTTTTTTTTGTTTTGAATAATATTTTATTTTCTTCCTCTTTCAAATCAATAAGTTTACAATCACAATTCATAAAAATAAAGATTCTTTGCATGTATACAATCAATAAACAATCAAACAAATAAATATATCAATATCAATGAGATTACAAATGATTACAAATGAAATTAAACTGCCAAATTTCTCTTCTATAACAATGTGAAAAAAAAACCCATATCAAACGACAAAATAACAAAGAAAAAAACTTTGTAAAAGATGACTTTTTTCCTGGATAGAATAGAAATAATCTCTTATGCAAATAATAATTGTAGAAGAAATAAATTTCAAAAGGGATAAAAGATTACTTCAAGGTTAATTAGAGGAAGATTATTATCATAAAACATCCCTACACACTCACCTAAAACCCCCATACCCCCTCCCCCTCATCTCTCTCCCCAAACACTCACACAAGCTCGCTTCAACTCACCATCACCCACAGCCCCCCCCCCTTCCCCGTCACAGAACTCACACGCACATCTACACACGTACACCCACACACGATGCCTCCTGCTCTGGTACAACTATCTGTATATGAACAAAACAAAAAAAAAAAAAACACAAACAACGTGAAGCAACGAATACATCCATGGTATTAAGAAAGGTGTGCATTGATTTGTTCCCATTTCCTCAAGTGCATCCCCAGCTTCCCTTTTTTAAACGCTATTTGATATTCCGTATCTCTATACTCTTTAACCAAATGTGTCACTTTCTGTACGGTTGGCAATATTCCCTGCTTTCTTGAACTAAAAATAATATACTTGATTAAGAATATAATACAGTTTATTACAGCTACCCTTGTAGTATTTCCAGATATCCCCATGAATATTGTTTTCCAATTGTCAGCGTCAAGTTCATTCAGTTGAAATATTTTACTCATCTCTTCCCATAATTGCTTAACTTCAGGACAATACAAAAATAGATGTTGGTAAGTCTCAACTTCTTTTTTACAAAAGGAGCACAAATTATCTGTCTCAAAACCAAATTTAAAAAGTTCCCTTTTCATGTACACAGCCCCTTGTAATTGTTTGTATTGAAATTCTCTGTGTTTATTGCATAGCATTGCACATTTCAGTCTCAGAAATACTTCTTTCAGTTCCCCCATTCCCAAATCATATTCGGATTGCCCATCTGTAACATGAAATACATAATCAATTTGAAAATTTTCAATGAAGTGGTCATATATTCGTCTAGATTTTATATCACATAGTTTCTGAACATGCCCACATATCATCAATTGAATTTCAAAGTTGTCTGTATCTATTTCCATAAAATCACCTTGTATCCACTCTTCTGTTATTACTGAAAATATCTTTTGAATTTTGAGCAAGTTTTCATATGAAAATTTTTCATTTTACCAGTATGAAACTGGTCTTAATTGACCTCCAACTATTATATCCGAGACCTTAACTATACCTTTCTGAAATAATTCAATATCAAAAATGGTCTTATTATTGAGGCATATACGCTTGTTATTAAAAATAATGGGATTACTTTTCCCTCCAAAATGTCTACACTTATCCAATTCGTGCCATGCCTTCAGCATATCTATGTAAAATAATGGTATACCTTTCAAATTCATTCTACTCGTATCATAATCACACAGAAATATGATTCGACCACCTAAAAAACTAAAAAAATATTCGAAGGTTGCTTTCCAACCCGAGCTTTCCCCTCCATCTAGTAAACGTTTAATCCACATTATCCGTTGGGTTTTAACAAAGACCTCAAAATTTGGAGCTCTCAGTCCTCCAACAGAATAGTCTTGATATAGAACCTTGCGTTTTATTCTATCTTTTCCTCCCCAAATAAAATTGAAAGAAATTTTTTCTATTTCCTTAAAAACGTCTTTTGGGACTGTCATCAGTGAAGAAACATAATTTAATTTTGAAAATGCATACATTTTCAAAAGTTTTATTTTACCATACATTGTAAGATCTCTTTGTTTCCACCAACCAATAAGTCTTTTAATTTTACTCAAGATTTCCTTATAATTCAAATCATCTTTGACTTTACAATCTCGTGCGAAATATACCCCTAAGATTTTGATATGTTGTAACCAATGTCCAAGAAGTGGTAAACCTGGTCTATCTCTTTCTTCTCCCAACCATAAAAAGTTTGTTTTATCCATATTAATCTTCAATCCGCTTAAATTTTCAAAATCTGAGAATATTTTCTTTACTCTATGGATCGAATTCATATCTTTTAAAAACAATGTAATGTCATCTGCATACAGAACTTGTTTTATTTCCCGTTTTCCAAAACCTATCCCTTTAATATTAACATCTCTCCTAATATAATGAGCTAATAATTCAATCGCTATGATAAATAAATATGGAGAGAGTGGATCCCCCTGCCTTACTCCTCTATTAACTTCAAAATATCCCGTAGAATGCCCCCCGTTCAACACACAACTACTAACATTATTATAAAGAGTTTTTACCCAAGAACACATATTTTTCCCAAACCCGAAATGTTCTAAAGTTTTGAATAAAAGTTTATGAGAGATACAATCGAATGCCTTTTCAAAATCCACTGCAATTAAAAAACCTAAGGGTTGATACAAAGACTGAAAAAACATATCATCAATTAACCGAACTGCTTCCCCAATATTACGATCTTTAACATAACCCACTTGATCACAATGAATAATATCTCCCAAGACCTCTTTCACCCTTGTCGCTAGCACCTTTGACAAAATTTTATAATCTACATTCAAAAGAGTTATCGGCCTGTAGTTTTCCATGTGCAAAGGATTTTTGCCTTCTTTTTCAATTAAAGTAATTACCCCCTGTCTCTGCGAATTTGACAGCATTTTAACTTCAAAACTCTCATTGAAAGCTTCAACTATGATTTTCCCTAAAAGTGGCCAAAATGTAAAATAGAACTCTGCGGTAAAACCATCATTGCCAGGCGATTTATTCCATTTCATTTCCTTTAAAGCCTGAAAACATTCTTCATGTGTTATTTGATATTCACAAAACTCTCTATTTTCTTTACTCAGTTTAGGTAAATCATTAAAAAACATATTTTCAATATCATCACTAGTTTCTAGATTTTTACATGCATATAATTTTTTATAAAACTCCCGAATGATTTTTATAATTCCTTTGCAATCTCGCACCGTTTCCTGATTTTTATTATAAATCTCCTTAATCGCACTTCTCCTTTTATTGGATTTAAGTAATTGTTCAAAGAACTGTGAATTTCTTTCTCCTTCTTCAGACCATCTCATGTATATACTTATTGGTAAAGTACGCCATCTTTTGACAAGATGATGATGAAAGTGGATTGAACGAGCAAGAAAATAATGCTGATCGCCTAGAATGCAGCTAGCTTGCAAAACCGTAAACAAAGGTATATCGTAAACAAACGGTAGGCATTTTAGAATCAAGTTTGAAAGGACACTCGTAAAATTACGTCACTCTCGCGATGAATATTCATTAGATCGTGGTCGTGCGTGTTCAATACAAACTCTCTGCATGCATGCACTCAGTGTGTATTGAACACGCACGACCACGATCTAATGAATATTCATCGGCGAGAGTGACATAATTTTACGAGTATCCTTTCAAACTTGGTTCTTAAGTGCCTACCGGCTTTAAATAATATCGCGCGCCCTCTTTAGGCAAAAGTTGATATCAACGCTGATCCAGAGGCATCTACGTGAAGATCACGAAAAATGCTCTTATTTTATTAAAAAAAACAGCAAAGAGAATTCAACAAACGATCCATATGGTTCGGTAAGTGTCATAGCGTAATTATAATTCTTAGCTACGATGTAAAGTCATAGTTATTTTAGTAAAAAGGGTGTGAAAGATTCGCGTGCACCAGGTGCATATGAATCCTTCACACACGAGACGATTTGAAACCATGAGTGGTCTAGGCCACTTGTTCACTGCTACCACCCTGCCTGTGGGGAATCTACAGGTAGGACTCACTCACACATTGTACGAGGTTAGTATGTACTAACCTCGTACAATAGACCGTGTTTGACCCTGGATTTCGAAGTAGTCGGCAAACATCGCTTCATTGCTGAAGTAATATTTGCCGAAGCTCCTTCTCGGTACGCACCGGGGCTCTTGCCGGTAAGTAGCAAGATTTTGCTGAATATAATAATAATAATAAAATAATAATCCGATAAAAAAAGCACATTTTGCTTACCTCGGCCTCGAAAGTGACTTCGCTTGTCTCTTCCACGGAAATACAAGGAAGCCCGTTGGTGGCGCTAATAATTTCACAACCTTGATTCAGCTCCTCGGTAATTTTATAACTGTATCTAAATTCTTTGAATGCGCAATCCTCATGATTAATTTACTAATTATGGGCAACAATTAATGAAATGCCTTCAAAAAACATAATTAATGATTATTATTGGTGATGATAACACTCTCATTTGCATTAATTTAAAAAGATGACTGATAAAAAAAATGAAAATAATATACGTGCCTGGAAAGAAACCAGCAGTACAAGCTTTGACGAACGTCAATAATACGTATACGGTATACCAAAGTCTATACAATGAAAAGATTGGACACTTCACAGACTTTGCGTAATGCCTTGCGTCGATATGCGTGTAAAATAGTGTAGGTGCCTATTCTTTCCCTTGTCGTGTCTTTGATATGAATATAAATCGCGCGCCCTCTTCAGGAGAAAATTGATATCAACGCTGACTGATTTCTATCTCCGTAAAATCTTCACTAAAGATCAAGAAAATATACATATTTTTCGAAAGAAACTTCAAGGAGAAGTCACGGAAGGATCTAAATGATTCGGTAAGTGTCATAGCAGGATGTGGAATATTTATTTATACATAATATTTTATGTGGGCAAAAGCCCACTGTATTTTCGAAGTGTAGTGGTGTGTCGCGTTCGTATGACTGATAATCCTTCGCTCGCGAGACGATATGAACCCATGGGTGGGTAGGACTATGGTATGCCAATGTTGTCCAGAGCACACACTTTAAAAAGTCATTAAAATATCACTTTTGTGACCAAAATTACTCATTTCCGTACAGTTGCAATTTATTTTTCATTAGTAACTTGGGAATAATTTTTGTATTCACCAGAGCGCTCAAAAACTTGAATTTTGGGCATATTTTTGTGTACGCCCTCTATTGGTGGAAAGTAATATGGCAAGAAAATTTTCATTTTTTGATCTCTATTTTTAATTAAGAAAAAAATGATTTAAAGTATCAAATTTAAATAAGAGCCAAGTTGTATGAATAATAGGTGTAATGAAAACTGTCAGTGTAAAAACATCAAGCATTTGCCCCACACAAAAAGAGAAAATTAGCCAAACATTGCCACCCTTATTTTGCCACACATGGAGATATTACTGAGAACAAGGTTATATTATAACCTTGTTCATTGAATGAGTGGTCTAGGCATGGGTTCATTGTGATTGAGAGAATTGCTATGAAATTTGTAAACATTGAATTACTAGCTGGGGAATCCTCTCGAAGTCGGCCGATGCAAAACCACTCACACAACATGTGAGGTTAGTAATAAACTGGGGCCGATTGCACGAAAGGGTCTTTGCAAGGACCGTCTATCGTGTCGCCCATCTTTTATGATGCGCCATGTGAAACGCATTTTAAATAAATCATCTGCAAACATATTTCATTCGTCCATTAAAATAAACAAAATATTTGTTTATAAAATGATGTGATATATCATGAAATTGTATAAAATTTGATTTAAAAGCAAGCTAACGAATCTTATTCTTTATCATAAATTTCAGAAACACCCCGCTTATAGCGTATCATAAAAGATGGGCGACACGAAAGACGGTCCTTGGAAAGACCATTTCGTGCAATCGGCCCATGCATTCTAAGTTAAGTAACGTTAACGTCAGTAACAGTATTAAGTTAGTCAGTGTCCAGAATTGCAGAAAAAACTACCTTCGATTTGTGTGTGTGGGACTGAGCTGTGTTTCGATCTAAGTCCAACACAATTTGTTACAAATTCATTAATAAAGTCTGTGTTAAATGTGTTTACTTACCAAACATTATAAAAAGTATCACGACGGCTAAGGCAGCCACAACCGAAACTAAAGCAAGAAGAAAGTCTTTCATGTTGCAGTATTACATAACTTCTACGTCTAGAATGAGTAATCGGCAGATATCATACGTAATTTCTTGTTTTGACTTTTGGACAGTCGTCTAAACTCTGAAGTTGTGGGCTAAAAACATACATTTTTTTTTCGTTCTATGCTATCGGCAATATTGCCATGGCTTAAATTTGTGTTTGCCCTTTCCGTGGATTTGGCAATCTCTTTTTATTTTCTTTCTTGAATTAATGAGTAGCATAACAGGGGCAGCAAAACGAACGTTAAAGCGGGGGACACAGGGAAAAGGTGCATTTCCTCCTAAAAGGGAATTTCACCCTGACAAAACTCTTATTGTAATAGCAGAAAAAATATATATATATTGCCCAAGGGTTTCAGAACAATCCCTGGAAAAATCCATCAAAGAATAAAACAGTTATTAGACATGTTAGAATTTCAGTTATTTGATTAGTGACGTCTTATGTAAGCAGCTTTCTACATGTCGTATGGTAAAAAATATCGTTGTCATTTTTCTAGATAATTGAATACCTTCAGTATACAGATCCGTAGACAAATCATTTCACATCCGTTCGATCCTGACTTAAGAAGACAAAATAAGTCTCACCATGCGACCATTATATAAAAAATTGAACATTTTACATATGGAGAAGGTGCTCGTTTATGACGTCATAAATCCGGAACAAGTTCTGACAACTTTCTTAATCTTTAATGGACTTTTCTTTTAACCTTCAATAATATTTTCTCCCTTTTTCTGCTATTTTTATAACAAACTTTTCTTCAGGGTGAACTTCCCTTTAAAACAATAAAAATAACAAAAACAAGGATCACCAGATAGAACGTTCAACGTACCCCCCCCCCCCCACCTCAAAAAGAAATATATATATATATATATATATATATAATTTTATTTATTTATTTATATATTATATATATACATTAAGATCACATGACAACTTATATCAAAAGCCCAATATCTGTTGTATCAGTATCGCTTAATCAAATGCCGTGCAACAGCGGCGGATCCAGGATTTAGAAAAATTTTCAGAGGATATTTCGTCCGCAAAAAAATTTGACAAGCAAAAAAAAGGCTTCAACCACAAATAAAGGAGATTTTTTACCAGAAAAAAAATTGACAAGCAAAAAAAAGGGTCTGCTTTCATGGCATTTTTACGTTACAAATTTTCGATTCATTTCGATTTTCCTCTCTTTCCTTTTTCCTCTTTTTCTTTTTTCTTTCCTTTTTTCCGTTTTCTTTTTTTTTTGGTTGTGACTCGTCGGGGGGGGGGCAGTCTGCCCCCTTAGGTACCCTAGTGCCTTGCAAAGTTTTAATTAAATTGGGATTGACATATTTAGTCCATTGTTTTACTGCCAATTGGAGATAAACTTTTTATCAGTGAACATGCACTAAACATTCTTATCCCGGCCCCTTTTTTTCTATTTGGAAGTTTCGGCGACACTGCATTGGTCGGCCGCTCTAGTCGGTCGCTTACGTCACGCTTACGGACAAGATTTTGTAAGTATTTCGAAACAGATTTCTCAAATTTCGTCTATAATGCTTGATTTTGAGGAAAGTTATATACGATTTCTAGAATACTATGATAATGAATGAGTAATATTTGCACGAAATTAAGAAGACTGACAATGAATCTTGATTTTGTTTCGTTCTCACCGCTCACTCACTGTCTCAGTCCCAACTGTGACAATTTGTGTGTGGTGTGGACCATAGGCGTTACCGTTACGGTCAGCTTTAGACCAAAAGCTTCGGTCTCTGTTTTGTTGGTTGTTCAGCTGAACTCCGTTGGCTTCACTCACCAAATACAAAGACCAGAGTTCTAGCGCGATCTGTACAGGGGACTCAATGGCCATATGTTTATGTACTTAAGATCGGATAAAACGGGGAAGTGAATTTGCGCGACAGCCGAAGTAAGTCACTGTAGCCCACTCCTAGTACCAATGAGGTCCAAACATTAACATGTATGGACCTCATAGCCATAGGCGACATTACCCAAAAATATGGGTTAGACAATGCTGTTCTGATTTCCAACCCAAGACTTTGGTAAATGTACGCCTTAATACAAATTGGAGTTACGTGATATGACTTTCATTTGTTGGGGAGACATTAAAAGTATTAATTAAGTAGTTCAAATTAAAATATATTATCATTAAACTTACATTTCAGGCCCTTTTTGTTGATTTTCGGTGAGCGTTCCACACAGCTGCGACGAGTGATCAACTCCGAAGTGATACGCGAACTGGTCAGCTGATCGGTCAGGTGATCGGTAGATTATCTTTTTGTCAGACGTTCATAATTTATGTAAAGCGTATCAATCTTCAGTATCTTGATTCCAAAGTATCAGTATTGCAGATAAATGTCATTATTGATTGGAATCAGTGGCGGATCGGGGGTGAGCATTTCTGCCCGATCCCCCTATTGAGATTTGTAGTAAATATTTTGGAATTAAATACGTTGTTCATACTAGTTATGCGACCCCTCCCTTATGATGATCACAGCATTATTTGTAATGGGGATATTTCGTTCATAATTATTCTTGTCTCTTCTTTCTCCTTTTTAGCCTTTTTTGCTTGTTAAAACCTTTTTTCCTTTTTTTTGGGGGGGGGGGCTCGCCAAATTTTACGTGGGTCAAAATTACCTTCATTTTTTTAGTGACAATCTTTTTTTCATTCGTCCAGTTCTACGCTAGACAAAATTACCTTCGATCATTATTATAGTTAAAAACTTTTTTTTATTTTTTATTTATTTATTTATTTTTTTTTTTTGGGGGGGAGGTTGCCAAATATCACGCGAACGTTTGTCAGCTTTTACTGTTTTATTCGACTTATAATCAAATATTAAATGGGGCTTACCACAGTTTTTTTTAAAGTCAATTCATAAGAATATTCCTCCTCGGGATTTGAGCTTTCTTTCATGAAATATCAATTTTTTTCATGATTACCAAAAATACTTAAAATTTTTTATCGGTGTATGCCTATAAAGCTTTAGCTCATGCGTTGCTCCTGCCATATTTTAATGCTGATCAACTTTATGCTTTTAATGAATTCCTAAAAACAATAAATTCTCAGATCATCAATTTTGTCGCAATCGAATAATTCGATTGCGTCTCTCTATCAGTTTTGAATATTCATAAAAAATATCAGCTCGTGCTCTTTGCTCATAATATTTTGATTAGTAAATTCTTCTCTTATATAATCGAGTCGGATAGATAGATAGATAACTAGAGAGAGAGAGTTGGGGGGGGGGTCCCTCAGCTACTTGTCCTCGCTTATTTGTTATTATTTGTTATTATGCTCATGTTGTGAGCTAGAGCTTTGTGTTTTCACATTTTTTTCTTTTTCAACCTTTTTATTGTCTCGGAGCTTCCCTCTATTTCTTTACACTATATTATAATGTAGTCCTGTTTCAATCATTGGCGGCGGAAGCCCCAAATTTTAGGAGGGGACAACCTAAAAAATTTTGACAAGCAAAAAAAAAGGCTCTCAACCCAAACATTTTAGGGGGGACGTAGGAAAATAAATTGACAAGCAAAAAAAAAGGTCAACAACAAATTTAGGGGGGAACGTCCCCGCTTCCGCCGCCTATGGTTTCAATTCTTTTTTTGTTCTCATTTCAATGAAAACATCATTATTAAACTGACGTAGAAGACTTTATTACGAAATTTTGACATTGTTTTGTCTCATTTGTTTGGCTTTCTTTTTTTCTTCTCCTCATCTTCTTTTTCTTCTTACTTTTTCCCTTTCCTTATTTTCTCTTCAGTATTTCATTCAGGTATCCGCCAATTTATACAACACCAAGCATATAGAGGCGGATAATCAGTGAGGGAGCATGACGGTGTGCCGCTCTAAAAAAAGGAGGAATATTGGAAGAAAAAAAAAAGAAGAAGGGATGGGGAAAAAATAAAGAAAAAAAAAAGATGATGATGGCAATGACGATGATGAAAATTATCTTGGTGATGATGATGGTTGTGGTGACGGTTGTGGTGATGATGATGGTGATGCTAATGATAGTGGTGATGATGATGATGACGAGATGTAATTTTGTTATTTTGTCTTTGAAAAAATTAAGTAGTGCAAAGTTGAATTCATTTAAAGATTATTATGAAAACAGCAGAAAAAAAATTGGTATGCGTTCGAGGAAAATCCATCCCCCACCAATCTTTTTCAAAGGTAAGATTTTTTTTTTGCCCGGGGGGGGGCCACTTCCATTCACGAGTGGATACCATGCGCGACCATGGGGTCTCGAAAAGCACCCTAAACACGTAATTTCCATATTCTGAAAATGCACCCCTTAACAAGTATTGGCGTGTGAAACCCTACCCTTAACAAGTATTGGAAACAAAACGATACTCTTGGCAAATATTCCCTGAAATGAACCCCTAAACAAGTACAGGAATGTTTTATTGTTACGGGTCCTTCGGTCGTCGGCTTTACCTTATTTGGTTTAGTACGACCCCACCTTCTACACCTCGCGCAAATCGGACTCTAAACACGAAGTGTTGGAGCAAAAAGGACATCCTTTATAAAACATTTTGATTTTGTTTTATCATCCCCGCATATTAGACCCTAAACACGACGGTTTTCCTAGCGAATTAATAGATACCCTTTTTTCGTTATTTTTGTGTTTTTGACACCCTTATCACGTTACGTAGGTAACGTGCCCTATCGTGAAAAGGACATCCTTTTTACGTTTTTTTTGGTCGCGCATGGTATCCACTCGTCAATGTAAGTGCCCCCCCCCCCGGCCCCCCGGGTTTTTTTGTGACGGCGTAGGCCTTTGCAAGCAGCTATTATTATGGTAAAAAAGTAAATGAAATGTCAAGAAATACATGATAATGATTTTTATGGTACATTTTAGTAGGCCTATATCAATTCATACTTGTTATCAAAAAGAAAAAAGTGGGTCTTTACGGACCATTAAAAATGGGAAATTTGGGCATTTTATATTTAGGATAGAGCAACTGCTTGTTATAGACGTCACAATAAATCAAGCATTCTAAATTCTATCAACTCCATTTTTTGTCAAATAACACCTTCATCGATATTTTGAAATGATTTTTCTCATATTTTCATCATCTTTTTATCAGGGTGAAATTCCCCTTTAATTTACAAAACAGATTCGCAAACAATATCAAGAGTAGTGGGAGGCAAGGGTGGAAATCTAAGGTAGGGGACCAGGGGCTGGAAAACAGGCAAAAAAAACAAAAACAAACTAACAAAAAAAAAAGGAAGGTTTATCACCCCCAAAAGAAGGTCGTCTCGTCCAAAATACATGTTTTACTTCGATTTAAATGATGTAGGCCTATTTCTTTCCATCATATATAAAAGAACAAAAATAGTAGGGGGACATTTGATAATGTGCCCCTACTATTTTGGGTTAGGGGGAAGTGTCCCCCTGGGATTTGCGCCCATGTGGGTGGGGGGTGCTGCACCTCCTTTCGGAATCATTATGGAACAGTGTGAATAGTCGCTGTGATTTCGATCTTCATACCTATAAAAAAATAGAACAAAAGAACGCCTTGACCACAGGCCAAAATGCCTAACAATTTTCCCGCGGCATTAACAACTCTCGTAAGGGGCGCTCCATTTATAAATAGAGTTGCATGTGTAGCTGTCTATGGCAACAGAATCCATCGCAGAATTGAAGCCAGAAGCGTGGGAATTTGGCAGAAAATTCAAGAAAAGAACCGGTGAGTACCGATTTAAGAGTAATTATATATTCATTAACATTTATTGAATCATAAGAATAAAGATTTTTTACGGAAAGAAAGCTTAGTTCTAAGCTAGGGCTGCCCAAATGCGCGTGAGTGGAGTCTCAGTTTCTTAACACGGGTAAGTATTGCGGTGTCGCCTAGAGTGCTGTAGCCTAGGCCTAACTGTTTTTGTTCCTTTCAACTTCATTTTTCTCTGTTTTTTGGCAATTAATGCCAAGAGGCACTCATTCAATGAACAAGGTTATGATATAACCTTGTTCTCAGTTGCATCCCCATGTGTGGCCAAATAATGGTGGCAATGTTTGGCTTAATCATGTTAATTTCTCTTTTCATATGGGACGAATGCTTGATTTTCTTACACTGGAGTGTCAGTTTTCATTACAGTTATTCATTACATAACTTGGCACTTATGTAAATTTAATTCTTTAAATTATTTTTTTCTTAATTAAAAATAGAGACTGAAAAATGAAAATTTTCTTGCCATATTACTTTCCACCAATAGAGGGCATTCACAAAAATATGCCCAAAATTCAAGTTTTTGAGCGCTCTGGTGAATACAAAAATTACTCCCAAGTTACTAAAGAAAAATAAATTGCAACTGTATGGAAATCAGTAATTTTGGTTACAAAAGTGATATTTTAATGATTTTTCAAAGTGTGTGCTATATACAGCATTGGCATACATAGTCCTACTTGTAGATTCTCAACAGGCAGGATGGTTGCAGTGAACAAGTGCCAAGAGGGAATATAAATTTGCATTTTGGTCGAATTAATTTTCAAAATTTATATTCATCAAAGACAAAAATTGAAGAGCCCCGACGGGGGATTTTGCATTGCAAGTCCCCTAATGGTGGCTGCACGATAGCGAGCCGTCTGTGTACGAGGAGAAATTTTTTTTAAAATGTTAATAATGTTAATAATAAAAAAATCAACAAAGAAGCCTTCACAATGTTAGACTTGTAAAAAAAATAAAAAGAATGGGCCGAGGGTGAATGGAAGAATGAAGGAGAGAAAGGAAAGAAAAGAGATGAATTGAGACTGAGAGGCAAGAATTTTTTGATTGAATGAAGATTGAAGTAAAGGAAATAAAGTAAAAAAAAGGTAGAATAAAAGAAGGATGAAAGTTTGAAGGAAAGGAAAATGTTTCCTTCATTCTTTGAAAGAAAGAAAAAAAAAACTGGAAGGAAGGATGGGAAAAGAATAAGGAAAAAATGAAAGAGGGAGGAAAGAATGAAAAAAAGAGAAAATATTGGAAGGAGAGAAAGGACAAAATGAAAAAAGGAGAGGAAGGGAGAAGGAAGCAAAAAAAATTTTAAGGAAAGAAAGAATGAAGGAAATGAAAAAAAGGAAATTGAAAAAAGATGGAAAGTAAGAGAAAGAAGGAAAGAAAAAATAATGAACAGAGAGAGAGAAAGGATCAGGAAAGAAAACTAAGAAAGATTGGAAATAAAGATACCAGTAGATGAAACAAAAAAAAGGCCAGCAGTAAAGAATAAGGAAAGAAGGATTGTTAACTAAAAAGTTAACAACAGCGAAAGAAATACACGGGCGGCGGGTGAATTTGCCCCGGAAATGCCTTAAGTCGCCCTCGAAATCACCCAAAATCATGCTTTCGGGGGGCGACATTACATCTTAATGTCGCCCCCGAAATTATTGCCGAGCAATAACAACTCAGCGGCCCAAGAGCGCCATATGCTTGAGCTCCACTTAACATTTAAATATAATAAAATATCCACACTCGAAATCATGAACAAGCCTTGGAAATAGCGAGCACAGTTTCAAATTCTGAAATTGCGTCTTTTTTCCTGTACCACATTTTTCCATACACAAGGTATGAAAAGAAAAAAATCAACGCAACGATCGGGAAACGGTTGCATGTATAGGGGTCCATTGTGCCTACCACCATGTGTAATTTATAATGCACATTTTCCCCTACAGATATCACAATTCTGTGATAAAATCTTTCGAATTACACAAGAAATAAATCCCAGAGTCTAGTAACCTCGCATTGGTGAGTTGTCATTCGACTTTGCTTTTCAAAACGGCCTAGTAACATCCAAAATAACTTATCATATTTGCTAATTATAACTTAAAAATCATTTGTTTTATTTTTCTAGGGGATGAGGGAAATATCAGGCAATAAATTATGAAACAAAGCTCCATCTATTTTACAAGGCCGGCAGGAGGTTCACGCATTGGCGCTAGCTAGCCAGCCTGAGCTCTGTTTCTCTGCAAGAGCTCTGGGGGACAATTCGCTCAGTAAAGGCCTCAATGATGATGATTTTCTGTTTCAGACAGAGTTTACGATATCAGTATGGATATCTAAGCACTCCATACACCTCCCGCAACATGGATACCATGCCTGTTGATTGACCTGCCTAGCTGGCCTGTATAATAAACCTGTATATAAGTTCATACCAAAGTCTCCACCAGAGTCCTTTGTATTGGATCATGGTGGCAGCTGAAACCAGTGATCGCCTTTGAAATGACAAGGATCAAGTAACCAGTTACTGTATTGTTGGGAAGTAAACTGCATGTCTTTTTACCGAAATTCGCATGTTTCATAATCTACTAACCCAACGGGCGCCCGCGAGTCGCCGCCCGCTAGCCCCGGCTATCGCATCGCTACTGTACCGTACCGTACTGTGCATACCCAATGCACAAGGAGCGAGATGCTAACGGTAACTGTAAACAATTAAATATAGCCTAAGTAAGTTATAACTGTGTTCAATCACTGGCACAGAGGTCTGCATCATAAGATCAACATACACTAAAAGTTGATAAAACCTAAATTACTTAATTTTCTGGACTAGAGTGTGAACAATGAATTAATATTTTCCTAATATTAATTGTAAATCTGGAGTGTGAGAAGTGAGTGGGAGTGACCAGCATTTTCACTGCATGAAACACCTAATGACATTCACACAGGGCTGTGAGTGCGTTACAGGTATCATCACCAGTCGACCTGTGACTGTAAGGAGCGTTCACACGTGGATATAATCAGACATTAATATCTACACTCATTCATTTAAATACCTAAATACGTACAGCGAACATACACAATGAGTAGTGGAAAATATCCAGAAATGAACTGGGAGGCAACAGACCTACCCGAAGAGTTCCAGCTTTTCAGACAAAGAATGGAGCTGATTCTAGCAGACCAAGACATAACTGATCAGAGAAAAATGGCTATAAAAATCAAGATTGCTGTAGGCAATGAAGGCTTGCGTCGACTCAATGCATCAGGGCTATCAGAGACCGATAAAGAAAAACCGCAAGAGCTATGGAGACTATTAGAGGCACAGTTAAAGGTCAATATCAATTTTCGCATACACCGCTTAGAGCTAATGCGGTACAGGCAGAAACCAGATGAAACGATCGATGAATTTGTTACCAGGTGTATGGAGTGCTTAGATATCCATACTGATATCGTAACAGGTATATTATTCAAAACTGCCAACAAAGTTTGATGATTTCTTCATTGTCATGTATATTTAAGTTATGAGTTCATTCTCACAAAATTTAGACTCCCCCATAGAGAAGTGCAATTTTTGTGGATATCTGCATTTTCAAAGAACTTCAGGAAAAGTTAGGGTATGTGGGCCTTAATCACATAGCCAAGTACAGGTTATTGTACTGGAATAGATGGAGTAAAAATTAGATATTGAATTCATTTATATCCAAGTTCACCTCATAGTCACACCCATACAAACGCACCCACATCCAAGATTCTAAGCATGAAAAAAATAACTTAAAAAATCATACAATATCAAACAATAAGTAATAATTCATTAATAAGTGAACAGGTATTCCTCAAAAAAAATGTAGCATTTGAAAAGAGCCCCCAAATGGAAAAAGTAGCCCCCAAAAGGTAGAAATGAAGCCCCAAAAATTTTACAAAAAATTGAAAATGGAGCCCCCGAAAAAAAATAATTAAGTTTTTCCCTGGTTAATAACTATTCTTGGTAGTTTAACACTATTCCAAGAAAGGGTTGAAGCAATCAGCAACCCAAAGCACGATGTAAAATGCAAGTAAACCAATAAACCATTAAAACAAAATGAAATTAATAAAAACTAGAATTTAATTCGTCATGCGGACGAATTAGGTGGTCTGTCATGATTTTTCATTCAGAGTCGGCTAATATATAAAATGAATAATTTAGATATGATTGATAATCTTGATTCTAGACATCCTAAGAATAAATTTTGACCATTGCTCAATGTGATTATTAAGGTTTCCCATAGACTTTACACGTAAGCAATTTTGAGAATTACAATTCCAATATTGCAAGTGAAAAACGGGCATGATCCCGGCATCTGATCAAAAAGTGGAGGGATAATTACCGAAAGCCCAGAATCTCAGCTATAACATATTAAAAACTCCGGCAAAACTGACAAGAAGAAATGGAGATATGGCTCACGAAATAGAGGAATGTCGAATCTAGTTTTGAGAAAAAGTCATGTCCCATAGAGATTACACACAAAATACATGTGATATGAAAAAAACAATTATAATCTGTTTTATCTTGCTAAATTTTAACTTTCATACCTTTTAATTATCATAAAGGATCATGTAAGAGGTGGCAAAAAGAAAAAAAAAACGAAAAAAAAATCATCTTTTCTACCCCAGGAATCGAACCTCCGCCCTCGAGAAAGCAAGTCAAATGCGTTATCCATTGAGCCACGATATTCCCCATAGAGATTACACGTAAGCAATTTTGAGAATTACAATTCCAATTTTGCAAGTGAAATACGGGCATGATCCCGGCATCTGATCAAAAAATGAAGGGCACACTTCCGATAGCCCAGAATCTCAGCTACAACATGTTAAAAGCTCAAGGAAAGCTGACAAGAAAAAATGGAGATATGGCTCACGAAATAGAGGAATGTCGAATCTAGTTTGGGAAAAAGTCATGTCCCATAGAGATTACACGCAAAATGAGGAAAAATGACATGCCTCTTTTCATCGCTGTTTTACACACTGATGCGTTTCTCAAAACGAACAATCATGTCGACTGAGGAGAAAGAGTACATTATAAACTACAACATATTGAAATCTGGGCGAAAAATGATCTATATTCGAGAAGTTACAGCCAAATTTGCATCAATTTGATGACGTCATTATTGAAAAAAATGAAATTTTTAGTTTGGGCGCCTATTTGATGACGTCACGATATAATTTAGGGACAATGGTGACATGAAATCAAATCTACAATTAATACTCTATCGATATATGAAAAAAAAATTGGGGGTCAACGGACTTTTTAAAGAGCTACAGTGAATTTACAATAGGCATGTTTTTGCCCATATATGGCCTATAGTGAGAGCTCGCGCGCACACGTGCTGCAAAGTTTAACGGGTGTTAATTTCTATATTAATGGTTGTAGAAGGTTGATCAAGGTATCAAATTGCTCAGAATTTTATTAGCAATCCAATGATATTAAAAGAAACGGTTTTTCTGCGTTGTGTTAAGGTGTAACGCGCGAAAACGCGCGCGCATATGTGCGCGCGCGCAAATTTTTGAAATGCTTAAAATGACCTGAAACGTACCCAAAAAAATTTATAGGTCATTTGGACGATTTTTTTACCTTTGACGCGCGCGTACGCGCGCGTAATGACCTCTACATGACCTTTGATGACATTGACATTTGACCCTTGACATGAAGTTAATGTCATGTAAATATTGTTAATTTTTGACAATTGATAATGAAGATATGATCAAATGAAGAATTTTACAAAATGGCGCGTAGATGACGTCATCATGACCATATGACCTTGAAAAGCTTATTTTGCCGTCTCTATGATAGATTCTATATATGACGAAAAAATAAGCAAAATTGATTCAGCCAATTCCGAGAAAAGTTGGCGACAAACATAGGTGCTAAGAATAAATAAATAATAAAGAAAGAAAATTCTGACGAAATCAATAGGTGATCTGTCATAGACAGACCACCTAATAAAATTAAAACTACATAATTGTCACCATTGTCTTCACATTTTGCCCCAACAGGATTTTCCTTTAAAGTTAACTCTAGAAGAATAAACAGCTACCATCAGCAATATCAGATTCTTTTTGGAAGTGAAAATCATCCACTGTTCTTGACGTCCTTGGCGGGTTCTTTCACATCGGGTTTTCTTCATGTCTTGTCAAGAACATCAGACTGAATGAGCGCAAAACGCCGCCAGCGAACACCAAACTGCAAGAAGACACCCACTAACACTGACCTCAATGACACTTCCGCTTCTTCACCTACTGTTGCTAAATCACCACAAGGTTCGCTCACTCCTTTCTTGTATTTTCCAATAGATGAATTCTGTATAAGCTGTTATTTTTTGCAAATTATAAAAGCCACTATTTTAACAACACTCAAATTTATTGACACATTTGGCAAGCAATACCCAAGTCCCCAACAGCAAAGCTGTTTGCAAAATCTTTTTGTACATGTAGTCAAGTAGATGTGATATTCACCTTGATATGTAAATTTGGGTTGGAAAAAGCCGGTAACATATTAATAATTTAGCCAGAATTTCTTCAACAAAAATTAGAGCCTAAATTCTATCATTAAATTAATTTCCTATTAATATTTGTTCTTTTACTGCTAATTTTATTTGTATTATCTTTTCAATAATTTGATTTTTCATTGGTCTTTCTTTTGCCTGTTTGTGACTTTGGATTTTGAAACTAGTTTATGTGAGGGGCTGTAGCTTCTATGCGGTTGAACCAATCTCTTGATTATTGACATGTGCACAGTAAAAATTATTGAAGGTAGCCTGTGTAGAAAAATTGTTCATTTTGACCGAGTGGAATTTGTGCAGTGCCCTTGTAAATTTTGATCAGTTTCTTTTGAAACCCAGTTTATTACTATTACTACTACTTTTACTACTATTACTACTTCTACTGCTACTACTACCACAACCACTACTACTACTACTTCTTCTTCCATACTTTTGCCATTACCACTTCTATTCCTACAGTGATGTTTGTATACCATGCGTACAATTCAACTAAAATATTCTATTTCACATGGATTCGCTTTGAGGCTTGATTACAAATGTACCTCTCACTTTGCTATTTTTTCCAGGACCCGACTCAGCCAAAAAGGTAAAACTTGCTGCTATTTATGCTGCCCTGAACTCAGACCCGGTCGATGTCGCTGGTCTACGCAAACTGGCCATCTCTCGGGGTGGCCTACTTACAGATGAGATCAGAAGGAAAGCTTGGCCCAAATTACTCAATGTCAATGTCTTTGATCCACCCCCAAAGCTCAGTAAGTTCTCAATGTCATCCTTTTTTTTTATTACCTCACCTTTTCTGGATAAAATTCTTCACTTTTTAGTCAGTTTCAACAGCTAAAGTTAGTGTAAAGCAGGTTGTAATACTAGGTATAGCATCGAACTTGAAATGGGCTGGTGGTGCTGGTAATGACATCATGATGTTTTCAGCTATCACCATTGTGCTTGATATTCTTGTAAACCTGTACCCATTGTTGGAGAATGATACAGTGCCTTGATACATGCTCTCAACATGACATGTGTGTTTTATAAAGCTATTTAGATACTAATGACTTAATGCGTGACTGGTGACCCTTTCTTTTATTCAAATGATATATTCCTTTGGCTATGTTAATGACTTAACAAGTACCACCCATGAAAATGTTCTTGTCTTTCATAAAGTCTTTCATACAGTTGTGCATAAAGGTCAGGCATTAAGTTGTGAGTAAGCAGCGTGTTTCGAAAAGCTTTATTAAACATCCTTCAGCCCATTCATCAACACTGAATTTTGTATCACCCAATTTCGTTTGTCCTTATCAAGACTTATGAAAATCATGTTTTTTTTCAACGAATTATACATACATCGTCGAAGCCTATTCAATCAGTAGATGCATAAAAAATCTTGTAGTTAGTGTATCTTCCTAAGTTTTATGTGTATTTTAGTGTTACAGGGAACTCAGCAGTTACTTTGGTAGGAAAACTTCCCTGGATAAGATTCCCTCAGGGACATTGCTGCAGAGCATGTCTCACCTGGAAGAGATGTCCCCCGACCATGTGTCTCCCCAGAGATCCCCTTACCCAAACTGCTACTCCTTTAAAAACGTCTTGCAAGTCACTAGAGAGGGTGGGGGTTGTGTTTCTGGGCACAATAACATAAAGATCAATGATTGATCGTAGGTTGATTATACACAATAATCATACAATCAATTGTATGAATCAGCTCTACTATCAATTGCTAAGCTTTATGCTTAGTGCACTGGTGGGTGCTGGTGGGCGTTTCATTTAGCTGCCCCTAATTTACAAAGGACTTTTTATGCTCGACTGGTGATGCTTTCTTGTTCTACATGATATGTCCCTATATAGCTGACTTAACTACGAACATGTTCCAGTTATTGGTAATCTTACAAGCAGCTTTATGAAGCACGCACCTGGGGATGTTTTACAAATTTTTAAGTATTACTTAGAGTCACACTTAAAATTCTAGTTGCATGCGGTATAAAAGGCATGACTGCATTGGTCAGATCATGCCAAGAGGACACACACTACTGTGTATTGATCAATAAGATTGCGCGTTGCATGTCATGCATGCGTTAAAATTTAAGTGCAACTCTAAATCATATACTTCAATCTTTGTGACACATCACCCCCTGGTGTAGTTGTCTTAGAACAGTAACTTAGTTTTCTTTTTGTCCACTTTAAAATATATCTTTTTGTTAACACTTAATCTTGTCTTTTGTATCTGACAATCTGCTTTAAATCTAGAAATGTCAATTGAGGAACATAGAGACTACAATCAGGTAGTATTAGATGTCAACCGATCCCTCAAGAGATTTCCTCCAGGTAGGTAGTAGTTTATCTCTAGTTTTGCTTAATCCTCAGAAAGTGTATGTCACTATACCCATTCATTACTGGATCATATGAATGTATGTGCCATAAAGCGGTTATGATGTGACAAATAAAATGGATAAAGTGAAAATATGTTTTGATAGATGACTTTACAGATTTTAAAAACCAAATTGTTTTAGACTGGTTACCCGACCAAATGAAATATCTGTGTATTTTTGTCTGTTTTATATTAACCTATTTTCCCCAGCTTAAGAGGGCTTAAACTTGTTGATTACCAAATTCTATAATTTTCCATTGGCTCTGTACATTTGGAGCTCTATATTTTTCCCATTATCCCATTATTTGTACTTCCTGGAATTTCAACAATTGTGAATAGTATGTTCTTTTGTACAAATTTGTTGATAATATTCTTGTGCATTAAATCAGGTCATAATTATGGTCAATTACGGTTTTTGCAAGTTATAGATCATGTTAAATATTTCATCTCCTTTGCTTATTTTCATTATTCAGTTTATATTGAAAACTAGTTCAAAACTGAAAAAAAAAATTTTCCTGACTTATTGGGGGGATTTTTGCTGGTCAATCACATATGAACCTCTATGTTTGACACTTGTTTTAAAGTTTGTTTTCCTTATCTCATTTTTTTTTTGTTCCATGTAATTTTAGGGATGCGGGATGAGCAGCGTGAGGTGTTACAGGACCAGTTAGTAGATGTCATAGTTAGAGTACTTATCAACAATGATCAACTACACTATTACCAGGTAAATCTCTTCATTTGTCACATTCTGAAAGGCATTTATCAAAATCCTCAGAACTTTTAGGACAATATGTGAAATGCATTTTCAATTCTAATTTTGATACGATATGGACATTTGTTTGGCCACTACTCTGATGAACAAGGTACATGTGTTAAAAAAAGGAATAATAAATAATGATAATATAATAAATAAACAGGCAAAAATTAGACCAACCTCATTGATGCACTGATCTGAAGTAGTTTTCAGTGGTTTTGAAATCTCAACTGGGTTCCTGACACAAAATCTCTTGAGGAAGATTATTCAATATCCAGGATCTTGAATTTGAAGGGGAGTTAACTGCCCAACTCTGTCTTTCATTGACTGTGAGTTATAAATAACTAGTCTGGAAATATAATGATTGTTAATACATGGGATAAATTCAGCTATATTCCATTTGTGTTGAGGAGCTAAAATGTATTTCATAGGAAAGCTACCCGTTTTGCTACTTGGTAACATGATTATTGTGGTAGTGAGTAGTCAATTGGTGTGTTCAAGTGGACCTATATATAATACAAGACTACTCTGCTCAGGATGTTGCATTATGGGTAATGAATCTGGCCATATATGAGCAGTAGAGGACTTGAGATGGGGGCATAAAGGCTGCTGGTTCTTGTGCCCTTTAAATGAGACCTCTATAATGTACACTAATCAATGAAGACAGAATTTTAGAGAAATGGTCAGAGAGGTTACTGATTTCATTGTCAATACATGAATTTGGCTTTAGCAATCTGCCTTAATATATTTCAGTCACTTCAGGAGACGCTCCAAGTCATTTTTAAAATGAATTTTTCAGCATTAGGCTTCTTTGTTTTTTCTGTATTGATTCAAACAGCATTTTTTCCTAGGGGGACTTTGATCTTTAATTTCTCGGCCAAGTTTCCTTCTTTTTTTTGGCTTAATCCATGTTTCAAATTGAATTTTGTCCCAGGTATGTGCTTGTAATTTGTTTAAATTAAAGTAAATGATTTTGTGTCATGGCAAGAATAAATGAACACAGAAATAATGAATAGAATAACTGTAATATGAATAACATTTTGATGAACGGAACCTGTTTCAATCAAGTCACATCCTCAGACTAAAAATCTATTAACAGAGTCATTGGTATCTATACACTTTGGATATCATTTAAATTTGAAGAAAGCATAAACATAAAATTACATGGGCATTTAGTACAGTGTGAATTCAATTGTTAAACTATGTCCACGGATGATTGATCAGGTCATGGGGTGAATAAAATATATTTGATTACCTTGAAAAGCGTACCTTTTATTAAAATGTTATATTATATTCATTGAATTTTTCTTCAAGTTAGTATCATGTCATTCTTCTGGTAATAAATGAACACTTTTACTTTCCTTTCCTCTTTCTCCATATTTCTTGACAGGGGTATCATGACATAGTGGTAACATTCCTCCTGGTCGTAGGCAAAGATATGTGTTTTTCTCTCATAGACAAGTTATCAACGCATCATCTTAGGTAAGAAAAGAACCAGTCATAGTGTGGTATTCTCATAGAGCTACACAGCTTTCATCAGATCAATATTAATCTTATTTTCCTCCTCAAATTGGCAACAGTTGATAATTTTCTATACATCTATTTATTATGTTTTCACTCTAAAGTCTTAACTATAGACAGGTACATTCTATTTTATATGACATCACAATGTAAATTGATATCTTACCAGCCTCCCCAAAACTGATTTCCAGGGAAGGTTCTCTGTAGATAACCAAAATAATATGATTTGCTCTTCAAAGTAAAAGCTAGAAAACTAGCTTATCCCAAAGAATAATTGTGTTACTTAACTCATTGAGTGCTTCGTGCACGCTACGTATCCTACTATAACATGCCACACTCGTGCTCGCACGCCTACTATTGATTGCTTTGTGCTTGCATTGTTTCCTACCCTCGCCTGCTTCGTGCATGACTGCGCACATTCGGAATAACAATCATTGTTACGCCGTTTTGCATTGTATTGCGCATCGCATGCACGCCGTAATTAGCACTATTGTGTGCGGTGTGAACTCTGCTTTCTGACAGATAAACTTACGCGGTTTACATTCGACTTTTTCGAGTTTTCTTCATTTTTTACAAGATATGGCTCCGCCTCTGAGAGAGAAGAGACCTAGGTTTTTGATCCATACAAAACACTCCACAAAATGGAACTACTTGATACAACTCATATTTTAGCGGTAAAGATAATAACCAATCCACATAATGAGGACATCATTATAAGGGGTATGAAATTTCCTACAACTTTACTACACAACATTTTGTGGATAAACTAATCGTTAGAGAGTTACAAGCAATTGTAATCATGACTATTGGAAGGAGTGAATACGACTCGCGATCCCGACTCGCGATCCCAAAATCAATGTGGCACAGGGGGGTTTTGTGGCTGGCACAGGGGATTAGCATCGGATTAGCACTGTGGCATTGGTTTAGTAGTGTGCGTGGCATGTTAAGAGTTAATACTGTCAGTATTTGAATTTGTAAAGTTGAATAAAACACAAGATACTAGAATTTCTTTGACACCAATTATTTGCAAACTGCTTGGAAGTTATTTTAATACTGAGATTACACGGTGTGCACATGAGTGAACCCCAAACTTCATACCATGTTTTCTCATTTTTTGAAGCTCCCATTGATGAATTTCTTCTACATTGAATTAAGGGCTTGAGTGGGTTATTTATCAAATTTGACAAGTTTTATATAATTTAAAAACTTACAATGTGCTATCTCAAGCTCAATAAAATTCTTAAATAAGGTAACTTATTGTTGTTTTGGGGGTGGCAGGTCTCTTATGATATGGGAAATAACAAAATCCTATTTATTTACCTTTTTTGTCATGTAACAGGGATTTCATGGATCGTACCATGGATCGCACCAAGCACATGCTAAACTACCTCTTGCCAATTTTAAGCAAATCAAATCCCAAATTACATGACTTCATGGAAAGGTGAGTGATAACTCTTCATAACCTTTAAAGGGATAGTTTGTCCCAACAAGGAATTGAAAAATAGTTCCATTGCCTATCCAACCAAGGAGGAATAATTCCTACTATACAATGTACTTTCAAAAGAACCACCTTTACAAATGTCTCTTCTCTAAGTTTGAACAATAAATGTCGGTAATCTTGTCCCAGTTAGTCTGCATCTCAGTTCTGGACCAAATTTGTTCAGCCAACGTACTTGATGGAATCTATCAGTGAGTGTGTGTGTACATCAAGAGGGTTTCTTGCTACAGAAAATACTCTCTTCCGTATGCCTTTGACTTGGCGATAGCTTCAGATGGTTCCGAGCAGTTTTGCCTTTGAAAATATAGTGAAAAGATATATGAAGAGATAAAAACTTATTATTTCTAAGGTGGAAGGGTGTTCTTACATATCACAGTAAACTTTATTTTTGTCCAATCTCTATCCATTTATGATTAGATCTGAAGTAGGAACAGTGTTTGCTCTAGCCTGGTTAATAACATGGTATGGTCATGTGCTGAATGACTTCCGCAGTATTCTCAGACTCTATGACTTCTTCCTAGCCTGTCATCCTCTCATGCCAGTCTATCTTGCTGCTGCGGTAAGTAGAGCTATTCTCTTTTATTAACTCTTTATGTGATTTGTTCGCATCAGTTCACACCCGTAGACGTGTTTCGTCCGCATTCTGCACAACCACATACTTCCCTCTTGATGTCCCTTTCTCCAATAGTTTTGTAGATTTGTTTTGGATACATCTAATTTCAAATCCACTAAGTGGGAGAGTTATTGTACCTTCTTTACAATTAACCCTTTGCATGCTGATGTTGCAATCTTGCACGTTCGTACAATTAAATGCAACAATTGCTATAATTAGTTTTCTCCCATTACTTCAAATTAGAGAAGCTAATAAAAGGCAATAGTTCTTGGATAACATCTAAATGATCATATACATCATTTGCGTGATATGGAAATCTTGAATTAAAGAGAATGACATGGAAACAATTGTCATTATTAAACCCCCAAATTTAATCCAGCGTGCAAAGAGTAAACAAAAATTGTCATTGAGCACTCTTCAGAGTATGATGCGCAAATGAATGGAAGCGAACACAACAAACAAATACAGCAAAGGGGGCATAGGCAGACTGGTGTGAAATAGTGAGCGCTGATTGGCTATTTAAGTCCTAACGATAAATTAGTCTTGCCCCCAATCTGACGGGAAAAACAATCAGAATAGAGAAAGTGTGGGCACAAACTTACCGTTTGGCCTTAAATAGCCAATCAGCGCTCACTATTTCTTGGCAATCCGTCTACGCACCCTTTGTTATATTCTTTTGTTGTGTTCGCTTCCATTCACCTGCATCATACTCTGAAGAGTGCACAACAAAAAGCTTGAGTAGTGCTCCTCTTCACGCTATATTCAAATTTTGTACCACCAAACAACTATTTAAAAAAATCAAAACATCATTCTGCAGACCCAGGAAGCAAAACCATCCTCCCAAACAATACAACAGTCAGGTTCATTATGAGATGTTATGCATGGTGCCTGTTTGAAAAAGGTGCTTTTGTCAGAGTTACTTTCTAGAGTTATTCCCTTATCTTTTTCACTATAACGTAGTTTGGGCAATACAAACAAATCTTGCCACAAGAACCAATATAAAAATGACAAAACTTTTGTCTGAAAGTTATCCAATAAATTTTTACATGGCAAAAAGCTCATAAATACTTTACATGTTTACGACACAATATTTCCTTTCAAAATGTTTAGATAAAAGTCCCTATGAGTAACAGAGTATTATACCATATACAAGGGTTCAATGCGAGCTGCTACAATAATGCAACACACAGGGGGTTACAGGTAAATGGAAGGGGAAGGGGAAGAAGGATGAGGAGGAGGTTTTGGAAACTTTTGAAAGTGATATATGTAGGGTCTTGAACTCTTAATACTGTTTTCAGTAACTCATGATTTTTTGGTCCGCACAAGGCCCATGCGTTAAAATATTCCACACCATTGCGTTCAGTAACTATAGTATAGCCGGGCACTAATTTTATGATCACCCATTAAGGAACTTGGGTTTGCAAGCCTGTCACTGGTCTGGTGCTGATAAAAGCAGCGTCAAAATAGCCCATGCCATTCATGATCTCAAAATCTAACGACTTAGCCCAAGACTTGTCCGGATCAGCGAGTTACTGAAAGCGGTATTAGATCCCTATCAAGCTTTGAAAGTGATGAAAAGGGTCTTAAACTTCAGTATAACCCCTTTCTCATAAATACCTGAGCATTGCAGCTTGTTGACTGCATTTCTTGACATGGCTAATACTATCAATAGAATGTACCTAAGCTTGAATCCATTGTCCGCCAAACTCCTAATCTCCTTATTGTTCACATTTTCACCCATATAAACAAGCAGGATATAGCCTTTACATCATAAATCAATGAAGTTGTTTACATTTTCACAGCCATTATCCCTTATCTATTGTAATTACAACATGGCTTTGATATTGCAGCCTTTGCTATTTTTGTATTTGTTCTCAGATTGTGCTAGAGCGTGAAGAGGATGTGTTAGCAGTCGAATGTGACATGGCATTTGTCCATAGTCTCCTCTCAAAGATCCCAGATAACCTACCAATGGAGGAGCTTGTCATCAAGGCCGGTGATCTCTTTGTGCAATATCCTCCTCATGTCATGGCCAAAGAAGCACAGATACAGTACAATAAGAGGTAAGCTATTGCTGATGTGGTTTGCGGTACACCATGTGGAGTGTTATAGAAACAGTGGATATAAGAAGTGGATAGGCAAGAAAGTGGAGATTTGAGAGTAGAGTATTCTTTCTTGAAAATAGTCCTGAAAAGGACTGAAAACCAGAAGGAATGTTGGATGGGAACAGCTTGAGTAGTAGAGCTGATGAGGAGATGCTGGCTTGAGTCGGCGAGTAGAGATGATGAGTAGTAGAGAGACTCGACGTCGGACAGGTTGACTGTCCGTCTTCAGGTTCAAGAAAGAATACTCTACTCTCAAATCTCCAATTTCTCGCCTATCCACTTCTCTTCTTCTATCCACTGTTTCTATAACACTCCACATGGTGTACCGTAAACCACATCAGCAATTGTACATGCCACCATGCAAACCTTCAAACAACATCCGAAGAGGTAAGCTGCTATAAAATGGTCCAACACACTCTTAAAGCCAGAAGGAACCAGCAGTCTTGTACGGCACTATGTCAAGTCCTCAAGTACTCAAATTGGGCCAGGTTGTTCACCCATAATGCAACATTCTTAACAGTGTAGGCTTGTAATATAAACCCACTTGAATGATAACACACTACTTCACTACCCAATACCATAATTTTGTTACCATACCATAATGAATATATTACCATAATAATTTTGTTGCCAAGTAGCAAGCAAATTCTTCTCCCTCAAAATAGTTTCCTTATGATAAAATTATAGGCTAATTTATTTTCTATATTATTCAGTTATCTCAAAAGGTGTATTTGAGACTTGATATTTATAACACACATTCAACGACTACACACAGTGGTGGCCTTTGCACTCACATTTAAACCTTACCTGTCATGAGCCTCATTAATTACACCAATTGTAAGCCTAACTCCAATCACTAATCTTAAGAGATATTACCTGAACAAGGCCAATAGTACTCAAACCAATCATAAGCCTAACGTAATCCTCTGAATCATATACCTAACTCAAAGCATAAATCCAGTCATTAGCCTAACTTTAACCATAAGCTCAACGACAAGAATTTTGGAATAACCAATAATAACCAAGAAGGTCAAAGGTCATTTTTGGTCAATTGTGTGCAACATTGTCAACATAAATTTTTCACAGGTTGTTTTTGCTAAATGTTTTGTTTTTCAGCTCAAGCATTACTAAACACAAAGAACTGGAAGGAAGTCTGACAGGTCAACGTCCTGACACCATCCTTCGCCGTCTTCAAGGCCAGGCCAGTGGTCGAACCCCGGGAGATTCGAGACAGAGTAACCGTGTGGTCAAGGTAGCAGTTTGGGCTATCTCAGCCGGTATCGGAGCAGCTGCTCTGGCTGTTTTGAACAGTGCAATGGAGTTTTGGGTATGATGGAGTATACTAGGTTTTATAGACAAGATAAATTCATTTTTCGACTCTGTACATCAAGGATGATTGCTTGAGGCATCAACGTTGGAAGTCATCAGAGCTTTTAGAAGTTAATGGGTGGTATTCTCAGTTCAGTGGTTTTGTTAAACCTTCATTAATCCTTGATGTAAAAGACCTTACAACTTTATGGAGTATCGGTTACCATCTCATCCATCAAGAACAAATCATCCCCTGTTCTGCTATCTTTATCTGCTTTCCCTTAAACCACTTCGCAAAACCAGTTTAGAAGATCACTTGGCAAGCGTTCTCATCACCATACTCCTTTTCTGGATTAAAAAAAAACACTTCATGTACTATAGTGTGCTTGTTGCTATGGGAATGATCTCAAAAAGGCCACATGTTGGGTGAAAATTAAAAACCGTAGCTTAGAAAATATCATCAGTGTTCTAAGCACCGTTTATACTTAGCAGCGTGCCCAACATGCACACCGTCATACTTTTGGTCAAAGATGGCTGCCCGGTTTAACAAGGCAAAGTGGTCTTGTAAACCATATAAGATGAAATATAGCATTCCATAAAAGTGGAGACTCTAATTCTTGTCTAATCTGTGGGTTTATTTATGAGAATATCAGTCAACAGTGGGATCTCATCTGGCAATGGACTGATGCATTTAACTGCATGCAGTCAGTTCTCTTACCTGGTACAATTCTTTCATGTAAGGCACCTTATCAAAATACATCTAATCAGTTAATTAGTACATTAACATACTGAATGTGTTATAGTCTGCACATATATATTTCTGCAATCTCTATGTAAGCTTTTGTCTCGCCTGCATAGCAGAGTGAGACTATAGGCGCTTCTTTTCTGATGGTGGCGGCGGCAGCATCGTCAACATGAAATCTTAACCAAAGTTAAGTTTTCGAAATGTCATCATAACTTAGAAAGTATACGGACCTAGTTATTGAAACTTGGGCATAAGAGTACTGGTAATCAAGTATTACTGAACATCCTGCCCGTGTTTCAAGTCACATGACCAAGGTCAAAGGTCATTTAGGTTCAATGGATTTGGACCATGTTGGGGGAATCAACTTTGAAATCTTATCCGAGTTTAAGTTTTTGAAATGTCATCATAACTCTGAAAGTATATGGATCTAGTTCATGAAAGTATAAGAGCAATCAGGTATCATTGAATATCTTGCATGAGTTTCTGGTTGCATTTGACCAAGGTCATAAAAGGTCAATCAACACAGTATTTGATTATCATTGAATTATGTTTTTTGTGAATAATTATTCAATAATTGTGTTTAAAGTCAGCACTGCTGTTATATTGAATAACATAATGCAGGTGAGGCTGCCAGAGGCGTTAAATTGATAATGTAGGTGTACATTTCTATGAACCTGAGTAAATGTGCTGGTTGGTTTCTTACCAAATGCATACTGGAACTATGTGGGGCTTGAACAGGGGGGGGGGGGCATTTCATAAAACAAATATTCAGTGATTTTTTACTGGCTTTTGTTCTAAGCTAGCAAATTCCTAAGTCCTTACATTTTATTAGGTTAGAGCAAAGTTGTCAGTGTAAATCACTGACTATTTTGTTTTACATATAATGTATGGCTACCATCCTTTAGCCATTAGAGTTACTAATATAGAAACCTTGATTTTGATTATCTGCTGTGACATGTTGCCATGGTAGTTGAGCAAATTTACCATAATCGTACTTTCATGGGTTTGCTGATGCACTGGATAATCTGAACTTCGATAGATATTGCCTTGTTTGAAGAAAATGTTTTTAGCACACTGAGATTGAATCAAAAGCAGCTTGATTATTGAACAGAGTACTTAAACAATGCCAAAATCACAAGTATATCTGAAAAATGTCATGATGCTTTGCCACAGTATCAAGCATTCAATGCTATTGTCTGTAATGTAATATTCTATAGTTAATTCCTGTATAGTGATTGGTTCAATAAGCATCATGTGACCAAATATATTATAGTGATGATATTGAAAACAAAACGCCCATGAAGAAAATTTGCGATGCCACGAAGCATCAATGCAGGATTAATGGACTATTCCATCATTGATATCATCAAGATCTCCAAACCATATCTTTATTCATAAAATAATTACATGTTCTTTCCCCCAGAAAATGAGAAAACGTTCCTCACCACACCAGTGTAGCTACAGACATCATTCCTGTTAACTTGGTACCGTGGTTCCGTCTTATAGAGAGTTGTAATTCATTTGATCAACCTCATTATTCATCCAGGAAATTTTATAACATTCTTTTGTACTCAAAGAGGAAGCGCACTGTCTTGTCAATACAATAATGCATGTGTGAGCTATGTCATATTTAGAAAACACTTTGAATGGGATATAGCATTGTAGAGGTTGCTGGATTTTTCCGTAGTTGTGGATGATCGGATCATTTGCAACTCTTTACAAGACTGGGCCCGGATGACGTGATGGGCACCTGATGTGCATATGCAAAGTTTGTCCACCTACCAGCAGGGAATAATTTTGCTTTACAAATTTGAATAGCATTTTGGGTCATAAGAGGAAAGGTTTCAACTAAGTAATGTAAAGTCCTACGTAAAAATATGCTATACAAAAGACTTTATGCGTAGCAGTCTTTAAAAAATGTGGAGCAAATTGCGATGCGATACCAGGAAAATTATTCCCTGTACCAGTGAACTCTGATACTGTTTGCTATTTCATTGGGGGAGGGTGGATTCGGGTGACCCCGGTTTGATTCCCTTTGTCACGGCATTTATCCTCATTACCAAGCCACTTGGAGATAACATTTGGTCCTCTTCATGCTTTCTTTGAAAAGTCACAACTACCACTCTGTTTTTAGATAGAGGCTTTGCAATGTGAGACTATTAATGTTCACCTTAATCACTTTTTATTCAGGTCACATGACAATTAAAAAAAAGTATTAAGAAGTGACTATTTGAAAACAACAGTAAATATGATATTTGTATTATATCTTTATAGGTGTAGGTCCATAGTTGTAGGTTAGAGGAAGAAGTTTTTTTATTCCATCTGATATATATTTTTTAGTTTTTTTTTTAACCGATTTTCAGAAATTAATCAAATCTTTTATAGAAAGAACAAAACTTTTTTTTAATACAAAAATTTATCTGAAATATGATTTCTTTATTATGTTAATGATCTATCAAAACATATCAATCGTTTATATTGGTAATATTCTAATAGGTATCAGTGGTATGTGCCATGGATAAATTGCTAAGTCTAAAGTAATGATTTGCTTTTATATGGTACATAATACATTGGAACAATGTTTTCTAAGCACTTACAGCTTACCCCAGTCATGGGATCCTGGCATGCACAATGTATGCAAGTAACGGGTATTCTTCATTCAAATTCAGGCAAAATTATACTTTGGCCTTGAAATGTGTGTTTGCATTTGAAATGCAAACCAATGTGTAATTGTATCAACTTCACTTAATCTGATTGAAATTGAAAATGTTGACTTGCCATGTTCCAAATGTGAAATAGCCCCCCCCCCTGCTTTATTAATTCATCAATCAACAACCTACAAATTCGAAAGCTGATTTCAATTACTGATTAGATTGTTGTGCTTCATGAAAAATGTAGTTATGAAATTAAATGTTGTGAAACTATTGCGAGACATTCCATAATATACTTGTTGGTAATCATTTGTAAATGTATTGTTTAGTTAGAATATAGATAAACATATATGGTATCACTGTAAAGTGTGCTTTAGATAATACTAAAAGTTTTTTTTTATATTTGTATGTTGATAATACTACACGTTACTGGTCAGAGGCTCATACTTAATTTCCTGTAATGAATGAGAGCTTTATATGATGTTCCCCATGAATGTATACTGTAAACATAATAATATTTGTTGTTTTTGTACTTTTTCCTGAGCTTAAATCAAGTTCATTTATATTTTTCATGTCATTGAATTGAAATAGATATTTCAATTGTGATTTTTAAAATGTTTCAAAAATATTTTTAGTATATCATCTTTTCCTTTAGTCATTGTTCCCAGTTTAAGAACAGAGTTAAAAACAAATCATGTAATTTGTGACTATGTCTTATTATTGTTTCTTCATATAATCCATAATTTTTCTATCCACTTGCATAGTATGCTTCTCTTCAATTTCCACGCACAATTTGTTCTTTATTTGATCTGATTTGTCCAGATTGGAAAATGCAATGAGTGAGTGAGTGAATGAATTAGCAAATAATAGTGATAATGATAATGAATAATAATGATAATAACAATAATGATATAATAATAATGATAATAATAATGATATGATAATAATATTAATGATAATAATAATACTAATAAAAATAATAAATTTACTTAAAATAATAAAGATAATAATAATGAAAAAATCTCATCTGATTAAAGCATGTACCAAAGGAAACCTATTTCCAAACACCACCTGCTTATTAAAAAAACACTTTTCTTACCGCCATTAGTAGTCTTGTATACCACTTATACCATGATATCATTGTTTTTATCATTCTGTTTTGATTAATTGTGCTATGACTAGCTGTCGAATAATTTTGTCTTAGTGCATATTGGTATACAACCTTTAACTAAAATTAATTTCTGATAATAGTGAAGCCAGTGATTACGTTATGTGTACCTGTCATGTGACAATTGAATGTATTCGTTCCGATTGCTAAATGTGTTGGTATATATGACCGAAAGTGATTGGATGTAAATATTCACATTTGTGCAATCAGAGATTAAATGAAGTAAATTGAACATTTCTTGTCCATTTCTTTTTTCTAGTTGTGAATTTTGTGTGTGGTTTGTCACCACTTTGATCTTATTTTAATTGGTCTAATTTACTTCATACAAGTAACAAAAAATAAAGAAGTGAAAAAGGTATTAGGTAAAAGAGGACCACAAAATAGCAATGGCTGCTAATTAGGTGTTGCACCCTGTAAATAATATAATAAGAAATCCAAATAAATGGATACATGTTAAAATGCTTTCAATCTAATTCGTCGTTCAGCAAGTGAAAGGGCAATATGGCTGAAATTATGAAAAACATTTTCTGATAGAAATATGTAAATATATATTTTTGTTTGCAATTGTCATTTTCCTGGGGAGCATTTCATGAAAGGACATGTCAGACGTTTTATCCGGCAAGTCCCATTTTATCCGACAGTTACCATAGTGACAGTGTTTCTCAGCCAATCAAATCAAGGAAAGATGTCAGATCTGACAACTTGTCGGACAAAAATGTTGATGAAACGCCCCCCTGGTCGTATTTCCCTTGCTGAACAATGAATTGACATACATATGCTCCAATCAGCACTTTCTAGCATCATTTTAGAGGTATTGCATCACCTTTGAAACCTGCAGACAAAACTATTAGTTGCATGGTTGTATCTGCAGCCCGGGGGGCCACTTCCATTCACGAGTGGATACTACGCGCGACCATGGGGTCTCGAAAAGCACCCTAAACACGTAATTTCCATATTCTGAAAATGAACCCCTTAACAATATTGGCGTGTGAAACCCTACCCTTAACAAGTATTGGAAACTCTTGGAAAATATTCCTTGAAATTAACCCCTAAACAAGTACAGGAATGTTTTATTGTTACGGGTCCTTCGGTCGTGGGCTTTACCTTATTTGGTTTAGTACGACACCACCTTCTACACCTCGCGCAAATCGGACTCTAAATACGAAGTGTTGGGGCAAAAAGGACATCCTTTATAGAACATTTTAATTTTGTTTTATCATCCCCGCAAATTCGACCCTAAACACGTAATTTTCCTCGCGAAATAGATACCCTTTTTTCATTTTTTGTGTTTTAGACACCCTTATCACGTTACGTACGTAACGTGCCCTATCGTGAAAAAGGCATCCCTTTTATGTGTTTTTTTGGTCGCGCATGGTATCCACTCGTCAATGTAAGTGGCCCCCGGGATCTGCAGGAGTCAAATGATGCACTATACCCTTAAATGTTGATGGTTACGAAACTGATAATAAAGGAAAAGTGGGAGGGAGAGAGAGTAGGGGTAATATATAAAAGTACTAATAAAGAGTAGATGAAAATTACTCTGGTATTGTTATAAAGAAAAGTTGGTGGTATTATGACACTTTTCCCCCATTAAACCTAAATTTTAATCCTCCACTTCTGGCATATTTTCGAAAAGTAATCGCATCATATTCAATTCCTCAGTGTTTCATAATACATGTACTTTTTTATTGACCCGATGCTTGCATACCTTATTCAGTGCCTCAAACATGAATGTTCATCTCTAGAAGGTGCAATTAGCGGTGGCCTTGTCTTTCGCTCAAAGCGGCATCACTTAGTATAAATTCCCAGGTATAACTGGGGGAATTTCAATGCAGCAAATGTGCTCCAGGCATTGCATGGACATCACTGATTACCAATATATAATTTCCTATCCTTATAAAATCAGCCCCTACGAAATTAAAAGCTACTCTCGTTGCACTGCAAAATTTGTAGCCTGGAGCCACATTTCAAAAGGAAAACACAGTCCCCTGACGTGATAATGGATTCAAAACGCATTATCTTTCCATCAATTTATGTCCAGTCTCTTGGTTTTGAAAGTGCAATAGATAAACTAAGAGGGGCTAGAAGGGAAATAATGATAATGCATATTTTTTTGTACATAAACAAGTGATCAAATTACCTCTTCCTCATCACGTCTGCGTCAAAATGAATGATTTATTCATCGCGTAGTGTATCCCCGTGGTATTTGTTAGATGGTATATCGCCCATTTCGGGATGCAATATTCAGCACCTTCGTCCTATATGTTCTGGAATATTGTGATGAATATTGCTTATCTGATTGTACAGATGCAATGAATGATTAATCGTGATGGATATAACAAATAGAATTCAGCACATAGTATTCATATATACACAACAAAAAAAGTAAGTCCCCCCTTAAACAAACATCAATAATTTCCAAACCAATGCGAGTTTTTGATATATTTTTACATGAGCGTGTAGGTAATTTTATAAGCTACCCTATGAGTAAATGTTATGGACGTATTTTACGTCATGCTTCAGTGAGCACCGTCAGAAGGCAAAAATGTCACTTTTCAAAAGTCACAAGCCAAATATCATGACTTTGATTCCATTTCATTGGAACTTATTCCACATTCTCATCACAAAAAATAGTCAGAAGGCTTATAAAAGGTACTTTCTAAAGGACGACACAACTTTTTTGGCTAAATTTCACGGTTGAATAAACACAAGTCAAAATTTGCTATAATTGGTAATTTTACACGCTTCTATCAATAAAAATGATCGAATATGATGACAGTTATTTTTGGGAAGAGTTTCTGCAACAGTATTCATCGTTTCACGGTTCAATGAACATTTATTAAAAACAAAAAATACGATTTTCAAATATCATAGGCAAGTATTGTTTCATTTTGGTACCTGAAAATGATCTTTTCTCAACTTTTTCGTTGTGTTTATGACCAATTAACATGCTTCAATGATTCAAAGGCATTTAATTAAACATTTACGCTTGAATGAACATGTGGAATGTGATAAGCTCTTTTTTACGTTATTGGAAAAAATGCAATTTGTAACTACGAATATCTGTCACAAACCTCTTGCATAGTTCATTTGATTTGATTTTTGTGAAAATCCCGATGTTTAATGCATCAGTGAACACACAATACTCGAAAATTATGCAAATGAGAAGAAAGTTCAAGGCCTTGGCCCACTCTGTGCCCTATCGAATTGTTATTTTGGTGTGCGCACCTTTTGGATAGTGTTACTCTGAAGCCATGTGCGAAGTTTCATGAAATAACTGTTGGCAGAAGTAACAAAAACCGTCCATGAAACAAACCCTCATTTCAAAATTTTGACTTCTTCTCTCATAGACTTGTGTACATTATGGGTGCATATGTTTACGAATAAGTAACCCCTTATTCAATATGGTGGAACTTTTTTTCAAGGCTGTCTTTAGCAATGTCGTTTGGTAGTAATGTTTATCAACCTATGGACAAAATTCTGTGCAAAAATGAAATCGATTTGTTTATTTATGGATGAGTGAGCACGCATCAAAGTGGGAAAATTGGTATTTTCAATGTCACAGACACATTTTAAAGGATAATAAAGTGATTATTTGGGGCAAATTCGGTTTCAAATGTGACTTTAATTGCTGTTGTTTTTATCATCCATCATTTCTATCACCACACACTTTCCGAATTTTAAACATTTTTATGGTTGAGCGAGCACAATCGAAAACTTAGGAATGAATACTCTTTATACTGCATAAATGTATTCTTTTCCTCACAATTTCTCAGGATCAGTTGAATGTATGGACAAATCAGTGGTGGATCCAGAATTTTAAAATGGGGAGGGGCCTATATTTGGGGAGCCACTAAAATTTTCAAATTTTAACATGATCTAACAAGTTGTAGAGGATACTACCGTAAACCCCTATGATGATACGTCACAATTCAGGGGCCGCGGAACGGTTTTCAAAGTGGGAGGGGGGGAGACTGAGCCAAAAGTCAGGGGGGGGCTGATCATGCAAAAGAAATCAAAACCGCATGGTCATTTTTACATTTTTGTACATGCTTTTGGAAAAAAGTTGGGGCTGAAGCCCACCCCCCCCCCGCTTCTGCAGCCCCTGCAATACATTGTGCTCACTCAACCATGAACATACGATATAAAAATCTGGTCTGAAGTTGTTGAATGATGGACAGTAAAACAGCATAACACCAAAAAATTCACCTGAAAAACAACTTTTTCCCAACTTTGTATTTGAACAAACTGAAAAACGACTCTTGTGACTTTTAAAAATGGTCATTTTTAATTCAATCTTTAATCACTCATGCATGACTCCACCGATCGATCTTATTTTTCCCCAGGAGTTGCTTAATGAGTTCAGAAAACCACCTATGAAATATCATATCTCAAACTAATTCGGTTCAAAAGTTACAGCGATTTGATTTGGGGGGGACTTACTTTTTTTGTTGTGTATATATGAGAATGAGGTTTCAGTTATTATTTATTGTTATCTTCTCGAGGGTTGGGGACAAAACGAATTAAAGTGAAATAAACATTGTATTATTTCAAGCAAGCGCAGGGGCGGCGATCAACGGGGCGAGGGGGGGGGGGGGTAGGATTTCCAATTTACCAAATGTCAGAAGTGGAGAGAAATAGTATGAAAAAATTGTCATGTGTGCATTCCTATTTTTTTAATCTAAAACAAAATAGATGAATCCAATAAATTTGGGGCTTAATTGTACTTTATTAATCGCGAACCTTTAAAATTGCAAGTTATGCAATTTATGTTACATTTCACAGGAGTGGAACCAGCTATAGTCAATAGAGAAGGGGGGTTGAAAATATTGTCATCCGCATTTTCCCCGATCGACCGCTATAAGTTAATTTTGTTGTTGTTTTTAGGGGTACATCTTAGCTTTATTCTTGAAACAGGACAAGCTATAAGGTATCTCATAAAAAGTACTAATGAATAATGCGAGCACGAGCTCAAACTCTTGGATATAGAGCTTATTTCATGTATTTAGACCTGCCAATCATAAACAAGATGCGTATCTAGAACTAAACATGAAAGCGAAATGAAATGTTTAATATCCTGACAGAAAAAGGAACCTGTTAAGGTCTATTTGCAGCGTGACTTGCAGGCTCATAAATAGGATTATATTTCGACAAGTCAAATAGTGCGAGCGAATAGCGCGAGCTGAAAATTTCTGATAATCCGACCTGAAAACGATGAAGGCCTAGCTGTATACGATATTAAACTACTAGTTTCTCCAGAATCGTAGGTGTCAGTACTTTACAAAATGAAAAACATATTTCCTCATACTACCCTTGACAATTCATTATTATTACCTTACATCATACTGCAATATTGTTTGGACAACGTGTGCCAAAAGTAAAATTAATACAATATAATTAGTCAAGGAAAAAAAAAGAATTCGTACTCATTCACAAACTAAAGTTTCAAACAGGTGAAACAGTATTTGTCATAAATTCACTTCAGAACTTTCTAGTTATATTCGAGTACGAGCATGATGCCACCTTCATTTTATTTTTTAAAATAATATCAACACATCTATTCATTCTTACCATGCTTTTCATGCTTACCCTATCTGTAACTCAACCCTAATTTGCTTATTGCGCAATATTTGAAGTACAGTCTCTATGTCAATGTTTCAAGTTATCATAAAATCCTTTGATTCAATCATTACCAATATTTCCATCATGACCATGCACCCCCTTAGCCTTCATCTTCACCATCATTCTCATCCTTATCATCTCCATCTTCATTATGAACTGATTTTTTTTCATTTAAAATATTCTGCTGTATAAATATATTAATCAATTTAATGAGCTTAAATCTGGGCCCGGAATCTGCATATGGAGTTGTCATTTTCTTCAACCAATCTGCTTATGATGACATTCCTTCTCCTGTTAATGTACTAATTTTGAAGAACATCATTTTTTGTATGGAATTATATTTTTTTGAAAGAAAGCCGTTAATTATTAGGCCTATGTTTATGATATTATGAAAACTATGATACGAATGATTATTATAAATACATGCAGAGGAAAGCAATAAACAAAGCAAACTAAACCAAACCAAACCACATCAAAGCTGGAGATGGATGATAAACTACAATATATATTTTGTTCATACCTGAAACTAGACATTCTAAACACGAATGTTATCATCAACATAACTGACATCTGATTATTAAAGCAATTGAAGCGCCCCCGGATCCACCGATTCATCTGCTTTTAACAGTTTAAAAGGGAATTCTTGGTTTCATTCAACAACGATAAACATATAAGAAAAATAATATTGCTGAACAGATCAGCAAATACGATTTTCAGCACTACAATTTTGATGATGACAATTATGATTCAGCATGATTATACTGTTCTACGGTAAATGATCGGGGGTGATAACAAATGCCGTCCCCTCCACCTGAAATATTGGGGAATCCCCCCCCTGCCCCATCCATTCAGGCGTGGGGTTGGGGGTAAAGCCAGAGCCTAATTCAGCCTCCAATTTTTTTTCCACAACCGTGCCGTGATAAACCCCGCCAAAATAAGTAAATTACCATCTGATTGTGACATTTTGCCCCTTTTTGCGTGGTTAGTCCCCCCTCACTTTAAAAAACATTCCACGGCCCCGTAATCGGATATCGGGCGGATATTCCGCCGCCCCCCCCCCCCCGAGGATCAACACCCATGATCTTGAACTCATATATAAAGGTCTCCCACTATCATCATATGCCTACAACATGCGTAGGGGTGGATCCGGGATTTTCCAAAGGGAGAGGGGCACATTTTGCCCGAGGAAAATTTAACAAGCAATAAAAAAAAGAAAAAGGTTTTCAACCTA
The DNA here is from genome assembly GCF_018143015.1 of Lytechinus variegatus. NCBI lineage: Eukaryota > Metazoa > Echinodermata > Echinoidea > Temnopleuroida > Toxopneustidae > Lytechinus > Lytechinus variegatus. Next base: position 16,251,479 of record NC_054741.1, on the reverse strand, counting down.
AAATTTATTGTAATTTCATCCTTGGAAAATTTAACAAGCAAAACAGAGAGAGAGAGATTATGCCACTCAAAAGGGAAGGGGGGCACGGGCCGCATGTGCACCCCCACCCTCCCCCCCCCCTAGCCCTGGATCCGCCAATGAATCATGCGGATCTACGAACCTCACAGGGGTGCATTTATTACCCCTCGGGTAAAAGTATGATACCGGAAGCTCCGTTCGCTCACCCCAAGGAGTTCCTAGCTCATCCTATACTATACCGACATACAGTATGTAATATACGGTAAAGCTGCGTTGCATTACGAACGAGCGACAGCGTCGCTCGTGTACGGAATTCTATTGTTGTCACTGCGGGCACACTCCCGTCCATGCAGACACAACACCATACCCCATACCATTATAAATGACTCAGACAGTTGTTCGATGAGCAGTCAAGTTGTTTTTCGTACCATGACACGAGCCCGAAAAGGCGGAGGGATGGATTTCTTAGAACCAGATAATGGTTCCCGAATCCTAGAGAAGTTAAGGATGCAGAGGGCAGACGAGAAATACTGTGACATTGTTTTAAATGTAGAGGGAAAAGTGTTCAAGGCCCACCGGAATGTTTTGGCTGCGTGTAGCCCGTACTTCGATACTATGTGCAATAGCGGGCTGGAGGAAGATAAAGTGGATACAGCCGTGGCGACCATCGAATGTACATCAGCTGAAGCAATGGATGAGATTTTGAACTACATGTATACAGGGAAAATCTCAATCAATGCCAACAATGTTGAGTCTATTTTAAGAGGGGCAGACCCTTTCCTGATGACTGCTTTGAAGGAATATTGCTATCAATTCATGTGGCAGAATATGGATGCCTCCAACGTACTGGCAGTGAGGCAGTTATCCGACTTGTATGGCTTTGCAGATTTGTTCAGCCGTTCACAACAGTTCATTCGAAATCAGTTTATGCAGGTTATTCAACATTCCATGGAAGATGTCCTCAGGCTCAGCTATGAAGATATCCTTGAACTCATCACTGATGAAAAAATCAGGGTAGAAAAGGAAGAGTGTATCTATGACATTGTCGTCCAGTGGGTGAAATTTGATATTGCGTTCCGAAAGCCTCTGTTTCCCCGGTTGTTATCTCATGTGCGTATGCCACATCTTGGACGGGATTTTCTCATTACTCATGTTGAGAAGGAAGAACTTGTTTCCGCCTTTGATGAGTGCAGGAACATGTTGGCTGAAGCAAAACATCAGACAGATACTACGAGACGAAGTTACTGCAGCGACAGCCCTGTCTTGAAGCCTCGTAAGGGACGTCTGACGGATGTTGTCGTCATGATTGGCGGTGTATCAGAGCAGGGACCTTTGGCAGATTGCTTTGCCTACCTCATCGATGAAAACCGGTGGAGCTCACTCCCGCCCCTTCCCAACGAGCTTCGATTCCATGCAACAACCATATTGAACAACTGTATGTATGTGGCAGGTGGAACGAGCAACCAGCTTACAACGAGCAAGGTGCATTGCTATGACCCCATCAACAACTCTTGGAATGAAGTGGCCTATCTGCAAACCCCTCGTGAATACCTCTCTCTTGTGCCTTGTGATGGTCATCTCTATGCTCTCGGTGGACTGCGCTGGGATCGTGTCCAGCAAAGTGTTGAACGTTATGATCCCGATGCTGACAAGTGGTGTTGCGTCTCACAAATGCCAACAAAGCGGTACAACATGCAAGTCGTGTCGGTTGGTAACAGGTACATTTATGCCATTGCTGGGAGGGACTCGTCACGCAGACCTACTCCTATCGTTGAACGCTATGACACAAAGACCGATGAGTGGACTTCTGTGGCATCCATTCCGACCAAGGATGGCCTCTGGGAATGTCCTGTTGTGGAAGTCTACCAAGGCCAAATATATGTCACAGACCTGTCAACCAAAGCATACAGACTGAATGTAGAGCGCAATGCTTGGGTCGAGGCCCAATGCAAGTTTGCACGGATACCAGAGAGAACTTGTTTCCAATACTGTGCCATTAACCGCAACGTCTTTATCTTTGGTGGATGGGGCAGTGAGAGGTCCAACAACTCGCCCATCTCCGATGCCTGTATATTCAACCAGGAGCTGGGCTTGTGGAGTAATATAGCTCCACCTCCTGCCTCCACCTTAGCCTCTGCATGCTGCTTTCTCCAGGTGCCCTATGAATTCCTATCGGAGAACGGAACATGATGATTACATTCCACAAATCAAGTCTTTTTAAAGGTGAGTTTTTAAATGATTTTTAAAGTCAAATCTGATTTTAATACCCATCCACTTGTACGTGTATATATGGGTTTTAATTTCAATTGGTCTAAAATTCTAATGCCAATTCGTCCAATAACAAACTCGTCTACTACTGATCTAGCCTAGAGGACTCCGTGATGATATTTTTTATGATTTTGATATTGTCATTACATCATGGAGCCTAGACACACATGTATTGGGCTGTGCCTAGTGAACTTTAAAACACACAAGAAGGGAATTTCCTATTTCCCTTTATATCTAACATTGTAACCATCGAATGAATAGTAAACTACATAGCTTTATTCACCTAAGCATATAAAAGGTATGACCATTTTACAAAAAAATCAGAAAAATGAGAGGTTTCTTACCAGACCGATCTCGTGTATCATTTCTTAAACACTGCAAATACAATAGGCTTGACCCTTGAACCGCTTCTTTATGATGTAGCTTTGATGAGCAATGTTGCAAAATGCTGTTTTGAAGAACAATTTATAGATACATGTAAATAATTTAACAAATAATAAAATTTAAATTTTGATTGTAAATAATTATAACCAAGCCTCCAAAAGCATTCAGTGAGGTTTGTTATTTTTACAAACTCTGCTGCTTTAAAGGTAATGTGCCCTAAGCATTTTTCTTTTGGTCAACCTTTAATATCTACATGTACACGTACATGTAGCAGACAGATCATGACTATGTGCGCTAGTCCACCCCAATTTATATAGTGGGTTTGAATAAATACAAAGGAAAATCAAGCAAGCATAAAACTAAAAATTTCATCAATTAACGACAAAATCTTAAAATTTTACTGATTATCATAATGAACGTGCAGTGTGCACGGTGTTAGTCGAAATTCTTCTGTTTTCATGGAGATTTTACAAAAAGGAAGCATCTTCATTGAATCACAAAGTTGAAACACTGGCTATCCCATAAATCAAACCTTTTGTCAATAAAGTGCAAAATGAATATTAAAATGTAGTGAGTAGGTGACATTGTTTCTCTTTTTGAATGCCAACTAGGACATACATCTACAGTATGTATTAGGCCTGGGTTTTTTTTTTGATAAGTGAAAATTTCTTCAGAATGCAAATTTCTCATTTTCTCATTTTATCAAATTAATTTCGATGAAAAATTAAAATTTTCATCGAAATTTTATCAAATTTCGATGAAAATTGTCAACCTTTTCCATGCACATGTACATGTAGTTGTCCAAGTGCAAAAAAAAATTATCCTGTTCTAGTTGACTACTTTTTGTTTGTTGCCAAATGCAGTGTACTTGTTGTTTTGTTCCCAAGTCTGTGTGTGGGATGGTGGTGGTAATCCATTGTTATTGAAGAAATCCCCAAGATAGTGTGATAATAGCATTTACCTTTCCTATGTTTTGACAGATAAGAAGCTAATCACCCATGCCCATCTTAAGTTGATCTTTCTCCTTCCCCATGTGAATTAATGGAGCTTAAAACTAGATTGGAGCCCAGAGCACCTGAATAAAGTAACCACATGGAATCTCATGAGGTGGTTTCGGAGTAGACCGCCTCAAAGTTTGCCTGTTCCAGGTATTTTCTGATTGGGAAATTTGCCCTGATCTCCCGATTAGAAAATTCCAGGGAATTTTTGCAGTGTGAAAGAAAATTACACGTAATTTTCCTGTAAGGAAACACCTGTTAAATACATGAAGTAGGTACTTGTCAAAATCCTGAGAACTTTTGCAGGGATTTTCCAAGGTCGCGGCTATTTTGGCGGTGTAAAAGCAAATTATGGGAACTTTATTTAAAAATATCCCTGTGTGTAGTTGGGCATGGGCGCCATGGGTGGCTGCTGAGCTACACGTAGCGATTTTTAGTCTTGCGCCTTGCCTGCTTATCAGGCCATACTGTGCATGCATCTAAATTCAAGAACTTTCCCCTAGGGTGTGTTTCGGGGCCTGCAAAATTCTCATAATTTAACGAGGATTCTCATGAAGTCCTACTCGTGATTGAGGCAGTCTAAAATTAAAACCATCTATTATTATGTGTTGTTCTTCCAAGTGGTATTATTATTTAAGACCATTAATGGTCAAAAGAGAGGGGACTGGAACTACATTTGCAACAAGTGAGTGTAGGTTTTTTAAACAAATGACTGCATGTACAGTGTACGTCTGTTGTCTAGATCTAGACTTCCTTTTTTTTGCTTGATGTACATGTATCTGATGATACCCTCTTCTACATGTAGAACTCATTCTTTGAGTGACTGCTGTTCAAACCTTTCTCCATCTTGGGAAGTGTTTCAAGAAAGGAAGACACTTTATCTGACAAGTTCTGTTTTATCAGACAGGTTATAGTTATGGTGATTCTCAGCCAATCAAATTTACTGGCAAGGAAGGTTATCGGGGGCCCGTTGCAGAAAGAGTTGCAATCAAACGCAACTCAAAAAAAATCTTGCGCAACGTGATTTTCAGCCAATGAAGCACCCACATTCGGGACTTGCACTTGATATTTGGACTTGCGTTTAAACGCAACTCTTTCTGCAACAGGCCACTGTTGACAATTTGTCTGTCAACGAATATTGATATCCTCACTTAACACTGATTTAACTATCAAACTTTGTCATTCTTTTTTTCCTCATTCACCCTTCTCCAACATGTACAGTACTCCTTTTAAATAGGCAGCCCTTTCTATCCTGCTTCTCTTTTCAGTTGCTCTCTAGTCTTGTTTTCCCTTGTGCACCACCCCTCCTTCTCTGGACTCCCGCATCCTCTCTTTCTAGTCTACCCTCTTCTCACCACTGCATCCAATGCTCTTCGTGTCCTCTCCTACAAATTGCATTTCTGTATTTTATGTTGCCAGTGAATGTCAAACAGCCACCGTGCCTGCTGTCTTCTCTGCATCACTTTACTGAAATCAGAGCCAAGGAAGGATAAGAATCTATCTAGTGTCCTCATGGGTATCCTTCCAACTCCTCTTATTTCTGGAGAAATTCTTTCATTCTCCATCATGGTTATGTCATTGACATGCAGATCGAGTTTCAAGAGCAAATAACTGTCCAGACTTTTAGTCCAAAGGCAATTTTCTTTTCGATTGTCATCAGGGTTATATAAAGTACTTCAAAGTCTCCATTTGGGATTCTTCTTTTTTCATTCTTCTATGTCGATCACGGTGGATAAACATGAAGGCTGTGCTTCTGTTTTTTAATTAGCTTTTTGAGTGAATTGGGTTTGAGTGTCCTTGAACGCTGAAAAACTCCCAGAAATAAGTCTTTGAATTTGTTTGAGAACTTGAAATGGCATTCATTGTAATACATTTCTTCAATTGAGATGTCCAGGTTTCAGGAAAGGCTGAAAAGAGTGCATGCCCTGATGAATGATGAGGTTATTTTCTCATGACAATCCGGATGACAACCTGTGCAAAAATAAGAAAGGAAATTCAACTGAGGACCCATGTCTGGTCTTATTGTGACCTTGATAGAAGTGATTATTTCCTTCCCTTCAATTTCTCATTGGTGCAGTGTACATGTAGTGACTTGTTGGCAACTATTTTGATAGTGTAAGATGATTATTTGCTTTATTTATTTATTTCTTTGAGGGGGGTGTGCTATAATGTTCAACAAAATGTTTGATAGTAATTTATCATTTTTTCTGATAAGCTGATATTAAAAGCATTGAACAACCATGGACAGATGGACTTACATGTACATTTAGTTTAATACATGTACCACAACTGATGGCAAATATATGGTCTACATTACATGTACATGTACATGTATTGAGTATGACTTTAAAAACTTAATTTACAGGTGTTCCTTTGATTTTTGTTAAGACTTGGATACAAAATGAAGATATTAACAAGTCAAATTTTCTGCAATACCATTAATTATGCATGCAGGAATTGAAGCATCCATGATTTTGAATACATTTTGGTGAACAAATTTCATTTTCTGGTTCATTAGACAAATGGAAGTGGCATCGAGGAAAACTGCATTTAGGAAATATCATTTTTCAAGATAATCCCCAATCAGGCGTTTTAGTTGGAACATTGTCTGTGCCATGCACGCTTGACAATGGTGTGCTGTCCTAGAAGGCATCCCTTGCAGGGTGATTGAGGTGATGGAGATGCGCTCGGTTGAATGAGATTGAGGAGGAGAGGGTTTCAGACAAATGACATCAAGTAATGACATTGAGCCGGAGGCACTTCTGTGGAAGAAGAAATTGAAGGGAGTGCTTACAGCATGAAATGAAAGACTTGTGTTGGATAGGTTTGAACTGTATGATAAAGCAAATGACATTCAGCTCCGGGCTACATGCGCATGTATGTGCACACACACTTGGTTGAACTTGAAGATCATTATAGCGATTCTGATCCTCAAAAGAGATTGCAAATGCTTCCAGCATGTTTCGTGCCCTGGATGAATAATGTTTTTGTTTCTTGTATTTTGAAGCAAGTTGATGGGAACTATCTTTGGATTTGACAAGTTCCCTCTCCCAGCAGACAAAGGATTTTTGTTTGGCCTGCAGAGCAAAACAACTTGTCTTCTACATGAAGGTTGTCGTTGATGAGGCAGAAAATGTATGGTTGTCTCTGTCAGAAGTCCAAGGTTTACTTTGAATAGATAATGTCCCAGTGTGGAAAAATGCAATGGATTTTGATTTTGCCCTTGATCATTTTGTAAATTTCATTATCTGTTAAAAAGTAACTTTATGTTTCCTGCTGGGAGGGGAAATTGAAGAGAGAAAAAAATCCATGAAAGCTTGTGACAGATGCTCTTTTTGTTGCAAAACAGTTCATTTCAAGCGATCAACAATTGCCTTCAATTCGGCAAGAAGAAATGCAATTATTAACAGTGAATCGCACATTTTAGTCTGTCAGGCAAGTCAATGTGCCATCATGCAGCTCTTTCGGTTTCGACATCACAACTTGTTATGCTCCTTCATGCAAAAGTATTTTCAATTTTGTAGCTCCAAAGAAGTGAAATACATGGACATGTCGGCCTACAGTGTGAATGATTAGATTCTGAAATTACATCCTTTTGTGGTAAACTTGGAGGCTTGGACATGTCAAATGGCATGTTTTTGTTCCGTCCTACTACCATCGGCTAAATTGGCACACTGTCATAGCAACCCCAGAGGGTTAATCTGTGAAACGTATAATGGGGTTTGGTAATATGCATCAATTCTCTTTATGAATATGATAAGGTACACTTTTAGGAGAAATCATTTTCCATCTCGCTTGATGCGTTAGGTGCAGAGCGGAAACATGATGTGCAACTCTCCGAAATGAAAGCGAGTCTGACAAAATATGTGTCGCCGTCGCCAAGATCCCAGTGTGTAGTAAATATGGTTGATTGAAACTCAGCAGGCCGCAAATGTTTTGGTATGTTAAAGTTTTGTCTGGGGAAGGGATGCACGATCTCTAGTACATGCATTCTCCTTGTATCAAGTGAAGCCTGCTATAATCCAAATGGTTTCCTTGTCCCAAACGCATTTATAATCTTGCATTTTGATAGTGGAATCACTCCTTTGAAAACAGAATCTAAAGTTACTAGGGAAAGTGAAAAGCAAAATGAGAGGACATTTTAATATGCCCCCTTTCATCTTTCTTTTGATGGGAGGGGGTACTCTTTGTGCTTGTGTCTAATTTGTTGATTTGTTATGTCATGTGCGAGCAGCTTCACCTGTATTGTGAGTTTAAAAAATGGAAATCAATGGAGTGTAATTTTCTCAAAAAATTGAAAATTGGTTTTATTGTACTTTTTGTATATCAATCAACAGATCAAATATTTCACATCCGCTCCTGAAAGAAAAAATTTTTTAGTCATCATGAACTATTATTATTATTGAATTTATAATGTATGTTATTTATCAACATACTGTATATTCGGAAAGCTGCTCATCTATGACATCACAAATTAAAAACTTAAAATTCAAATAACTTTCTCAATCTTTAATGGATATTCCTCAAACCTTTACCAATACTTTTTGTTATATTTTCTGCTATTTCTGCACTAAACTTTTTTACAGGGTGAACTTCCCCTTTAATTCGGCTTGTCCAAAATATGACACATGTACAGCTAGTCAGCTACATAACCTGCAAGTGTACCTCCATTAGCTCCATGGGTGAACGCTAGTCTGCACTCTGTGGACACAGACCCTGATTTAAACTTTGATCAACAAGTTGGTCTTCACACAAGACTAGCAAAAATAGCAATTTGATGAGAAGGGCCTTCTGTATACAAGTCAATGGCAGGGACCGTAGGCTGCAAATTCAGACTACTTTCCCCTAGTGAAGGGTTTGCTTAGCAGCAGATTGGACATGTGCATGCATGTGTACACATGTACTGTAGAGTGTAGGCATTATGCAGAAGTTTGTGCCATGTCCATCTTTCTGATGTGTTTTCAACTTCGGTACATCATGATTTCACGTTTCATATTGTACATGTAATACCGGTAGCCTTCAGTCACGAATGCATAAAACGCTCTTCTGGTCAGCATGATGGCCATTAGCTTACATGTAAGGACATCAAAAAGGATACCGGTATTATTGTTCCGCTGACCCAGATAACAGCATGTTCGTGTTCCTAATACCTGTGAGAAAAAAAGGAGTACTTTGGATGTGAAATTGACGCTGTACAGTACAAGAAAATCCATGAATGCAGGTGGCTCAAATGGTACATGTGTACATGTTTATTATTTTAAAATGGTGACAGCTGTTCATTATTATTATTTATTTTTATTGTACATATATTTATAATTTTATTTTTCTTTTTAATTTATTTTTTAATTTGTATTATTATTACATGTATTTAATTTTTCTTATTTTTTTGTATTTATATGTTTTACATGTATTGGGTCCTCACAGACCAAGTATTACGAAAATAACAAATCAAACATAGTTAAACTATTTACAAGTAATCATAACATCACAAATTATAATAATAAAAATTAGTATGAGCATTATTATTATCATTACATGCACAAACCAATTGATATCTAAATAACTGTTTGAAATGAATTTTTAAAGAAAATTACACTGCTTTTTAATATATTCTTTGACCTCTAACATACATGTACATATGTACACACTTGTATTTTTAGAGCATTGATCTACATTTACAGTGAGATCATTACAAGGTAGTTATTGATTAGTGTAATCAAGCTGAGACCTTTGTGTAATCTGGTCCAATGATTTGAAAGGTGAATGGCTTGGTCTTGTAAGGAGTCAGTGCCTTGGAAGTAATGTGAATTATTTGCTGATGGTGTTGAGATATTGATGACCATCAATGAAGTGACTAGTCCTGCCATTCTCCTAATGGTCAGTGACCTAGTGCATGCATGATCAGGGAATGAGTTGGTGTACAGTACATGTAGGCCTACATTAGCACATGAATCAATCACCCCTGAAATTCCCCTAATTGCATGCTTTGGTGCAATCATCTTTTCAATAGTCGCCCAGTCCTGTACTGTACACTGTAGTACAAGATCCGCTACCAACAATATTCAAAATCAATATTAGCCTACATTTTGACCAGCAAAATAATTATTACTGCTTGAACTATCGCTCATTGTACAAAAAGGCAACTGCCCACGAGGAACCGAAATATGCACTCAATATAGCATACATTGTAAGGTGTAAAGACAACACTTCTACATTGAATCGAACAGAAAAAAATCTTACTCGTATGATTGTAATCATTGATAATTTGTGTAGCCCCCCCCCATGACCAAAAATAATTGTATCTTTACAGCTAACAGATTGAGAATGTCTGAATTCTGATCTACAAGATTTGTGCAGTTTTAAAGCAAGAATGATAGTGTACAAGTCGTATTGGAGGGTGAGACCTTTGTAATTCTTGTACAAAATATTTTATTATAATTCTGCATTCTCTTGTTACACATTCATGTGGGGAGAAAAACAGCAATAAGAGAGAAAGAGAGAAATGAATACATGTGCTTGCCTACTTGATGTACAGAACAATGGTATTCTATTTCTGACATCTATAGATTTTTCTTCTGGGACCTTTAGGGATGCTGGTGTCAGTTTCATATTTTCTATCCCCTTGCCTAAAGAATGAACACTTGATATTCCCAAAATTTTTGAATAACATTCACATTCAGGACGTGTATAAGGGCAAGGGGTTCCAGGTTTGTTGGTACATGTAGGGGAGACTGGGGTTAGTTGGAACATGGTGTACATGTAAGTTGAAACATTGTAATTTTCCTTAATGCCTGTACATGTACAGTAATTAGTAAATTTATGCAATAATGCCCTTAATTTATTGTTATTGATACTACAACTGTTGTATTATTAATAGCAATAAATTTGCTTTACAGGCGTTTAAGAAAATTACAATGTTTCAACTTACCCCATGTTCCAACTAACCCTAGGCTAGTCTCCCAGCTACAATTTACAAAACATTTTCTTTCCATTCAACTCATGAATGCGCAGAACACATGTACAGTAAAAAATGTGCAATATACATTTATGTATAATTATTACGAATGTGATAGGCTTACATCGTTTACATAGAATACGATTTCTGTGTTATGTGTTTTAAAAATTGTATCTTCCCATGGTATGGATACATGCATGTACTAGGCTAGTATGTACAGTACGTGTACATGTAGTTCATGAAATCTTTTCTGTCATTTCATCAGGAGATCTAATGTATATGTACATGTAGGTTTTAATGATTACATGTTGACATTGAAATTCAGTGGACGGTGCCCCGAAAGTTTATGAAAAAGAATTGATTGAAAGCAAGGTTAATGTGTACACTGATCTTGCATTATAATAATATAGGGTTTGTATAGCGCACATATCCACCTTGCTAGGTGCTCAAGGCGCTCCCATATTACCCCGGCTAAGGTACATGTAGTCTACCGATTCCGGTGCACACAGCTTTAATAATAAGGAATTACTTCCTGCCGGTACCCATGTACCTCACCTGGGTTGAGTGTAGCACAATGTGGGTAAATTTCTTGTTGAATCGAACCCACTTTCTTCAGATTGAAAGATGAGTCTTAACCACTAAACCATGACGCCCCATACAGGCCTACATGTACATGTACATGTATACCAAAAGCCACTTTAAAGCAAGTTAGTAATACTAGTCAGAAAAAAGAAGAAAATAATCATTTTATCCTTCCTTCCAACAATATGTGAAATGAATTGTCCTTGCAGCCACCCACTGAGAAACACAAACCCTTTTTTTTAAAATGCAATTAATTTTTAACAAACTATTGACATTGAAAGCGAGGCGGGCTATTCTTTGATAATAAGGTGTGTCGAACAGGAGTATCAGTGGAAGGCCTTGTTCTGTAATTCAGTACCTTTGTGCATGCAAGCAAACAAACCGGTGCTTGTTCCATCGTCAGTGAAAAAATGAAACAGCAAAGATGATTCATGGTAGCATTCTCACCCGAATGAAAAAGCATCATTGTAATTAATCACTAGCTTAAATTATATTTAGATTTTGTAAAGCTAGGCTTATATGTGTATATGAACCTTTTTCATAAATTCGTTGGTTCATGATGAGTCATAACTGTTTGAGATAGAATACGCAATTAATAAGAAGGTTTAGTAAAATTTGATTATTTCTTCTTTCACATATGAATTTAATTTGGCAAAAATTTCAGTGATTGATTTTGCTCTTTAATATTCAATAATTCAAATCAACTTTTTGTTGCCTGTGGACTTGACCTATCATACTGAAATGAAATGTTGTTTCAATATCACACCCAAATAACTCTTACTTAAAAAAAATGCAGCATCATTTTATTGCATCAAATATTTATCATTTTACACATGTCCTTCTTCAATGAATATTAAGTTTTTTTCTTGTTGAAAAATCAATTGATTTCATGGCCACTTTGCAGATTGATTTACCCTAATGGATTTTAAATATTCATCCACAATTTGACCTTGATGTTGTTGTGCAGTTGATTGAGGGGTTCTTCATTTAATCGATTTGAGAATGAGCATTTTCATATCCATTTTGCCTCAGTTGCCTCTAGATCCACCTGCAGTTTACCACAGCAAAATGGGACTTGGGTTGGCTGGCTTTATCAAAAAAGCCTTTTGAAGCTTGAAATATGGAAATCTCCGATAGGATGGCTTGAAATTTGTCAAGAGACAAAATTGATACAACCTTCATTTCTTGAGTTTGTACATGTAGGTATTTGGAAGGGAATAGGGACTACTTTTGTTTTTGTTTATATAAAATTTCCTAAAATGTATGTTTGATTTCAAAAAGCAAATATTTTGCTGTAGAATTGTATGCCAGAAAACTTTTTTTTTCTTCATGGATTTCTGTCTGAATATGCCTGTACTTCCAGAAATACGTACATAAAGAATGATCGTGACAAATGTTATTTATAACAAAAAGTCGTAAATTTTTATTTTTAAACTGTGATCTTATTTCTTTCATGCTCCCAATGTAGGATGTGTACATGGTGAATAACATGTCAAAAACAGGGTTTCCTGATACAAGCAAGCACCATGACATTGACCTACATGTACAGTGTACATTACTGTGGTAATCCTTCATAGTTGAAATTCAAGGAAACCTCAAATGAATATTGCTCCTCAATATGAATCAATATCCAGCCGACAGGGTCTTGCATGATGTCATTGACTTTGATATCAATGCCAGGAAAATCTACACATGGAATTGCTTTTTTTTTCATTGTAGTTTGCCGATCTAATGGAGTATCATGTCTTCATGCCGTGGTGACTACATGTTCTGTAGGCCTATTTTCTCTCAATTTTCCTTGATAAATCTGGGCACAATTTAGTACAATTTGTTCTGCATTGTGTAATGAAAGGGCACAATTAAAGGGGTGAATTAATGATAATGGTAGTATAAATGATGATGATGATAAAAATAACATTTATAGGGTATTTTGCCGATGTTTCAAAGTGTCTGACCTTACAATTTACACATTGCCTCAATTTGTAATACCGTAGGTCTTTTACTACATGTATTTGTAGGAAATACAAATTCCTTGATTGCATGCTTTTTGAGTGACCATCTTTGTCACAAAAAATATTCAGGAACATTTAGAAAATCAATATTCTATTGGCAGGAAAATGATATTTGAATCATCCTCATAATTGCTCAAATAAAAGTAGCCCTTAAAACCCCTAAAAATGAATTTCCCACCCCCTACAGTGTACATGTAGGTGTATGTTCCAGAATCTAGATTTGATTATTGACCTGTGTTCTCTCTTATACCCCTTTCATATTGCGCTTTTCACCGGCGAACTTCACCGGCGAAGTTCGCCAGCGAAGGGGAAAGTGTCCAGTATGAAAGGTACACAGGAGAACTTCACCGGTGAATTTTGCCGGCGAACTTCTCCACCTCTAGAGGTGGAGAACTTCGCCGGTGAAACAGCCAGTATGAAAGCAAACCGGAGAACTTCTCCTCTTTAATGACGTCAGAGGTCAGTTTTTTTCTTTCCCAAAGACCCCTGTACCGAAATTCCGCGCGCGATAAGTTGCAAGCTCAGCTGAATGCTATGGCCAAGTATATACCCTCGAAAATAATTTTTTTTTTACTAACAATATTTTATTCAAAAGCACTTTTTACATGTATAAAATGCGCTGAAATATAAAAACAAGGTGATATTGTTTGTTTTTCTCGTAATATTTCCAAAATATGTTGTAATTAATTTTTTGATACCTTTTTGTGAAAGGTAAGAAGTAAGGTTTACAATTTTCTTTCGTTTTGTTCTGCAATCGCCCGTTGACTTTCGCCGGGGAAGAAATGTCAGTGCGAAAGGGTACATTTTTTCTTCGCCGGTGAAGTGAGGAATGCGAGGCGGAGAAGTTCACCGGTGAAAAATGAAAAGGGCAATATGAAAGGGGTATTAGTATCTTTGCTCCTTCCTCCAAAATATAGGGAAAAAAATCAATCTTGTCATATGTACATGTATATTTGCGTAATCTCATCAAATACTAGTATACCAGATATGCCTCTCAGACTCCAAATTCACCACATAGGTCAATCAATATACGCCTCGTATCTCGTCTGTTCTAGATACTTGAACGCATCACAAATTTATAGAAGCGTGATAGTCGCTGCATTTGTGGTTTCTGGCAGCAGAGAGCTGACCAGTTCATTTTGTTTTATTTTCATTGCTTTAGGTATTGTACCACAATATTACATATTGTATTCCAAATCAATATAAACCAGGGCATACATGTAGGCAAATATATATAGTTGGACTGGATATACTTGGATCAATATTTTGTATGTCAGAGAAGTTTTTCCATTTCATCACAATAGCTAAACAAAATATTCAATACACATTAGGCCTGATCCCTTCGTATATCCTGGGTATGGGGAAGGAATGAGGGGTGGGAGGGCGAAGAAAAAGGGGCTGTGGGGGAGTTATAAATGCGAAAGAGCAAAACTTGAGGGAAGTTTTGTTATGGCATTTGGGCTTTAAATGTGTACCAAATAGACCAGGCCATTGCCCCTGAATATGCATGCTTGGAGCATGAGTCACTTTACAATAAGCCATTTTTTGATAAATCGGTGATTGGTGGTAAACAAGGGTATCGGATAAACAAGCGACTGAGAGACTTGTAAACAAGCCAAATAACACTTGTCCTGAATAGCTTCAGGAATGTCACACCACCCACGTAAACCTTGCTTGTCCCTGTATGCAGCTGAGTAAAAAACTTAATCCTGCACCACTTGAAATAAACGCGGAAGTTTTCTCTTGTGCTGAGGATCTTCTACAAACCATTGAGGTTTGAAATGGTCTCCGAGAGTGATGGACATGTAAAGACATCGGTTGTGGAACTCTTTTAGATTTAGGGGGATATTCTTGCTGAAATGTAAGAACTTGCTATCCTCTAACAAGCCTTGTTGTAGATCTACACTCCTGTAGCAAGTGGGTTCTTTGAAAGTTCTTTGGTGACCCGTGACAGAAATGTAAATTTCTAGTCCTGTTCATAAAACTTTCCACCTTGCTTTTCTTTCACTATATAGGAATCAGTGTAGGATTCGGGCGGTTGGCCGGCCTGTTGCAAATATTGCGCCTTGAACTAATTCCTTACATTATTAACCAATTCTCATGAAATTTGGCTCACACATTATTTTGGGGGTAAAGATGTGCAAGACACATGTTTTGTGTATGTTTCAGAAATCATGTTGCCATGGTAGTTACATATATGGCAAAAATGAGGTAAAAAACGTGCGGTTACACTACTCATCAGTTTTTAACCAATTGTCAAGAAATTTGGCGCACACATAGATCTTGATTTAAGGAAAGACACATTTTTTCACTTTTGTTCGAAATTGTGTTGCCATGGTTACCATATATTATGAAAAAATATCCAGGAAAACTTGTGGATCAAAATACTACCCCAGTTTTTGCCCAGTGCTCACGAAAGTTGGCACCAACATTGGTCTTTGGGTAAAAAATATATAATTCCCCTTTCCAAATGCATTTGAAATTGTGTTGCCATGGTAACTGCATGATATTGCCCAAAACCCAGGAAAACTACTTCCCCAGTTTTTTTACCAGTACTCTTTAAATTTGGCACAAACATTCATTGTAGGTAAGGACAGGCAATATTCACCTTCTAGGCATGTTGGAAAATGTGTTGCTATGGTAATGACACAGCTCGGGGGGGGGTATTAATCACCTTCAGTGATATTTCTAGTTTTGATCTGTAAGATTCATCAGCAAGCACCTTTGACACAGTCACTGGCACTGGAAGATGAGGAGTACAAAATACCCCCCCCCCCCTCTTTAAATGATCCCAGCCCATTAGTTTTGTAGTATTATGGCTTCTCGCACAAACACCATGTTCCCTGGCACCTGTAATCTGTATGTTTGTCCATTATCAGCCAAAGTAGAACTCCTTCATCTGTTATGATGGGCCTTAAGAAATATCTTTAAACCAAGGAGTTATTGTCCAGACAAATAGTCTGCAATTATCTTCTAAAATAGCCCTCAACAAAACCAGTTTTTTTTGGCAGAGAATCAAAATGAGGCAAATAATGAGGGCAAATCTATCCTTTCCTGATTAAAGATCTTCAGATTTGTAAATTGTATATGTAATACATTGAATGATGTTATTCTACAGAGGAAATTAGACTGGAAGCAATTTGCAAGCAGATTAAGGTGATATATTCAACTTATATGCAAGGCTCGACATTAGCGGTGGCCCGGTGGCCCGGGGCCACCAAAAATTCATCTCGGGCAACCATTATTGAAAAAATGTTAAGTTTTGGTGGCCCGAATCGGGCAACCAATAATTTTCAAAGTAGCGCAATTTTTCTCCCGATTTTGCATGCATTTATCAACCTTCTACAGTTAAAATTGCAAGCCAATTCGTCATGCGCCTTTTTTGTTAATCTACACACAAATACACACACACAAAGAGTGCATAGTCACGACAGTATGTAGGCCTACCGCTAACATACAGTAACTATTATTCAGCCGGCCGCGCCGGCTGTCTGGCTGAGCTTTGCATGCATGAAACCAATGCAGCTAGCTGTGCACGAGCAGACTATTCAGACCCAGGGAGCTGCGATACGAAATGTTACTGCTAAGAAATCTTCCCCAGAACTTTGGAAATCTACGTCAAAGTCACATTTTACACCAATGAAATGCCCTTCTACAGTCCATATTACTGAAACCTGATTAATTACAAGCATTAAAAGGAGGAATTATGACCTCTCTTTTGACTCAAAAAGACCGATTTCCAAATGCATTAATACACATAGGTGAGTACATCACAGTCCCATATGTGCATTTGTATGTATGTTGATATTTGGTTTATTTCGAAGCTGTGTCTCTTTGAGCCAAAAATAAATAGGCCGCTCTTTCTTTCTTGTTTACAAATGACTTCTTAAACCATTCTTAAGGAAGTAAATACTTTGGGAAGACATTTCATTGATATGACATGTGATTTTTTTTCCATCATTTTGTCAAATATAGGGAAGGAATTGTCTCACTGTTTTTTCCAGATAACTTTTGCCATTTTATTTTTTTCTTTCATTTTTTTTCAGTGATTAAACCATTTATACCCCTTCCCATTGAAAATACCTGATTAAAGAACATGTTTCTACTGAATAATAATAATTTTCCCCATTTTTTGATAATTTTGTTTTATTTATTTTTCTTAAATTTTCTTTTGTTTTTCTCAAAAATTTTTTATGACCTGTTCTTTGTTTTTTTCTTTCTTCATTTTTTCTTTTGTTTTATGCAAAGTAAAATAACAGCAAGCACGATTTATATACATGTACAAAATGTACAAAGAATAGTGGTACGTGTTAGTGATTGCAGAATATTTCAGTTTGTTTTATTCATTTTTAATTAATGTTTTTCTTTATATTTTTCGGGCCACCAAACTTTATTAGTGGGCCACCAAAAAAAATTATTTGAAGGTTTTGGTGGCCCGAACGGGCCACCACCAAAAAAAGTTAATGTGGAGCCTTGTTATATGGGTTCTCTCTCTGAAATAGTAAAAATACAAATGTTTTAGTTTACCAGACCAAAGTTTGCATTGGAGATACATCATTTATATTTTAAGGACAATTATTGCCCCTTATACCAAATTGTGATCTGCAATTATGTTCATTCAAAGCAACCACTTTAGTATTCTTTTTTGTGGACAATGGGGCTGCTTGAGCAGTATACATGTAGATTTCAGACTGATGGAGCAGCATTATAATTGCACAGTCATCATGTTGGAAAAGTATTTTATTTGACAGCACATTCTCATCCAGATAGATGCCATTTTTTTCTTGCTTATGACTTTGATACGATTGAAGCTATTATTATTTTTTATTTATATTGTTCATGTAGGCCTATTCATTTATTATTTTTTAATATTTTATGCTGCAGTATTTGCCTCTTCAGTTAAGAGACTACTTTGCAAAAGTGGCATGCAGTTTAACAAACATTCTACAAAAAATATAACCAATCCCAAAGACATTGGTTGGATAATTGGTAATCTAATAGGCTAAGATGTTTTTACTTATTTCATGATTAGTTTTAAATTAAAAGTCTACATAGATAGTACAGTTTCAGTTCAGGCTAGTTTGTAAGTAACTTACAAGTGTATCTGTGATATGCATACTTCAGTATAATCATATTTTGATTGCAAATAGAAAGAAATTGCTTGTAAAGTTGCGATTAAAAAAAATGCTTTTGGAGTTGTTTGGTAAATGTATCCAGATATGATGGTCACTCACTTTTGAAGCTGATTTGAAGTAGTTGCAGTGAACAATTATTATTTCGCGAGAAATTCTTTAAAAACAAAGTTTTGTCACAGTATCATGATTGATGTAGATCTGAGCCCTGTAACACAAAGGTTAGCGATTGATCGCCAATTTGGAAGGACAGTTCCGATTGGTTCTTAGTCACTGTTTTAGGCATAATTAGGGTGCAACGATTATCTTGATAGGCCATTTCATTTAGCAATTAATCGCTAACCTTTGTGTAATGGGAAAAGAACTGACATTGGCTGGAATGCCATGCTTATTTTACTAATTTCTCAGCAAATAGAAATCTTCTAGGATCATTTGGCACATTTGGATGATCACTTTATTAGATCCTGTTTGAAATATGTTGAGATTGTCACTACTATTGGCATTTAGTTCTAACTTCTTTGGTGCATGTGTAGTAAAGTGCATGCCATTGCCATCAACTTCCTGTATCGTCTGTGCAACAGCAGTCGAATTGCAAGAAGTACTTGAATAAGAGAACTCCTGCATGCACATAAATATTTAAATATGCACACCTTCCTAGTTCCAAACGGTGCTAGATTCAACAGTGTGCTTCGACAGCAGCATACCAGGTTGTCCCTCGTCCAGGAGCACTTGTGTAATTCTTACATTAATCTGAAGAGATGATAAGTGCATGGATAAGTGTTCAATATCTTTGTCTATAGAGGAAAAGGAGCTGACGAGAATGAAGGTCAAGTTCAAAGGTGATGGACAGTGAGAGGTAATAGAGAGAAAGAGGGAGAGACAGAGAGAAGGAAAGAGAAACTGTACAAAGGGGCAGAGAGTTATAGGAAGCTATAAAGCCAACTAAGGGTTGATTTTAATAAAAAAAAAGCGAAAAATCTAACTTTAAAGTTTAAAATGTCATAATTTCCTTATTTTACTTTTGACTTCAATGGAATTTTCATTGTTAGGCTTGTTTGATCATACTCCTAATCAAATCAACTTTTTATTGGCATTGACTTGCCCTGTGATTTGATATAAAACACACTCTTGAACAATATACTAATGTCTATGAACATCCATAGTCGCCGTACATCCTGCTTCAAGCTCTCCTATCATTGAAATATCAAGAACAAAGTGGAAGTCACTAAAAATGTAAATTTCAAACCACCTGACTCTGGAACATGTTTCAGTGTTGGAAGTTCATCACTAACATGTATGTACCACTCAAGTGACTCAACTGTGGTATACAAATGTATCTACTCATGTGATTTTTACTAAATTGAATTGAATTGAATGGAAGTGGGGGGGGGAGGGGTGACACCCCCAAAGTGATGACTGCAGAAAACGTTCACCCCTCACTCGTCCCTTGGTGCTGCATCGGTGACTCTACTTTTCTATGACAGTGTACACTCAAACTAGCTCAAACACATGTTCAGGTGGATCCAACTCTTTTGCCACGTTAATCTTATGAAGTAAAGGTTAATGCTATAAGTTGATTTTGCAAATTTCCCCGAGGATTGGCGAAACCAAACAACAGGCACATTCTGTTTCCCCCTCGGGCGATGAAACTTCATACATGTACGTTTTCAATGTAAGAAACTTAGATCCGTTTTCATCGTCTCGTGTTTTCAAAATAGTTTGCTGTTTCTGATCAAAGAAATACCAGCTACTTTGTAAGGAATGTGATATGTATTCAAAGTTTTATACTGACGGCAGACCTGTAAAAAAAATTGAGCTTTTGAAAAGTATTAGCAGTAATATTTTTAAGGATAGAATACAAGTTACAGTATCAGCAACTAGGCAAGTAATTTTACAGGCATGATTGGGTAAAATAGAAACAACATTGATTAGGGTTAGCTATCAGATTTCAGTATTTTTTATCTGGGCATGTTGGTTAATAGGGATGGGGTTAGTGATAGAGTACCTGTCTCCTGAACAAAAAGGTTCGATTCCCAAATAGTCCTACCATAAACCTACAAAAAATAGGACCTTCCACCCTGTGCATGTATGCAGCTCCATGCTGGAACTCAGCGTTTAGATTCTGACAGGGCGCACTGGTAGAGTGATTCTTTAATAAAATTTTATCTATCCAGGGCCAAGATGCATATTAAGTAACTACAATATATCTTGGCCCTGGGAAGATAAAAAACATTAATACAATGTATCATTATTGTTTTTATTTTGATATGTTCCATGTATTTCTAATAAATCTCTGTTTTTGATAAGTTTGGCACGAACATATCTTCCTATGTCATGGCATTAATGCGTTTGTCTCACTTATTTTTCAACCCATACAGGATTGCTTACAGCCACCATAAGTTGGTAAGTATTTCACTTTAACCCCCTCCTCTCTCTCTCTTTCCCTCTGCATTATATTGTGTGGGTATACCCCATCCCAGAAATCTTTCTCTCTACACAAATCTCTCTTTCACGTCCTTATGTCTTGTCTGTCACTTCTCTCTGGTAGACCGATTTCTCTCTCTCTTTTTCCTCTGCTTTCTTCCTCTTTTTCTCTAACCTTACTTGGTAAACACTTGGACCTGCAGGTACATGTAAACATCTCTTTTCCTTCTTTGTTTGCGGGTGTCAAAGTTGTATTTCATTCCTTAGAAGCAATTTTGACAACTGACATTCGATACCAATGCAGAGTGTGCCAACTGCTTATATTAAAACTGATCTCTGATGGGTTCAGCTTGAAATATTCCGTGAAAAGCAAATATGCCAGTATTTTCTATCTTTTCAAAAAGCTTGTTCAATAATGACCACGGGAGAAGCCTGTCTGTTCCAAGTTTATGAGTACAGCGGTGTTGTTGTTTATTAATGGTGCATTGACAAGCTTGTGTCCTGTGCGCCAAATGATGCAGAGATCTTACCTTTCTTAGTAACAATAAAACTCTTGAAATAAATTAGCAATTCAAATTGCTTGGCTCCAAACAAACATGTATATACTGTATACAACAGAATAAATTGTGAATGTGAAAGTGTAGGTTGCATTAAAAAAAAAATATATATAAACTCATGTCGTTATGATTGTCATATGCCAAACTGTCAAGGTACAGTATTTCCAAGCTACAAACACTTGTGGGACAGATGTGGTTTTGGTCTGGAAAGGAAAAGGGTGGATGTGGCAGGTTGGTTGAGCTAGAATTTCCCATAATATTCTCCACTCTTGACAGAAATTAATAAACTACAATTGAGTCCTTGAAGTATGTGTTTGTGTATGGGGGTGGGGCCGTGGGGGGGGGGGGGGCTAAGCTTAGATTTGTAGAATATCTTCAATTGATTCAAAGCTTTAATGAATGTTATTTTGGAGGGATGAATCAGTAGATTTATATATTTTTTTATTCCTTTTTAAAATATTTATTTGGACTAAATGGTTATTGGGGGAAACGTTGAAAGACGGAATGACATTAGACTAAATGAAAATAGACCAGGCGCGTAGCCAGGGGGGGGCGGTGGGGGCGGTCGCCCCCCCCAAAACGTCCCCCCCCCAAAAAAAAAAGAAGGGAAAAAAGAGAGGAGAAAAGAAAAAGGGAAGGGAGGAAAGGGAAGAAAGGTAGCTTTGTGTTTTTTTTTCTTTTTATTCTTTTTTTTCTTAAAAGAGAAACTCCATCACTCTTGCTCTAAATTTATATATGAATTTTTCTTCCGCGCTGCACGCGGTTAAATGACAATATTGCAATTCTCCATTGTTTCCCCCACCCTTTCTCTAACCCTGTTTTTCCACCTCAGGTATATGTGTTTCTTACCGGTTAAAGTTCAAATGTATCCATTAGGGCATGGAATTAGAGTAAGGCTACGCCAAAGTATATGAAGTTATCTTTTTTTTAAAATTGATCGCGCAACTTCTGGTCGGGTTGGCTCCGGGCGGGTAAAATTTTATATCAATTTCTGCCGCCACCTCCATAAAGTCAACTTCTCCTGCTTTTCAGCTCATTACCAAACAACCATAATTCTGGGGCAAACAGGTTCCTAAAATTCGCGTCGTATTAAATAAAGAAGTACAATATTTTTTTTATCAAATTCTATTAAACTTCATGTCATTTCCCTTCACATTCATCTCCTGCCCTGTTTTGCGCCCTCAGTTTGAAATTTTGAATGACACTTAAGTTTCTTTATTATTCAAAATGAAGCACTTCAGGATAAGTCAAAGAAATTAGGAATCCTCTTTTTAAAATTTAATTTCAATAAATCACAGAAGTTTCAACTTTTTGCGCACTATTTCCTCATAAAGAAGTTCAATAATCTTAGAAAATCATTTTAATTAGAGCCGATGGTGGTATTAGACGTATCTGCATTATTTTGATGAAACGTCCGCCCTTTGAAATTTCAGAGTTTCATTGCTCTGCGCGGGGCTGAATATCTTTCTCCCGGCATATATACACTTCTCCTCTGTTTTGCGAGTTAAAGATATATTCACTGTCGCTAAATTGTTTGTAATCAAATCTGAACTTTCTAAGGGAAGTATTCAATATATCTTTGAGAAGAGTCGACCCTTTAGTCGGGACCCTTTTCATGGCAAAAAAAGTGATAAAAAGCTTTAGCTTCCGCGCTTCGCGCGAGGGTATTATTATTTTAATTTCCTCCAATGTATTCCTTTTTTGTGCGTTCACAATCACTTTTTGAAAACAAATTAAGGTTCATGAAAACAATGTTCAAAATCACAATGAGTCAACTGAATTGGAGCTGAAATAGGCACTAGAGACAAGAGAGACGGCTCCTTTTCATTTTAATTTATGAAACACCAACAGCTTCTGCACCCACCCCCTAGGGAGCACGCTTCGCGCGCTCTAAGTGTTGGCACGCTTTGCGTGCATTTACCGCCCCCTCCAAAATGAAATCCTGGCTACGCGGTTGAAATAGACCATGTGGTGAGTGGACGAGTTGGCAGTACACGGATTGGCAATTTACCTCTAGAACTTGAGCTGGTGAAATCAGGATCATGAGGATGGCCTGACTGGAAGAGATGGAAGATATAGATGGGACAGTCCATGGACTTAAGATTTTTTTGTGTGTGTGATTTGTGTTTTTTAAACAATTGATGGACATGTGTGGGACTGTGCGGGTCAAGTTTAGGCTTGATGCAGGAGTTTGATGGATGAGAAATTTTGTTGGAGATTCAGAGAAAAAGAGAGAGGGGGGTATGCCCTTTATTTAACCCACTTCTTGGGTAATCTTGGTAGTCTCAGTATACAAATGATGCATGGGTTAGAGTGGGTCAGTAGGAACTGTGTGCACAAGGTAACTTTGGCATGGTTTAACCCATGAGGCACATGAAAATTCCAAAATGTAATGCAGACCCTTTGATAACCCTGCAAAACATGAAATGTATGCCTAACCTGAATATATGGTGGCACATAGTCAAAGGAATTATTATACCCAAACTGCCAGATACAGCTTTGCATTGGGTATGAGGCACTCTCAGACCTCCAATAGCTGTGTGTGTATGCCCGGGCTGCGCCGGGGGGCCAGCGCCTACGGCTGCCAGGGCCTGCAGTGGAGCGGCAGTGGAGATTTGGCAGCCCAGGGTAGGCAGTAGATCTAACGTTAGATCGTATGTCTGCACTTCTCAACTAACGAGCATGCGGGCAGTTTTAATCCCTATGACAATTACGGTACTGTATTTGTACTTACAGATCATTTTGCATCCTTTATTTGATTAATTCTGCCTCCATCGAAAATTTAAAATTTTGACGTAAACAAGCATAACGGTACATGCGCGATGATATCACAATGAATTTTTCGGGCGAAAGCTTGTCTACAGTGGATATCATTTTGATTATCGGGATATCGTTCATACAGCCCAGTAAAAAATTCTTGCATAGCTCTCAGCCAATCAGATTGCAGGGATTTTCCCATCCATTCTATAATAATGATTAATGCCACTTTGAGTAATTCTCCCATTCCTGGTCCACTCCAAATACTCCACAACAAGCAGAAAAATTTGTGTTCAGTAATGCATAGCAGACTGCTGTAGGATGATGCCTCAAAATCTTAGACGAAACGGAAGTCAATTTTTAAAATAAATGTCTACATTCTAAATCTTGTTTTGTCATCACTGACTGGTCGGCTAGTGCCCTTTTTTGCTAGAGCTCCTGTGGGTACTGAGCTGACCGGGCTTGCCCTTTAAATTGTCTGTGAACGGTGCAGCAAGCAGGAGGGCGCCAGGCCCCTGAAGGATGTACATGTAGCTGGGAATTCCAGTTCATGATGCAAAACTGTATTTTTTTTGTAAATTATATACCCTTATGTAATAACTTAAGATTTCTTTGTTGACTTTATATTTTACAAGTATATTTGTAGATTTTTCTATACATATCCAAAGGAACAGTTTCTGTGCGAGTACCATGAGCGTCTTTGGATGGTATGTGCACTCAATAAGACATCACCATTTTTAAAAAAATTTATATTGAAAAAATACCCAAATCTAACCTGTATGTCTGTAGCTGTACCCTGGATGTCAATTCAATTCAAAATGTTTTTTTCAGGTTATTAACTAAAATCAAGGCATGAAGCCAAAAAGTTTTGACACAGTCATAGATTTAGATCAATAGGACATAACATAGTTAATATACCAAAACAATATGTCATAATTACAATGATTACATACATACAGTAGCATAAAAAGTAAACAAAATTATGACAGATCATAACATTTAGCTCTATACAGCACAACATCACTAACTATAATCATAAAATAAACATCAACAAAATTTGCTGAATTTTACAAAACAAAAAGAAGAAATCTAAATGAGGTTAATAAGTACCAGATCTTGTACAATTTAAAATAGGAATGAAATCATGGAGGTAAGCGGGGCAGAAGGTAAAGTTGACAGGAATATCAGAAATGATAACATTCACGTCACTTTGAGACAGAAAAAAATGAACAAAAATATCATTACCCAGTCACACTCCATTCTGTCTGATCTAGATACAATACTTCAGCCCATTGTTCATATTTTGATATGCAAACATGACTCATCTAAAAATCATCTCATGTTCCTTTTTTGTCTTCTTCCGCAAAACATATTTGACTTTAGGTGCAGGGTGATGGTAATAGACACTGCCTTTGAGCCAGTCTGTGAACTCTTTGTATTTACAGAGGACAAGAAACAAGAAAATGGGAGAAAAGAAAACTAATGGAAGAAAGTGTGGACAGAGAGAAGAGAAAAGGGAGAGATTGTAAGAGAGAGAAAACGAGAGATTCAGCTGAGGGGGGGGGGGTTGAGAGAGATATATAGATAGAGGGGGGTAGGGGCAAGGGGATGTAGAGAGGGGATGCAAGGTAGCACAATTAAAAGAGAAAGATAGAGGGAAATTGAATGAATATAATGGCCTGCAGAAATTGTCGTGTATTTACACTATTTTTGTATTTATAATTTGTATAGTTGAATAGATTGAAATTGAAAATGGAAATAATTTGACATTTTGGGGCATTTTTGTGGCAGGTTTGTGGTGATGATGGCCCCTGTATTAAAGCATGCCATTTTTTAGCTATCATGAGGGCAAAACTACCCACCGACCTCTTGTATTTCTGTACTGCTGAGTCAAAGTGGTTCTTTCAAATTTGCAGTTGAGCACGATCCTTTGTGTTATGGGGTCTTTCTGCTGCAGAAACCCACAAACACATAAAAATATCTCTCTTTGTGGTTTTTTTTACAGGATTTTTTAAATTCATATATATATATATTATATATATATATATATTTTTTTTTTTGGGGGGGGGGGCTATTTGTCTCATACAGCAGTCATGTCATGTCACTTTACCTGTTGAATTATTGACCAGTTACTTGTGCTTGGTGAATGCATTATATTTTGGGGGAGCAAAACAACATAAAACCCAGACAATAACAATGCCAGAGTGTTCACATCCGCACCCTGGCATGATATGTATATTTCTTTAATCCCTGTGAAAATTGTTTGCTACCTCCTGTTGTCGTTTTGAAGCTGAACAAATAAAATTGTTTAAATGTTTGAGTTTTCAGTATTTTCATGTAGTGTGTCACATCATCTGCATGGAATATCTGAGGATTTTACAAAGTAATTTGGTTTACAACAACAGTTGGTAATACTCGGTTCAACAGCTAAAGTGCTTGTAGATTTTAGGAGGCTTTACCAACCAGTGTACAAATACTGTACAAACTTCAATATCTTTGATATTTTTATGTCTTTATTCCTGTAAGCTCTTATGGTTGACTTTATAGCATTCAATCATAGAAAATTAGATTGATCTTTTTCTTGCCATTTTTGACACCATGCCTTCCTCTGGATTTAATGTACTGTCTAGTGGATTTGTCATAAAGTTTTTCATACAGTTACGCATGACAGGAAGACAGGTATGTTCTCAAGTGCTAAGTCAGCTGTGTAGATATACATATATAATGTTTTACAAGAAAGAGTTACCATGCAGTCATGCATGAAGTCATCATAATTCACAACAGCTTTGTGAAACACCCACCATTATAGCTTCCATTCCAAGAAACAAAATACAAAAACATTTCCATCTATTTATAATTCTTCTACTGTCCTCAAACAACCAATCCATATTTCTTGACAGAATGCATTTGCTCCTAATCCAAGCATGTCCTACATCACTAAAAGAGGACCCCTTGTTCTTCAAGATATAAGCGAAGTGACATTTATGAAGATTGTGTCAAAAGGAGCAAATATTTCAGTTTTTGGGGAGCTCAAACTGAATTGCACTCTGTCATAAAGACGAAGAATGGGCCTCTGTGACCGTAGACTTTCTGTCTGCTTGCCAAGTTCAGGGCATTCCCTGTTCAGACCATAGGTCCTTGTTCAAACAGTGAATTGATCTGTTCACTCAAATTCATAGAAATGGAAAGATGAATGAAAACATGATGCTCTCTATTCGTCCCCCCTAACTCTTCCTGCTTTTAAAGGTCAAGTCCACCCCAGAAAAATGTTGATTTGAATAAATAGAGAGAAATCAAACTAGCAGAACGCTGAAAATTTCATCAAAATCAGACGTAGAATATAAAGAAAGTTATGACATTTTAAAGTTTTGCTTAATTTCTCAAAACAGTTGTATTCACATCCTGGTCGGTATGCACATGAGGAGACTGATGACGTCATCCACTCACTATTTATTTTGTATTTTATTATATAAAATATGAAATATTCTAATTTTCTCCTCATTGTGAAGTGAAACAACGATTGATTCCTCTCTGAACATGTGGAATTAGTATTCTCTAATACTATATGGTTCAGTGATGTTGGTCCTTATTGTCAAATTTGTAAAAAATGAAATATGGTATAATTCAAACAATAAAAAAAGGAAATAGTGAGTGAGGGACATCATCACCTCTCTCATTTGCATGTAACTGGGTTGTGCATATCACTGTTTTGTGAAAAATAACCCAAACTTTAAACTGTCACAACTTTCTTATTCTACATCCGATTTTGATGAAATTTTCAGCATTAAGCTATAGTTTGATTTTTCTCTATTTATTCAAATCAACATTTTTCTGGGGTGGACTAGACCTTTAGTAACCAGTCATCCCTTCTGTTGGTGATCTACTTGGTTCCCTACTTCTCCAAAAACCTATAATGGAATGTTACAGCTTGTAGATGGTCTGGTATTAATTGTCCCTTTCGCCCTTCAACATCTACATACCAAGAATGAAACTGAAATTTTGCCGCCCAGGGCCAATGTCATTAATGTTGAATTTTTCTTTGTTTAATTGTTCACCTTCAAGTGTGAAAGTAAGTGCATGGATGGACCAGAATTATTGCCAAATAAATCTTGTATACTATTTACCAGTACCAGTATCCTTGTTCCTAAATGCACTCCATTCCCCAGGAGACATCAAATGGGTTCAATGAAAAGGGAATGAGCTAGTAGAACTTGACCTTTGAACTTGACAGCATGAATGGTTGCTTTGGTGGTAGGTCCTCTTCACAATGGAATAAAGTGGTTAATTTCAGCATAATGGGATAATTTGTGATTTTTTTTCTGTTTTCCCCCATATCAAATGGAATCTTTAAAATTTTTGTATATTTTTTTATATCTAACCTTGCTATTAATGATTTGATTTCAATGTATATTCCATACTAGTGAACAAAAATACTTTCAAACTGAAAAGGATAATTCTGGAAAGTTTTGCCAAAGGATGATATGAGAAGGTTTGCATATTAAGCTAAGAAACTTGGTCTTTACAACAACAACAACAGCAACAAAAATAAGACAAGTTTTTGCATCATGATTTAGATTGAGGAATATATTGTTATATTCAGGTCCACAGTAGATGACTATCCATAGAAAATATTAGAAAACAACGTCAAAGGTGTACTGTATCTGAATAAATAATTATGAATAACCTTTATAAATGATAGAAAATTAAATATTACCACAGTGCAGGTTGACTCATTAGAGAAAATCAAGAAATAAATCAAGTGAAAATATTGATTTCATGTGTGTGTGGTCCCCATCCCAGCAAATGCCATCTTTATTTTATCAGTGGTTGAATCACTCATAAAAAGGACAATGTTTAGATTGGTCTTTAGTTGTAGTTTCACTCATTGTTATTGCTTGGGAAATGACTGTCCGTCCTCTCCTCAGAGCCAGAAAGTCATATAGGACCTATACTGGGTAATGTCACTTCATTTGCACTGATTTGAGAGTATCGAATCCAAACCAAATCCAGGTGGGTGTTTCATATCTATAGCTGTTCGTAAGTTAAGAGTGACTTTAAGAACACTGGTGACCCTTTCTTGTGGTAAAAGGTGTACACCATAGGCGATGGTTTAGCGCGTAAGAAAGGTTCACCAGTCATTCTTAAAGTCGCTCTTAACTTACAAACAGCTTTATGAAACGGCCCCCTGGTAGGTGTTGCATAAAGCACTCCGTGAGTTACACAAGCGACTTTACAAATGACTGGTGCCCCTTCTTGCTGTAAGTGATACACACTAGATTTCATTGTTCATTTAGTTCTAAAACTGGAAAAAGGGCAGTCCTTTTTATACTTTTACATAATAATAATAATATGTTCATTTATATAGTGCAGCTACTATGTGCATATACTCAACTGCGGTTTGATACTTGGTATCATATTATTACCCCAGCTGTAGCGGTTTATTGCCATTTCGTCCACTGCCATTTTGTCCACTACCCACATGGTCTAATATCATTTCGTCTACCATCAGTTGGTCCACTATCCACATGGTCCAATTACCATTTCGTCCAATCACCATTTCGTCTAATAGCCATTTCGTCTAATAGCCATTTCGTCTATTATCATTTGGTCTACTAGCCATTTGGTTTAATGGTATTTTTTTGCCAATTGGTCCAATAGCCACTTTGTCCACTATTATTACGTCTATTCCCATTTGGTCTAATAGCCAAATGGTCTAAAGGCAAATGGTCTAATAACCACATGGTCTACTTTCATTTCGTCCATGTTCCATTTGGTCTAACTGCATTTGGTCTACTATCACTTGATATAAACTCATTTCGGCTAACAATCATTTGGTCTAATTGCCATTTGGTCTAATAACCAATATGTCCAATTGCCATTTTGGCTAATCACCATTTCGTCTAATATTCATTTCGTCTAATACGCATACTGGTCTACTATGCTGCACTAGCGCCCTCTACGACCCGAGTCGACTCTATTCGCGATTGTGGGCCTAATTAATTACCAATTCTCTTCAACTTCTTGATTTATTTTATCACTGTTGACTAGTGTTGTTCGTCATTGATTTCTTTGCATTATGGAAGTGTTTTCCACCCAAAGGGGGAAGCAATGTGTGTCTTATCGAGGTTATACATACACGATACGGGCGAGGAAAAACGGAATGGTATACTGGCGATGTCGCCGGCGGACAACGTTCGGACGTTGGTAATCGGTATCTCTCGGTAATAAAGGGCCTCCAGACCCCCCCCCCCCTCAGAAAAGGCATAGCTACGCCGCTGAATGAAATACATTAGTTAAACATGTTCAAGAGGGTTACATGGCTCTCAAAGTATCCTTTTATAAGTTAATTTACTATTTAAAAAAAAATTAAAAAATAAATAAAAGATTTTCTAACCATTCGAGGAAAAAAATATAAGAACGTATCGTTTTTAAATCTGAATTTTAAAAAAATCAGATCAGGCTGCACGCTGGTTGATGAGTGAGGTCCGTCTCATATTCATGCGCGTATTCTGGGGGGGCCTTTGGGGGCCCGGGCCCCCGGGGTAGGCGAAAGTGGGCGCCAAAAAGGGGAGAAAAGAGAGGAAAAGAAAAGGGAGAAAAAAAAGAGGGAAAGAAGAAGAGAAAGAGAAAAAATGGGGAAGAAAGAGAAAAGGAAAAAAGGAAGAGGGAAGAGGGAGAAAGAAAAGGAAAAAAAGAAAGGGAAGCATCTCATGCTTCGCGCTCGCATTAATAATTCATTGAGATATGTATCCTGTACATAATAACAAAAGAAAAATGATTAAAATCTCCCATTTTTGAGATCTGAAAATAGGGAAACAGCTTCAGATCTTGCTGCGCGCTCACATTTTTATTTATGATACATCCATCTCTTCTTGAATTCCTTCAAACAATCCTTAATCTGTTACTTCTTTATGTCAATTAACCAACATTTTCGGCAATAATTGCAGTAATTGTTCATTTTAAGATAATTATGTATCCTGTATTACAGGGAGTGTTCAAAGTGTCCTGAAATATCAATTTTTTTAACTCGCCGTGCACATGTTTGTATATTCATTTCTAAACTGGATATAGTGACGTGGATTGTCAATGTCTAATTCCTTCTTTCAGCTTTGTCTCGTCTCATTCCCCGTTTTCTTTTCCCTCCTTCCCTTTTTTCTCCCCCACCCTTTTCTCTTTTTTGGGGCCGTCAATAAGGAGGGGCGGACGCTTTGCCCTCCTCGAAATGCCTATGTATCCACTTTATGAATGCTTACAAACAGTCCTTAAAACGTCATTTTTCATGTCAGAATATCACAAATTTCGACCCGCGCTCGCATTGTTTATTTAGATGTGTATTATGTACAAATTTATAAAAAGTGATTAAAGTGCCCCGTTTTGAGGTCTGAATATAGGAAAATTTCAGCTCGCCCTGTGATGTTGCATTTACAAAAGTAAAATATGTATCTTCAAGAATTCCTAAACGCAGTCCTTAAAACGCCCCTGTTTCATGTCAGTATATGGAAAATTCTCAGCTCGCGCTGCGCGCTTGCAATCCTCGCATTAGTTATTAATCTAGAGAAATGTTCAGGATTTCAAACAGTGTCAAGACTTACGATTTTATGTGTAAAATAATAGTGAGCCTACATGAAATAAAATGTTTATAAAAAAAAAGATCAGCTCGCGCAAGCAAAAAAAAAAACACGGAAAAAACCCTCTTCGATCCGCAGACAGGGGAATATATAAATGAATGAACATTTTTCGAGCAACAGCCCCCCCCTGCCCCCATTAGCAAAAGCTAGATCCGCAAAAGGGATGTGTTATAATTATACCCGGCAGGCCTATATACTCGCGACCAAAAATCTACTCTAGTGATTTCAATACCCCCCCCCCTTCCTGTAAACTCCTGGATCCGCGCCTACGTAGTAGTACTTATTTTAATTATGTATATTATTTCTATTATGATTATCCTTATTATTATCAATTTTGTTAATATTAGTAATATGATCATCATAATTATTAGTAGTAGTAGTATTATTGTGAATTTTATTATTATTATTATTTATTAGTATCATTATGATGATTATCATTCTTATTATTATATCCATTAATTTCTACAGCATGAGTATATCACAAACATTATACTCATCGTTATTGTCAATACTACTAGGCCTACATTTATTTTAGGCGCAGGCGGGCTTCTAGCGACGGGAAACGAACAAAAAGGGAGAGGATAGTACAGGGAAAGAAGATAGGACAGATCGGGAAGAGCTCATTTTTGGGGGGTGGGGGGTATATTGATCAATAATATTTCTTTAAAAGGCTATATTGTCTTTCATCTGTTTATCGTATTTTGATATCGGAATACAATATTCTCCTTTCTTTTTTTTAAATAAAAATTGAGCGACAAATTAAAATAAAAGGACCCTTTTCCATTTTCCCCATCTTAGTTCCCCCTTTTATATGTGTGTGTGTGCGTGTGTGTGTGCGTGTTAGGGGGGTGGGGGTGCCTGAATTGCTGTACCCACTGAATCGACCCTTGCGATAGTAGTTATCATCATAGTTTTTAGGGTTTTTTTTAAACTAATATCATCAATAATTTCAAGGTATTAAAGTCATTTCGCTCCCCTCCTCGGATAACGCAAATTATTTGTATTAGACGAAATGGCTATTGGACCGAATGGCTATTAGACTAAATGGCTATTGGACGATTTGGGAATTGGACGAAATGGTTAGTAGACGATTTGGTTGGTAGACGAACTGATTATTGGACCTAATGGTTGATGGACGAAATGACTATTAGACGAAATGGCAATTAAACGAGTTGATAAGTAGACGATGTGGATATTGGACCAACTGAAATTAGCCGACATGGCTATTGGACCAAATGAACGGTGGACGAACTGGTTAATGGACGATTTGGCATTAGACCAAATGGATTTAGACGAAATGGTTGGTAGACGAAATGGTTGTAGACGAATTGGCTATAGACTAACTGGCTATTAGACTAAATGGCTATTAGACGAAATGGTGATTGGACGAAATGGGTGGTAGACGAAATGTTGATGGACGAAATGGCATTAGACGAAATGAATGTAGACCATGTGGTGAGTGGACGGGATGGCAATAGACGAATTGGCAATTTACCGCTGTAGCTAAGCCGCCATGTTAATAGGCGCTAAAGCTTTCAAGGAACAAATCCTACCGGTACCCATTCAGCTCGCCTGGGTCGAGTGCAGCACAATGTGGATAAATTTCTTGCCAAAGGAAATTACGCCTTGACTGGAACCTATTCGAATTCGAACCTACGACCCTATGTTTCAAAGTCCGGAGACTAATCCACTGGCCAAAACGCTCCACATCAAATTTAGATGATTTATTCAGTGTTATGCTTGTTTAATTTTCCTCTGTCTATTTGTTGTTGGGGTGGACTTGACCTTTTGTCACATTTCGATATAAAATGGATGCGAGTCCTCCTAGCTCTCAGCTGACTACATGTATATGACACAAAGTCAGAATGGTTTAGATTTTTATGATCTATTGGGTAATAGTTGTTTTTATGAAACCAATTTTGAATACTTGTCTTGGTAGATGCCTGAAAGGAATTTCATTTTTTACCCATCAGGGCATTCAATCTGAAACAAATAAAGAAATTCTAAAAAAATTGAAATGATCTTTTATTTTTCACATCCTCTACATGAATTTGAAATTGTTTTTAAAACACATTGGTCTGAATTTATAATCTGTGGAATCTATGGTTTCAAATCATGGTTGTTAAATCTGTTACGTATGTTAAAGGACAAGTCCACCCCAACAAAAAATGATCTAATTTTCTTCTCATTGTCAAGTGATGCAATGATTAATTTTTCCCTGAACGTGTGGAATTAGCATTGTTTAATACTATATGGTTCAGTCAAGTTGTCAAATCTATAAAAATTGAAATATTGTATAATTTAAACAATAAAAACAAAAGAAATAATGAGTGATAGACATCATTGACTGATTCACCTAGTTGTGCATATCACTGTTTTGTGAAAATAAGCGAAACTTTAAACTGTTGTTACTTTCTTATTTTACATACGATTTTGATGAAATTTTCAGCACTATGCTAGTTTGATTTTTCTCTATTTATTCAAGTCAGCATTTTCCTGGGTGGACTTGACCTTTAAGAAAGTATCCAATTATATCACAGCACATTAAACTACTTGTCGTAAAGGTGATATCATTTATGAATATTAATGAGTCTGTTTATGTTAAAGATAAATTCCAGTTTTGGTAACGATCTCAAAATGACTTTTTACAGAATCTAATATAATGACCACCCAAGTGTCTGTTTGTATGAATAAAAAATATGTGCCAAAGGATTCTCGGAGAAACTGTGTAATTGCTGAGAAATAAGCAAAATAAGCGCGGATTCGGTCACTTCCGTCGGGTCTTTATTCCAGCAATAATAATACACTGTCCCACGTGTGCCTATCTGTGTTGGTGATCTTCAGTGTGAACGTTTTTCAGCGTAGATTTCAAGATTTCACAAAGTTCAGTTTATGTAACTGTACCAGATCTTCATCCTCGATGATATACTGACAATTAAGCCTGGTTTTACAGACTTTCTCATGAAATCAGTGTTTACTGCAACTACTGGAATTTCTCTTTAATAATTCATTAACAAACAGTTGATTAACACTGACTGAAATATTATCTCTAAAAACTGAAATTTTAAAAATAAAAAAAAGGTTGGAGGAATGACAACCTTTTCCAAAAGTTCTATCCAACCTTGTATAAAACTGAACAATTAAAATGTTGGGATGCACCAGGGAAAGTGGTAAATGAAATATTGAGAAAAGGATATCACTCCCCATTCTTTCAAATGTAGGGACAGGCATGAATGTAACTCCATGGAACACAAGCACATTCACTATTTCACACTTTCTCAATATTTGCACTGATATATTTTAGTGTAATCATTTAATGAAATCTTACATAAACCATGGTTTGAAAACCTCGATTCCAAGCCACCTTGTGAATTCAAGCCATGGAGCTTTTCTTCATCATACATGTTCAGGCAGTATGAAGAGTACTGAAAGTAGTTAACTTGTAGAAAGGGGAGAGTTAGAGATGGAAGGGGAGGGGATAAAGAAAATATTAGTTTACCATTTCCAGAGACATCTTTTGAAGAAATTGAAGTGCAGGATGGCAAATTAAAACATTTTGTGGTCAGCCAAAATGTTTCATCAGTCATTTTGGTATTTGCGGTGATTTTTGTGTGTGAAGTAACCTTTCCAAAGAGTGAATTGATGTCAGCAATCCATTGATGGAATCAGTTGAAGGAAAAGTTGTTATATGGTTCTCAACTAGTCTCAAAGCACAGTTCTGTACAGAAGTTTCCAACATTTTAGAAATATATTTTTTAAGGTTTAATTTCATGCTCTAAGAACCTTTTCATTATTTGCCATTATTGAATGGTACTGTAAACAAACATTTGAAGAAAGGGAAGAAATGCATTTTTTTGCTATTAACTAGATTTTAAAATATGATATGAGAAGTCGTAGGTAAGATATATTTGATCACATTTGTCAGTGAATTGTCACAACATTGATATTCTTTAGGCTATTGAAAATAAGCTGATATTTTCATTTCTGATTCCTAAGCATGGTTAAGAATATAAGTTTGCTCATTTCACACATACCACTACCACTGAGTTTAATACTGATAGGGTAGTTGCTTTAGAAAAATTGTTTTGATTTAAAAAAATAGTCATTACCTTTTAGAATTTCTATTACCGGTACGTAACATATTGGGAATCTGCTAATATATGTCACAAAATAAAAACTTTCATTTTCAAATTTATTAGTTTCTGCTTTTACTCAGAAAAACTTGATTATCAGGGTGAATTTCCTCCTTAAATGAATGGGATACAGAATTGCTAAATTTTCTCAGAAGATATGCCAAGAAAAAGATATTAAAGAATAAACCATTAATTGTATCCTCATTGCTCTATGTAATGTCTATTTAAGTATAAATGTTTTGGTTTTTCCTGTGGTGTTATTTGTGCACGAACATTCCAGCATGTGGCAATTAATCGCATTTAGTCCTCGATAATTTTTGTTCCTCCGCAGTCCGCACATCATCGCAAAATGTTTGTGGTTTGTTCGTAAATGTCATATTCTGCATGCACATTATTACAACCATAGAGGGCACGAGTGCCGCCGAAGTCAGGCATTTTCCATTTGAGTTGTCGCCCTCGGGACATCATCTTGTGATCGGGATGACACTATTTGAGTAGACAATGATAAGTCCTCCTTCAGGCAGTTATGGTACAACTAACTATGGGAGAGATTGCGGTTAAGACTACTGTCGGGAGGTGGTTTGTTTTCTGCTGAATAAATAGGAGTGTTTGGTGAATGTGGGTCACTCCAGGATGCAGGAGGATGATGATTGTTTACATGGATGATGGTGATAGGGAGTGCATCACCTTTCCATAGGATGATGATGATGAAGGCCATGATCAAGGGAATGGAGATGGATGAATTAGAAGAGGAATAATAATAAAAGCCAGAGAAGATTGAAGTGTGTTTGTATGACAGTCATGATTAATTACCAGTAGTTGCTTACTGGGGTGGTAGGCTAAATATGGTAGTTCAATGCTGATACATTAATGGTTTTCAAAACAGACAGGAAAAGAGGAACTCAAGATATAGATATAATGTAGACTTCAATAGGATCCTTGATAAAAGTGAATAACAATTCTACTAAATGATTGAATTGTCCCTATTTTCTATAGCAGAATAGTCTGCAACTCTCATCTTATTTTGTGTCCATTATGCATTTTTACTTCAATTTTCTGTGGGGTTATTCATAAAGTGGGCTAGTGATTGATTTCAATTGTCCTAGGTTGGTAATATCTCATCTTTCTTCATTAACAAGAACTCCCAAGTCCCAATTACATATCAAATTTAATTTCACCTCAATTTTGTTTGAAGAGAGGTGCAGGTTTTACCTGTTTAACTCCACCCTTTTTCCTATTTTCTCTCCTTAGTCCCTCCTGTAATTGCCAATGTAGGGCACAAACACAGACATACTGGGTTTCATTTCCAAAGTACTATTGATCTCCTTCTAGATGACTAGTTCTGATTAATCATCTCCCATGCCTGATTTGCCCTTTTCCAGACACCATACCTTTAACTTTATACCTGTATGACTCACCCAGTCTCCAAGCATCCTATTCCATCTACGGATTTCATCTTTTCATAGGATCTCCCTACGCCTCTCTCTGTTTATCGAGCGCAACCTGTTCCGACAGCCTTAATTTAGCTAGCCGTGCAGGTAGGCGGCGGCAGAAAATGCAATGGCGGCGCCTAGTAATAATAGGCAAAAGTTTATTGACATTCAAACGGTGCTAACCATGACGCATATGTGGGCAACATTTGTTGGGTATTCATACCTGCGTGCTTGGTATTCTGGGGCGCTTGGCTTCATCATGAAATTGGCTTGAATGTCGAAGGATGATAGCCATTGAGCTCCCCTTGTCTGGGTTTTGTGGGGACATGAACGCGACGTGGCGTGAATCATTGATCAAACTTTTCGGCTCGATTATCTGTGCCGCAAAGGATGGTCTGGTGGTGGCCGAGTTTTGTGAGCAGTGGAGTAGTCTCAAATCTAGACTTCCTGGTGCACAAATCATTTCTGAAATTATATCACCAACAGCCATTACAAGAAGAAATACAGTACCTACCTTTTCTGTAACCCATGTACAGATAGGTGAAATAGCATCCATGTCCTTTACTTCTTTACTGATTCATAAGTTTCATAGGAAATATGAGCAATACTGGTCACATTGGATGTCTGTCATACACTTTACCTACCATGCAGGATGCCTCACACACTACAATAATACCCTTCCTTCATCACAATGATTAATTTGCAATTGCATTCATATCATTTTGCAAGATCATCGCTAGAATAATCCATGCTTTATTTTATCATAGGAGTTGGACTTCTGTTCTATCAACGTCAAATCCTGATTGTGAATGATAGCCTGGTAAATCAAACCTGGATGTTTTCTCGTCATTTTTCGTTGTTGGTTTTTTTTCTTCTCTTTGAAGCCTGCTACATAGAATTTGCATCCATATTGCAAAATCAATGCATTGTTGTCAATGATTTTTGAAGCAATTATTTACTGTCAAGCCAGAAAGCCTTTGCGTAAATCCTGAATGAGGCAAGTCATTCTCAGACAATGGATGGGCTGACGTTGATTGATTCAACGCATCAGATTTTAATTGAAAGATAATCAAAAGATCGTCAATATGACATCTTAATTGATGTGGAATGATAGATGACACTTCATCTTTCAGCCATCTGCCCTTATCAGGTTTGTCTATAGATTTCCACATCCCATCTTCCCGGCTTTGTCTTCTACCAAAGATGACAAGAAAGAGATATGTTAGGGTTGGCAGAGGCAGTGTGAGGTTACGGAGTGAAGAAGATAACAAGGCAAGTTAAAACTGACTTACTGAAGCATAAAACTTCACTGAAATTATAGCATGGCTATGTCTTTTTATCTTGATTTTTTTTCAGCTCCCTAGTATCTCTCGCTACTGTGGAATACTGTATGTCCCAGTGATTTTAAATTATTTGCTTTGCTTTTAAATTTATCTTTCATTTCTTTTTTGTTTACTCGCCACTTTAACCTTGTTAAACTTGTAGGTTTATGCTTATTTTTGCTTGTTCCTAAGGGACACCAACATATTTATTGTTGATATATTTTTTATGAATATAATAAAACTCAGAAAAGTGAGAATAATAGAGAGAGGTGTAAATAACTGAAGCTGAAGGGTTATAAATGGTGTATTAAGCGCGATATGAAAGTGGATTATCATTATTATTAATGGTGAGGAATGAAGATGGTAAACTGGAAAAAAACATTTTGTTGGATTTTCCCATTAATAATCAGAGTGACAGGTAGGCCCTAGTGATGGGCATTGGGAATATGAAGATGGACAGAAAGGAAACTATACCTGTACCTGTACACACATGAATACATTTTGGAAAGGAATAATTTCTGAAAATTGGAAGTGATAAGGAATTGAGACTCGAGAGGTGTCAGATGGGAGATTAAAGAGGTAGAGATTGTGAAAAAAAATGATGAATGATATACAGAATTAGGCTTCCTGTGCATCATTTGTAATTTGTTCTTGCTTATAGGCACGTACTTTGCAATCCTCGATGTCACATAGTCAAGAAAACAAAAATGTGTTAAAGAATCAATCTCCTTCTGCAGTTTGGCGTGGTAAATATAAACAGTCTTCTTTTCCTGAAGGGGTTTTACTCCCCTACTGCTAGATTTTTCTCTCTAGAATCGGGATGCCCAACTTTGCCCGCAGCAGAAGGCTTGTTTGAATTAGAAATGATACCACTCTACCTTCGCGCTTGCTTCCCAGCCGACACTAAATTGGCCTCATTACACCAATTTACATCTTCTCTCGCCAAACTAAAACATCCCTGTTGGCGTACCATCCATCAAGCCAAATTTGTTAAAAGTAAAAGCCCTAAGAGCATACATCCATCTTGCATCATATTTTCATGCTTGCTCCTACTCTCCCATGGATACAGGCCCGTTCCATTAGAATATTTTAGAGACATTGAACGGGTTTATGATGTGGTCCTTGGTATAACAAGATGTTTCCTATTTAAAGTGGTATTCCATATCCATGATGTGCCGCTCTCAACCCAGGTGAGGTGAATGGGTACCAGGCAGGAATTTAGTTCTTGAAACGCATCAAAGATAATTAGGTTGCTTTGTTGAGCATTTAGAGACTTGATGAAAATACATGTGTTAATAACTAAAAAAGAAGCATAAAACACTAAAGGATTTTTTTTCAGGACAAAAATGAATTTTAGACCGGAAAACATAATTATGCGTAACCTTCTTACCGCACTGTAATAGTGAACTTGATTTGATAAAAATGCATTTAAGTATGTAGTATAATGAATTGAAAAAAAAAAACTTCTAATGAAACCTAGAGACAATATTCTCAGTTCTCACAAGCATGTAATCAATGAGTCGACCTAAAATTAAAACCATGTCAAATAGACAACAACTTTACTTACATGTAGATGAAAAGAGGTCAGAATCATGAGATTGAGGATTTCCAAGATAGCCAGTAAACATTATTGAGATCAATATTCAGGCAACTTGAAGGCATTAGCAAATCATCTGCTGAGGCGCCAAGTGCAATTGATGGCTTCTTTTAAAACGAGAGGAGTCGGCAAGGCTTGGGTCATAAGTACATGAACTCGCCAGGGAGATAAATTTATTTTATGAATTCTGTTCTTGTTTCAAATCAAACTGGCTAGTACCCTCTTCACACTGGTTTTCAAGTTTATCCCGGTGCTGTCGCGGGACGACGACATCGCTATAAACCTGCTTTAAATGCATTTGCAGTCCCGGGATAAATCTCATGTATCCATTCACACTGCAGCAGGTGTTTTTTATGACTTTCGGTAACAAAATATAGGTGGTTTCAAACCGCCTCAATCATAAGAATCCCTGTTAAATTACGAGAACATTTTTAGGCTACAAATGCCCATTAATTATTCGTGCATTCACACCGCTCCGAAACATACCCTTCGGAATTAGTTCCTGAAGTTACGAGCATGCGCAGTATGGTCTGAGAAGCAAGCAAGGCACGAGATTCAAAATCACGAGCTCAGCAGCCACCCACGGCGCCCGTGCCCAACTACACGCTGGGTTAAAATTTCCCGTAAATTGCTTTCACATTGCCAAAATACCTGCGACCCTGGAAAAATCCCAGCAAAAGTTCTCGTAATTTTGACAAGTACCTACTATTTAGTGGGTATTTTCTATAGGAGAGATTATGCGTTATTTGCTTTCACATTGCCAATATTACCTGGTATTTTCTGATCGGGTTAAATTTCCCGATCAGAAAATGCCTGGAACTGACGAACTTCGAGGCGGTCTGAAACCACCTAATGTGTAGGCTTGTGACCCAGTGAGTGACCAGACTCTGATACACCGGAAATAATTGAGGGCTGGGATTCGAACCCACGTCCTACAGATAGAAAGTTGAGAGTCATAACCACTAGATCATGACGTCCCCACATTATAGTTTACATGTCACAAGTGGTTTATCCCGATGTTGGAGCAGTGTGCCTTCACATTGAAGGAACATTGCGACAGTCGCGGGGCTGTTCCGCTCCTTGGCTTCCCTAGCGATAGTTTGTTGCAGAGTTATAGTGAGGCGAGGTTATCCCGGGGTTGTTGCGGGTCCGAAAATTCACACTGAAGGCAACATCGCTACAGTCTCGGGACAGTCCGGGTACTGAAGCGGTGTTTGTGGCCAGTGTGAAGTGAAGACAGTATAGGTGACGGAGAGGGGTTAAAGAAGGACGAGCACTATCGAGATTCCTGAAATCAGTTTCATCTTTTTTATCCTTGATATGCCATATTCTCCTGTGCAAAACTTTCTTTTGGTGTTTTCAAACCAATGTGTTCCACCAAAAAAATGTGGAACATAAAACTTTTATCAGTTCATCCATTCGATTGAATCCAAAGCCTGTCAGGGGAAAAAATACATGGGGGCTCAGGGCAATTTTGGTCCGAAGTGCTAAAAAAAAAGAATCCCTGAAAATTCCAATTAATTGCATTGTTGCAGCTTATCCAGTGTTGCAGATTTTATGTAGTAGGTTATATGAAAGTAGTCCTCTAAATATACATAATATTATTTTGCATGGGGCCTTTGCAACACATGCGACTAGATGTACATGAAAAACAGGTATTTTTTCAGATTAAGATGTAATATGCGCACCCGGGCTCCACAACACAAAGGTTTGCGATGAATTGCAAATATAAAAGAACCGCATTGATTGGTCCCTGGTCAGTATTTTACACCTACTGCACGTGTAAAATTGATATTAATTGGTCAGTTCATTTAGCGATTGATCTTTGTGTTACAGAGCCCAGGTGTATGTTTAGGGTTTCAAATTATCCAAAATTGATGCCCCTGTTCCCCTTCTAGGCAAAAAAATCTTCTAGTCCCTGTGCTGTAGTGTTTAAAACATTTGGGGTGGGGCAAACAATAGATGTCTCCTGCTAGGCCCTAAATAATTCTGCTAGTCTTTCTTTCATATTGAGCTGCATTACAGCCACCATGCCACAAGCTCAATCATTGGAATTAAGTCGGATACTTCCCTCTAGCATAGAGCTTGCTGCCTCTTCTATAATATGCAAGGTGTCATGCAAAATAAATGTATCACTTCTGAGGGAAGCTGGAAAACTGATTACAGAGATGGTTTCTGAAATTTGGTGACAATAACATTGCCTGAAGCACCACTGAAGAAGCGCTTCCAACGTTAATCTCGCTACAACTTGGATAGTGCCTCTGCTCAGCTCTTTGAATCCTGGTGAGAGCAAACATCCTACAAAATTATTTTTCCATATTGGTATTCAGACTTCATCAGAGCTGATGCACTTTACGTTTGTGAACCAGCCCTTTCGAAGCAACCAAAGAGTGGGTTGAAGCTGGTGCAGAAAGAACGAACGGCGCAAGATCAATTCTAGGAATTAGCAAGCCATTTGCTGAGGCGCCAGGATGCACAATTAAAGGCTTATATCTGCCCGGAGGAAAAGAAAAGGGTTTGTCTTATTTTATATCAGGTTGGGTTTATTGCTTGTGGCAAATGGCAAGTGGAGGCTGTCAGAGCTATCAATGCAATTGCTCACTCGACCTTTAACCATTATCTAGAGTCGCACTTGAGATTCACAAAGAAGGAAAAGCAATGGCATTTCTCCTCTCCTCTTCTTCTTTTATATCTATTTGTCTCTCTGTGCCTGTCTCTATCCCTGTTCCTCTGTCTTTCCTTCAACCTCATGCATCTATTTTCTCTAAATTCCTTTTTGTGCTAGGAACTGCAGACAAAAACATAAAATCATATATCCTCGCCCCATTA
Organism: Lytechinus variegatus; assembly: GCF_018143015.1. Classification (NCBI taxonomy): domain Eukaryota; kingdom Metazoa; phylum Echinodermata; class Echinoidea; order Temnopleuroida; family Toxopneustidae; genus Lytechinus; species Lytechinus variegatus. The sequence goes on along the minus strand of NC_054741.1, from coordinate 16,208,450 downwards.
TAGAATCTGACTTGAGATGTCATGTCATTTAAGAAGTAGCAAGTGTAATAGTCATCATCTTGAACTTGACTCAGTTTGTTACTTTTCACCGTGTCCAAATTCTTTCCTGGAAAATCAAGATTTTAGCTGTACACTTCATCACCCCTACAACATATCCTTTGCATTAGGAAGTGATCTAACCTTACATATGAACAAACAACCTAGAATCTAAATGGAGGTCACATCTTGTTTTTAAAAGGTCTTCATCTAGCACTTATTATTTTGTTTGGATTTGTTTTTCTTTTGAAAAGTGACTGGATGAAAATACATATTCTTGACCTCTAAATGGAACTTTTCCATGAGTAACACCCTCAAATTGACAGGGTTCACTTAGGAAAAATAGCTTTTTTAGAATGCTGTAATTATTATCTGTTTGATTGACCCGTATGTACTATAAAATGTATAAAAGGCCTTATGTATGGATATACATGTATGTTGCAGTCTGTAATTTTTTTTTTAAATAACAAGTTCTAGTGGATATGTGGATGTGTTTCCAGTCTTTATGCCTTAGTCCATCGACCTTCTACTCTGATACCCCTTTTCAATGCATTGATTCATATTTGCCACCCTTCACCCAGGTTTGGTTGAAAATTGTGTCCCAAGTATGACTGACTCATTGAAATACAAGATCACCACATTGTAGCAATAATTAAGCCATTGACTATGGAGCAAAAGTGTCAAAGCCAGCAAACACTGTTAATTAATGATCGTTATTGTAAAAAATAAAAAGAATTTTTGCAGTAGTTTTGTTAATATAGTTTCATTGGTTTCTTTTCGCTATTTTTTTACCAAGCACTTCCTCCGTTTGGTGGGAGGTATGCTCTGAAGGAACATTGGTGCAAAGAGGGTTTTTTCAACATCATTAACATGTTTTTCACACTGCACTTATTTTCCTTAACCCCAGGAAATTGGTGGTTGGGGGGGGGGTCTTTGCCCCATCGATTTCCCGGGGTTAAGCTTAGCCCACTTTGTTTTTACACTACGTTTTAGCAAAGAGGACTATCACAGTAAATAGTACGGTACTATCTGGCCCTGCAAAAAAGCAGGGTTAGCTGGCTTATTGTGGTCTAGCAACACAATTGCGGTGCTAGGAGATGCAGTATGGAATAAAAACTGGGCTAAGGAGAAGTGGGGCTAAACATTAGCCAATCACAGAACTCAAAATTGCATGTTTATCGCGCTCTGTATGGTAAAATTATCAATATTCATGACCTGTGTGGTTGTCCGGGGTTCAGGCGTTAACCCCGGCTAAGCAAATAGTATGGGGTTAAGAAAGACAGTGTGAATAAAAAAAAAGATAGTATGTGGTTAAGGAAATACAGTGTGAAAAAGCATCATAAAGAATCGTGCGTCGATATAATTGAATCCTGTCAGAGGGCAGGATGAGTGGAAAATCTTATCACGGGGCGCTTGGGAATAATCATTTGCGTCACGAAGATGGAAATCCATCTTTGATCCAACCTTGGGGCACAGATGATGGTGATGTCGCCACGGTAACCCATCCAAATTATGAGACGGAATTGAATGTGCCGGTGTAAGTGAGTTGGAGGTTAACGTTTTCCCTGAACATTCACTTGTGAGATGTTTGCTACACATCCACAAGATACAGGTGTAGCCGATTGTAGAAAAGGTCATCATCTTTGCTAATTAGAAGCATGGCCACTGTGTATCTAGGTTAATTTTCTGTCGCGGCATACTGTTAGCAAAATTGGAAATAGATGAAGTTCCAAGACACCAGCATAGATTGAAAGAAATGATGATGACAAGTGATGTATTTAGATTGTGTGATTGAAGTAGACTACATACAAACGGTCCTTAGCACAATAGGTAAAGAATGGAGAATTTATTTTGAACATTTCCACGATAGGAAAAGATTGAACGAAATCAGTTCTCTGCTATTGAGCATTGTAAATAGGCGAGAGATTATTCCCTCCATTGCATTTAGCTTTTGAGAAATCAGAATTATCATTACATGTACCTCAACATGATGTATATGAGGACAACTCCTTTGGTGGTCAGTGACCAGGGAATGAAATTCATCTCACTTGAAATAAACTTGAGGCATGTATTTCTTTTTTTTCCCCAATTGTTTGCTCATTTTGGCATGAACTCTCAGTGAAGTGTGGAGAAATAACCTGTGACATCATGAATGTTGTTGCCACACCGCGAGCATTTAGCATGAACTTTCAACTTCTGTGATTGGCTGTGCTTAGCCTCGCCTTTTTCCTTGGCCTGGTTTAACAGGTGAACCCTGCTTTCATTAGCAGCCTGGACAGATAGTACTGCACTATTGACCATGCTAGCCCTCTTTGGTAATTCAAAGTCTGAAACAGAAGTGAGCTTTTTTTATGAGGATAGGCCCCACCCAACTTATTTCCCAGGGTTAAGGAAAAAATTTGTAGTCTCAAAAGCATCTACCATACATGCAGAGAAATGGGAGGTTAGATCATATCACAATGTTATTAAATTAGAATGATGAAAGGCTATTTTTGTGCTTTCTTGACTTTTTTCATTAATTTACCCCCCCCCCCCCCGTAAGAAAAATAAAATCACTAGCTTTTTTAATGTGAAATGCTCTGAGGAACTGTGATCACCAGAAGCAAAATTATTAATATTGAGGCCATTATCATTGCTAATATAGCTAATATAATTGCCATTGTATACATGTATTGCACTCTGCAGAACACACAAATTAATTGATATAAGTGGTAAAATAGCCCCAGGATCACCGCCTTCTATATAACTATGGAAAGCTAATGGAACAACCTGTTTCAATGTTAATGTGCATGTGATACTATTAGTGTGTGTTTGATGTGTGTGTGTGTGTGTGGGAAAGGAGGTTATGAACCGATTCAGTGATCAGTGCTGAAAGCCGCAACCCGGGTTACATCTTTGGGACGGCAAAGATGAAGGTTATTTCGGCTCAAGTATCTGCTTATATTGTCATACCACTGCATGCCACTTTCGTATAATCAGTTATGTAAATGATCATAATTATACATCTTTTTTATGTAAAATTTCATAAACGGTATCCACTTTTGTGATGGTCACACTGTACATTGTCGTGGCATGCGGAAATGAATGAGTACATGAATAAATAGATAATTAAATGATATCTGATTGGTATATCTACATGTATTTTAAAAAATCTTTCATTTCCTCTCAGAAGCATTTTTTTAAAATCAACTGAGAAAAAAGAATAGGTGCTGTGTGAGCCTACCCAAATGCTTAGATATGTTCAAATGTGATTTACTCCCTGTTACTAAAGAAATTTGTCTCGCCTATCAGAGTTAATTTTTACTCTAAAATTGAATTTGGCCAACTGGATAAACATCCAAATGTGTGACAAAATCTTATTTAGTCTGTAGAGACTGAGCTGCCTGTGGTTTTGTGTCCAAAGAACATTATCTAAAACATTGAGGAGATAATGACTAACATTACTCTAGTCCTGTAAACCAGGTTTTTAATGTTTGGAAGTATTTAGTGTGGACTATTAGGAATTAAAGGTAAAAGAAAGCAATTGCAGCAAACAATTGTATTTCACGAGAAAACCCTTATAATCAAGGTAAATAACCTCCATGTTCTAGATCTGGTACATTGAAATAAACTCATCTTTGTGAATTCATGAAATCTTAGCTGAAAACTGATAATTCTGATAACTGACACAAAAAGGCTTATTTGGTAAATATGAATTTTGCTTGGATAAATACCTGACAATTTATGTAATTCTGTGATTACTCTGCTCATTTCTCAGCAATTACACATTTTTTCCTGAGCCAATTGGCACATATCTTTTATTTTATATACATACACGTACAAACTCTTGGGTGGTCATTTTATGGGATTCCATTCGAACTCATTTATAGATTGTTACCACAAGTGGTATTGATATACCTTACAGGTGAATAAATGGTGAGGGAAGTTAGCAAGATGCTTCAGAGACTGAATGGGTGATTTTAGCTGTATCCTATAAATGTCAACAAAGTATCATCTCACAATTGTTCTTGTTATGAAATTCGTTCACAGTGATGAAGAGTCGACAAATCAATTTAAAAAATGAGGCTTATTGTTTCCCTCATATCAGTATTCTTGTAATTAGTATGAGCAGGTTTACTGTATTATGCCTGGGTGTCAGTTCTAGAGCCTGTGGTTGAATACTGTCTGATGAGGAGTGGCCTTCAGGGATACCAGTCTGGCCAGGCCTGAGGAATCTCACCTTGGTGTTGAAAGGTATCTCTGTGAAGTGGACTTGACAAGGATGTTGGTGTAATCTGATAAATTGTAGCTGAATTTTGAATGGATTTACAAGGGTGGGGGGGGTAGAAGTGACTAACTTGACCCTATTACAGGACAGATAATGTTGGTTTTGTGAAGATGACCATTGGGGAAATGAGTCTGGCCAGGCCTGAGGAACCTCGCCTTGGTGTTGAAAGGTATGTCTGTGAACTGGACTTGACAGTGTATACTGCAAAACGCAGCAGTACAAGGTTTATGCATTTTCACCGCTTCCCAGTGGAACATTTTCCCAATGGTCATCTTCACAAAACCAACATTATCTGTGCTTTTCACCACCCTCAAGATTGTGAAGTCGTATTGTGTGCATAGCATTGTGATTGCAAAGGGTTTTTACATAGATAAAGCCTACTTTAACACCTATACCTACTCCTCCTCTGACTACTTTGTAGTAGTACTGCTGATACTACTACTACTACTACTACTACTACTACTACTACTACTACTACTACTACTACTACTACTACTACTGCTACTGCTACTGCTACTGCTACTGCTACTGCTACTGCTACTGCTACTACTACTACTACTACTACTACTACTACTACTACTACTACTACCACTACTACCACTACTACTACCACTACTACCACTACTACTACCACTACTACTACTACTACTACTACTACTACTACTACTACTACTACTACCACTACTACTACCACTACTACTACCACTACTACTACCACTACTACTACCACTACTACTACCACTACTACTACCACTACTACTACCACTACTACTACCACTACTACTACCACTACTACTACCACTACTACCACTACTACTACCACTACTACCACTACTACTACCACTACTACTACTACTATTACTACTACTGCTACATGTACTACTCCTGCTATGAATACTGATGACGAGATCTCCTGTGTTGTGCAGTCCAACCTCCACCTAGTCTTTTAGCTCAGACCTCAATTCAGTCAATTGATCCTTTAATCAACAAAAGTGTCTGGAGGAAGTAAAGCAACTTAAGTCAATTAAGGTTCCGAGAAACCTCGATACACATTCCCCATTCAGCTTGGTGGCATTCTTGCAAATTCATTCTGAATAATAAAATGGCATGTTTTGACAAATGTGGCAGTTTGTGACCACAGACTAAGTTTAAGTTTGAAGTTTTGATTTATTTCCATTTTGAAATAATGAACATAACATGAAACATAAATACAAAACGGAATAAACATCCTTAGAAACATGATATTGTAGGAAAATGTTCAGTAAATAAAGGTCTGCGCATTCAGACTAACTGCCATTATGCTTATGAGGTCATCTAATATTAATACCAAGATGAAAATGGAGAGAGATAGCCAATCTTCCTTATGAATGAATAATGAGAAGAAATAGAGAGAATCAGCCCATCACCGATGCAGATGATCTGCTCAATGGAGATATGCTCGATTAAAGCTAAAATTTAGTTTTGATCGCATAATTGCATACGAGCCATTCATTATTGATTGGGAAAGGCTTATTTTGTAATTACAACTGTGAGAGGCTCAGTTCTACAATGTTGAAGAGATAGTGAAATGATTGTTATTGGTCTTTCTAAATTTGTATGCATTGTATACTAGATGTTCTGATAGAGAAATGGGTATATTTGAATTAGGTTTTTTTTATGCAATCATTTCAGGTATATTATCTAGATGTTCATATATTAAAGTGATTGGTTAACATTGGTTTGACTTTTAAAAAATCTGAGCTAGAATGTCACACATGTCACCTGTGTCTTTGATATGTTCCAAAAATGAAGCCCAGAAAAAATTGCGTTCGAAAATTATTATTTAGTGCTTCAAAAATTGAAATATAAAGTGACTGGAAACACCATCTTGATTTCATCCCATACACTTATGTGTACTATTTAGGTGTCTGTAAGACATCTATTTACAAAATCGGGGTTTGCCTTGTAGTTTTAGCTTTTCATTCTCAATGGTTGTTTTCATGGTTTATCAGTTCTTATACATGCACTTGTACACATGTTTCATCTTGGTTTGAGAATTCTTTAAATCAACTGCTCACAAAGTTAAACAATACTTTTAAAATTTCAGGACATATAAAGACCATGTATTATTTGAACAATGTTCATTTCTTTTTTTGTACTCATACTTTTCTGAACTATACATTTATATATTGAAACAATGTTGTAATGAAAATGAATGCATGTCTTCAATGGAAGAACTTGATCTCCCCTTTAAAAATGCTGCTTGATTAAAGCGATCCATCTCTCGTGCGGTCAAATCTGTCGTGCTGACCGTAATGAGCGACTCCCTTGAGTAATAATTGGAATCAAATATGGGTCAATGAAATGGTGCCTTCATTTCCCAAGAAAGTAGAAAATCTGAAGCATAACCTCCCCCCCTTCCCTGCCACTGTAAGGATGAAATAGCATAATAAAGTATTGCTATAGCTATACTTTGTATTTGTGCCCCACCCCACTTCCTGAATGTGCTTCTGATAGGTATTACTATGCATGTTTCTGATTAATGCTTCCTTAGAAATATGAAATACCACCCCTCCCCAACCACCATCACTATTGGAAGACATAAATGCTAAAATATGTGTATGCAAGTGTATGGGTAATTTTTATACATTTCTTGGGGGCATATATATTTAAATTTTCACACAATTTTGAATTTCTTTCCATAGAAGTCAGATTTTTGTGCATTGAAGAGCCCTTGAATTTTTATCTTTTATAATTTTGTTTCAACTGAAGTGACGTCTCTAAAGAGAGTTCCATATGGTTCTTTTCACTTAGAAGCAAACGTCACATTTCAAAGTCTTTCCCTTTGAGCTCACAAAATGAAAACCAGGGAGAGTAGCAAATAAGAATACCATCTGTGAAAAGTAATTTTGCTCACTTGTGATGTGTGTGGAAATTAACTTCTTGACATCTATTTTTATTGCACAAATGCTCATCATACAATATTTAATCCCCCCTCCCTCTCTCTCTCTCTCCTCTCTTTCTGCAGATGTGTATCCAGTAGCAATGTATCTTTGTCCACCCCATCCGATTCCACAACCATCCCTTGGCCTCTTGATGCTTATGATTAGAAGAGAAGAATTAGCAGAATCACTAGCAGACATCTACATCTGGGAAAGATGAGCATCCTCAGATGTCATCCAGGCTTAGTGATGAGAAAACATCTTGTTGTCTCACCCGTACACACAGCTTCCAAACCCAACATTGTTTGCATCGTGACTGCAGCATATTATACATTTAGTCTTAGAGCCTGGTGCCTGCCAACATCATCCCAACCATATGGGACTACACATCATTCATCAGTCCCGGTACGGAGTTTGTTTAGGACACAAGAGATACCTTGTAAAGCAGAAGCTTCCGGAGCCACGCATCAAGAAGATCTACAAAGTCAACCGGCATGACTCTCCGATCCATGCTGATGTTTTTTCTCTTCTCCTTGCCGTCTGCAAAGGGAAGAGGGAAAATAACAAGAGAACCTGGGGGAAAGAATTGTTAGTAAGATTTGACTGAAGCTGATCAAACTGCAGAAATCTACTCCGTGAACCCTATACCACGTTGTCTCTGGTCATGCGATGCCAAGATTGTTTTTTTGCATCGTCAAATAACTTGTATTTCATGTTTGAGTAGTGTGCGGAGAAAGTACACTTGCAGCAAATGTATTCACTTTCAAAGCCACAAGGCTAATGAAGTATTCATGCCAGAATTTAATCAAATGTAGACATCGATCAATCATCACTGTGATTATGAAAATAAGGAGAATGATTTCACCATGATATTGCCACCTACTAATCCCATTGAATGCATGCTAACAAGGTTTGAACAAGGAATTCTCAAGCTCGGCAATCACACATGTTAAGCATGCTTCCAATAATGCAATCCATATTGATTCAATTTTGTAATTAAATCATAGTAGATCTATGACTACATCTAACGTACCAGTAATATTGTGGTTTAATTTGTTAAAATGCATAAATTCAATGCTTTTGCCGTTCATCATCTCAATCGGATGGCATGGTTTCAGACAAGTCTGAGAGAGCATTCATGTCGGCATGTACAGTCTTGTGTTGACTTGATCGATCGATCTGTGGATTGAATATTCAGAATATTTTTAAAATCATTCAGTGTACATTATTCAAGTAATGATGAGAACTGTTAGGTTACACAGAATCTTGTAGGATATTTATTCTTCATCATAGATAAAAAAAAAATTAGAGTATAATATTTCTCATTTTTAATATGTATTTTATCTCATGAGCCTAAGGCAAAGTATAACAAGTGAAGTAGCCATTTTGAGGCTACTTGTAATTGTGTGGCTACTATGTATGATATTTGATTGTGTTAAAGTATCATTCCAGATCGTTTGAAGGAACTACTCAGCTACAAATCAAATTCCTTGATTAAGCAAGCATATCCTGCAGTTTGTATTCACAGGATGAGTCTATTTGTATATTTGTTTTTTTACTATTCCAGATAAAGCTGTTTTATCGAGACTAGGCTTGATATCTGATGAGGGCGGCACTTCAGCTCATGACTAAAGCTAGGCTGACGCTTTCACGATTCTGTGGTGCGCACTGGCATGACTCGAGTCGTGCCAATGCGCAAACTAGTCGTAAACTGGCGTGAACTGTGTGTAAACCTTTCGTGACTGCATGCCGTTGATGGACGAGAATTTTGAGATTCTTTTTCAAAATTTTGGTCATGACAAACTTTAGTGACCAGGTCATGAACTATGTGCAAAGTGTTCATGAACTCGTCCAGACGATGCGTGCCAGTGCGTGCCAGTGCACTCCATGCAACGACTGTCAAGAACAGCTCACGTTGTATTCACGAATATGGTGTGCCTAACTCGTCATGCCAATGAAGGAAGAGCGTAAACTATCCACAAATTATTCGTGAATTCGTCGTGCCACTTTGTGTCAATGTGGACACTGATGGGCACGCATTTGTGAACTATTTATTAACTCGTAGTGAACAACACAGGAGCCTCCCAGTTCATGCCCCAAAATGGCACTACTTGCCACGACAAAATCGTGGCCAAAAGTGTCGGCCTGGCATTACTCTCTGAAGTGATTGTGATATTTGAGTGACTGTTGACTTTTTGTAATAGCATGGATGCCTTAACAAGTGACAAAATGCAATTTTCTTTGTTGTCAAAGAGTATTTGAATGCCAAAAACTAGCTAGAGGTATGATCCTACCCTATACAACTCGTATTGTAGTTTATCAAGTAATATTTGAATTGTAATGTATTTTTACCCCCTCCCCAATTTTCTTATAATCTAGAATTAAACTATGTAATTTATTTCATGGTTAATGAGTTATTAAGGAATGAGTAAAGGACTGAATCTCTAACCCGTGCCCCCCCCCATTTTTATTAAATATGGATATGAGTACCTTACCCCTTTAAGCATATTTCAAAGTGATGCTAAATATCCGAGAAGTGCATGTGATCACACAATCCATGCAAATTCAAAACATTGGGCTTATCTGTACTCAGGTGTACATGCAATTATTTCAGTGTCATCAAAATATTGTCAAATGTCTCATTGCACCAGTGTTTACTTTAATGTAGTAAAATAGTATATTTCATGCATAATCAATGTGTTACCCAAATCAGTGTTGCATGACATGTAGGCTTAGACGTAGAGAATATGTTTCAATGCTCATTTTAAACACTATTTCATGCTATGTGAACACACTTGCCTTGTAGGTTATCACTGAGACTTCCTGTTGGTAATGTATGAATTAAAAGTATGATATGTACTATTTTTAAATGATATTTGAATCATATCCTGGATGCAAAGAGATGAAAAAGTAAAATGAATTGCTAAAAATATTGTACTCAAATAAAGTGTGCCATAAACTGTGTATTCAGCTACAAATATTTATTTTAGACCTGGGCGAGCATTTATATTTCTTCTCTATTCTATCTCTATTTTTCTTCTCATATTTTTCTTGTTCTTTATATAAATTTTCATGAAGAATGAAGGAAATAGATTGAACTGTCATATTTGTTGGCATTGTCCTGTTTAAGCCTGTATCAGTTTTTGGTAAATATAAACTTTATTCATTTTCAAAGTTTGACTGCATTGCCAGATAAATGAAAGAATATTTCTTAATATAATTACTTAATTACAATATCAATGAAATTTAAGTGTTCACCACTTCATTTTTTTCTTTGTCGTAGACTATTCCTTTCTTGATCAAATATTTCAGACTACCACATGTCTCCATTAAAAAAATCATATTCATGAAATAGAAATATATGTTTAGTTGAATTTAGTTGTCTATACTTCTACCATGAAACTTAAGACCAATATTTATATTTTGTGATGAGGTATACAATTTAATTTGTAATGAATATTAGTATTCAACTGAAAATTGTTCAGCCTATACCACCCACTACAAAAGGTAGGAAGTTTATTACTCATCGTCATTATGATATTTCCTTCAACTTAGAAAAAAGACAAGATATTAATTGTTTAAGATCAAATCAAGCCCTTTGTATTCCGTGTATATAATTTTCTGTCATTTTTTCATATTTATATTGTTATTGTGCTTTATTGATAATGTGATATTGTATAACAAGTCTTTTATTAGAGTTATTAAAATGACATGTACAATTGAGTTAACTCATGTGCCGTGTTTAGTTGACTGTTCCAATTTAGTTGTAATTCACATCTTCAAGTAACAATGAATTAAAGAGAGAGAGAAAGAGAGGAGGGTGGAGAGAGAGAGCAATTTGGAATATCAATGTGAATCAGCAGAAGACAACTTAAAAGACAAGTCCACCCCAGCAAAAGGTTAACTTGAATAAAAGGAGAAAAATCCAACGAGCATAACACTGAAAATTTCATCAAAATCGCATGTAAAATAAGAAAGTTATGTCATTTCAAAATATCGCTTAATTTCACAAAATAGTTATATGCACATCCTGGTCGGTATGCAAATGAGGAGACTGATGACGTCATCCACTCACTAATTCTTTTGTATTTTATTATCTGAAATATTCTAATTTTCTACCCATTGTCAAGTGAAGCAAAGATTAATTCCTCCCTGAACATGTAGAATTAGCATTGTTTGATATATGGTTCAGTCAAGTTGATCTTTATTGTCAAATCTGTGAAAAATGAAATATTGTATAATTCAAACAATAAAAAACAAAAGAAATAGTGAGTGAGGGACATCATCGACTGTCTTATTTGCATGTCACTGAGTTGTGCATATCACTGTTTTGTGAAAAATAAACTTTGAAACGTCATAACTTTCTTATTTTACATCTGATTTTGATGAAATTTTCAGCGTTATTCTAGTTTGATTTTTCTATTTTTATTCAAATCAACTTTTTTGCTGGGGTGGACTTGTCCTTTAAAGGGATGCTCTGGGCTGAGAATATTTATATCTCGATAAATAAAAATAATAAAATTCACAGAGCAAATGCTGGAAAATTTAACAAAATCGGATAACAAATAACAAGATTATTGAATTTTAAAGATTTGCATTATTCTGGTGACACAGACTAGGCATGTCTTCATGAATATTCATTAGGTGGGCAGATGATGACATATCCCCACTTGTTCTTTTATATTTTATATAGTATGAAATTCAGTTTATTCAAAACAAATTTACCAAGAACTAAAACGATTGGATTTGACAACTGATTAAGTGCATTAGTTGTTTCTTGCTGCAACTTATTTCATCATAATTGAGACACATCATTGTACACATTTATGAAAAAATGAAATAATTATGATTTCGTGTAATAACACAAAGAAAAAGGAAAGTGGGGATGTGACATTATCAGTGCACCTAATGAATATTCATGAAGACATGAATAATGCAAATATTTGAAAATTCAATAACTTTGTTATTTGTTATCCAATTTTGATGGAATTGGCAGCATTTTGCTCTGTGAATTCTACTCTATTTATTGAGATATAAATATCCTTGGCCCAGAGTATCCCTTTAAGATGAAATAATATTACAATAATGCAGGGCATCTCTATACTGCAGTATATCTCTATACTGCAGTATAGGGATGTATAGAGATGAGTCTTCAGTACCTTCTTGGCTCTACTGCAGGTGGAGTAATATGGATGCCATCCTGATGGAGATTGGCTGAAATAGTGATTTTTCCAATTCTGAAACCCCTCAACTCCATCCATCGTAGTCGTCAGCAGCGTGGTCATCCTCAGAACGATGCTTTCTGCATCAATGATAGTGAAATAACCTCAACCTTCGATCAGGTGGAGCAATTACAGTTGAACTGCACCAATGACTTCCGAAGAGATTATCTCGCTACTCATTCGGTAGAAAGAACTCGGCTATTCAATGATTCCTGGTACAAACTATAAGCTATGTTTTTTCATGTTTAAACAGTTAAAGGGGGAGTTTTTCTTTACGTCAAGTTAATTTTAATACAAGGAGACAAATCAAATGCTTTGTTAAGGGGTTGGGAACTAACTGAGTGAAAAATAGCTAGTCTTTAAGTTAACATAAGTATTGATGATACAAAGAATAAATTAGTGTGTGATTTTATACACTGTTTAAAATTTTAAGCACGGTGTTTAAGCCCGTCACTCTAACAACTGCTGTATAAACTTTTTAAACAAGTTGTTTAAAAAGTTTAAACAATTACAAAACAGTTTAAACAACCTGTTAGAGTGACAGGCTTAAACAACGTGTTATTTTTTTTGTACTGTGAATGTGTAGAGAAACTAAAATGTGTTGAGAGAATACTTATTTTGCTACTTATACAGTGCGTCCCAGAAAAAACGAAACCGAGATTTAGCGATGATTTATCATAACTTAATCATAAATAAAATAGACAAATGACCTATCAATGTAAAGCTTAGAGTCTCCTCTTTCATCTGGTATTACTTAGATTATTCCTCATTCACGCATGAGTGAGTAAAAACAATTCGAAGAGAGGATGCCAAAAACTCACTTGGCGGGGGGTATCTGAATTTCAAAAAGAAAATCACATGACTAAAAAGTTCAATATCTGCATTTTTCTTTGATACCTCAATCACAGAAAATGGACAAGAATTAAAAAAAGTTATGATCTCTCGAAATAATGGTATTTCCCTAATTTCATTAAATAAACTTGTTTTCACTGGTTTCCCACAGAAGCTATCGCACGGTAACAAAAGACTTCATGCATGGCTGATCGTCAACAAAACGGAGTGTCGAGTTAGTTTGAACGCTAGCCTGTAAAACCTCTTCATTTTCTGAAATTATTGAAATTCGAGCCTTATTTCAAATAACCAGAACTTTGTCATTTCTTGACCATTTTCTGTAATTGAGGTATCAAATTAAAGAGCAGATATTGAACTTTTTCAAAATGAGGTTTTCTTTTTAAAACACAGATACGGCCCGCCAAGTGACTTTTTGGTACCCCCTTTTCAAATTGTTTTTGCTCACTCATGCGTGAATGAGGAATAATCTAAGTAATACCAGATGAAAGAGGAGAGTCTAAGCTTTACATTGATAGGTCATTTGTCTATTTTATTTATGATTAAGTCATGATAAATCATCGCTAAATCTCGGTTTCGTTTTTTCTGGGACGCACTGTATTGTGGAATTGGTGCGGAATGTATAAAGTAATTAATTAGTGTGTTATCATTCAAGCGGGCTCCATGACCATAGGCAGACATTAATTTCTGGGGGAGGGGTTGTAAAAACGCATACAAATTTTCAAAGAAACCGGAAAGCGAGGGAACGAAGCGAGCAAGCTAGCCAGCCATGGGGGTGCTTTTGCATTTTCTAAAGTGAAATTGAATGCTTTCATGCACGCTTGGCAAAACATTGTAAGTTTTCAAAATTTCTGGGGGACCACTGCCCCCCTACTGTGGCATACGGCCTTAGTGGGACTATAATTATGTTGTCAAATGTAAGTATTTCATGACTTATGGTGGAACTGTACAAGGCTGGTGTTTCATAAGATTTGTTTCAGATGAATGAAGGTTTGGCGCAAAATCCACCAAAGAATGACATTGTAATGGACTTTTTTTACAGCGTCACATTCGAGCTGCTACTCGTATGACAAATGATAGAAATTTCTTAAAATACCATTTTCACACACAAAAAAATATGTGTAAAATTGAAAATTATTTACATTTGCATTATTAGTTCTTATTGCCCAGAGATCCACAAAACACCACTGTCCTGATCTCTGGAACTACCTCTCCCAGAGTTTATCAAAAGATATTCCTCGCTTCACGAAAGTTAAATGCATGCCGTTTTCAAAAATCTATGTCATTGTCTAAGCTTACCCCTCCTTCCATTTAAAAAGCATCATGGCCATCATTATCTTTAAAAAAAAGTGTACACGTAGTGTAGTTATCTCCCACAAATTGTGAATGTTGCAGAAGTTAAGCAGTAGATTATTTTTGGTTGGAACATGGACCTACCATAGCTCTATGGTTAGAATGAGGCAAATCTCTACAATTAGTCTATATTCATGCCCCAAAATATTCACCATATTTGCTATGTCATCAATATACTTTTGAATGTATTAGAAAACCATAATTTCAAATTTAGTATACTGTAACTGAAGTTGTGTTCAAATTCTACAGTGCATTCTGACACATGAAAGAAAGTGTAGTCCTATAACACTGAAGTTTTCCCAGTTCATTCTACCTATGAAACATTTCCCAGATATATAGTATAAATTTGAAAAGAAAAAAAATGGGGCGTTATGGTTCGAAAAGAGGCGCAGACACAACGTCCATTTCTGTGAATTGTTTGATAATCATCCATTGTTCCGATTGGGAAACAAACTTTCCAAATTCTTGAGCATTCGAAATGAAATCCAAGCAGCTAAAGTTCATCGGAGATGCGAACAACAAAGATGACATTCGAACTCGTTTTCGTGTGATTGCGCATCAAGGAATGCTGAAAGCTTGCACAAATCATCCAAAACATGTTCATCCATCTGCGCATGACGTACGCAAGCATTTCAAAATGTATTTCACATTCCTCCAATGGATTATTAGACACTAGCGCAAATGTCAATGAATAAACGATGAAAAAAAAGTTTCGTTGTTTAAAGATATAGTTCAGACTTTAAAGCAAAGGGAAATTTGGCGCGAAGCTTGTCTAAAATATGTTGCTTTTCAGTATAAAAGCAAAGTGGTCAGTGTCATACAAGCGAATGAAGGGATGGACCGTGAAAAGAATAGTTTCTCATGAACGCTTGTAGTCACAGACAATATACACGCTAAATCATTATATTTTCAATCGTATCTGAGTGTCTTTGATTCTCTCGAAGACCCCCCCCCCTCACCCGCTGTCGCTCGCATAAAAGCGCGCCGGGGCAGGTTACCAGATTAACCAAACCTTACCAGATTAATAGTTTGGTGATTGCGAAAAAAGAAGAAGCTAGGTTCACAAAAAGGGAAAAGGGTTAGTGCAAGGAGAATGATTCCCCACACCTTCATCTACTAGACGTGTTTATGATGTTTTCTCTTTTTAACGGTATTTTGGTTTATCCTTTGCGGTTTTTACAGTCTACATGTCTGCAATGTAATATATATATCACGATTACTGAGAAATGTAGTGAGTGCCCCAACTATATACTGGCCTGGCGGAGTTACAAATAAGAGCATGTATAGACTCCCATGCTATTATGAAAGAATTGGGTTACATAGAAAGCAAGACATCTTAGGATCAGCCACTTACAGCCACTATATCATTTCAAAAATATAATACCTGCTCAGTTTTTGGAGAGAGACTGAAAGAAAGAGAGAGAGGGGGGGGGGCATAGAGAGTCAAACATGGGCAGGGGGATCCAGGGATGACTTCACGGGAGCCTTTTAAGGGGGGGGGGGGTTGGTTGTCACCATTCAATGGGAGCAAGGAACGAAGGGGGGGGAGCGAGGGAGGGGGAATTGGAGGAGGAGAGGGGGCGCTGGCTTATGCTCCACAATGTTCCAAGAACATTGAGAAAGCCAATGGAAGGAAGGAAGGAAATATATTTCGCCAGAATTCTAAGGATGTCTGAATTTCGACTCTTGGATTTGTGTCCAGGGACTACTTTGTATTGTGGGATCCGGTTCCGCGATATATTCAGATGGTTAAGTACATTTTGTCGATCCCTTCAGGGTATCTGGGAATAATTACTTCAGAATTCAAAGATGTTGTCGGTTGAACAATACATGAAATGTGAATCGATTGAAGTAAATTATCTTCTTATGTCGATTGATAATTCTTGACAAAAATTTAATTTTAAATTAAAAAAAAATAGTTTCACATCTGTATAAAGATAGCATGTTATTGACGTATTAGTGATTGAAAAAATGTCGGAGGGTGATGTGCAATGAGTGGAATTTGAAGACATATCAACAACTCTCGTATTATGAGTCTGAAAGCATTGATTTCTTTGAAACTTCTCTTTCACTCAAATTAAAGCATTGAAAAATACCTGTAATTTCTTAAAGCTGAATATATATTTCTGTAATTTTCAAAATGTAAACAAGAGCCTTAGATTCACATTATCCCTTTATACACTTGTTCAAAATCGCGACTGCTCTCGTTGCTTCCTTTAGGAAGGTATGATTGGAGTTCTATATTTTAAGGAGACATTGTACACCCTAATCACCCACGGGCATCGACGAATAGTGTTTACTCGTGAGGACCCTCAAGATGTCTTAACGATACATGTTATATTTCCTTACTTTTCCCTTGTGGCTTTCAAGGAATCGCCCTTTTAAAGAATTCATCGGAGAGACGGCTGAGGGATTGTTATCCTTCTATAATCTGCAATAAAAGACGCCAGAAATGGATGTTACTTCGTCGTGTATATTCAGCGAGCGAGGTTTACAGGGAGAATATTAGAGAGAGATTATAATAACACTGAAAAGATGAACATGTCGAGATATACAGCTCGTGTTATTTTTCTACAGACAGACCTCTTTGACTCGCAACATGTTAAAAGAAGGGTTTTCACAATTTTGTCAATTTGAGTTTATTGTTTAACGTGATAATAATGCATTATTTGTCATTGGACCACCAATCATGTATCGGCACACAACTCTTCATCTCAGATATTCTATACTTTTTTCTTCATTATTTCTTTTACTTGTAAGTTGTATCACTGTTTGTTATCAAAACATGAAAAATAACCATCATAACCCTGATACAATTATCTAATTAGAGAAAGTTTTCACCTTAATTATACCCAGCTCTCACCCAAATGCCATTTCAGGCCAAGGTTCCTCCTACTATGGCTTAACATTCTTGGGTCAATCAACACTCAAATCTGATAGAATGTGAAATGGGTATGATATGTTAGTAGCAACAAACGTCAGACAAATCAGGTGGGCATTAAAATGCACTGAGACACTTACAGCACCGTGGCAGAAGGAACTGCTCATGTAGCAGTAAAAGAATATAGACCCGGCTCCGTCACTCGGAAAATTTAGGTTACAAAATCTAGTTTACGAAGTGAGGCGCGCCAAACAAGAGTAGTTAGCCACAAATGCACAAAAGCTTTTACCTTGCGACTATTTGACCTTTACACCATTATCTCGTTTGTATGAACCGGTACAAAGAAACAGACAAAGACTATGGAGATTAGAGAATAAAGGGAGAGGGGGGGGGGGTAAAGAAGATAAAAGAGAGGGATGTGGATACCTTGCTGAAACAAAAATGCACAAAGAGGCTGGTATTCGAACCCACGAGCTCCTGACTGTAAGACGTGAGTAATACATTGGTCACATTTGCTCTACAGCGGCCGTACGGCGAGTCGAAAACAGCCGTTTTATTACTTTTGATTTAAACCACCTAAATGTAGTTGGACAAAAAATGCTAAAACGGCTGTTTTCGACTCGCCGTACGGCCGCCGTAGAACAAATGTGACCATGGCATTAGAACCACTGTAAACCGCGACGCGTCGCGACGCTTTCAGCATGTCCAGCAGGAATAGAGAGAAAAAGCGGAGAGGAAAAAGAAGTTTGCTTGAGTTAGGGGATAAAAAAAAGAACGATGAGAATTTGTTGAAAACATGGAAAAGTAGATGGATCACGAACTTGGTAATGTGTTCTGTAGATGTGTATCGATTTCTTTCTTTCTTTTGCTCGTTAGACGTGTTAGACGTAAACACTTTCCGTCATTGGAGCGAGTCGGTTATTTGTTTTATTGTCAGGTGGGAACACTTTAAAATATGATCTCTTCGTTTCTCTCTGCAAGCATCAATCAATCTGTCATTGCTCAGATTGAGAGAGGGAGAGAAAAAAAGCTGTCATTTTCTTTTCACCTTCTCAATCGTTCAGTCACTCTATATTTGACTGTTAAACGATATTAAACCACACAAGACATAAACTGTCCAGTGAACAACATGGAGAAAGGGAATTGTCAATGGAGGAAAGTAGGGGGGGGGGGGGGGGGTGAAAGAGAGAAAAGACAGAGGGAGAAGAGGCAGCGTACAGTGGCGGATCCAGAATTTCCAAAGGGGGGGGGGCACATTTGTTCGTAGGGAAAATTTGACAATAGATAGAAAAGGTTTTTAACCAAAAAATAAGGATATTTCGTACCGAAAAAATGTGACAAGCAAAAAAAAAATTAAAAAATAGTGCTCCGCTCTAAGGTCTTCACTTTAAAAAGAGGGAGCACACCTCTGTTTAAATGGTATTTTTACATTAAAAAATTTAATTTTGCTTCTCAAAAGGGGGGCATGGGCTGGCTGTGCCCCTCCCCCTGGATCCGCCAGTGGTAGGGTGTTTAGAGGGGGGAAAAAGGGGAAAGTGAAATTATACCACAGAGAGAGAGAGAGAGAAAGAAAGAGGGTGGGAAGAGACAGACGGGGAGATATGGAAATAAAGAGACAGTGGAAGATATGAAGAGATATAGACAGAGGCAAAGAGAGAGGGCGCGGGATGATGTCACCTTAAATGTCTTTAGTAGATATGAAACTATTAATTGTGTCAGATCATTGGAATGGAGTATATTATTAATTTTTCTGTCTTGTTGATTGGTGTTCTTGTAGAATTTCTTTCTGTTTCATCTGTATGTCCTGTTGGTCTTATAATTTTTAGGGAGGAGAGAGAGAGGGGGGGGGGGGGATGATCAAATATAACGAGAACAACATAGCAATAAAGAGCGAAAATGGGTACAACAAATGGAGATAGGGGAGATGAAACAGAGGGGGTGGGGATGAAGAGAAAGAGAAAGAGAGAGAGGGGGGGGGGGGTTGATAAGGTGGTTATCTTTCATGTCGATCTTTAGTAGATATTAAACTACTGCTTGATAATCGGCATGTACAAATATTATGTGCAATATGTGCACAAAGAAATTGTGCGATTGCTGAAAAATATATATAGTATGGCATTCCAGCCAGTATTCTGTAGTTGTTTTTCCAAGAAAAGATATTAATAATAGACTGTCTTATATATTATGTGCTGGCGATCTTTAGTGTGATCACTTTCAGCTCAGATTTCATGATTTTACTACATTCATTTATCTTTAATACCCTCAATAACAACCCAAATACCAATACTAAAATCAACAATTAACCATTTTCTATCCACCACAGTTATCTCTTGTGAGCTTGAAGCATTCATGTTTGAGCCAAAGTGCCTTTCAATCATTATTTTGAGAAAAGATAAGATAATTAGTATAATATAATTATGCTTGTTTTGTTATTTGATATTCTGAAGAGGAAGATGTGAATACGTGTCAAATCGATGGCTGATGAAAATGTAGGCCTACACATAAAATTAAGCCTGTAGGCATAACCGACTTTATTCCATATCTTACCTTCAAGCAAAATATAGAAAGAATAAAACAGTTTTCATTCGACCAACTCCGGCAAACTTAGCTTTTGCACTTTTATTCGTACTCAAGAGACCAAAGAAAGCCGAGGAAAATTAATTACTTACGGGGGGAAAACACCTCCGATAAGTGCATTTCTTTCTTATTATTTGCAATCGCCCGAATTTAAATGTCCCAGGCGCACGCGATTGAGAGCTAAAAGTTCCTTTACATCAAACAAGGGAGATAAAATGGATACCTTGAGACCGACATAACTTGAGGACAAAAACTGTTTTATTTAGAAATAAAACTATTAGGGCGGATAATGTTGTGTCAGTGCATAGCCCGATAAGGATCAACGGAAGCTCAAACAGGGTGGATTTTCATTTGTAGTTTGACAAGAAGATTGAGAAAAAGAGTTTTAGTTTCATACTTTGTGAAAAAATTTCAGAGGAGATTGGGCATTTTAGTGTGTTTTTTTACATAACGGGTCATAGAGTGAATCTTTGGTGATAACGAGGAGAGCCAAGTGAGAGAGGAAAAGGGAAGGTGGGAAAGAGAGGGGGAGGAAGGGTGTGTGTATATATGTGTGTGTGTGGGGGGGAGGGTCGGTTTGTGGGTGTGCAATGAGGAATAGAGCAAACTGCATATCCCACTAGGTCTTTATCATTCATGTTTGTAATATTGTTGAAAATAATAATTTATTAAAATAATGATTATGGTATTGATAGTATAGGTACTGATAATGATAATTATGATGATGATAATGATAAAAATTATGATAATAAAATAACAATATTATCATTATTATTATTATTATTATTATCATTATTATTGTTATTATTATTATCATTGAAGTAATAACACTAAGAATGATGATAATAAATCTCTATTTGTTTCTCGCATAAATCTGCCAAAAGCACCGTTGTCACCCCACATGTATAGGCACACATTATCATCCAATATCAAGAACGATTATAGTAGGTAATTAGAATGAATGAGATGCCAATCGTACAACAAGTTGCCACGAGACGTGTCTCTTAATGTTGATTTGAAGCAAATAACTCAATATTGAGCGTTTTAAGACCTTCACAAAGAAACGAGTGGATTTTGCCAAACTTGACGTACTAACTAATCACGCCCTGTCCTATTTAGGGGCAATATTTCGAACCCATTTGGAAAGCAAGTCAAGTGCCGTAGCTTTTACTGACGTCAAAGTAGAGGTGAAAAGTGTAATCGTTTAAGAGTGAAACTGCGTTGTCTGGTCACACTAGATAGAGCATGCAGTGAAGAACTTTTTAATGGATATCATGATATCGAATGTAAATACCATGAGCTGTAACATGTGTTGAATGTTGAATTTTAGTCTGGAAATTTCACTCTAAATTCCATTCACTATTCCAGTTCGTTGGTAGAAGATTGAACGCTCTCTAAAACTGATCTCATGAGGATGAAATGAAGTAAAACTGTTCTAGTTTTTTTTTTTATAGGAATTAACAGGAATTACCTTGTGTTTTCTTTGTTTGTCTATAAAACCTCTTCCAACTTATACCCCCATTACACCGACGCTACGTCCATGCAGTTCTCGCTACGTCAAAGAAAAATTGCCATGACGCAGTGGGAACTGCAGCAGCGTACTGAGAGCGTAGAGAGAACTGTTATTGACGTGGCAAAGTCTGCATGATCTCCGAAAACAAATTTTCCGCTACGTGGACTTTGAACATGTCTAAAGTCCGCGTAGCGGAAGCGCCGTCTAAACCGAGCGTAGTAATGACGCAGTAGAGACCTACCAACAGCTTCATAGACGTAGCGGACACCGAAAGAACATGTCAACAACTCTGTCCATGTCTACTGTACTGCCACTACGCGGCCACCACGTAAAATCGGTTGGCTCTACGTCCAAATAGACGAAGGTACAGAAAGTCACGCAATCTGCTGGATGTAGTCGGAACGTAGCGGGAACCGTTTCGACGCAGCATGGACCGGCTCTGCGCGCAGAATGAACTTTGTGGGCACACTACACACGCAGCATAAACGTCACATTAACGTGATGCGGACGTAGCACGCACGTGACAATTTCACATCTTTCGAGAAATTCAAACAAAGTTGGCGCCACGTCCCAGGGTTTCTTCTGAACTTCAAGAACGTAGCGGGAACTCCGTCTGGTGTAAAGGGGGTATTAGATAGAGAGACATGAACTTTTGAGTGGTGCCATGTACATAATGTGATATATGTGCCTGTCCAGAACTGATGATAAAGGATTGAATAAATGAATCTAAAAAGAAAAAAAAGTGTAGGTATAATTTCATAATCAATACTTAGCGGTTATTATCCAATTATATTGATTTGACAAAAGTTCACGGATCCCAACAGGTCCTATAAGAAAATAGATATTTTATCATGCCAATGTCCCACCCATTACATAAAATGTTATGCGAACTGCTTTCTCTCTCTCTATCTCTATCTATCTCCTACGTGACAAACGCTTAATATCGTTTCAATTTTCCATTATCATCTTATCGAAAGTTCATGTCATTTTAGAATCGCCGTGTCACCCAGTCGATTTGTTGTTAACATTTCACTTGAGAAGATATGTTTAAAATAGAGTCAATGCCCCTTTTCCCATCTCTCTCTTTCTTTATCTATCTGTTCCCCTCATGCATGCCTTCTCTATCCAATCCCTCATTATATCCCTCCCCACCCCTCTCTGGAAACTGGAAAGTATTTCAGTAAGTTGCTAGAAAGTATCACATCTTTAACTGTAAATTACGTAAAATTGCTGAAAGTGTTTAACCGTGATTATCTCCACTACACGATTTTGCGGTAAAAATATAGCACTTTTTGATGGTGTACCCCATTCATTTTCTATCCCCACCCCTCTTGCTTGTCCTTTATAACCTTAACTCCTGTGCATGCCCAAGGTCCATCCACTCCGCTTTTTTGTTTCAATTGCTCGCTTTCCGTTTAAATGGATATTCATGTTGAAAGGTCTGTCCACAATTCCTAATGATGATTCTATATAACCTGTCACAATGCTATAACCCGGTCGATCAACGTAACAATAAATGACTGCAAGTGGACTGCCCATTAATCCTATGTCATATTCATTCTGAATGACTTTCATCTTCGTCAAGGTCAGAGATCCAAGCCTGTCATCCTCAGTCTATATCTGAGTTGTGTCTCAAATTTGCTTGCCCCCCCCAACAGGTTTGTTTTGCATGAAACCAATGAATAGGGTGCGCTGCAAATCGTTTGGGAATGTATAATATTAACGTTTCATTTGAATAAGCCTAAATGAACTTTCTTATTTATTGAAATATAACCGAATAAATCAATTGTTTTTTTCTGTTAAAAGCAGGAACCTGATCTTTCTTTTTTACTACTAACAAAATCACGGGGGGGGGGGCAGCCACTACAGCTGCTATGAAATGTTCTCCCAGTGGGCATTGAACGACGTGTTTTTTATTATCCAAGGGCCAGACGGCATAACCCCTTGTTCTACCGCTGAGCCACCATGTCCGTTATAACCACCGCTCATTGCAGTGAAAGACGTTCGTAAATCTAACGTAGATCGGAAGTTCGGATTGGATGAATGTTTTTGCCTGTTTATGAATAATGAGATTTGAAAACAAATCACTTCTGTTTACATCACTCTTTGTTTATTACCGACCGATGTAAATCTCTCTCGACCCTTTTTATCTATCTATCTATCTATCTATTTATCTACATCTATCTATCTATCTACCAATATATTTATCTATTTGCGTAAGTAAGTGATTTGTTAATTAATCAATCAATTGATTAATTAACCATATAAATAAGTAAATAGCTGAGTACATATACAGTAAAAGTAGTTTAGTGAGTGAATAAGAGTGAATAAGTAAAGGTAATAAGTAAGATAGTAAGTAAGTAAGTAAGTAAGTAAGTTAGTAAGTAAGTAAGATAGTGAGAAACTAAGCAAGATAGTAAGCAAAACAGTGATTTACAAACTGACCATGACCTCACCTAAGATCATATTTTTTGGCCAGGTTGCAAGAATATATGAAATGTTTAACCGACCAAGCACCTTGTTCGGGCACATTGATAATAGGCCTATATTATACGTAAGGGGAATTTCTTTGTGAAAGCTTTCAAGAAATTAATTTAGGTCCTGAAAATTTCGGGGGCTGGGGCGGCTGCCCCTCTACATCTTTGATTATTTCCTCTCACTTAAAAACAAAATCTGTGCCTATTCTTCATATGTCTGATTTGATTATCCTATTTGTTTCTCTGGTATGATACAAGATTCTTGTCCAACTCTGCTGCCGGAGTATACCGGGAAAAAAAATTAATCGTCAAACGCCGATAAAAGTGTCACGTCCCAATATATACGTTGCCTGTTTCTTGTCATTGTGAGTAACTTTTCCCCAAGTTTCACACGGAATGCCATGGAACGTGTTCCATGAATACTGTAGCAAAACAAAGCAATAAATCGTTGATTTTATAGCGACGTCGATTTCGAATCATTACCCTGAGGTGAATAACTCCATAACCGGCATTAGTGATAACCAGGAGCGCGTAACACAAAACTTAGCAATTATCGTAAAGAACATTTTTCTACGATCGATTCCATTGACTACAATGTACAATCAATTGTGAAAATCAAGTGTATGATCAATCGCTAACCTTTGTTTTACGGGACCCTCGACTTGATTAATATCTCCAGCCCCGGATCTCCAGCGACTCTGCGAAAGGTTAATAGATAATGCGACGGTAAGAAGTTGTCATTATTTAGAAGGTTCCAATGTCATGATTTAGAACGCTGTAGATGAAGGTTCTTTTTAAATGACCAATGAAAGTGACAATTATGTGCCAATTAGAACTGCACCTCGGAATTTAAGGGAGGCCCATTCAAAGTGGAACGTGTCTTTTTCCCAAAAGAACTTTGTTGATGAATTAAAAAAGACAACAATCATGGAAATTTTAAGTTTAGCAAATACTTTTTTTTACATTTTTTTAAGTCAAAGAGCCCTATTAGACACCCCTCCCCACCCTCTCTCTCTTTTTTCTAATATCAACGGAAAATTGTTTCAGAGTGACAACCCATGACGTGACAGATGCGATATTCATCTCCATAAAACCTGAACTAAACAACATGGGTAAAAGAATATTTGCCTAGTTTTCTTTGCATCTAAATAAAGTTATCAAATTGGGTTGAAATTTATTTGAATTGAATAAAAAAAAGGTGAAATCTTCTCCTTCAAAAAATAGAAAGATTGGGTACTATTGCTACTATTGCTACTACTACTACTACTACTACTACTACTACTACTACTACTACTACTACTACTACTACTACTACTACTACTACTACTACTACTACTACTACTACTACTACTACTACTACTACTACTACTACTTCTACTACTACTACTACGACTATTACGACTATACACTTACTACTACTACTACTACGACTATTACGACTACTACTACTACTACTACTACTACGACTACTACGACTACTACGACTACTACTACTACTACTACTACTACTACTACTACTACTACTACTACTACTACTACTACTACTACTACTACTACTACTACTACGACTATTACGACTATACACTTACTACTACTACTACTACGACTATTACGACTACTACACTTACTACTACTACTACTACTACTGCTGCTACTACTACTGCAGGTTTTAATTTACTAATTGTAAATTTACATTGTAATTGTTTTTTTACGTATTCATTATAATATTTAATGAATATTGGAATACAATTATAAGTCTTGAATACTTGAATTGTGTTCCACTATTCAAGACTCGTTTGTTGATGTTTAATAAGTCCTCCAAAACAAGAGAGATATTATGACTATAAAATCAAAGCAAAAATATGACTTATGCAGAGAATATAATTAGGGTTACGGTCACCAATAGAAATTTCATAAAAATGCTTTGACCCAAGAATAAGAAAGCAATGACTATTCTTTTAAAGCAAAACAAAACAAAGACAAAAATTAAGATAGGAAAGGATATATGGTTTAAATTTTCGAAACAAGGACACGAAATCGCGCACAAATATATCAATCTGGGCTAAGAGCGTTTTGTTCGATGTGACGGAATATCTTTCATATTTGTTAAGGAGGAGGAAAGTCACTTTTTATTAACTTCTTCCTTGAATGCCTAAATCCCTCACCAATTTACTAAATTGCGACTTTCAATCTCCCACGTGCACAGTAGTAGGAACGATCTTCCAAGTTGACGGATCTCGATGAATGCTGCTTCCTTTCTATATCCGTCTTTCGTTCTCTTTCACTCTAATTTGCAATCCTCCTTTTTTCACCCCTTCCTCTCTCTCCCCTCTCGTCTCTCCTTTTCTCTCTCTCTCTCCCTCACTCTCTCATAAAAAATACATATAAATTATGATAACTAAAGTCAATGCCTTTTTGGCAATTATCTGAAAGAAATGATTTTTTGTTATGTTTTATTTATGCATTCTTTATATCGAACTCTTTTTAGAGGTATTTGTACTACCATGAAAAAATGGCATCCCATATAGACACAAAGCAAATTGAATAAAATCATCTCAATCCAGAGCAAATTCCCTTTTCTTCTTCTTTGATAATTATTTCTTAATTTCATTTCAACGTATTGCTTTCTAATTGTCCACATTCAGCAAAAATAGAAAAGAATTGAACGGGCAAGTTTGCAAATATCTTTAATATTTTACACCCCCATTATTCTAAGAAAAACAGCATCTAAAACGCTCTCAATCAATACCGCATTCATGCCCTTTTAATCCCACAAGAAATCTCCGCAAACGCAAGAATCAGCAATTCTCCGGGTAATAAAATATGTTCGCGGTTTTTGTGTGGACCTTTGTTTTCTCAGGTACGCTACTCCACACTCTAAATGTATTTTTGTTTTTTATTCAGAGCGAGGAAGCTGGTTAATCTAAAATTCAAATCTCCATTCCTCTAAGAAGAGTGAAAAGACAATACTCATCAATAGATAAGGATGTTTCAATAGAGATAGAAGCGACAAAGAGGCACTTCGCCCTTATTTCATCAGATAACTTTTCTGCTTTTTTCATCTGAAGTCTTTTTTCGCATCTTGCTTCTCCGGTGGCTGTATTCACACGACTGTTTATTATTCATCCTATTTGATTTGGATTGACTAAGTTAGGATCATCATATAATTAGTGGGGTCAAACACGAAAAATTGCCTTTATTGGTGTACTGATGTAGGGTCTTGCGGGCCAAGGATCCTAAACTTTTACGACCACCCCCCCCCCCCGAAATAGGAGAAAAGAAAGAAGAGGAGAGGGTAAAGGTTCAAATTTTATATTGAATTCTTAATACTTTGTTATATCCATCACAATATTTGATTTTGTATTAAAAAGGTCAAAATTTGTGCTTGCTCGCTTCGCTCACTCGCAACTATTTTATAAAATTTGCCCCATATGCCAGATCTGGCCCCCTCAAAAATTTTGTCTCGATACCCCACTAATTCAAGCAAGTTGTATTACTGAATATTCAAATGTGATTGACCTTGCTTAATTTGAATTTAAATATATCCCCGAGAATCTCGAAAGGAGTGTCACAAAACATTGAAACTGGTTTGAAAATACAAGATTGCACCATTTTTTGGCCTAGTTTTAAATTGTTAGATAGAAATCACAGATATCGTTTAATTAAAACAGATTCGTAAATCAACTTAATATAAGTAAAATTTGCTATTGCTATTGTTACAATTGAAATATCAGTTTTAATATACATCAGAAAATTTGCAATGGCATTTGAAATATTTTATGGAACACTCCCTAAGAGTTGATTTGGCAGAAAGATTAAAAACTTACCAAACAAGAAATGAGCCCCCCCAAAAAAAAAAAAAATATATATATATATGAGGGACTGAGGGAGGTTCACATTTTTAATGTTAGAAATAATCCTCTTCAGTTTACCCTCAAATTATAAATGATGGTTGTAGATGGGCATCCAATGGAAAGAATCG
This sequence comes from Lytechinus variegatus, assembly GCF_018143015.1. Classification (NCBI taxonomy): domain Eukaryota; kingdom Metazoa; phylum Echinodermata; class Echinoidea; order Temnopleuroida; family Toxopneustidae; genus Lytechinus; species Lytechinus variegatus. The sequence goes on along the minus strand of NC_054741.1, from coordinate 16,180,372 downwards.
CCCTATACAGGAAACTCATTTCCCCGATAGTGGAAAGAAGATTGTTTTTACTTAACTACGATCACACCTCAAACTATTTCCTGTGGCTATTTAAGTCGTTTTACCGATTCGATTAGAAAACACTTTGTTAACTATAATATGAGCACATATCAATAGCCCTTGTTTGAAGTGATCGATAATTCAGGAGTGTTTTTATTTGATTTCAGGTATCGAAAACCACAAAACCGACAGAGAAGTCAAGTGTTTTCTTTCTACACTTACTGTGGAGCTGGCTATATGATGTCTGTTTTGCTTCCATCCTAAATACACGTTGCATTATTCATTTAAATGCTTGCGCAACATGAGATTGTAAGTAGCTACGCGAAATGTTTGTGAAAAAAAGTATTTAAAAGAATACAAGATCGACCAAACTAATCTATTTAATATTTACATATCTAGTATGTGTGTTTGTTAATGTAGATACCGCAGTTTTTATAATTTCTTATTGCAATTATTTCAATTCCTTCTCGTACTATTCCCTCCTCAAAAAAAGGATTTAGTGGGAAAGAGAAAGGGAATTATAATGTATAAGAGAAAAAAATGATATATTCTTAAGTAGATGACTGAATTCAGTTCATTTTAAGTTTAGATGGAAACTGTACGACTTAAAGATGTACAATGCAACTCAAGATAGCGTTGGTGTGTTGAATAAAATAAATAAATATAAAGATCAATCGGTAATAGCAGCAGGGAAAAAACGAAGGAAAGTGTGATGTGTGGTCTGAAAAATGAAGATAAATAAATGGACTATGACGGGTATCAAATCCCGGGATCGACTCAAGTGATATCAACGACAGAGAAAGTGCCAGGAATCAAACAAGCCTGTAATTAATTTAAATTGGAAAATATGAGAGGTGATGACAGTAATACTGGAACTTGATAATGGCCTTCATTTCACAAATAAACTGAGGAAACTTGTCTCGTTAGAGCCGCAGTAGCTCATTATGGGAGAATCAGAAAGAGAGGGAAGATGAGAGGTATTTCACCACCAAAATGGAAGGGTCGGGGGGGGGGGGACGCGAAATCCCATCCCAAGAAAGTTTTCATCTCCTTTGCACCCCTCTCTCTGACTCTATACATCTCACACCCCATCTTCTTCCATTTTTTTCATTTTCTTTCTTTTTCCTGTCACTATCACTCTTTTATACTATTTGTTTTCGTTACGGATCTGTCTTATTATCTACCTGTCTATCTATCTATCTATCTATCCATCCATCCATCCATCTGTTTATAAGTTTATCTCTTACATCTTTGTTTTGTTCTTATTTCTCTCCCCATACCCGTTTCGGTCTTCACATTACTTTAAGTGTTTATCCGCAATTCTGCCCACAAAAAAATCGATAATGGAAAAACACACCCTTGAAACTTTGAACTGACAAAAAGTCTCTCGTTTTTGCGCTTGGCACTTCAATCGATTCCCGAATCCATGTGCATGATCAAGTCTCGATGGAAACCACATCTTCTCTTTATTTTTTATTCCCTTCCCCCTTATTCACATTTCGCTGAATCTGTTTCAGAATGTACATCTATCAATTATATTGTCGTCTTACTTCTCACTCTTTCGACATTCTTGTTAAATAATTGATTTGTTTCAACAGCTTCTCCTTGGCTAAACCATCCGATAGCTGACGAGTGCAGCATCCTCATTTTGATTGAGTTTTACATCTTTCCCTTTATGAACTCCTGCATTGTTAAATTTTATCAGGGGTTCCTTTTTGTAAATCCAAAGATAGCCGCTAGATTTGTCCTTTTTGATTGATCTTTCACATTATTGTATAGAGTTTACTAACACATTAAGCTGTTGATATACATTTTCACACTTAAGCAAACATTTGTGGCAACGGAAATAGAATTGATAAATAATAATTATAACAAAACCATAAATAAAAATCTAAGAAATCTAAAATAATTTTTTTTTGTAGGGCTTGACTAATTAATCATTATTCCAATGATAGAATTATTGTGTGTAATTTTCTATTGTCTTCACTTGTGTATCCAACCAGTCAAGGCCAAATGAAAGTTCAATTTGTGATATCAGGAATATATTCTCACTAAATATTTTCAGAAAATGCATTATAAACTCATGCATCTCTTTAAAAGCCTGTAGTAATTCATATTAGAGGCATAATAATAATAATATAATAATAAGGACACACGAACGTAGAGGGCAGCAAAACACTTGTGTTGCTGCCCTCTATGTTCCGTTGTGCAGAACATTAATTCAAATAATTGATACTAGTTTCACATCTACTTTTGATTACATCCTTTCTAATAGTTCAAAAGGTTAACATATTTTTTTTTCATGAAATTAAACAACTGAACACAATTCCATCTCATTGGATGAGCTTTTGGCTCAATGGAAAAGCGCAAAAGAGCAGTATGAGTTGTAATAATAATGACAATAATAACACCACCCTAAAAATATTGGGTAAAAATGCTCAATGAGGGTAATTAGGTGTCCAACCAACTTTGGGGATCTTTTATTTACCTGTAGTGATGAAAATTTTGTCCATTCTAAAGTAATTGCTGCTTATGTTTTTTAAAACTTAATGCTACCCGCATTGGGTAAAACACTGCCCAAATTGGTTGGACACACAATATTATTGCCCTCGTGCTAGTTAATTTTTACCCAATATTTCTTTTTACAGTGAACAACAACAACAACAACAATAATAATAATGATGATAATGATAATAATAATAATAATGATAATGATAATAACAACAATAATAATATCAATAATGATAATAGCAATAACAATAGCAATAATGAAAAAAAATAAGATAAAAGGACAAATTCCTTTATCAACCTTTTATGGACTTTGTTTCGTCTTTTTTTTTTACAAGCCCTCGACCACTTCGATTTTTCTTAATTACCCCGTATTATAAGTCGTTCTTTTCAATTGTTTTATAATGAGCATTAGTACACAGCAAAAACTGTGGTGTTAACCGGTGTACATAGAGGACCACACCAGTTATTTTACACCGGTGTTAAATTGGTGGTGTTAGTTTTACACCTATAGGTGTTATTACAACACCTTTGGTTGTTACATTTACACTCTTTGGTGTTATGTTCAATCTCTAGGGTGTTATTTTAACACCTCAGGGTGTGGTCGTCTATTAACACCAATTGGTGTCAGTTTTAACACCACAGTTTTTACAGTGTAGTATGTGTCTTATTTTAAATGAAAAAGAGTTTTTTAATATTCGTTCATTTTGGGGACCGACTTCGATTTGCAATTTGCTGCATTACATCGCAGTGTACCCGTATAATCTTACCACCTCCGATCTCTCACCTTACTCTTCTCACATATCTGTTCCTTATGTAGTCATACCCTTATCACAGGATTGTGACGCAGACAGACAGAGAATTCCTTACAAACTAGAAGCTGAGCCTAAATCAATCAAGAAGAGTTTTTAATCAAGACATACAGACGTGAGTCACACACGCGCAGGGAACTCCTAACGATCTTGTTACCACCAGACCCCTCTTCTTAAAGGTAGTTTACAGTTAGTTCCTTTGTCAAGGGCAACTGTACACTGTATGTTTCTGGTTGAAAGTAGGCACAACTTTTATCTATTGATCAATTGTATCAAATCAAACGGTAGCATGATTATATTTAGGTTACTTACCTCCAATTGACGATCTCAATCACTGGCGGATCCAGTAAAACTGCCATTTAAACAAAAGTGTGCCCTCCTTGAAAAGTGAAGACCTTTATTTTTTTTGCTTGTTGATTTTTTTTGTGGACGAAATTCGCTTAAATTTGGTTGAAACCCTTATTCTTTTTTTTAACTTGTCATTTTTTTAGGGAAAGTGTGCCAACCCTTTAAAAAAATTCTGGATCCGCCCCTGATCTCAATTTATTTAAATCAACTCGATAGAAAATATGAGAGAATTATGTTTTCGAGGTTTCTACATGTTAATGTTAATTGCAAATATCGATGAATTTCCATTCTTGAAATAGAAACACCAGTAAATTTTGCTTTGAATGTGGAAAAAATGCATGTCAAATAAGATAAGATAGAATAAGATTGATTTTAATTACACACGATTAAAATGAGAGTATAATGCCTTGCTCGTCGGATGAAACTAGCAATTAATACTATAAGACCAAATTAAAGTGATATCAAAAGTCACTCAATGCTACCATGCTAATTACCAACATCGTATATACTTCGTTGAATACTCAAGGTCATGGACATTGATGAAAATAAATAGAATCGGTGATTCCATCATCTCCGAAATAAGTAATGTTATAGAAAAGAGGATTTACGGTATTTCTAGCATGACTCATCCAGCCAATTAAGAGAGTTAACCTTGTCACAGATCAGGCAATCACTTGAACTTTTCTCTTCCATTTTCTTTAGAACCCATAATAGGGACTGGAGGAAGGGTGATCTCGAATAAAGTCCGTCCGCAAATTGGCAGTGATTAGCATGATATACACGCTACTATCAGCGCGCGTGAGATAATGGACGCAAAGTGATACTAAGAGCTCATGTTCAAGACCGCTTTGTTAATTTTTGGTGATGTTGATTCACCAGGCGCCATGATCAGCTCTGCCATCTCCCCCCCTCCATCTCCCAGGCCGTCAACTTTTCGTTCATGACACCCTATTACGGGCTGCTGGAAGGAAAAGCTATACCTCTATATAAATCATGGATTTATAAATTACCCCATGAATCTTAGGATTGTTCGGGGAAGATAAGAAATTGTAGGACTGTTCGGGGAAGATAACCTAACCCTAATTGAAAAGATCTCTGCAAAAATTAGCCCCTAAAACTACCACATTCCCAGGCGCGGTTTGAGACCTTCTTTTTAGGGGGAGGGGGGGGGGGGGGCTTGAAAGTTATGTGACGATGGTAATTTCAATACAAGGAAAATAGTCTCGTGGGTACCATAATGAAATACGACTACTCACTTCGGCAGCCGGGAAATAATGTCTGGCCCCGCGATACAATAGTTTTAACCGTGCGAGCCAAAACATAACATATTCTAACCCAGATCATGCGAGTTTCTTTCATAATTTGGGAGACAAGATTGACTGCCAGGAAAGGGTCTGTGTTATTTCTCTCTCCAGACGTTTCAATTATTCATACCAGAGTGAGTGTAACAAACGAGCGCGAATATTGCCTGGAAGAATGACAATCTTTGTTTTTTTAAGATTTTTTTTAAACATAATTACGATAGTGATAGTGATACCCATGTTTTGTCATGTTAAACCTCCATTGGGCGTTTAAGATCGTATGTTTCGTACGCTCAAAACGCCGAAATAATTTTTCAGGGATTTAAAAAATTTCACTATCAATTGACAATGATACAGTGTTCATATTTCGGAAAGTCACGAGATCACTTTATAGATGATAGCGATGTGCCTTGTTTTGGAGACACCAAAGTCATTATACATTAAGCTTGAACACTCCTCATCAACACCGAACAGAGCACACCTGACGCTTGCTAATGACTTTAGAAGGACACAATCTCCTTAATTACTCCGCCAGTTTGATTACTTAATTAGAACGCCACATGAGCCCCCCTATACGGGGCCTTGTATGGCTGCTTGATGACATAGAATTGGCGGCATATAAAAGCATTATTTTTGACCAAGGCCATTACCGTTTGACATCAAACAACTGTAGTGATATTAATAATCATGAACATGGTCCCGACGGCATGGATGAGGAAATATATCGACTCATTTCTGACTTAATAATTACCGCTGGCATCAAATGTTAGCTATGGGCAGGGGCGGATCCAAAATTTACAAGGGGGACCTTTTCAAAATTTGACAGGCTGAAAAATCCTCTAAGGGGGGAGGAGGCAAGTGCCCATTTTGCCCCCCCCCCATGATCCGTTACTGGGTATATGTATGGGAGAGGGGAGGATGACTAATCATGGTAGCTTCCGAATACTAGTTGCAACGCCCTCTATTTACTCCTTTAAAACAACCAAACCATACTAAAATCTGAAAAATTATTCACCATATTTTTTAAAGATATGTTTTTAAAGACCACGCATGGATCTGATATTGCACGTCTGTCTTTATAGACTATTAAATATTTCACATGACAGTATGTTAAATCTACATCACTCATCTGCAAAAAATAAAAATAAAAGATCTAATTCTCTGAAGATGATTAATATTTCCAAACATAACATTAAACATCACGGGATTGATATTTAGCGAGATCTATCGCACACTAACAATGTTATGAAGGTTCTAATTCTATATATTATAAATAACAAATTTTAATTTATTTTGTCTGCTTTTGTGTTTTTAGATCCTTGGAACCTGTTTATTCAATTAATTTGATTAACCTGGTTAATACAATTACTTACGCAGACAATGGCAGAATATAGGAATGTAATTATAACGCTAGGCTGCTGAGTGATATCGCAGATGATTTGTGTACATTAACATGATTGGAACCAAGTTTTTCAGTCGTAGATTAATCTAATCAACATGTTTAATTACAATGTAAATAAATAATAGGTTTTGGAGGTGCTGGTGCAATTACTATTATTATTATTATTATTAATGGTATGAACGTAATACTGTACATGAACACGAAAACTATTGCGAAATGTTATTCGATGTGCCGAGGTTTTATACTTATTACATTTCAATAGATTTTGCTTCTTTAATTTTTCGATATCGTTTGTTTTTCAAGCCTCTAAAAATACTGTTAATCAATATCGATATATATGTATATATATATATATATATATATTACTCTGCGTCTATCAAAAAACGTTATTATTACCGTTTTAATATTATTTTCATAATCATCATCATTTCATGAATTATCTACTTTTTATCTATCCATTCTTATGTTTCCAAATATTTTTGGTTCAAATGCTATTTCTACTGTTGTATGGCAATTCAGGATCATTATGTATAATTGTACCATTTTGAAAATACGTGAATATTCAAATCATTGTTTAAAATATCTGAGCCAAGGTTAACTTTACTTTTTCCAATGAATGAAGGAAATCAAGATCATATTGTTATTAAATTGTCATTGGACACGAAATCAGTCCAGGGGACTATAATATAAAAGGTTGAAAGGAGGCATATGATTTTTTTTTGTAAGCATGCATGGCCGTAAGCAGATTTTGTTTTCAACCAGAGGAGCGATAAGAGTAATTTTTTTTTTAAATTAACCCCAAAGCAAGGGAGCAAAGCGACCGAGATTGTCATGGTGGCTATTTTGCCTTTTCCTAAACACTTTCCTGCACACTTTGGGGGAATTTTGTAAAAAAAAATTCGTTAAAGAAAGTAAAATAATTTCGGGGGAATCAACTGCCCCCTCCCTCCGCTTCGTTTGACCATGTATGCAAGTACTATACCCCAATGTATTTTGGTACAGAAAATATTGATCTGGTGATAAAAATAGAAGGTTTTAAGGTTATTACTGGAAGCAAAAAGGTTTTGTGTTTGCGCACTACTAAAGAATAGAATCATCACCGGGGGAGCAAATCGAAAAGTAATTATCAACGTGTTATTTCAATTAGGAATCACGTCATGTGGCGGTGATTTCTAATCGACTACCATTAAAACTACACTGTTCTTTTGCTCATTAAATCTTACCTTGATCCGTGAAACATGATGAGCGCGGTAATTGCATTTTAATCACTCTTAAAGTTGGATTGAAAATTGATTTTGAAACATAATATAACAAATGCCTTGGCCTGCTCTATTGGATACTTGGTGATGATGACACTGACTTTTCTTTACATGTCACCGTGCATTTTGATACATCACGCAAAAAAGTGCTCAAAATATGATTTTTCGTTGTATCAGTACAGCACCTCTTGTACACAGGGTAAAGGATAAACACAAAATAGAAGGCAATATTGGTATTTTGTAATTACGCTGATTAACAAGGCAGGCTGTTATTTAGTTAGTCTCACAGACCACGTCATACAAAGATATGACGATCGTAAACAATGTTAACATAATAGTAGCACGTATACCTACAATGCCTCCTAAAATCTTAAACTATTCTAATAAGATATTACCGAAGCAATTACAAACTGAAAAGGAATTAATGCATCAAGTGATCTGTCCTGACAAAGAGGCTGATATGCTTTTACAAGGACGACCAAAAAAAGAGGCTCGTTTTTATGAGTTGCTCTGAATTATTTTTTTCATAACTTGGATTTTTTATATAGAGAAGAAAAAAGAAGGTCCCACCGAGATTTGAACTCGGATCGCGAGATTCAGAGTCTCGAGTGCTAACCATTACACCATGGAACCGCGACTGACAAACCACGTTGTGCATGTAGTGTTATAGGTAGAAGTTGGTTATATCTCCATTCCAATTTCAATTTGCTTTCTGTCTATCTATTCTTTGTCACAAAATGAACGGGTACCAAGTGCCCCACCCCCACCTCCATATGAATCCCAGGAAATGTGTAAATTCTCGTAGGTGATTAAACGGGGCCATTTGTCTGAGAGAAAAAATCCCTGTAAATATTTTCCCCCTTCAATTATTTTTTTTATCATCCCTATTTTTATCCGGTGATCATTAAACATGAGATGAGATGACCCCAAATTGCAAACACTTTCAGTTAGGCTTGTAACTCTTGATTCAATATTTGTTACTGTTTTAGTGACTTCCATATATATTTTTTTTAAAAGACAATGGGAGGGGGGAAAAATCAGGTCCCACCGAGATTTGAACTCGGATCGCGAGATTCAGAGTCTCGAGTGCTAACCATTACACCATGGAACCGCGACTGACAAATCATATTGTGCATATAGTGTTAGATTTAGGAGTTGGTGGGAGAATTTTCCATTCCAAATAGATTTGATTTTTTGACTCCTCTCTCTCTCTTTCCCTCTCTCTAATTCTTTGTCACGAATTGAAGGGGTACCAGCTATCCCCACCCCTCCCTCACCAATATACACACCCGGCAAATATGTAAATGCTCATATGGAAATAAAACGGGTTCCTTTTCTCAGAGAGAAAGATCACTCCCTTATCTTTTTTTTTTAAGCGATCAATCATTAAACAGGAGCTGAAATGCTCAACTATGATTACATTTTTGTGTTTGTCTCTTTTAATGAATTTCTGATGAGATTATTGAGACCTGATTTATAAAATAAAAAAACGAGAGGGGGGGGGATTCGCAAAAAATGAGGTCCCACCGAGATTTGAACTCGGATCGCGAGATTCAGAGTCTCGAGTGCTAACCATTACACCATGGGACCACGGCTAACATACTTTACAGGGTATATGGTCTTAGACATGTTAGAGGTATATGAGTCGATCCTATCTCCCATTACAAATAACTCTGGAGTCATCTCTGTTTTCTTGTCCAGCGATCCAGTGGCGGATCCAGAGGGCACATCCGGCCCGTGCCCCCTCCCCCTTTCGAGAGCCATAGTAAAATGTATTAATATAAATATGCCGTTCTTTTACGTTTGCCCCAACCCCTTTTGAAAGTCACAGCATAGGCCTACATTTTCAATAGAAAAATGTCGTTCATACACAAGTGAGGACCTCTTTGCTGACAAATTTTACGTGGACGAAATAAACTTCATTTTTTGTTAAAAACCGTTTTTTGTGCAAAATTTTCCTCGGGGAAAATGTGCCCCCCCTTGGAAAATCCTCGATCCGCCCCTGCGGCGATCTATCGTTAAAACAGGAGCTGAATGGTCAGCTCGGCTTTTTATATTATCTTTTTGTTTTTGACTTTCGTATGAGATTTTTGAGACAAGATAAAAAAAAGAAACGAGAGGGGAGAAAAGAGAGGTTCCACCGAGATTTGAACTCGGATCGCGAGATTCAGAGTCTCGAGTGCTAACCATTACACCATGGAACCGCTGATATACATTACGTTTAAAGATATGAGTTGAGTATCGCACAATGCTCTCCCATATTTTTTCTCTCTCTCCCCTCTATCTCTCTCTCTCTCTCTTATTGTTTGTCCAAGTTGAAGGGAGGTCTTGAAAAATTTATAGTGTAAATATGCCGATTTTACACATGTGCCCCCTTTGAAAGTCACAACAAATATTTTTAATAGGAATATGTCATTCATACACAAGTGAGGACCTTTTTTGTCTGTCAATCTTTACGTCATGAAGTTTGACGAAATGACCTTCATTTTTTGGTGAAAACCTTTTTTTTCCTTCGGGAAAATTTGCCCCCCCCCCTCTTTTAGAAATGCTCAGCTTGGTTTGTTAATAACTTTTGTTTATCTTTTTTACTTTCGTATGAGTTTTTTGAGACCAGATTGAAAAAAAAGGAATCAAGAGGGGAGAAAAGTAAGGTTGCACCGAGATTTGAACTCGGATCGCGAGATTCAGAGTCTCGAGTGCTAACCATTACACCATGGAACCGCTGATATACATTACGTTTAAAGATATGAGTTGAGTATCGCACAATGCTCTCTCTCTCCCCTCTATCTCTTTCTCTCTTATTGTTTGTTCAAGTTGAAGGAAGGTCTTGAAAAGTTTATAGTGTAAATATGCTGATTTTACACATGTGACCCCTTTAAAAGTCACAACAAATATTCTTAATAGGAATATGTCATTCATACACAAGTGAGGACCTTTTTGGTTTGTCAATTTTTACGTCATGAAGTTTGACGAAATGACCTTCATTTTTTGTTAAAAAACGTTTTTTAGTGCAAAATTTTCCTCGGGGAAAATGTGCCCCCCCCCTTGGAAAATCCTAGATCCGCCCCTGCAGCGATCTATCGTTAAAACAGGAGCTGAATGCTCAGCTCGGCTTTTTAATCATTTATGTTATCTTTTTTGACTTTCGTATGAGATTTTTGAGACCAGATTAAAAAAAAAGAAACGAGAGGGGAGAAAAGTGAGGTTCCACCGAGATTTGAACTCGGATCGCGAGATTCAAAGTCTCGAGTGCTAACCATTACACCATGGAACCGCTGATATTCATTACGTTTAAAGATATGAGTTGAGTATCGCACAATGCTCTCCCATATTTTTTTTTATTGTTTGTCCAAGTTGAAGGAAGGTCTTGAAAAGTTTATAGTGTAAATATGCCGATTTTACACATGTGCCCCCTTTGAAAGTCACAACAAATATTCTTAATAGGAATATGTCATTCATACACAAGTGAGGACCTCTTTGGTTTGTCAATTTTTACGTCATGAAGTTATGAAGTTTGACGAAATGACCTTCATTTTTGGGGAAAACCTTTTTTTTCCTCGGGGAAAATTTGCCCCCCCCCCTCTTTTAGAAATGCTCAGCTTGGTTTGTTAATAACTTTTGTTTATCTTTTTTACTTTCGTATGAGTTTTTTGAGACCAGATTAAAAAAAGGAAACGAAAGGGGAGAAAAGTGAGGTTCCACCGAGATTTGAACTCGGATCGCGAGATTCAGAGTCTCGAGTGCTAACCATTACACCATGGAACCGCTGATATACATTACGTTTAAAGATATGAGTTGAGTATCGCACAATGCTCTCCCATATTTTTTTCTCTCTCCCCTCTATCTCTTTCTCTCTTATTGTTTGTCCAAGTTGAAGGGAGGTCTTGAAAAGTTTATAGTGTAAATATGCCGATTTGATACATGTGTGCCCCCTCTGAAAATCAAAACAAATATTTTGATATGAATATGTCGTTCATACACAAACAAGTGAGGACCCTTTTTTGGTTCGTCAATTTTTAAGGTCATGAAGTTGGACAAAATGACCTTCATTTTTGGTGAAAATTTGCCCCCCCCTTTTGGAAATGCTCAGCTTGGCTTCTTAATAATTTCTGTTTCTCTTTTTGACTTTCGTAATAGATTTTTGAGACCAGATAAAAAAAAATGAGAAGGGAAAAGAAAATAAGGTTCCACCGAGATTTGAACTCGGATCGCGAGATTCAGAGTCTCGAGTGCTAACCATTACACCATGCAACCGCGACTGACAAACCACGTTGTGCATTTAGTGTTATAGGTAGAAGTTGGTTATATCTCCATTCCAATTTCAATTTGCTTTCTTTCTATTTATTCTTTGTCACAAAATGAACGGGTACCAAGTGCCCCCACCCCCACCGCCATATGAAACCCAGCAAATGTGAAAATTCTCGTAGGTGATTAAACGGGGCCATTTGTCTGAGAGAAAAAGATCCCTGTAAATATTTTCCCCCTTCAATTATCTTTTTTATCACCCCTATTTTTATCCGGTAATCTATCATTAAACATGAAATGAGATGACCCCGAATCGCAAACGCTTTCAGTCAGGCTTGTAACTCTGATACAATATTTGTTACTGTTTTAGTGACTTCCATATAGATTTTTTAAAAAGACATGGGAGGGGGAAAAATCAGGTCCCACCGAGATTTGAACTCGGATCGCGAGATTCAGAGTCTCGAGTGCTAACCATTACACCATGGAACCGCAACTGACAAATCATATTGTGCATATAGTGTTAGATTTAAAAGTTGGTGGGAGAATTTTCCATTCCAAATAGATTTGATTTTTTGACTCCTCTCTCTCTCTTTCCCTCTCTCTAATTCTTTGTCACGAATTGAAGGGGTACCAGCTATCCCCACCCCTCCCTCACCAATATACACACCTGGCAAATATGTAAATGCTCATATGGAAATAAAACGGGTTCCTTTTCTCAGAGAGAAAGATCACTGTCCATAGGTAACTATATTTTTCCTTATCTTTTATTTTTTGTTCAGAGATCAATCATTAAACAGGAACTATGATGACATTTTTGTGTTTGTCTCTTTTAATGACTTCCGGATGAGATTATTGAGACCTGATTTATAAAAAAATAAAAATAAAAAACGAGAGGGGGGGGGATCAACGAATTCTGTGGGGGGGATTCGCAAAAAAGTGAGGTCCCACCGAGATTTGAACTCGGATCGCGAGATTCAGAGTCTCGAGTGCTAACCATTACACCATGGAACCACGGCTGACATACTTTACAGGGTATATGGTCTTAGACATGTTAGAGGTATATGAGTCGATCCTATCTCCCATTACAAATAACTCTGGGGAGTCATCTCTGTTTTCTTGTCCAGCGATCCAGTGGCGGATCCAGGGGGCATATCCGGCCCGTGCCCTCCCCCTTTCGAGAGCCATAGTAAAATGTATTAATATAAATATGCCGTTCTTACACATGTTTGCCCCAACCCCTTTTGAAAGTCACAGCATATAGGCCTACATTTTCAATAGAAAAATGTCGTTCATACACAAGTGAGGACCTTTTTGCTGTCAAATTTTACGTGGACGAAATAAACTTCATTTTTTGTTAAAAACTTTTTTTTGTGCAAATTTTTCCTCGGGAAAATGTGCCCCCCCTTGGGAAAATCCTCGATCCGCCCCTGCGGCGATCTATCGTTAAAACAGGAGCTGAATGGTCAGCTCGGCTTTTTATATTATCTTTTTGTTTTTGACTTTCGTATGAGATTTTTGAGACAAGATAAAAAAAAAGAAACGAGAGGGGAGAAAAGAGAGGTTCCACCGAGATTTGAACTCGGATCGCGAGATTCAGAGTCTCGAGTGCTAACCATTACACCATGGAACCGCTGATATACATTACGTTTAATGATATGAGTTGAGTATCGCACAATGCTCTCCCATATTTTTTTTTCTCTCTCCCCTCTATCTCTTTCTGTCTTATTGTTTGTCCAAGTTGAAGGGAGGTCTGGAAAAGTTTATAGTGTAAATATGTAGATTTTACACATGTGCCCCCTTTGAAAGTCACAACAAATATTTTTAATAGAAATATGTCATTCATACACAAGTGAGGACCTTTTTGGTCTGTCAATTTTACGTCATGAAGTTTGACGAAATGACCTTCATTTTTTGGTGAAAACCTTTTTTTTTCCTCTGGGAAAATTTGCCCACCCCCCTCTTTTAGAAATGCTCAGCTTGGTTTGTTAATAACTTTTGTTTATCTTTTTTACTTTCGTATGAGTTTTTGAGACCAGATAAAAAAATTAACGAGAGAGGAGAAAAGAGAGGTTCCACCGAGATTTGAACTCGGATCGCGAGATTCAGAGTCTCGAGTGCTAACCATTACACCATGGAACCGCTGATATACATTACGTTTAATGATATGAGTTGAGTATCGCACAATGCTCTCCCATATTTTTTTCTCTCTCCCCTCTATCTCTTTCTCTCTTATTTGTTGTCCAAGTTGAAGGGAGGTCTGGAAAAGTTTATAGTGTAAATATGCCGATTTTATACATGTGTGCCCCCTTTGAAAATCAAAACAAATATTTTGATATGAATATCGTTTATACACAAACAAGTGAGGACCATTTTTTGGTTTGTCAATTTTTACGGTCATGAAGTTGGACGAAATGACCTTCATTTTTTGGTGAAAATTTGCCCCCCTCCTTTTTTTGGAAATGCTCAGCTTGGCTTCTTAATAATTTCTGTTTCTCTTTTTGACTTTCGTAATACATTTTTGAGACCAGATAAAAAAAAAGAAAAACGAGAGGGGGAAAAGAAAGCAAGGTTCCACCGAGATTTGAACTCGGATCGCGAGATTCAGAGTCTCGAGTGCTAACCATTACACCATGGAACCGCTGATATACATTACGTTTAATGATATGAGTTGAGTATCGCACAATGCTCTCCCATATTTTTTTCTCTCTCTCCCTCTATCTCTTTCTCTCTTATTGTTTGTCCAAGTTGAAGGGAGGTCTGGAAAAGTTTATAGTGTAAATATGCCGATTTTATACATGTGTGCCCCCCTTTGAAAATCAAAACAAATATTTTAATATGAATATCGTTCATACACAAAGTGACGACCATTTTGGGGTTTGTCAATTTTCACGGTCATGAAGTTGGACATAAGTTGGACCTTGATTTTTTGGTAACCCCCCCCCTTTTTTGGAAATGCTCAGCTTGGCTTCTTAATAATTTCTGTTTCTATTTTTGACTTTCGTAATAGATTTTTGAGACCAGATAAAAAAAAAGAAGAAAAACGAGAGGGGAGAAGAAAGTAAGGTTCCACCGAGATTTGAACTCGGATCGCGAGATTCAGAGTCTCGAGTGCTAACCATTACACCATGGAACCGCTGGCGATCTCTTATCGTCGGTTTGGATAACAGTTCATTTAGTAAGATTTCACAAGGCGACGTACGGAGGATTCCAGAACAGAGAAATTTGACAAATTCCCTTCATGATGACAAAGATAAACTCAGAAGTCTTTACCGAAAATTGGTCAATCTAAACAGGAGTTCAGTCATTGACTCTGGCCAAACGACATACATGTATTTGCATTTTTCCGTCAGCTCATAAACTTAGGACGAAATTTTTCGATAAAGACATCCTGTTATTTGTCATTTGACGGGCATTTTTCAATTAATTTACTGTGTTCTTATATCCTCAGTACGCCGTGGAGAGATAACTACATGCATTACCAACGCATTTCCAACATGTTTTTTAACACGGGGCGTAGTAATATGCATTTCCACCCTCGCACAACCCGGCCTAGAGATCCCCATGAAACCGTGATGCCTCCGCGGGAACACCGCCAACTCCACCTGTACTTCCGTGTTTACATCGTGAAGGCCCGGGAGGAAAATAGTTGGCGGATTATGGCAGAGTTATCCTTCCGTGCAAACACAGAGGATGCTCATCAACGGTGAACGGTGTTTTGAACATGAATGATTGAATTTGATTTAAATTTGTTCCTTTTGATGCGTTTCCCACTCGTGGTTATCGTGGTCGATGGCGGAGGGGTGACGGATGACCCGGGTTTATGTACAGTATCAATCTTATGCGGAGCACGGCGAATTACCGAACCGCTACGAATCGCCATAAACCGGCAATGTGTGATCGAAATTTTGTCGTTGTTTTCGCCTATATATATTTAAACTTTGGATCCTGCATTTTTTTGATAAGTTGATTTATTTGCTCTTGAAACGTTTGCCTGTATATACCGTTTTCATTTCTCTTGCATTATTATCGTTCTGCCATTCAAATTGCACTTCCAATTCTATTATCCTTCATTGTCATCCTCCTCATCCTCATCATCATCATCATCATTATCATCATCGTCCTATTCTTCATCACCCTCGTTGTCGTTGTTTTCGCCCTTTTACTCTTTGGAACCGCAGTCCCAAACTTGCTTCCGATGTGTACACTTCTCATCAAGTTAGCTTGATTTTATATCGTGTGTCACATTATTTCATCCCAAACCACTAAGTTACATTGTTAACCTTTTCAGTCTGACATTGACCTTTTTCTGTCTGATCTTCTTTAAAGGTTACCCTATCACTTTCTTCAAACATAAAAGACTTTAGGTTAGCTGCACAAAATCATAATTAGTGTCGCTATCAGGCTTCTGTAAAACCCTATCTCATTCTACTGTGATGACTGCACAGTGCACTTTTCCTCTGATTTTTAACTTTTGTGGTCACTGTAGATATCGGTTGTTTTCAATTTCAAAGAATCTTCCGCTAGTATCGAATCCCTGCTATCGATAGCTTTGGGAAATTCCGACTACAACATTTCCTGAAATAATGAGATTACTCATGCTTCAGTTATTAAACTCATAGGCGCATCCAAGGGCGAAGCGGCCGCCCCCGCCCCCTAATGGCGGCGCAAAAAATGAGAAAAGGTAAAGAAGGTAAAGAAAATTATAATAAAAAACGAGGGGAGAAAAAGATGAAGAAAGATAAGACGAGGAAGAAAATAATATAGATGAGAATAATATGAAGAAAAAAAAATCGGTTCATTATATAAAATGCAAATTTCATTTTCAATTCAATTCAAATAAACATTTATTTTCCTCCATTTTACAAAGTTACATTCATTATTGTTCACAAGAATACACTTCAAATCAATTTCTATAAAGAATATAAATATAAACAACTTATGTGTAAAGAGGAAGGCGTATGTCCCTAGAAGCATAATGCTTGTGGCGGGATACGCCTATGGACAAATATATACAATACACAAAATACAATACAAAGATAAGAAGGGCGAGGAAAGGAGAAGAGAAGTAGAAAAGAAAACGGGAAGAAAACGAGAGAGGGAGAAGTGAGCAGGAAGGCGGGCGGGCATGAGTTACCGAGTACCGAGCAAGTAGAGCGTACAACAATGTATGATGGAGAGAGGGAGAGATAAAAATAATAATGCCGCAACATTTGCACATTATTCATGTTAACTTAAGATCAAAAGGAATGTAAGGTATTAGGATATTCAAGCATAGGATGATAAAATTGATTTTTTAATCTTAAATTTTAAGCTAGTTGCTGACAAGGATTTTTTTATGAAGTCTGGAAGATCATTCCATATTTTGGGGCCAGAATAACGGATGTTGTGTTGAAAGATAATCTTTTTGTGTTTAGGAATATATATTTGGTTATTTGTTCGGGTATCAAAATGATGTATATTTGATACATGCGTAAAGAAATCACGAAAATTTTCTGGAATTTGAGAATTTAAACACCTGTACATAAAATTACATTGCTGAAGTTTATTGATGTCGTTAAATTTCAGCAGTTTCTGGGAATGAAATAAAGATTTCGTGTCTGTTGGTGGTATGATGTCGTTCACAGAAATTATACGCACAATTTTATTTTGAAGGGAACATAATTTTTTAAGATGGGTTTGGTATGTGTTAGCCCAGACCAAATTACAATAATAAAAATATGGCAAGATTAGAGAGCAATATAATGTACGTAGAACCGGTTTTGGAAGATAAAAGCTTAGGCGATATATAATTCCGATATTTTTCGCTACCTTGTTTTCAATTTCATTTATGTGATGTGACCATGTTAAATTACTGTCAATGATAATACCAAGAAATTTTGTATTTACGCTTCGCGAATGTAGCCTCGTATTGTTGTTCAGTTAAATAAATACCAATTGCTCAATATTATTGCATAAAAAGTGCCCATGCTTCGCGCTTGCATTATTTGTTGAGAACTTATGAAATATTTTGTTTATATAGATAAAGCCATTTACTTAAACCTTAGGTCTTTTTTAAGACTACCCCCCCCAAAAAAAATCAGCAACAATAATCATATTTTAGCTGTCGATTAGTGAAAAGGTGGATGAAACTTAAAGTACCTTTACCCTTTTTTTTCAAAGAAAAAATGTTACCGAATGCTCCTCAATCTTATATTTTCTTTAGCAGAGTACAAAATGATTCGATTTGATGGCGAAGAAAGCCGTAACATATACCAGTCACGAGGCATAATTTTCTCGACCTTTTCTCGAGTAATTAGATTATTCATGTTTCTTGCGACCAAATTTAAGTACGCTTTTACTTCCCTTAATGAAACTTTTTTATAGATAATAATCGCAACCAATTTCCCTTTCTTCAGTAAAGATGTCATGTACTTCCCGAGTTTCTTGGATGTTATGTTTTCATTTTTACCGGGTCGTTTAATTTTCTGTTTCCAAACATCGTGTATTATGATTGTGAAGAAGTAGATTAGTGAGAAAAATTGGTCCGTGCCGTATACAGTACTTTTGAAAAGCCGAGAGCGAGCCGAGTGAGCGAGAAAAAATGACCTTTTTAATATATACGAAAATCCAATTTTGCGACAGATTTTGACTTAATATTCAGAAAATAATAATATTTCACCCTCTTTCCTTTTCTCCGTTTTTCTTGGTCGTCAAACTTTTCTTAAGGGGGGGGGGTATGGTCCCCAAGTCCCCATCTGTATACAAGAGATGTGAAGCTAAATGAGTTTTCTCAAAGATAAAGTTCATCCTAACAGTTAATTTGAATTTAAAGAGGAAGTGAAACAAATATTATGCTGTTATTTTTTCAGCAAATGAAGACGTCAAATAAAAAAACGTTAATAAAATCTTACACATATTAAAGTTTAGCTGAATTTCCCAAATTATAATCATGCACAATATGGACTGTATGCACTAAGGAAGCCGATGACGTCGCATCACAATCGCTTTTTCTTTTGAGTTTATTGTATGAAAATATTTCAATTTAAGCTATCAGAATATAGATTATAAGGTTTTAAATAAACATTGGAATTGGCATCAGTGTCGTAGGATAAAACCTAGCAAAATGAAAAGACTATATTTGCAAAATCATGGGCTCCCTCATTTGTACATCAACAGTTAGGTGCATATAAAGTGATGTAACCCGCCATCACGGATAGAAACAACAATTCGCAGAAAATGTTAATAACCAAAGCAGTACAACATTGGTAATTATTTGCAAATAACTACAAACGAAGTTGATGACTGTGAAATCTACAATTCCAATTATTTCTGATGGAGTTCATTATCAATCCACTTTCATCGAAACTTTTATGCAATCTCTCTTTCCTCAAGCCTTCTCCTGGTTCCCCATATTCATCAATTCACCATACCCTTCTAATAAATTCAATGTAATTCTGTAAGTATTTAATTACGGATAATGTTCTCGATAGTAGCATGAATTTACATTGAGATGTTTTTCTCATTTTCTAGAAGTCGGTTCTTATTTCCCGATATCTCCTATGGGCATGGCATTCGTTTCATGTTTGCATTCATTATCTCTACACGGTAAATCATCAAACAAGAACTGCAGATCGCATTTAATCAGTCAAGAGGTAATCGAATCTTTAAAAGAGTCCGCATTTTGTTTTAATCCGATTATTTCTCGATCACGTGATGTTTTCTTTTACCTCATCCGTTCCATTAATTCATCATTTCGATATCGTGTATTAACCCCCCCCCAAAAAAAAAAAACATCAGCATGATCAGCCAATTTTTCTATAATTTTCCGTCAAGATTTGCGTCTTCATGACTACCATGAGATTCTTTGTCAGTCTCGTTCATGTCATTCATTTTGATATGTTCCTAGGGAGTCCGAATCAGTTTGAAGATTTCAGATCAGACTAATTCAAAAGCCTGATGTAAGAATGATCTGAGAAGATGTAGTAGTAATTCCAAGAAGAAGTAATCATTCTCTAAGTTAAAAAAAGTCTTGGTTAGATCACAATATTACAAAATTAATTTAGAGAACGAGGAGGGTCTTTTACTCTTTTATGAAGAGTGATCAAAATTCTTCTCCGATCTCTCATATATACCTCGCAACCCCTTTATTCCTACATTCCTCTTTCAACCTCTCAAATATCCCTTATCTGATCTAAGAAGCAAGTCATGTGTCATGTTATCACATTATACGTGTATCTATTACAGATTTCCATCAAGTCCGCCCCCCACCCTCCCCCTCTCTCTTAATATTCATCGGCGATCCGGTGACGATGTACTTTTTAATCTGATCAAGTGAATTTCATGATCGCCTGGCAGTGCCATGGATACCTGTCAATGAATGTTCAAGATAGTGGAATCAGAGAGAGATGATAGAAAACGGACAAAGTAATAAAGATTAAAGTGCATGTGTCAAGTATGGTGTTAGGAACCATTTTTGAAGAGGATTTGTTGGTTTAAAAAAGGACAATCAATAAACAAGGGTGGGGGCTCACTCAATTTTGAAGGTGATTTGGGTCAAATTCTACTTTTTAGCATACCAACTTTATTTCCAGGGGATACTGTCTATGGTTTATAACATACGAAGCACCCTCTATAGACAAGTCTTTGGGTGCTTTTAACACCCCCAGGTGGGTGTTTCATAAAGCTGTGCGTAAGATACGAATGACTTTACGCACGACTGGTGATCCTTTCTTGTGCTATGTGATATCCCTATGTAATTGAGTAATGACCTAATAATGACGTGACCAACTAGATCCCCTTAAAAACAATTATTTGATATATAATAAAACGCTTTTAATCTAATTTAACTTATCCGGTGAATTCATTCCTTTTTTTCTACCACTAGTCTAAGGTTGTTGAATTACAAGTGTGAGACAAGTGTTTTCTCAGCCGGGGTAACGCAGAAAATTTGGCTCGTGCGAACATGAAAAAAAATACATCGGTATGGGGGTAAACGTCGGCCAGACCGGGGGCGTTTCATAAAGCTGTTCGTAAGTTAAGAGCGACTTTACGAACGACTGGTGAATTACCTTTCTTACGCGTAACCGAATCGCCAATTAATATACCATTTACCACAAGAAAGGATCACCAGTCGTGCGTAAAGTCGTTCATAACTTTACGAACAGCTTTATGAAACACCCATCAGCACTCCCTCTTCCCAGGCCCGTTCCCAGGGCCAAGTTGCTATGCATGTTTCTTCCTATCGACAATGTATTCCAATCAAAATGAACTTGTTATCAATACTTAATAAACCTCCCCCCAAATGGAATGGAGTTCGCATACACTAGTTGTTACTGATTGTGGCAAACTTCTAAAACGCTTTCAGGTTTGTCAAAAACATCAACTGTATAATCCCGGTGGATGTTTCATAAAGCTGTTCGTAAGTTAAGAGCGACTTTAAGAACGACTGGTGATCCTTTCTTGTGGTAAATGGTATATTAATTGGCGATTTGGTTACGCGTAAGAAAGGTAATTCACCAGTCGTTCGTAAAGTCGCTCTTAACTTACGAACAGCTTTATGAAACGCCCCCCGGTCTGGCCGACGTTTACCCCCATACCGATGTAATTTTTTTTCATGTTCGCACGAGCCAAATTTTCTGCGTTACCCCGGCTGAGAAAACACTTGTCTCACACTTGTAATTCAACAACCTTGGACTAGTGGTAGAAAAAAAAGGAATGAATTCACCGGATAAGTTAAATTAGGTTAAAAGCGTTTTATTGTGTATCAAATAATTGTTTTCAAGGGGATCTAGTTGGTCACGTCATGGATAACTTTCATCGTATTGCAAGAATTTAGTTTTATCAATTTTGATATAATTTTATATGAATTAAATAAATCTTATTTAATTGATATTATTATCTCATTAAAAATTTCCATACAATAACAAATACCAACAATTGCCGTATATATTCAGGTAAAGCTTGCGAGATCAATACGAATCAATATGTTCAAAGCTTATGTTAACTTAACTGTGAAAAAAAGTTATGGGATGAACCACTGACAGTCAATCTCTTCAGTGTATTAATCGAATTCCCTATGCTTTTCTCCCAAATCATAATTTACTGTGGTTTTACGATCAGGTGTGACTGCGCCATATTAGCTTCTGGAAATATTCAATCGCGCAACCTCTCCTTGAAATTAGCAAAATATGTCCATTTCCATTATTGTGAAAAAAATACACCAAAGTTACAAAAGATTCCTAATGATTTGAACGTTTTTCCACAAATTGATTGAATTTTTAGTTAAAAAAAGAATCGAACTAAACAGTCTCAATGTGTTATAAGCCGCGATGAGACACTTTTGAACGCTTCCAATTTGGCGTACCATACTCCAGTTGCGGATTCAAAAATCGTCTAGATTTCTACATGACAAAGCCACTGGTCGTCTCTAATATTGTCCTTTTTCCTCGGATTTTCGCTAGTCGATTGACGACCCAAATCAAATAATACAAGAAGCTATCGCTATGGTGCGAACGTGATTGTACATATCAATATCTGATCTGACAGAAACCCAAAATGCATTGCTTTTAACCTTATCATTTTATACAATTATAAAGGCAAATATACATCATGCACATAGACCTACATTCTGGTTGTCATCATGATCATGCAAATTTTCCCAATATTGATGCATTATATTTAGTTCCCAGGGGCAGATCCAAGGGGGGGGGGAACCTGCAGAAAATAGAATTCTTTTTAACTTGATATACGCTTAAACTGAAAGAAAATTAAGGAGGTATTATACCCAAGTTTAATTTACGGCCTCGTAACGGCTGGCCCGACCCTCATAGGTTTACTCACTGGTTGACAGCATGCATGGATGTAAATAAGACTTTGTAAGTCACGCCTACTCTAGCATATCTACATGTATATGTACGTGTGCCACACTCTCGTTTTTTTATCAGTCAAACCCATATAGCGTCAACTATAGGTCAACAAAAACGCATATTTTACTTATGAAATCGATAAAAAAATTATATAGAGTTAATGAACTAAAAAACTCTGAAATCGCATATATGGTGTTTAATTTTTTTTCTGGGGGAGTACTCGACCCCAGTCAGGCCGCACCTTCCGTGCGCGCTACGTCCCCCCTCAAAAAAATCCTGGATCCGCCCCTGGTTCCAAATTCTCTAAATTCAGTTTCAAATTTTATAATTATGTATCTAAGTTTCATTCTCATACTACTTTTTTTTAGAGCGCTAAGAGTCTCAACTGTAATTTGCGCTATATAAGGAAACAGGGACCTGGGAACATTTTTTTTGTGGGGGCGCTGATGTAAATTTGAAAAGCAGAAAATAATAAATAAATAATAAAAATAAAAAATTAGAAGAAAAGATTTTCAATACAAAATGGATATCAAAACTGGTCCCGAGAACTTTGAAAAAGAGAAGCCAAAAAAGGTTTTCACTACAAAATGAAGGTCATTTCTTCCAGAATACCGGGGGTGCTGCCTACGGAGAATAATACACGCAAAACCCACGCGGAATTTTTTATTTATTTATTTTTTTTTTTTTTTTTTGTGGGGGGGCTTTGGCACCCCCGCTTCCAGGGCCATATAAGAAACTGATCATTATTATTATTATCAATTATCATTATCGTTATCATTGTTATAATATATTGTTATCATTATTATCATTATTATTGCGTATTTCTATAATTGCAGGTTAGAAAAAAACCCAAGTACAATGTCTTTCGAATTTATTTTACTTCAACTTTTGCACATAGTCCTGACAGAATGCATGAAAGGTCGAACACATCTTATCTTTTTCAAAGAAAGAGGGAGAGTAGAAAGAGAGGGAGATGGAGAGAGAAGGGGGAAATACAGCGCGTCCCAAAAAAATGTCCCTTTGACATAGGACTGAATTAATTCTAAAATGTGGTAGGATTCTCAAATAAATGTTCATGAGTAGAAAGCTCATTTCATGTTCTAACTTCTATGAAAATTTCATTGGTCGCGCTTCAGCGGTTTTGAATACACACTCTGTTATGTAACAGTGGTGCATTTTAGCTCATTCCAAGTTTGCAGCATTGATGCATTTCTTCATTGTCTATGGCATGTTAACCCCGATTCTTACATCCAGGATCTGAGCAGGGATAATTCCCTAATCATATCTAGGCTCATCAAATCATAAACCTGAGCATGTTCAGAAGGACAAGAAACATAAAAAATTAAGTTTGTTTGATGATTGATAAAGGGAATCAGTGCACCAACTTGAAAGAAAATGTGAATGATGGATGAGTAAAATAAGCTGGAAAAGGGGAATCCACAAGTTAATCACCCTTTGCGAAAAGAAACTATACCAATTTTTTTTTTACTTTTTTCTTTTAAAAAGTTACACTGAATTATTGAACTTGACCTCAGTAGTTAATTAACTAAAAAAAAGTAATGAAAACAAAAATGCAGTATTTTGGAATTATGCATGAAACAGACATGACCCGTTGTCTCAATCATTGTGCATCTCCCGTTCATCAAACATGATATGAACTGTCAAATACTGTTTTTGCCCTTCTGAACATGCTCAAGGTTGTGATTTGATGAGCCTGGAGATTTCCCTGGTCAGAACGAGGAGATAGAGGTGATATCTCCTTGGTCAGAATGGTCAAAGGGGGTTGATATGCAAGAAAGTGCAGAACACAAAGCAGTGTTGCATGCATACAAACTTGGAATGGGCTGAAAAGCACCACTGTTACATAGTAGGCTGTGTATTCAAAACCACTGAAGCGAGACCAATTAAATTTTTATAGAAGTTAGAACATGAGATGGGCTTCCTATATCCATACATTTCATTGAGAATAATTTTAATTTTTGGAAATTATTAAGCCGCATATCAGAGGGACATTTTTTTGGGACGCGCTGTAGAGTGAGAGAAAACTTGTGAAATTGTTGAAGTTTGGGGCTTTCAAATATCATAACCTAATTTTCATCATACGCACAGTGTGGTTAAACATTGGCATTCAAATATTGCCTTCCGATAACAACTGCAAAATTTAATGTATAACTGAGTTATCGTAAAAATGAAACGATATTGCATCACACACGTCATAACGCGTGTCACTATTTGTCTATGATGACAAAAGATGTTTTAAGACCGTTTCTCTCCTCCCTCTTTCATGTGCAAACGATGAAATACGAGAATATCGAGTAATCATTACTCTCACTCTTTGTTTCGTTTGGGTGTCTTTTTTTAGTTTGTTAAATTTTAGGCAGATAGGTCTTGCACGCGATTTTTTGTGTTGTAATAAAGTGTTATGGTCTGAATATAGAAGAAAATCGATAGATTTCTATTGTGTGGTGGATTCACGAATTAAAGTGGGTCCATGTAAAGATTTTTTTATATTTTTATTCAATATACTTGTACAAAAAAGGGATATTTGAGTTGTGAAAATGCAATATGCAGAATTGAGATGAATCAGTTTGCTTTAAGAAAACAAATATTTGCATTTGTCGCATAACAATTCGATCAGTTTGAATGTATATGAAAACAAGAAGGCAAAGGATAGTCAAGAATAGAGAGAGGAAGCGAGGGTGTGTGTTGTGGGTGTGTGCGTGTGTATAATGTTAAGTGGGACGGTGTGTGTATAATGTTAAGTGGGACGGTGTGTGTATATGAGGTTTTCTATTTGAGATCGATTTTGAAACTGAGTTATCACCCGGATAAGCACTTGAAATTTCAGTTTATGTCAGTTTCGTAATGTTTTAACTGCACTGTCGTTGCAAGATGAGTACAATCATGAAGACCAGAAAATCTGTATCTATTCTGGCCAAACCATACTGATCGTATACCTATTTTCATGATCCCCTCCCTCATCCTTAAAGGAGAGAGGTAATAATATCATGCTATTAGCCAGCCTTTCGCCGTCAGCTCTGGATTTTCTATTTCATCATGGCTTTGTTTACCAAGCCTATTTCCCCGCCCCAAGATTATCGATAATGGTCGATTTCCTCACAAAACTCGATCTTCCTTACCTCTTCGGCCATACCCATGGCCGGCAGTCACTATCTTCCTCTATAGTGACCTACCTTGGGTCGTGGTACTGGAAGGGGGGGGGCCGAATAAAATTGTGAGTTACTTATTAAGTGCGTTTTAGCTAGGTGGCTTTAGGGACGGGGGGGGGGGTGTCCCTCCTGCTCCTTGATCTTCCATTGTAATTTGAGAGACAATTCTCATATTATCTTCATAAATTCTGAGGACGTCTTTTGAATGACGAAGGAGCTTGTTTGCGAGAATAATACCGTGTTTACACAGGGACACGGCTCGGGGGTTCGACACGCGAGCCGTGTCGAACACGGCAATTTTATGCTGTGTAAACGCGATCAGTGTGATCCGCGAGCCGTGTCGAACACGGCTTTTTTGATCCGCCAAAATCGTAGGTTTCAACCCGCGAGCCGAGTCAGACTCGGCAATTTTTTCGTGTGTAAACAGAAAGCCGTGTCGAACCCTCTTGACCTAGGTCACTGCGCGCGCTTTCACTTTTGGCATTGTTGTTCGCACGGACAAGATTCGATTCCGGCGGTGAATTTCCCGCCTTTAATTTGCGACGTCATAATTCTTCTTCCGTTCGAGATCCGCGAGCCGTGTTGAACTCGCCTTTTTATATGTACGTATAAACGCGATCACAGCATGCCCTCTTCGCAGCGTTCGACCCTGCTTGAGGATTCAACACTCGAGCCGAGTCATGTGTAAACACGGTATAAGGGTACGTACAAAATTGGGAAGGAGTGAGCTCCTTCCGTACGAAGCGCGCACGCTTTCTTGTCATTAATTTTGAGAGTAGGGGAGGCGTCTCATGGTATAATGATGAAGGCACGTGATTCCAATAGATATGGCTATATGAAAGTGCAACTGCCAGATAATTTGAATGAGGACATGACGCCTAGATTCAGTGCCGTAAAACCTCTCGATAGTATACTGATAATCACGTCCCTCCCACGAGAAATGATAATTATATAATCATGCAGTAGATCGGTATTATACAATAAAAATATTCTCATTTATCCCCGATTGGCTGTTCGAAGAGACAAAAGATTTGTCGAGTAGAGAGAGAGAGAGAGAGAGAGAGGGGGGGGGGGTCATGACTGAAACGTTATGCCATTATCTCTAACCTCTTCTCCTCGCGTCATTTCTGCCCCCCCCCCCTTAATTTAAGTCAATCTTCTGTTACCAATTTTGCCCTTTCACCGACGGTGTTCGCGCAGTGACAAATTTTTCCGTGAGCGCGGGCGCGAGTAATCACACATTCATGTCCACTTATTTCACCTAGTTACCATTGTAACTCGAGTCCGGATGAATTATCGCCACGAGTTTCGGTTAACACCTGCCATCATTTTCAATTTTGGGAATATTAATTTTCAGTAGCGCGCGCACAGAGAGAAATTTGTAGCCCCCCCTGATTAACCTAGGTGTTCACATTGACACCTTTACATAGGTTTGGGCGATTTCTCTGGGGATCGGGTTGGGTTGGAGGAGGGCTTTGGCTTTAAGAACACACAATGGCCCGCATTCTGAACCCTAGATTAACCATGGTCTACGTCTGGAATAAAATTATGGGAAGCGTAAAATGTCAAGACTTTATTTACACTCTAATGCTTCCTTTGTTCTACTGGTATCTATCCCAATGTTTTAATAGCGAAAATAATTATTTATCATCTTAAGCCAGCTTTTAATGATTTTAATTGATGAATGTGATTATAAATTGATCATAGTGATGGAGATTGATAGCGCATTTGGCTACCCACAGTAAAGTAAAACTTTAGACCATGGAGCAAGTTCAGAATACAGGTCTACGAGTTTTTACTGGTAAATAGGGCCTACAATAATGAAATGCGTAGACGTATATAACTATATACTTTAATAAAAACAATTTATTTTGCGTATTTTTTTAAAAACAAAATATCTTTAACAATGGAAATGCTCTGCGTAAGTAGATAAAGTTTTCTTTTACTTGTTGGTAATTATTTCATTTTTAATTTCCCCTCTGAGAGGCGTTTCATGAAAGGACTTGTCGGACGTTTTAACCGACTTGTCGGACGTTTTAACCGACAAGTCCCGTTTTATCCGACAGTAACCATAGGAACAGTGCTTCTCAGCCAATTAAAATCATAGAAAGCTGTCAGATCTAACAACTTGTCAGATGAAAATTGGTGAACGCTCCTCTGTTTATTTCTAGATCCGCCCCTGTATATATGCCCGGCCTATCTGCCATTCTGTCCTTGAGCAAACCCATCAAACCGACGACATAAAGTATTCCATGAATAAATAATTTGTTTCACTAATCCAAATCTGACGTTCTATTCTCCTCCCTGTAGATTTTGTCACAGTCGATAACATATCCGAAGGTAACGATAAATCCCCTTTAATTTCGCAGCTTCTTACGACATGCTTGTGCCTGGGGAAAGGCTTTACAGACATGGACTTTCGAGATTTATTGTTATCCATGGTTGTCAGGGCAACCAGTCGTTCACGGCAGAAGTAGCATCAGCATCCATTTTACTTAGGAAGCAACTTCAGTTAAAAGTAAATAAAGCTTGGTTGAAATGAAGTTTTAATTTCAGTTTTAAAGACCAGGCAGAGTGGTTGATAATTTATCTCTGGTTAGGAGGAGATGATCGAACTATATTCATTGATATTTTGAATCGTTCCAATGATTCCAATCATGTAAATGTGTAATGTTGATCTAATAAAATCAAAGAAGAGATACACAAAGGAGAGGAAAGAGGGAATGAGAGAGATAGAAAAAGAGAACGGGGAGGGGGGGGGGGTTAGAGGTGAGAAGGGGGAGCTGCGTGAGAGGAGGTTTTAAAATATACCAAACGAGTAAATAACTTGAACTGTTACAGAAAAGACATTGAGCGGCGCAGAAGTTGCTGCGGAATCATCCAAATGATGTGAAATTGCAAGATCAAAATATCACTCCTGAAATATCATAAAGCAAGATTCAAAATTGGCATTATGACGTCAATCAGTCTTATCGCAGAATACACAATGGGTGTCGGTAACAAAAGTGATGAAATCGCTTCCAGTCAAAAAAAAAATCCGTATATGTATTGCGAGTGCTTATCATCGTGGTGGGAGTAGAAAAAAACAACAACCTGGAGCGTGGATATTAAAACCGCCAACCACTGAATAAAGAGCGAGCAGCACTTTAAAAGCAAACCTAAAGCAAAAAGGAGACATTCATTGGCGTTTTATTGTAACAATAATCACGCCACATTAAACCGCGACGTGTGACTTTCTGGAAGACTCCCGCTGGAATTGAAATGAAAGAAAGCGTAAAAACACGAGGAAAAAGAAAAAAAATATATATACAGTACAGTAGATAATTATATAAAGATGAAAAAAATGAGCAAAACACTGTACGTGTTTAATTCCAGCCTTCTGCTTCTAGTATACGAGAGTTTTAATGAAAGAGTAAAAATGATTTGATAAGTGGAGAAAGGGAAGTCGAATACGGAGCGTGTAACTATTGCTTTATCATGATATTTTAGTTCTGAAAATATGTATTTTTGTATTTTTATCGGTTAATGGTTGTATCATCGCGCTGGAAATTGAATTAGATTTAGATAAATACGTCAGGGTTAGATTGTGTATGATTTTCTTCTAAGAATGTTAACAAACATAATCCACTGCAAGAAAGATATTGACGAATAGATGTACATGTAAGAACATCATACAGATAAGTGTTTTGTTAAAAAAACCTATTCGAATGCACAAAAGCATAGATACATGAACACGATACGAACGTATAGATTTAAATACAAGATTTTAGAAAATATGTACTCGTATAAAATCTAGAGATAAATAGTATTTTTTAGATAGATGCATAGATATTAAGTAAAATGAAATAGGCATGGATTTAGATAGTTAGACGAGCCAATAAAGATATACCCAGAAAGTAAATCGATATGAAATCATTAAAGTTACATAACCACTTTCCCCATTCTATCTGACATTGCCAATTATCATTCATTCAATTTTCACTCCATCAGGTTCTCTTTCAAGCCATTTATCTTATGTATTTATTTGTTCAGTTATATCTCTCTATACACTGTTAAAAAGCCGTGATTTTACAGAAAAAGAAGATTTTGCAGAAAGCAATAACAGAATCATTCTGCAAATTCATAAAACGGGATCTTTTTCTCTGCAATTTAACAGAACAGGTCTGTTTAAAAAGGGGAAAAGGGTGTTTTATTCAAGGAAATTTGCAAGATTCCATACACCAAATACCAATTTCCTCATAGGATTACGCAATCTGGTAAGATTACAGGTGATCTCGAGACTCTGCTGCAGGAACTTCTTTTATTTCAAGGATAATTTTTCTAACAGTGTATGTCCCCACCCCTTAAAATGATTATCCACTTCCTATCCATTTTGATTTTTTTTTCAGTTTCATGACGGAGATCCAGACACAATGAAAATGAATAACATGCAATGAAAATTATCATAATTGAAGGAGAACAAGTCGCCGTCTTATTCATACTCCATATTGCATGTGCAGGTGCTTTTGATATTCATGTTGATAACGTTATCGATCGAAAATCAGATTTGCTAATGTTATGATTATTTTTGTCAAACTTTAATATCAAGACTGGCGTTGGAGTTTGATGGGGGTATTTTAGCCGATGTCCTCTTGTAAATTGCACTATTATTTTTCTTCTATGTTGATAATATTTTTTAGCTTGTTAGAGATATCATCCAAGTGAATAACAATAAATAGCAAATAATGATTGTATTGATCAATTCGTTGATTTCGAAATCTATGCAGACCTAAATAGTGTCTGATCATGCCTTTAAGCAAAACCAACTCAAAAGTCGAAATATCGCGTATAAATGACAAATAATTAAAATCAGAAGAATAATATTCATGCTTTTATAATATGCTTGATGAGAAATATTACATCTAGAATGATATCCGAAGGGAGATATTTGTCAAGAAGCGTATAATATCTGTCATTTGGATACATCCAGGGATTATATCTTCTCGTCAGCTATTGCAGAGGCCCAGAGCCTGATCTAGTTTCGAGAAACTAGTTTATATTCATCAGAGAGAAACGAGGATATATATGATTGATATCCGAAATCAGAGATATTGCAATCATCACATTCATGTACTCGGAAACGGATTCGAATTTGACGTTTTCGACAAAGGAATGATACAAGGATTACTTCATGCATCGCTTAATGGAGGATGAAGATCCATTTTTATCTTTCTGCGAAACATTTCGCGTTTTCCTATTACTTGAAAAGAAGTTTATAATCGTCCATTATGACCTTTTTTGTAACGTTCGTTAAATTTCAAAATTCGGCCGCACAGGATGGTTTTTATTTCCACAGATACTTTTCTTTCCAAAGTATTATAATTTTTTCTATAAAATATTTTGTATTTTTTTCATATGTTAATTTATCATGATTATCATTAATGTATTGTAAATATTTGTTAAAATGTATGAAAATGATTTGTATATTTCCTATTTCTGTTGGAAATAAATCTGAATCTTATTAAGTGAGAATAGTGCTGACTGTTTTTTTTTCATGAACAAAATGGCAATGGTTTCAAGATAAGGAGAAAAGATAGTGGATGATGCTCGGGCATCTTTACAAAAAGCGACGAAAAGAGGATTAAAGGGATAAGGATTAAATGGTTGCCTGTTGCTAACTATAATAACTGGACATGTTGAAGGAGAGGAGGGAGTTGGCAGAGATCGTATCGTGGTAAAAAGAACTAATCTAGTACGATGAATGATACTGACAATCATTGGGAAGATGATGACACTCATGATGGAGACGATGACTACGATCAACCTTATAATTCATCCAATATCAAAAGAGGCGGATGAATCAGAATGATGTTGATTTCGATGTAGATGATGATGACGAGGGTGATGCTGCTGCTGATGCTTATGATGATGTAAAAAGAGGACGAAAATTAACGCTACTGACTTATTTTGAGATTTACTTCCGGCTTCATTCTTATAAAGATTTTTCGCGCACTGCAGTTTATTGCACCTACTTTGGTGTACCAATAGGTACAATAAAGAATGAAGTATAGATGAAATAAAGAGTGGAGAAGAGAATAAGCTATCGTAAAAACAAAAGAAAAACCTCTTAAGCTCTTTGTATCTGCAAAAATAGCTAACATCAAATCAGCATTGGATTTTGGACCATTTTTATTGATGTGGGTTTAGTCGTGGTGTATCGATACTTCTTTTTCTTTAAGTTGATGAAAGAGGGGAAGAGGATTGGAATGACGTTTTTCTTATGAAGGCATGCGGAAGGAATTATACGAGACGCCCCAAATCAGTCTCAACAGACGAGAAATAAAAAGGTTACCACATCCTGAAATGGTAACCACTGCGGGACACCATAAAGATTTAAACTTATATGTCGGCTACATTCCACCTCCACAACTACACGTTATTTCATTGTATCTCCTATTTATTCACACCACCTACATGTATATATGCGGAAATTTGTTAGCCACATTCCATTATCTTCAAATTTAATTTACGTTTTAAAATAGAATATTCTTGTCGAAATGAATGTGTCTTTTTTCCCAACAAAATTAGATTTAAATACATAAAAAATCATATATATTCAAATTATATTAAACGGATATCAAACAAAATGGGTATAGCCCAATTTGAAATTATACGAAATAGTTGATCCTAAAGGACTGGTCTATTTGAGATGTACTGAGGACGGGGGGGGGGGGGCATGATGGCCCCCATCTCGGCCACCGTTTGCGTGATCGTGCCGAAATTTGGCACGGCACGCACATTCTTTACCACATAAACTACAAGCCATTGTGCAAACAAATTCTGAAAATAATTAGTTGCTATTTATTATTAATAAAATATGCAAATTAAGCAGACCGATTAGAATGAAAAACGATCACCGTTTTATGAATTTCATCTCCCATAGACTTTGTATACAAAGTATAAAAATTAGTAATTTTCGGCATGACATTGTCTCGTAAAAAGTTCCGTGACGTCGCAATGCTATACCCGTATATGTCGCAAATTGGGTTTCAAAAGTTGCGCGTGACTTAAAAAAAAGGTCATAAAATTTCGCGGCGCTATCTTTCTGCGTTTCGGAAATCTCGCGAAGTGTTGAGGGGAGGGGGTGGGCCACCATGCCCCCAGTCCTTTTAGGGTTCATGAGTTGAATGATAATCAGACCTGATTAGGAGACAACATGGATTTAGAAATAAACCGCATTAATTGATATAAGAAAAGAGAAGTAATCCCCCTCCCTATGTATATTGAAGAAAAAAAGTTTTCATTTTGTTTCATAATAATGGTTTTATGGATTGTATCCGGCATGGATAGTCCGGAGATTAATGTCTTTCTGTATATAACACACCGGGGATTCAAGTTTAGTTGTTATTCTCGTTTTTGCGATTTATTGTACTTAATTCTAAAGCTTTCTTGGAAAGAAATTCAATCTCCCTGTCTTGCATTTTCTCTTTAGGATTTTGGAATTTTCCCTTTTGGAATCTGGCAAGAATCACTTTCTTGAAATAAAAGAAGGAAGCATTAGAAAGATGTGTTCATATAACACGACTCTCTTGAGAGCTAAGCCACGCTAACGTCGTCTTTAGTGACGTAGTTTCATGGTCAATTTTCTCCTCAGCGGTTGATCCGCAAAATGACTTCCTATATACCATATAGAAGCGTCATTTTTACGGCAAAACTCTGAAAAATTAAATTCTATTTTTCAAATTTATTGAATAGTATTGCATCGACTTAAATATAAGAAAACAAGAATTTAGGTTTAACTTTCATCGCGCATTTCATTTTATGTTCAGCAAATAAACATCACAAGGTCACTTTCGTGGAAAGGGGGATAAATCATTTCAAAAGCCATCGTCAATTTCATAGTGTGAGTAATAATGGACTATAATAGAACAGAAATGACATCTGATTTGCCATAAATTTATACCATCGCGTCTTACATGAAATGATAATACATCTTTCCCCTGTTTAAAAATAATAAAATGTCTTATGCTACAAAACTATGGTTTAAGAGACAAAGCGTTTTATTGTGCTCTCTTTTTTTAAATTTCAAACTGAAGCTCTAGGCTCTTTTAATTTGTATTTAAATACGTAATTCATCATTTTCTTTAATTTGCATATAACAACTTGTCATTTGAAGGAAAGAATCTCATTCGGGTCCCAATATGAAATGAAATAATAGTAAAAATAGATATACCATTTAAAGATAGAGAATGAAATATATCCTTTCCAAATATAAAGTAGCAATTTATATGCATAGCTTTAATGCTCAGTCTCTGTACAATGCTAGAATTTGCATTTTTACTATTTACTAGAGATTTCTCGAGAGATTTGCCCTGTCCTTTTGAGAATTAAGGGTCACTGTTTGCTTAGCAGTTACACATATAGTTCAAATTCTAATATCACCATTTATTGACCTCTATTACAAAATTCGTCATCTTCATGCATTCAAAGAATTATAGCTTAGTGGCATATTAATTTTTGACGATTATAACTGTCGTTCATAATGTATAATCATTGAAACATACATTACCATCGTCATTATATTTCTTCATCTTTAAAAAAAACATTGTGATAAATGTTGTTAACATGGTTTATTGAATACATGTCATTCATATTCTTTGTTGTAAAAACAATTTTAGCCTTGGGCGATTTTTTTTTCGGGGGGGGGGGAAGCTTAAGCCCCCCCCTCATGGGACTGCACCTGAATATTAGATCCTCCTGAATAATGAACCTTCCGAATCAGGCTTGTTTGAAATTATATTAATTTCATTACCACGTGATTTTCGTGCTATAGCTAATAAGAAAGGAAACAACATTTGATGATGATGAACAGCATTTGTATAGCGCCATGTATCTGTCAAAGACATTCTTTGACAGGGGCATTTTTGGAGGAGCCAGCCAATCTGGGTCGCCAAGAAGGGCGCGCGCGCAGAACTGTGACCCGCATGTCTCTCCTCCCGATATAACTGGTTGGGGGAATGCAGGTGGACCACTACCCCGGGGTTTCCCCCTACATAAATTATTCTAATAGTGCAGTGGGTTCTTAACGTGCAAAGGTGGTGATTCTCCTGTACACGAGGCCTCCATTTAACATCCTATCCGAGGGACGTAGTGTTTTCCACTGTATACACTCTAAAAAATGAAGTGCTAATTCAGCTCTTAAAGAGCGTGTATAGTGACTGCACTTCGGAGTGCTGATTTTTCTCGTTCAAATTTGAACTAGACAAATCACCACTCCGAAGTGCAGTCACTATACACGCTCTTTAAGAGCTGAATTAGCACTTCATTTTTTAGAGTATAGCCTGCATCTATGAAACAGGGGAGAGACGTTTACACACAACGCACTGGCTTCAGTCATCCGCCCGGGGTGGACTCGAACCCACGATCTTGGTTCGATGGGCAGACACTTTACCGACTGAGCCAACTTCGCTCTCATTTGAGTCCACGCTCTAAACGAACGGGAATTTTCAAGTATTTATTTCTGATCGTCAACCCGAAAAATAGTTTGGCAGATATCATTTATTGATGATTTTAATCAATCTGTGCAAGTTTTGTTCAATTCTGTGAATATTTCTTTCTCCGATGTTAGCAGTGCCGTGATTTCACTTTAAAGTTCATAAGTTAATAAGCGCTCAGGTGTTTCTTAAATGATATGGAGAGTTTCGTCATATTGATCATTAAATACAGCATGATTGTGATTTGTGAAGAAGAATTAGGCTCTATAACGTTACCAAAATGAAATGAAACTGAGAAAGAATCATCCCAAGCTAGGATGCTGACAGAGAGTATGTCACATAATATGTTCGTCAATATTAAGCGTTCGTATTTCTTTGTTTGTATATGAAGGTTTTCACCATTTGCATACTATTGTCTCGGTTTTTCCCAGGGAAAGAAATGAGTAAAGAAAAACGTATGGATGATTACGCATGAGAAATTTGAAATTTCAGAATAGCTGAAACTGGTAATTACCTGAAAAGTAAATGAAACTGAGAAAATACGAATAACCGAAATTTCGGATCGTATTCCAGCCTGATTACTTAGAATCAATACTTTGGTGATTCAAACTTTTGAACATGTCTAAGCATATAGAGAGATATTGGGAATAGGATAAAGGAAGTGGGAAGGGTGGGATGGAAGTCACAATTATACATAGGCCGACGTACATTAAGGACAAGTTATAATACACAGCAAAAACCGTGGTGTTAAACGGTGTACATAGAGGACCACACCAGTTCTTTTACACCGGTGTTAAATTGGTGGTGCTAGTTTTACACCTATAGGTGTTATTACAACACCTATGGTTGTTAAATTTACACTCTTTGGTGTTATGTTCAATCTCTAGGGTGTTATTTTAACACCTCAGGGTGTGGTCCTCTATTAACACCAGTTTGGTGTCAGTTTTAACACCGCAGTTTTTACAGTGTACATACTTCTGTGTCAAAGCGTCATTTAAAACCTCTCCTGCATTGTAAGAACACATTTAATCAAGCACGATTCAATGAATCATGTTTCCAATCATAACAAAAAAGTGATCGGTTGTTCACATTAATTTACACACAGCTCTGCGTATTTCACAAACCTCAGAGAATGGCGCCAAAAGCAAAGGGAATCGACTCATTCGTGACATCAATTTCCCAGACCTTCTCGATACAGCTTTGTATTTTTTAGTATACCCATAAGTTAATAATCGGCATTGACTTGGCAATGACTTTTCCAGTTCATCTAATTCCCAACGGGGTAAGCGTAATGCTAATAGAAGACGCGCTTCAACCACGTGTAGGGCGATCATCAATTTGTGTCACATCTATTTATTTTACTCTATTGTGACGGAAGCGTTCACACAATAAAATTACACACAGGAAAGTCAACGGTGAACGAGGGTTGTACGACAGCAAACCTGATCGTCGTATATGCCACTAAATTTGTGAATGTCAAGTCAACAATCAAAAGGAGTGACAGTTTTCTGACAATGAAAGGTCAAGCCTATCCCAGCAAAAATTGGATGTGAATGAACAGAGAAAAATTAACCGAGGATCATTATAGATTTTACTTTTCAACTGAGGACAACATGATAATGTGAATCGATTGGTTTTTAACTAAAGGTTCTAAACCCCTAATATGCAAAGCATATTTTGCAACCGTTACTGCTGATCTACGGCGTCCTCGGTTCGCTCTGACTGTGATTATGTGTCCTCATTTTCAATGTGAAATACGTGAAGTTTACGAGTCCACACTACCATTATATCCTTACCCAACCCTCTTTCTAGGTGCTTTGGGTTTGGGTTCTTTTTAGGAGGGGGGGGGGGGGCACACCATGTACCATATAACACTTAACATTTTGAGTGATCAAATTAATAACAAAATAATGTCTTGTGTGAAACCACCTGCGGTTGTAGATGAACCTAGTACAGAGTTGAAACAGTGGCCATCCGTATCTCATTACACCTCTTTCCGATACTAAATCATGACCACAGACTATGATATCCAATACTTCTCTTTATTAAACGAGCAAAGCATTTGCTACTCTTTTAGGTTTACCTTTTCTTTAACATAATTTCAAACAGGTGCATAAAAAAAATCAGAAGATGCGGTGAAGAATTGTCAAGAAAAATCACCGAAAACTTTATTTTTTTAGTTTTATTTCTATTTCTAACGATTACAGCATTTCTACTGTTAAACATTAATTTA
Organism: Lytechinus variegatus; assembly: GCF_018143015.1. Classification (NCBI taxonomy): domain Eukaryota; kingdom Metazoa; phylum Echinodermata; class Echinoidea; order Temnopleuroida; family Toxopneustidae; genus Lytechinus; species Lytechinus variegatus. The sequence continues at coordinate 16,142,738 of NC_054741.1, read as the reverse complement.
AGGGCTAGCACTATATAGGCCTTGCTATAAGCCTCAATTTCCATGATTATTGGTATGATGTAGTAATAAATCAGAATTTTTTATTGGCATACTTTCGCGCTTTTATATCCCATATACCTTTCTCCAAAGGGTTATTTTCTGTAAGGTACATGCAATATTATTCGCAATTCAAGACAAATAAACTTATCCCACATTGATAATGTGAATCATTGTCTGTTTTAATATGAATATAATTATATTGGAATGTCGACTATAGGTCCTATACATAACTAATGGATGTTTAAAAGATGTGCTTTCAAATGCGATTATTTAAATTAAAAATGACAAGCAATGTCAGTTTTGATCTTCTTAATTTCATTAAAAATATATATAATCGCACTAGCTGACAGTGGCTGGTGTGGTCGGATGTGATGATGCGTAATGTTGTTAGGACATTTACTCTACATCTTACATGTGTAGGGGCAACATTTTCTATATTTTGATTGGGATAACTTCTACACTTGTCTTACAAGAATAATAATATTGTTCATAAAGCTAAGTCCTGCGTGTATATAAGAAGAGACTTATGAAGCGCCAACGGAGTCTAATCAAGATATGAACATAGTAAAAACAAGTAAGAGAAATCAAACGCGATATCGGTTGGAAATCAATTTGCTTTTAATCTTAGTAGTAAGTTTGATTACAACACTAATTACTGATACATGCCCCTATTTTTTCTCTGAGTATTACAGGTCTATGTATATCTACAGAAAGATTTGTAGTATGTAATTATATTTCCGAAGTAACACCTTTCTGAATATTATTGTGCCGAGACAGAGAAGTTACTTGAGGCAGTATGCACTTTACATTTTTAATCTTGTGCAAAATTTTGACCCCCTCCCCCTCGAAAAAATCTTCTTCCCGCGTGATTTATTACATTTTTGTGGTACATAAATCTTTTAATCACTTAGAGAAATTTTCTTCCAAACCAGAATCTGTCGACAAAAACTGAACTTTATATTAAAATTTTATTTTTTCTTTCAATTCTGCTTTAGATGAAAATCACCTACAACTTAAATATTAAAATGAATTTCAATTTGAAATAGAAGCAAATTTACTTTATTCTCAGTTACAATATTACTTAAAGCTTTCCCAACGGAATCTCCCCTTTTCTGTAATTGTATTACACTCCACTGGGCTCTTCTTTATTTTAGCATCTCGAGAAGCACGATCGCCTTTTCATGACATTTCATTTTTCCCCATTTCGCACGTTCGATTCAATATAGAAATATTATCTGAAATATGACAACAGCCATATAAAAGAGAAAATAAAGAATTGAAAATGCATTCGCTCTTTCTTTATGCATATGCGCGAATGAATTTGTCCACGCCATCATCTAAGCTCTCTATTCAGACTCATTTTCTTTTATTCTCTTTTTTTTTGCAGGAGGGATCTTGATAGAGCAAAAGCTTTCACGCCAAAAAGTGTTTACCGTTCCTGCCCAAAACGCCGTGCGGAAGACGTCATTCGTCCGTTGGCGAAAGGCACTGTGTTGACACACGGAACTCTATAGGCGGGACCGAAGGAACATGGACGTTTCTATTTTTCTCCAGTCCTGGACCTTAATGGATTTGGCAAATACACAATAGATGGTGTCTTGAACAATTTTCCAAAATGGAGAAAGAGCTCTAATTCGCAAAGAGAGGGCTCTTATTTCCGCTGCGATTCTCGCCCGACAACTGCTTTCGTCATTTGATTGCCATGTTTTATAGGGTTGAAATGTAATGCGATTGATTTTATAAATCGATGGTAAATAGATTGATTGACAGGCCGATTGCCAAGAGTTAGTGTTTGCCACAGCAGATATCGTCTACTCCTTCACGAAAAAAGATGTTAAAACTTCTTAAACTTCTCTCATTCTCTTTTTGTGAACATGTTTTTACCATACATTCTTTGCTATTAAAAACTATTCTATGATATTTTTTTTCAAATAACTCAAGAAAAGAGTAAAGTGAATTTGGAATAACATTTGAAACCATTTCAAAGGTTCTTCCACCGAAGTAAAGTGATTAACTTTGAACTTCACATCTAACTTCAGAATGTGACACAGGGAGTGAAAAAAGTACATACATAATTATTACACGGGGAAACCAGGCTCCGACGAGGCTCTGAAAGGCTTTATAAAAGCGGCTTGTTATTATTTAATATCCTTCTCTTTATTTCGGTGTGCATGTTAGTTTTCAAGAGGGTTGTGTGTGTGTGTGAGAGAGAGAGAGAGAGAGAGAGAGAGAGAGGGGGGGGGGGGGTAAATGGTTGAGTGCACGCGTGGGATGAGTATGCGCACGTGTGTGTGAGAAATGCGTGATTGTTAAGAACAAACAATAATTTAAAGTGTGCATTTCAGGCTGTTACTGCCTTTATAATATTTGATTGAACAAAATAAATATGTTCCATAAAATAAAATAAAAATACCAAAATGAACGATAGAATGTTTTAAAAAGATCTTTGAGATTGAATAATTATTATAGTACTTTGTGGGGTACGGAAGGGAGGGAGTACATAATGGGAAATGATCATTATTTCTAAATGATATCTGTAAAAAGTCATATAAATAGACACACATATAAACAGACCAACACTCAACCACATACACCCACACCCACGTACCCTCACACACCACATCCTTTTACCACGCACACACACACACACACACACACGTTGAGCGAAATAGATAGATTGCGAATGCGCCTGACGCATGAGCCTATCTAGAGTGGCGGCGTATGGCGAATGTAAGCATCACTGAACCACGCACGAGCGAAGATAGAGTGAAATCGTGGCGACCATGTGGAATGGTAATTTAGGTAATTGGTCCCGCTTGGGAAATATGTCTCCAGATCATGATGCCATTGTGATGATGTATATGTGTACACCGACCAAGAGCACTTTGGGATTAAGGTTTCTTGAAAGAGGGTACAACAGGGGTAGGTTGATTCACATTTTGCGTTATAGCCCTTGTATACTCTATTGATGTATTACTTCATTTTAAACATAATTTTGGTTGATTACATGGAACAAATTGTGTAAGACTTTTATTGTACGCCCTTAGTTTATTAGTTTAATGCCATGAGAGTTTACCCATTGTATTTTAGGCACACCCTCACACACACACACACACGCGCGCACACACACTGAGAACGAGATAGAATGTAGGCCGCTTCTGACGAAAGCTAAAGCTAAGAATGGTTTCCTTTGAGTTGACCCCCATCTCAACATTATACACAAAACCTGGCCCCAAGATATGTTACTTGTCAGTAATCGGCCAGCACTTCGTTTTGCTGGACTAATTCTTCAAGTGCCCAGTAATCGCCCGGAGTAACCATCTGAAAACTTACAGTGATATAGCTTTTCTGTTGCTCTTTGTCTTTGGAATTCTCTACCAGTCCAACTCCGGGCCTTTTCACACGTGATACTTGAATCATCATTGTAATGATGATTGCTATTGTTATCGTGACTGTGATTATCGTTCGTGATTCTAATTATGTTCTCGGTTGGTTTCACACGTGCTAAACATTCGTCATTATCCGCATTTTTCATTCGAATCATCATTCAAATTACGATTTTTACCGTGTGAAAGGGCGGTTCGTAAATGTAACAACATTGAGACCTTCAAATCTCAACTAAGGACCCATTCCCCGCAACCTTGTGAATAATATTGGGGAACCGGCGCTTTTATTGTTGTTATTTTTCAAACTGATAAATGGCGCTATACAAATGCTGTCTATCATCATACACAGTATATTTAAAATGCTTCGAAACTATTTTGACAGTAAGATTGGCTAAGGGATATCATGTAGTCTTGATAGGTTCAAATTAGAATGATAAATTACCTTGCACCGTTTTATAAGACAATATTTGGTCAAAAAAAACACGGGGTCGTTGTTATCTAGAGTAGATATTAATCAATTATAACCTTACAAGAATTGACTGATAGTTATGTTTTACATGTAGGTGTATATAAGATACCGACTTTATGTAGTGTTATTATACATGCATCCTAAATCGCTTTTGCAGAGTGAAAAGAAGCTCTCTTTCTGCCTTTTTTTCGATGTAGTAGATATAGGAATCATCGAGGCTATATTGTCCAGCTTTGACAGAAGTACGAATGGACCGTAAGTTACCCCAGACGTGTCAGTCAGCCATCCATCCTTTCCCATGTATCAACCCAAACAACCCACAGTGGAATAAACACCTCAGTACAGTGCCAGCATGCTCACCGAAGATGCTCCACGCATATCATCACGTGATACGTCTGATAGAATGGCGCCAAAAAGTTTCTGCCCTGCACCCGTGGGCGGTGCCGTCTGCGCGCTGTCGTTTCACCGCTTGTCGCTCGCTCATTGATTAAGGTACTTGGTGTCGACATGTATACCACGTGACTGCCATGTCTCGATCTGTCTTAAAAGTAGACAGCTGAAATTTGTCTGTTAGGAGTTTTTACCCCCCCCCCTTTTTTTAAAGTACTTTTTGGGTCTCTCCTACGGCTAGCAATCTCGCATGCAGTGTGAGGGACCTCCAAAAGCTGCAAAAATACTTCTGATGTTACTACTATTCTTGTCTTTTTATCATGAAATTGCTCTGAGATGGTGTTGACAAGAATTCAGATTAGAGTTTGTTTTCAAAACCATAGTCATTCATTTTATATAGACTCACATTTCGATGGAAAATATTTGAACAGTATAAATCAATGATATATATATTTTTTATAAGATCACTTACTTAGAAGAATGGCTTCATTCTATGGAGGATGAAGCAAGACCTTATAGTCCAGGCGAACAACCGATGAAACAGAGACTGAAACTTCCGGTCTAGCTGTCTAAGGTTGCTTGCCTAGAAGATTAACTCCGTCCACACTTCTCTATATTTTGATAAGTAATGTTGTAATACGTGTTTGTGGATTAATCCACATCTCATGCAGATAGTAAGTTATGAAGATAAAAGACACATATCAATTTTTGAGAACACTCCTCTTTCTCTTAAAATCGTGAATTTTGAAAAACTAAACAACTTTTCAACTTTTAAAAGAAAAATTTAAGAAATAACCGGAACTATATATGACGATGATTTCATGATTAGACACTTTCTTGATGTGGGGATGTCTGATCTTTCACTGCAAGTTCATACATCTTAACTTTTATATTTCTTTATACTAGTTTGTATTGTCGTGAAAACTGTAATGTTAATTTAATTTATTTCCCTGGGATGAACAGATTTTAAACGGGTTATAGTGTTACAACATAATAATAATTTGACCATGTAATGTATATTTTGTTTACATTTATGTATTTTCTAGTCGTGAATAAAACCAAACCAAACCTAATAAAAAGCAACGATTATCACTAACAAACTGCCATTGCCGTGTGGTCTTATTTCATTCAACATCTTCATTTATTTTGCATGACTGTGAAACTCTTCTTATCTACCATGCTATCCATGGTCATCTAGATACGTACAAAGAACCTTAACAAAAAGCGTGAGTAAATTAGAGCAAGGTGTTGGAGGGAAGAACTGTAACTCCCTCGAGATTGTGACATTATTCCAGCCATAAATTACATCACAGCTCACGCTTTCTGCGTTTTGTTCAAAGGTGATTTGTCTCTTCTACCTCGATAAAACAGGCAGCAATTAGTCCGTGCGCTGAATTTGTCAATTTAAGGTGGCACTTTCCTTCCGTAATTTGTCATCGTGTGAGCTGACACGAGAGTGTCGTTGGGGGAGAATAGGGCGTGCGGTTCATTGATGCAGGCTCGGTTAGTTATGCAAATTAGTACCTGGGTGTTATTTGGAATTGTTAAGGTTAGGAAGAGCCACTGAGGAGGGGTATAGTGCGGGGGGGGGGTTCTAAAATACTTACAGTCTCGACACTAATTACCACCAGCATTTTTTTGTTGGAAATTCAAGTAATTCGGTCCCTATTTCCCATTAACACATGTTGGCAAGACTTAATTACAACTGCACAATGTACAATGAAAATGCCTATCATTTTTTTAATGACCAATGAGACATTCTGATAACTGGATGGAAGGGCATTGGATGTAATTAAGGCTTATATTCAAACTACCAATGGTATTGTTTCATCAAGAAGTAAATGTCAAGTTGGTTTTTCTACGGTTACCATGGTTACTGTTAGAACTTAAATGTCCTCAGGGAGCGTCGAGACATCATTCGGATGAAATTATATCTTAACTGCTCACGAAGAATAGAAACAGTAAACCATTTCACATTGCAAAGGTACAGATTGCCGGATGTAATCAGCTGATTTTAATGCATTTAGCATTACCAGAGAATATTTTGTTAGCAGACGATCTTATGTGTACAAAAATCAGGACTTAAGAAGGAACAAAAATAGGCGCATCAATCTCTTTAATTACAAATCGAAGCGAGAGTGAAATCGTAGACTTGCATTTTCTTAATCGTTAAAAGAGATTTTCTCTGAATGAAACCTGTTGCCATGGAAATTGCTTTTCATGTGGAATCAGTCTTACTAAAAAGGATACGTAGAACAATCCATTATAAACCTCCAAAACTTCCATTTTATCAAGATTTCAGCTATGAAAGAAGAGACGTGTCTATATGCGCAAGTGCTTTAGCAATTCATGTCCTAACAAAGCTAGACTTCTTTTTTATTTTTTTTACATTGAAAGATCGAATTCTACGTCTCTATTTCTGTTCTCATTCTTTGTCATAGCAATTTCATTAATAACCCTAAGTAGTTCCATTGGTATCTTACCCCCCCCCCCCTCTCTCTCTTCCTTTCTCTATCTCTATCACGACTTTATGTATGTTTATTCTCCCTAAGATTCATGCTCTTAACCTTGAACAGTTTTTTTATCTTCATCTATCATGTCTTTGCTTCGCCTTTTTTTCCGGATGAATCTAAACATATGAATTTCATTGATTTTAACTTTTGATATTTTCCTTCTTTTCTTCTTCTTTATCTCCTTTGCAATCGCCTTTGATTGGTTTTCACCTCCATGCATCTCTTCTTCTTTCCAGTCTCTCTCCCTTTCATCATCTTCCCACTACTCGTTCATCATCAGTTGAGGTGCAAGACATAGTGTATGGGGTAAAATTTCTTAAAAGCTGTGAGTGAGCAAGCAAGCAAGAATTTCTTATACCGTTTTCATACACAAATCTAAAGTTGTGATTGATTTTGTCATAATACTCACAAAATAATATCACATTTTGCTAATTTACCTTTCCCTTTCTTCCCTTTTCTCCCTCTCTCTCTTTTATCGTGAACCTTTTGCGTGTCCATTGCCCCAAAGCCCCTACCCCTATCTGTAGGTAAGTATTCAGAATATCTACATCACCATCGGATGTCTAACAACGATTTTCCATCTCGTCCTTCAGCTTTCGAAATCTTCCTTTACTCCTGTGGCGGCTCATGATTCTAAAATAGAGGGGGCATTAAACAAAAATGAAAACAGGGGGGAGTCGTTGCCATTTTTTTTATAAATATTTAGCTATGTGAATATGTCTGTTCAATATAGCGAGTCTCAAGTCATAGAGGGGGGGGGGTACGTTCCTTGCGCTCCCGTCTGAATCCATCACTGCTCTACACCTCGTTCTCGGCGTCTATTGAACAATTTCTAAAGTGACAGACGTACTTCTCTCCGTCTTCTTAGAATATTCTTCCGCACTCAGTGAAAGTTAATATTCTCACTCCCCATTGATTTTAACTCCATGCTGTCTCTGTTTTCTTACTCAAGCACCATCGAAAGTGCATTTCAGAAAGCGATTCCGCTATTGTCTAAGTATCGATATCTGGTATCGTTTTCAGCTATGGTGCAATTAGCAGAATGCCTTTCATAAAATGTTATTGAATTGAAATTATTAAGTCTGATGAATGAACTGAAGAGGATTCCCAAAGCATATCATTTTTCGAGTGTTTTTTTTCTTTCGATGTCTATTACCTACACATTTTTCTTATAATTTAAAAAAAGGAAAAAGGGAAAAGCTGTTTTCATTTCCTGTTCGAAGTGAGCAATACACGGGCAATATGTTACCTATGCCCCCAATTCATTCCGCGTTTTGCATTTTAACACTGTGCATAGGAGTAACTTTGCTATTCAATGGTAATTACCATGGTAACGATGCTCAGCAGCCAATCAAAATCAAGGATTCAAATTACCATGGGATGGATGGCAAATTTAAGTTACTTTAAAATAGTCTCTTTTATGCAAGGCTCCAAGTTGTCTTTTGTACTTTTAGGTGAACGTGTTTATCATAATGCTTTTTCAGTGATGTTGTTTTGGACAGCAACACAACCTCTACTATATACAGCAAGGCTTGTGCAAGATATTTACATCGACAAAGGTATGGGCATTTAATAGAGGCATGCACTGCCCCCAACGCACACTACATTATACTCCATCTGTTATGAAGCGTTCTTCTTTTTAGACAGAAATAAAATGAGCCGGGACTTTTTATTGTTCTGTTAAAAATTCGGTTTAAACAAAATAAGCACATTTTATATATATATATATATATATATATATATATACATACATATATATTATATATATATATATATTTATGTGTGTGTGTGTATGAAGTTATACATGTATAACAGCTTTGGCAACTCTTTTGATTTAAATATATATATATATATATAAATATATATATATATGTATGTATATATATATATATATATAATAATGTATATATAGATATATATACATATATATATCTTCACAGGGTTTAATACATCGTTATGCTCTACACTATATGCTCACATTCAAAACCTATATTTCATTTTTTAATCCTTTTTGTTGTATTCACACACGCCTTAGGAGTATTTTCATTCCAATTATTATAAATATTGATCATAATTGTTAAAACCCAGTTTGATGTTTTTCCTTCGCCAAAAATACCAACAAAATGCTTGTTACCAGTAGAAATTCGACTACCCATCTTACCCCAGGCCCGACGTCGATTAACGACACGAAACCATGAATGAACAACAACACACCTGATACTTGCATGTGAGGTTGACGTGTCCTTTTCACATCATCTGCCTCCTTCTAGCCAGAATATTGTTTTCTTAGAATAAGATGGACGAGCAATAATACATTCAATATTTTTGTAAACTACATACACCATCTCCGACAGCTTCAGCAATCATGCGCTGAAAATGTTCATCAATGGAAATACATTTTGAAAGAAAGGAAAGAGAAATGGAAAGCAGGTGCGGATCTAGGTTTGATATGGGAAGGGGTGGGGGTGGATGGGTCTCGATCTACCGAGGCGGAGAGGCCATTTTTTTCTCTGTTTGTCACAAAAAAAAATGTACTGGGAAATGTTGGCCATGAGTGGTGATAACTTTGATTTTAAAATCTCGCTCCGTTGGTATATCCTGGCGAGAAAAAAATGAATAAAGTATCTAAGAACATAAAAAAAAACTTCAATGTATATTAACATGATTTTGATATTTGTCAAGTTCTGTTTCTGTTTTCTATGTTTTGTTTTGTTGCACGCGAAATGCAGGCTGCAATGGGCCAAAAATTGGTTATAATAGTGAACAAATAATGATAAAATCTAAAAACATTAGAGAAAATATCCGATGAAATCAATAGATCATCTATGGCACAGCACCTAATAAAGATTGATTAAATAATGATATTGATGGTAAAATCATGAATTTTTCAGAATATAGTACTCTCTGGTTATAAAATCCCCATACCCGATATCCTCAAGGTTGTGTTCATTTTTGTTAAATCACAAGAAAAGGCAGTTGCATTTTTACCCTTGCAACTTGTGTCCAGCCTCTGTTCTTGTTCTCCGAAAGGCTTGCTTTTCTCCCTCGGACGTTTTATTATTAATAATTTATTTTCATATCTCAAATGAACGAAAAACCAACTGAGGGCATTTACATAAATGCAGAAGGACAAGACATAGACACGAATTCATCTACCAGTTTTTTTTTCGTATGTGAGAAAAAATAAACCTCTGGCGATGGAACGGTCGATTGTTTGTCTTAAATCAGAATTCGTCAATGTCAAAAGTTGATTTTGGAGGCATTCTTGAGAATTGGAGATGACTACAAAATAATCAGGATTGTCTCTGTCGCCGTCTAGGGATCATCGGGTGAAGGCATGCAGGCTCAGCGCAGGGGAGGTGATGAAAAGGGTCTATAACATATTCGCATAAAGGAACAATATCATTATCTTTGTTGTCAAAATTCCAGGAACATATAGATCACTGACTCTTAAAATATTTTAAATGTTTTATATATTATATAAATAATTACATATGATGAATGAGTGTGTTATTTTGTTATTTTTGGCATAGGACATATGCATGTGCATTCTTAGATGTTGATTGAATAAAATAAAAGCAATCATGTAGCTAATCATTTTCAGGTGGTTAAATGTTCCTTAAAGGGGTATAGCTTGTTCATTTGATTAAGAATAAAAGAGAAGAGCAAGCAAGACTAAGAGTAAGAAAAAAAAAACTGAAATGAAGTCCACCTATGCAGTTATGCCATTGACACTTCGACTATCATTGCAGAAGTGCGACATCCCTTCATGTAAAAATACGTCGTGTTACACCACTGATCCTTTGGCTACCGTTGAGGGAGTGATTCCTTGTGATGTCTGAGGGCAAGAAAAGACAATTTCCGTCGTTTTCGATCGTTTAACGATCCCGTTGGCGATCGAAGAAAACGATGGCTTTTTAATTACAATCGATACGTGACTATCGGCAAAACGTCACAGTGCGACATGAAAAAAAAAGAATGAAGAGGGGAGATTTATGGAGGTTTGAGGCAAACACAAAGGCCGGTATTCTGAAGTCGCGGGTTTAACTTAAACTCAGGTATTAAGTTGTATGTTTCTTATGTTTACTGTGCTCTTTCCTGATTCGATGGTTAAGACAATCATCTATTTATACTTCTTACACAATTATGAATGATTTGAGAGCCGAATGAGCTGAAGTATGATATCTCTATCGTTAGTGATTATGTAACAATTGGCTGTCCATACTTAAGCCACAACTTTAAACCTGAGTTTAAGTTAAACCCGACTTCAGAATACGGGCCCATGTAATGTAGTTCTGAAAAGGACTGTTTAAATCTTTCTTGGTTGTTTGATAGCTGCTATCAAACAACCAAGAAAGATACACGCTAAAAACAAATCAGTAAAAAATGACTAGTTAATATGATGGTCAGCTGGGTGCAACTGTTATTCTAAAAAAAAAAAAAAATTCTAGTCGTATTTTACTAGAACAGAGTTATTTCAGGGGAGAATATATGCCAGAAATGTGACTAGATATATCAGTTGCACCCAGCTGACTACTGGTCTAGTCAATTTGACTGATTTATTTCAAAAGTGTAAACCAACAGGACTATGTGTGTTTTGTTCGACGGCTCATCCTAAATTCATGATGCGGCGCAATATAGAGTTATGTTTTATTCCGTTTTAAAGGCTTCAAACATTTCCACTCAGTGTATTTTTTCTTCAAATTTAGAATATCAAATAAATACTGGCTTCTGCCTTTTAAATACAGAGGATATTTCTTCAACTTTTGAGGTTCGGATTTTTTTCCCTAATCAGATCAGGAGGAAAAAAAATCCTATAACGATACGTTCATATCTAATGCTGAAAGCAAGTTAATCAGAATGGGTGTTTCACACCATTGTTCGTAAAGTTACGAATGACCTTACGAATGACAGGAACATGTTCTTAGGTGGTAACTTACCTACACAGGGATATAATCATATAGCCCAAGGAAGGGTAACTATGGAAGCTTAAAAGTGCCACCGAGATGTTGAGATAATTATCTCGGGAAGTCGACATCTTGATAGCAAAAGATAAGATGACGAGATCTTGGATCTCATCATGTCGACATCTTTTAGAAGAGATGATGAGATGACAAGATCCCGGATCTCATCATGTCAACATCTTTTAGAAGAGATGTTGAGATGACAAGATCCCGGATCTCATCATGTTGACATCTTTTAGAAGAGATGATGAGATGACAAGATCCTGGATCTCATCATGTTGACATCTTTTGGAAGAGATGATGAGATGACAAGATCCCGGATCATCATGTTGACATCTTGTAGAAGAGATGATGAGATGACAAGATCCTGGATCTCATCATGTTGACATCTTGTAGAAGAGATGATGAGATGACAAGATCCTGGATCTCATCATGTCAACATCTTAAGAAGAGATGTTGAGATGACAAGATCATCTCATCATCTCATCATCTTTTCTACAAGATGTCAACATGATGAGATCCGGGATCTTGTCATCTCAACATCTCTTCTAAAAGATGTTGACATGATGAGATCCAGGATCTTGTCATCTCATCATCTCTTCTAAAAGATGTCGACATGATGAGATCCAGGATCTCGTCATCTCAACATCTCTTCTAAAAGATGTTGACATGATGAGATCCAGGATCTCGTCATCTCAACATCTCTTCTAAAAGATGTTGACATGATGAGATCCAGGATCTCGTCATCTCATCATCTCTTCTAAAAGATGTCAACATGATGAGATCCAGGATCTCGTCATCTTATATTTTGCTATCAAGATGTCGACTTCCCGAGATAATTATCTCAACATCTCGGTGGCACTTTTAAGCTTCCATAGGTAACCAGTCGGAAATGGCTTTATGATCACACATCGCGCATGGGAAGAAAATTGAAAACGCTTGAAATGGTGTTAAAAACCCCGGTGTTTTAGGGAATGGTTCATGGCGCCAAAGACGTATCCTTACTGCCCAAATCTGTGAAGAGCGAGAATATTTTGATACACCTTGTAGGTATACTTAACGGAAATTAAATGAATTCGTGATGTTAGCAAAACGCTGCAATAATACCAAGAGCGCTGACAATTTCAGATATACCTTGTTATCTTAACTCGATCAACCACGAGGAAAGGAAAATAATAACCAGGATTGTTTTATTGAGAGAACATGTAAAAAACACTTGTCGAGTAAAATCAGTGATAGAGAGAGGGAGAGGGGAGAGAGAGAGAGGGAGAGAAAGGGGGGGGGGTGAGGGGAAACATTAATCGTGCACTATCTAATACTGATGGTCACTGAATGGTGAAGGATCCAAATGCGCCCATACAATGTTTCATAAACTATAGTCGTTTGTTCTTTTTTTAATAATAATTATCGTATAAAGTTATCATTCTCAAATACAGTTTTTAAGGTAATTTATCGGAGAATGTCAAACCGACATATCTATACTGTAGATTATAAAAGAACAAGGGAGAAAGGAGATATTTTACGACTTTACATCCAAGATATAAAACGAGCCTGTCACCAATATACAGCGGTCGCTTCCCTGAATTCACCGTTGCCCAGACAAAGGGATTTGAAGCAAATGATTTAAAACTATTTTGTATTATTGTATTATTATTATTAATCGTGATTTAACAAATTCAATTAAAGTGTGGTATTGATAATTAAAACAGATTTGAAAGAAATATTCGTAATTCTGTTTGCCCCCAAATGACATGTATCAAATCTCGCCATAAAAAAATTGCAATTTTTCTGAGACATGTTGATAGAGGGAGATCTTTCATTAAAGAAAACACTCCATGTCCAATGAACTATAATAGGCGAATAGCAAATATTTTGAGGCAGCCAATGTCGAATGTATGTATTTGTTTTTATGGAGAGGAAAATGTATACAGAAAAAAATTATATATATATATATATACACTGTACAAAATGAAGTGCTAATTTAGCACTTAGCACTTACAGTGCTTGTATAGTGACTGCACTACGAGTGCTGATTCTATATATATAGTTTGGATTTGAACTTTTTTTTTACAGTGCAGTATGTTTCATCTTAACATACCTGCTTCAACGAACACAGTTAATAATAGTGTGTTCACAGTGTGTTCAGACAATGGACTATATGAAGATACGATTCACAACGTTAAAATGCTCAAAATCTAACAGTGTGAAGGTGTAAATGCTGCACTGTGTTTTACGCTTTGAACACAATGTGATGCAAAGTGTGTGAAAATGTTCTCCCCTGTAAGGCAATCGACAGACGATGAAACTAGTACTAGTAATAGATTGGGAGATAGAGAGATAGAGGGTGGGAGACGAAGATGTGGATAAATAGAGTGATAGAGAGAGATGGAGGGGGGAGGGGGGTAATCATTTTAATTGGGAACTTTCAGTAAGACACAATACAGGTTGGTTTGCACCAGCGTTTCAAAAGTACCTCAACACATATTACTATCCCGTCCCTGCCCTCCAAAATTCAATGATAATACAAAACTTCTCTGATTTCAAAGGTAACACACATGCACGTCCATAGGTCCAGTTTTATTAACACTATAGCGCCGACGTGACAAAGTCGTATCTCCTCAGAAGATTTCAAATGTCATCGACAACGACGCGCTCGATCACGTTGTATTTGCCGATGTCAACCCGTGGAAGAGGGATAAGGTGCTGCAAATCAATGATCAGCGGCAGCTGGTCAAGCTCAAAATCCCATCAATCCCTGAGGAATTCACCCCCTCTCCCCAACTGTGACAGACAAAAATGAGGGAAAGGGAGATTCAATTAAACTCCCTCAGATACCCTCGGTCTTCCTCGGTCTGTCCGTCTGTCCGGTTAACCGTCTTCACGGTCTTGTCAGGTGACCGACAATTCAACGAATGTACTGTCGTTTCGAAGATTTGGTATAGTCCCCAGGTACATACCTTTGGTTATCGCATAGTACGTTAAGCAGAGTCTGAAGTATTGAGACTAAATTCACTAGTGCACGATGACTGCTTATACCAAATTTTGAGAGAGTTACCATACATGTACGAGTGTTTTGATTTCTGTATTGGCTACTGACTATTGCTGATGATATATTGTGTGTTTTTTTTTTATTATGCCCCTATGTAGATCATGATTTATATGTGATTCAGAGAGTTCATTTTGTTTGTTTTTGTGGTTACACGGTGGATTTTGCTCAAGGCTGTTTCATATTTTTCGTTGTATGCACCTTTGGACCAGGGCTGAGACTGATTTGAAGTCACTGGCCACTATTCTTGGTGCCATTTGCACCCTCCTTTCGATTTTACCTAATTTGTTGTTGTTGTCCCCCTCCCCTATTTGTAATATGTTTAAATTCAAAGCAGTTAATTGCTCACTTTGTTTGTATACAAGCTCTTATTTGCTAGATATGGTATCTTGTGATTTTACATGGTGGCAAGCAGTCATGTGCCTTTTACAGTGTTTATTCTTATTTCAATTTATCGTGCAATGCAGATACTTCAAAGAGTGGTATGGAACCAGTGATATTGTAGAATTTCATTTATGTCATTAAAGCTTAGCACATTTAACTGTCGGGGTATCCAAGATTATGTAAAAAGAAGAAAAATATTTCATTACTTGAGGTCAATTGACAGTGATATTATTTTTCTTCAGGAGATACATTCCTCCCCAGAAGACGAATCATTTTGGAAACAGCAGTGGGGAGAACATGCTTGGTTCTCAAGCCATACTTCCAATAGTCGTGGTGTTGCTATTTTGATTCGTAATCATGTTTCGCTGGTAATTCACTCCTCGTTCGCCGATCCAAATGGAAGATTTTTGATTTATTCTGTAACCATAAACGGTTTATCTCTTTTACTTGCAAATATTTACGGCCCCAATAACGATGATCCAGATTTTTTTCTAGATGTTTTTGCTAAAATAGAGCAGTTTAATTATACTTCATTAATCTGTGCTGGTGATTTCAATGCAGTGTTGGGTCCTCTGGATTACCGAGGTGGTAGACAAAGACATGCTAATGAAAAAGCTAGTGAAATTATTCAAGTATTGATGGAAGAATACAATTTATGTGATATTTGGAGAAACTTTCATCCTCATTTAAAACAATACACTAGGCATCAAATTAACCCAAAGGTTCTCTCCAGATTAGATTTTATTCTTGTTTCGGAAAATTTTGTTAACAATTGCTTGCAATCAAAAATAATTCCTGGGATTCAATCAGATCATTCTGTAGTTACCTTGAACTTTAAAGATGCTCATCCTCAGAAGGGACCCGGGTTTTGGAAACTCAACTGTAATTATTTGCATAATGATGCTGATTTTGTAAAAACAATGAAAGAGACAATTAATTATTTTAAAACAGATAATTGTAACAGTATGTGCAACCCACATATTATGTGGGATGCCCTCAAATGTACAATAACAGGTACTTGTATAGAGTATAGTTCCAGAAAGAAGAGAGAGAGGAAAGCTGCCAAAGATAAATTGTTCAAAGAAATAGACAATGTAAAAATGCAAATAAACAATGACCCAGATAATGTGATTCATATTGAGCACCTAGAAAGTTTGCATAGTGATTTGGACAAGATATTAGAATATGAAACTCAAGGCTTAATTATTCGATCAAAATTGCGCTGGGTAGAAGAAGGAGAAAAAAGCTCCAAATATTTTTGCAATTTAGAGAAAAGACACGGTGAGAAAAAATCCATTCATAGAATAAAAAATGTTGATGATGAAATAATTTCAAATCCCCAATCCATATTAGATGAAATTAATGACTTTTACCAAAACTTGTATAGAAAACAAGATACACAAAATTTGTACAGTACAGACACCTTCTTGGAGTCTTTTGAAACGCCAAAATTAAACGATAATGACAAATCATTTTTGGAGCATCCTCTTACTAAAAAAGAATTATATGAGACAATCACCTCTATGAAGCATAACAAAACCCCAGGGTATGATGGTTTACCGGTAGAGTTTTACATTGTTTTTTGGAAAGATATATCTGATCTGTTATTGGATTCATTCAATTTTTCTTTAGAAAATGGCCTTTTGTCTACATCACAAAGAAATGGTATTATTACTTTACTTCCCAAGAAAGACAAGGACCAGTTTTATTTGAAAAATTATAGGCCCATATCATTGTTAACTGTGGATTATAAGATTTTAGCAAAAACACTGGCAAATAGACTAAAGAAATGTCTCAATGATCTTGTTCACCCAGACCAGTCTGGCTTTTTAAAGGGTCGCAATATTGGGAATAATATAAGGTTGATTATGGATTTGATAGAATACACAGAACTTCATGACATTCCAGGTGCCATTCTTTTATTAGACATTCAGAAAGCATTTGATAGTGTGGATCATGAATTTTTGTTGAAAGTTTTAAAAAAATTCAATTTTGGGGATAAGTTCATTGGTTGGATTAAAACTCTATATTGTAACCGCAAGAGTTATGTTGCTAATAATGGATTTTTTACTAAAGCTGTTATGATGGAAAGAGGAATTTTCCAAGGATGTCCAATCTCCCCCTATTTGTTTTTATTAGTTATTGAAACAATGGCTCTTAGTGTAAGACAAGATGTAAACATAAAAGGGATCCCTGTAGAAGGTCAAGAGGTAAAAATATCCTTATTAGCTGATGATTCCACCTGCTTTCTTGATGGTTCACTTGACTCTTTTAACAATCTTTTTGATTTGCTTAAGAAATTTGCAGCTTGTTCTGGTTGCAAACTTAATATATCTAAATCTGAGGCTGTTTGGGTGGGGGCTAAAAGGGGCTCACAAGTGAATCCCTATTCTGAAAACGGTCTTAATTGGAAAACCGATACATTCAAAACTCTTGGAATTGTTTTTTCATTAGATACCAGGACAATGTTTGATCTTAATTATAAACCTAAACTGAAGTCTATAGAGGCAACCCTTAACTGTTGGCGTTGTAGAAACTTATCCTTAGTTGGTAAAGTTTGTGTCGTTAAAACATTATTATTACCTCAGCTATTGTATCTTTTTTCTGTGCTATGTATACAAACTCCAACCAAGCTATTCAAGGAGTTAGAAAGGATTTTCTTTAAGTTTATTTGGAGTGGTGGGAGAGATAGGGTAAAAAGAAAATGTTTTTATAATGATTATTGTTCAGGTGGATTGAGAATGATTGACCCTTATGTTTTTGCTTTGTCTCAGAAAATGGCATGGGTGAAACTTCTTCTTGATAAAGAATATGTTAGTCTGTGGAAGACAATTGAATTGTCAGTACTAGAAAACTTTAATCAAAACAAAGATATTTTGTGGAAATCCCATGCTCCTGATTCCATTTTGAAAAGTCTTCGTTGTTCTCAACTGTCAGAGTGTATTAGAACATGGTATATTTACAGGGAGGAAGCAGTGAAGAAGGAGTTTAATACAGTATTTTCACATATGGGGTCATGCCAATGTTTATGGTATAACAAACATATTAGATCCAAGACAAAGCAGTATTTTTTTAACCAAGAGTGGTTTGATTGCGGAATAAATTTTGTTAGCGATTTATTGAACCCCCACTCCCAGGAAGCAAGCTTTTTGAAGAACTAATTCTTGACTTTGACATTTCTCCAAGGGGAAGGAAAAACTTCAACTTTTTAATGAAAAATATTCCAAATTCTTGGTTAAATATGTCAGATTGGGACAATGAAGAAATTTTTCATAAAATAGTAAACAATCTATGTCAAGCAAAGAAGGTCCCAAAGTATGTTTACCCTATTTTGCTCGGGATTTTTAGTCCAACAAAACACACTGATTTCTGGGAAGAACTGTCTTTGTCCCCAAACTCTGAAGAGTGGGATAAGATTCATTTGAGAAATTTCAAATGTTCAATAGACTCGCGTATACGTTCTTTCTATTTTAAACTATTTCATAAAGCTATCTCCTTAAACGACTTCTTACATAAAATTAAAAGGAAGGATTCTCCGAATTGTACATTCTGTCACTCCCTTTCAGAAACCATTATGTATTTATTGATTGTGACATTGTGAAAATCATTTGGAACGAAATAGTTCTTGAAATTTCTCGACATACCAAGAAGGTTTTTAATCCGTCCCCTTTGAAAAGATTTTTGGAGTTAAAGATGACAAATTTATCACTTATATTTTCCTGATATTCAAATATTATATTTACTTATGTAAATTCAAAAATAACATTCCTTCATTTCAGGGTTTTAAAGTCTATTTGAAAACTTGTAAGGAAACAGAATATCGCATTGCCAAAAAGAAAGGTACTCTTGCACTCCACTTTAGGAAGTGGAAATATGTGTTCTGATGTACACTGTACTTGTGTAAGAAACTGCTTGTATATTAGATGTACATGTACTTGTTTACTAGCTGAGCTCCTTTATTCCATGTAATACTGCTTTGTTTTGATTCATTATGATTATGTTATTTTTTTTTAATTATTTTTGTGTTTGATTTCGATTGTATTTTGATATTTGTGTAATCATTTTATCGATCAATAAAAACTAAATGAAAAATGCTTAAAAAAAATTTTGAGAGAGTTTGGAGTCTAGTCTTCATCCCAGACATTGTAATTTGTTAAAATGTCAAATTTGAGTCTATGTTTGCTGACTATCCAGTCATCGAAAATTGACCGTAAAGTATTTCATAAAGTTGGACATTCTATGCACTTTTTATTATTATGAAAACAGCGGGTCTCTTTCTAATTAAATAATGTTAAGGCGAAGCGCGAGCCGAATTATTTTTGATATTCAGATCTGAAAAATTGATATGGTAAGCACTTTTTAAATAAAGAACACACTAACTGTGTAACCCCCCATAAAACAATTATGTGAGCGCGAAGCGTGAGCAAAATTTATTTATACTGACTTGAAAGTGACCCTTTTAAGAACTGGTTCTTCCTCTTATTTTGCTTATTTTCCCCCATCTCCTAATTCCCCTTTCTTCTTTTTTTTCTTTCCCTTTTTTACTCCGCGAATGGTCTTGGGGGCATTCCGGGTATGCCCCACACAAAAATGTAATACTAAAATGTAATGAATAAAATGTAATGAAAAAAAATGAGGAGAGAGAAATGGAAATGAAAGAAAAATTGAAATGTGATACCAGTTTCAAAATCTATCAAACAGTATCTTTTCGTATTTACAGTATAAAATATTATTTTTGCTCACTTCGGTCGCTGGCAACATTTTACATTTTAGAATGTTTAAATAATTTTAGAATGTTTAAATTATGTTTAAATACCGATGCGTATCACTCAAAATGTTTGGCTCAACATGCCACTAAGATAAAGACTTGAAGAAGACGAAACAACGAAAGATAGAGAGAGAGAAAGGGAGAAATAGAGGGGGAGGTGGGGTATCAATTAGATTACTTTCGTTATTGTGTAAGTATTTGTAAGCAAAATTACGGTTTATAATATGCTGATATTCCCACAATTCTCTATAAGCTTATCATTCGTCTTGTTTTACTTCAAACGCTCCTGAAAATATTGTTATGGATATTACGTGATGATGACGAACAATGTCAATTAGCCTAAATAAAAGTAGAGTAAAGTATTTTATGAGCCACCATATCTGTTTTTTTTTCCGAACCATAAAGCTTCAGGCTTCCTTCATTTTAATAATGTATAGTTCTATAAATGAGAAGGGAAGTTTAAACTTGTCTGTCTGTTTGGATTCCTCTTCGGCTGTTCTCTGCATTTTGAGCGATGTCTTCAAAAGCAATAAAGGAACTGCCAGTGTAATTAAAGCCTTAGAAAAAAAATATTAGGAAATCTAGGGCAGTTTAAATCACAATTTTCATTAAAAATATTCCTCGGGCATTTTTTGGTTCTAATTCGCATGTTAATTGTCATCATATATTGGACCCAATTCATAATTGACTCGGGTATTTATGACTAATAAACGGACATGCCTGAAAGCAATCTATTGTGAAATAATAATTTGAGATTTATATACCAAAATAATTGTTCATGTATTTTTTTTCGCCATTTTGCTGTCACCTAGCTACATTCGTATACCGCTGGAGGGCGGGCTATAATATACGTTTAGCATTATACCGTCAACGGTTTTCCATCAATTTCATTTCTTAATAAGTTGAGGAACAGGATGGCCAATAATAATTATTGTGACAATTATAGTGATGTATTCCATTTTGTGTGTTAAGTAGACATAATTATTGTAGTATCATTATAATACTAGTAATTATTGTGTTTTTAATATTCAAGTGTAATGACCTCTCGAGAAGAAGAATAAATGCAGACGACCCTTTTTGCATTTTTCTGAATTACAATTTTTTGCCTTTTTTCCCGGAACCTACTAAATAGCAAAGTTTTACAGATTTTCATTTTTTTCTCAGTAGATACTCAATAAAAAACATTTGGTACCACAAAATGTATCAATAATCTCTATTGTATTTGTAGCTAACACAATCTACATGTATTTTTGTAGAAAAAAAGAGAAAATAATTGTTTGATTTGTTTTCTTGCATTTTGATTTAAAGAGGAATCAAACCTTTGTCATAAAATGTTGTGTGAGAGAGGGGAGAAATAAGTAAAACGGAACGGTGAAATTTGTTTAACAAATTTTTCGGCATTACTCCTATTTGTTTAAGATCAGTATACTCGATCTGTAATGAAAATCATAAGATCAGTATGCTCGATCTGTATGAAAATCATAAATCATAAGTCAGAAAAAATTTTCACATAGTGAAACGGTGAACGGTGAAAGTTTGAAAGAAATCGGACAAACAGTAATAAAGACTATGGCTGTTTTAAAATTGAGATCACAGAGACTATGTAAATTTCAAATTGGCAACTGGATAATAATTGTGGGGACAACTTTCCCATGTGTCTTATTACCGGGAATTTCCCGGGAGCAGAAATCAAATTGTAATCTAGGTAGCATATTGTTCGATTTGAAATATATTTTTTGAAGAAATTACATTTTAGCCATGTTTGTGTATGGGAGTAAATGCAAGAGTGGTCCTTGTCTAACATCATGACATCATCAATGTGGCCAATTTTAAGTATCCCGTGGATAAATGCCAATTTTTTTACAACTCTTAAAAATTCCATCACTTTCTTTTTATTTGTCCGATATTTTCAAACTTTCACATATCTACTGGTCTAAGCTTTCCCTTTTGTCATAAACAATGTTTTGTTTTGCTTGAATTCACCTTTAAGAAGCAAAAAAAAAAACATTTTGTTAATACAGATAAAGGTGTTTAACTGTTGAAATAAAAAAGATCTGTTTTCATCTATGGCAACCAGGCATGTATAACCCAGATTTGAATTTGACTTGGGGGATCTATTCATTTGTTTCAAGTTATGAACATATTTTGTCGCTTGTAGCTGTTTACTTTGAAAAGTGGATTGAACTGTCTAAGCAAGATGTGAACATACTTGCCTCGTGAGGGCGCCTGACTACCATGTATGCAGCCGGTGTTGATGCCCGCAGCTGAGTGAATAGTTGTTATCGGCTGATCAAGGGGAGGGGTGATTCGGCGAGGGCTTGCCCCTCCAGTTGCCGGCGCATAAAAAGGGGGAGGGGAGAGAAAAGGGGAAATGAGAAAATGAAATACATTTTAATTTTTTCCCTTCTTTTTAGAAGTGGCCAATATAGTTTACTTCACAGCTGAATTACATGCATAGTAGTTGTTGAATTTATTCAAAGGTTTCCATATTTGCATAAACTTGGCCAATAATGATTCCTCCCCGTTTCCTGTCTTCTTTTCTTTGAATTTCACAATAATTCGGAAACATCATACACTTGTATGACTTGTAATGGATAAACAAGACGTGACATCTCAATTTGACATCAAGTTCAAAAACAACTTTTTATTGATTACCTCAAAAGGTGGAATAATGAGTACGTTTTAGGGACAGTCCCCTTTTTTGTATTAATATTTTTCCATTCTGAGAATTAAATACTTTTCCCCAGACGAATTCAAAATACAAAGTAGGAGGAAGGAATAAAGTGAGGGGTGTAACGATAGCAAAGTAAGCTGATATAGACGCCATAGGTAAATTATTTAGAGGGAAATCCCCCAAAGTCCAATCGGATTTAAAAGTCTGATTTTTCAGGATTTTCGAGTGAATTGAAAGTGCATTTACAATCGGGCAATAGGATATTTGTGTTTTATTACGATGTTAATTCAATTGAGATTATTTTGATCAAAGTATTCCCTTGGAAGAAAACGGAGCTGAAATCATTCTCAAATGGCGTTTATGCAGACAACGAATAACATATTGAGAAGAATGTCATCACATTAAATGTGATTGCATTCTTGTCACTATATTCTTGGTCTGCATAAACGCCATTTGAGAAAAAAAAATAAAGTTTCTTGACTTGGATTTAAAGTGATTAAAAAAGTAAAAAATTTTCTTCCTTTTTATCCCTGTAAATCCAAGTCAAGAAACTTTATTTCATTTTTTTTTCAATCAAAATATTTTTACTCTTTTCAAAATAAACGTCATCTCTGCTTGGAATGTCTAAACAATGCTCTCTATACTAATGTCTATACTAAACAAATAAAAAACAATGACCCTTTCATTACACAGTATAACTATTATGATACTACAAAATAATAACACTATGAGGTGTTCAGAAAAGGGTGATTTTAAAGCCAATTATGATGCTTTTCACAGCCTGTTTTTACGATAGTAAGGTTTATTTTCGTGAAAGTGTTCTTCGTAATTTGTGATCTATGTTAGCAGGGTATTATACGATCCCTCTCCATGTATCCATCTCATTCTACCCTTTCCCCTTTCAATCAACTTATCGACAGTTTACACCGACAAGAGTATTCTTGTAATCTCCTCACTGTTTTGTAGGCCTATTTAGCCAGGTGCTCGAAGGTTTTTATATCCTTCATTTAATTTTGCGAAACCAATGCCTGCCGCTCAGTATTTATTCCCTTAAGAACGAATTCTTCTCTCTCTTCCCCTCTCTTTCTCCCTTTCTTTCTTTCTTTCTTTCCTTCTTTCCTTCCTTCCTTCCTTCCTTCCTTCCTTCCTTCTTTCTGTCTGTCTGTCTTTCTTTCTTTCTTTCTTTCTTTCTGTCTGTCTGTCTGTCTGTCTTTCTTTCTTTCTTTCTTTCTTTCCTTCTTTTCTCTCTTTCTCTCTCTCCTTCTCACACATCACCACCCAAAGCTTCTTGTTCATATAGACATTATTCCACGCTTGGAAAAAAGAAATTGTATTCCATTCTTTAATTTCCAAAAGAGCAGAAATTCAATCTAATGCATTTGGTTTCTGACGAAGGAAGTAGGGTATGATAGTGGTAATAAGGCAAATGAAAAAAAGAAATAATGAGGAAGGTGAAGGATGATTGTCTGAGAAGTACCTAGGAGCGAAGATAAACTGTGATCCCACTGAGTGGGCATAAACTTGATTATAAATTAAAATGAATTTACTTGCCAAATGATTCTGGCAGAAAATGTGTAAATTAAAGAGAAATTAGCAATAAAGCATGGCATTACAACAGATGAAGGGTCCTTTTCCAAGCAATAATTCTCCCACCTGTGCTAAACTTAATTGGTGATCTTCAGTGTGATTATTTTTTAGCTCACATGATTTCACAAGGTTATGTTTTATGTAAATGAACAAGATCTAGATTTTGTTTTAAAGACTTTCTCATGAAATGATTGTTTGCTATACAACTACTTTATTTTAGCTTTAATTACAACGCCGATGACAATTATCAATGGGGATTTGATAAAGTAGTTAGTGAGGTATATGGGGAAAACGTCAAAAATGTGGATTATGTGATGAATGATAAAGATTTCCATGAACTGAAGAATTAAGAGATTCGATTCGGATCAAGAGATTGGGCGGAAATCAATGAATAAAATATGAGACCAAGCTATAAAATATGTGGAGGTGTTTCTTGAAAGTGAGTTTCTGTATCTGATCTATAGAAATAAAAAAACAACTATAATGATAAAAAAAAAACGTGAACAAAGTTGGTCCAATTACATTTATTTCATTAAAATCAAAATTTCTTTAGAACAATAAGTAGTTGACATATTCATACAGAGTACAAATAATTAGAATACAGGGGACAGCTGTGGTAAGCAAAACGCTTGAGTGAATAGCAGACAGGAAAAGGGATTGCCTTTGTATCATGGACCTTTGTATTGAATATAGAGAGGGGGAGGGGGGGGGGGCAGAGTGCCCTCTGACGACCTACTCCACTTACTAAATGAGATTAATGTATAGCATTTATGAGGTAACGATCATCTAGTTGGCTATTAAATAACGTACTATATCCCTGCTGTAGCTCCAGCTGCTAAAGGCGCTTGGTGCATTCCAGGAATTAAATTTCTTGCTGATGGAAAACTCACCATGGCTGGGATTCGAGTCCATGTCCCTCTGATTGAAAGACGACAGTCGAAGCCACTAGACCACAACGCCCCACATTGTAAAAATATTTCCCCCAACTATATATCTAGCTACATGTAAAGTTGAAATGATTATCATAATTAATATTACTCTTCGCTTATCTGATGAATTATTCATCAATTTATTTATTAACCATTTTATTAATTCATCTAATAATTCATTTAGTAATTTATTCTTACATTTATCTTGTTATCATTATCCCGTTAACCCATTCATTCGTTTGCTTTATGCATTTATTTACTTATTGATTCGATTAGTTGTACCCTGAAATTAGGGTGGAATGTACCCAAATCATAAAAGTTTTTCTCTGACATTCCATTTGTGATATGATAGGACAGACGGAGTTCAATTTATGTTCATTTATGAATATTTCTATATTTTGTCAAATGATGGCAAATAGAGTATAAATCTATTGATATAATTATTATAACGTCATGAATATGGGGTCGATTTCCTGATGAAACCTTTCTTTTTATCCTTTAATTGATTGAAGCAAATCGCATAACGTTGCTTCGAAAAACAAAAACACTCCAAACATCGTTTTTGTTCCACTGATGACAGTGTAATAAAACAATAGATTCCTATCTAAAATACTTAAAAGCTTATATAAAAATCGTTGATGTATTATAGTGATATTATATGAATATTTTTTTTTCACATTGTAAAACTCTCGAACAATGAAAATGTTTTGACTTTTATTCAAAATGTTTGAATTATCATAAATATAACATCATTCTAATATTCAAATGCAAATTTTGATCACCTCATCCAGTTGGATACTGAAGGAGTAAAGAAAAGTAGCTTATATTGCATTTCCTTAAAATAATGAAATATAAAATCAAGATACAATAAGATGTAAACAATGTAATGCATGAAATACCAGGATTGCTATCAAAAAGTTAAAAACATGTAATAAAGCACCCTCGACATACAAAATAATGAAATACTATGAGAATACAATAAAATTAGATACAAAATATTATGAAATAAATAACAATAGAAATATAACAATAAATTCATATGAAAAATTCAGAATTAGCGAACATTAAAGAAATAGTCAGAATCATATAACATTATTTCAATATATCAATAAGTGTCAAGTATTGTGCTTTTTACTTTATTTTTAAATGAAATGTAATTCGAAGTACCCTTTAAATTACTGTTTAGAGAATTCCATTTTTCATCCCTGAAATCTAATTGATCAATTTTTGCAAAAAAAAAAAGATGTGTAAAGTCTGGAAGACGAAAGTCTCCCTTTTTCTTTTATTGTGTGATAATCAGAGTTCAAACGAAAACTGTCATAAAGAGTATCTGTAACATAGAATATTTTAGTCTATACATAAATAAAGATGTGCCTTGGGAAAGAATATCTGCAAATTTAAGTGATTTAAAAGATTAAACAATAGAGAGGTGTGTTCCCTGAAGGTGGCGTTGCAGCATAAACGAACAGCTTGAAACTCGGCCCAAAGGAATGGGAGGTGTTTCACTAACACAAAGCGTATTTGAGTGTTTCCACAGATACAAAACAAATTTCCCGAAATTCATAGATATTTTCTGTAATTTTCAAGTTTGACTGTTTAACCAAAGACGGGCGACAATACAGCGAGCCTAAATTTGGTCCAAGTTACCAAAATTAATTAAGGAATTTAACATTTTTTTTTATCACGCCCACTTTAAAAGTAGGAACAAAATTACGAAATGAGAGCGCGGAGCGCGAGCGGAATATTTTAAGCTACGATATCGAGGTGAACAATCCTTTTCATAATAACATGAATATTGAAAGTTGAATCGTTTAATTGTTGTTTAATTGTATTTTTTTCATTACCCGCCTTCATACCTGAAAATGATCCGGATTACCCGGAATTCGGGTAGTTTCATTCAAACATTGGCGTATCGCCCTGAAGAATTTTGAGCTTTGAGCCCGCTCTGCCATGCGTGTTGGCACGCATTTAGCTACAACACCTTTTCACTTGGCGCACGTAGTTTACTTTCTTAGAGCACGGTCGGTGTCAAAATGTAAGAGGTGTCTTTTTAACGTTAACTCTGATTTAAATCCAGATTCATAACTTACTTTAAAGTTTTATACACAGTTCTCTGTCATGCTAGGTTTCATCTTCAGGCGCTGTATTAGTGGGAGATTTGGGGACTGAAGCCCCCCCCCAAAAAAAAAAAGAAAATGGCTCAAGCCCCCTCCCTGAAAATTGTCAACCACAAGAAAAGAGATATATATGATTTGACTCTATTCTCTGCGATAGTCTATAATGTGCAGAGATCATAGGTCATGCTCTTTTGCAGCCTATCTGCAAAAGGAATTTAAAGATGTTGTACATTTACATTAAAAAAACCCCGTCCTCTGCCTTATTCTATTATACCTTATAATACGTTAAAGATTTTATCTCTGATATTGAAAAATATCACTCTTGAAAATCAGAATTTTTCGCTCTTTCATAATTATGGCTCACTCCCGTATGAATAAGATAAAGAAAATTCTACAAAGAGAGTACATTGAAAGCCCCTTTCTTAATTTTTCCCTCTTATCGTGAAGTGAAATCACATGACCTCATATAACCAATCAGGGCTTGATGAGTGTTTATACATGTATACAAAATGGTAGTTAAATAATTCTTAAGCATTTTGAATATGTGATTTTTTGCTCGGTTGCTATGCTCCCTCGCATAATATATTAGAAACATACTTGGTCAAAGCAGTATAGTCTCCATTGTGCTCATCATAGGCCATTTCCATTGTATTGAATAATCCAACGTCGAAAATTTCTCAAACCCCAGAAGCCCCACCTTAAATTTTACTCTAGAACCGCTCCTTTTCATTTTCATTCACCATACAATGACAATTTACTTATCATCAGGATTATTTAATATTATTTTGTATTTTTCATCTCATTCCATGTAACCGAATATGTACATGTTTTGGGACACCTTATTCACCATTTTTACAGCAGAGTTAAAGATTCTCTACTCGGTAAATAATATGTCATCAGACACTATACATAAAAGTGTAAATTCGGTTTAATTTGACCTATTTCTGGAGAAAGACTATGAGAATACCATCCAGTAATTCAATAACGCACACCTGTGTTAGCCAATGAAATTGCAGTAATGTCACGTGATCGCGAGACAACATCTTGTTTTATACGCCACTATCGGATCGCATATAGGGTTCTATATTAGATGAGAAAATCACGCTTTCATTCCCAGCCTATGACGTACGGCATGACGTTCGTATTAGTATTGCAGAAATATGACTTGAGAATAGCGCTTTTATTCATTAGGGAGAAGAAACATTTATAATTAACATTTATTGTAGAAATGTATACATGTAGCTGTTTACCCTCCCTGATTCTTTTTCTCGTATGACATGATAATTAAAGAAATATCCCACTCTCTTTTTAGTAAAAGTGTGAAAACACGTAAGGGTGATCATCAAATTTGGATGTTCACCCCCATTTCTTTCGACTCAGAGCCCCTCCCTCCTACGGTCCTACCCTATATTGCAATGTCGTTCAGCGGCCTGTACCTATTACTAGAAATCATTCCAAATAATTTTGTATTTCATTTAATTTTACATGTTAGTGCATATTTATAGTTCCAGATAACATTTCTTTTCCTTATTTTCATAATGACGCATCGGTCTCTTGTTATCATATCAACTATTATTTGACAGTTTTTCTTTTGAATTAATCAAACAATAAGCCTGATTATTTAACGAGATTTAATCATTTCAACAGATCTCATAATTATTTAATTCAACTCGTCCGCGGCAAGGAAAAATAATTACCTGAAATATAAAATCTTTAGACTAGAATTTGACGTATGTACTATAATCAAACAAACAAAAATATTTTCGATACAAGTTCGCTACTTCTTGTAAAATTCATGTAATTTCTTAGGACTATTGTAAAAATAATAATGGGTCTACACACTAGCGTGAAGGGGGGGGGGGCACAGGGGGCAGGGTACCCTCTAAAAATTTCTATGCCCCCCGCCAATTATTCAGTTGTCAGAAGTTATTTTTGATAAACAAGGCTCCACAAACGACGGTGGATTTTTTTTAATTTTCTTGTCAGAAATCCATGTCCCTCCTGGTGATATTTTCGTGGTACACCACAGGGCCTACATCGTATTCTAAATTAATATTCGTTCCATGTAAAATCTGACACTAAATCTTATTAAGAAAGTCTGTTCTAATATACTTTTAAAATCATCATTCTTGTTATATCACTCGTCTGACACTGGCAAAAACGCACTATATTCATCATTGTTTATTTCCATGGAAACAACGACCTAAATTTGTCCATTATTCTCATATTAACAAAAGAAAAAGGACATGAACTCTTACCCCATCCTTTTCATACTAAAGCCTGCATTTTTATATAAGGTCTTATAAACATCCAATTGTGTTGGCAAGATAAAAGAAAATTACGACGAATCACGAGAATTGTTGATTGATGAATGATGCTATGAAATGCAGTATCATGCCAGAAGTCGTATTCTGCAATTACATGTCAAAGTAACACCAGTCACTTTCTCACCAAGTTTTTATGTTTGAGTTTCATTTCCGTACTTCTCATTTTTTTGGAATTCTATCTTAGCAATTCATTCTTGCGTACGAAAAAGAAAATCCCCGGTGGCATATTAATTTGCCCAATATCTTAGAAGAGATGGATATTTAATGCAGGGTCTAAAAACAACTAGCGAATGTGACGGCCCTCGGCGAGACAGCTAATCGGTAATGGAGTACACTGTCCCATGGTGAACTCTGTACATACACCATCGTGCCCGCACACACCCACTTGCGCGCGCACACACGCACACAACCACACATCCACAATACACACCGTAGTAATTATAATAAGATTAATGTTTACCTTGAACTTCAGTGTGATATGAATTATGTGTCATCATGTTCATATGAAGTGTCTTTTTTGCCAGAATGTCACATTCACTTCTAACCAAACCCACAAACACACACCCACACCCTCACCTAAAAACACCCTTTCCCTTTGTATTTGTATGTGTAGGTAATACATTTTGATTTTAAGAAGTGAAAATAATACACGCAAATGGATATTTTTTTATACATGACATACCCACTCCCCACACCCTCAATCGTACATACGTCATTCAGGATCCGGAAGAATTACCATCACCAGCATTAAT
The DNA here is from genome assembly GCF_018143015.1 of Lytechinus variegatus. Taxonomy (NCBI): domain Eukaryota; kingdom Metazoa; phylum Echinodermata; class Echinoidea; order Temnopleuroida; family Toxopneustidae; genus Lytechinus; species Lytechinus variegatus. The sequence continues at coordinate 16,112,393 of NC_054741.1, read as the reverse complement.
GAAAATGTTACTAATTTTGTTGCTTACATTCAAATATGAACGCATGTGCTATCAAACAAGACAATAAACATGCAGTCCAATAAATGAATAAATAATTAGATACGTAATTAAGTAAATAAATAAATAAATAAATGAATAAATAAACAGAAAAATTATATGATAGATTCATGAAAGAAAGAATGCGTTATGAAACAATCATAAGTGGTGATTCACTTCTGAACAATATTATTGAAATCTGTAACATTGATCTGTTATCCATTAAGGTTTTGAAAAACTACAAACATTGAGTAGGATATCTAACATTGTGCAGGATGTCTAATTCTTTATCAATATTCCAGACTAAATTGTTGTTCGATATGAGTGATTTATGTAACGCATTTCATCAAAGTGTTGATCGCTCAGTACTTAGGCTTCAGTCATAAATCAAGAACTGCAATGCATCTTAAGATATCTGCCTTTTAGCGTAGCACCTTTTTAAGCATTATAAAAATGTTGCAAAGAATAAGATCAATTTTAGAGAAACGCAAGTAATTTGTTACGTTGCGATCTGAAATCATAGGGAATATATAGTAACAATGGTAATAATATAAAATTTCAAAATTCCAATTGTGAATTTGCTATCAAATTTTACATGATATCTCCAAAAAACATGTTGTTTTTAATGATTTACCGTATTCTTTCAATTCACTTTACAATGAATAAAAAATTGTGAATGATTATATTAAGTTTGATTATTTTGCCCAAATTTGATACAGACTTTAATTCCAATAAGCTGCTTCAAACAAGAGTCACTGACATGTGCCTTAACCACCGAATGACCTATCCGAATAAATATTGTATGAGTTTTCTTCCCCCCTCATATCACACTAACGGTACTACATTCAATCAATAACATTTTCAAGTGTTTGTAATAAAATCTGTCAAGCCATTGCTGTAGTCTGCGAACACAGACTCATATTTGACACTTTAACCAATAACAGGTCTAGAGTAAAGACTAGAACCCAAAGACTCTGACTGGTAGAGCCAACCACAGTACACAGTGGACCTAGTCTCACTACTTCAGACTCTGTGTTATGTGGCGAATTACGAAAACCAAGGATCCGTGACTACAGACTACCATTGCTGATAAACTCGGTTGCATGAACTTCTTTCGTCCGGGCAACTACCTGCATGGTTTATAACGGCCAATTTTACTCATCAATCGAATTATCTGTCTCATTTCATTTCTCTGGTAACAAAATGACTCACTGGCCTAAGGACTAACACAACAAAGAGAACCAGAAGAAGAGACTGTCTAGAAAGTGAAAACATCCCTGGGTTTATTGAAAATGTTGAAGATGATGAAGATGAGGGGACTTTTAAACCCGGGTTTGAGAAAAAATGAAAATGGGGGCACCGAGACTATAAAGAATGAGATAGTATTGTGAAAAAAAGCTAAATAAACAGTGATTAAATTAATAATAAAAAAGAGAATGGGAAAGAAAGCGTTAAAATGGAAAGCGTGGGGAATTAGTAGTGTGCATGGGTGTGGGTGAGCGTGCATGTTTGCGTGGCCGAGTGGTTTTAGGTATCTGACTCGACACATGAAGGTCCGGGTTCGTTCTCGATCATGGCCGCTATGATGTTGAATATTGATCAACTATTATCCTATTTTATTGTAACTTGAAATAAATAAGGCTGCTATAAGCATTCTTGGTAAAAGAAATATATATTTATATATGCGCACTCTTTAAAAAAATAAGAGGGAGAGAGATTCAGAGGAAGGCCGAGAGGGAGAGAGAGATGGAGAGAAAGAGAGGGGGGGGGGGGGGGTGCAGGGGAGGTAGAGATAAGGAAAGAAGTGAAAGAGGTCTTGTCCTGGACCGACAGGACATCTTCACCCTGATGATGTTGATTGCCAGAATGAATTTACCAACCATCAGATTAACATTAAAGTAAAATGCATGTATTTTTTAAAATGCCAATTGGAATATCCGACAAAGTTCATTCTAATCGAAATCAACCTCCACCTTCCCATGCGGCATCCTCTCTCTCTCTCTTAAACTCTAGAATGATACATTTCCCGCTCTTTTACCATTTCTCTCTCCCTGTTTCCCCTCGCTTTCTCTCCCTTTATATTTAAATGTTCTTGCTTTCAAGGAATCACTCCTTTTTGTTTTATGTTGTTTATTTATAAGTTATGCCCAAAAATATATATACAATTAGAATAATAATGTGACTGTAGTATACGAATAGTCTCTTGATTCTCTTACTTTATCTTAAACAAGATGTGTCAGTATGTCTCCAGTTATATCTGTAGATTTAGTATTTTGTTTTAGCCAGTATATAGGCCTCCAAATTAAAGACTAATATATCTGTCGGGTTTACGATCATGAAATTTCACCTCATGATGATGTTTTTTCTCAATATAATCTGTGGGGTATACAAAAATAGTTATTTATCAGAATGTTGGCTATTGGAGACATTGTTGAATAATATTTACAACTGTATTACTTTTTTAAGTATTTTCTAGCCGTCGAGAAGATTCAAAATTATTGTTCTTAATACCCGATGTCTCCCGTTGTTGACTGTTCTTTCTGTCTGTTTCTCTGTTTCTCCCTCTCTTTCTCTCTCTCTCGCATCCTTCCACTATTAATCTCACTTCTTCGTCCTCCTCTTCCCGCCAATTTACCGCCCAATAATCCCGCTCGGCGAATAACGACCCTTAACATTGGCCAAACATGTCTCGATAATTTCCAGAGCGACATGAAGGTTCATCCAGAGTTCATAGTCAGATGGAGGATGTACCCCTCTCGGCATCATTCAACATCCTCTAACATATACCCAAGTCCATTACTGAGGAGATGCTTAAGAGATGACAAAAAATCGATAGAATCTGGAGATAAAGTTGTCCCTTTAGCAAATGAAATCCGATTTTTTTTATCAGTTCTCTCAAGAAAATATCCAAAGATCTATCTTTTTATACACTGTATCAAAATGCATGAATAAAGGTAAAGAGTATCATTTATCTCTAGTAATTCGGGCTTTCAAATATGTACATATTTGTATATATCAAAAGAGCTCATTGTTGATATTTTTGGGGTCAGTTAAATATGTTTCTAATTATATGTTAATGAATTTACACGTGTTAACCTCACATCGAATCGTGCAGGTTTCAAGAGTTTACATCGAAGTGAGCACTCACTCTTCGACAGGTTTGTCAAAGTACTCAACCGAAACATATTTAAAAAAAGGAAGGAAAAAGGAAAGGGATAAGGGTGAAATATAAAATTATTTTTTGAACATTATGTCGTAATGTAACAAAAACTTGTATTTTTCAATGAAAATGTTGAAATTTTTGCTCGCTCACTTCGCTCGCAACTTTTTCTTAATTTTACTTGATGCATATGCCATATCGAGCCTCCTCAACATTTTGGGCTCCTTACGCGACTGAGCTCCGTGTCCTAGTAATATTTTGTGTATTGACTTCAAAATCTGATGTTTTAAGTTCCGTATTTGATATTATTATCCAAAGCACAGGATTGATTTTGCCCAGAGTTCGAACAGAAATGGGCAAACAAAGTTTTTATTTTGCTGGTGCATTCATTTGGAACAATCTACCTATTTTTTAAAGAAATGCTAAATCCTAATCCTCATTCAGTCTTTTATTTTGGCGTTGTAATAGTCTTAATCTATAAACTGGCCCCTTGTGTTGTTCTTTTCTGTACAGTTTGTTTGTTTCAATTTACATTGTACTCTGTTTATACTCATGTTTGTATTTTTTGTTGTAGGGCCTCAAAGGACAACAGTATATCAATATACTGATGGAGCCATCCTACTAAAAAAAGACTTATAAATAAAATAAAATAAATAAAAATTACCCTATTAGCAAGATTTTTTTTACGTCCATGACTTTTTAACATTTTAAAGACTAAATTGAAAGCCTATATACCTATCCGATCTGTAGCAAATCTTGACATTTGATATTATGTCCCACCTTTTGAAAAAGTGGGAGGACGCGTCCCCCTGTCCCCTGGGGTTTCAGTCTATGTGTACAAATATGAAAGGGGACATTTACTTTTTTCTATCAGAAATAGGACAAATGTGGGGGCGAGGCTGAATAAATTTGCACTCGTTTTAATGTTGAGAAACATATACTTTAAGAATCAAGCACGTGCTTGTAACATTCGTAATAAGGCAACAATTTTGAGGGGGCACTTTAAGGTGCATGGGACAAAAATATTTATGAACAAGCGAGTTTGTCAACCCTTTTAAAGTTCAAATCCAAGTTTGTGAAAATTTTGACATATACATTCAAAACTTAATGTCATATCTTATAATTTCTTCCCATTCTTGTTCAATCTTTTTTTTTTTTTTTGTGGGGGTGGGGGGTATCCCCCAGCCCTGCATCTAAACTCAAGTGATTACTTGAGTAATCGGGGTATATGCCACCTGTATATGCAGCGCTAAGAAACATTTGTATTAAGCGCTATACAAATGTTGCATCTTATTCTTATCATTATCATTATTACATAGAATGGTAAAAATTTGAAGCCGTTATTCTCCTGCGACTATAATTATAAGACCGATTTGTTAATTAGAGCCAGGCAGCCACCATTGTGTTCTATCGAGAGGGAATGGCTAGACATACAACACAATGGGGAATTACATAATTGTTTTGATAAATCTGCCAGACAAACTAGACAATTATTTTTTTTCTTCAAAATCAATTGTAATAATAAGAAGAAAAATAATGAAGGCTAGCTCGCAAACTGGAAACATAAAAACAATATGGAATCTGCTAAGTCATAAAACAAAACTAAAGCAGGCCCGTTACTGGGATTTTCTGGGGGGGGGGGGGGCAGCGTGCAGGGGTTCAAACTTTCAAACGCTGAAAAACTGGCGGATCCAGCATAATAGGGAGGGGGTGAGCGCCGAAAAAGACACATTCTTTGCTCCATGTAAAGAACAAGGTCGGGGTAGCTTATTTTTACAAACTAGTTCAGATGCAATCTCACTACTTACTACCTACTAACATGACTAAAATAATAATGCGAGTGTAAAGTGCAAGCTGAAATATTTTGATACGCTGAACTGAAGAGGAGACAATGGGGGCTGCGTGCAAACGGGCGGGGGTGGTCTTACGCAGTGGCGTACCTAGGATTTTCCACAGGGGGGGGGGCAAATTCGTCCGCCCAAAAATTTGACAAGCAAAAAAAGAAAGGTCTCCAACCGCAAATAGAGGATTTCGTACCAGGAAAAAAAAATTGACAAGCAAAAAAAAAAGGTCTTCAAGCTCATCAGAGGGGGGGGGGGGGGGCAGGGATACGTCCCTTGCATGGGTTGTGACTCGTCAGGGGGGGGAAGACTGCCCCCCCCCCCGTAGGTACGCTAGTGGTCTTACCCAGAAGTACGGGCCTGTAAAACGGCAACAAACTCCCAAATGGTCGGTGAACGCCGATCGGGATTGCAAATGTCAAATTAATTCATGAGGCACTCCCTCTGCATTTCAAAACATTTTATTTGGGGTGAATTGCACCGGAGAAAAACAACAAGAATAGGTTTGCGGAAACAGAGCTTTTGAAATCCTTGACTGAGTGATCTAGATGTATAAAGGTCTACTTATGTGAAATGGTCATACCTAAAAAAAAGACAATTTCATTGCTGATATTGGAAGGCATCAGTTTCCCATAAAGTGGCTTATCGATAAGAGAAAGAGAAATAGTTTGGTCACAGAGACCTTGAAATTGATCCTGCCTAAAATAAATGGAAATGAAAGAAGGAAAGACGGTTCGGTGGACGTCAACAAAGATCACATGAACAATTCACGAAAAGAAAGAAGACATGTCCGGTCGGGAGAGTCTTCAGGGGCGGATCCAGGCTTTTCCAAATGGGGGGGGGGCACATTTTCCCGAGGAAACTGAAAAGCAAAAAAAAGGGTCCTCTCTTGTGTATGAGCGACATATTACCATTAAACGTTGATGGAGTAACTTTCAAGGGGGAGGGGGCACAGTAGTGTAAAAGCGGCATATTTGCATTAAAAATAATATTGACTATGGATCTCAAAAGGGGGCATGGGCCGGATGTGCCCCCCCCCTGGATCCGCCACTGGGAATCTTATCTATGGAAAATCTTTCCGTCATGATTCGCATTTAAGTTTATTTTTCTTGCATGCGATTTAATAAAATAAAATAGTTTATTCAAAATATTAATTATAGCGTTTGTGTTCGGTTGTAAACAAATAGATGTCTTCTTATGTTATTCTAATTTGTATTTTAGACATGTTATTTTATATGGCAACGTCATTTTAGTCTTACTATGTGATCCGTTATATCATGGATATCTTGTTATGTTTACTATGGATGAAAAGGATTAATAAAACATGAATTACTAAAACAAAATATTTTTTAAATTTTTTTTAGATCGTTGTAGGCATTATGATCAACCATGCCCAACTATTGTTTTCAATAATACTTTATTATTATTTTTTGGCTACTTCTTATGTTTTTTTATTATGTTTCTGAGATAGCTAGATAGATAGTGAATTGTCTGTTTTGGTATCTCTGTCTATTTTCCATACTCTTTTTTGTTCTATTCTATTCTGTTCTATTTAATTTCATTCAGTCTATTCTATTCTATGCGCGATAGCTTAGTCGGTAGAGCGAGGGGGGGGGGTACGTATATTACGTTGACCGGGGTTTGATTCCCACTTGGTGCTCTAGTGCACTTTGGTAATTAATCCGCACTACCAGGTCCCTCGGAGAGGACCTTACACTGTAAAACGCTGTTTAAAATTTTAAGCACGTTGTTTAAGCCCATCACTCTAACAAATATTCAAATTTCTTAAACAACTGTTTGAACTATTTAAACAAGTTGTTTAAAAAGTGTTGAAAAAAGTTTAAACATCTTGTTGTTAGAGTGACAGGCTTACACAATGTGCAATTTTCTTGCTTACAAGCATTCATGCTTTCTTAGCAATCTTTTAAAATATCACTAACATTTTACCATTCTACGAGTCTATTATATTGTATTCTTTTGTATTCTATTCTTTTCTTTTGTATTCTGTTATATCTATTATATTTTATTCTATTCTATTCTATTCTTTTCTTTTCTTTTCTTTTCATTTCTATTCTATTCTATTCTATTCAATATACTATACTATCCTATTCTATTCTTTTTTATATTCACCATAATTGGTAGTATACATCCTAATAAAAAGACTGGCAGAAATTATGACCAATCATTTATTCTAGCTAACGGGAACATGGGTGGAACTCACGACTATTTCTATTGATTTTAATGCAAGCTGGTTTGTCAAAATATAACAAGAATCCACACCACTAACAATACAAGCTAATAATTGAACAGAACCTCGACTTGAAATAGATAAAAGGCATATATATAAGAACTCATGATCATGCATTATTATTATGTCTTCAAGCCAACGTCGATGATTCAGTCCTGGATGGCTGTGGTAAACGTAGATTATTGTTTTGTCCTGCCATAATGTGATAACCTGCACTGTCCACCCTGCTCAAATCGAGCTAGAGGCACATTCATGTCTAATTCCACCAAGCTCGATATTCTGAGGTCGAATCTAAGGGGCATCCACCCCCGCCCCGACCCCGTTTGCAAGACCCTTAATTGAAAAAAAAATGCAGAGTGGGTGCTGCAGACAATCCTGCGAAGTTGTGTGCTTGTCATAATGTGGGAAGGTGTGGTATGTGAGTGTGTGTTTGGGTGTGTGTTTGAGGGGGGGGGGGGGGTGATACTGACAAACCGTTGTCATGACATGCATCGAAGGCCGCGGAACCCGATTTTTTTTTCTCGATTAAACGTGTCCAAAAACATAATTGTTTTTTCTTTGCATGGTTACCATCCCACAACGATTTTCAAAACTGCTCCGTGGCCCCTGAGTATCAATAATGGATAAATATTGCTTCCGAGTCCCCGGCCACCACTCACATGTGAGGAGAGGTATTATACAAATGCTGCAAAAAAAGAATCTCCCTCCACTCCTAAAACGTCAACTCGCCAAACGCCCACCCCGCATCGTAATTCATACGGATACCTTTTAGAATTATTTCTTATAATATTTCTTGCAAAACTGCTAATGAATCTAAACCATGACTTTTCCTCCTGTTGAACCATGGACATGTGGTTTAACCTAACACCGATGCATCTTAGGGCACAATCTTCCAGTTTCACCCTCTTCACCCCATTGTTCTATTTTATCTTCATTTCGGATCGCATCATCTTTCTTGGAGACCGACGAAATCCCCGGATTCTGCCCCCTTGTCGATCTCTCTGCCTCGTCTGTGACCCTATCCTCCGGTAAAACCTAGTTTACTTTCTCATTCCGCAAACACTGTATAAACTAATATAAAGAGCAGTGAGCAGGGTGGAGAGAGATAGAAAGAGAGGGAGAGAGAGAGAAAGAGGAGAGGGTGGGGTTAGAGGGGGTAAGGGATACACGGTGCACTTGTCTGTAAGTTCCATCAAAAATTTATTTGACATTTTCTTGTGCGCAGCGGCACGACTTCTGCCTATTATTTGTAATAAATTAGAGAGCCCAAGCATATAGATGCCCTGAACAGACATGATATAGGAGAAAAGCAGATGCTTGGTTGGATATAAGGGCCTATATACTACATTCCCTTTTCGTTCAATGTCTGTGCGCTCCAAGGTATTTGGGTGTGTTTTTTTTTCCTTCTTCTTCAAAGCGAATTTACGTCATTCGGGTAGAAATGAGCTGTCGGATGCAAGGATGATAGAGGGATGGAATGATTGAGTGATGAATGGATGGATGGACTATATACATGATGAGAAAGTGGGGGGATAATTGTGATTGTGCCTCCCGTAAAGCAACAGCTTGAGGCCCTGATGTCTTCAGCATTGTCTTCAAAAAGGGCTGGAGAATATCGAAATGATACATAGGGGTGAGGCAGGGGTCATACTCATATCCACCGTATCATAAAAGGGCTGTAAATCATAACGCTTGTAAACTGGGTGATTTTTATTTCATACCAGCATTTCGATTTATTGACATAAACTTGAACATCATTTAAGAAAATAATTATTAAAGGCCAACTCAATCGAAATTTCAAGTTTATTTGCAATATAACAGATGGAAACAAATCCAACAAGTAGAATTGGCGAACACACGGAGAGGGGGTTTGTTCGGGGGGCCATGCTCCCCCCCCAAAAAAAAAGTTCGACGAAAGAAAAAAGAGTAGAAAAAGAAAGATCAAGGGAAAGTAAAAGCGGTGAAAATGATGTTCTTTCAAAATCTAGCGTAAAAGTAGATTTTCATTTGAAAAAGATCAATATAATTATTTGATCGCTCGATTCGCTTGATCGGCACTTAAAAGAAAGTCGCCACATACGCCATCTTGTACTCTCTCATTTTCTTTTCTGGTCAATTACACTATACTACAGCTAAGTATGGTAATAAAACTAAAGGTTTAGAGTAAGAACAACATTAGAGCTTAATGTATAATGAGGAAATGTATAGTACACCCTCATATTTAATTTGATATAATTATATTATTTTAATCTAAGGTTTATTACTTCTGATATTTCATTTTGATGTGTATAAGGGCATTTCTTTTTCAAATTACATCCGATCTTGATAAAGTATATATGTTATACAAATTAATGAGCAGTGGACAATTTCTCAGGAGGACAACTCGGGAGGAGGAGTTGTGAGGGGTAGTGGTGTAACATTAATGTCCGAGCAGGGGGGGGGGGGGGTGGTGAAAGCAAAATAAGCAAAATATAGAGCTGTAATTTGCAATTTCCGATGGCAGTTAAAACCTTCCACGAAATGAGTTTCTCGAAGGCTTCTTTCGTGGTTTTTGTAGTGACATAAACTACTGAGTTACATAATTATATTTTATGTCACCATGCATATTAATGTGTGAGCTAGCAAATATGACAACTTCAAAGACTGAATGGACACAAAACGTTTTTAAGAGGTGTTATAAGCATGACAAACTGAATTGTCGCAAAAATAAATATCTCTGACTTTGCGATTGAGCATAGTGAGCTAGCTCTTGAAAATTTGCTTTCATTCAAATTAAGATAAGGAGTTACTTTTTATTAACGAAATGGCACGGGAAAACCCAGAATAGATATGACAACAAGTTAATGAATGTGAAATAATGGATATCTTCAATCAATATTATATCTCTTTATTCTCATATGTATCTGTTTAATATTTGTTTTACATGTACTTGCCTTATTATTGCACATTGTATTTGTTATTACTGTATTCTATACTCTGTATTGATTTTTATTGGAATTGAATAAAACATTGAATTGAATTGAAAAAAAAAGTCAGAGATGAGATGAGAATAGAAGAAGGGGGCCATAGATATTAAGAATGAGAGTTCTTTCTGAAAATGGAAGGACAAAATCTCGCAAAATGAAAAAGCACACGTATCTGACAGCTTTAGTACTCCCTAATTGTTATTGGAAATTTTCTTTGAAGAGTGTGGCTCTTTTTTTTCAAAAAAAAAAATATGAAAAAATAATATTCCGGGAACTGAATTGTTCACATAAGACGTTTTGGTTATAATTTTGTTTGCATTACTTATGATCCTATCATTTTATGCGACGTTTGTTTTGTGATATAATTTATATCTGACAATGAATCAATCTTTGAAACTTCGAAAATAAATCATCTTTAGATCAACCCTTCACATCACACCTGATAACTTGTAATTAACATTATTCAAACGAATTTCATTTTAAAAAAGTCGACGCTTATTACAATATGATTCATTTTACATTCTTTCTTTCGTCCTTTCATGTTCCGACTCTCTCACGTGTTTTCTTCCTCCCTCTCTCCCTCTTTCTCATCCTCTCCCTCTTTATGCCATTTCCTCTCCTCTTTGACCATCTTTACGTGCAATGTCTTTCTCATCTGCATCTATCTTGTGAGTGTCCCTAGATCTCTCTCTCTGCCCATCTCTCCCCGTCCATCTATATTTTTGCATCAGTTTCTCTCTCCCTCTCTCTCTCTTTCCACCTTTTCTCATTCTTTCTCTACCTCTCGAGGAATAATTCTACTCCATGATGTAAACATGAATGCATGCGCCATGCCGGATGAGTCATGCTTATAAGACGTCTGGAGCAATGTATACATAACATGGGCTTGTTTATACGTTGTATAGACGAATTTCATAAGGCTATATGGCCCTTCAAGAATATAATAATAATAATGTATTGGCGACCGAGTTATTCAGATGATGCAATGTGAATGTATTTATGTTAAAACACAAAGCCTATATACACCCGTTTGGGTCGATTAATGTATTCTTTTGAAATAATAATTGATTGATTGATTGTTTTGTTGATTGATTGCTTCATTGATTGATGTTCATTGACTGATCAGTTAAAAAAAGCAATTAAAAAGGCCAAATAAACCCGCAAATAGATCATAAAAGAAATGATTAACAAAACCAATTGTATCAAGAGAATTGATCAGATTGTTTAACTCTATAAATCTATAGATTTTTTGAATGAATTCAGCTATCAATCTAAATAATACATTCATGTACAATTTTCATTGTGAATTGATGATCAATCAACTAACATCACCATGTTTTTTTTATTACGAAAAAAATCCTTATTCGTTAATGGTTGATTATTGATAGGCCTATATTGATGCTGTGTTTGACCCATCCCACCTCTCTCCCTCTTTCTCATCGTAATACCGGTGTGTTGGCTCAGTTGGTAGAGCGTCCGTCTCACAACCGGGAGGTCGGGAGTTCAAACCCCGGCCGCACTTGCGTTCAACGATCAAAGGGATAGAGCCTGGTCGATCATATTCTGGCGCTTCACAGCGGCTGTCGGGCCCACGATCAATTTGGGCAAAGCAGATTTTCGCAGTATTTAATTTCATATGTCTACTTAGAACAAAAACATATGGAATTCTATTTTCATTATATTTGATATTATGAAATAATAGGTCCTATTGATTGATCTACACCTACTTTCTAGATACGAGAGGAAATTGATTTCTTATAGTGTCTGCTCACTGAATGACAGGATGTTTGTTTGTATAATACATGTACACTGTTAAAATAAACGTGATTTTACAGAAAATAAACAGAAGATTTTGCAGAAAGCAATAACAGAATCATTCTGTAAATTCATAAAACAGGAATTTCTCTGTAATTTAACAGAACAGGTCTGTTTAAAAAGGGGAAAAGGATGTTTTATTCAAGGAAATTTGTAAGATTCCATACTCCAAATACCAATTTCTTGTAAGATTACGCAAATCGGTAAGATTACAGGTGTTCTCGAGACTCTGCTGCAGGAACTTCTTTTATTTTGAGGATAAATTTTCTAACAGTGTATACACTTACACTTAAATAAATATTACATATATACTTGACTACAGTATGTCGTAATAATGCAGATTATAGGCCGCATATCGAGCGTACTTGTATTCATTCTTGCTTTGTATGACATGATTAGAAATGGTCATGTTTGAATTTATTGGTTTATTTCATTTCCTTATCAATTTTCAAAATACAAATCATTAATGGGAAAATACAAATCAACGATAAACAAAAACAATGTGCTATAATAATAGTTGTAAATTGGTAATAACAATAACAACGAAATACAATTATTTCTCAGAATTAAACATTTTTAGGGTTAGAGGGAAATAAGAAAATCTCTAAGAAACAAAAAAAAGTGTGAGACGGTGAGACCTAAGATATATATTTTTAAAATAATGGATTGATTAGGCCTAATATTTTTATAATTCAAACAAGAAGAGCTTTCTACAACATGTTTACAAACTGTAGAAATTTGTGAAAAGGAAGAACATAAATGTTTATTTGAATTGAATTTACTCTAACACCCCTAGTGGTATTTGTGATAGTCTTATGTCAAGACCCATTTGTTGATCAAAGTTTCAATCAGGGTCTGTGTTTACAGACTACGCATCTCCCTACGCTTGTTCACAGATAATCTCTCTTGTAAATTTTCTTAATTTTGTTTAATGAGTAATGCATTCTATTCAAATATAATATTATTGATCCAATGCTTATACTACAACAATATAATTGATTTGTCATGTATTACATTTGCATATATAAACTTATATCTGATGCGCTGAATGCAGAAATAAAAGCAATCAATCAGTCAAATCAATACTAATATTTTTCCCGGGGGGGGGGGGGTGCTCGACCCCATGACCTATAAAGCCAATTAGCCATGCGTCGTTCGCAACCATGCATGACATGTAAATCAAATTTTTAAGACAGAAAATTATGTCTGACAGCCCAAAATCCTTAGATCTGCAAAATTGAGGGGGTCCATTATTAAGATAAAAAGCTCCCCCAACAAAAATAAATATATATAATAAAAAGGTCACCATACTGGGAGAAATAGGGGAAGAAATAGAAGAAAGCGGGCCTCCCCCCCAAAAAAAAAACAAACATATTAATGTCGCTGTTCCTGATCCGCTCAAGATAGTGACCTAAAAATGGGAAAAGATAGATTGACAAAAAAAGAAGAAGAAACATTTAAATGTATGTAAATTATAAATGGGGGAAAATTAAGAAAAAAAAGTCCTATCCATGATTCAGTGGGTGTTATGAGCCAAACATTCGGAGGGGGCAGATTTGCTGCATTTTCAAATCCTTCACTCATGTTAAGTAGTCTGAATGTGTACTACAATGGCTAGTGGATTGAAACAGCAATTTTATAATTTATTTGCTCTTGTGTGAAAACCTAGTATGTGATCAAGTTTCAATCAGGGTCTGTGCCTGCAGACTAGCCAGATATGGTGGATAGAGCAACAGTTCTAAAATATGCAAAGGCGAGCAAAAATTGTGACACTTTTAAAACATATTTTAAATATAAATTTTCACATAATAGTGTTATACTAGTGTTCATTCGTTCCTTCCTTTTTTGTTGGTCGTGAAACTTTTTTTTTTTTTGGGGGGGGGCATTTGGATGGCCCCTTCCATTTGTAAGCCCTATGCCAGTGCCAATGTTCAGTAATATGGCACTTACCCTAAAAATAAAATTAGATGAATAAACAACAAACAAATAAATGAAAAAAGGGGCATTAATTGGGCTTTGTAGGGGCCGCCGAACGGTTTTCAAATTGGGGGGGGGGCGGACCATGCAAAAAATCACAATCATAAATATGTTTATTTTTACGTTTTTTACACAGTTTTGGAAAAAAAGTGGGGGCCGAATTAGCCCCCCCCCCCCACCGCTTCCGCTTCCTTGCAGGGACTGCGTGATAGGGGACTAGGCGACCGACTCTAACTTTATGTTCCTCCTCCCCCCCCCCCCCCTTCTATCTTCTATAGATCTGCTTCCCGATCCCGCTGTGGCGCCACCACTGAATTATTATAACTTTTGAATACCAAAGAATCACGGCAGTACTTGTTTTCTATGAAATTTATTTCTTTCAATCCATGTCTGGCTTGATGCCGTCTAATGATGAATATGCAAATTACTCCCGGGATTACTAGAGGTCATTCTCAGGGCATGTCATCAATTCTGTGAAGTCTGGGAAACTCGACGAACGACGGCCTGTGACAGAAATGAAGCCCATATCAGGCCGTAAAACAAGCGGAAATTCTGTCTTGACAACATTGGAAATGGGTGAGTATGCGTCGAGTATTAATCAAAGGTGCATGATATCAGTTTCATTTGCAGATAGGTTGGTAGGTTTTTCTATATGCAGAGAAAACGTTTAACTTTTCAAGGTCACTTTTCATTTGTATGCTCGCCTGCAATACGTTTTGTGTGTAGTCAATGAATGATTGTGCCGTGTTTTACTACGGACCGCGGATAATGCAGTTCCTTCAATGGACCGTGTGCAGGGAAGTAGAAAAATGAGAGCAAGGCTCATGGTTTATTTGTCATCAGCTAGTACTACAGGATATCTATGGAGCATTGCTGTTGCAGTGTGGTTTTAAATAGACATGCATGATTATGATAGTTTAGTCTACGATGCATGTTTAATGTTAAAATATATAATAAAAATGTCAAATTTGTAACATAAGCCATAACTTTAAAAGTTAAACTCAACTGTCGTGCACAGCCAGTCACTGAGTGACTGACAGGTAGATGTATGACTATGACCATGTCCATGATGACAGTTTTGACACTGTCATTGTCACATCAAAGTAATTTCAGATTTTTTCCTCTATCGTGTCCAACCGTATAAGATGTTGATCTTACATGTAGAGGTCTATGTCAGAATAAAATCAGATTAATACCTTGGTCACATTTGTTCTACAGCGGCCGTACGGCGAATCGAAAACAGCCATTTTATAAGTTTTAATTCAAACCACCATATGTAGTTGGACATAAAAAAGGTAAAAAGGCTGTTTTCGACTCGCCGTTTGGCCGCTGTACAGAGCTACCAAGTCTCACACATGGCACCCATTTTTCTCACGCATCGGGACCCGACAGAAAAAAAGAGAGAAAAAGTAGCATTATTCGCCAGATTATATGACTGGCCGACCGCCTTCGCGTCTAGCCCGGCAAGCGAGACGAATCGAGAGTGCAGTCAGCGCACAGCTAGTATGATAGGATGAATCGCTTGCGTGCATTGCATGGATTTGAAGCTCATTTCTCATGGGCGCGCACACCTTTTCGTAACGTACGAGTGTAAGTACTGGCCGCGCGCGCACAGAGACGTCGAGTCATGAAAATCTCACGCATGACATTTTTTTGAACTTGGCATCTCTGGCTGTAGAGCAAATGTGACCAAGGTATTTGATTGTACCCCTTCAAAACTACGCAATTGGCCCTCCTACTCCTAGGCCTACAATGTATCTAGTACATGTTAGATCATAGATTGGCACCAAAAGAAGTGAGATTACAAGACTGGTGACTTAGTACATTTGCGCAACATGTAAGAATTTCCAAACTCGATTTAGAATCAACGATTGGGTTTTGCCACTCAACTAATAGTAATGCATTTCTTACATGCCCAGCAAAATAAACGCTATTTTACTTTTATATCTCGCTTGGACTTGGTGCATCATTTCAATCAAGGGCTCATGCATACTAATGTGAGGTTCGTATACCGTATACTAGTAGACCTCGCCAGCACCTCGCGCACATACATGATTTTCAAATAGGCGTCAAACATAACTTCATACTATGTAGAATCATAACAGAAGTTAAGTTGGGCTACTATCTAAATTACTACTATCGGTGTAATTTACCATATAGAATATGAGCATGGTGTCTAGTAATATATTTTTTTTTTGAAGATACAGCGTAGATATTGCTTTGCCATTTGAGTGTCAGTCAGCCCTGACTCTTCCACAGTTTGCTATGTTGGCACTCGTTGAATTCGCAATCTTAATTCAGCCCATTGGTAATTGTAACTTTGACCAAATTCATCTCGTGCACAATTTCTAGGATTTATTATAATGGCACCAATCAATATCACTCATTCAATGAACAAGGTTATAATATAACCTTGTTCTCAGTTACATCTCTCTATGTGGCAAAACAAGGTTGACAATGTTTAAATTATTTTCTCGTTTTCTTTTGGACAAATGCTTGATTTTTTTGACACTCTCAGATTTCATTACAGCTTTTCATTATACAACTTGGCTCTTAAGTAAATTTGAGTTTAAATTATTTTTTCTTCATTAAAAATAGAGCTTGAAAAATTAAAATTTTCTTGCCATATTACTTTCCACTAAAAGAGGGCGTACAGAAAAATATGCCCAAAATTCAAGTTTTTGAGTGCTCTGGTCAATACAAAAATCATTCTATGTTACTAATGAAAATTGAATTGCAACTGTTTGGAAATTAATAATTTTGTTCACAAAAGTGATATTTTAATGATTTTTTTAAAGTGTGTGCTCAATACAGCATTGGCATATCGTAGATTCTCCACGGGCAGGATGGTAGCAGTGAACAAGTGATCAATATTAAAATCTCTTTTTAAAATTCATTGCAGTTTATCACTATTGATGGCACTACTTTGGAAAACATTTTTTTAGCAGTGACAAATCAAAATAAAAAGAAAGAAAACCCCCACACACCTTTGAACAAAAACTTTGGCAGGGCCTACAGGCTTTGTTCATTTAAACAAAACATAAAACATACCGGTATATAAATCAAAGACTCTTACATTGTACATCAGGAAGACTGGACACTTTGCTGATTTTGTGTAGCACTTAAAGGTATTGTTTAACTTTGTGAGCAGCCGATTAAAAAAATTCTCAAACCAAGATGAAACATGTGTACAAGTGCATGTATTAGAAGTAATAAACCCTGAAAACAACCATTATTGAGAATGAAAGCTAAAACTACAAGGCAAACCCTGATTTTGTAAATAGGCGTCTATAAGACGCCTATATAAGTGTATGGGATGAAATTAAGATGGTATTTCCGGTCACTTTATATTTCAATTTTTGAAGCACTTAGTAATTATTTTAGAATGCAATTTTTTTTCTGGGCTTCATTTTTGTAACATATCACAGACACAAGTGTGACCTTCTAGCTCAGATTTTTTAAAAGTCAAACCAATGTTAACCAATCACTTTAACATCAATTTGCATGTAAAATAGGTTAGCGTCCACCGTGCCCAGTATTTCCCTTGTAGTGTCTTTGATATGAATAGATATTGCGTGCCCCCTAGTGACAAAAATGGCTGTCATGTGATGGCTACAGCTCATCTCCACAACAAAAGGAAAGAAGAAATGTGACTGAGGTTTTACTGATGTATGAGAGTTATTTTGGCATTTTCTTATTTGTATTTCCTCTACAGCCGACCTACGTGAATCTAGAACCTACACGTAGGCCGATGTAATAAAAACCTATTTACCGCTAGATCTACAATGAAATGAAACTTTCACATGATTAAACCTTCAATCAACCAAGTAGGACTGTGGTTCCATATTTCATGAGGCCAGAGGTCAAGTGGAATGTGGAACTAGAACGTACATGTAGATATTTTCCATATTTCGTAATGAACAAACGGGGTGTAAAAATTTAATCTCTTTGAATTATTGCAGAATAAGGGGGGAAAAAAACCCTGCAAAAACCTGCATTTTGAGAGTGATTTTTGAAAGGAAGTCATGCATTCATCACAGAGATCACAGTAAAAAGAATGCGCATTTTGCCATTGAAATTGATACGCCAATAGTAGTGCGCAGCTTGATGCTTGAATATGCAGATAATACGGTCCCTTAGTACGTAGTTGAAATTAGTACTGGGCATTCGGTTAACAATGAAAACAACATTAAAACAATAAACAAACAGGGCCCCGTAACATGAAGGTTAGCGATTAATTGCTAATTTGAAAGAGCGATTCTGATTGGTTCCCAGTCAGTCTACTGATCAAAATGCTCATGCAACGATGATCTTGATAGGCCATTAACTAGGCGATTAATCGCTAATCTTTGCATTACGTGACCCAGGTGATATCGGCTCATATTACCTGTTTGATCATTATGACCAAGTAAAATAGATGTTTAGAGAGTTTGTCTCATAAACAAATCAACCAGTCAGATTACAGAATCCATGAGAAAAATGGCCCACTAAGGGATAACGACACATATACATGTAGATGATAGATTTCTTTAAAAAAATAAAATAACCATGACCTCTACTGTTGTCCTTTGAGTTTTGAGGGGTACATGCATATCTCTGTGCACATTTTGGTTGCTGTTAACACATGTTGCTGATATTGCTAGAATGGGAGCTTTCACATCCTCATCATAGAAAACAGCTATTTTTTTCTCTTCCAGGAATTCTACCTTCATCAGAAAAGTGTTTTACGTGTGTGATAGCAGGTCACCTGAAGGAAATGCCAGTGAATCAGTATTTGAATTTCTAAATCACAGTTGTACAAAAAAAAATGGAAGGGACTTTGCAAGGTCACAGCCATCTTTACACTGAAACAAATTCAAGAACCTTTGATATGAGGCAAGAAGGTTAATGAAAGGACATCATTAACATTTATAGGTAGGCGCGATAGCTCAGTCGGTAGAGCGGATTCCGGTGACCCGGGTTCGATTCCCACTTAGTGCGCTAGTGCCCTTTGGTACATGTAAGGCATTAATCCTCATTACCAGGTCCTTTGGAGAGGACCTTAAGCCATCGGTCCTCTGGTTGCTTGCAGACAAGCATTCATGCTTAGCAGTCAGGTAAAAAATCACTACCTCTACCATTACATATAATTTGTTATCTATAATACTTGCTCTCTTTATCTGATTCATATTTTATGAGTACTTTTTAAAATTTATTTCGTATTTCAAGGCCTACATGTAAATAGATTCTTGTAATATCTGATCATATGGGTGTGAGTATGCCAATAGCATCGATGATTTGCTGTTTTGTATATTACAAAAGGATATCCTGGCATGGAAGGATCTCTGGATCATGAATGTTGATGTGGGTTGAAGGAAGAACATTAAAGGTTATTTACTCATGAAAGGTCATACTTATTGAGAGATAAGAAAAGAAGGAATGAATATGAAGGAAGAGCAAGAGACAGATATTATTCTGATTGAATATATTTTAATCATTAACACCATGTCAATGCTTACCAAGCATGTTTAACGTTTTTTTTATAAAAAAAACAAATAGTTGTTTTCAAACTCAGCACTGCTGCCACATTGAACTGCATAATGCAGGCAAGATAGCCAGAAGCGCTCCACTTGTGATAAGTTTTAAGTGATTTTTCCTCATATTTAAAAAAATCTCATTGCACAATTGGGGACAAATGAAAAGAGCACCAAGAGTCCAAAACTTCCCAGGCCAAAAGAAGTGCATTGAGATCAGTGATCAGGGCATTTGCAATATTGGTCATTTGTGGTCTTGGGATTATTATCAATCAAAGAGTAAATAAAAAGAAAAATGTTTCATATTTCATTTATTGCAATGTCTCTTTTGCATGTACATCTATGTCATGATGACGATAAACAACCTGTTTGCTTCTATTTTTACATCCTAAAGGCAGAAAATTGTATTGATTTATAATTTGATGTAGCATTGATCATATATTTGCATGATATGCAACAGACAACAGTGCATATTAGAATGCCATTGTTTTATTATTTTTCATCTACATGTATTTCAACATGTATCTTTGATTATTTTTTTAGTGGTGTTTATTTGAATTGAACTCATTATTTCACCCTGGAATACCACTTTTAGAACCTGAAAATATATATTTTGGGCCATTTGGGGTTAATATTTAATAATTAAATTGTAGGGAGAACATTGATGATGATGATGTACAGCATTTGTATAGCGACATATATACATGTATCTGTCAAAGACATACAAAGGCGCATTTTTGGAGATACCATCCAATCTGGGTCACCTAGAAGGGCGCGCACACAGAACTGTGACCCCAGGTCGCTCCTCCCGATATAACTGTTTGGGGGAATACAGATGGACCGCTACTCCGGGGTTCCCCCCCCTACTAGTGGAATATTGCAGTGGGTTCTTAAAGTGCAAAGGTTGTGACTCTCCTCTACACGGGGCCTCCATTTAACATCCTATCCAAGGGACGGAGTGTTTTCCACTATTACATAGCCTGCATCTATGAAACGGGAGAGACGTTTACACACAACGCACTGGCTTCAGTCATCTACCCGGGGTGGACTCGAACCCACGATCATTGGTTCGATGGGCAGACACTTTACCGACTGAGCCAACTTCGCTCTCGCTGTAAAGTTGACTCTAAAGTTATGACCAAATGTACAGTGTAATTGTAAAAGATTTATTTTTTTATGTACATAAATAAAATGAAGAAGTTGAAGAAGAAGAGAAAGAAATATGGGGAGGGCAGGGGAAAAGAAGGATGTCGAGTGTCTCTAGGAGGTTTGATGTGAGAAAGTAGCCAAAAGATAGAATTAGAATTATTTTGATGTAAAAGGTAATTCATATTTTTATAACTAAAATAAATTAATTTCAATAGCATAATATATAAACTTATAAAATGATAATGAGCGAAGAGAGAATTCTTAAGTTTGAGGCAAAAAAAATCGAAATATAAAGATAAGAAAGCCCATGAAGAATAGGAAGCACCTACAATTAAAGAGGGGAAAGTAATGGAGAAAATAGATAATTTTGATGTGAAAGGTAATTCATATATTTAACTAAAAGAAATGAAATTTAATGACATGAAATATAAACTTATAAAATGATCATGAGCAAAGAGAGAATTCTAGAGTTTGAGGAGAAAAAAAATAGGAATATGAATATAAGAAAGCCCATAAAGAATAGGAAACGCCTACAATTAAAGAGGGGAAAGTAATGGAGAAAAATAGATGCTTTATAATATCTAGAGTAAAGTGGAGGGGAAAATGAATAGTAAGTCGAGACTTGACGGGAATCGACATGTTATGTTTGTCCTTGTCTAGTATTTTCCATTCTGTTCACTCTTCACATTCATTATTAAATCAGTAAATGAGAACAGATCTTTGACTCCTTTATAAAGTGAAAAATTGGGATGGACTTTTCTATTTTTGTTTCCGTAATGCAATTAAGACAGATCATTGTGCTTCACAACAGTTTGATAGTGCTTTTGAAAGTTACAGGGAAAAGGCTCCAGAGATCTTTCCTGTTTCATTTAATATTCAATGCATGATTTTTTGTACAATCATTTTAAAAAGGGAATTATTCTGAGCATGAACTGCAAAAGATACTGGTTGTTATACATGTGCAGTGTGTCCACATTAAAAGCTTTATTGATTGATGATTCATTCAAAATGATGTGTGAAGGTAATTTCTTAAATTTTATGTAATTCCCCTTTATATGAGATTGGCTGGTTGTTACATTCAGGTACACGGATGCTATCAAAATCATGATTACTGTGGGTCATGTGGATCTGAAGATTATGTGAGCCCTTGTCTTTTAGGTTTCAAATCTTTTTTTTTTTTTTTTAATTATGTGTTTTATTGGTATTCAAAATCACTTATAATCACAATATTTACAGGTAATTGGAATGATTTGAAACAGTTCAAAAGCAGTAAAATCACAAAACAAAGATGAAATAAAAAAATAAATGGAAAAAAAAATAAAAAGGGTGACATAAATCAAAATAAAACATTGGACGAGACAGGTTACTCTAAAGGGAATACACATCGAGATAAATTTACATGTATAATCAATTGTAGCATATTACTCTGTGCATTGTACAAGTCTCAATTTAAGATACAAAAACAAATAGAATCATGGAAAAGGGGGAACTAACTGTATCTAAAATAAAAATCATATATCAAATCGCCACTTCTTAAAGTGTACAGTGAGTTTGTTTCTTTTCTTGGCTAGGTGATGCTCAATTTCCTTTTGTTTCTTCACAAAACTTTTGAATAAATCCACATTTGGTAAGGTGTTCTTGAATTCACAAATATAAATGTAATATTTGGCCAATAGTAAAAGGTAAGTAACAAATCTATCCGTTGATACACCAAACAATTTTTGAAAATTAGTGAGATTGAAATCTGAAATATGTTTTTTTATCGTAGTCAATAGAAGATTCAAATCTTGATAGGGTCTATCATCTTGAGTGGTATCTAGTGGTAACCACAGAAAATATTGCTCTCTTTTTTTTTTTCTCTCAATCTGTTGTTGTTGTTCTCAATATTATTTGTTAGAGGTTTTTATGTTGTATATTCATTGAAATAATGATGGATAAAGCTGCAATTATGATTAACTTGAAGCATTACACTGAAACCCATGCAGTAATCAAGTATTTTTCACTCGATGCAATTTTCTGAAAAACTTGTGTACTGTACATTAAATTGCATGAATTACATTTTCATCTCGAACGCTGAAAGCAGTGATGTATTGATCGTACAAAATTTATGAGAAGTCTGTTTTAGGCATCATTTCAATGCCCTTTAGGTCATATGAACATGTTTTATACATGCACATAGAAAGGTGCGTGCATATCAGCTTGGAGATTGGCACAGAACCCCACCCCCTTTTGAGTGTGTTTGTCCTTGTGTGTTCATTGTTTTTTGGGGGTGGGGGTGAGGGGAGGGGGTGGCAGGTTTTATAGAGTTCTCTCCACCCTCCCCCTTGCCTTGAATCAGTATCAGGGATTGAGCTACATTGTAGGTCAGAGTGCTAGCAATAGAGGAATTGCATCTACAATGTATATCATGTTACATGTACATCATAGCAATAAAAATCATAATAGTAATAATAATAATAATAATAATTTGTAAATAATGAAAAAATTACATCAATGATTATGATAAGGATATATTTATAACTTATTAAATTTCATAATGATTATAATGATAATAATACCAGGTAATTACAATGATAATGATGATGCAATCATGTATATCTCGCCCTTCTAGTGAAAACTTGTATTTGAACACTGTACATTTACCGGTATGTACTGTAGTTAACTGTATTGCACAGGACAAAATTTATGTATACGTAAAATCTTGCGCAGAGACAAAGTTGAATAAAAAGCAGACAACATGGGATATATACATGTAGGCTTGTGATGACCTTTTACTGCTTGTCTGGGACTTGAAGTCTACACATATCAGGTATAGCTTTTCACAAGAATCCAGCTGAGGCTTACAATTTTAATTATTTACCCTTATTTCTCTCGACCCTTCAATATTATTGATGAGCAAGGGGAACTGCTCTCTGTCACTGAGCATGGTACAGGTGGATAAACAACTAGAAGTTCAGTAAAATTTTAAGCCAATGTTTTGTGGAATAAGAAAAAGAAATTACAGAATTGCTTTTGATTTTAAATCTAGATTTTTCTGTTTGATTTGCCTACATGTGTACTAGCAACTGGTAATAAAGGGTGCGTGTGCTTGTATACATGTTTGTTATGAATAAAAGCTTCCTGTCTTTTTTCGTTTGTTTGCATTTTTAAAATTTTTTTGTAACATCAGAAAAATAAAGCAATATGTACATAAAAAAACAATGTACACAATGAATATTGACAATTTTAGTTGACTTTTAATTTCATCTTTAGTATCAATCTAGGCTTTATACGTTTACAAGTATATACATGTACCTTAATAGGTTGTCATACATCCTAGTGAATTAAAGGTCAAGTCCACCTCAGAAAAATGTTGATTTTAATCAATAGAGAAAAATCAGACAAGCACAATGCTGAAAATTTCATCAAAATCGGATGTAAAATAAGAAAGTTATGACATTTCAAAGTTTCGCTTATTTTCAACAAAATAGTTATATGAACGAGCCAGTTACATCCAAATGAGAGAGTCGATGATGTCACTCACTCACTATTTCTTTTGTTTTTTATTGTTTGAATTATACAATATTTCAATTTTTACGAATTTGACAATTAGGACCTCCTTGCCTCAAAGCACAAAATGTTAAAATAATGGAATTCCACGTGTTTAGGGAGGAATGAAACTTCATTTTACATGACAATGACGAGAAAATCAAAATATTTCATATATCATATAATAAAATACAAAAGAAATAGTGAGTGAGTGATGTCATCAACTCTCTCATTTGGATGTAACTGGCTTGTTCATATAACTATTTTGTTGAAAATAAGCGAAACTTTAAAATGCCATAACTTTCTTATTTTACATCCAATTTTGATGAAATTTCAGTGTTGTGCTTGTTGAATTTTTCTCTTTTTATTCAAATCAAGTTTTTGTTGGGGTGGACTTGTCCTTTAAGTAATTACAGTTAAATCATAGCAGCCATCTGTTTTATAGTGAAATCCATTTTCTC
Source organism: Lytechinus variegatus (assembly GCF_018143015.1). Lineage (NCBI taxonomy): Eukaryota > Metazoa > Echinodermata > Echinoidea > Temnopleuroida > Toxopneustidae > Lytechinus > Lytechinus variegatus. The sequence continues at coordinate 16,087,699 of NC_054741.1, read as the reverse complement.
CCATTTGAAAGGAATATGAGTCAAAGTACTTGTGTATAAATATGACCTGTCTACAGTGGCCACTTTTTCAGTTTCTCTTTAAAGGAGAATGAAACATTTGGAACAAGATAGCTTGTGTGAAAACAGACAAATCAAAGAAACGGATCAACGAAAGTTTGAGAAAAATCGGACAAATAATGATAAAGATTTGAGCATTTGAATATTTTTTAGGGTATTTTATAGTCCATCAAAGGGAAAGTTGTTCACATGTGACATCACACATCCTTGTCACATTACCAATCGGAGGATCTCCATAGCATAAGTGATTGCAATATTCAAATGCTCATAACTTTCTCATTGTTTGCCCGATTTTTCTCAAAAGATTCTTTTATTTTTCTGTTTCGACACAAGCCTACTTGTTTCAAAGGTTTCATTCCCCTTTAAGGATGGTCTTCACCTAGGTTTGACTGTCTTGTGTTATTTAGAGACATAAAGAAGTAAATGAAATTGATGTTTTTCATAAAAGGGGTCTTCTGATTTATTTCGGTCAGATGATATTTTGATATGTGAGAGGTGTGAAGGTGACTATTTCTTTTGTTCAAACAGGATTACATTGATAACATTTTTTATCATAAATGTACAATTGCGAGTTGTAGTGGTGTATAACTGTACATGTAACTAGACCTAAAGTTATTTCAGAGAAACCGCTGCTGTTCTGTTGATGAAGGCCAAGGTCATGAATTGCATGAAATTGATCTTTCGAATTACATTTTATCTCTGTTATTGTCTCGCCTGCATAGCAGAGCGAGACTATACATGTAGGTGTTGCTTTCCGACGACGGCGACGTCATCAACATGAAATCTTTACCAAGGTTTATCATCATAACTTAAAAAGTATATGGACCTAGTTCATGAAACCTGAACATACATGTAAGAGTAATCAAGTATTACTGAACATACTGCCTGAGTTCAGATCACATGACCAAGGTCAATGGTCATTTAGGGTCAATGGACTTACCATATCAGTCACAATTCTTTGACTCACTGTTACCTGTTCAAACCAGAAAACAATAGATTCAGTGGACCGAATCTATTATTCTCTGGTTTGAACAAGTAATAGTCAAAGAAAATTTTGTGACCGGTGGTGTAGTCTGTAGACCATGTTGGGGAATCAACATTGAAATCTTAACCAAGGTTAAATTTTTAAGATGTCATAACTTTGAAAGTTCATTGATCTAGTTCATAAACTTGGACATACATGTAAGGGTAGTGAACTGAACATCTTGCCTTAGTTTTACATGTACATGTAGGTCACATGACTAAGGTCAAAAGTAATTTAGGGTCAACAAACTTTGGCCATGCTGGGGGTATTCATTTAATTGCCTTCATAACCTTGAAAGTTTATGGATCTAGTTCTATGATACCCCTTTCATAAACCCAATTATGCGGCTAATAGCAGCATAATTTGGTCGTAAAATCAGACGAGGACCAGAGTTATCTGCATTATTTTGATGCTGCAATTATTCGCATAATAGCAGCATCAGGACCAGATTTTGACTTTATGAACGCATTTCGAAAGTAATGCGGATAATTGCCATGGTGCGGTCACAAGGTCACCCTTTTCCAACACAACTGCATCGGAGGGGGTGTGTGCGGTTGCCATGACGAATATCCGCCTTTTTCAGGACGGGCGCTCATAGAAATAGTGCGGATTATTTTTCGGAGTTTGTGAACACAATTTTATTGAATTATCCGCATTACTCTTAGGCGGCTAATTGGAGGATGGGTTTATGAAAGGGGTATAAGAGTAAGCAAGTATCAGTGAACATCCTGCATGAGTTTCAGGTCACATGACCAATGTCAAAGGTCATTTAAGGTCAATGAACTTTGGCCTTGTTAGGGTTATAGTTGAATTGTCATCATAATTGAAAGTTTATTAATCGAGTTCATGGTAATCAAGTATCACTTACTGTTTTCCATCAGTCTAATCTAGGTCAAAGGTCATTTAGGGTCAGTCAGTGAATATATTATTTTGTTGTTATAAGAATGGTGTTTTTTGTGAAATATTGTATATTGAGGATACCATGGATTTGGCCTCGTCGCGCCCCTGCTGCAGAAATTTCCTTGTGAGCGCTCTACCAGCTGCATTCCTTCTCTGATCATCTTCAAATTTGGCATGAAGGTCAATATGGTAAAGCAAAGCCGCTTGCCTATTGATTTGGAGTGGGTGGAGACATTGTTGCCATGGTAACAAGAGTTTTTGTGGAAATAGCAGAGATGTCCTTGTGAGCGCTCTACCAGCTGCATTCTCCTATAATCTTCAAATGTGGCATGAAGGTCCATTATAGTAAAAGCAAAATAAATAGATGTTTGTCTCCATCATTGATAAATCAGGAAAGTGCATAGTATTAAACAGATGATTGTCTCCACCATCGATAAATCAGGAAAGTGCAGAGTAAACATAAGAAACATACAATTTAATAAATTTTTTGACATTTTGGCTTCCCACAATTTTAGCACAGAGTTTATCTTTTAAATTAGACCCGACTTCAGAATATGGGCCACTGACTAAATTTGGACCAGAAGCAAAGAAGACGAACTTACATGAAGGCACTTGTACTATTGTACATGTATGTATGTTTAAAATTGATACATTTGTAAGAATTCTAATCCAAAGGAGGGATATGAACATGATATTCAACAGTACATGTAGCTGTCACCAAATCCAACCCATCATAATTGCACCTGGGATCCATGTTATCTCATATTTGTGGCTGCAGTTTCGAGGGAAGGAATAGAAAATAGAATTGCCAGCAATTATGATTGGCAGAGTGCCACTGATGTCGTTTACGTGTAGATTCCTTCTCTTTCAATGTGTGAGTGAGTGTGTGTGTGTGTGTGTGTGGGGTAGGGGTATATCAGGATGAGGATAGAGATTGTACTAGTACATGTAATTTAAGAGAAGATGTTTGTTGATATATACATGTCCTACACTGTAGTTCTGTTGCCATTATGGAGATGAATTCTTTTGTGCAGTCTGTAAATCTAAAAGAAGTCGTGGCTCAGGATTCTTTTTGCTTGTAATAAATCATTATACATGTAATTGTTTTAAAAAGAAATATTTCATTGATTTGTAGTTTTATACTTTTATTTTATTTGCTAATACCTTTTATGTGTACACTGTACAGGCAAAGAATATGAAAAATAGATCTTATAAAGCTTGCTATAATGTACAGTGTATACATGTAGTGTATGTATTTCTTTGTGTAAATATTTTTAAACATACAGAATATTTTGTCTGTATTCATATTGACTAATTTTTTAAAATACATTTATGAAGGTCATGATATGAAAATTCATGGAATTTTTAGAGGTCTTATTGATTTTTTTATGTCAGCTTCACGTTTGTGAACAATTGGAGCAGCGTTGGATTCCCCATTCAGTGTGTTTGATTACATGTTATGAATACAATGTCTGCCAGTGCCTAACTGCACATCCATTCCACATGATAATAATGGTCTTTATTAAGCATCAAAACATTCTTGGCATCCAATGACTGAATTACAAATGTTTAACAAGGTATTAAAAAAGATTCACATACAAATTTGACAGAACTGTGTACAAATATAAATATATGAAATATGATTAATCAATATACACACACAAAAAGGGCGAACTCAATCCAACCTTGCAACTAGAAGATAACTAGAAAAAAGGTAAGTATTTGATCAGTGGTACGGTATGAGGTTGATTTTATAAGCAGTTTGAAAAACAATGATATCAAACTCAACTGACAGAAAAAAAAATTCTAAGGAGAACATGTTTCATTCTATTCGAACAAAACATTCAACATCAACATGAACTTTCTATTTTTCAACACTGTTTTCATTTATGAAAATTCAGTCGAAACACTGCAAAGAATTTTTGTTGATAATTTTTGTTTGGTTGTAAATCATGTACATGTACTATGGCAGGCCCACACCACTTTTGTTTAAATTTTGTTTTCTTGTACATCATCAATTCTTCTATGGTCGACCTGTACCACCATTGCTTGAACAAATAAACATCCTGACATAAACTTCCGTTTTCAATACCGTTTTTATTTAAAAATAGAAATTGAATCGAGATACTGCAAAGAATTTTATATTGTGTTATACAGGTATAATTTTTCTATACAGTAGTTTAAGTTGGTCCACACCAAGTTTGAAAGCAATATGTAGCAGTCTTGGGATTCATATACATATAGATCTACACTGAGAAAACAGAACAAGGATCTCTCTTGAAATCCTAGATTCATATCTTGGTCAGATATCAGACCTATGATCAGAGAGCTACAAAGCAGATCAAAACTAATCTCTTTTTGCTCATCAAATTGGCAACAATCTTAGTATTTTTTTTACGTTGAAAATAAAATCTAGATATGTGTTAAAGTTACACGCAAATCTACTGAAAAGTTGACAATTTGCATTTTTAAAAAGATATTTTGTTGGTTTCATGGCATAGCCAATATAGAGTGAATAAAGCTCAAATTAAATAAAATTTATCCATGAATGGCACCACATACTGAACTCTCCTAGGAATGGTATTTTATTTAGTGTACTATTTTTTGTCTCACCTGCATAGCAGAGTGAGACTATAGGCACCACTTTTTCGATGGCGGCGGCGTCAACATCAAATCTTAACCTGAGGTTAAGGTTTTGAAATGACATCATAACTTAAAAAGTATATGGACCTAGTTCATGAAACTTGGCCATAAGGTCAATCAAGTATTACTGAACATCCTATTAGAGTTTCATGTCACATGTCAAAGGTCATTTAGGGTCAATGAACTTAGACCATGTTGGAGGAATCAACATCAAAATCTTAACCTGAGGTTAAGTTTTTGAAATGACGTCATAACTTAGAAAGTATATGGACCTAGTTCATGAAACTTGGACATAAGGTTAATCAAGTATCACTGAACATCCTGCATGAGTTTTATGTCACATGACCAAGGTCAAAGGTCATTTAGGGTCAATGAACTTTGGCCGAATTGGGGTTATCTGTTGAATTCCCATCATAACTTTGAAAGTTTATGGATCTGATTCATGAAACTTGGACATAATAGTAATCAAGCATCAGTGAACATTTTGTGCAAGTTTCAGGTCACATGATTAAGGTCAAAGGTCATTTAGGGTCAATGAACTTTGGCCGAATTGGGGGTATCTGTTGAATTCCCATCATAACTTTGAAAGTTTATGGATCTGATTCATGAAACTTGGACATAATAGTAATCAAGCATCACTGAACATTTTGTGCAAGTTTCAGGTCTCATGATTAAGGTCAAAGGTCATTTAGGGTCAATGAACTTTGGCCAAATTGGGGGTATCTGTTGAATTACCATCATAACTTTGAAAGTTTATGGATCTGATCATGAAACTTGGACATTAGAGTAATCAAGTATCACTGAACATCCTGTGCGAGTTTTAGGTCACATGATCAAGGTCAAAGGTCATGTAAGGTCAATGAACTTTGGCCATGTTGGGGTTTTTTGTTGAATAACCATCATATCTCTGTAAGTTTATTGGTCTAGTTCATAAAAAGTGGACATAATAGTAACCATGTATCACTGAACATCTTGTGCGAGTTAGAGTAGTATTCAAAGTCAGCACTGCTGCTATATTGAGCTGCGTGATGCAGGTGAGACGGCCAGAGGCATTCCAATTGTTCTCCTAATCATTTCATTTGTAATTGCTAGCATTTTATTGGATGAGATATTGTGGAATAGTGCTCTATTGAAAATCAGAAACCATAATCTCCATGTATTTTTAAAACTGGAAATGGAGCAGTAGAAATAAATATCGAATACCCTAAGATATTCCTTTTCTTCTTTTTTTTGTTGGGGGGGGGCTCTTCTGAGCTAATATTTGATACAAAATGTGCAATGTGTAGGGGAAGGCGGGGTAAGTTGTGACACTTTTTTCATTTTGCATGTTAGAATTAATATGACTAGTAATATTGTAGAAATAAGTACCTTGCATTTAAATTTGATTCTTGGGAAATGTTTTTCACCTGTATATAACTTTCTACCCCCATACTGAAAGTCATTGTGACCTTTGAAAAAAACAATGTCAAGTGGCTCAACTTGCCCCATATATGAAGTTGTGCCACCGTTTGGGGTAATTTGAGCCACAAAAACTATGTACAAAATGTATGTGGGAAGAACCAGGATGTCAAATTTTCATTTAAAGTCTTTTCAATTGCTAATTCTCTATTAATACTAACATCTTCTAAAAGTAAAAGAACTGTCGTGTGAATTTGCTCCTTTCTGCCTGCATATCAATGGCTTTTTGTGTTTTTAATTTTTTTTGTTATACATGTACATCACCAGAAGAATTAACATGGCTCAACTTGCCCCATGTTGATTTGGCTTAAATTACCCCAGTCTGAACTTACTGCGATATTTTCACATCCACACATTTCTTATGCATTCATCATGTAAAAAACTATGACAAGAATGAGAATCCATGCCTGGACTAACAATATTGTTCTTATTTTTATAATATATTCAAAGACGTGTGTGGGTAAAAATCACTTATCTATTTCACACCCTTTTTTACTTTTTTTGGCAGAAATTTGCATTTTTCGCTCTAAAGAAGTACTTTTCGTTCAAAGTTGGAAATAAAGTGGTTGGGTTAAGGGTTATGCAATGGGTCATCAATACATGACACCACCACAATGTCTGATTCATTATTAGCCGGGGGGGGGGGGGGGGGTGGCTCAACTTGCCCCTATGCTCAACTTACCCCGCCTTCCCCTATGTAATGTTAAACTTTGTTTATTAAAAAGGTACATGTATGTTTGTTTCCAGAGAATTATAGATCCCCAAATTACATGTATTCATTATCCTTGCATTTTACAATCTGTTTGTAGGCTTCTTGCAGCAGAAAATGTGCATTGATTTGTTTTACTTAAAGGGGAAGTTCACCCTGACAAAAAGTTTATTGTAAAAATAGCAGAAAAAATAATAAAATATATTGCCGAAGGTTTGAGAAAAATTCATCAAATAATTAAAAAGTTATTAGAATTTCAATTATTTGATTTGTGACGTCATACATGTATGCGAGCAGTATTCCTACATAGCGAATGGTAAAAAATCAATGAAATGTCATTTTCTCAGAAAATTGAAAATAGTTTTCACTGGAACTTTTGTATATCAATAGACAAATCATTTCACACCCGATCATGAAAAGAAAACAAAATTAAGTCATCAGGAACCATACAAAATTTGAAATTCATACATTTTATACTACATAACACATGGGGCAGCTGCTCGTTTATGACGTCACAAATCCAAAATTTTGAACTCTAATAACTTTCTTACTCTTCAACGGATTTTCCTCAAACTTTCACCAATATTTTTGACTTTTTTTTCTGCTATTTTTACAACAAAGTTTTCTTCAGGGTGAACTTCCCCTTTAAAATTCACATTGCCATTTTAGTTTGCAATTGGTTGCCATTTTAATAGCTTCTTGAAACCATGGACCTATTAATAAGTCCATGTTAAAACAACCCTTATTTCATACTTTCCTTAGTCTTTTTTTCCCTTGTCTCTCTTTCTTCCCTCATTCTATCTCGCCTCATACTATTACTAATTTTGTCTTCTTTGTCCAATTCACTCTCTCTCATTTTCATTTTAACTAGTACTCTTCAAATTTATCTTCTTTGCTAAAAGTATTGTTTGATTTTTAGTTCAAAAGAGATTGATGTTGAGATGAAAGGGATGAAATTGCTTTGTTTTCTTTGAGTTGGTTTGTTTTCATCAAAATGTAATTCTGCTCTTTCTTTGTTACTATCATGGATGGATTGATGTTTATACTTATAAATTTTTATTAGCAGTTGTTTAAAATAAACTTTTTTCTCCTCTCAATTATATTGGCAGACTCATGTGATATCGATGGAAGTCTTGTCTAAGAGGATTTCTTGGAAACCTGAAGGTGCTTTTGAGGTTCTTTCAAAGTTCAATAAATGGAGAGGAAGATGGAAGCAAAGGTATTGCTGGGTTTGAATGGATGTATTGCTTAAGCGTGGCGCTGTCATCTAATGGGTAGTTACAATGCAAAACCAAGCACTTCAGACGAGAAAGATCACAGCGTTCAACCACCAACCACTTCCAAGCAAACTGATTTCAACAACTCACATCCATTCACTATCGAGGACACATCGGACACTGACGGGGACGAGACTCATTCAAAGAACTCAGTAAAGACATCCCCGTCGCCACTGGTAAAACAGATCCCAGAATTGAGTGAGGCGGTGATGCAGGATGAACAACGCCAGCGAGAGTTGGCACAAGAAAGACACAGAGAAGAGTCAAGAGCGCCCTCTGGGAGCTCAAGAGAATCAGCCTCACCTTATGGACTGTACAACCCTTTGGCATCATCAAATGGAGGTCGACCGTACCTTCCTGCATCAGCCTCCCCAGCTGTAACAGGTAGTGGCATGAACCCAGGATCATTACCTTTGCTTCAGTACCCTGGTCAGTCTGCCCCACCTTTGTTAGCCATCAATCCAACCTCCTCAGCTGTCTTTGCACCCTATCCAAGTGCATTCACGTCTCCCGCTGCAGCTGTCTACACAGCAGGTTTACATAGCAGTGCCAATCCCAGACCATACCATGGCATTGAGTCCTATTCAGCAATGCTTGCTAGCATGGGCAATCAGGTGCAGCAGCATCCCCAAGGACACCTCATTCCAGCACCTTCCTATTTCCAGGGTGGCTACATCCCTGCTCAGTACAACCCTCTATCACCCCTGATGGCCGGGGTGATACCAACCTCCAAGGGTATGTTCCCAGAGGGGAGCTACATGCCAACAGCTGTAGCTCCACATGTCTTGACAGGCATCCTTCCTAGTGGCCAGTTGATTCCTCCTGCAGGACAGCACCCAGAAACACCTGGAGAAGATCGCGGTAGGTCCAGCCCTGAGAAGCACTACTCTGCATCCACAAGATACCTCGAAGCACGAGAGCAACAGATCCTTGAGAGCAGACGGTTGGCAGAGTTACAACAATTGTCTCCTGGTGGCCAAGTTCATCGCAGTATCCCAGAGGCGAGAGTTTCTCCCTTTCAGCAGGTTTCTACAACTGTAGCATACAGAGTAGCCATGCCAGAAGTGGCTGAACGACCCGAATCCAAGGGAGCAAGCCCTGGTTCATCACACCAGAATAAGTCGGTGCACATTCCATCATCAAAGGTATGGACATTAATCTCTTTAAACCAAACTTTTCTTATCACCTTGTTGATACTTAAAGGACAAGTCCACCCCAACAAAAACTTGATATGAATAAAAAGAGAAAAATTCAACAAGCATAACACTGAAAATTTCATCAAAATCGGATGTAAACTAAGAAAGTTATGACATTTTAAAGTTTTGCTTCATTTCACAAAACAGTTATATGAACAAGCCAGTTACATCTAAATGAGAGAGTCAATGATGTCACCCACTCACTCTTTCTCTTATTTTTTATTGTTTGAAATATGAAATATTTTGATTTTCTCGTCATTGTCATGTGAAATGAAGTTTCATTCTTCCCTGAACACGTGGAATTCTATTATTTTAACATTTTATGCTTCAGGCAAGGAGGTCCTAATCATCAAATTCGTAAAAATTGAAATATTGTATAATTCAAACAATAAAAAACAAAAGAAATAGTGAGTGAGTGACATCATCGACTCTCTCATTTGGATGTAACTGGCTCGTTCATATAACTATTTGGTTAAAAATAAGCGAAACTTTGAAATGTCATAACCTTCTTATTTTTCATCCGATTTTGATGAAATCTTCAGCATTGTGCTTGTCTGATTTTTCTCTATTGATTCAAATAAACATTTTCTGAGGTGGACTTGACCTTTAATTGCATCAGTTGTTTTAATCTGTTCCCTCCTAGAACCAGATGGTCACTGTACAAATTTTGCAAGTAAAAAAAGAGAAGTCAACGTATATGTTAACACTCAGCCAACCCATGTTTTATGATTACTTTGTTGAGTGATTTTTTTTCTGTGCTGTTCACAAACTTTTTACTTATAATTGTTTTTGAGACCAAATTTGCGATGTTTGCGTATGTGGTTTGGGAATTATGCAACATTTTGTAAATCCATATTGACCCCCCCACCCCCTTTAAAAGCCTAGTTGGAAAAAGCCCAGTTAAAATAGGGTTATTTTTGTAATACTTTAAAAATCCAAACAGATTAACAGATTTCTCTTCTGTAAAATGTATGTTTATTCTCTTGCTATTTCTCCCAATATACTTCCATTTTCTACACTTATTTTGTGCTAGTCATCATTATCTCATATGCATTTTTAAAAACAAGATCGGTTTAGTGCAGTATGTCCTCTAGAAGAACTGGTATATCTTGATGTAGCTACTATTATTAGTAGTATCATCATCTTCATCACCATTATCTTCATCATCATCATCTTCATCACCATTATCTTCATCATTGTCATCATCATCATCTTCATCACCATTATCTTCATCATCATCATCTTCATCACCATTATCTTCATCATTGTCATCATCATCATCTTCATCACCATTATCTTCATCATCATTACAAATTATCATACTATGAAAATTATTATCACTGCCGTTACAATTATTATAAGTACGACATTATCATTACAATGACTAAATCTGTGGAATCTCCATTTACAATGCAAATTTAAAATAACCCATATCTATTTGTGCAGTACTAGTGAGCAAAAGAAAAAGAACAACACAAACATTGTAATGTAACCTGAGAGGAAATGAACTCAACAAACGCTATACATGTATATTACAGACCAGAGGTGAATGCTCCCTGAATGTTTTAGAAAGTACATTATGATGCTCCTCATAAACAGCATACCCATAGTATCCCATTGTGATATTGAGGGTAATTTTGATGATGCGATAAACAGCCCACGCCATGGAAATCACAAATTACTGCGCTACAAGTATGTGGTCTGCATTTTTTCATGTGATGGGCAATTCAGGCTTTATCATCCTTTTCTTTTCTCTTAATGCCCTGTAAACTGTCCTTTTCGACTGTTTTTATTTCTTAGAAGTCAGTTTTTATTTATTGTTACGATATTGACGAAAATTAAATCTCTGACTTTTATTTTGTTTTTATGTATATTTTTCCTTCTTTTCTAATTTCAAGGTTGCACAAGCATGGTCTCTTTTCCCCATGACTTTATATCTTTCAATTGTTTTTTATTCTATCGGGAAATACTTTAATATGCGAAACAGGAAACCATTTTGGACCCAGTTTCATCATCAAATTTGTGGACTTTCACTGGTTTTGTGTTTCACCTGATGTATTTTTAGAGCTATTTAGTTGTCATTTTTTTTCTTCATGATACCTGGAAGTACAAATGCACATGTAGGGGAGACCGGGGTAAGTTGAAACATTGTCATTTTCTTTAACGCCTGTAAAGTAAATTTATGCAATACTGCCCTCAATTTCACATTATTGATAATGCAACAGTTGTATCATTATTAATAATTTATTTTACAGGCGTTAAAGAAAATGACAATGTTTCAACTTACCCCATGTTCCAACTAACCCTGGTCTCCCCTACATTGGCCAATTTTCTGAACTAAACTTTGATTCATATTTGGTGCCATAATATTCTGATCGGAGAACTCACATAGGAAAGGCATCCTCAAAAGGTGAGATCATATTATGAATGAAAAACATGGGTGTTACAACATTGTATTTCTGAATCCCAGCCCTCTGGTTCTAATATTCTATTGTGTGTGTAACCTCACAAAAAAGAATTATAGGAGGGGGGGGGGTTGATGAGAGGCTGACTCATTTAGACTAACCACCCTCCTAGAATCTGCTACTTGGTTTAATAATTCAGACTACTGTATGGTTTAAAGTTGTGGTTGAAGTGTTACAGTGGGTAGTGAAATGTAGATGAACATGCAACCGATACAGGTTGGCTATTTTCAGTTTTTGTATAAAAAAATATGTATGACCTTATTTTCTGTCTTTGTTTGATTCTGTATTTGAGCAGTGTTATTTCACTTTACTGCTGATGTGCAGTAGAAATTTCAATGTTCCATTTTCCGGTGATTTTCTTAGAAATCCTTCTGTGGTATGATAGAAAGGAGATGGAATGTGCCTTTCATTTTAAAGTTTAATTTCAGATAAATACAAAATAAATTTAAAGAAATCATTCACTTTTTGAAATTCTAGGATGTGATGCTACACTGTACAACCCCAAAGCAAGCACTAGGAGGTGGTGACGTGGACTCTTCCCGGCAGGTGCAGCTGGCTCTGCTTCCAAACACCTTCTACTGTGGCTCCGTACCGGGACAGGCAATGGTAGCTACCACAGAGGGTACCATCCGTGTGGAGCTTCCTCCACCAACCGTTGGAATAAACATCGGCTCCAAATCCGGGCAACCCATTCCCAACCCCATCACCATGTCATTGCCCATCACATCGTCCAGCAGCGGAGGCAGTATCTTCACTTTCCCTGGTAGCAGCAACATTCCGCCGCTGACCAGTATGCCCCCAACCATTGCGGTGCCCACAGCGGTGCCCTACCAGTCTGCGGCCTCCAGGCACCATTCACCTACGTATTCTGCCACAGTTGCAGGGTTGCAGTCATGGCACCTCACCCCACAGGTGCGCCCAACACCTTCAGTCAGGTTTCAAGGTTCAAGCCTCGGTCCTGGCAACGTTGCAGGATCACACCAAGATGGTGACCAACCAATGTCAGGTGAGATTCAACCTAATCATATTTATTATCATATGTACATGTATCATACAAATAAATTGAAACCTCTCTATAATGCAATACAATTACAAGTTACATTATATACAGCACATTCCATTAGTGTTTCATTAATATATTAGTAATAGCAGCTACCTGTCTGTAGTGAAAACATGTCTTCAGTGGCCACAAAAATTGTCTCCATAATAATAATATAGGGTTTTTATATTGCGCACATATCCACCTTGTTATGCGCTGAAGGCACTCCTATATTACCCGGCTAAGCTAGGCGTTCAGAGCGCACACAGCTTCTTAAGGAATTACTTCCTAATGATACCCATTTACCTCACCTGAGTTGAGTGCAGCACATTGAGGATCAGTTTCTTGCTGAAGGAACTTACGCCATAGCTGGGATTCGAACCCACGAACCTCTGTTTCAAAGTTCGGAGACTAATCCACTGGGCCACAATGCTCCACGGATAGTAGGATGCCGCTTCTGGTTCTTTGTTCTACATAATCTTTAATAAAGACATGATGTACTAATTGCTAGAACCTGTCTTGATAGGCCTATTATTCATTCAGTTATTAATACCAGAGTGTCTGTCATCAACTTAATTTGTTTGATTTCACTATGTAGTCTACTCGGGTGCTACTGTAGTAGTACAGCAATCTATGAGAAGTAATATTGGATTTACTATATTAATACAAAGAATGTGGTTGACATTCGTACTGAAGGTAGTCTTGTACTTGTGGCATTAACATTTAACTCATGACCATACATGCCAAACCCTGTCAGAAAATTGGCTCGAATGTTGTCTTGCGAAATTCCCAGGAGCTGGGATGGCTGACTAGCAAGCGCATAGGTTTGTTGGCTGGCGACCAGTTTTATCTAGTCAATACTTGTACATTGACACATGACTTGGCAGAGGAAGAGCTTAGTTGGAGTTTTTCATGAAGCAGCTTGTCATTGATTTTTACCAGCAAATTTTCCGCTGGCCAATCAGATGCAAGGATTTCAGTAGCTTGTAACAGTTGGCAGGGATTTTGAACAGACAAATTTGTGCATGAAATGCTACCCTGAAGGGAAGCCAGGGTTTGTTGGGAATCTGCCAACATTAATGGTTGGCCTGGTGTCCTTGCTTGCTTGTGTGGATGTCCCATTAGATCAGTAGATTATGTCCTACACGTATGTGGGGGTTATTGTTATAGCCGTGATGTCTCACTTTATGACGTATGTGCATGTAAATCCTATAGGGAATACCTGCCTGCATTACCCCTGGATCTGGGGGAAAGTTTCACCAATCCAAAAAAAATTCAATTTCAGTTGATAAAGTATGGATCATCTAGAATTCATATTAAATGAAATGAATTTGACTATCATTGCCAAGTTGGTTTATTGAATTTCAAAATTTACTCCAATGATTCAAAACATCAAACTACTGCTATTGCTTCTGCTACTATTACTTCTACATACATACATACTACTACTACTACTACTACTACTACTACTACTACTACTACTACTACTACTACTACTACTACTTCTACTACTACTGCTGCTGCTACGACTACTACTACTACTACTACTACTACTACTACTACTACTACTACTACTATTACTACTACTACGTACATGTATACTACTACTACTACATACACTACTTCTGCTACTAATACTACTTGTACTACAACTACTACTACTTGTACTACACGTACTACTTCTACATTTGATATTACTTTTATCACTATTATTAAGTCTACTGCTGCTTCTGCTGCTATGATTATTAGTACCCATATTAGGACAGGTAGCAGTGTAGTACCTTATAAACTGAAATTTAAATCAATATTATGTCAGTTCTTGAAAGGAGTTCATAATGAAGCCTTGGCTCTCTCTTTGTTGTGGCTCATCCTCGGTGATTCACGGCAGTCATCGCCAGACATCCAAGACAGTGTTCACACAACTTTCTTTTAAGAAGGAAATCACAAACATACATCACATATCAAAATACCAAGACAAATATGGTTCTACTGCTCGAAAGTTTTCAAGTGATTTTTCATCAGTGGTGATTTTCCTTCACTTTTATAAAGCTCTACCAATGTGCATTTTATCCCACAAATTTGGGTGAACTTTGGGTGCTGAAAGCAGGCCACTGAAAAGAAATAAGATAGGAAGGGTAATCAAGTGATTTTTAGCCAATCTGGTTCTTCATATTTGTTATCGTTTGAAACCATGATACAACCTGAAAACTGGTGGCTTGAATGCAACTCAAGTTGACACAAGGTTCACAAGAATGAAATTACCTAAAGCTTAGTCAGAAGCCATCCTTCTAGACCACAAATTTCTCTCATTGAACTTCTTTACAGGGAACATAAAGCACATTTTGTATATATACATACCTCATCAATCCTCTTGTTTTATAGTAATGTTTGATTTCATAACATCTTTAAGTATCTAGGACTGAACTCAAAGGGGAAGTTCACCCTGATGATACATGTATGTTAACCTAAATAAAAACAGAAAAAATTGATAAAAATATCTGTGAAGGTTTGATGAAAATCCAAAGAGAAAGAGAGTAATGGATTTTTAAAGTTATTAATTTGTGATGTTATATGGGAATAGCTCCTCAAAAAAATTCCTGTAAATTTAAATTTTTCAATTGAATATGATTATAAACATGTTTTCTGTAGACGGGCATGTGAACTGTGTCTGTGAAGAACCATTGGTTATAAGGGGAATGGGTGGAGCATTCAACCACATGTACTCTATATTGGTATATGCATGAAAAGTCATGAATAGAATAAAAGTATGACAAGGATTTGCAGGTGTAACATACATTTTACTTGTTATGAAACATACGTGCACCTGTGGCATGCATAGGCAGGTAAAATATCCCAAAGTGAGAAAAAAAGTATTTTTAAAGTGTTGAGGCAAAAATCTAGGAAAATGTGTGTCGGGACTCTTCGTTTGTAGTCTATATTTCCCATAATTTTGGGCTGTGTTTTTTAGTGATCTAACAGTTCTTTGATCTGGAGAATTTTACATAAATTTCAGTTTAAGAGGTACATGTATACTAAAAAGCATTATGGAAAATGCAAATGGGGAATATTTGAAAACGTTATATACATGTACATGTACATATTTAGGAATGATTTTGAAAAAAAAAGGTGAAAATGGGTTGGTGACAATATATTAGGTTGGTCGAGGACAACAAAACTTTTTTTTTTGGGGGGGGGGTGGGGTGACTACATGTAAGGGACAGTACACATGTATTCCATCAGAAATATTTTTTCTACTTTTGAAAAGGTAAATTCATCCATTTGAAATATGTGTGCTATTTTGTCTTCTAAAGAGAATCAATTTTTGTCAAATAACCTGGGCCATTTAATTAGAAATCATATGAAATGGTAAAAGACCAAATGGCTAGAAGTCAATCTGGCTCTAAAATAATGAGACTATACATGTATCATACAGGATACATGTAATACAAAATGTTGTATTAGATTACCGGAAGACCAAATGATTACGGACTTCCATTTTAACCTTTTCTTTGTGTCGTACATGTACCAAATGGACTTGGTAAATGCAATTCAAAACTTCATTCCAAACAAATCTATGTGCAGAGGTCCACATTGATCAAAAAAGATTACACATCAAGACAATTGGAATAAAATATATAACAGAGTTGAATAAGGCAAAAATCACACTGAAATGTTACTAGAAACACTGAATACATTAAGCAAACTAGTTTTTAATTGTAGCAACATATGAATGTTAATTGACTTCTTAAATTATACTATAACATGGCTATTGGTTTAACTGATTTCTGATACACTTAAACCATTGCACTTTTACATGTGAAGCCTAGATCATATATATATATATATATATATATATATATGTAGGTTTTTTTTTTTAGATAAAGTGGGTTTAAAAGACAAGTCCACCTCAACGAAACGTTTGAATAAAAAGAGAAAAATCCAACAAGAATAACACTGGAAATTTCATTAAAATTGGATGTAAAGTAAGGAAGTTTGACATTTAAAAATTTCGCTTAATTTCACAAAGCAGTTATATGCACATCCTGGTCAGTATGCACGACTGATGACATCATCGACTCACTATTTTGAGTTAAGACCAAATGGCATTCACTCTCATATATCTAGCCTGACTCATCTGCTCTAATGTACCTGTAGCCACCATGTAGTGAATGTTTCAGACATTAACAATCTGTCATCTGCCGTTTGTTACATTGCCCAGTGGAAAAAGATGATGTAATAACTTTAAAATAGATTTTAACAGTGCTTGTAGTTACTGGAGCAAGCAACAGTAGGTAGTCTGCAGGCACAGACCCTGTTAACATTTTTTTTATTAACAAGTGGGTCTTCACACAAGACTAGCACAAATAAAACCTGGGGTGTTTCATGAAGCTGTTCGTATAAAGCTAAGAGAAACTTTAAGAACGACTGGTGAACCTTTCTTACATGCAAAATCATTACCAATGAAGATTTTAGTGTACATGTATATCATTTGCCACATGAAAGGATCGTAAGTCGTTCTTAAAGTCGCTCTTAACTTTGTACGAGCAGCTTTATGACACACCCTCTTGCAGTTTCAATAAGGACCTTCTGTACACAAGTCCTTGGCAGGGAATTTAGGCTGCAAAGTTGGACCACTATTATCAAGTGAAGGGTGTGCAAAATTTAAAGCAAACTAGAAGGGGGGGGGGGGTCAAATTCAGAATATGAAATTGAAAAATAACGTTTGGAACAAGCAACAAAGTTTCCTTTTTTTCCTGGAAAAAAAGATTAGTCTTCAGGTCATGAACAGAAATGGAAGGAAGAAAATTGGAAGTGTGTAAAAGAGATTTATCAGAATAGTTCAATTATTCATAAGGTTTGGCAGGAGACAAGAAATCCCACACCAATTACCTATTAATATTTAACCAATAATCCACACTCATAAATCCTTTTAATTGTATATAGTGAGTAACAAAAGTACAAACTCGAAAAGACTTGAAAAAAAAATCTGTAAGTACTGCTAATCCTCCTCTTCTCCTCGTTGTGGTTCTTCTCCTCTTTCTCTTTCTCCTGCTCCTTCTCCTCCTCCCCTTCTACTCCTCCTCCTTCTTCTCCTCCTTCTCCTCCTCCTCCTCCCCCTTCTCCTCCTCCTTCTCCTCCTCCTTCTCCTCCTACTTCTCCTTCACCTACTCCTCCTCCTCCTCATTCTCCTCCTCCTTCTCCTTCACCTCCTTTCTCCTTTTATTCTTCTCCTTCTTCATCTTCCCCTTCTTCTCCCAATATTCTTCTCCATCTTCTCCATCCCCTTCTCCTTTCCTTTTCCTCCTCCCTTTTTCTCCTCTTATTTTTCTTGTCATTGTTTCCTGTCCCTTATTAGTATCTTTATTCCTAGCCTTTATATCATTTTTCTGTGCAAGATCTTATGTTTTATATTTACAGTCAAACCTGTCTATAGTGGCCAGCAAAAATTGTCTGTTTTCAAAGGAATTTCCATTAAAACCTGTATACAAGTCCACCTGTTTCCAGATGCCACCTTTCTTGCTGTTTCCGTTCCCTTGGGTAAACATGATTTAATGTTTTGTCTTTATGATTGCATATGCAAATGAATTTTTCTTCCCATTTCTTTTTACTCCATGAATATTAAACAAATTATACAATCCTACAATATCAACTCCAAAAGAATAATGTTAAAATCAACTTGAACATGAAAAACAATAGGGACAGTGATATTCTGTGATTGCGGAAAACTGATAGCTTTATTGTTTAGCATGGATTTTGGTCGTTCCATGACGTTAATACCAATTCCCACTGATCGTAGTCATAACTGATAACTTTAAATTTGAAGCACATAGATTAGACTGATTTATGCAGAGCAATTCTTTGTTATCACCAGAAACAGTTTCACATGTACATTATAATTTTTTCTACACTTTGAGTCTATACTTTTGCTGGATTTTTGTTCAAGTATTTTCTAGATTATATCCAATGACCTTTAAGAAATTTTAGATCAATTCCATGTTTAATTTAATACAATCTTTTGAAAGGCAGGACCTGTTTTTTGTTACAAAAAAGTGATAGGATGCAGAATTATTTTTCAGCTTTCATTGCCTCATTGGAAGTTCATGTATGATGTTTCAATCAATACTTTGCATTTTTATCATTCCACATATTTCTACAGCATATTCCCACAAATTCCTCACAATATCGGTTTTGGTGCATTTCAATTTTACTCATGATTAAAGTATACAGTTGAGAATGCTCCTGAGACTTCAAACATGCCCAATGAAATTTTTTTAAAGAAACAAATGAATATTCTAGGTCAGTCCATTGTGAATCTATAGAGACACATATACTTGTAAAGTTATCTCTGAAATGCCAATGGGTGGAACGTGCATCGGAAATACTACTTCTTTATAAAAGCCGTCTCGATAATGAGTTTTTGTAAGCACCCTATGAAGCGGGGTATTACCCAAGAGATGCATAAATTCTCTTTGATTTGCTACATGTACATCATGGCATATCACTGCTGAGCCCCTGTCTTACATTTACTTGTGATAGATAATTCAGAACTGCAATTGTTCTTTGATATCTAATTTAGCTCAATTGCAGTTTGAAATTTATTTCAGTCTATCACAGTGCTTTGTGAGACATGCCTAGCTAGGGATGACAAAATGTTGCATCTAAAAATGTTCAGGACTGAAAGATCGCTGCTCTGAGAATGGATCCAATTATTATTTGCAGCTAAAAAAGATAAAAAATTGAAAACTGGATTTGGACAGGTGATCACTTGATAGATTGACAAATTATATTAAAGTATATTAGAAATGTGATTTTCTTAGTAAATTTGATATTGAAATAGCTATTTATTTGCTAGGTGGTAAGAGTTGAGATTTTTATTATTCCCTTTTTGCCATATCTGCAACCATTTTTTAAGCTACATGTATGAAAAACCATTTTTTTTTTTTGGGGGGGGGGTGGGATACTTACATGTATTCCTTTTTATTTGTTGCTATGAATATAAAGTATTTTTGTTAAGTTTTGGTATACAAATGACATTGACAGCTGTAGGGGTTAGATAGGAATAGGGCTCATCTTTCTTTTTATAACATAGATTGTGAGCAAAGATGGCAACCATTTGTATACAAATTCAAAGGTATGTCTAAAAAATAATGCAGAATTCAGAAATTTTCCAATCATTTTTTTTGGGTTTTAACTAAAAATATTAACGTTTTATCCAAACTTGTGACATGTAATGGGGTTTAGAGGAGAGAGAGAGGGGGGGGGGGGGGGGGGTAGAGGTGTTGGAATAACAAGTGCGAGAGTCTTAAAAAGCAATTATTGTAGGGATTGTAGATAACTAGATAGATTCACAAGGATTTGAAGATCTGCTTACCTGAACAAGCGTTTACTACTTGTATCATGTATAATGCAGATTGCTTGAACTTAATGCAAAATAGTGGAAATACTCAATTTAAACGAATCTCTATCTGAAGAAATAGCCTTATAAGGGCATATTTTTTTAATGGTATATACTTCAGTGCCCGTTAATATTATGGCGCAAGTACAGTCCTTTTGGAGGGAATTTGCAATCCTACAGCAGTTGCTCCTATTTTGTTGACCCATTTACATGTACTTTGATTATAAAAGGCTTAAAGGGGAATGAAACCTTTGGAACAAATAGGCTTGTGTAGAAACAGAAAAATCAAAGAATAAGAATAAAGAAAGTTTGAGAAAAATCGGACAAATAATGAGAAAGTTATGAGCATTTGAATATTGCAATCACTAATGCTATGGAGATCCTCCCATTGGCAATGCGACAAGGATGTGTGATGTCACTGATGAACAACTTTCCCTTTGGTGGACTATAAAATACCCTCAAAATGTCTCTTTTTGCTTTTTCTTCGATGATACAAACTCTTTATCCATTATGTATTCTTAAAAAATATGTATTACATGCCCTCATGTAGAAAGAACACATGATCTATGGATAGATGTGATAAAAGAGGCAATTCAAGTGAAATATATACTAAAGTAATGGGGAGAGTTGTTCACAAGTGACATCACACATCTTTGTCGCATTGCCAATTTGCTATCTCCATAGCAATAGTGATCGCAATATTCAAATGCTCATAACTTTCTCATAATTTGTCCGATTTTTCTCAAACTTTTGTTGATCTGTTTCTTTGATTTTTCTGTTTTCACACAAGCTATCTTGTTCCAATTATTTCATTCTCCTTTAACATTTCTTCCATTCATAGGGCATACAGTGCATATTCATGTCGGAATAAGTATTTAATGCCCCCTGAATAGAACTTGAATGTACACATACATGTACATGTGCAGTTTGTAACGCCAACAATCTTGAAAAGTGGGGATTTTTTTTTCTTCTATGGTTACAATAATGAGGATGTTATAAATGGTATCAAGTTTTGATTGCTTAAAAAACATGAGGTCATTGGGATATATGTGATGAAGTCCCACGCAACCGGATACTGTAAGTTTCAATAGGATCAGTTTCTTGCATTCTAAAGATACGTAACTTCTTAAGGTTTTTATGGCGAGAAGAAGAGGGTAGTGGGTTTCATGGTACACCATGTGTTCTCCTGAAGACAACAAGAACACACTTGTCGAAATGTTCGAGTAAGGGTGGTCCTTTTCAGGACCAACATATTCCCAGGAAACAATGCATTGGTGTACCATGAAACCCAATACACTTTTCTTTGAAAAATACATTTCTTGCCCTGGGTATCTACATGTATGCAAATATTCCATAATCCTGCCTTGTAACTCCACCCCAACAAAAATTGGTTTGAATAAAAAGGGGGAAAAATTGAACGAGTATGCGCTGAAAATTTCATTAAAATTGGATGTAAAATTAGAAAGTTTGCTTTAAGATACTACTGTCACTTACTTTCACAAAATGGTTATATACACAATATACACAATGCAGCTATATGCATGTGTGTGAAAGTAGATATTTCTTTTGTATTTTATTCTAGATCTATAATATTTCAATTAAAGTTTTGTAGATTTAAAGATAAATTCCAGTATTGGTAACGATCTCAAAATTACTTTTTACAGAATCTAATATAATGACCACCCAAGTGTCTGGTTGTATAAATAAAAAAAAAAGCCGAAGGATTCTGGAAGAAATTATGTAATTGCTGAGAAATAAGCAAAATAATCGCGGATTCGGTCACTTCCGTCGGGTCTTTATTCCAACAATAATAATACACTGTCCTACGTGTTCCTATCTGTGTTGGTGATCTTCAGTGTGAACATTTTTCAGCGTAGACTTCAAGATTTCACAAAGTTCAGTTTATGTAACTGTACCAGATCTAGATCCTCGATGATATACTGACAATTAAGCCTGGTTTTACAGACTTTCTCATGAAATCAGTGTTTACTGCAACTACTGGCATTTCTCTTTAACAATAGAGTTAACTCTTCATTCAATTACAGGAGCCCATATTCTTAACTCAGGTCAAACTCTGATCTTAAGTTGTGGTTTAACTACACGTACATGTACATGTATGGATAGCCAATCGTCATAATTGTGTCACATATCTTTAATAGTACCAGGAGGGGGGGGGGTATTCTGAAAAGTATCATAAGTTTCCTCATATGTTCCATTTAATGGAGCACTACTGGACCTCCAAATTTGTATTCTAAAACTCTTTTGGTGCTCAATTAACTCCCTTTAGACCACACTTGTACTGAACAGAATTGGCCAATGAAATGCACTCTTACAAGGTAGAAATCAAGGTGAAGTGTCTTCACTTTGCTGGCTTGCAGCATATCGCAGTGCCCAGCTGCAACTGCAATGCGCTGCAAATTTGATACAAAAATTTTTGCAGAATATTAAATGCTCAAAGTTTTTGCATCAGGGATGTTTTTGATAGAGGTTTGTTATGTTGTCGAAGTTCTGTTGTCTTGTCCCTTTCTCTCTCATTTTTCTTGTACCTTTGTTGCTTTTCTTTCTTTTTTTCCAACTTTGAACATGTTCTGACTTTCACATCTACTAGTTTGAAAACATTTGTACTTAGCTTTCTTTCTTATATAATATTTCATTTGCCTTTGTCTGGGAGGAGGGGAGGGGGTTATTCTCCTAAAATGTAGCATTGATTCCTGCTTATTAAAAAAAAACCATACTTTTCACTGAATTATAGGGAAAAATCTTTTCCAACAAAATACTGATTTGAATAAAAAAAAATTAAAAGTCAGTCGAGCATTATATTAAGCTGGAATTAATAAAAAAATCTTATTAAAAAAATCATGACACTTAAGATTTTATAGGCGAGGGAAACGATGACATCACTCATTCACTATTTTTTAAATTTTATTCTATGAGAGAATAATTATTTAAATACTATTCTTATGTTTTATTGTCGTAAACAAAATTTGATTCATCCCTGAACATCGCTGCACCTAGTGTGACTTTGATAGTCACCTTATTGTCAAAAGTACCAAAAAAAAATTTGTATACTATATGATACTGATACTATATTTCCCCTTTATTCTATTTTTTCATATTTTTCTCCTCGGTTCTCCTTCCTCCTCCGTTTAGTCACAGAAGTACATTGTAAACCAATTTTATGTTAATCATTATTTATAAGAAATAAAAACAATTCTAAGCAAGAGATGATGAGACTTCATAGTGGACCTTTAATCACCATTGTCTTTCCCAATTGGAAAGTCTGCTAATTGAGTGCCATGAGATTTGTCAGAATACCAAAAGTCTTGTAACTACTCATTTAAGATTTTGCGCGGTCATAACACGTACTACTGCAAGTGCGTGCAACGCACTCTTTCCAAATAAGGAAAGGGACACTTAAGTGACTTATCAGAATACTAAAATGCTAATAGAGCGCTAATTGTGGTTTCAGAATACCGCCTGTTGTAATATCAGATCATTCATAACTGTCTATGAATAATATCTGAATTAGTTTTCTTAACCATCATAGCATGGTGAAAGAACACAGCGAACATAAAGAGCTGGCAATGTTAACAAAATTATGACATTTTTGGCATCTTATTAAACTCAAACACAGGCTTAAACCATGGCAGCTGGCCTATTAGAGTTCAGGATATTGGCCAGAGTGTTTAATACCAAAATGGCCATTCCAAGTGATCAAGGAGGAATCAGTCTTTGTGTCACATTCACACCTCATTTGAAAACCATCTAGGATGTGCAATCATCACTGTTATTGTGAAATCAAGCAATGCTTTAGAATGTCTATTTACACTGATTTTGATGAAGTTTTCAGCACTTTTCTTCTTTGATTTTAAATTTTTAAAGAAATCATCTTTTTGTTGGAGTGGATTTCCCTTTTAGATTTCAGAGTACATGCAACTGTACAGTACCCTATATCTTAATCAATATTTAAAAAAAATGTGTGCAAAATCACTTTCGGATACATCATGTATCTACCTTCGCCAACCTTCTCTCCCTTCCTTTTAAAATATTGAGGTCTTCCTTTTTTTTAGGGGGGGTTGTATTAAAAATAATTGTGCAGTATTGTGTTTGCGCATTTTGACCCATTGGATTAGTCTTCTGACTTTAAAAGTAAAGGTCATGGGTTCGGATTCCAGCCATGGTGTAACTTCCTTTGGCAAGAGATTCATCCACATTGTACTGCACTCATCCCAGGTGAGGTCACGAGGTGAATGAGTTACCTGTTAAGAAATTTGTTTCTTGAAATGCATCTGTACTATAAAATGCTGAGGGGCTAAAGCCATTGTGATAATATCCATGTCCTTTATATATATAGCTCATATAGTGTGTCACGTGATATGATCAAAATCTGTATATTTCTCCGGCCAGTCACCTTTGATAAAAATATTGACCATCCGGTCCAATAAATACATTTTTTTTGTGTATGGTGCCTTCTGGAATAGATGTTACCAATTACAAGGATATAACATATGTGGGACTAATGTAGCGATCGTTCACAATCGATCAACACTCAATATCAATTGGAATCGATTTTGATCAGATCACGGAATTAAAATAGTGCATTGAGTCTGGTCCCATTTAGGTTTTAGGTCAAAGATGGTATAAACTTTCATGTTGTTTTGGTTCATTTCAGGTTCTACTGACGTACGTCACCATCACCCCCCTGGTCATGCAGAGACCACTAGGACTTCACCTAGCACCCAACAGCACCCATCTTCACATCAACAACAGCAACATCACCACCATCCCCATCATCACTCCCATCACCACCACCATCAGCGACATCCCAAGGGTAACCTAGCACCCACAGCTTCCCCTGCCTCTGGTTCCCCTTCCCTCCACCAACCGACAAACACCCTCCCATCCTACTTCACCCCGGGGCTCCATCATCCAGTTGGCCAACTCGGTGCTGAAGCGGGTGGAGGATCTGACGACAGATGACTTTGTACAGAGCGCTGGGAACACGGAGGGCCTGAAGATAGACTCCAGTACGGTTCTAAGGATCGACGAGGAGCCGCACCGTGGTCTGGCCCTTATTGGGTTCCTCGTCGGTGAACATAAAGCTCAGGTGAGATCATTTGGAAAGTTTTGCCTTGCCCAGAGAAGTCTTAGAGAAGTTAACCTGACAATATGTTGGTTTTAATGAAACACAGACAAACACTCCTCCACATGGTGTGTGATATGAATTTCCCATGATTTCATTTTCTCAAAGAATTGATAGTGATTTTATTTGTGCAGTTGATATATCATCAGAAACATCATTTGATAATCTCCTCTACATGTGTAAGAAATGGGGGAGCTGCTTGCATAAGACATCACAAATTAAAAACTTAAAAGATTCATAATTCTTTCTGTGGTGAATTTTTTCACACCTTCACCTTTATTTTATCTAATTTTTTTTCTGCTCCTATTATGACCAACTTGCCATCAGGTTGAACTTCCCAGTTTTAGTCTGTACCTGTCTCTCTACACACTCAGAAACTTCCAAAATACCTTTGCACCTTTTCACATTGTTTTATCTTTATACTGAGAAGGGAGGAAAAGACACTGAGCCGGATTGGTGCTGCTGAAAGATGCAAACTGCACCTCTGTAGACCATAAAGTGATGTTTGATGAGGTTGTGTGGTTTAGTCGTTGAGCATTGGACTTGTAATTGTAAAATTGTGAGTTCAAATCCCCACTCGACCATCATCTCCACTTTAACCCCCCAAAAGGCCAGGCATAGATTTTGTACTTTTGTCAAAAAGGTTTCATATTGTATTTTTTCTATTTACAGGTAACCGTGGAAGCACCATATGAGCATCCATTTTTTGTTTTTGGTCAAGGGTGGTCTTCAGTGAGGCCAGAGCTCTCGTTAAAATGCTACGGGTTGCAATGCCACACCCTTGCAGTTGGAGATGTGTGTGTATCATTGACTGTCATAGAGAATGGTAAGCATGGGCTTAAAGAAGACTCAGAGACAGAGAAGCATCACACCAGGATGCAAGTCCAGGGCATGTCTAGTCCAGACATGAAGCGAAGGCGGTTGGAAGAGAAGCTCCAGAAGTCTGGAGAACACCTCCATGCCCCTGGTCTCACACCAAGTGGCAGCAGTCACTCTTCACCTTCTCCTGGTCAGCAGCAGATGGAACACCAAGTCCACCCTGGTGGGGGTCCTTATGAGGTACCCGATCATGGTATCGACAAGAATTCCAACATCGTTCCTGACAAGCCCTTGGAGATGCCGCATATGAAGCTAATGCGCCCACCCAAGAGGCGTTGGTCGGACCCTATCAAGGCCAATCAAGAAGCTGCAGCTGCAGCCGCAGCCGCAGCAGAGAAGCAACAGGGTCAGCATCATCCAGTGGCACCTGAAACCATAGGGAAAGTGCAGCAGCAACTGCCACAGTAGACACTTTGTAGGAACTGTCTTTTCATTCCTAGAGTTTCTGCTGGCAATCAAGTTGGCTTAATAACACAAGAGGCTATTAGAGATCTTTGTCAAGGTCATGCAGCAGAAAATTGTGCTGCAAGGAAGTGTCATCCATCGTCCAAAGCTTACAACGATGCAGAGCTCGTGGAATATGTAGTATCCATGACAATGGGTGGTAGCTAAGGTGATGGTTAAATGGTAAATGCTCTAGAAAGAGTTCAGGTTTGTTTTTGTTCATTCCAATCTTTCTCTTTTTCAGCAGTTCCTTGGAATTAGAGAACAGCGTAGTCATGGCTTCATCGACAGGAGAGATACACTGAGAAGTCATTCTGTGTTCCCATCTTTTGGTCAAGGAACTTCATGGCAACACCATCACTATATTCTTAAGAATCTAAGGAGTTCATTCATCTCTTATTTTCAAATACATATGATATGTTAGGTCACTGATGCAGGAATGTAACTCAAATGAAGTGTGTTAACATGGAACAGAATGTGTGATTGACAAGAGTTCATTCCAGGTTTTTTGTACGTTTGGAAATTTTTCAGTATCTTCCTTCACCGTTTTTCCTTTGGTCGGAGAACCCAAGCTGGTTGAAAATCGGAGAGGGAGGAGAAGAATGTAGATGTAAAGTTAGTTTTGTACAAATAATCAACATTTTATACAAAACAAAGGAATTATGTAGTGTCTTGATAATTCATTCCATGTTGGGTTCATTTTCCAAGAAGGTATTCTTTTGTATTATGCAGGGTTCATCATGCAGTCAAAACTTGCCTTATGGGCTGGGGCTAGCAAATGTGGCGGATTGGTATTCTGAGATCCTTTCTATTTCAAGATAAAATAAAATCTCTTTTAAAATCAGTGAGATAAAATGACTTTTTAATAGATTCTCTCTTAATTTGTATCCTGAGAACCATTTTACCTACATCTTATCTCTCTAAGGTATGCCTATTAGGAAATCATGTCTAATTACAAAGGATGTTTAATAGCGCTCTCATCTCGTTTAATCAATGAAAATCTGTTGTACTACGGGATTGGGCAGAGGACTAAGGGTGCATCAAATGCGCTAGTGCATCTTTACAGGGACTTCTTCCATCATTGGTAGGGCAAGGTTAAGTCAACATATTCTACAGAAATGATTCCATTACTGTCAATGATTGTATTTTCTTTTATTTTCATTTCAACAATTGCAGCTAATTCACTTTAAGATATTGCTGTAATGGATGTCACAGAGATCAGATAGTCCCCCCACCCCTTGTCATTTTATCTTTTATTTTTTTTTTATCTGAGATACAAAAACAATATTTATACTTGCTTGTATAGCGCTTAACACTCTATCAGAAGTCTGTAAATGCTCTACAGTAATGCAGCATAATTACCTTGGATTTCTGTGATAGGTTTCAGAATTCAACTTTCATTTTAGAGATGAAAGTAACAGTTTTAAAGAAAAACAAAAATGGATCTCAGAATACTGCCCAAGATTTCTTTTTCCTCCGAGTGAAATATGAAATGGGAAAGTTAGGTATATAATCTCTCCTTCCTTTGAAAAAGTTGTAATGTTAATTCTCTTGGATGGGCTAAGAGAGTTTTGTGACAATCAAACTTTGCGGAATAACATGCAGGTAGGTGATTGGTTATGATATGCCAAAGACCCGATCAAGGAACTATGTAGTGGTTCTTCCTTCGATGCAGATGGTATCCAACTTTGGAGGGATCACCGCATAGCCACGTTTCCCCTGCGTAAATTTGTGTTTGACGATGTGCAATGAACTGCGGTTTGAGATCAACCACATGATTCAGCTATGTTTGATTTCCATGTAATCACAGAATGACAGATATGATGGCCCTTCTTTAGAGCATTGCATTTTTTTTTAGCTTGAACAAAATCTGAATAAATCTTTGGTCTATTACAGGAAATATGAAGTTTGAAAAGAAATGCAGATTCAAAATCATGTCTTTAGGATTAGAGGTATTTGAAATTTGCTTATAGCGAGAAAAATACTTGCAAGCCCCCGCCTTCATAAAACTCTCAAGAAGGGATTTATCTGAATTATAGGAAACAGCTTTAATGCAAATTTCTTTATCCCAATCGATTTCTTAGAAAAAGAACAAGACAAGTTGAGACAGGTAGAGATGAGGAAACCACCGGTAGATCAGAATGAAAGACATTCAAAAGTTTCATTCAAAGGGAAATCAATGAAAACTGAATTTATATTCATATCATTATTGGTGGTTGCAAAGAAAATTTTCTCTCAGCTCAATATTACTTTTCATGATTTAAGATTTTTATCTCGGAGGCCAATCTTACATAAATAGAAGGAGGAATAAGCATCAGAGAGAGAGGGAGGGAGAGAGGCAAGACTAAATATTTCACTTCACATTGCATCTCTACAAGAAAATTCATCAAACAATGATGCTGAAAACACAAAATAATGAACAATGCTGCATTTAAAATAGAAGACATCAAATACAGTTATGATGAGTTTGTATTATGAAACATTTTATATTCTACAGTAACAGATTGAGGAATATAGAGAGTATTTGCAAAAGCAAGAAGTGAAGTTGAAAGTCATACTTCTTATGCATTTTTTTGTTATAATGAAAGGAGAGTAAATGCCTGGGAAGGGTGACTTTCATGAATGTTACATCTGGGGGGTGTTTCACAAAGATTTAAGTATGACTTGAGTCGCACTTAAATGATGACGCGAACGTGATATGCAATGCGCAATCCTACTGATAAGTACGCAGTAGTGCGCATCCTTATGACACGATCTGACACCGCGGTCAAGCCTTTCATACCGTACGCAACTCTGTATTTAAGCGCGACTCTAAGTCATACTTGAATTTGTGTGAAACACCCCCCTGATTCTTCTAAAGGATTTAAGTTGACTAAATGAACGTTGAACAACTGATGTATATGTGTGTGACTCTGAAGCCTTACTGGGGTACATATTTAGGCCTGGGGTCACCGTTTGCAAAGCGATAACAAAGTTGTAAAGTGAAAGGATTTTTATAGTGAGCTTCAAGAATGATCGTGTACATGTATTTACATCCTGGGCCCGGTTTCACATAGTTTGGCAAGTGATCTTTTTGTGATTGATAGTACATAGCGATTAATACAATCAGTTGTAAAAATATCAGTCCTATAGTCCTTTGTGAAATGGGGCATGGATGCGTGAAAGACATACAACCTCAAACAATCAACATAATGATATCAATATATCATTTTTTGTATATTATTAATTATTTACATACAGCTGGACCCAAGACTAGCAAGCATGCAGCTGTTTTATATTCGTGGAAAGAAAGCAGCAGGGGAAGAGGGTTGCTTTTGGGAATAAGTAATCATTAGTATCCATTAATTCATATTTAAAAAAAAATCATACTATAAAACGCTATCATTTGGGATGTGATCCAAAGTCAATTTTGGAGGATGCCCACGTTGCAAGGCAGGTGGGATAATGACATGAGGAAGTACCTCTGGGAATTTTTTTTTAAATTTCAGACTGTACCAGGTGTTTAAACTGTTTTCAGATACGCCTCTCTAATTACCATTCCAGCTTCTGTATCTTAAGAAAAAAAATCTGGAAAACTGTTATTTTTCCTTTATACCAGCTAAGGCTCTCCAATACTGGCTGTGAAATATTAAAAATATGTTTGTGAATGAAACCTTCAAATATGATACTTTTTAGGAGAGAAAGGGGTAAATAGATCAAACAATTCCTTCTCAACCTGAAAATACATAGATGGGTATAGTATAGGATCCCCATCCTTCTACAGAATGGACCTAGGTATAGTATTGTAATGTCTCATCTGTTTGCGCTGTTTGAAAATAAAACTGATTACAACATTGCAGCTAGTCTTGGGTCCAGATCATAAAGTCTAATCATGAATGTTTTGTTGGATGAATAATGATGTCGATGACGGGTTCGGAAAATTGAAAAGTGACCTTATTGGCCTCTTGCTGTTTAAACTTTTGAGAGTTTTACCTCAGTTGGGGCGATGTGGTGTTTTCAATAACAAGTGTGATGACTTAATTAAGGGCTAGTGTGTGATTATGATATGCAAAATGGAGTTTTTATCTGAAAAAAGACTGTTTTCCTACTTATACTATATATCTCATCAGCACTATAAGATATCTCATTTCTACCAATGAACTGTGACAGAAGTTATTGTAATCAAAATATATTTCTTTTTCTCGAGGGACAACCTCAGTTTGGAATATTTTGTGGAAAGTTGTACGAAAAAAAAAGCCTAAATGGAGTTTTGTGATACATGTTTTGTTTTTATGAAAGTGGATATTGGTATGTATTGTACATTTAAAAATCACTCTTAAAGCTTTGGCAAGGACTGGTCATATTTATTTCAAATTTCTATAACGTCAATGGCTATTACGTAGACAGTGATTTCTCTTGTTATTGCGTATATATGTATCTGGCACAAAGTTTTAAAAAAATCTAGAATTTAGCTAGCATATTCTATAAAATGGCCATCTAAAATAAAGTGTTTATGTAACATTACAATGGTTATTTTGTTTGGGTAAAACAATACAATTTGTACATATATAGAGAATATTATTGATATTTTGGCTGTGTTGCAGATTACAGGAGTATAACTCCTACACAAGTATACTTTAGGTTAAGCCAATATATAGGTGCACTGTATATTTAAAATTAGAAATATGACAGGTTGATAGAAAGGGTGACTTTATGCACCATAAATAAGATACCATGAACATGGTATTTCTGTACTGCATGTTTGATTGGTAAACGTTGTGACTATATATATAAAATGCTTATATATAAATATAAACTTATGAATATATTGCTAGTACAAACTGTAAAATTATGTGTGTATATATAATATATCTACATTGCATGTGTGTGCATTTGTGTATTTAAAGAGATAAAATTTGATGTTTTACTGTTGTTAAATTGAATACGTAATACTGGTAAAAAGATCAATGTTTGGAGGTTGCCCCTTGCAACAATCTTACAAGAGCAACATGTCTAGGATCTACTTTAAAAGTATGAAGGAGAATTATATCAGTTGGAACATTGAAATTAATGTGTTTAATTCTTACTTTAAAGAGTGTCCACATGAGACAAGATTTCTTATTAGAATAATTCCATTGGACTGGGATATTCATTTTTTTGGGGGTGATATAATTTCAAGTTCAAATTCAAATTAATTGCTTTGTCTTGAATAATGCTCTGCGCATCATATGAAATAAGAATGCCCTTAAAGGAAACCAAAACCCAAGGATAGAATCATTCTTAGTAGGAAGGGTAAAATGAGAGGAACAATTAAAGACACGTTTCACCAAAATTGGTCAGAAAATAAGAAAGTTATGGAATTTATTTATTATTTGTTTATTCATTGATACATCTTTCAACTGGATAAGACATTAATATTTATAAGCAATGTTATGAAGGGAGTTCTATGAGTAATTTTCACACAACATTGTGTACAAGTTAATACACAGTAGTTGCTATCATTTTACCCATCATGTCAAATTTTTGCTGTGGTATATATAGAATGTTATAACTTCCATTATAGTCTAAACGGTCTGGCTCCTCTCACAATTATCTTGAAAGAAAGTTACTTTCTCTCTTGATTACATCTCATACAAGAATAGTAAGGACAAAAAATGTAAACACTTTAATTTAATGGACTTTATTGCTATCAGGAGACCAACTACATTCCATTGTTTCAATGACAGAAGGTTGTTAAATGACATACTACAATAAAGAGATAATCCCTTATGGTCCAGACATTTTGCTCTGAGGAGTTTGCTATGTTTTTTTTCTTTGATTTGAACAACAAAATTTGTTTGTATGCAACTTGAATTTATTTTAATGGGATAGTTTGCCTATTTACCCACATGAAATTTTATGTCTAGGACTAAAAACATTTCAGTTGACTCTAGGAGCCGTTATAAGTAGATGTGCTTCACGTAAAAGTGATTATAGTCATGGATTCTATAATAAGTAATAGGTAATCATGTACATGATTAGTTTTAGCTACATTTGGTGTCTTGTGATTTTCAGTATTTAAAGAAAGTGTGATTTTTTCAATTATCAATGCAAGAAAGAGATATGTATATTCAGTATGTGTTCAGAGAATGTACTGGAAAAAAAAACGTATGAAGCAATGTCTTTATTGACAAAGTCAAGCAATTATGTCTATTAATCAACCCTCAATACCAAAGCGCACACATACAGCCACACTACAGTGAGACGTATTGAAAGTGCAGTCTCTCAAACAACTCTTATAGATAGCAAAAGCAGACTGGCTAACAGGAATTTATATATATATATATATATTATATGTAAATGCCATGTATTGTTACGCCAAAGGATAGAACGTGTTACACATACTACTAAATGTGTGAAAAATAAATTCCTGTATAGTGAGAGGCGTGATAGAGCGGGAAGGGGGGGGGGGTGGATTCCGATGACCCGGCTCGATTCTCACTGGTGTGCTTGTGTACTGTGGTAAGGCATTTATCCTCATTACCAGGTCCCTCAGACAAGATCTTTATCATTAATAGTCCTCTTAGCAATCAGGTATAAAAAACAAAATCGTGGAGATTACCATCAAAGAAACTTACAGTAGTGTTGTGATAAGGTTATAGAGATTTGAGGGTTATCTTTAAGTTATATAGCCCCAGCTTGGAGCAAAAAAAATAATAAAAATCTGATGAATAGTATGGTGTTCTAACATCCATCTAGTTCTTAGATAACAATGCAACTTTCATTCAGAGAAAATGTGTGTTCCATATAGTAATACACTACTATCAAACAACCCTTTTTGTGATATGAATGAAAAAAAAAAGTTTTTTTTTTCTAGTACATTCTGTGAAAAGACGATGCTTCCACTCATAGTGCCATATCAGGTCTCCGACATTGCTGCAGTTTGATCAAAGAGTGTATCAGAATTCATGTGTTTGTTTCTATACTTCTAATTCTGTGTTGATGTATTACCAAGAGGTGTTCTTTTTTCATTCTGTATCGTGAAATTGGATAGAACTTCATTCCTTCCGAATGGATTTGGGCAAATGTGTAGCGATGTCATGGATATGTAATAGTCTGCGCGCACAGACCTTTGGTTTTTGCATAGTGCAAAATGCAGAGTCTGAAGTCGTGATACTAGATTCACCAATGTACTATTGCTGCTTCACAGGCAAAGAGTCTGGCGTCTAGTCTTGACTCTAGACCTTGTATAATGTGTTAGAGTGTCAAATCTGAGTCTGTACCTGCAGACTAGGTATGTAGTATATATGGTAGAGATACAGATGAAGTACTTTACTGAAGGTTTGTACTGCGTTGTTTAGCAGGGATCCCATCATCGGCGAGCGTCTTTTGCAGGGAATTTCCCATATCCCCCATTGCTTTGTGTATGATGACACTGTCACAGTGAGGATTGGTGATGTAACGATGCTTGTTCCACTGTCAAAGACGCTTCTCTGACTTTCAGTAAGGTCTTGTTTTGGTCATTTGTATTTTGGGGGGGGGGGGTGTTTGTGCCTGTGATATTCAGAGTTAGAAGGTCGTATTTGCATTACATAATGCAAGAATGATTGTCAATTGGACTTGATAACTTCTGTTAGTGAAAGTTGTCAGCTATGAAAAGCTATCCCATTGAACTAGTGTTTTTTTTTAATGCAAGTATGTGCTTTTCATTTTTTGTCTTCAAGTACTCATTTTTTGCTGTTCCTGATTTTTACTTTCTGATGAGGTCTTGTGCTTTTTTATGCTCTGTGCTGTTGGAACTGATTTGTTACTACATGGCTTTATAAGTTTGGTTAAATCATATTGATGTCTAGACTTGTTAATCCTTGATGATATTTAATGCAGGCATTGAGACAGTGGTATTGATTTGCAATGATTGAAACAGTAATTAGGTAAAAGCTATAATGTGTGGCTGGATAAAGAGTAATATTATAGGATAATAGGTACATTTTAATCTTTATGACTTTGTCAGTTCTTTGTTTTTTAGGTAGAATCTGCCACATTGAATGCTCAATTTTCATTTTTCTGATTTTTAGATGATAATTTGGTTCCATGAAATTTGCTCCGGCGACAATTGCTCCCCCTGAATTCCAGGCACTAATCGAATGACCAACTTTAACCCTGGATTTAACACTACACCCTACCCTAAACCTAACATTAAACCCTATTTCAACCCTAGCTAACCCTACATCTTTAGGCGACCGCACACCTTATGATTGGTCTGCGACCCGATTTCAGAATAAAATGTAGTAGAATTTGATGCTAATAATGAGACTTGAAATATCTTACTGTTTAATGTTCTAAATCATCGTACGAACACCTATGTTCAAATCTGTGACTAGGCTATCATCCTTCTTAGAATAAAAGCAAAATTAATATCTAGTCGTAATGACGTCATAGCAGTCGTACGATAGGCTACGATTTGAAACTAATTTGGCCTTTCCTGCGAAATAAAGGCTTGCAATTTTTCAAAATGGTTATATTAGTATTCTTTCAGTAAATTTTAACCTCAAATAAAATGATATGTTCCATTCACATTTTCAGAAAATGAGCAAAATGCCATTTGTTCCAAAATCGGATCGCTAACAGTCGTAAGGTGTGCGGTGGCCGTTAGACAAAATTAACCCCAGAGCAATTGTCTCAGGAGCAAATGTTGTGTCACCGATAATTCTACCTTTTGTACTTATAATGATGCAGCAGTTTTCTTTCAATTATAATTGTTATGCTTTCTGTCTTCATTTGGTATTGTAAATTGATTCTTTTAAACCACACTTTTTTTCTTCAGAAATCAGGATACATATATTTTGTTTGTGTTTCTTCCAAGAATGAATTTATTTATATTTGACAAAGATAGATGTATCTAGAATTTTCTGAAACTATGTTAAGAGATTGTATGAATACCATCTTGGATGAGTAACTTTACATGTATTTTTAATTTCTTTCACCTAGGCACAGACTTATTTCAAATTTTACAAGTAAGGTTAGCAGACCATGAATTTAATTTAAACTAGTAGAAGAGGGGGAATTATTTTAAGAAACTTTTTATCTTGCCTAGACATAGTATTTTGGATATACATTTTTTATTATCATGCTTGAAGGTAAAGTTTTGATGTGCCAAGTCTTTTCTTATGGCAGGTGTGATAATGAAAGTCATGATTGATTTCTATTGTGGAGGAAGAAAACTAATAGTTACAAAATACTACCTCTTTCTCAAAAGTTTTAGAACTGAAAGGATTTATCAATAGTTTTAGAACTGAAAGGATTTATAGTCTCTTTGTCATTGGTTAAAAGGATACTGTTTGAATGATGTAGAATCATGATGTATTTTATACACAAATTTGTAGTGATGAGAGAGTTTGTTAATAACATCAGCCCGTACCTGCTTGCACATGCAAGCCCCCGATTTTTCAACATATGCTGAAATGGTGTAAATTTTAGCCTACGAGGGGGTGGATTGAACATTGTATTATGTGGTGTTTCGAACCTGAAAGTAAAAAAAGTGTGTTCTGTTTATGCTAGTCTTGTCTTTAGACCCATTTGTTGATGAAAGTTTTGGCCAGGTACTGCAATTGTTGATTACTCCAACCTGGACAAAATTTTGGTCAAATTTTGTTTCTGATAAAAACTCCAGAACGTTTGATTTAGATTTTACATTTCAAATTGGTCTCATTGAAAAAAAAAGTAACTTGTACAATGTTTTCATGCTTTAGAAAATGAAAGTTTTGCTGCCGAATTGGTTTTAGACACAAATCAAGCATGGTTTGTGTTTTATCAAAATAAATAATTTTCTGATTTAGACCTGAAGATCAATCATTCTCATTATAGATCTACTCAGGGGATGGCTCACAGTGGTATCACAGGCTTTTGCATTCTCTGATTTCTATTTAAAAAGTCGATCAAGTTGTGTATCAAAATTTGTATATTTTTACCCAAATTATTGTCATCAGATCGGGATGATTACGATTGATCATGCCATTTACTTTTTCAATTGATTACACTAATGTTACCTAGCCCAGAAGGTACTACTTGGCTACAATTGCAAGACAATTTTAGGTACGTGTGCTTTGTAATCAATTGCAAACCTGCTATTGATTGCAGGTTAATATGGTTTTCACTGAAGAAAGTGTACCTGGATTTGTTCTGTTTGAAATTGATCATCACTTGCAAATCGGTAATTGACATTATCAATCGATTGCAAATAAGTTTTGTGAAAGACCTCCTCATGTCGTCTTATTTTAAGCAGTAGAATTTAGATGAAGTTACTGTCCTATGTTTATTCAATAAAATGGCATGTCTTGGCCAGGGGATTTCCCGCCCTTTTTATTGGCAGGATATTTTGCAAATTAAAATTGCTACATTACCTCATTGTTGCCAATTTTGAATGGTGCCAAGCCAAGTTTTGACTTGTGATAATCTGTTTGGCATAAAACAGTTTGGAGATTTCATCAGTGAGACATGGCATTTCAAAACATCTGTATTTTGCCATGAAATGAATTTGGGACAAAACTGGTCATAGAAACACTACTTTCAGGGTTGTATTTCACTTATAAATCACTACAATGAACAGTTTGAGTTAATGGTTCCGTTAACCAGTTAGGCAAGACTTGAATTGAGACTAGCTCATGCACACATGGTCTAAAATCACTTGGTCTAATTTTCAAATTGGCTTTCTTCATTCAGGCGTAATCCACATTTATAGTCTCGTCTCAGTCACAGTTTTTTGTTTAATTAACTGAAGGTCTCATAAACACTTTGGCCATAATCACTTGGGATTACAGTAACTGGTCTAATTACAATTTCAATCTTATTCAAATTTTGTCTTTTTCTAAATGAAAACTAGCCCAAGTTTCTAACATTAAAATAGGGTTAGTCAAGGCCAAGACTAATTGTTAAGTATAGGCAAGCTGGTTGTAGACAAATTGAAGTTAGACCAAGTGGTGATGGACCACATGGGTC
This sequence comes from Lytechinus variegatus, assembly GCF_018143015.1. Lineage (NCBI taxonomy): Eukaryota > Metazoa > Echinodermata > Echinoidea > Temnopleuroida > Toxopneustidae > Lytechinus > Lytechinus variegatus. Next base: position 16,050,116 of record NC_054741.1, on the reverse strand, counting down.
TGTATTGCTCAGGTGTTTCCAGATAGCAATAGTGAAAACACCGATCCTCATGAATGGTTTTTTATATGATAAATGGTAATAGGTGAATAATATTTGTATTATGGAGGACTGTTGGATATAAAAAAAATGGTTTATATTTTCTGTTTTCCTTCTTATAGTTTCCTCTTTTGAAAGATATAGAGAGAGTGTGTCATAGATTTGTATATTGAACATAGTACATAATACAAGCAAACATGAGATAATGTCAGAATTCAATGTAAATATATTTTCTATATGATATATATTATATTCTTCATTCTGATGATTAAAGGAGAGAGTGTGTGAGTGAAAGAGGGTTGAGCGAGTGAAAGAGAGGTCTTTGTTTTTGAGACCAACGTAATGTAATTTGTGGATGTTTCTGCAGTGTTTCTAAGAAAATTAAAACGAAACAACTTGTTATCGTTGGAGGGTAGGCTGAGGAGTGAAGCCACTTTGATGAAGGGGTCTTGCAAGATGAAATGTATACTGTACTCAACCAATATTGTTAGGTTTTCAAATCTAGATCATAAAGATGATATGTGTTTGTCTTTTTCTAGTTTTTTTTAAATCATTTAAAGTAATCATCTCCCCCATCTCTTTCCTAGCTGTTTTTATTTCTATGATGAAAGTGTCAACCACTTCTATTGTTTTTATTTGGGTAATAAAGTTTGTGCCACTTTTGATATTTTAAATGCAGGAATAATATTAAGTCACTGGATTTTTTTAAAAAATGTCTCTCTTCTGTAGCAGTGCAAGTTATCTTTGATACAGAAATGTATTTCTAAATTCTAGGCATTCTAAAATATGACAGATTCTGAATTATTTATAGATGATGCCTTCATTTCATGCTTATATTTTGAAGTTTGACAATCTACATTGTTATATTGAAATATTGTAGTGAACACCACACTACATCAAGAGTGTTTTTTTTTTAAAGGTTATGTTCTCGGGAATTCAAAAGTTTAAGTCATCTATGGCAAGCTATCTGTGTCATAACTTTTCATCTAGTATGAATATATAGTCTATCCTTATAATGCATTCTAGATGATGGTGTCGCTGGTTTCCATTGTTGAGATTCAGAAATGCGATCTAAATTTGTTGTTTGTCATTTTCAAATAATTATGAATTCCTTGTTCGATAAACATATATTTCAGGGTGAAACTGTTCTCTCGTTTTTTTTCACCGAATGAGAATGGATATGGAATTGAAGGGACTACAACTTGGTAAGTGAGAATTACACTGGTAATGATCGGGCTATTTAAAGCACTGATTGGAAGGTATAATAGGTGAAATTGAAACAATAGTAAAAGTAGTATTTTGTTAATCTTCCTCGAGATTTCAGGAGTAATATTTTGTCAAAAATGCTGTCAATACCGTTTGTCTCTTGTAGACAAATAAAAAAATAATAACTGTGCCATGTTATGCTGTGATTACTGCATTTTTTTAGAGAGAGAAAAAAAGTAGATGTTTGTTTTATTTGAATCTGTCTGCAGTATTGTCTTTGTTTATATGAAAACAAGTCTTTGCTGTGTTGTACCGTGAAATGTACTTCCTAAATGCACAGATGAGTGCATACCTCTTATAAAAAGATTCTGATTGCAAGTTACCCACTCATTAAACGTGAATATATCATAGAATATCTCCTTAAATGTCTCAAGTGCAGTTCCTTTTTGTATCAATGGCTGTGTCGGAAATGGTTTAAGTGTGTTTTCTGTATATTAATTTGCATGAAGGTATAGAGAAAGGGAGGGTATGATGGAGAAACAGGGAAATGGAGAACGGGGATGATTTTTTTTACCACTCCAAACATTTCTTCCCCTCTTCAGAATAGATTTATTTAGTGAAATACTACACTGGTCAGTGTAGTGCAGTGGGGGTAGTCCTTGCACTTACAATAGGAAGGTTAGAGGTTCGAATAATAGGCAATGGGTTTATCCTTGCGCTTACGATAGCACAGCTATGGGTTCGAATCCCAGTATACATGATATGCAATGGGGTAATCATTGCGCTTACAATATCACAGTTAACAGGTTCGAATCCCAGTTTGCATGATATAATCAAGAACTTGTTATTATACATAACAAATTATGGCTAGACTTCAAACAACATACAAGTCAGAGCCTGACTTGTAGCCTCATGCAAAGACTCCAAAATGGCTAATCTGTGATACAGAAAGCCGGAATTTCGTAGGGGGGGGGGGGGGGGGTTAATAATGGGGGGGGGTAGCATTCCATAAGATAAATGGAGATGGGAAAAGAAGAAAGTGAGATGTGGCGGATGAGAGAGGAGTGGACGGACTGACGGGAAGAGACCAGAGAATTAGAGATGAAGAAAAAAAGAAGAAAATATATTTCATGAAATGAGCCCATCGTCATACTCTTTACTTGTCAGATAATGTTATGCAAATAACATATATATATATTCTATTCACATGGTAGTAAAAATTTCACCCTTATTTTTAATGATTTTTCGTGTAAGTGCCATGTTTACATGGTGAGACCTTTACGTGGCAGTTAATTAGCAACCATTTACAAAGTGGTATAACGCCATCTACCGGTGAGAGGTTGAAGTCACGGAAATATTTCCGTGGTTGAGTATGCAATGACATGTTGCGAAGTATCCACGCTGCCAAGCCAGCTCGGAAGAATGATCCTTGGTTTCAAAATGTAAAAGAAAAAGAAAAAAAAAAGTAATGTGATTTGGTTTTCATGGTCTAAGTATGACAGGCTTTGTGATTGATTTCATCCGTGTACTTTTCAAATTCTAACTCCGCCGCCGGTCAAGTCTGTTGCCAACTCCACCCCCGCTAAGGCTGAACCTTCTGCCAACTCCACCCAATTTCATGCGTTTAATGTAATTTGTCTTTTTGGCATTAAAAAAAGTCCCATGAAGTTCGGTTACACCAAGGTCTTTCCTCCCATCTCCCTGGTTACAAGAACATAAACCACCACAACGATATGCCATTATAAATCACGTATATAGCTTTGATCGGCCTGGAGTCGGTTTAGTGAATGTGACTGAGAGAGTAAAGCCCTCCTGCTGGTTTCTGAACTTACTATGTCCTTGGTCATGCTGGCTGGAGTAGACCACTTGAATCACATCAAAGTTGGTGTTAAAAATCTGTTTCCATTTCTTCCATTTGACTCCCAGATGGGGCCATTTTTTCCACATTCCAACGCGTCCAGGTGTTTTATCATTCTTGTGATAGGTCCTATCATGTCCTATACGGGGTCCTATAGCTTCGAAGAGGTTTAGTAAGAAAAGGTCGTTCATGGAGCTATAAAACACAGATAGCTTCATATTCTACCTGTACTTTCCAGGCATGGAGCTATCTGTAATAGCTCTATGGTCCAGGTTCTCATAATTGGATATCTCGTAATATGTTTGTGAGCTTCCGTTTATTAACCCATTGCCTATTGGAACTGTGTGGTCCCTGCTGTTCAAAGCTTTTTGGAGTAGATTCGTACACATTCCGCTGTACCCGGTAAGATTAAAACTTACTTTTTTTTTCATTTCATGAGTAAGGGATGAGGTATGACATCATATCGATGTATCGGAAGCCTGTGGAGTTGACCAATTATTAAATCGACATGAAAAGATCATGAATATAACTGTTATCAGTAATGCTCAAATTATATTCTTCTATACATGTCATGCCTGGCAAGGTAACTGTGGAGTCATTCGTTCAACTTGAAAATAATTTATGTTCAAACTTTTGATCGACATATTGCCAATGAACGAATTAATGTAATAGAACGAAATGAAATGTTTGTTAAATGAACTGAAAATTAATTGAATGAAATCTGACAGGTATAGCGAAGATTTTTTTTTTTCAAATTCAATGCAATCAGATTTTTTTTTCTTAGAAGAGACCATGAACGGTTGACCTGTGCGTATAAAAGTTGTCAAAGAAATAAATCGAAATAGAACGCTACTGATAATTTTCAAAGGTCAAGTCCACCCCAGAAAATATGTTGACTTGATTTCAATAAATATGGAAAACATCCCGCTAAAAATTTCATCAAAATCGGATGTAAAATAAGAAAGTTATGACATTTTAAAGTTTTGCTTATTTTTCACAAAGCGGTAATATGCACCACTTGGTGTCATGCAAATAAAAGAGTGGGTGGTGTCCTTCACTCGCTATTTTGTTTTTTTGCAATTTATTGTTTGAATTTCATGTTAATTTGTACATATTTGACATTAAGGACCAAATTTGACAGTCAAACCATAAAATGGTAATTCCACATGTTCAGGACGGAATAAAAATTTGCTACGCAGGACATAAGGAGAAAAATCATATTTCCTAGAAATACCAACAAACAAAAAAGTGAGTGGGTGACGACATCAGTCCACTCATTCGCATACCAATCGGGATATGCATAATACTATTTTGTTTACTATACAGCCGATTTTGATGAAATTTTCAGTGTCATTCTTGTTTGATTTTCCCTTTTTATTACAATCATCTTTCTTTCGGGGTGGACTTGTCCTTTATTAAGGCAACCTTCACTGCTTGAAATTATCCACTCCACTAGCTTGCACTATTTTGATAACATGTTAAACCCAACAGAATAACGTCAGAATGGCGAACAAATCATTCTTGTAAATCATTGGACTGTAAAAAAGAAATCAGAATAAAGAAAGGTGAAAAAAAAACCGAATGAAAAGCAAGGTGATAAACGACTCTTGTAATTCATTGTACATGTTGTACTGGTTCAATGGTTCAAAATTCGGTTGCAATCCACTTGGATAGTCGGACGACGTGATGTCACCACTGTTTGTTTTCTTTGATCATAAAAATCGATATAAAATTATTTCAATTGAAATTTACACTCTTGAACAGTTATTAAATATATTAAATCATTCTTTATTGTACTATGTAATTCAGTTGTTTTTTTCTCTCCGTGAATATGAAACTTTGTTTGTTTTAAAGGGGAAGTTCACCCTGAAGAAAACATTGTTGTAAAAAAGCAGAAAAAATGCTTTAAAAAAAATTGTTGAAAAGTTTTTAGGAAAATCCGTTGATTAAGAAAGTTATTAGAATTTTCAATTTTGGAGTTGTGACGTCATAATTGAGCAGCTTCGCCATATGTTGTGTAATATAGAATGCACGAATTTTTTAAAAACCGTTTTCAATTTTCTTATATAGAAAATGACATTTCAATGATTTTTTTACCATTCGCTATGTAGGAATGCTGCTCGCATATGACGTCACAAAATTTTAATAACTTTTAAATTCTTTGATGGATTTCCTCACACCTTCGGCAATATTTGTTATGATTTTTTTCTGCTATTTTTACAATAAACTTTTTGTCAGGATAAAACTCCCCCTTAGTCCATGCGTGGTTTTCCTAACGAGTTTCCTCGATCTTATTATGTTTGTTGATGATTCACCCTTTCAAAAAAAACAATAGAAACCAATTCTATTTGATGAAGTTTGTTATTTATGTTGCTATGATTTCAGGTTAATTCAATTCGGTTTAGATTTTGTTTGCGGTAATTTTATAAAAAGGAGCTACAAGTAGGCCGATGCCGAACAAAATAAATTATAATAATTTATGCATAGGCATAGCTACGTGTCGGGCTCGTATTTCTTTTGTTCATCATGTTCATTCTAGGAAGAATATAGGACCAACTTACTACGCTTTTGATCTACAGTGTTAGTCGAACACCAATGGATGTCATTCCAAAAACTTTGATTATTGCTACTTTTAAACTCTTTGGTGAGTTTGGAGTTATATTCAACATTTGGGGTGTAATTTGAAGTAACCACCTAAGGATGGGGTCCTGTAGGGGCGCCAAATGGTGCTTGTTTCAACACCCGGTTTTTAACGGTGTGAACTTATTTACCATCCATTTTCTGCTCACATGTTTTGCTCGTTTGTAGAATAATGTAACGAAGGGCAGTGCAAAAATAATTAGTCATTTACGTTTAATTGATAATTTACTTTTTGCCCGATCCTTTCATTTTTCCAAGCATACCCCCATCAACGCCGGGAGCATAAAGTAGCAGACGACATCAGTAGCGAAGAAATACAGATGCGAACACTCGGCGAATACTGAACGCTTACGCTGGCCAACTCGGAGCTCTGGAAAGTTTTCTGGAGAAAGAATATACATTCTGAGTGTCACAAAGACAAGATCACGAATCTGCTTAAATATTGTAAGTACATTACAGTTTTTTTCTTATATTATTGTGGGGAGGGGGTTTATAAAAACGATAATTTGTTTTGTGCAAATATTCTTGAGCATGAAATGACACGCGACTCCGATCTCCGACACGCGAATACGAGTGCAGTGGCTGCGGATCGGCTAAGGCTCATTACCTTTGAACAGGTCTGTGGTTCGAGCCCTGAGCTGTGCAGCATTTATGGATTATTTGTCTGGTTCTCGTGGTTCCAGGTTGCAGGATAAAACCGATTTAGCTCACATCTTTCCCGACATCTCGCATTGCGTTCGTGCAGTGGTAGCTCACTGGCGACTATCCATGATCCATAATTCAGGGTGGTGGTAATTCCTTGGCTGCTCGCATCATCATTGTAGTATGGTTATGATGTTAATAAATATATTTATACAGCGCTTATCACCATAAAAATGACTCCGATATTATTTTCAACAGCAGCACATGTCTTGTGCAATAGGCTTGGAAGCTCTGATAGTTTGGGGAGAACCCTAAAAACTCGTGTATCTTCAAGGCTTTCATATTGCTGCACCGGCCCGTGTGGGATGAAGACAGAAACTGGGTTTACATTAATCATACAAGTTACACCAGGGGCGGATCGAGGATTTTCCGAAAAGGGGGAGGGGCACATTTTCCGAGGAAATATTTGACAAGCAAAAAAAAAAAGGTCTTCACTTTCAAAAGGAGGGGGCACACTTCTGTTGTAACGGCGTTTTTACCTTACAAATTAATTTTCGGCGGGGGGGGGGGGACTGGCCGGCTTTGACCCCTGGATCCGCCAGTGAGTTACACCCTTTCTTTGATATTTCGAGTTACAGTATGTTATGTTTTACCTTATGTTATTGTTATAATTGTAGATTTATGTTTGTCTATCAATAATTGTAAAGTGCATCTGAGAATAGGCCGATATTCGAACGAGGATATGCTCCGCTGAGACTTCGTCTGGCTCCGGGTATCTCATCCTTGGAGGAGGAGGACTGGCAAACATCAGAAATGTGAAGAAAAAAAAATCCTCCGAAACGGCGGATATATCATCTAGTCTGAGATTACTATAGTTATTATTTTCCTCTATTACATTAACTTACATTACCACGAAAAACAGTTACTGCAGGCAAATATGCAATCTGTTGATGAAAATATCTGTTTGCACTAATTCCTTCCCCCTTTTTTCTGCTTTGCCCCACCCCACGAAAAAACTTTCCGCCGCCCCTGATTCCACGAGTTTCACGAAAATATACCCATGCGTTTTGCGTCATTTAGATTTGGGTAAATAAGTTATTTTGTGTCATTTTGTCGTTGCTGTAAGAAAGTGCTCTTTTCAAAAGAGGAAGACAATGTCCCTTTTCCTGTGCCCTCCCCCACTTTCGACCGCTCCCTCCTCCCCCCTGCCTCTACCAGTACACTCTAATTTGTCTTGCTGGTACAGGGATATTTCTATACACAAAGCTATCCATTAAAAAAAAGGAAGAAAACTCGTATAATGTGATAATAAAAAAAAAGAAAGTGGGGACATGGTATCATCAGCTCACACTGTCTCAATTATTCTTGACTATCGACACAACTATTACCGTTTTACCGAATAATCCAAAACGTTTAACTTCATTCGATTTGATCGATGATGATCAGTGTTTAATTTTATAATTATTTACTGTATTTCTTTAATTAGTTTACCGATTTCATTTTTCCCCATTTATTATTAGCCTTACATGTGGACATATTGAAACTTTTTTTGCGGATGTACAGTATATAGTTTCGGAAGAGTTTTACGTAACACAAATCTGATCTGATTGTCACGTGTTTAAGCCCCTCATCTCGTGGCGGATCAGAGTATTTTGACAGGGGGGGGGGTTAGACATTCATAACGTGACATTTTTTTTTCAATTCTGAATAACAGCTGATTGATACCTCTCTTTGTCTACGCTTTTTTATTCCCATTTCTCCCCTTTGTATTTTATTTCATGATTTTAAGTACGAGCCAACCCGGCCCCTCAAGTAGCAGCGCCCCTGCCCTCACTCGTCATATTCCGTTACTAGTAAGAAAAATACAAAAGCGAATTTAGAGCAATGCGGACTTCTAAATCTTGGCAGGTTTAGGCCTAAATGGAATAACTTGTTACATATTTAATTACCACACTATCATAGCACTGCTTCTCAGTTCAGTCAAAATCAAGGAAAGTTATAGTACGACCTATCAGACAACAATGTCAATAGTAGAGGTGCCGTGGCCTGGCTATACGTGGAAAATCCGGAGTTCGATCCCCGGCCGCAGCACCTATGCCCGTGAGCAAGGCATTTGATATACAATGCTCTTTTATCCTGCTTTCGAATAAATGGAAATGCTATATGCATTATTGGTAACTTGGTGTGCACTTGTTTAAAAAAATGATAATAAGGAGAAGGCTATCCTGCAATAAACATATTCGGAGTTATCACTGAACGTAAAGCGGTCATACATGTCGTGTAATATTTGTCAAGTCCTATAAAATATTTCTGCTATGGGGTTTTTTCATGTAAATCGAGTTATCACGATTGCAACTTTGCCATTCATTATGGTAACTACCATGGAAACTTTGACTTTGAGCCATTCCATGTGCAGCAGTTTTAACTCTTTATGAAACGGGTTCCTGATGTGCAACACGGACCATTCATTTTAGAAAGCAAGATTATGAAATGTTCTACAAAATATATCTCATCGTTCGAAGACTATTTTCTGTTTCGTCTCAATAGCAATGGACTAAACATACAAGGAGGAAAGCAAATACATGGTTTGAATAATAGCGATCTCATAGTACTGCCCACAAAGGTAATTGAATGAATTCCTGTATTTGTAGACCTCCCCCCAATTAAATTTGTTCATGATGTCCGCACTAACATTTTGTCAATTGAATAAGGCGGGGGACACGCCCACTCTTTTCAGCTTCCAAAGTTATGTTTACCAATACTTAAAGTGATGGACGCTTTCCCCCAACGACGAAAGCTTCATTTGTAACAGGCCAACAAAACTCCCTATAATACTTGTCCGTATTTTTTATTTACCTAATTCAAGTAAAGGTACAAGTTGTAGTCAAGATTCGTTATTGAAACACCTAAATACACTGTAAATGTAATGATAAGCATGGAGTATTAGGTCAATGATCTTTGCAAGCATACATTTAACCTCGACAACATGATCCAAGACATGGACAAAGCAAAGCAAAGAAGTTAGATAGTTCCCTCTGGATAATTTGTACCCCCTAGAAAATTTGAAAACTTACAATTTTTACTGAAAATTTTCACAAACTTCACCAAAAGTGTGCAGGAATCCTTAATTTTCAGTGCAAAAATGCCCCTAATACAAGCTCGGTCATTTCGCTCCACGCTTTCGAGTTTCTTCTGAAAACTTCACGTCTTGACCCCTCGAAAAAAAAATCTGCGTACGGCCATAGATTGATGGATTCTTCTTGGTACTCACTGGTAATCCCATGTTGCTTTGTTTCCTTTTTTGATAATTCAGACAATAAATGGTGTTGGTCTGGTGGATAGTTTCTTACCAGCCACAATGGCTCTTTTCAGCGTTCTCACATGCCTCCATAATTTTGTCTTTTACCCCCTGCATTCTAAGGTTTTCGACTTGGACGAATTTTAATTTGACTGTCTCCACTGAGATTATTCCGCTGGTTAATTAATATTTATCATGCAAATCAACAGGTTTAGACACCCCTTTAATATCCATTGCAATCAGGATCAGTTTATCTTAACTGTCTAGTGATTGTTCACTCAATCACTTAGGTTGTAAAACTCTAATGAGACGTAATTAGTGTTAATTTATGTTTGTTAATTAGATAACGGCGTCTGTGTCAGCACTGTCAGTGCATCGATATGTCTTTGGCGACTTTGTAATTTTGGATGTCTTCTGCCGTGATAACAAGGGGCGAATGTATGACAGTTTGTTCCGGCGACAATGTCTCCTTGCCATACGACAATTTATTGCTCAGCGACAATTGCTTCTGCGATAATGCTCGTCCCAAGCTTTCTCCGCCGACGTTTTCTCCACCGAAATTTGCTTCGTCGACATTAGCTCCATTCAAGCGATATTCCCGACCTTTCGTTTGAGGACGCGGACGCTTATTTAAAACGGTAGTTGGCTTTGGAAGGGACTTTTTGGGCCCGTCATCATGGTCGTAAAACTCAGTCCTGCAATGCAAATTGTGTGACATGAGATTTTTTTTCGTTTCGCATCTGCGACGGAAACATTCAATATGCGTTTCGTGTGCAAAATTCTGGTTGCTACTATGGTAACAGCGATTTATCCGATTGAGGACGACTTTCCAAAGCCACATTTGACTCCGCCTTGAGCTCGAGAGGCCGCCCGGGGGGCCCACTTCCATTGATTAGTGGATACCAGTAGCGACCACCCGTAAAAGGGGACAGAGTGGGCAGGTACGTTACGTATATAGGCCTATGTAACGTTATAAGGGTGTCAAAACGATGTTTAAAATGCTGAAATAAGGGATATATATATTCAATACTTGTAGGGTTTCACAAGCCAAATACTTGTTAAGAGATGCATCATAATCTGGAAAAGAATTGCTTCCCTTGTTTAGCATGTTTAGGGTACTTTTCGAAACCCCATGGTCGTGCCTGGTATCCACTCATCAATGGAAGTGGTCCCCCCGGAATTTGAATCTAATCCCCATTTCTGGGGAATGTAAAACATAATGCCCCTCACATCGTGTGCGAGAGGCATATCGTTTGTGTATAAGGAGTAAACAAAAGAAACAAAGAAACAAAAGGAAACGAGTTCAAAGGTATCGCATATGATGTGTACATATCAACGCATGCGAAATGTTCGGCTGGAGAGGTTGATCTTATCCATGAAATCAATTGCCAGTGATCCACCAATAATCCACATTAAATGTAATATCGATTCGATGGACTGTAATGATCTATATTTAAGCCTTCATTCAGTAAGTTTTTCCTCACTCAATATGTTCTCGATTTGTTTGAAAAACCACTTTCTTATCCATGTCATAAATCTATTTTAGGTCCTGCATTTTGAATATCTCTAGCCATCAGTCGTAATATACATGCATGTATGCGGTACGGGTGTTGCGGAAAGGGATTTTGCACACGAAAAGCAGATTTGTAGGGCCTGTAACCCCCTGTTACACAAAGCTTAGCATTGATCGTAGAGCAGTTTCTACGTTTGATTCTATTGACTGTAATGCACAATCAATCTCAAAAATCAAGTGTATGATTAAGCGTTAACTTTTGTGTTAGGGGACCCTAATACTAGCGTCCGTGATGATTGCGAAAGGTCCCAAATTGCTCTTCTGGCACTACTCACTCATTTGATTAGCCCCCTTTTGGCTTTTTAAACTATGTAATCTTTTAAAATTATTAAAGCCAAAATGAACTGTCTTTAGACATAAAGATAGCATTTAGCTCTATGAGTAGCCGACCCCCAACCCCCCGCACCTGTAATCTGGACGGAGATTGCATGCTGAACTTAACCTGTTGAATACTAAATTCTGTCATAGACTTTGTACATTATAACCCGGTTCCAGTTGGCAACGGGCTAATACTATATTAGACACGAATTTATAGTCTTCGCTGAATTACAAGTGTCAGCACCGGGTGTCAGCATCGTCTGTGCCTGCAGACTTGGTCAGCACCTGTGCAAACGAATTTAATAATTTGACATGATCATCTCTAGATTCAATATTTTTTCATTAAACTATTTGATATGAGGAAATTAGGAATACTGATATGAGAGCGTGAAACGCGCATTGCGAGAGCGAGGACCGTGGAGGGTGTGGGGAGGGGGGGGGGGGGGGGGGGGGGGTGGATCGTCTAAACCGTGTATCATCGCCTGTATGTTTACTCTCCCCCACACCGGTGATATCATGATTTATGATTATTTCTCAAGGTTTATTTTTTTACCTTTTCATCTCGATTTCATATTGCACCCTCATTTATCTGGGAGTAATTGGCCGGGATATCCCCGAAGATCAACAGATTACTGGGAAGGAAAATATCCCGTACGAGGGGTTGATGACATGAAGCATTAAAATGTTGTGTGAACGATGGACGTGACATTGAAAAGGGTATCGACATTCGGGGCGGTAGCTGACAAAGGGCGGTTTTTGGCGGGCTTTTGCTTGAGAGGTAGGATCTCATATATTTCAATCCCAATCCACCTTTTTTTTCTTTCATTTGATTCTTGATATTATTATCATCCTCTCTGTCTTCCTCTCTCAGTCTTCTTCTTCACCACCAACTCCTCCTCCTTCTTCTTCTTCTTCTTCACCTCCTCCTCCTCCTTCTTCTTATTCTTTTTTTTCTTCTTCTTCTTCACCTCCTTCTCCTCCTCCTTCTTCTCCTCCTCGTCGTCAAAAGGGAATTCGACTGTAGTATCTGAGATAGATATATGATGAGAAGAATACCCCCCCAAAAGAAAAATAAATAAAAACTTAACCCATACAGCCCACCCCAACGCTATAAAATAGTAATGATGCAAGACTAGAGCTTTGACATCGCAGCTAATTGTACTAAACATTAAAACAACCTCAATAAAAAGTAAATATTTATTTCATATAAGTGTGATTATTTTCTTCCAACCTACTCTTAAGTTGGTCCATGCTCTTTAAGGGGCGGGGAGTGGATTTCCTTTCTAATCACCACCACTGTGTAGTGAGCACGTTGGGTGCATCCATCAATCTGTGAGGTGTTTCTTGTGACTGAAGATTAGAGTGACCCCATCCATGCACCCTTCCGATCAGGTAATCCCCTTCCTTTCAGATGTCTCTGCCCCCTTTCCTGAAGATGCACTCAAGACATTCGTTACTCATTTTAACTGAAGGTTACCCGTCTCAAGCATGCGCTAAAAGGAAAAATCATAATCTTATCTATGCACTGAATAAAAAAGGCAGGAATTTAGGGAGGCAGACCTGTGGAAGCTTAGATTAATTGGGACAAAGACTTTAAAGATCTCTATAAATTTTCTGAAGTTTGTTATCTCTGTGAGATGTGGACACCTCAAAATAAGATCACGAGTTCAGTATACTTAGTCTGCAAGAACAGACTAAAATTTGATTTTTCTTTTATACCATGTGTAGAATCAAGATTAGAAGAGGGAACTTCTAGCAGATGACGTCACAAATTTATTTACTTATTCTTTGACAGATTTTCACCCAGTATTAAACAATACCTTTATCTAAATTTCCTACTTTTTTAATGAATTAATGGTCAGAATGAATTTCCCATCAAAGATTTTATGATAATGATCATGACTTATGATAATGAAACCAAATGAAATCATAAAAATCAGTTCAATAAATCAATCTGGATCTCACGCAGACTGTATATGACCTTTTTTCTTTCTCATCTAGGGTTTCAAGTTCCATGTTTTTAAGTTCTTTTTATACTTTTTTTAAAACCTTTTTTTGATTATTATTTACTTTCAATAAAAACCACGTTCATTCACGGTAGACAACTGGGAGTAAGTACTCTGTTCAATTCTTCTTCTCAATCGATGATATCATGTTTAATCTTCCGTAACCCTTAATGTTCCACGCACCGTTAGAAGACAAAAAAACGAGAAGCTTTTCAAAACCAAATAAGATTATTGTTACCATATTGCTGGCATCAATCCACCTGTCCAGAAATTTTCCCGCTAGATTTGTTTCATTATCTTTTAAATACACGGAGCGTCTTTCGTGCTCAACGTAGTGGAATGATCAAAATCGTCTCATTTTGTCGATCATAATCCCCCTGCACTCTTTGAATAAGTATGAATAATCTTTTTATCCTATTCTTCTGATTATTATACCATTGCCTAGAGAAGTTCTTCATGACTGTTGAGAATAAGTTGTATTCAACCTCACAATATCAATTACAATGATATCTCTGGTTATTTGCATAGTTTTTGTGTTTTAATATTTTGGTCTGATAATTTCACTCACTTGAACTGAAAGCTTAGAGAGACAGCGCTGATGCTTATTTATATCGTGAGAACTAGACATGTTTTAATTGATTAAAGTTGTAAGAATTAAAATTTCCAGTATCAAAGTCCGTAAAAAGCACTGAGAGAATACGGGTTCACCAGTAGTTTATAAAAAAACTCACCTTATACATGTTATAGGCGGCGATGAATCACAATGACTAGATTAAAAAAAATACATGGCCATGGAAAGCACGTACCTTACCCTCTTTTAGCGAAAACTTTTTTTTTTTGCTGGTCATTTTTTAAAAACCCGAACCAATAATCCACACCCCAAAATTCGCTCCCAAGTCGCTGGTTGCGACCCCCCCCCTCGATTTACGGGAGAGGGTCGTCAGTCGCCCCCCCCCGCCGCCATCCCTAGATGGATCAAAAGCTTATGAAATCTATGATAATAGAAGTATTTATTTTTTAATGCGCTGTAAAAAATATTGGGTAAAATGTTAACCAGCAGTCCAGCACGAGGCTAATAATGTGTCCAACCAATTTGGGGCAATATTTTACCCAATGCGGAAAGCATATTGTCCAATTAGGTTTAGAAACAAGCAGCAATTTCTTTGAAATGGGCAAAATTTTCATCACACTGGATAAATAAAAATGCCCCAGAAGAAATGCCCAATGTTAATTGGACACATAATTACCCTCATGGATCATATTTAACCAATATTTTTTTAGAGTGTGCCTTGCATTTTCACCCAATATTCGGGCTATGTTGATTTTAGCTGCTTTATCAATTTCGAAATAATATAGTACTATCTAGCTTGTTCTATACACTGTAAACACACGAGCAAAAATGACTAGATGAAATAGTCAGGTAAATGCAATTAGTCATATTGGACTAACTGTTTGGTATTCACATTTGAGTAGATATCAGTTATTTCTGGCTAAAATATAAATGAAGTGGTTACAGAAATGACTAGACATACCAGTCAGCCGTATACTGACCTAGCCATTAAATTAATTCATTTTTTTAAGGCAATGTACGTAGAATTATTATTTTGTTGAGAACACCTGAGATTGGTTGAAAAATAGTACGGAATAGGATGCTGCTACTACCCCACTTTTTGTTGTTCTTTTAACGGCATATATTATCAACATCGCAGCAGAATTCTATCCACAAATTTCTGCCCCCTATCAAAGTTGCTAATCATGAACCTTGCCCCATCAATTAAGCTATTATGCTGTTGCGTATCTATTTGAAGCAGCTCCACCTGTTTAGGGCTATGATGATACATGGATGAAATGGCCACCGTGGTGATCATTATGTCATTAACCCTTGCTTCCCTTACCCAAATTGTCGCACTATAACGGTTATAACCAATGGTATGAGTAGCGAATTTCCTGATTGAAAATGGTGAGAGATAAATTGAACAATTCAATTGATTAGGCCTTCTCCTTTAGTGTTCTTTTTTGTTGTTATTTTGGGGGCATGCGGTGACGATGGCGATGATATTTTTTCTTTACTTTCTCACTGTAAAAAATATTGGGTAAAATTTTAACCAGCAAGAGGGTAACATTCTTCCCAATGCGGGAAGAATGTTGTCCAGTAAGCAGGGGCGTCGATCCATTTTTCAGATTGGGGGGGGGGAATCATGAGTCAATGTTCCAAAGGCGCTCGATCGTACAAAACACCCCCACACACTCAGACATATATTGTGTATATATATGACTCATGAGATACATACACGTATCTCACCAATTAATTAATGCGAGCGCGAAGCGCGAGCTGAAATTTTTTAGTATAGTGACCTTGAAACAGGCAAAGCGTATCTGTTTAGGACTGTTTGTAGTAACTCATGAGGAGGATATATATATCCAACAAAAGATTATTGCAAATCGAAACGGGAGTTCTTTTGAGGTTTAGAACTGAAAGCGGGACATTCTCCACCTATTCAATCATGAAAAGTATGGGTTTTTGCAACAGAAATGATGCGAGCGCGAAGCGCGAGCTGCAAATTTTTATATTCCAAACTGAAAAACGGACATGTTGAGCAAGATTTGAAATAAAGAACAATTTGTGTACATCTCAATCTTGCTTGCTGAACATTACAATCTTATTTTATTTGTGCACATCCGGAATTATTGGGGGGGGGGGGCAAAACGATATGTTTGCCCCCCCAATATTTTCAGTGGTGGGGCGATCGCCCCCTGCCCCCCCCCCCAGGATCGACGCCTCTGCCAGTAAGGTTAAAAAATAAACAGCAATAACTTTAGAATGGGCAAATTTTTCATCACACTGGATGAATAAAAATGCCCAAAAGAAATGCCCAATGTTGGCTGACACATAATTACCCTCATGAAGCACTTTTACCAAATATTTTTTGGAGTGTAGCAAAAAAAGGTGCTTTTCCTCTCAAAACTCTTCATTTTCTATACACAAAATAATTTATCATCTTTATTATTAATAGTTATCTCAAAAGGTGATATTCAATGAGAGACCACACGTACAGTTAGTGAGTTCGCTCCCCCTTTAACGTATAACAGGTGTAGATGATTCACGATTGTTATTGCCCATCATGTAATCAGAATTAGTATCGGATTTATAATTAAAGATACACCCTTTTGCAGCAAGGTCAGCCAACCTCAGACAAGGATGTAACGTTCATTATCTTGGTAAGAAACATGAATGTTCCGATGGTTTGGAGAGACTGTAACCTCTACTCACCGGGATGGGACGTGGTTTATGACAGGCGTTATCTTGGGCTAAGATCAGATACATGCTGAGATAGACCTCCTTCCCTTTCGTAAAAATAACCCTTTGCGATGTAAAAAATAGAAAATCAAGTCTGGGCAACTAAAGTTCATTACCCCTTCAAGAAATGCCTACATCATCCGAATAATGATGCACAACTACGTGCAAATATTTTATTCCTTGTAGGCCCTATGGTTGTACTGCATGCCATCCTGGATTGCATGTGGATTTGAAATAAAAGATAACTACATAGGAATTGCATGAACTGGCGTAGAAATTGGGGCTTGGAATCTATGCTACCCCCCCGCCCCCCCCCCAAAAAAAACAACCAACAACAATGTATCACAATCAAGAAAATGGGAGAGAAGGGTTATAAAAACTGATTGCGAAATGCGATATTTTCAAAAATGTCAAAAATCTATCATAAAATCGAATTTTCATTTTCAAAAGGTCAGTATATTCCTCGCTCGCTTATGACTTTTAAGAAATTTTATCACCACGTCATGTTATACCCGCTCTTCTTCTTTTTTTTTTAGATGGGGTGATCATTACTCCACTCAATAAATGTAAAGATGATGTGTGAAAGAGAGAGAGAGCAGATGTACTCAGAATTGTTTAACCAACCCAAAAGTTGGTTAATTCTGGCTTTTTATATAGGCCAGCAGCCAGGATTTTGTTTTGGAGGGGGGGGGGGGGGGTGTCTGAATTATAAGCTTGGTATTTTCTAGTTTCAGATCCTGCTTTCGCCAATATACGAGGGCTGGAATCTAAACTAAAGACTGAAGTTTTTTTGTATTTTTTACTTTATTCTTAAAAACTTGATAAGGAACTGATTTTTTTTTACTTTTAGGCAAACTATGCGAGTGCGATTGGTTGGGATTTATAAACTGAATGTGGAAGAGCTGTGACTGTTTTACAGGATGTGTTTTTAAAAGGCAATACGTCAGAAATACGAAACATGTTCTGATGTTCGCACAAGATAGATCTCCCTTGTCTGATGCACTTTCAAAACTTATATCGTATTCTCTTCATCAAAGCACAAGGGAACTCTTTCAATTTTGATTGGAGGCACGTGTGAAAGAAAGCCAACACTCGTTGCCAGGCAACCGACAGGAAGTCCATTTCCCCTCAAGCCAAAATTGCAAACCCGTCTAGAAGATCTGTCATGTCTTTTCAAAGTTTTTCTTCGACGGTCGTGCACTGGAAGGAAGAAAGAGCTGAAAGCCAAGGGTCGGAAGTTGTGCTTCCAATACAAATACTTCCTCCGGGGGCTACATCATGTTGACTGATGAAATCATACACAGTACAAACAAATCATCTACTTATTCTAGATTCTTGTGAAACTGACTCAAATTCTTAAACATGACCAGATTTTACTCTAGTATCTTGACAAAGACATAAGAATCACAGGGACAAACATTCACCAAAACATTGCTAGTTCTGACCAATCATTATTTTGACCGAGTGATTAATTATGCAGTATCAATTTATAAATTTCCATCTTCTATTTAGCACGGTAAGATTCCATTTGAACTGTAGCTTGTCAGTGGAAACTAGCAAATTCTATTACGATTTTGATTACACAAATAGTATGGATAGTTGGATATCGTTCGCCCCCACATTTTTTTTCTGAATGTACATTGTTTTATGTTGTGCATACATTCACAAACAGACTAATTATGTTAGATAATCAGTTTTAAGGATGTAGGATTAGGAAGCAACCGATTATGTAACATCCCCACTCCCCGCACTATCATCTCCCCGAGTCACGTGATGTCAAGTGATGTCACGGGACCTTTGCATTCAATTTTGAAGGACAATGCATGAAAAATTAGAATGATGGATCCGATTCCCGCGCACTCACTTTAGTCCATTGTGATCATCATAATATCTATAATTAGATTGAATAAAAAGTACAATATCCACAATAAAAAGGAAAAAAGGAAAGATTCAAGTAAAGATCATGACCATGTTGATAAGCATGATTTGAACTGAACAAAGGGTCCCTGATCCATAATGCTTATTATGATCAATGTCACGCTACGTGTTACCTTTCTTCAAACAACTTTAATCTAATAATCATCATCTCATCGGACATAATCATATCTTTGCTGTAAAAAAAGTACATGTGAAGCTTAAAGGCCTGCCTAATTTGGAACAAGGGTGTTGCATTATAATCTAACAAAATACAAAATACCTGAAAATTAATTTTCTTACTCGAAGTATAAATTCATACATGGTATAGTAAAAAATTTCATATCTGTCATTTCTGTCATGTCTGTCTTCCTGTGACAGAACTTAAAAAAAAATCAAATGTTGAAATGACTGTGGATGGCAAGTAAAACAATTATCACATATTTGTATAATTAGCTAGAGAGCGATAGAAATTGATAAATCCCGCTATTAGATTATGTAAATCAACATTCTAACTAAAAATTCAAAGTTCAAACATGGGAAACCAATAGACATTTTATGAATAGCAGTTTCACATCTATATCCTTTGGCATGTTTGATGTATCCATCGGTCTGTAAACAGCTCTGCTGATTCGTGTATACGCTTTGTGTGTGTTTTATCTTGTTATAAGTATAATGAAAATATGTATCTCAGGTTAAAGAAAAGAAGAAAACAAGAATGGAAATCAATGATCCATGATTGTAAATTCCTTTCCATGTCAAGGGCGGTCAAAGAATAATGATGTATTTATATTTTTAATAGAATCTAACAAATTGTCAATCAATCTTTTGAAAGCCCAATTTTATGTTGTTTAGCAACTCTGCTAGTAATCTTCCTGGCATCTTGATCAATGTTGACACCATTCTTGAGAAAGTCATACTCCACTAAATTTGTAGGAATTACTATAGATGAAAAACATCTTGGAAATTCATGTGCACCTTGACAGCATAAATATGTCAAACTATTTCCAGAAGTATCGGAACAATTAACAAAATTTAAGATATCATTTCCCATCTTCAACTTTCTTAATCCTATACCGTATCTTAATGACGGCATCCTTGCGAGAGGAAACGCTTCCAAAGTCCGTCTTGACAGACTTTTATTTAATAGCTTAAAAAAAATCCGTATAATATCAAAATATATTTTTTTTCATCACACTAATCCACACTTATTTTCTATGCCAATAAAATATTGCAAGTCGACGATCTTTTTTTTACTTTCAAATAGGACAATTTATATTCAAATACAACAACACAAAAAATCCCCCCCCCCAAATGTATTCCCTAAAAACAGCTCCATACCCAATTAACAAGAAATTTAGACTCTTTTCGCATTCCATTGGCATGATTGACAAGAATGTTTCTTACAAATAAGATATTTACGTTTATTGACACTAAATTCTGGAATTCATTAGATGACAGCTCAAAGGTACCCAAAGCTTGCATGGATAATTGAAAAACATATTGCTTTCCAAATACATTTCACCTCAAAATTGATTGACTTGCATATACACCCTTCTATCCTTTTGTTCGCTCCCTTTCTTTTTTTTCTTTCACATCAGCTTTTTTCATTCTTAGACTTGTCCACTGTCATATCAATAACTTTAACCTTATAGTGTAATCACTGGGTGTGTCTTTTGTCTTTATCCACTGTGACATATCCTATTTTTTACCTTGTAATTATCTAATTATGTAATCAGTCTAAACAGTCTAAACAGTGTTGGCTAATCATGTAGTTTATTTTATGAAAAAGCAATGATATTAGTATCATACTATTCGTATTCTTTTAGGGACCTAGAAGTATATACAAACCCTAATTTTAATTTGAGTTCCACCATTTTCGTTTTTCCTCAGAAACCTCTTTTTCAACTTATTGTAATTAGTTATTGAATATTTGTTATTTTTCTAGACATGTTTACCGTTTCCACTTTATAATGTAATCCAATTATACTTTGTTTATCATGCATGTATGTTATTCTTTGTTTATCATGAATTGTAAATGAAAACAAGAACAGGAAAAAATAAATTCTAATCAAATCAAACAAATATGTTGTTGATACAAAACCTGTCTGGTCAGGAATGTAATAGAATTTTCAAATCTCTACCACTATCTAAGGCTAGGTTTCTTAGATAGAGAGAGAGGGGGGGGGGGTCAACTCCCTCAGATCGTGTTAATATTTGCAAAATATCATAATGGTTTATTCGAATGGAATGAGACGTGGTTAGGAAACAAAACTTTAAATGGATTCATCTTCTCTAAGATATGATACAGAAACGTCAATCAGTTTGACATTGTTTTGGATGTGTAATTTTTGCCTCATGTGTGACTGCGGATTGATTATTATGACATGAATAATATAGAATATTGTAAATGGGATTCTTTTAGAGTTATTTCTTCTTGCGTGTCCGCATTTCAGGGAATAAATCGTGTTCGGTTCCCTCTGATGTTTCGCACCAATTCACATGATTCGGTTCTTAAATGATTTACCCAAGTAAGTCCATGCATGTTATGATTCATCCAGTAAACTCAAGGGGCCTGTTGCATAAAACTTTTTACCTAAGAAAACTCCGGTAAAAACTGAAAACTAAGGTTAATCTGATTTCTGCCATTGACTTTAACACAGGGCAAAAACTCCAGTAAAACAACCTGAGTTTTCTCAGGTAAAAAGTTTTATGCAACGGGCCCCAGATATATTAATCAGTTATGAATCTTTTACACTGAAATTTTTTGAAAATTTTAAAGTAGAAACCCCGGGTAGAAACTCACTATTCTCTGTAGTCGCGACGTTACACCAACCACTGTTGGCTTCATCAGTGAGGTGACTTGTATGTTGCGGATACGTAGCCTGATAAATCAAAATTGATAGCTCAACATACATGACATGCTTTTGTTTACGTCAGACGATAGCATGGAACTATGGATATAACATGAACAATGATGAAGTTCGAATCAAGGTGATATATTTTTTCTTTTATATTTAATGGTTATGATATTGAAAGAAAACGCCTTACAAATTATATATTTCAGGTCACTGGGCGAAGGTCATATGTAATTCAAGGTCAACAAACTTACAAGTATTTTGTATTATGAAATGAATGTTCAAAACATTCTTCACCTTAGTTGTTTTCAAAATCAGTACTGCCATAAAAATGATCTGTTTCTATATTGAATGTTGTAATGAAGGTGAGACTGCCAGAGGCATTCCATTTGTAGTTTTCTTTATTTTAGTTGGGGGTCAGTCATCCAAATTGCAATGTTTGTTTGATTGTATTTATTTCATTGATAACGCCACAAAGATACTTGATCGAGACAATATAATAATAATAATATGCAATTTTTATATAGCGCTTAATACAAATGTTTCTAAGCGCTGCATACTATTACCCCGGCTTTAGCACGGCTACCCTGATCGGGCGCATCAAGCATTTAAAGAATTCCTTCCTACCGGGTACCCATTTACTACACCTGGGTCGAGAGTGGCAAATGAAGATAAACGCCTTGACAAAGGACGCTACTGCTGTGATGGGATTTAATTAATTCGAACAGACATAGCTAAAGCGAAAATATTGTAATCTGCGCACCCTTTATTTCAAAATTTCCTGTTTGCATTCTCCCATTGAGAAAGAGAGAGAGAGAAAGAGAGAGAGAGGGGGGGGGGGGGGGATCATGGCTCCACCAATATTATTGCAGCGCATGGGGTGGACCCGATTACCAATGTATATATTTTCATCTGTCGTCAGATCCTTCTCATGTGTTTAACATCATGAACATGGAATGAGATAAAAGATAGCACGTCAAGGTTGACCTCATGTATAGGTCAGTTGCATGAATGTTTGGGGTATGTTTATTACATGTCATGTATGTTTAACTATATGGATGCATGAAATATAATTTGACAGATCTATCACATTTAACAACATTGCTTTGGTTCTGTTAAACCTGCAACTTATGGGGGGGGGGGGACTTTTGCTCCCTATAAACTAAGAACCCGGACTAAAAAATGCCAAATACCAAAATGCTTGGTAAAATTATCGGAAAGTATTTGTATCTTTATCGAATTCCTGGTCGATAAGACTTATTCTTTTTAATTAATTATTATTGGTTTGTTGCACGCTGGTTTGCTTTCTTGGAATTGTTGTTTCAAAATAGCAGACAGTACCTATAACTCAGCGCCCTCAAATATTGATTTCCCCATGTTACGTCATGCAGCGAGATATAAGCGTATATTAATCGGGCATTCTTTATGGATTGTTAATACAAGAGGAAGGGGCTCGGCGATAATTCACTACTCTGAAAAGTACTCGTAATCGAAACCAACACATAGAATTTTGAAAATTTCGAAAAGACGCTTTGGTTTCGATTTAGGATTTATCATTAGGAAATGATGAGGGGTACGTGCCAGGTACCCTCTCCAACTTAGATTGATTCGGAGCAATGGTGTATCGAGGCAAAAAGTTTGAGGGTACCAAACATCGCGTATGGGACTAAATTTCTAAAAATATTGTGATAGAGCGAAGTGAGCCAGCAAAAATGTTGATCTTTTAAATACAAAAGTCTAATTTTCTGATAGATGTCAACATACTCAGAAAATGATCATGATTTCACCCCTTTCACTTCATTTCCTTTCTTTTTCTTTCTATTTGGTCGTGAAACTTTCGGAAGATCATGGCCCCACAAGCTCACCCTCTCTCATATCTGTTCGCCAGTGATTTAAAGGTCTGTAATCTAATCGCCAGTGATTTAAAGGTCAGACCAGGGATATGCATATCCCTGGTCAGACAGAACTGCGTGCATGGGATCGCTTTAAACTGTTTCAAGGTTAATGATCGAAACACTAATCTGATTTTAATGATGTCGCTATCTCTCGCACACTAATAATGATGGGATTCCAATTATTACACACTAAAAATATTGGGTACAATTTTAACCAGCAGGAGGCTAATTATGTTTCCAACCAATTTGGGGCAGTATTTTACCCAATGCGTGAAGCATATTGTCCTGTGATGTTTCAAAGAGTCAGCAGCAATTACTTTAGAATGGGGAAATTTTATCACACAAAAAAAATTCCCCAAAGAAATGCCCGATGTTGGTTGGACACATAATTACCCTCATGGAGCATTTTACCCAATATTTTTTTTACAGTGTATGGTATCAGGATAATTTTACACTCAATCTGTCAATTAATGCTAGACATATTCAGTCGTGAATCAAAACTATGCAACAAGGAATATTAAATAGTGAGTGGATGACGCCATCAGTCTCCTCATTTACATACTGACCAGGATGATGTGATAACTGTTAATGTGCAATTAAGCGAAACTTTAAATGTCAGAACTTTCTTATTTTTGATCAGCATTATGTCTGTTTATAGTGTTCTCTTTTTATCTAGGGGTCCGTTGCAGAAAGAGTTGCGTTTAAACGCAAGTCAAAATATCAATCGCAAGTCCCAAATGCGCGCTGTTGATTGGTTGAAAATCAAGTTGCGCATGATTTTTAGAGTTGCGATTGATTGCAACTCTTTCTGCAACGGGCCCCAGAACAACTTTGTAGTGGGATGGACTTGATATTTAAGAGCACACCAAAGGGGTAAACAACAGCAATACGTTATAAAAAAAATTAGCTTATCTCGCGGTCTTGTGGGCCATGTCTATTGCCATTCCTAAAAATGATTTGAATCTTAAACTTTCTACAAGCACCCCACCCCCTTTACTATTGTTTCACTTGAAACAGGTCAAAAAATTGTCATCAGGTTTTAACAAAATTTTGTTTTATATCATTTGGCTTTCCTGCATGTAGGCTTGCCATAAATCGGCATATTTTCTTGAAATCCGATCGCGTCAAGGTTGAAAATGACGGAATGTGGCATTGGTAAGCTAAAGATGGAGAAAATAACGTGCTTCATTGATTACTGTGATTAGCCGAAGATGTACATGTATATTTATATTTCACCAAGATCATATGGTGTGAATTTTGAAGATTATCTGCCCAATTTAGTCATGATCCCTCGGTTGCCAGATCATTAACCCAGGACGACCTACAAGGCGGGCACCCTCCCTGACAATTTTTTCCTTTTTTTTATTTTGTTACGCTAGATGTTCACTTAGGAGCAAATATCAAGTTAAAAATCCATTTCAATTTTGGCTCGTTGGAAGTGTCAAGGATTCCATTATCACGGTCAATCCTTCTTCCACTTGGTTTGACAGAAAAAGAAGTAATACTCTAACTCATGATTTACCCCATCTGTTGGGAAAAAAATTATTATTTTATTCCTCATGTTTCAAACCATTTTGTAATGTTTGTACGACGTGATGGTATGGGTTGTATGCAGCTTGCATTTTAAAACACGTCCTCTGATGATAATGATACACCCCCGTCGCCATGGTAACACACAGCTTTTCCGTCAGTATTCTCAGAAAAAATATAATACAGTATCCTTTATAGTCAAACCTTGTTGCAAGACCTGTTGCCTCGATTCATACCGATGACCTATCTATCGATTTCGGATGCTGCAGTTTTGGCGGGGACACTGAAAATATGTGCAATGTTTTTTGGTCAAATTCTTCAAAAATTCAAATATTTCTCCATTCCACACAGTCAGGTTCACGATGGGAACGTCAAATCTTGTGATAATGCCGTTGACATTTGGTCGGGGTTGGGGTGGATCTCAAACATATTGGCACAAGATGATGTAGAGACCCGCTTTGATGTTTGCCTAGAAACGCCTGTGACCAGTGGCGTAACTACGGGGGGGGGCATGGGGGGGGCACGTGCCCCCCCATCGGCTGCCCCCCCAAAAAAAAAGGGAAAAGGAGAAAAAGAGGGAAAAAGGAAGAGAAACGTAGTGGGGGAAAGAAAAAATTGTTGTTTATCATAGTGTTATATTATATTATATAACATAAGAAGCATTTTTTCACAACTTTATGAAACATTATTTGCTTAATTGTGTCTTCATTGTTCCTGGTGCTCGCATAGACTTTTTAACGAGATATATAAACCTGCTGTACTAAAGCCTCCCGTTTTCAAATCAATATACAACAAAATAATATATTTCCTCGCAATTAGAGTTATTATTGTTTTAAGTAGTGATATATTCTTATTTTTCATGACTACTGAAAGTTATTGCCCTATTTTAAGGTCTTAATATAAAACATTTCCTGTCCGTGCTAACGTTCGCATTAGTGGATTGGTGAGATTTTTGCTCTTCATTAACTCCTAAAATCAGTCCTTAAAATGTCAATTTTTCTGATCTGAATATCAAAAAATTTTAACTCGCGCTTCGCGCTCGCATCATTTGGTTAGTGAAATACGTGGGGTCTTAGTGAATTCCTACAAACAAGCCTTGGAATGTCCCTCTTCATGTCTGAATTTCCTAGATTTTCAGCTCGCGCTTCGCGCTCGCAGTATTTCATTAGTGAGATGCGTATAATAATCATGATTACAATGACTTCAAAAAGTGCTCCATGTGTTTAGATGTAATTCTAACAAAATCAGCAAGCGCTTGGCACTCGCATTAGATGACTATGGTAAGAAATGTATACTCTGACTTAATGGATTCGTAACTATAGTCCTTAAAATATCCATGTTTGTGGTCAATATATACAAAAATTTCAGCTCGCGCTTCGCGCTCGCATCATTTGGTTAGTCAAATACGTAGGGTCTTAGAGAATTCCTACAAACAACCCTTAGAATGCCCCTCTTCAAGTCTGTATTTCCTAAATTTTCAGCTCGCGCTTTTGCGCTTGCAGTATTTGATTAGTAAGATGCGTATGATAATCATGATTACATGACTACAAAAGGTGCTTCATGACTGTGTTTAGATGTAATTCTAACAAAATCAGCAAAGGATGGCAATAGCATTAGATGACTATGGTGAGATAATTATACTCTTAATGGATTCTAAAATATAATCCTTAAAATTTCCTTGTTTAGGGTCAATATATACAAAAATTTTAGCTCGCGCTTCGCGCTCGCATTGTTTGTTTAGTGAGACAGTTAAGTATCATGATTACAAAACAATTCGCTTATAATGTCAATTTTTAGCCGTCAATATCAAAAATTTTCAGCTCGCGCTTCGCGCTCGCATTATTTAATCAGTGAGATACATATCCGTTTGATGGCACTGCATGTCCTTAAAATATCTCTATTAGGTCAGTATACCTGACAACTGCGCGCGCTTCGCGCGCTCCCTAAGTGACCCGAAATTTCTGCTGGTGCCCCCCCCAATGCCGTGACCCACGGTACGCCACTGCCTGTGACATTTTCATTGTTACTATCTGCTCCAGACTTTAGGTAGACAGCAGCTCTATCTCATCCTGAAGGCTGCTTTCTTGTCGGCGCTCACCCTCGTTGAAATCGAAGAAGTGTTCAGGCTAAATAATGATGAAGAGTTATTTCTGTGATTTTTACAGACAAATGTTAAATAAACAACTAAAACCCCTAGTTCCATCTGACCATGGACCTCTCTAGTAGGTCCATGGTGAGAGCAATTAGTGGTCGAAAACAATTCAGGTGTTAAAATACACCACGGAGTTCAAATAGTGTTAAAATAAATAACACCGTTGGATGTCTAATTATCACCATGAATTTAACACCAGTGCACCAATTTACTGTTGTCGAATTTACTGTTGTCGAAAACACGATACTCTTTTGGGCAATGCCATTAAATGATCAAACTTTTGTATACGTCTGACCCCTAGTTTTGTCAAGTCTTACTTCAATTCATAAGCTGATCAAGTCATGGTCCTTTGAGAAGACTGTAAAAAAAAGAAGAAACCAGAGACAGAAAATGTCATGAATGTTCCACAAATAATTTTGGGTCGGACTACCAATTTTTTTCGGAATTGCCTTTTATTCTATTTTGTGGGATAAATATCACCAATATTTGAACAAAATAAAAGTTTGATTGGAACCCCCCCAAAAAAAAACAAACAAACCATTAAACATGTTAAATGGATTTGTTTTGTTATCACTTAAACCAATACGATAACATGTTTGGACCAATATTATATAGATATCGGATAAAGAATTATTATTCCCGAGTGATCTTTACTCGGGATTTGCTGCCAAAACTTCTGAGTCGTTCAATTAGCGTTCTGTCTGCAGGCTATTGGTAAGGTCATACGATTCGATAATAGCTTTTAACTCCTAATCCTACTTTTAAGGAGATTATCGTCGAATATGAATTACGTTTGCTTTTCATAGTAAATTGACTTGATGGAAGACAGCAATGTACCATTATCCTCACTTTTTTCGGGTCCCAGTTTTTTTCACTTATGATATTTTTTTCATTCAAAATTAGGGATGTGGAATTTCGTTTTGGTTGCAAGGTTACATTCCTGGCCGTGTTTATATTCGCGATAAAGACTGTTTGTTTTCCATTTTGATATATCACATAAGGACAGTTTCAATCCTTTAGACCAGGTTTTGATGGGGATTTAATGGCATGTTCATTGGTTTGTATAATAGGAGGGGGGGGGGGGATAAAACCCTTTTTCTGATGTTGCGAGTCAATCTAGAAATCATTAAGATAAATTCGATTTGTGAACCTAGTTATTGCATTGGGAATCGTACAGGCAACGAAATAGTATTCGTTTTTTTAGCCACTTAATTCCAAAATTAGATTATTCAGCTTTCATAGGGAACAATTATTACTATTACAAAAGACGATTCCCCTCACACAGTGACTATTGGACGTTTGTATCGTGTTGCTTTCTGGAGTATCATTCAGCAGTGAAAAAAAATGTTGAATTTTATTAGATATATTTTGGATTTAAAACTATTTTTTTAATACTGTAATTATAATTGCAGACCTCTTAGGTCCCACAGGAATTACCTGATCGCGAAACTGTTTTTTTAATTGACAGTTCTCGCTTGTATCACGGTCTGTAAAAATAAGTACGATCTTAACGCAGAAAATTTCGTTTTCGAACAGGGAAGAGATTTTTAACAGTCTGTACCAACTACATGTAGGTGGCTTGAATTAAAACGAATAAAACGGCTGTTTTCGATTCGCCGTACGGCCGCCGTATAGAACAAATGTGACGAAGGTATTAGAGTTAGAACTGATACATATTTCATCTAAGCTTGAAAATTATTTAAATCAGCTTCTCACAAAGCGAAACGATTGGTGGCTTTAACAGCTGCAATGATATAGTCGTGGAGGGATAGTGATGCTTATTATCAAATATTCAGGGTTTGTTTTTCCAGGAACATTATTGCATACATCGACAACATTTAGAACCCCACATCTCATAATTTTGCAAACCTCCACAATGTCACCTAACCCCTTCAATTTCATTTGCATTAGATATAAATATTTGTAAGCCGTTATTTAATTTACTTCTGAAGTTGGAGCCCACACACCGTGTACATTTCCGTGCTTAATAAAGGTACTTTATATAAAGAGCTTCCGATCTTTGGAGAACTTCAAGTTCGCGATGGAAATTTGGCTGACTTTCCCTCAATTCTCACTCTTGAGAATTTGGAGTTTGATTCGTGCAGGGAATTTCCTTATTTAAGTAATATGGCAGTGTTTATGGTGCAGATGATTCTTTCGTCACTTCATCTTGTCTGTGGCAGTATATCTCATTTGGACCTTAAGCCCTTGATCGGACTTTCAAAATTCGATTGCTTTACCGGGTCAATTCGAGGGGTTACTATGGTTACTCACCTTTACTCACTTCTTCGTTGAACCAGATGCACGTTTCTGATTGGTTGGAAATTACGTTGCAATTGTTTGCGCGTCTCTTCATGCAGCGCCCCCCCCCCAGGGTTTTTCGTCACCTCCATGGTTTACATCCGATTTCAACGAAATGCTAGGATTTTGTCTGTTTGATTTGTCCTTCATTTTTTTCCAGTCATTTTGAGGGAGGGAGGGGGTAGGATGGGAGTTGATATGAACATCATTATTCGACAAAATCAAAAGCAATTATTAAATCAAATTTTAGTTGTTCATAAAGTCCGTTGCAGCCTTTGCGCAATTAAAGAGCTAGCTAGCTAGGCCTAGGCTATATTGGTGAACGCCTCTAGTTCACCTCACGATCGTGAAGTCGACGATGAATATATGGTTCAGTGTTTCGTTGCCCAAATCAAGGACATGACCCGTGTAATTAAAATGTCAAAGGTTCTCAGGTGTCCAAGAGGACAATGGAAGCATTATCATGCAGATGACAGAACGCGGATCCAGAGTCGGATTATGAAGTGGTGCAAATTTGCTTGAATTTGAAAGTTTGACAATAAATAAATAAATAAATATAATAAATAAACAAATAGGCCAGCAATACAATTTGTGTTCGTTTCGTCCCCGAAAACTTTAACAAGCAAAGAAGGGATGCGCAATTAATTCAATCTACATGCTGTGCTTGTAACTTTTTAAATTTTAAGGGGTGCGGCCAAAAATCGGTGAAGGCAAAGTAGGTAATATTCGCTCGAGAATTAATTTCTTTTCAAATAAATCTTTCATTGTGGATATTCTCCTTAAACTCTCATGATTTGTTACAAAACTAATGTTAAATGCTACACCTTTTGATAGGATTATGAATGAGACCTCCACAAGACACTTATGATGTTTGTAATGTAAGAGGTAGAGCATTATGGGAGCGATGGAATTCAAAGAAAATCGTTTGATCATGGTAGTAGGTCCCTATGTTTGATTGACACCTTCTAAGATGGGATTGGTTCTCGTGTTGCTCTGTGGCTCCGAGCTGTTTGAATCCCTGTCGTGTTCTAACCACTTACCTAAACGCACCCCTGCCTCGTCTCACCTTCACTGATTTCAAACTTAATCCAGAATAAATATTATTAGACTCGTATGAGAAATAATAGTAGTTTTGCCTTCCAAAGCAGACGCACATCCTCATTCTGTTTGAAGCATGAAGTTTGGATTAATTCGGAGCTAACTGCAGCCTACAACAAGAGAATTATGATTGTTGTTGTTGTAGTTATTATTGTTGTTATTATTATCATCATCATCATTTATTATAACCATTGTTATTATTATCATCATTTTATTATAATTCTTCTTCTTGTCATTGTTATTATAATTGTTGTTGCTGTTATCATTATTTATTTATTTACACATGGTACCCACTTCAGCTGTATTTGTAATGAACTGTCCAGCATAATCACTAGCGTACCTATGGGGGAAGGGGGCAGACTGCCCCCCCCCCCTGACGAGTCACAACGGGGACGTATCCCCCCTGACGAGCTTGAAGACCTACTTGAAGACCTGCGAAATGTCCTTTACATGCGGTTGAGGACTTTGTTTTTGCTTGTCAATTTTTTTGGCGGACGAATCCCCCCCCCCCCCACTCTGGAAAATCCTAGGTACGCTACTGGGCATAATGCTATTTGAATTTCGAACGATAAAATAGGTTTGCTTGGAGTGTAAGGTCCATTCATGTGATATTATGATGCTGAAAACTAAACTTTTAGAATGTACACCCCTACAGGCTTGTAATTACTGCTTTCTTCATTATTGATACCGTAACGATAATTGTTGGTACTTGAAATGAAAAAATAATTGTTCAACCAAATAAAACCCCGGGATAAAACCACATGTAACTAACTGCCCTGGGAAAGCAAACAATGTATTCGGCCTTGGAGAGAGTCAACGTACGTATGCCACTCAGAGCATGGGCGTGAATCATCGGACGACGATGTGTGGCTGCTGTTGAAACTCGTGAACGGTGTTGTGAACGGTGTTGTACACTGACGGCAGGGTGTCGTTTTGATCTCTAAACCCGAGTTTCATTTCACTTTTCTTATCATCATTATACCCAGTGGACATGAGGTATGCAAATGCGCATTTCTGGTCTCGTGATTTTTGTTTACCAGATGAATTCAGATTTAAAAAAAAAACCCGAACCAGAGTCGAGACGGATCGTCATTCGACCTCAAGCCAGTCTTAGTGAAGACTTATAAACATCACATTCCTGGTGTCTTCCCGGGTGTCTTCGGTGGGGCTTATAAAACAATAGGATTTGACTTCGTTCGAAAGGTAAGAGTTCTCGATAATTCATGCTTGACTTTTGAGGAATGCACTGAAAATTGTATTGTCCCGCTCCCGTTCAGTGCACTAGTTCATTGCCCATTTTCTTTGGTCATGTCACTGTGGGTGAAAGTCGGGGATTGTGGGGGCTGTTTCACGGGAACTTCAGTCTTATCTTCACACGCCTTCACTCTGAAAAACTGAAATGTCAAACCAACATTTGAAAGGTCGGATGAATGATAACCCCCCCCCCCTCAATGTTGCATTTTCCACTTTAAATGGTTCAAACCAACACTAATTATTTATCGGTGGATTCAGTTTTGATTGGATATAACATTTGAAAAAGGTCGCAATTCCACCAACCTTGATATTGATTCAACATTTCATTTTTAGAGTGTTCGAAACTCGATGTTCGTCCAACTCAAAGACTTGGGGAAGCACACCCCTGGCAGTACACGCTTTAAATGAAAATAGCATTTATTACCTTTTAAACACGCTTTTTTATTCATGACGTCAAACGGCTTCATTGACATAGTAACAGTTATGCAAACTGGATCATAATTATTTATGACCCCTCGTTCTTTTGGTCTCACATGTTTATCGTTTATCGGACATGAATGCCTATTTTCAGTGAAGTGCAATCATTATTTTAATATCCATTGCTTGTCTTTTGTATAGTTTGTAATATATTTTCCGGGGGGGGGGGGGTTCTGAGGCCCGGCCCTTCTCCCTCAGCCCCATCCCCCTTCCATTGCACATTTTCAATAAAATTGTTCCAAAAACGTGAAAGAGACCATCTGTTTGTCATTTTCGTACTTGGATACCCCCCCCCAAAAAAAAAAAAATCCGCGGCTCCTGAATCATTATTGATATGGAATCCCTGCTTTATAATAATCGCTTCCCACTTTCATTCATATAATTTCACGCACCCGATTCTTTAATTCCCAACGCCTTTGTAATTGTATTAGCTAAATGAATCAGGGAACATATCATTGTCTTTTAGGTAAAGATATTGACACTCCTCCGTTTCAATACCCAGGCACTACCACCTCGACGAGTTATCCATTTCAAATATTTATTTAGTACACTGACCATATAGCTCACCGAGTTGTCCAGATAAAATATGCAGGGATAATCATGATAATGTTAGCTTTATCTTGCTTTTTTGGCTCCCGAACATACCGCGATAAATAAATTGATGCGTCCTAAAAAAAACATGTAGTGATGGAAAGCGGGTCATATGGAATCTAAAACAAAACCCGTATTCTAAATATATATTCTGCGATTATACAATTTCGCTATCAATGTTCAAATAAATGCGTTTTGTTAGAAGAAATTAGTTATCAGGCAGGGAATTAGGTCGAAAATTTATCTGTCTTCGTTCGGCTCTTTGATGCAATTATTTTTTTTCAAAATCAACGGATTTTTTTAAGGAAAAATAAATTGGACCGATAAACATGATAAAGAACGTTAAATATCCTCAGATGTAAAATTTTTATTTTCCCAAAAGAACCATAGAGTTCGATAAAAAATATGGACGGTCACTGCATAGATGAAACTTGGACCACATAAATCTGTCCGATGCTTTAGCATGTTGAGAGGGAAGGCAAGGAGGGAGCGGGTGGGTAAAAGGGTGTCTTTGGGCTTCGAAGTGCTGGGTTATATTGTCTCATAACAATTAATATTTGTTTGCTTGATGGTTTGACATTCTCTAGCAATATGTGTGGGCTGCAGGGATTGCTTGTTCTGTCATTCATCCGAAGACCCATAGCAAACAAGTGTGAAACCAGTTGAAAACATGGTTATATCATATGCAAATGTTAATGAAATTAGATTCTTGTGAAGTTATTGATTTGCTGATGATTATTCGTTTGTTTAAATGTTTGTTTGCCATTTTTAAACATTGCAAAGGGTTGAAGTACGTCAGATTCTGACATTTACTCCGTCAATCCCACGCCCTATTAGAGATTTAGACGTGGATATGTGAAATTTGGCACTCGTCGATGAGATTCTGTACTCCTTTTAGAGGTTTAATGGAATAGATACATGTGAAATGAACGACTTGCTTTAATAGGTCTATCGAGAGGATTTTTATTCACGCCTTGATTATGTATTTTTTTTAAGTGAGTGTCAAGTATTTTACTTTTGTTTATCTAATTCTGGTATGTCGTAGGTGAAAGCGCTTTTAACAATGGAATTTGTGGTTGTCATTTTAGCTCATATACCCATGCACCTGCGCGACTCAAGATTTCGGGTTTTATTTCAAACAGTTTGCTTAAAAATGCTTACTTTCTTCTTTACGTGAACCTTGAGTTGGTAGAATACCTTTTTTTTTAATTTTGAAAAAACACTATAGTGACAATCAAATTTGACAAAATAATATTTTGTGAATTTTAAATGAGTTGATGTTGGAAACGTCAAAATATTTTTCAAAATCAACGATATGCTTACCAACTTTGTGGATAGCTGCCCCCCCCTTCACATTCACTAGTTTCGTTTATTTTGCATGCGAAGGAGCACCTTCCGTGATTGTTATGCAATACCCCCTTTTGTCTAGGGCCTATACTTCACAAATTGGTCACTCCAAATCCTTTAGCAAATATGCTTGAATTAAATTTAAGTACAGTATTGGACAACACTAAAATAGCTACTCCATTCCTCACTCGAATGTCATAAAGGTGTTGAAGAAATTGTAAAAGACATTGAGGAGGGTTGAAATTTCGTTTCTTTTTAATGGGAGTATTTGAGAAGTGAGCATTGTGAATTTAATGTGTTGCATTTAAAAGGACCCGTAACATCTTTAGATGAGATTCGAATAAATTGCTCGTTAACTAGGATGTTTTCCACTTCTTGAATTGTTCCTCAAACATTACAAAATTATTGTATGTTGTAAACGAGAAAAGGAAAGAACTAATGCCACCCAACAAAAAGTCGTTTTAAAGGGCAAGTTTACCTCTACCCCTCCCCCCCAAAAAAAATGTTGATTTGAATGAGAAAAGGACAATCAAAGTATAGCATAACGCTGAATATTTCAGCAATTTATAGATCTGAGAAAGAAATTTATGAAGTTTATAAAGTGTCGTTTAATTTCACAAAATATTATACACATCCTAATCTGTATGTAATAAAAAAAGTGCACACTTATTTACCAATAATGCATATAGCATTCTATCTATTTGAAACCAGGATAAAAGAGCATTGTACATTAAATACCTTGCTCACGGCACAGGTGCCGCGGCCGGGATCGAACCCCGGATTTTCTATGTATAGCCAGGCGCCTTAGACCACTCGGCCACGGCACCTTCTAAATGAGCTATAGGGAACCAATAACGTCACCCATTCCCTGTTTCTTTTGTATAGCTTATATTATATGAAATAAAAGCCTCCCTGCAGTTAACGACACAATATTGAGCTCTTCTTTATATCTAATTGGGTATACGAGTATTTTTAATAGGCGCTTACTACGATTATTGAAAGTCAGCTAAAGGACGATCGAGCGAGATAATCTGCAATAAGTACTTCTTCAATGTGTGCAACAAGCTTTTTTAAATCACAATGGATGATAAAGGCAAAAACCAATAATTTTCAGACATCCTTTAGCGAAAAATACTAGCCAAAGGACATCGAAGATCGATAGCCTGTCGCATAAACATTATAGGCACGCAAGAAGTATAAAATGATGATGTCATATCACAAAAGAATATGCCTTCATGATATACGATGGGGGGGGGGCGTCTCTTTACCTCCACGCCGCTCTCTGATCATTCGCATACTCATTTCAAATTTCAAATCTCTAACTTCAAAGTTAATGTCCACCTCAAGAAAGTGTTGATTTGAATGAAAAGAGAAAAAATCTAACAAAACATAAAGTTGAAAATATCATCCAACATGGATGTAAAATATAAAGCAATGACATCTTAATAAAGTTTCGCTGAATTTCAGAAAACAGTTATGCACATCCTGATATGAAAATGAGGCAACTGATGACGTAACCCACCGATATTTATTTTCGGCGTTCCTCTTCAAGAACACAAATTGATGAAATGTCACCTTGCAATTCAAACCAATCCACACTGTATCCGACTACTCGTTCAATCATTGCTTATGACCGGGTATAATAATGGACCTATTAGGTCCATGGTATAATCTAGTGCGTGAATTTCAAACGTTCCTTGTATGAAATGGTGTGCATCGAAGCCTTGTTAATGCGTGAGACAGATTAGTTTAAAAATTACTCACAAACAAAGTGATGATGACGAATTAGGTGGTCTGTCGATCATGACTACCCCAATGACCTCCAAACCTATCAGAGAGGTTTTTTTTCATAGGACAGGCCGACCAAACATGAATGTTATGCTAATGAATACGTGGGTGCTATTAAATAGTGGTAATGATGCTGTAGATATCTATATCTATATGGGCGGGCATTTTTTAAAATGTAGAATACTATATCTTTGAAGATTCTTGAATAGTATCCTATAGGTCAGTCATCGTGAAACGATAGATAACTGATATAGATACTATATAGCCATCGACTGTCGACCTTTTAATGGCGTAATAATTTACATTAGACCTACACACGTAGGTATGTGTATGATAGGCCTACATAATTGTAGTCCTGTTGTTTATGATAACTTTCAAAGTGATTGATCATGTGCATGTGTAAAGATGTCAGGCAAGGATTGTTCAGCATCTCTTCTGCCAGACAAATGAAATTAAGAGGAGGCGTCATCCTCCACTCAACTGTCCTAAAACAGTCTGACAGATCGCCAATTGATATACTCCATTCAAATAATGCACTTCATTGGTGAAGTCCCCCTCAGTGAAATGTTGATTTGAATAGATAGAGAAAAATCAAACAATCATAACTCTAGAAATCTTACAAAAACTGGTGTGAAATCGGAAAGTAAATCTAAAGCTGTTATACGTACATCATGGTCAGAAGGCCTACACATGCAAAAAAAATGAAGAAACTGATGACGTCACACACTCACTATTCCTTTTATATGAAATAAGGTTCGATTCCCCCTGAATGTTTCGAATAATTGATATCTTTTCTGATTTTCTATACATGACTGTATTTCATGTAATAAAATACAAAAGAAACAGTGTGTGAATGGCACAATTCTCAGTCTCGTTTGCATATCAATGTGTTGTGCATATAACTGTTTTGTGAGAAATAGCGACACTGGCACGACTTTCTTATCCCTTTGTAATGAAATGTTAAAAGTTATGTTTGTTTTTCTGTATTCCTTCAAATCAACTTTTTGCTGGGGAGTGGGGTGGACTTGACAATCAAATAATTCTCAGCTGGGAATGATAGATATATATATTTATAGCAGGATCAACATGGGAATCAGATCTACTTAAAGGACAAGTCCACCCCAACAAAAATTGATTTGAATAAAAAGAGAAAAATTAAGCAAGCGTAACACTGAAAATGTCATCAAAATCGGATGTAAAATAAGAAAGTTATGACATTTTTAAGTTTCGCCTCATTTCACAAAACAGTTATATGCACATCTCAGTCGGTATGCAAATGAGGGAACTGATGACATCACTCACTCACTATTTCTTTTGTATTTTATTATATGAAATATGAAATATTTTGATTTTCTCGTCATTGTCAATTAAATGAAGTTTCATTCCTCCCTGAACAATACATGTGGAATTCCATTATTTCAACATTTTGTGCTTCAGGCAAGGAGGTCCTAATCGTCAAATTCGTAAAAATTGAAATATTGTATAATCCAAACAATAAAAAACAAAAGAAATAGTGAGTGAGTGACATCATCGACTCTCTCATTTGGATGTAACTGGCTCGTTCACATAACTATTTTGTTGAAAATAAGCGAAACTTTGAAATGTCATAACTTTCTTATTTTACATCCGATTTTGATGTAATTTTCAGCATTGTGCTTGTCTAATTTTTCTCTATTGATTCAAATCAACATTTTCCTGAGGTGGACTTGACCTTTAAATGGGCCTATGCCCTACATATCTTACATTTTTTGCTACCCATCGTCAGATTAAAAAAAAAAGTTTTCTCATAGTTACGTAAAGAGGATCCAAGAACAGAGAAAATGTACTGTTAAATGCTCCAGTCTACATGACAAAGAACCAAGAAGTCTTTATCGAAAATTGGTGAGTCAAAACAGTAGTTTACTAGTAGACCTTGACTCTGGACAAAGTTCATATTTGCAATTTTGTCAGTTCCGAAACTGCCGTTACGGTTACCAATTTCCGACAAAGCCTTCCATGCTGTTCTTTGTCATGGGCGGGCATTTTTAAAGATGTTATTTCTTGTATTCTCGAACATATTGATTCAAAGGTTCACTCCATTGACAATTACCGAGGGCTTAAACATGTACCATGGAGATTTCATGTCTGTTATATAGGGCCCTATCCATCTGTCATGCGAACCAATGGGACCTTGGACGGTCAACATGATCGGACTTATACCTAAAGTTTCCTCTTTCACGATTTGCGCCACGATTAAAATTGTGATCGTGGCGTAATCGTAGTGATCGTATCAGGTCATATCAAATCGTATCAGATCCTATCAGATCATATCAGATCGTATCAGATCACTTCTTATCAGATCATATCAGGTCATATCAAATGATATCAGATTAGTCGTGACACGGGTCGTGTGGTCCAGTGGTTAGAGCATTGGACTTATAATCGCAAGGTTGTGAGTTCGAATCCCAACTCTGCCATTGTCTTCACTTTGATAAAAAGGCCCGAGAGTGATATCTGTCGTCTATAACGTCAGCCACTATGACTGATTAACCTAGACGTAAAACGTTTCATAGGTAATTGGATATATGCCAGCTTGGCGTTTACCAGCAAAAAATGCAGTTCTGCCGAGTTCCTGCGGGAGTTGCCACAAACAGAAACAGTCGTATTGATCGTAGAAAAAAATTGAATGGTCCAAAAATGTTAACGATCAGTTACGAAAAGCCAACCGTGGCGTACGTTCGCTTTCACTTGCTCGTGCGATCGTTTGCGATCATTTGGTCACAATATGTGTTGCACGGAATCGCAACAGTTGTAAGCAGACGCATCACCAGTATTGAGAAAGGGGCTTTACGGATCACACGGCAGTGAGAACGAGGCATAATGCGATGAAAAAAAAATGACGGAACTCGGCTCTCATCAGCAGGATCGTAATTGGGGTTGTCGCGGTTCTCAACAATCGTAAGTTGGAATACTGACCCGAGACAAACCTTCCTTTGTCAGTCAATGGGTCAACCCTGAATGCTTACCTGGATGACCCAAGTCCAAGAGTTTGTCAAGCATCAACCGACCTCGACAAGCATTTTGACGACAGAACTTGACAGCGTGTGGAGTGCGAAAATATGTCAGGTCGACTGCTCAGCGTCATCGAGTATGGATGATAGACCTGATTATCTGATGGACATGGATGGCGAATAAGATGCGATCCACGCTGTTAAAGGGGTACTCTTGGCTGAAAGGAATATGATTTTAACCCATAGATTAAAATCAGGCAACACAAAATGCTGAAATTTTCATTAAAATCGAAAGAGATTTACAAAGTTATGACATTTCAAAGTTCTGTATTATTTCTGTGAAACAGTTCTATAAAGCACGACTTCATGGAAATGCAACGAGCAAGTTGATGATGTCTTATCCCCACTTATTCTTTTGTATTTTACTGTATATTATATTCATTTAAAAATTTGTCCTTCAAGAATGATAGAAAATGGATTGGCAACTGATTTAATGTGTAAGATAAGCATCCGTGCTATTTGTATATTTGTAGGGCCCCGGCTATAAGCAGTCTTGCTTCTTAGGGGCCCTGACCATTAAGAAACTTGTAACCTGTTATATTTTGAATTTGTTGTATCATGTTATTTTTGTAAATATTTTTGATGTCTTTTTAATGGTCAATAAATTGAATTGAATTGAAATTGAATTGAAACTTATACAGTGCGTATAAAAAAGTTTACACTTAGGAAAAATCCTGTAAAATTATGCATTTGTAATATCCTGAAGATTTTTCCATATTTTTACATTGGTACAGATCCATTTAAGCAAATGACGATATAACTGTCGAAAAATATTTCCACTTGAGTGAGCACCACTTGCTTTTGAAAAGTTAGTGAAAAATGATTTGCTTTGAAATTTATAGATATGCGAATAATAGTAGACCTTAATCACGAAGAACATGTGGAATTCAGCTGGTAAAATTGATTTGGAGATATTTTTACCTTTTTAAACTTGTTTCATTGCCCAAAATACTTCGAAGGGTGCATTGCGCCCCACTCCACTGCCCCCCCCCCACACACCGAGGCCATCGTGACGATATTTGCTTTACACTGAACTGTGATTTACATGAAATGGCTTATAGGCTTGATTTTCATTTTGTTAATCATTGTCAAGCTTGGAAAAATTGTGGAGGAACAAGTATTAAATGAAAAATGAAATGTAAACCCACTTTAAATTATAAAAACTCAATGAAAAAATGCTGGAGATGTCTGATATAAACTTTTATTCAGATTCAGTTATGTCTTCAGATCCAGCTGGCACAAAAAGGGTAAAGGTTGTATTTACTAAGTGTTGAAATTTCAATTTGGGTGGCAAAATTGTTACAAAATGCTTGAAGGTATCCGTTTATTTGAATAGACTAAAAGTGCAAGGGAAATGTATGAGAAATGTTTCGCAGGGTAAGTTTGATTTCTCCCTTTTCCCTTGACACAGCGTGAAAACGAGCATTTCTGCGAGCTTTACAAAAATGGACAGTGCTCACTGAAGTTTAACATTCTGTCAAAACTTTTACTTTCATTGGATAGATGAGACCCAAACCCAAGATTATATATGTGAAAAAATTACCCACATGTTGTATATTTTTTTTTATTCTCAGAGCTTTTTCAAAGTGTAAACTTTGTTTTGATACGCACTGTATAGGGAAACATAATACACACATGTATGAAAATACGAAATCGATTTCATCGTCATGTAATAACACCAGAAAAATGAAAGTGGGGCCATGACATTATCATTCCCGCCTATTAAATGTTCATGACGGCGTATATATATATTAAAATTGCTTATGATTCAATAACTTTGTTATCAGGTTATTGTCATCATAATTTTGCTGAAACTTTCAGCAGTTTGCTCGATGAATTTTACTCTATTATTTAGGTATAATTAGTTTGTCAGCGTGGAGAACCCCTTTAAAATGCTAAAATTTAACAGTGTAAAGACAATTTCACACTGTGGTCATCAGTACAAAAATATCACGAAAAGTGTGCACTAGATCCTTCAATATTTAGTATCGAATATGCAAAAGGCGCCTTTACGACATACTATTAGTTTCGCTCTTTCGCTTTGAAGTTTCTAAAAAAAAAAATAATAAACGCGTCTTGCCCCCCCCAAGAATTTCAGTCACGGTTAGCTCTTTGGCATTTAGATTTCAGAAAGTCTGTGGTGTTGATGCAAAAAAAACGTTTTGATTGTGGTATGAACACCATGTGTTGGTGTTGATGCAAAAAAAACTTTTTGATTGTGGTATGAACACCATGTGTGACCTTGTTCCGGTCAGTGGTCGCACTCTTTCCATGGGTTATACAGGCCCAACGTGACGGAACCTACACCAGATTTACACCTTCAGGGGCCCCCGTTAACGAAATAGTTGCAATAAACTTGAATTTTAAAGTCAAGCAATATTTTGTGAAAACAGTCGTCATGAATATTCATTAGGTGGGCTGGTGATGTCACATCCCCACTTGTTCTTTTGTATTATTAGTATATGAAATTAGGTTTTATTCAATTTTTTTCCTCCAAGAACTAGAAAAAATGGATTGACAACTAATTAAGTGCAATAGATATTTATTGCTGCAACTTATTTTATTATAAAAGAGACATATTATTCACACAAGTATGAAATATAATGAAAAAATATATTTTTATGTAATAACGTAAGAAAACGGAAAGTGAGAA
Organism: Lytechinus variegatus; assembly: GCF_018143015.1. Taxonomy (NCBI): domain Eukaryota; kingdom Metazoa; phylum Echinodermata; class Echinoidea; order Temnopleuroida; family Toxopneustidae; genus Lytechinus; species Lytechinus variegatus. Next base: position 16,008,333 of record NC_054741.1, on the reverse strand, counting down.
TGTGACATCATCAGCCCACCTAATGAATATTCATGACAACCGTTTTCACAAAATATTGCTAAAATTTAAACTTCAATAACTTTATTATTTGTTATCCGATTTTAATGAAATTTTCGACATTTTGCTCAGTGAATTCTACTCTATAAATTAAAATATAAATATTTTCAGCCCGGACTATCCCTTTGAGCAGGCTTAATCCGTCGATGTTGCTTTGGAAAGGAATATTCAGGAAGTTGCAAGAGATGGATCTTTAGAAACTTGAATTGACACATGCACTGAAAAAAATCTTGTTTGACTTTACAGAGTTGACGTAAAAAGTATATCTGCCGTCTTACATCGTTATTTTTTTTCAAGGTGCACTTTGAAACATCGTTACAGAATTTGATTATTATGTCGTGTTGTCATCGTAAAAAAGGTTCACATTCTGAAATACATTATTTTCATTTTTCCCTCAAGGGGGATTGTCTGCAACATGTGTCTTTTCAATTCTGTACTATTATTAATTTTACGAGACGTTTTTTACTCCTCAAACCTGATACAAATGCACTTTTCATGCTCTCTGAATCAATTCAATCATGGTGACCCAATTTTCTAAACTCTGAATAATTTTTCTCTCGGGCCATATCCATACCTATGCTGAGTTACTGAATTTATAAGGTTCCGCAGGTGGCTCACGGAGTAGATTTACGGTGTATTGGAGCTCTAAATAAATCACTAATATCCGTCACAAACAAGTCCAATGGTGAAAACTAAACACTCTCTTCGTATTCGACAGGTCGTTGTGTTTCCTTGTGAGATTATATGATTTGAATTCAATATTAAATTTAAAAGTGATGGATAGATTTGATTGAACGTGGAAGGACCACCATCAAACAGGTGACTTGGTTTCGGTTTTGTGCCGGTAATTTGTTTCTCTTGATCTTGATGACAGTGTATTGCACGTGAAACCAACTTGAACTTTGGAGTTGAATTGTGTTGCCTTTGATCCATTTTCAATATCATGAACTTTCCAATTGTATTTCAAATCCCTCCTTAAAACATCCCATCAAATCGATTATATCAATCAACTGCTCATACAGCTGTGAGGAGAGGGGTCGAGAAATGATCATGATCATGTAGGGCCTGGAGACCTTGTATTTTGAGAGTTGTGTAGGCCTAATAATAACATTCACACTTATTTAGTGATATCGTGAATATTTATACTTCTTCGCGTATTAGGGCCTACTTTTTAATGAAACAAACGACGAAAGAAGCAGCGAGCCCAGCGACATGTCGCATGGCACATACTAGCCTTCGTCAGCTCCAGCCTGGGTTAGAGATCTGATTGTAGTCATGTAACACTTGTCCACGTAAGCCTTGTCAAAAGGCTACGAGATGGGACGGCCGTCTGAATTGATGCGCCCAGACACTTGTCAATTTTCAGGTGAAAATCTAATCATCCCACCCATTTTCCTACTCTAAACAGTAAGACCCGATGATTCATAACCCGTCTGTACTTTTGTTATCCGAGCACCGTTTGCCAAAACCGCATTTTGTCTAGTCAATCATCAATTTTGCGTGACAATATTCTTCTTTCAAACGGCTGATTGTTTTAAAACCGAATTTTCAGATGGTGGAACGTATGCATTGGGTATTGTGATATTATTATCATATGTCATGAACTTTTATGAGCAGTGAGTGTATTATCTATATTTTGTATGACCTCATTCAGCGTATATGAGATTAGACGAAGTGCGTGGCGTATCGATTGCGTCATGAGGTACATGCCCCCAAACCAAACGCCCCCAAAATATATATAAATGACGGAATTAAAAACAAAGGATGTGGTAGATGAAACCAAGATTTGGATGCAATATATTGTACTTTTTTAATTAGATGAATAGAGAGAATATGCGTGCATATCTTGCTTTCGACGTGATTAACATTTTACATAATATATTGTTACAAAATTCGCTAAGTTTTGCTCTAGGGGC